>NC_141180.1:22705000-23955000 GCF_055505025.1 Bos grunniens
GAAGATCCCATGGAGAAGGAAATGGCAACCCACTCCAGTCTTCTTGCCTGGAGAATGCCATGGACAGAGGAGCCTGGTGGCTACAGTCCATGGGGTCACAAAGAGTCGACAAGACTGAGTGACTAACACTTTCCTTCTTCAACCAAGGTCTCAAGTTTCTTGTTCAACAGTGATTAAAAATAAAATACTTTTTTTGGCTGCACTGGGTCTTTGCTGCTCCACTGACTTTTCTCTAGTTGCAGAGAACAGAGGCTATTCTTGGTTGTGGTGCTTGGGTTTCTCATTGTGGTGGCATCTCCTGTTGCAGAGCACAGGCTCTAGGGTGTGCAGGCTTCAGTAGCTGTGGCACTTGGGCTCAGCAGTTACAGTTCCTGGGCTCTAGAGCACAGGCTCAACAGTTGCAGCACACAGACTTAGTTGCTCCGGAGCACGTGGAATCTTCCTGGATCAGGGATCAAACCCATGTCTCCTGCATTGGCAGGCGGATTCTTTACCACTGAGCCACTATGGAAGCCCTCAACAGTGATTTTTATAGACAGTATTCTGCTAAGCACTGGAGTTCAAAAATTGTATCCTAGAGCATTCTCACATCCAATGCAGTGAAGCCTTCTGTCCCCTGGGATAGTGTATGTGCATGTGTGTGTGTGTGAAACACAATTTAGCTCCTTTAAAACCACTTTGAGAGTTTTATCAGGTGTGTCTCAAACATCTTCTAACAATGTGTCACAAATGTAACATCAGCGATTTCATGCACACTTTCCTAGTAAGTATCTATATTCTTCTACTATTTCCTGAACAAATGAATTCCTTAGATTTACTACCTATTTTCTGTGAGCTTCAAGTAAATACTTTTAAATGTAGCAAACTATATTTGAAAAATCAATATTTGTAATTTAAAGAATTTCACTTATGTCTATTCTCAATTTTAATTTTTACCAAACTGATGAGGCCTGACATCCTCTGTCTATTCTAGATGTTGTGCAGAATCAAATAGCCCCACATTTTGTTGAATTTCTTCTCATTTTTCTCTATGCTGTTCTATCTCCTTTTCTTGCTCATCATTCTTTTGTGGTGGTGGTTGTTGTTTAGTCGCTAAGTCATGTCCAACTCTTTTTGTGACCCCATGGACTGTAGCCTGCCAGGCTCCTCTATCCATGGCATTTTCCAGGCAAGAACACTGGAGTGGGCTGCCATTTCCTGCTCCAGGGGATCTT
The DNA here is from genome assembly GCF_055505025.1 of Bos grunniens. Lineage (NCBI taxonomy): Eukaryota > Metazoa > Chordata > Mammalia > Artiodactyla > Bovidae > Bos > Bos grunniens. Next base: position 22,706,215 of record NC_141180.1, read on the forward strand.
CCCAACCCAGGGATGGAACCTGTGTCGCCTGCATTGGCAGGTGGATTCTTTACCACTGAGCCACCTGGGAAGCCCTCATCCTTCTCTACCTCACCACCTTCAAGACTCAGTCCTAGATCTTCTGCTTGTTCTTCATAGGTGATCTCATTTACTCTGTTGATTTTATTGCTACCTAAATGCACACAACTGCTAAATCTAGTCCTCCAGTTCAGATATTCTTCTGAACTCAAAAGCTGTATGTATAGTATTTGTATATCAAATATGAGCATTTTTATATCTCAGAGGCACAGAATGTTAACATGCTCCAAACTAGATTTACTGTTTCTCCCTTTACCTACCATCCCTCTTCCTTCTGTTTTTCCCAACCCAATAATTGGCACTGCCCACTATTCACAATAACCAAAAGGTGGAAAGAACCCAATTTTCCATCAGCAGATGAATAGATAAAATGTGTTATACACATACAATGGAATATTATTCGGCCTTAAAAAGAAGGAAATGCTGACACATGCTACAGCATGGATAACCCTTGAGGACGTTATGCTACGTGAAATAAGCCAGTCACAAATAAGCCAGTCACTGATTCCACTTATTCCTAGAGTGATCAGATTCACAGACAGAAAGTAGAGTGATCATTGCCACGGGTTGAGAGGAAGGGACTATGGGGAAGAGAGGGTTGCTGTTTAACTGGTACAGAGATTCAGTTTAGGAAGATGAGAATTCTGGAGATGGATGGTGGGGGTAATGATTGTACAACAATGTGAATGTACTTTAATGTCCTGTAAATGCCGACTTAAAAATAGTTAGAGATGTTAAATTTCATGCTATATGTATCTCACTACAAACTTTTAAAAGACAAAAAAAGTAAGGCAACATGTTAAAAGACACCACATAAAGCAATCCCAGAATGTGGAACATGCTCTAGGACAAATGACCACGTTTTAGTAAAAAATCAAAGGCATAAAAAAGGAGGAGAGAGGGAGGGAAGAATGATTATGGAATAAAGGAGGCCTAAGAGATAAAAATAAAGAAAGGAGTAAACAACACCACCTTCCATCTGGGGTCTTAAGCCAGGAACCTAGAGGTTATGCCTGAATCTTCTTGCCCCGTGTATCCATTTCTGTTTGCACATGTGCTTTGCTTACAGAAACCCCCTGGTTTCAAACTTAGAAGCAAGCACCAAAAAGAGTTTTGATAAAGGAGGAATTTTTATGTTTTAAAGTTGCAGGGAAGACTTACAAAGAAGCAGCCTGCTAAGGGCCTTGAATGCTGGGTGACTTAAGAACCGGTTGCTGGTGATAAGATTCTAGCTAGAGGGACAGAATGAAGATACGGTAGGAATAAGCTTGACACCCGAGTGGCAGTTATGGATGGGCAGCTGCAGGAAAGCCTTCTTACCTGACCAGTCTGGTCATGCTGACTCCTTGTAGAGGTGGGCCCTCTGGAGCGGTGTGGGCCAAACTCCACTCGGGGAGAGTAGCATATGGTTTTGTAGATAGGCAAATGCATGTACATGTGTGACAGTCTGTGATGTAAAGGAGTCAGAAAGAAATTAGATCGTATCTAATCCTGGAAGCTCCTGCAAAATAGGGGTCATGCTAAACAAAGGAATGGGGGACTTAAACACGTTGATTGTGAGAGGATAGGTCTTACAGGGAAAGGGCGGGCTTATCCAATCAATGCTGTACTTTAGGGAGAAGGGATGGAGAGGGGACACTTTCAAGAGATGACTTATCTTCAAAGGCTGTTTGTGGATGCAGGCCAGATGAGCATCTAAAGGGATGCCGAGACATAACTAGGATGCACTTATGGATTGAAATGCAATGGAAACCCCATTTTGAGAATTAGGATTTCTTAACAGATGACGGGTAAGCTTGCTATTAAACACATTCAGAGTCTGTTTCCTGTGTTCGACATCTGTGTACTGGAACATGGCCCTTAGTTACAATTCGTTGCTATCTCTTTCCCCTGCTGCTGCTGCTAAGTTGCATCAGTTGTGTCCGACTCTGTGCGACCCCATAGACGGCAGCCCACCAGGCTCCTCTGTCCCTGGGATTCTCCAGGCAAGAATACTGGAGTGGGTTGCCATTTCCTTTTCCAATGCATGAAAGTGAAAGTGAAAGTGAAGTCGCTCAGTCGTGTCCGACTCTTCGTGACTCCATGGACTCCATGGACTGCAGCCTACCAGGCTCCTCCGTCCATGGGATTTTCCAGGCAAGAGTACTGGAGTGGGGTGCCATTGCCTTCTCCTCTTTCGCCTGGACCATTCTTATATTTTAAGTTCCCTCCCCTATGATTGGTTAATGTTCTCCACTCTCCTTTCTTCCTTTGAACCAACAGTTTTGTCTAAATCTATCAGTCAAGGTGCCGGCAGAAAACAAGTTATATACTCCAACTGAGTTTTACAGAATTTACTGAGGGATTATTTGCCAGGTGCAAAAGGGAATAGTGCAGTATGCAGAGGCTGTTAAACAGTAAAGTGTTGTGACCAGTCTCAGGCCTGAAGAACAGCAGGAGGAGGAGGGGTTACCAGAACCCCGAGATGGTGAGGGCTGTTGGGACAGAGCTGTGACTTTCACTGAGGCACGAGGGGGCCCCTGAGGAATCTCAGCCTTCTTCATCCCTCTGCTCTCACAGAGGTCAGCCTCTCTGGTCTCAGAGCAGGATGAACAGTGAATGGTGCATCAGAACAGCAAATGGAATATTCCTATTGGGTTGCCATGTAGATCTTTTGCCATCTTCTTCTTTAATACTGCAGCTTTATTCTGAGCACAATTTAAACATTTTTCACTCTTGCTTAATTTTGCTTTTATATTATCATACGTTCTTACTTCGGAGAAGGCAATGGCACCCCACTCCAGTACTCTTGCCTGGAAAATCCCATGGACAGAGGAGCCTGGAAGGCTGCAGTCCATGGGATCGCGAAGAGTCGGACATGACTGAGCGACTTCACTTTCACTTTCACTTTCATGCTTTGGAGAAGGAAATGGCAACCCACTCCAGTATTCTTGCCTGGAGAATCCCAGGGACAGGGGAGCCTGGTAGGCTGCCATCTATGGGATCGCACAGAATGGGACACTTCTGAAGCGACTTAGCAGCAGCAGCAGCATGTTCTTACTTATTCAATGAAATTGCAAAATAGACTCTACTTTATAGCTAGGTCAGACCTGCTAGTCTTAACCTGAGCTATGAGCCCCCCACCAAAACTTCTCAAGACTCAGGAATAAGCAGCTTCCAATGCTGATTCAGACTCAGGAGGTCTGGGGAGGGACCTGAGAGTCTTTGTTTCAAACATCTTCCCAAGTGATGTCCATGCAGCTGGTCCATGGACCACATTTTGAAGAGCAAGGCACTGCAGGATTTTAAAATGATCTTTAGATAAACTACCAGCTGCCCTGAAATTAGTTAGGTGCGGCAGTGGGAGGGTCCACCTTTCTGCTGACGGTCTGCCATCTGCTACTTCATTATTTCTTGGCTTTACCACCAGTTCCCAGGATTCAAGTGTATGATGTACTTCTCCAAGTTTCAAAATTTCTGCCTTCTACATGGGTTTTAATGCTACTCTTTTTCCTGGACTTGTGAGGGAATGATGACAGCAAATAACTATGATTATCTTCTGGGAATGGTGTCTTCTATGACCTGCTATCTGCCTCACCACTGCTGCCATTTGTTTGAACACCATTCAGCTTGATGCTCACCTGAGCCAAATAAGCTGATGATGTTTTAGTAACTGGATCAGTGAATTGCAGGAAATAAGGAGTCTGTAATCTTAAGGTGAGCTTTCTTTTACCAGGGTAAGGTATCGCAGCCTAAAATTTTATTGTATCTTAACATATCTTACAAAACAAGGGACCAGTTTGTCAGAGGCTGAAGCTGTACAAATAGTGATGGAGGCATAGGGAGAGGGGGAGAGACGTGTTCCTCTGAGTTTTATTTCAGACAGGAAGCTGAGTGATGAAGAGGTGGAACTCTGAGAGGCGGACCTGGGGAAGTTACCAGGTGACATTGGGAGAAGGTTCATGTCGATGGACGCCACCCAGCCTTGTGCCTGTGGACTGAGATAGCAGCGAGACCAGTGGAACTAAAGACGTGGGGAGTAAAAGTGGAGAAGAGGACTAGAAAGGATAAATCTTTGTCGTCATCAATTGGGAAAAGCAGCAGCATTTAAGAAAATAGTGATTTTAACCTAAACAGTGTAGAAATGCTGTTCTCTGTGTGCCTTCGGTATGGCCAGTTCTCTACATATTGATATATTCTTTCAGATCATCCTGCCAGCTCTGGAGAGTAGCATAATTAAAAGCCCAGACGCTAAATTGCTTGGGTTTAAATCTGGTGTGCACCGATTCCTGGAAATGTGGCGTTCTGAAGCTTTTAACCTCCCTGCGCTGTGCGTTCTTTACACAGCGAAATGGACATGAAAATAGTAACAAGCTCATAGGGTTGTCTGGAGGAATAAAGGACTTGATAAGTGAAAATTTCTCAGAACAATGCAGGCATAGACTAATTTCTCAATCAGCACTAACAATAATTATTATCTTCATCTCATTGAGTTTGATTTCCTGCTTAAATGTGAGTTCTTTCCATGAAGCCAGGTTGTGTTCTCTGGATTACAGTGGGATGACCCAGTTCGTTATAGTGGAGAGGGAGTCTTAACAGTGTTGAAATACCCACAGGATATGTTCCCTTTATGTTTATAGCACAATAAGCATCTATCTGTAAAGGAACATGGGAACAATGATTTGAGAGTGTGAAACACAGTGACTGTGATTCGTCAGTGATTCTGAGGAACTAAGGTGAAGGAAATTCATGCTCGCAACGGTATATCAAGCTTTCAGTTTGTGGCACAGTTTTTTTCAGGAGTGAAAAGGAATTAAACCCTCTTATGGAACCATTTAGTCCTTGAATCAGGAAGGTATTTCAGGTAAGTTCTGGGAGACTCAAAAGGTAATTACTACCAAGTATCCAGTGTACCATCAAGTACTGGCTAAGTCCCATACAAGTATATTATTTAATCTTCTCTCACTCCTTCATAGTAGCTAAGTATCGTCACATAATCCCCCATCAGCAAGGAAATGATGGGCCTGGAATTCCTAAGGACTCTCTGATCAAGGGCAAACGGCAAGTCAGAGAGGAAGCCATCGCTTGTCTCCGTAGCCGGTGGGCCTCCATTCTGCCTATTAACTCTGTGAGCCAGGCTAAGCAGTCGAAGAGCAAGGCCCATTTGGGAAAACAAGAAACTCATTTCAAAAAGATCCTTGACAAAAGGTAGCAGTGATCAAGGAGGGATAAAGATAAGGCCCAAGGGAGTACTATTTCACAATTGGAAAGCAGGGGAAGACGTGGCTATCGCCTCATCTAAATCTTTTCAGCCTACAGATGAAGAGGGAAGGGTCTAGACCTCAAGGTCATTTGCAGTTAGTGTCAGCATGGAGCCAAGAGCCCCTTCCTGGACTATGGCTCATTTCACTCTCTCTTCCCATAAAGTGCAATTGCTTTCACTGGGAATGAGAGGCTGTCAGTATAAGTGTCTATGGCATCCTTTTTATAGGAAATAGTTAAACTGGGAAAAATCATACTTTTTAATTATTGAAATCCTTTACCGATGCTGAGACATTGTTTGTTTGGTGAACATATGTGGAGAATATTAATAGATATTATATATTACTAAAGCTCCCTCTTATTGACTTCTGCGTCATAACATAAACACATAGAGCCCAATAAAACATGACTTTGTCTTAATAGCATTATGAATAAATTATTAAGAACTTTTTTCTTCTGCAGTAACTTTACTAGTTTCTTTTTTTCTTTCCAAAAAATAATATCAAACCTTTCATAGGACTGTAATTAAAAGTAAAGGAACGTGCAGCAGATTTTAGCTGCATAAGCCTCAGGAGATTAATATAGAACTGTCAAAACTCAGACTAAAGAATATTCTCTGTTTGCTGAGGGGCTCCTTGAGAATGGCTTCCAAGGGGCTAGAACCTCCGGTGGTTGCTTATGCATCTCGCCAACTATGGCTGAGGTTTGCTCTGTGGAGCACTTGCCCAGAATGGCTACCCCACCGTGCTTGTTGGAGCTGAAGGACATCACCAAAGTCAAGGAGTCGGTCTTCTTTTGCCTGCATTATACACATCTAGCACAAGCCTGTCCCATAGCAGGCCCTCTTCAAATGCTTGTTGGATGAGTTACTGCAGTTCAGGCCATACGCTTTAACTCTAAAGCCAGGTACCATGGTTTGGATGTTTAACTGAGCTGGCCTAGGTATGTGCTTAGAGCTAGTTGACATCGTGAATAACTGTGATGAGATGGAGGACCCAGTTTAATGAGTAAGGGCTCCTGTGTCAGCCAGACCTATATTTTAGTAATGATGTCATTATCTTAGGCAAGCTACTTTTTCATTTTGAACTCATTTCTTGAAAAATGATAGTACCCACTTCTCAGGGGCTGGTGAACACTGTGTGATAAACGTTTTGTTCAGTCACTAAGTCAAGTCCAACTCTTTGCCACCCCACGGACTGCAGCCCACCAGGCTTCCCTGTCCTTTACCATCTCCCAGAACTTGCTCAAACTCACGTCCATTGAGTCAGTGATGTCATCCAACCATCTCATCCTCTTCCTCTATCATCCTCTTCTCCTTCTGCCTTTTCCAGTGGTTTGGCTCTTTGCATCAGGTGGCCGAAGTATTATAGCTTCAGCCAAGCATTATAGCTTCAGCTTCAGCATCAGTCCTTCCAATGAATATTCAGGGCTGATTTCCTTTAGGATTGACTGGTTTGATAAACATGTAAAATGGCCTAACTCAGCGTCTGGGAGTTCGTTCTTAGTATTCACTTCTGCTTGCCACCTGATGGAAGCTCTGGAGGAGAGGCACCTGATCAGAAGCCAGCTACTAAGTTTGATCTATCTATTGCTTTGCTGTTTCTGCAGACCCACTGAGTACCTGCTGCTCTGTCTCTGTCACTCAGTGTATCCTCTTCTCTGTTGTCATGTTAGATGAGTTTTAATTCAGAGTCTCTGTGGCTGCTTTCTCCTGACAGCCCTCCAGTGTGGCTTCATTCAACTCTCCCAGTGTCCAGTCCTGCTAACCCTGCCAGAGAGCATGCAGAGGACACAGGGCTGCCTGTGATTTTGAGTGTAAGGACAGGGCCACTGGAGATCTCATTTAGCCTGGTAAATTGCACTCTAATTTTTTTCTGACTTCTTCATTCAGTCCCCCAGTATATCTCTACATCATCCATTTGCTTTTGTGTCTTATGATGAGTTAGGAGGTCACTCTCAAACCTTCTCTTTTGGGAGGTGAGAACACATATGATCTCTGCAAGAACAACACCAACCTGCCTTGCTCAAGGCTCCCTGAACTGGTGGTCACTTAGCCCTTACATGATGCTTCTTCCTGCAAACATTAGCGGGTTCTTTTAACATCCTTGAGGACAGGCAGGAGTTCTTATCATCCTTTTTCAGTGTGGGAAAGCTAAGTAGGCAGAATCAGATGTTTATTCTAGGTCATAGCAATAGCCACAATGGTCAGGGAATAGCTTTCAGGCAAGGTCTGCTCCCAGTTGGAGTTCTGATACCTCAAAGCAATACATCCGGTTTATGGTTTCTCTAAAGTCTTTTGGGTTGGCACCACTGCTTTCTTCTTCCTCTTTGGATCTGGGCCAGTTCTATAGTGCTAGGAGTAATTCCTTCTTGACTCTAAAGGAAGTTAGATGCATTAAACGTGAATATGAATGCCTAAAATTTTGAGGACTGCCTTTTGGAAGGTATTTCATAGACCACCCCTTAGATACCATCATTTCTGAAAGAATATTGGGGTTGACTGAGAAAGTGGTCTGACCCAGTGATGACAACTGTGAAAATTTTAAACCTTCACTACTCCCAGCTATTTAAGACTTTTTCCCCACCCCCCGCCCCAGGCAAAACTCTGTTTTTTCTTGCACTTGGAATACTCCCTGGTGTTTGGATTGATTTGAAGCAGAGTTGAAAAGAATCCTTAGGTTCTTTTCTCTGAGGAATCTGATTGTTGTTATTTAATCGCTCAGTCGTGTCTGACTCTATATGACCCCAAGGACTGTAGCCTGCCAGGCCCTTCTGTCCATAGGATTTCCTAGGCAAGAATGCTGAAGTGGGTTGCCATATCTTTCTCCATAGAATACAGACATTTTGCCAAAGGGCTGTTGATCTCCATAGAAACTAGACTATATGAAAACAGCCTGAGGAGTCAATGGTCCCAAATTTGAATCTCTTTTCCCTTAGCAGCAGTACAATTTCCATAGGCTTCATCCTTTTTCAGAGTTTGTTTCCTTCTCTGTAAAATGAGGCCAGTATTACCTGCCCTGGAAAGCTACTGTGAAGATTATTTAAATGCCTAACACTGTATTGGCTCATAATAAGTACTTAAAAGTTTATTCCTTCCTCCATTTATTAAATCTTGAGGACAGACCTCTGTGTTCCCTCAGTAGTCCTTACAAATGCCCAATTAGTCCATGTCCCCAAATGATGTATGTTCCCTGAATTTATCTGATTTCTCTTTAATTAGTGGGACACAGCTCAGATAACACAGACTGCCAGCAATCAACTTGAAATGACAGACATGAACTCACTCATTAGCCTAATAGGTCCATTTTTAGTATATGAAAACTGAGACCCAATCCTGCCTTGGGGCAAAAAGAAGCGAGTGCCTGGTTCCTGCATAAGAATGTGACATTTACACATTTGTGTTCTTCATTTGCAGGCTGATGACCAGTTTCATAAGCAATGATGAGGGTAAAACCGGGCAAGGGAGGGAAGGCTGCCTGTGGGTGCAGTCATTCTTTATCTTACTAATGGGACATCTCTTCTACTAACGTGTCACTCTCGCCCTATCTTGTTTCTATAGGAAAATGCTCAGAGCTCAATTTTTTTTAAATGACATAGATATACACTCATATTAACTTGCAAATCATAAGCATAAAGGTCAGTGCATTTAAGCAAAGATAACAACCTTGTATAACCAGGACCCTGATCAAGAAAGAAAACAGAATGAGCACACACCCCCGCAAAATCCTCCTTGTGCCCCTTCTAGTCACCACCACCCCCTCCACCAGGGGAAGCATTAACTGGATTTTTAACACCACAGATTAACTGGATCACTTTGAAATTTTATATAACAGAATCATAGGGTTCAAACTTTTTGTGTGGCTTCTTTTACTCTACAATATGTTTTTGTGAAAATTTGTTTGTGTTATTGAGAGTAGCTCTAGTTCACTCACTATCACTGCAAAACAGTACTCCATTGTGTGACTATAACACAATGTATTTATCCATCCTACTCACGATGGCCATTTGGGTAGTTTCCAGTCTGGGGCAGTTTTGAATAGGGGTGTTATAAGCATTCTTGTGAATGTTTTTTGACTCATATACAAATGCATATTAATTGGGTATACACTGATGACTGGAATTTCTGGATACAAAGTGCTTAGCTTTCAAAGCTACTGTCAAACAGTTCTCCAAAGCTGGGTCTTTGGTTTTGAAAAGACAAGGTCATATTAGTGGTAACACTGGGAAAGGACCCTGGGATCAACCTGGCATCAGTAATCATCTTAGAAATGGAATTATCTTGCTCAGTTATAGTTTATGTGCTACTCACAAATGGCGTTTCAATACCCAATTCTATCACAGTGGTTAGTTTTCCTCACCCAGGAGTAACAAGGATTTTGTCTCATCCTGGACTCTGAAAGGCAAAACATTTTTTGTGCAGGTACCAACCTTTCTCTGGATGTGAAAGCCTCAGCCCGTTCATTTTTATGGTACAATAAAAGCCCACTTTTAAAAATTGGCCAGCAGGGGATTAGGGTATCTGTGGAAAAATTCTCTATGTATGCAGTTTCTAAGCTATCTTTATCCTGCTTGTTCTGTTCTGGAAATGTATTACTAGAAGCTGTCACTTGTCTTAAATGTTTTAATGAATGATATTTAGTTGCCTAAGGCTTTTTTTTTTTAGCAAAGTACATAGATTTTTTTTTAATATGCAGAGAGAGAGAATAATAAATGTTCTGCCTTAACAAAAGCATCACCAAATGCCAGCTAACTGACCTCATTTCCCTGTTTCCAGCACAGTGAAATTTCATTATCGTCATCATCTGCATTAACTAATTTTTATTGTCTGAACATAAAGCACTAAGGGGTTTATAGTAGAATGAGGTGAAACAGAACATGTGTTGAAATTGGAATTAGTACCTGAGAACAAGTCTCTTCTGTCATTTACTACCTCTGTATCTTTGGGACTGTCACTTAACTTCTTCTACATCAGCTTCCACAGTTTTAAAAAGGAAGGGTTATTTTCCAAGACAGTAAGAATCTTTAAAAATCCTGTGATTTGAATCTTAATCAATTTGGGTATGTTGATTGAAATGCATATAACCTAGTGTTTTGTTGTAATATATTATTACTTTTTACTTTCATAGCTAAAGAAGATAGATGCCCATACTTTCCTGAGTTCAGTGACTTTTTCTTAATGGAGTTTTACTCAATGGACTTTGTTAAATAAATGAGAATGCTTGTCCCAAGTGAATTAAGGACAACAGTAAGAAGAATCCTCCCACTTCCTAATGATAGTTTCCCTGAAATTGCTCTGTCTTTATTTAGTAAAGAGGAAAGTGAAGCAGAGGAGGGGAAAATTCACTGGGCAATAATATTGGCAAAACATTGAATTGTCCCATCCTCAAATATCTTCTTAGTCTTTATTTTTAATATTAGTAGTTATTTATTCAGAAAAATATTCATTAAGCACCAGCTATTTGTCAGGGACTTAAGATCTAGAAATAGGTTCAATTAAAATAAATAAATTTATATTAAAAAAAAAAAAAGATCTAGAAATAGGTTAATAGAAACCCACACAGTCAATGAAAGTCTGCACAGTAAACTAAAGTCTCTTGTGTCTAGGAATACAGCAGATCTGATATGTTGCATGATTTTCCCCTTAAAAGAGCACAATAATGGAAGTTAGCATATGTTCATTGTGGAACATTTCAGACTGACTTTTTCTAAACAGCCTGTACACATCATAAAATATAAGCCAGGACTTTAAAGGAAGATTATATGTTGATTTATTCTTTTCTGCCTGCCACTTTTTCCCTGGAATATAATTATATTGAAAGGCTGGTAAGAATGAGGTTTTCAGAGAAAAAAGAGAGTACATAAAAATCAGCTTTGGAGTTTCTTCAACATAATACTTTGTGTTTAATTTTTAATTATAGAGGTATAAGAGATTATATCCAGTGTGTTGAGAATTGATATTGCTTAATGGAAATGTGTTTTCTTTCCTACTATTTTATGTATTATTCATAGGAAAAAAAAAGTGGTCTTTTATGAAAGGGCAGCTGGTCCTTTAACAGACAGGAACTTCTTCAGTTAGAGTAGCTGCTAACAGTGGTTTTGATTTGCTGCCCAACGTGCATTTACAGGCTCATTTAACATTAATAGAAGGTGATCTGGGTTCACTTCATGACCTCTTGGAACCTAAATCACAGACTGGGTCATTTAAGAGGTTTGGGGAGAGTAGACAGCCACTTAGCAACAGTTAGAAACTTTGGCTAGAAAATAATCTCTATACAAATGAAAACCTAGCTATCAAGTTAGAGCCCGTAAAGTCCTGGTGCCGCAGCTGTATGTACCTGGAGGCCTGCTTCCGAGAGCAGCTCAGCGACACAGAGGGCGTCCTCACTCCTTTGACCAGTGGGGGAAGCACAGCACCTCAGAGTTGGAGTTGCTCGGCGTGGAGGACCTGTTCTACTCCAACTGCACATTCATTCTCAAAACAGTGCTCACAATCGCAGTCCTTCTGGTCCCCCGCCTGGAGTGAGAACACGCACACCAAAACCTCATCTACCCGGATGTGAAGCCCGAGAATTTTCTTGGTGGTGGTGGGTGGAGGGGGCCGCAGGGCACCAAGCAGCAGCACACCACCCACATCATCAACTTGCACCTGGCCGAGGAGTCCAGCGACCCCGAGACCAAGGATCACATCCCGTACCGCGAGCACAAGAGGTGATGGGCACGGTGCGCTGCTTGAGCATCAACACGTACCTGGGCAGGAGCAGAGCCACCAAGACGATCTGGAGACCCTGGGCCACGGGGTTCCTGTTATTCCTGTGTGGCAGCCCGCGCGGCCAGGGGTTCAAGGCCCACGTGCTCGAAGAAAAGTTCCCAGAAGATCCCGGACACCAAGCGGGCCACGCTCATCGAGATGCTCCGCGAGAGCTTCCTGGAGCAGACGGCCTTGTACCCGACCCATGAGCGACGCCTGGACTTCTTCCCAGCGCCGGACTCCGACCATCTGCCTGGGCTTGACCACAGCCACCTCGTGGTTGGCTATGACTGAGCCGGATAGCCCCTCCCCATGCCTGTAGCACGGTCCCCATTGACCCGCCCTCGCAGCCTCCAGCGCGCAACGAAGCCCTGCTACCCTGCAGAAACAAGGCACTGAACTCAATCAACAGGCACCTGAATGCCGACAACCCCACTGCTGGTCACTTCAGCGTCCCTATCACAGTCCCTGCAGAGGTGGAGGTGGCTGATGACACCAAGGTGCTGCTGTTTCTTTCAGAAGAGAACGAGAAAATCGCTGCAGCGACACATGCGACCCTGACGCCATGGCCCCTGAATCGTCCCGCTGCAGCCCCTCGGGGCCAACTTGTCCATGGCCACTTGGCCGCAGCTGGACGCGGACTGCTTGGCCGCCCATCCTGTTAGTTTCATAAAGTGCAAGTTGGTCTTCTTCCATCCGGAGCGTTTTCTCGAGGTGAGCCTGCTAGGCGTTGCTGCCAGGGGTGAGCCTCCCCCAGACCAAAGGGGAAGGCTGGGTGAGGGCAGCCCCCAATCCATACGCTACTCCCAAGCCCAGGCCTGGCAGGTGTGTCCCGGGGCAGGGGGCAGGCGGGTTGCAGCCCACCTGCTCCGGGAGTGCGCCGGAATGCGTGGCGTGGCGGCCACCAAGTGGCCTCGTGGGTCTTTTTGTGTCTGTTCTGCACTACTGGCCAAGCAGTGGGAGACAAGCGCCTTAAAACGGGCAACACCGCAGGTACGAGTGGGGCGGGTTGCGCCCCTAGTGCAGTCCCCATAGTTTCCCGACGGCCTGCATGCTACACTGAGCAACCAGAGGCGTTCCCTGCGGCGTGTGCATCTAGGTCTCACTTTACAACGTGTTCTGAAATGGCACTTGGTTTCTCTGACGCTTCCTGGAAGCCAGAGAATTTAGGGGCTTTTTTTTTTTTAATGGAAAATGAAACCAAAATAATGGTAATAATAATACTGTGTTAGTTGTTCAGTCGTGTCCAAGTCTTTGGGACCCCACAGACTGCAGCCCGCTAGGCCCCTCTGTCCATGAGATTTTCCAGGCAAAAATACTGGGATGGTTTGCCATTTCCTCCATGGGATCATGTCGACCCAAGGACGGAATCTGAGTCTATCGCATTGCAGGCAGATTCTTTACTGTCTGAGCCACTGGGGAAGCCACAAATAAGAATAGCTGTAATGCAAGCTTCTCTGTGTGCCAGGCAGGCACTGTATTATTTATTTCATTTTTATGATAAACCTTTGGTATAGTTATCATTACAGCTACTTTTAGGTGAGGAAATTGAGGATTAGATTTATTAAATGAGTTGTGTCGAGACATACAGCTGGATAGACGATGAATCTGGGACTGAAACCAGGTTCTAACCCTAAAGACTGTGTTCAGTGAGAGCTGCACTTGGTTAAGGCTGAACCTGTATGGAGAAATTTGTCCATGATATAAGGTGAAAGTATTGGGCAGTAGGGAAGAAACAATAATGTAAATTTTCTTTGAAAATACCACAGCTTTTTCCTAGTGGTGGTGATGATGGGAGAAATGATAGTGATGAACAAAATGATGGCAGTTTTGTCAAGGCTGAGAAAGAATGAGGAAACCATTAAGATCTCTATATAAGTTGTTCTGGGGCTTCCTAGTGGTTCAGCAGTGAAAGAATCTGCCTGCAATGCAGGAGGCAGGAGTTTGATCCCTCAGTTAGGAAGATTTCCTGGAGAAGGAAATGACAACCTAGTATTCTTGCCTGGGAAATCCCGTGGACAGAAGAATCGGCCAGACTACAGACTATGGGGTCGCAAGAGTCAGACACGACTTAGTGACTTAACCATCACCACCATGAGTTGTTCTAAATTGGGTTTACTTCTAGAAGTTAGCTATATTAGACTTGAGATGCACAAGCAGTCTTGAATTGTCTGGGATTCATGCATCTGAATGACAACGAAGTTCTCTCTCAAAGCTGGTATTCAAAAAGAGTGTGTCATAGACCGGCAAAAATTCCTGCCATTTTCTTTTTAGGGGTTGATTCGTAAGAAGCAAAGATAGTAAAAAACAAAAAAAACAAAAAAAAAACACTCATTGAGTTTTGTTCTTATTTCTCAAGATTGTTTTGGCTATCAGGATCCTCATGATTCTATATGAATTTTAGGATATTTTTCCTATTTCTTAAAAATTTGCCATTGGAGTTTTTAATAGGCCTTGCATTGAATCTTTAGATCACTTTAAATAATATGGATATTTTAAGAATAGGAAGTCTTTTAACCCATGCACAGGGGATGTGTTTTCATTTTGACTTCAAAACATAAAGCTGTGCTGATCAAAACAGTGTGGTATTGGCATAATAGGAAGCATATAGACCAATAGAACAGAATAAAGAGTGTAGATCCAAGTACATGTGGTCAAATGATCTTTAACAGTATTGCCAAGATTACACAATGGGGGAAGAAAAGTTTCTTTAATAAATGGCATTGGGAAACCTGAATATCTACCTGCAATGGATTAAATACTTAAGCATAAAACCTGAAACTATAAAACTTCTTGAAGAAAACAGAAAGGAAAATCTGTATAAGGTTGGTGTTGCAATCATTTCTTGGCTATGACATCAAAAACATAGGTAGCAAAAGCAAAGACAGACAAGTGGGATTACATCAAACTGAGAAGCTTCTGTACGTCAAAGAAAACAATCAACAGAGTAAAAAGGCAACCTGTGGAATGGGAAAATATTTGCAAACTGTGAGTATGATAGGAGGTTAATGTCCAAAATATTAAGGAACTCCAACAATGCAATGATAAAACCAAATAACTTCATTTAAAAGTGGGCTAAGGACTTGGTGGCAAAGAACCTTCCTGCCAATGCCCAAGACATAAGAGACGTGGTTTCGAACCCTAGGTTGGGAAGATCCCCTGGAGGAGGGCATGGCAACCCACTCCAGTATTCTTGCCTGGAGAATCCCATGGACAGAGGAGCCTTGCAGGCTACAGGCCATGGGGTCCCAGAAAGTTGGACATGACTGAAGCGACTTAGCGTAGCATGCAAGGACTTGAATAGATGTTTCTCCAATACACACAAATGGTCAACAGGTTTATGAAAGATGCTCAACATACGTAATCACCAGAGAAGTACAGATCATAAGCTATCACTTCATACCTGTTGCAATGGCTGTCATAAAAAAAGAAGAGTGTTGATAAGGCTGAGGAGAAATTTGAACCATCATAGACTGTAGGAATGTAAAATGGTTCAGCCACTATGGAAAAGTTTATGAAGATTCCTCAAAACATTAAAAGTAGACCTACTATATAAAACAATCTAGCAATCCCACTTCAGGCTACTTATTCAAAAGAACTGAAAACAGGATCTCACAGAGATATTTGCATTTCCATTTTCATTGCCCATTATTAACAATATCCAAGATATGGGACAATCTAAATTTCTGTTATGAATAAATGAAAATAAACATCACAGAAGGATAAATAATATATAATTCCAGTTACATTAGGTATTCAAAGAGGTAAAATGCATAGATACAGAAAGTAGAATGGTGGATACCGGAGACCAGAGCGGGGAAGACATGGGAAGTTGCTTTTCCATGGGTGAAGAGTTTCAGGAATCCAAGATGGAAAAGTTTTAGAGCTCTGTTATACAACAGAGCTGTGTATATAGTTAACAGCACTGTACTGTACACTCAAAAACTTGTTAAAAAGATAGATGTCACATGAAGTGTTTTTTGCCCCTCCCCCCCCCAAAAGCAAACATTGAGAATGAAAATACATGTTAAGAATGTGAGAAAGATGAAAAGGTAGTGGGCTTGAGATTATGAGCATTTGAATTGGCAAAGTCTAAGGCAAGGATTTAGAGAAAGAGAGGCAATTGGATTTTACTCAGGAGACAGTCATGTGCTCAGGCAGCCACTCTTTGTTTGAAACTACCCGTTGTGCATTTATAATGCATTATATTCTTTGGAGAGGTAGGATGTACAGTGTGGTGTCAGACCGACCTGGGGTTGAAACTTGGCTCCTCTGATTATGAACTGATAATTTTCTTCTCTCAGCCTTGCTGTTCTCATCTTTGCAGCAGAAGACAATATCTATTTCAATTGAGAAGATTAAATGAGGCAATTTGTGTAGCAATCTCAAATGACAATTGTGAAAATTTTTTTTTTTTTTTTTTTAGTAAGGAGGCAGCATAAGTACATAAGGCTGTAATGACTGAATTATGGAAGTTGCCTGAAAGTTCATGAGATTTCTGGCAAGGATATTTCTCTAAGTCAGGTTCTCTTGGGAGCTGATGTCAGTATCAGTATTTGTATGCAGATCTGCATGCAAAACATAAAGCCCCAAATGTAAACCTTCAATTAAATGTGGAGACCTAACAGTCCTGTATATAGACACACAGCGGAAAAGTCCACTGTCACACACAATTAAGGAAAAATTAGAACTTTAAAAATTAAAACTGGTAGTTGTTTATCTGTGGGAAATTTTGAAATGTCTCCTTTTCTTTGTTGACATTTCTCTTTTTTTGACAAAATCTACCCACTACCCAATCTTTCAGTCATTTAGGTCCCATTCAGAAATGGGGAGAGCTCTGACAGAGCCAATATTGAGGGTCGTCATTTGCTTGCTTTTCACTGTTGCTTCCTGGGCTTGCCCTTCCAAAAGGGCAGATGTGACATCTCAGAGTATCAGCTTATCAGATGGGTTCTTAAACTTTGAAATGATATGAGTGTGGTTGTCACAGGATTTTGCAGTTCTTCTAAGTTGGTAATAATGGTTTTAAAGAAATAAGTAAGAACGAATTTCCTTAAATCAGCTGCTGATGTCCTGCCTGTGCTAGGAATGGTCTAAGTCATTGTTCTTTGGGTAACTCTAAGTTGATAGATGTCACATAGGGTATTCTGACACTGAGCATTAAAATAAATGTCCTTTAGACTTCAGCAAAATATTTGGCAAGGTCTTCCACACAAGCCTCCCAGACTTGATGGAAGGAGACAGCAGAATGTTGGCCCAAGAAGTAGATTCATGTGTGGTTGAAATTTGATAGTGATTCTAATCATATTTTTATTCAATCATTTTTTCAATGTCAAAGGATATTTATTCTGAGCTTTACCATGTGTCAGACACTTCTCTAAATACTGAAGATGTACTCTTCACCAAAGTAGACAAAGCCCCTACTTTGTCTTCATGGAGCTTATATTCTAATGCCACAAGGCTCTTTCCTGTTTGTCCTACAAAGCCACAGTAATGAAGACAGCACACTACTGGCATAAGGATAGATGTATATAAATGGAATGTAATTGAGATGACAGAGATAAACCCTTATGTTTATAGACAATTTTCTGATAAGGGTGCCTGGGCTGTCCAATGGAGGGGCAGTGGAAATGGTGCTAGTATAACTGTTAAACTGCATATCCCATGCACAAGAGTGATTAGAACCCTTATCTCACACTAGTGCAAAAAATACAGTGATTTAATATATAAATGTAAGAGCTAAAACTACAAAACCTTTAGAAGAAAACACAGGTTTAAGTCTTTGTGACTTTGGATTAGGCAATGCTATGGCACTGAAACCACAAGAAACAAAGGAAAAAAATCAGATAAATTGGACTTCAAAATTCAAAACTCTGTTTCAAAGAATAACATGGGGCAATTGAAAATACAACCCACAGGGTAAGAGTAAATATTTGCAAATCATGTATCTGATCAAGAATCCAAAAGACTTAAAAATCATGTATCCAAAAAAGATATAACGAACTATAGCTCAACAATAAAGACTAGTAATCCAATTAAAAATTGGGCTAAGATTTGAATAGACATCCTCCAAAGAAAATGTATAAATGATCAATAAGCCCATAAAAAGATGCTCAACAGCATTAGTCTTTAGGGAGCTACAAATAAAAACTATAAAGAAATACCACTTCATAGCCACTAGGACAGCTAAAATCAAACATAGTAATAAGTGTTGACAGGATGTGGAGAAATCAGAACCTTCACACACTGCTGATGGGAATGTAAAATTGTTTAGCTGACACAGGAAATGATTTGGCATTTTTTCAAAATAGTTAAACATAGAGTTACCATATGACCCAGCCATTCCACTTTTAGGTATATGCCCAAGAGATTTGAAAACATCTATCAGCGAGAAAATTTACACATAAATGTTCATAGAAGCATTATTTATAACATGCAAAAATGCAAACAATCCAAGTGTACATTTTTTGAAGAATGAATAAACAAAAATGTGTTATATCCATACAATATACTAGTATTTGAACATACAAATGAAGTATTGATAAGTATTGATACAACTTGGATGCCTCTTTAAAAACATTATGCTACATGAAGGAAATCAGATACAAAAGACCATGTATGACTGCATTTATATGGGATACCCATAATAGGCAACTCCATAGAGACTCCATAGAAAGTAAATTAGTGGTTGCCAGAGGATGGGGGGATTAGGGATGGGGACTGCTAGTGGGAATAGAGTTTCTTTTTGGCATAATGAAAACTTTCTGGAATTAGATAGTCGTGCTGGTTGTATAACTTTGAAAATATAAAAAAAAAACTTTGAAAATATATTAAAAATCACTATGGTACAATATACAAGCGTAGATTATAGGGTATGTGAATTATATCTCAATAAAAATGTGTGCTTATCATAATTACAGGTTACTTGAAACTAGCAAGGGGAATATTTGCATTGGATGGCAAAAATGGCAAAGTCAGTACTCAGAAAAATCTTGATGATTGGAAAGATGGGATGAATCTGACAAGGTCAAATTTCATAGGAATAAACATAGAGTCTTAAAACTGCGTTCAAGAAAAACAACTAATAACAGCCCTATAAAAATAATTCCAGGCTTTACTTCACAGAGAGCTTGATGTGAGTCAACAGAATGTCACATCCTAAAAGGTTAATGTAATGTTTGCAGCATTAATAGAAGTATAGTTACTCCAATGAGAGATTAACATCATTTCTTCTGAGCTGGTCAAATGACACCCAGACTTTTGAGGTCAGTTCTGGTTGCTGTGATTCAGGAAATATCTGGTTAGTGGGTGACTCTAGGCCAAATACATGTTACAGTTGCCTTTCACAAAGCCTGTTTTCTCATTGAAGGCATTTTGGTGAGATGGGCCTCTTCTTTCACTCCCAGCCCTATGAGTCCTTCATTACTATAAGCAGGGCCACACTCATACATTTATGTTACCCACCTGCTCCTTATTAACATTTGAGTTTAGTCTTCTTTCCATCCACTCTTGAAAACAAAGGCAGGTAAAAAGAATAGTAAAGGAGTCCCAGAAGATGTTGAAAGGATGAGGAACAATTGAATGAACTAGTTCTGTTTCATCAGAAAAAGATCTGGAAACCACTGGAGCAGACTTCAAATATTTGAAGGTCTTTCATGTAGATGTAGGAAAAGACTAATGAATACAAGGGATTGATGGATTGAGGCTTCAGAGAAGGAAATGTTTTGACTCAAAGTAGAGAGCATTTCAACTGAGCTCCCTGTGGATGGGTGGTCTTTATTCAAAGGTGGAGTGTTGCTTGAGCTTTGTTGGCACAAACCAGATGACCGTTTAAATGGAATTTATGATCAGATGGATATAAGATCTAGATGACTTTTGTAATCTCTTACAGTTTAAAGATTTCATCATGATATTAATTATCTCTCAAGCTGCCCTCCTGGTTCATGTATTAGACACACTACCAAGAGACTGCAAACATAAGACTGCCTCAGGAATCTTTATCCTTTAGGAAGCTCACAGTCAAAAGAGAATACCAACACCATGGAGTTCTTCTGAGGATTAAACAGTTTAATGTTAGTAAAGGAAGGTCTGTGTCTAGCGCATAGCATAAACTCAGCTAAATGTTAGTGATGTTTTAAATAAGGGAAGACAGAGAAACTAAATATAGTAAATGCGTAGATATATGCATATATATAGTAGATGTGAGTGTGGATATATACATATATAGTAGATGAACAAAGTGCTGTTGTGTAGGTCACTGATTGTAGGGAGTGTCCTTCATCTAGGGCCTTGTCATATGGTGATGGTTGGCTCTTATAGTAAAAATGAATTGTAGAGATTATCAGTTTAACTGTGTATAGGTCATGACTTTCTAAATTGATGGGACCTTTGTCATGTGTTGTGTAGAGTTGTGTTGATTGGATTGCATTGATGCTAGTGGTGGTGATTGAGTGGTGTGGTTCACAGGTGTATACATTTAAGCTCATGTGAGCAGAGTTAAACTAGTATGTGAGCAACTAGTGATTTTGGTCGTAGAAGTGAAGCTGCTGCTGCTGCTAAGTCACTTCAGTCATGTCCGACTCTGTGCGACCCCATAGACGGCAGCTCACTAGGCTCCCCCGTCCCTGGGATTCTCCAGGCAAGAATACTGGAGTGGGTTGCCATTTCCTTCTCCAATGCATGAAAGTGAAAAGTGAAAGTGAAATCGTGCCCGACTCTTAGCGACCCCATGGACTGCAGCCTACCAGACTCCTCCGTCCATGGGATTTTCCAGGCAATTAAAGGAAATCAGAACTTTGTTCAGCTACTGACTGTTTACACCCTGGGAAAAGTGACTTGTTTTCAGTGACTTCTAATTTCTGTTTCAGTGTCTGATTTCAAGCCCTTTTCTAAGGGTCGGTTTTGATGGGGTTTGTCGGGTTGTGGAAGAACCTCAGCTAGAGCTGGGGAGAGTGTGATGTGCAAGTGCAGAGCAGGGCTTGAACTGGGGCAGTTCAGGGAAGAGGCCATAGGGTGAGTAAGAATAGATATAACTCATTCTCCATCTGTCTCTGTGTGAGTTATGAGTGTGTGTGCGAGAGGGTGGTGTGGGTAGGTATGTGTATCCTGGGGAGCATCAGATAAGGTTTCTAGCATTCTGGACTCGGGAAATTGAGAAGTGCTTGTACTTGTTGATCTTATTTCCCTCAAATGTTTTCAGGTTGTAGTGTCCCTATGATGCCTCGTTCTGTGTCTCTCTTTCCTTCCCATCATAGCTATGGAACAAAGATGAATACATTAACTAACAGAAATGGCTTTAACCACCCTCCATAGAAGCCTTTGTTATTGGAAGGGTCAAGTCTGGTCCCATTCAGAAACAGTTCAGAAACACTCATGGGGCCATCAAGAACCACCTGGTGGCGTGAGCGCCCCACTGAGCAGGAAGACTCTTGGCATCAGACAGAGTACAGTGATCTGGGAGCCTCCATGCCTCCACAGTGATGAGATTAGGCAAGGGCTCCTGGGTCACCTCCACTGCTCAGAAGGACTGGCTGTGTTGGTTACATAAACCAAGAAAAACCAACATCCTCTCTTGCTTGCTCACTGCACATGGATCTGATGCCCATTGTCCCTCCCATAAAGGAGAAGGGAGTGTGGTAGGGGGAGAGAGACAAGAGACATGCAATAATTTTTTGTCTAGTTCTGACTCTAGGCCAGGCAGGGCAGCTCATATCCAATGAGTTTTCTAAACCTTAATGGAAGAATTTTGATGTTTTGACTACTGTTTTTTTTTTTTTTGAAAAAGGAAGAAAGAGAAGGAAAAAAGCAAGAGAGAAGAAAAACTCTATGTGTGCTTGTCTATATTTACAAGTTTAGAGGAGGGTGTGCAAAGATGTATTTTGAACTTTACTATTAGCTCACTCTCCAGGAGTGGAATTGCAAGATAGAGGCATAGATGTTCATTTTCTTAGACTGAGCATGCTACATTTTAAAAGAGAAACGTTTAAAATAATTTTAAAAATAAGTACTATCAGCAGTGTCTTCCCAGGTGGGTCAATGGTAAAGAATCTGCCTGCCAGTACAGGAAACAGCAGGCTCAGTCCCTGGGTCAGGAAGATCCCCTGGAGAAGGAAATGGCAACCCACTGCAATCTTCTTGCCTGGGAAGGCCCATGGACAGAGGAGCCTGGCTGGCTACTGTCCATGGGGTCTGTTCAACAAAGAGTTGAACACAACTTAGTGACTAAACAGCAGCAGCAACATCAACAGAATTTTTTTAAAAAAGATGAATGTATCACCTTTTGGCTTATTGTTAACTTAAAAATACATGTATTTTCCCCTGCGTATGTCCTGCCTGCCTCCCTGATTTTTTGATGGTGATGCTAGCTGTGCTCAGTGAAGTATCTCTTCAGGCACATGGTGGCACAGCTATGCCAGCTTATCTGTGTCTTTGGCTTATGGACCTGATTCTCAAGCTCAAGAAAACTACCTGCATTTCATCCCTTGTGAGATAGGGAGCACCGGAAAGCTTGGCTGGGCACTTAGGAGTGAGTATTATTCAACTCTGGCAATGGAACTTTGTCTTGGTTTCTCAGCGGCGGCAGCAGCAGCAGGCAGGCCGGCATCTCTGTGGGTAGCAGTAGGAAGCCTTCCATTCTCTTTAGGTGCTTAAGTAGATTTCCAGTTCAATTCTGTCACATCTGAGGGGTTCAGATATATTTTCAAAATCCAACTCTGAGGCACATCAGGTTGGTTCCTCATCACTAGGACTGGAGTTGAAGATTGAAAAAGATTAGGTGATAATAATACCTTACAGGTATACAACTTCTTTAATCTAAAACTCTTTGCAAACAGCTCAGCAAACCCCAGGACCCAGAGCCCCGCTCAGCCACTGTTGATATGCAGCCATGCCCTAAACGAAGCCACCTCCAGGGTCAGCAGGCCACCCTCAGAGAGACCTTAACTCCCAACGTCACTTGAAGAGGTGAAAATGAAGACTGCATCTCCCAGCAGCAGCAGGGACACTTTTTTGAAGCAAAATGCAATTACCAGAGTAGGAACTGGCCTTGCACGTGGAGATTAACACTCCCTAGCTTCCACCAGCACCTTGGGTTCTCTGAACAGCTTTGGCAAAATTTGGGGTTTTATGCTTCCATCCGAAAGCTGGCTCCACGTGAAACACAGTTGAGGGCTGCAGGCCACAGGGACATTGATTCATTGCAACGAGGGGAAAGGGTTTACCAGTATTTCTTGTAAGCCTAGGCAGCTTGAGGGTGGAGGTGGGGATCAGAGATTCACAGAGTCTGAAGGTGGAAAAGGAGGCTGTGGTCACCTCCAAATAATAAATGATGTCCAGGCTCTTGCTGAACCGGCAGAATTCCGCATATGGCTTGCTGAGTGCATTGCTGAGGATGGGTGACTCCTTGTGGTCAGCATCACAGGTCCTATTTCTAGTCTTGGTATCTCAAGAACATCAGGGAAAGGTGCTTTTCTCTTCTGGGCAGGTCTCTCATGCAATCAGCTCTGGGGTATGAAAATTGGCAATTTTTGTTTTGCCCTGGTCCAGAACCCTGATGACTTCCTGCAAGTCACTGCCTCTCCCGGTGCCTGATTCTTGCGGCACAGAGAGGTTGTACGAAATCAGGATCCTGACACATGGTGTCTCACAGAGTCCTAGGGAGTTCACTAACAGGCTTCAGCTGCTCTCAGGAGGGCGGGGAGATGGAAAAGATGGGACGCTGGGCCTATTATCCCTACTGGGATGAGAACCACTTTGCTTTTATCTTTGTTGACATAGTAAGTATCTCAATAAAGGTTTCTTTTGAAGAAAGAGTTCTGCTGTTGAAAAAATGTTGAGAATAGTTGCTATTTTGTAGTTCTCTCCAGCTATAATAGCCTGCACCCATGCAAATAGCTTTGGCAGTTTTACAAACAAAACACCCAGTGTATTCACATTTGTTGCCAGAGAAGACACCTAACAATCTGTGGTGTCAAAATAAAAGCTATTATTTTCTTTTCATTAAAAACTATTTATTGATCATAGTAAAATTAGAGGAAACACACAAAACATAATAAAGAAGAAATTTAGAATCTCCCGTAACCTCACTCTCCAGAGATGAACTATAAACATTAGTTACATGTTTTGCCAACTTCCTGTTCATACAAAATTGCTTTTTAAAACCTGAGATCATCTTTTACACAATTTTTTAAAAGTCTGAAAACATTGTGTGGCAAATCACTTACAATGTAAGGTTAAATGTTCATTGAAACATGATGGTTATTGTATTTACTGTCACATCCTAGTTCATATGTCCATGCCAGCATTTATCCATCTTTTTTCTATTGCTGAGCATCTAGATGGATTCCAGCATCTGCAAGTTAAATTCTAAGAGGAACATGTTTGCAGTAATTGTTTTACCACTATATATGTATTTCAGGTTATGGCTGTTGCCCATCTTGAAGTTTGTGTTTATGTTTAAAACGAGTTGACATGAAAAGAAAGCTAAAGGTGGAGAAAGGGGTTGGTTCAATGATCCATGGGACAGTAGAGAAGATAACACCAGAGAGACAAGAAGTAGGCAAGAAAAACACTAGGAGAAGACGTGTGGAGGAAGAGGAGGGTTTCTCTGCCCTTATGGAAGACCAGAACATCTGACAACCTCAATAATACAGAAAAGCCTTTGGGTCAGATCGTAATTATTGAGTGAAAAAATATTCCATTTCTGAGAAACACAAAATTAGCCATGGAGAACCCCCCTGAGCAGTATCCTGAGGACTTTGAATAAGAATCACCTGGAGAGTGAAAAAACCTTGCTGATTTTGACATTGCCACGAACTTGGGTTAAACTCTGTTATTTTATCATTTAATGAAGGAGTTCCAGTAGATCAGAACATTTCCTGAGAAAGACGCCAGACCACCTAAAAGCCACTGAGAGAGTAAAGGGTGCCTACAAGATACTTGCAGTGTTTGTTAAGAACCTGATAGAAACTTTGCCCCTGCTATTGAAGAAAAAGATAAAGAGAAAAGCAGGGAAACTCACATATTCCATTCCTCTCTGCCAACCATTCTGTGAAGCAGGCTTTTTATCTCTACCACCTCTCATAAAAATCCTTGGAGGCAGGGGTTTTGCAGGTGCCCTTTACTGCCTTAGCTGCATTTTACAGGCAAGGAATCTAAGGCTTATATCAGTTAAGTAGCCTGTCCAAGGTCATAGGGCTAGTAAGCGACAAAGTGGGATTCAAATTCATACTGCCCGTTTTCAAAACCTGTGATCCTGTCACTGGGCCACATAACCCCGGGTATCTATGTCTTTGAATAAAAAGAGAAAAAGAATAAATTAATTCCCCAATAAATATGTTTGGTAAACAGGAATATAAATATTATTCAAGGTTTCAAATCAAATTTTCTTTTTAAAAAGTGAAGAAAGAGAGCTTTAGAAACACAGGACTATTTCATCTCTAAGCTCTCCTCCAACATATACAACCAGATGCTTTTCTTTCATATCTCTTTAGGTGTCAAGGAGCATGAGAAATCCTTTAGTCACATCACCTTGTTTTATAGATGAGACACTAGGCTCCAGAAAAAGGTCATTGATTTATTCAGTATCATTTGGATGATTAAAAGCAGAACTGAATTAAGAATCAATGTTTTCTGTGATCAAAGAAGGCAAGTGTAAGTAACACCAAACACAGTGCCTGGCATGGATTAGTACCAGTCATTCAATAAAGTTCACCCCTTATGTTTCCTCTTTGCTGTCCCATCCCTTATTCATTCAGCCATCACTTGCTATGCCCAGGCCATGAATTCAAGAGGTTCTTGGCCCAGTTAGAAGACTTTCATGCCAGTGCTTTTTTGCTCACACCCTATATCTTTGGGGAAGAAACTGGATGTTAATGGGTTAAGAAGTACAAGTGAGAATGAGTAGAGTGAATGAATTCATAGGTTCAAGTTTTGAAAGATTGAGCAGTTAATGAAAGGGAGAAAATCAGAAAAGTCAGAATTAAGATCAGAAGGTTTTTTTTTTTTTGGCAGAGACAGAGGTGAGGAGGACTTTTAGCATTGTTTTAGACCAAGGAGGAAGAAACACTGAAAAGATAGATTGAAGGTAAAAGAGTCAGGAGAGCAGAGCAGAATCTTTAGAGGTAGCAAGTAAGGGAGAAGTTACGGGCCCAGGGAGAGGGATTGAACTTTGAGAAGAAGAAGAACAAAGAATCCCTTTAGGCCGGAAGGGGTATGAAAAGAAAAGTGCAGGTAGGAAAAGTCTTGAAGTGAAGGGCAGGGAAGGTAACCAAGTTCTCTTCTCCCGAAGATGGACTGAGATGGGGATAACAGGTTTGAGTTATGCAAGCAAGACTTGAGTTCAGATGTTCCCACTCTGGAGATTTTTATCTGGAGGGGAGCATGTTCTCTGGCACCTCTGTGATTGGGAAGATATAGAAAATATGTAAGAGCTTACATAGCAGCCTCTGCCTTTAGTGGGAGACGTGCAGGCCGTGGGACTGTGGAAGCGCTTAATTAGCTGGTTCTCTCGTCCTTGGTCCACGTGGTCCATTTGCCTTTCTTTGCTCCTGAGTGGAAACTGTGACCCCTGCAACCATTCTCTCCCTGCTGGTTTCAGAAGGATGACTGGGAGACCTTCACTCCCCCACGTGACCGGGAACGGAGGCAGCGCTGTGCTTTGCAGTCAGAGGCATATGGCGCTTCAGAGGTAGTGGTCACGTCTCTGAAGGTATTATTAGGAGGCTCCAACCTAACTACTTCCCATCTCCGCAGAAGACAGAGCTGAAAGGAGCAGGTTTAAATGACAGCAACAGGGGGATTTTCTCAGACAAAAGAAGAAAAGCATCTTAGTAAGTTAAGGTAAGTATGCTGTGGAGAGGATTTGGAGGATGTAGAACACCTAGCCCTAGGAACCTCCAGGGCCTCATTTGTCTGGGTACCTGCGATGTAGAAAAGCATCCCACAGGGGTTTGCTCCAAGTGGGGTTAAGACTCCCTTACAGTTATATGTTTCATTTATAACCTTGATAACCTGACCCCAGGTGGTGATTGCTGAGAATGATCCAGTTTAAGGAGACCATGTTCCCAACAGAGGATTTGGGGGAGAGTTACACACACACACACACACACACACACACACACACACACACACACAACAAGGGAGAAAGAACTCTTCTATTGCTTTCCTGATGTATAAATGACTGTCTCAAGAGGAAAGTATTCTATTCCAGGGGTTAGAAACCTAATACCCCATCACAGTTTTGTATAGGGAAAGCCCATTGGTTGCATTTTCATTCGTTTCTGACTACACTTGTAATTCTTAATTTCTAATAACTAAAAACAATGTTTTTATTTTTAACTTTGAAGTGAAACATTTTTCTTAATGGCACTTGACCTAATTTGGCATGGAGGAAAGAATGATGCTGCTGGACCTACAGATTTCCTACAGCAATTTTAGAAAATCTGGAGGGTTGCCATCTTCTGATACTGAGTGGTTCCAGAAAGAAGACTATAGATTATTACTAGCGTTGAATTTGAGTATGATCGGCAATATATTTTATGCTCTGCCCAGACAGCCAAAAATACACAGCTCTAGACTCACTAATAATAAAGAAAATATACTGATCCATGGCCAGTTGTTGTCATCAGGTCACTAAACCTATTTCTCCAAGTATAAAATGAGACTATTTTGCCTCTCAGTACAAATGTAATAAAATCTAGTAATGCAACCATGAAAATAAGCACTGGCCCATAACCCGAGGGCTTAAGAAGCCAAGGCTAATGAGAAACGGGCAGTATACAAAAATTAAATTGAATTTCTGCCTCTTTATCTTGAGTTTAATAGGAATTTGGGTGTATTTTTCTGTAGAGAACATCCTAATGTGCTTTAAGCAGGTGGGATGTGGAAAAATAGGAAATACGGTGCATTGATAAGAAGAAGAGGGGGTAAAATTATAAAAGGGGCTATGGACAATGAATATGTAACGGTCCTAATATTTCAAATCCTACTAGTACCAATACCTTCGGCCAGACTGTAGTGGCTGAGCTGCCTCCAGTGTCAGGAGAGAGAGTAATGAAGGGAAGCCAGGAGTATTTAACACAAGGTGCTGGTGTTATTCTTCTGGTTTGTATCAAAAACACCTACCCTGAACAACTGATGAGTGGGAGGGAAATACATGCTATTGTGGCTCCTTTGAAGGGACGAGAAGGGTCACGTCCTGGCACTGAGACTGGCCCTTGTTTCCACTTGCCTTTTCTTCTGCTCCAAAGTCTCCCAGCTGTACTCTTTGTATGTGTGTCCTTATGACAGAAAGATCAAGGGGCCACTTCAGAGGAGCTTAAACTTCAAACAGCCTTTTTCCAAAAATAACAAAGGAGGAAGAAAGAGCCGTCTGTGAGCGAAAGCCTGAGCCAAATAAAAAGGCATGGAATGAGACGGTGTAGAGGTGAAAGTCACCCAAGAGAGCCCGGAAGCCCACCCCTCTCACTTAACAGGAGAGGAAATTGAGGCCCAGTGAGGCCTTTCCCTTAGAGGACGGTGTTGTCCCTGTTCTCATCATTGCTCCTGACCCTTACACACCGCACACTCGCAGGTGAGTTCATCCATTCCCCTGGCTTCACCTTACCATCACTTGTACATGACCCCAGAGGATCTATTTCCATGTACCCGTCCATGGGGCATTCCTACATGGAGGTCCAACGTGTAATTCAAAGTCAGCATATCTGCACCTTCACTTCCCAGAAAAGCTGCTCCCCAGGCCTTGTTTCCTCTCTGGGTGAATGGCGTAAACCTCACACTGGCCTCTCAGGGTTATCCTTCCCTTCATCCCCACATCCAAGCAGTGATCCAGTCTGTTAATTCCTCCTGTCCCATTAGTCTCCTGTCTTTTCCAGCTTCTTTCCATCGGGCAAACCCTTAACTCCTCTTAGCTTGAAGACTCTGTAGTGGTTGATCTTCCTGACTTTGATCTCAGCCCATCTGGTTTTTACATTCCAAAAGCACCTTTCTAAAAGCCTGAATCAGGTCTTGTCTTTCCATTCCCTTCTTCCTGGAGGATAAAGTTCAAACTCTTAAGCATGCCACACAGTATACTCTGTAATGTGATCTCCAGTGATCTCATCAGCATACGATAGCCTGCCAAGTGCCATCTTGAAGTTCTAGGAGGTTGCCTTGCTATTATTACACGGCTCTGTAGCATGGAGTGGGCTTCCCTATGGCTCAGATGGTAAAGAATCTGTCTACAATGCAGGAGACCTGGCTTCAATCCCTGGGTCAGGAAGATCCCCTGGAGAAGGGACTGACAACCCACTCCAGTATTCTTGCCTGGAGAATTCCATGAACAGAGGAGCCTGGTGGGCTATAGTCCATGAGGTCACAAAGAGTCGGACACGACTGAGTAACTAACATGCATAGCATGGAGTACCTTCCCTTCAACACATACACTCTGCTGGGATAGCCACAATTATCTTTAAGCTTAGTGTAGATACCATCTTTTCTTTTAAACCATTCTGATGCCCTCTCCTTAGGAAGATGGGGCTACTCTTTCCTGATACCCTTACTCCATCCTGGGAGCCAACTTATTAGAAAAGACCTTGATGCTGGCAAAGATTGAGGGCAGGAGGAGAAGGGGGCAACAGAGAATGATATAGTTGAATGGCATCACCGACTCAATGGACATGAGTTTGAACAAACTCCAGGAGATAGTGAAGGACAAGGGAGCCTGGCATGCTGCACCCCATGGGGTTGGAGAGAGTCAGACACGATTTGGCAACTGAACCACAACCACCATTCTGTATATATGTCTCCCGTGGCCCCTTTATTGCATTCTTGGTTGTTGGTGTTTCCCTGTCCATTCTGGGATGTAAACTCCTTTGAAGCAGGTTTATTCATATTTGTAACCTTTAGCCTCTGGCATTAAGTTGTGTGTGTGTGGGTGTGTGTGTGTGTGCACACATGCACATGCACTCTTTGTGTGCTCAGTCACTAAATTGTGTCTGACTCTTTGCAACCCTGTGGACCATAGCCTGCCAGACTTCTCTGTCCATGGAATTTACCAGGCAAGAGTGCTGGGATGGGTCGCAATTTCCTACTCCAGGTGGCATGAAGGTAGGATTCAATAAAATACTTTCCAAAGAAACAAATGAATGCAAGTACACACAGCCCACTAGTGATTCAGTCAAGAGAGAGGTCCCTGGTTTTCCTTTTTCTAGTTCCTCTTTTCCTGACGATATGTATGATAGTCTTGGTAATGAAATGGGGCACTGACACGTGAATAGAGAGATCAATGGAACCTGCTGCCCAGGGAGAAGACCCTGGCATTTAAAGTGGTACCATCAATGCATTTTCTGTACAAAATTGAGCTTATTTTCAAGTTAAAATGTTGGGACTCACAAAACTAATTGGAAGTAAGTGAAGACGAATCTTCACTTTCTAGATTTGTTTTCGTTCTCTTGTGGCTCAATTATAGTTTAGTTGTCCAAGAAAAATACAGATGTGAAAGGTGCACATGTGTATTAAGTGCCTGCTGTACACTCACATATGGTTTCATTTAAGCCTCATGCACCCTTCGAAGTGTGTATTATTATCTGCCTTTTACAGATGAAGACACAAGCTCTGAGGTGATGCAACTTGCATCATGTGACCAGCAAATGTCAGAGTTGGGAGTCTAACCACGTCTGTCTGATTCTAAAGTCCATTCTCTTTCCCCTTCACTACACTTCCTCCCTAGGGAGACAGAACAGAATTAGGGACATAAAATCTCAAGAAGTTTCACTAAAAGACATTCCTCTGTGACTCCAATAACAAATTGGACTGAAGAGACAGGAGCTGTGAGTGCTAACTCTTATCCTATTGCATGGTATGATACTGAGAAAGTCCATTAACCTCTTTTTTTTTCTTTTATTTATTTATTTTAATTGGAGGCTAATTACTTTACAATATTGTATTGGGTTTGCATTAACCTCTTATTTCCCATCTCTTTATATTTGCAAATACAGGACACACAGACTTTCCTCATCAATCACTCAGTTAATGAAAAAGAATTTCTTCATAAGTGAATTTGTATCATTTGTTCCAGAAATGCATTTGCTGCAATGATTAAGCCATAAAAGTGACCTTATTTCTCTATGAAACTAGTACTGGTCTAAAGGAGATAAGACAGCTGGTCTAGTGAAAATTAAGCAGTGGATAAAAAAAAATTGATTCCCTTTTTATTTAATTTTATAAAAAGTCTTCTTTGGGACGTGTGATGCCAATATTCTTTTACCCCTGGTGATAGGACAGAAAATGGAGAAGAGAAGAGATGCTTAAGAGGAGAAGAGGAAGGACACAAGGAGTGTGGCTGTTGAACGTTTTACCTGCCAAATTGATTTTTTCCCTAGGTTTAATAACTCCAAGGTGGAAATTGACATTTTTGCTTGAGCATTAAACACATAACATTCACAGCATTCATTGGACCTCAACAGATACTGGCTGTTGACAGAATTCGAATTTTGACAGCAATTTTATATAGTGCAGGGAGTCTAAAATTAAATATACCGGACAGAGCAATAGAGAGAATATTCGAAATAGAAGCATCTTAGAATATTTTTAAAAACCTTTTCAAATATTTTTTTGAGAGGCAGTATAACAGAAAGAGATTCTTTCTCTGGATTTCTTATGGGCTAATGCTCTGTGTGACCTTGGGCAAAATACTTAACTAAGTTTTTGTGATGTTTTAAATGAGGGGTGTGTGTGCACATTTATGCCCTTGAAGGATTGGGCATCTATAAAATGAGGACAGCATCTCTGAGTTCCTTTGTAGTACATGTGTCTTTAGGTTTTATGATGGTGGGGATACTCAAGTTGGTTCCCAGGCACCTTTAGAGCATACCTGGTGATGTGGCAGCTGGAAGCAAGAGAAGGGATCAGATCAGATCAGTCGCTCAGTCGTGTCCGACTCTTTGCGACCCCATGAATCACAGCACGCTAGGCCTCCCTGTCCATCACCAGCTCTCGGAATTCACTCAAACTCACGTCCATCGAGTCAGCGATGCCATCCAGCCATCTCATTCTCTGTCGTCCCCTTCTCCTCCTACCCCCAATCCCTCCCAGCATCAGAGTCTTTTCCAATGAGTCAGCTCTTCACATGAGGTGGCCAAAGTACTGGAGTTTCCGCTTTAGCATCAAATGGGGCCCAGATAATGAAAAACAATGGGAAAATAGTGACCGGGTCTCTTCCTTAAAATTGCAATACTTCTTTCAACATAGACCCTGACAAAAGAGGCTTTTTAAGTTGGAAGGGAGAATTAACCCAAACTTCTAGAGGCTTTCTAAAGGATGAAAACTCCTTGAGACATTTTTACAGTAACCTCCATGATCAGGGGTATGAAGGCTGGGAGAGACCCAGCTTGGCCCAGCACTTAGCCTTACAAACTGCTCCACACCCCACATTGCCATTCTTCTGGGACCCGGGAAAGACACCGGGCCCTTCCTTCACCAGGCCCTTCACCAGGGTCTGTCGTTTTTACAGTTGGAATACTCTCTCAGTTATTCAATCCACTCTTCCCTTGTTTTATCAAAAGTCCTACCTTTATACACCTAATATGATTTAGTCCTGGTTTCATTTCCTGAATCCTTGTGTTGCTTTTTCTTCCTGGATCTCATGCTCAATGCTGCCAGTTTCTTTGTCCCTGCAGGTGCAGACAAATTAGCATAAAGAGTAAGTTGCAGAATTGGAGAACAGCAAATTTGATTTCAAAGGCCATTTCAGATTGAGGTCCATTTGGTGGCATTAGAAGCAAAACTAATAAACAAACCAGATTTTTTTTTTTCCTACCCAAATTGATTTTTTTGTTTTACTTGACAGTATCCCTTTCGAAGTAGAATATTTTATCAAATTCTGATTTTAGCTGTCATGTACGGTGTTTTTGTTGTTCCCTTTCTCATTATTGCTGACTGTTAAAGTTATGTGGGTTGGCAAAGGAAAATCTTTTCTTTTATAATAAAGGAGAATGCATTGCCATTCTATTGTCATTAGCTGCCTGCGTGTTTCACAACCTCACAGACGCAGCATATTGTCGTTTGCCATTGTGCTATCATGACTCCCATTTTGCAGATGGAAACAAAATTATAAAGAGACTTCAGGGCCATAGCTAGACTGAAAAGGCCCACTTCTGAAAAAAAAACCGGGGTTCCCGTTACTCTATCACTGTCTAAACATTTGTTTTAATGATTTCTCTCATAAAGAGTTACATGTATTTACCTGTTGTTCGGGGGTGGGGAGGGAGAGACTCTTCTGTAAACTGTGATAGGCGATCAGAGGAGGCCTGGGCTGAGTGCTGTGATCAGAGGAGAGGCCAGCATCTGGAATTCTCTGAGCATTCTCTGAGATCCTCTGAAGGGTACATCACAGCTCAGTGGGTAAGGTTCCTTTGATCGTAAGGTACAGTGACTGATGTCACTCCATGATGGAGAGTCCTCAAGAGTCACTCACATCAGCAGGAGGCAGTGACCTCGAAGGAAGGACAGAGCATGAGCCATGCTCCTCCCAGGCCTCGAGGCAGGTGGACCCAGATCCAGGATGGCACTCAGGGCTCCGTAAAGGGCTCTGGGGTCCTCCCTGTGTTGTCCTGCATGAATGTGTCTCAGCTCCTGCCAAGCATTGGCTCCTATCTGCCCTCCTGCCGGCTTGCCTAGCGTTTCCTTCTGTGCACAGTGTCTGTCCTCTACCTTGGAGCCTTACTTACTCATGTTTTTTTTTCTGTTTTTTCATCTCTCCAGTTTGAAGCGGCCATTATGGCCATGATCCATCTGTGCTTTTCCTGTGCATCTCTCCAAGCTTGTTTCCACTGATTTAGACTTGATCCCTGCCACATTCACTATTTCCAATTGCTAAGAGTGAGAGAATCTGGCTTGCTCAAGTTCATGGGCCGAGCTAAGTCTATAGACAGGCTGTTCTCTGATAAGGTTCCCACATTTTTTTTTTCCCCCAAGGCCAGTATGTTTGTTATTATTATTATTTTTGTATGACTTAAGATAGTTGGTTTCATTTTCATTTGTAAGCATTACAATAATTCCCATGCAAAAACCAAGACTGCATATGCTTGATGTCAATTGGCTAAAATCCAACTTGTGAGACTGGACATTCAGGATCAAAATCAAAATGTTTCTTGATCTTGCCAGTAGTAGAAATCATGGTCACCCTTTGAGAGATCTGCAGGCCCCTGATCTCCCAAACACTGCAGGCTGTCCTCGGGCTCTTGTAGAAAGAAGGGCCTGAGGAAGGGGCAGGGTGGGGGGGGGGGCAGCTTCCTGTGGGAGGAGCCTTGGGCAGGTGCTGGATTGGCCTACCTAGTGACTGGTCTACTCATCTTTCTCAACTTTCCTAATACTATTCCTCACCTAGGAGGAGTTGGCAGCCTGTAAAGAAATGACTGGAAATTAATTCTTAGGAGCTAAAATATTTTCAAGGTCAGAAAAGGAGAAATCATTAAAGTGGCCATAGCTCCCAGA
The DNA here is from genome assembly GCF_055505025.1 of Bos grunniens. NCBI lineage: Eukaryota > Metazoa > Chordata > Mammalia > Artiodactyla > Bovidae > Bos > Bos grunniens. The sequence continues at coordinate 22,740,752 of NC_141180.1, forward strand.
AACCGTATTAAGAGCTTTGCATTTATGACTTCATTCCCTGCTCACAACAGCTTTCTAAAGTAGATATCACAGTCCTCACTGGGCTTAAATAACCTGTTCAAGACAAACCAGTACTGAGTAGAAAGGCTGCTATTCAAACCAGGTCTGTCTGACTGCAAAATCAGGACTGCAAATCATATTTTTTTCACATCAAACTACATCTCTTCCACTAGCGTTTTCTTCACCTGAGTCAAATTAACCATCTATGAACTAGTTTGATTGGCATTGGAGCCCCTGAGATGGAGGGAAGCAGCTTGGGGGGTTCAGCAGCCAGGAGCCCGTGCTCCCCCATTGTAGCGGTGGAGCTGCAGCGCCGCCCCCAGGTCCTTGCGCCCCCACAGCCGTGAACGCGCCCTGCGACGCCTTCTCTGACTTAGATTAACACAGATCCATCATTAATATGACAAATAGGCGCACCTGCAGGCTTAATTGCTTCAATTTTCTTGAGTCACTGATAGGTTTATGGCCGGCCTCAATTCCAGTAAAACCGCAGCAATCTAGATGGGACGAAAAAGTGTCTTCCTCCAATCAATCTCTTGAACAGTCCCAGACTCTAGCCCTGATGACAGACTTTCTCTCTAGACAGGGTAATTAAAGAGGCCGAGCTGGCTACTTTTAGAAGCCCCTTCGTCTTAGTTTTATCATCTATAACACAATATTAGAAACTCTAGACGGGAAGAATCTTTCCCTCTCCCATCCCTCCCCAAATGATTGGCCCTCCATCTTGGCAAAGACTGTATTTCCCTCTCCATTCGTCTCACTTCAGAGGCCAGTCAGCTAGACTTTCTAGTTCACTCCCATAAGGCAAATGGAGGTGGTGAAGGATCTCCATTGCAGTTTAGGGATCCCTCACCTAAGACGGAAAGGCCTACCCAGATAAAAGAAAAGCTGCATTTACACCAGAAGCTTTTTTCCTCCAAGTCCAGGTCTAGGCTGTTCATGAAAAACCGAAGGTAACACAGAGTAGTATGTAAACTATCCCTTAAATGATAGAAGAAACCTCTCACAGGAGGACAAAGCTATCCAGTCTATGTTTTGTACTAAAGGGACAACTTAAGTATCAAAATTGAAAAAAAAAAAGGATTTGGAAAACTCTGATAGGTTATCATGTAGGGAAAATGTGTGCTAAATAGAAATTTTTTGACCAAAAATAGATTTTTATAACCATCAGGGGGTAGGATATAAGGATATAGGATAAGATATAAAGAACTGATGCCAGGTACTTCCCTGGTTAAGAATCAGCCTTCCAGTGCAGGGAACGCGAGTCTGATCCCTGGTTGGTGAAGGCAGGTGCTGCTGGACAACTAAGCCGGTGCTCCGCAGTGTAGAACCAGCACCCAGCACAGTCAAGGCAAATATAAAACAGAAACAGAGTAACATACTTCGAGAATGAACGTAGGGTTGGGAACGTAGGCGGTGGGGGGAGGGATAGTTAGGGAGTTTGGGATGAACAGGTACACAGTGCTGTATTTAAAATGGATAACTAACAAGGACTACTACACAGCACAGGGAACTCTGCTCAGTGTTATATGGCAGCCTGGCTGGGAGCAGGGTTTGAAGGAGAATGGATGCATGTACATGTATGACTGAGTCCCTTTACTATTCACCTGAAATTTTCACATTGTTAATCAACTATACTCTAATATAAAATAAAAAGTTAAGTAAAACGACTTGGAATGAAAAAAGTCAATTATGTGTATTTTTCACATCAGTTACACGTTGAAATAATAAGAGTTTGGATTTATTGGTATAAATAAAACCTAGCCTTAAAATTTAAATAAATAAAATGTTTGAAAAGAAAAAAAAAGGTCAGAAAAACCTTAGATTCTCTCATGATTATAAATGAGAAAATGTTAAAATTAACTGATGGAATGACTTTTCTATTTTTGTACTGAAGAATTTGTGAATTTCCAGCAAGCATGTGACTTCCTAACATTTTAATTTCTTAAACAAGTAATATTGAGGACAAAGAGCACCCTAAACTGGGTAACAAGAACAGTTAAATTACTGGTGCTGCCTGAGACACGCCCATGCATCCCAAAGAACCTCAGACATGAAGTTAAGGAAAGTGAACAAAGTAATACTTCAACCTGATCTGTCAGACCTTCCCTGTTTGTAAGGATTCTGAGCACTTACTGGGGACAAGCCATCAAAGCTGACGCTAACGGATGTGATCTGTAAACACTTGTGCAGTAATTGAACCTAGCAGGCATGGAAGAGGTAAGCGCCTGTTAACAGTGGGAACCTAGAAAGGGAAGTCAAGTCTGAACGATCCTTGTTCTGTAGGGGTGTACCATACGTGTTGATCAAGGGCATCTACTTAGATTTTCAAAAAGCTCTGGCATGTGCTACCTTTGAAATGTATCTTTTTAAATGGTAAATTACTATCCTATTTGTTGGGCATGGAGTCTCAGTTATTAAAGCAGTAAATAATCAGTCTTCATGCAAGGTTTAGAGGGTACTAACTTTATATACTAAGAAGTCGAACTGATGGAGACAGACTGCAAGAACATTAGAATCTATGTAGAGGACAGAAGAGAGTATGGTGATTTTCATGTCATCAACTTCAAGGTAACACTCTCCCAGATACAGGCTCTAGTTAGAGTTATAAAATAAAATATTCTTTTCCATACCATTAATGACTCAGGAAAATAACCTAGGGTTTATTAAAATCATTTTCTGAAAACATTGACCTGATATGCTATCCTATCTGAAAAAAGAAGAATGAAATGGCATTATGAAGGGCTTGGGAAACACAACAGCCCTCTACACTAAAGTAGAATCACATTGATTTTTTTTTTTAACTAGGAATAAAAAAGTTATTCTTGTCACCAATCTTTAATGATCATAATATTAGTAATAACTACAACTTTTATTTCTCATATTTCAAAACACCCCCATGTGCATTCTCACTTTTACGGCCCTGTGAGGTCGGTGTTTGTATTATTCCCATTTTTTGAAAGACTGAGAAACTGAGGCCTACAGATTTCAGCAGTATTAGGTGTAAGAACCTTGTCTCAGGTTTTTCTATATTAAAATCCTTCCTATTTCCACTACGTTGCATGAAGCCACTCCAGAGAATGCATGTAATGAACCTAGAGAAGTGTACAGAAAGGCAGCTGTAATGGTCAGCAGAAGTCAGTGTGGTTGTGTGAAGGCGGAATAAAAAGCCTGACACATGCTAGACACGACAGCCAAATAAGGATGAAAGAAATATGAATGAGTCTGTGGATACAAAGACTAAGAGAAGAATGTGATCCATATTCATCACATGAAGTATATGTGACCTTGTTTACCAAATACTCAACTGCCAAGACTCAAAGCTCTATTTGAAACCCCAAAGAGGTGGTGCTGTTCAGTGTATAAGTCATGTCCAACTCTTTGTGACCCCATCATGTGTGAAGGTCAAATGAAAAGTTCCACTTCACCCAGAAGGTATGATTCATAGGGAACTTATTTTCCAGTGTGCGGTACAATCAGAAAATATAGATGCAGTAAACAGAAAAAGATACTGAAAATTTTGTGAATGAAAGAGACATAGTTGCTAAGGAGTTGAGATCAGCTTTTAAGGCTGATGTCAGAGTGGGTATGGGCCCTTGACAGAATTGTCTTCCAGCTCTGTGCCTTTCTGGCCACAATTTGAGAGCTAGATGAGAAGCTATCAGCTGTCCCGAAGTTCTCGTCTTTGTGTCCTGACTGAAGTCTAATCATCCACTCATTTCACTTACCATCACTTGTGTTCACAGTTTAATGGCTTGATTGTGAAACATGGCTGTATTCCTTCAGAGTGTGCTCTTGCAGAAACAAGCTGAAAACCCAGCACCTTTTTTTGGTTATGCAAAACTCCACTAGCATTGTTTTAGTGGCATCTTCTAATTAACGGGCTAGAGCTACTAAGTAGTGAATAGAAATGTCAGTGCCACCTGTTAATTTCCTGATCTTTGGTTCTGGTAGGGTATGGAGGAGAACTAACCATAGGAAGTCACCTTGCAGTGGAGATATGTGTGGAGCGCTACTAAAAATTAAAAATTAAACTCTAGAAGAAATGCAATGCCCTTTAGGGTATGGAAACCAAGGGCAGAAAACCAAGAGGAAGGGAGCAAGGAAGACATATGAGCAAGAAGGATGATTGGAAATTAGTCTTATAGCAGAAACTATATGTTAGGGTCTTTCATAGGGAAGAGGCAGGGAAGTATGGTGTTTCAGAGCTCAGACCCTGGAGCTACACAGCCTGTTTGAACCTAGTCTCTTTCACTTGCTAAATGTATGATGCTAGACAAGTTACTTTACTTTTCTGTATCTCAGCCCTCTCACTTGGAATTGGTATCCAACTCATAATTTCTGTGAAGATGAAATGAGTTAATGTATTCCAAAGCCCTTAGATAGCACCTGACATACATACTTCAAAGGCATTAGCTATATTGTATATTGGGTTAATAGACAATCTGGGGACTGGTGCTTTTTCATGTACCCAGATAATGCTTTCCCACTCTTGACTTGATCAAAGTCAAAAAAAGGGAATATATAGACAGATTATCAAGTCCTGTTCATGTGTCAGCCCTCCCCATTTTCAGGACCATGCGGATAATAACAAGGACACCGCCTCACCTCTCTCCTACCACAGTGGTCAAGGCGGGCAAGAGTTGGAGTCGATGTGTTGGCCTGCATGCTGATGATCCTGCACTGGCCCTGTCTTTTACCCAGTGGCAAGTGGAAAGGGTAAGGGTTCAGGAAGAGTGTGTTCCCTTCCTAGAGTCACGATGCCAAAGTCATGACCAGTTACCTGACTTCTTGTGTCTCACTTCCCTAAGCCAGAGATGATGATAATAATAGTACCTGCCTTTCACCCGTCAAATAGCTTAACGAGAACATATGTGTTTAGCCCATTACCTACCACAGAGCTAGTGCTCAGTGTAAGTAGCTGTTGTGAAAAATAGTAATAATTATCCATTGTTGTGCTTTATCTTGTTAGCTTCAGCCTAATCATCACATCACTGAGAACTTTACGGACACTAAACTTGGCCTGTGCAAAGCATGAATGAGTGTCAACTCTTGTAATAGGGATTGGAAAAAAGAGGAAACCATCCTTGGCTCCATGATGTACATATGATTATCTGAACCCAGAAGTTCAAACGCACACCCACAGAGCAGTGCCTGGCACAGAGAGGAGCTGGAGGAATGCAGGAGGCGTGAGGGGTGGTGCAGTTGACCAATGCAAAGTGGAAGCCTGTTTTCTAAAATACACCCCTTGTGAGGAATACATGGTTCCTGCTTTTCGCTGTCAGTCCCATAATGAGTATTTTTGGGGGGACTGTAGAGGAGGGAGGGCTGTAGAATTAAGGTGGAATAGGGAGAGGGCTTGGAGAAGGGAATGGCAACCCATTCCAGTATTCTTGCCTCGGAAATCCCATGGACAGAAGAACCTAGCGGGGTGCAGTCCACGGGGTCGCAAAGAGTCGAACATGACACTCACACACGCACACACGGGAAGAAGGCTATAAGAAAGAAAGAGGAGAAAAGTGGAAAGATGTCAGCAACTGGTACTGTCAATACTTTATTCCCAGCTGAGCAGCAACGTATTTTAGCAATCAAGTGCCCTTGTATTTCCTTTAAATCATTATCTTTCATCCGGCAGAGACTAGATGGCTAGATTAATATTTCCCTGGAGATATCTGTGAGGTTACTTAGAGGTCATCTTGACCTCTTTTGTAAGGAACATTTACACAATAGCCTGCAGAAATGGGCCCAAGATAGTGTCTAGTGTCTTTAGACCAGTAGCTGGAATCCAGGAAGAAGTAGATCTGATCCCCCAGGGGAGTCTGTCACAGGGAAATCACATCAGCTTGTCATGTGATTTGTATACTAGTATGAATTGGTTAATAACTCAATTTCATTCCCAGGTCTATAAGCCCAAACTCTTCAAACTCCTGACGGTATTTATTATTGATGTGTATCTTCTGTGTATCTAATTCATTAAGCTGACATACAAGCACCGTGGTTCATGATTTCTTGGTAAAATCAGCATCGCTTTGGTAGACAGCACAGGTTGATAGAAAGAGCACTGTGGGAGTCAGAAAGCTGGATTTGAGACTTTTTGTCTCTGTCACTTTACCTCTAATCCTTGAGATCATCAGTTACCCTCTTTGGCCTTCAGTCCTAATTCTGTAAAACCTACCACTGCAGAGGACTGATGAATGAACAGACAAGAGGCCTTATAAGAAAGGCCTTTTTAAGTTGAAACACAGTGGTATAATAGGAATTTTCCATGTGCCGTAGAATGCTGTCCCACTCCCCTTTCTCGCCTTGAAAAACACAACAGAGACGCAGAAGACTGCTACCACTTCTCAGCTTCACTTCATAGGAAATGATGATTCAGCCTCTTATATGGTGATTGCAGATCGAAGGAAGATAAAAAATAAAACCAGAGAGTCTTAGGGTGAGAAGAGGCTTTAGAAGCTACTTTGACCCCTCTTTTCCGTAGGAGAAAGTGGTTTAGAGAGAAGAGCTTAGGCAGATGACTGGCTGACTGTCTAAGGCTCCCTGACTGTATGTGTGCAAGAGGGCAGTGCTCAAGGTCAGACAGGGGAGCTCACAGGTCTGTAGGAATGGGGTAGAAAGCTCTGTCTCCCATGTATTAAGTTAACCTTAAAAATGCATTCATTCCAATATACAGTGGGTATAGACAAACACCATTTGATTGCACTTATACAAGGCATATAGAATAATCAAATTCAGGGTCAGAAAGTACATTGGTAGATGCCCAGGGGCAGAGGAGGGTTTAAAGGGGTGAACAGGGGAAGTGGAAAGTTAGTGTTTAATGGGGACAAAGTATCAGTTTAGGAAGGTGAAAAATTTGTGAGATGGATGATGATGAGAGTTACACCAAAATGTGAATGTACTTAGTGCCACTGAACTGTACAGATAAACATGGTTAAAGTAGTATGTTTTATATTATGTGGCATTTACCACAATAAAAAAATTTTTAAATAAAGCTTTGTCCCCCAAGGAGAAAATGAGGATAGAAGGTTCCCCTTGAGTGCAATTCAGCTCAGTTCAGTTCAGTCAGTCATGTCCAACTCTTTGTGACCCCATGGACCGCAGCACTCCAGGCTTCCCTGTGCATCACCAACTCCCAAAGTATATCAAACTCATGCCCATTGAGTCGGTGATGCCATCCAACCATCTCATCCTCTGTCATCTCTCGTTCCTCCTGCCTTCAATATTTCCCAGCATCAGGGTCTTTTCCAGTGAGACAGCTCTTCGCATCAGGTGGCCAAAGTATTGGAGTTTTAGTTTCAGCATCAGTCCTTCCAATGAATATTCAGGACTGATTTCCTTTAGGATGGTCTGGTTGGATCTCCTTGCAGTCCAAGGGACTCTCAAGAGTCTTCTCCAACACCACAGTTCAAAAGCATCAATTCTTCAGTGCTCAGCTTTCTTTATAGTCCAACTCTTACATCCATACATGACTATTGGAAACACCATTGCTTTGACTAGATGGACCTTCGTTGGAAAAGTAATGTCTCTGCTTTTTAAATTGCTGTCTAGGTTGGTCATAACTTTTCTTCCAAGAAGCAAGCCTCTTTTAATTTAATAGCTGCAGTCACCATCTGCAGTGATTTTGGAGCCCAAGAAAATAAAGTCTGTCACTGTTTCCATTGTTTCCCCATCTCTTTGCCATGAAGTGATGGAACCAGATGCCATGATCTTAGTTTTCTGAATGTTGAGTTTTAAGCCAACTTTATCACTCTCCTCTTTCACTTTCATCAAGAGGCTCTTTAGTTCTTCTTTGCTTTCTGCCATAAGGGTGGTGTCATCTGCATATCTGAGGTCATTGATATTTCTCCTGGCAATCTTGATTCCAGATTGTGCTTCATCCAGCCCAGCATTTCTCATGATGTACTCTGCATATAAGTTAAATAAGCAGGATGACAATATACAGCCTTGACATACTCCTTTCCCGATTTGGAACCAGTCTGTTGTTCCATGTCCAGTTCTAACTGTTGCTTCCTGACCTGCATACAGATTTTTCAGGAGGCAGGTAAGGTGGTCTGGTATTCCCATCTCTTGCAGACTTTTCCACAGTTTGTTGATATCCACACAGTCAAAGGCTTTGGCATAGTCAATAAAGCAGAAGTAGATGTTTTTCTGGAACTCTCTTGCTTTTTTGATGATCCAGATGTTGGCAGTTTGATATCTGGTTCCTCTGCCTTTTCTAAATCCAGCTTGAACATCCAGAAGATCACAGTTCATCTACTGTTTAAGCCTGGCTTGGAAAATTTTGAGCATTACTTTACTAGCATGTGAGATGAACAATTGTGTGGTAGTTTGAGTATTCTTTGGGATTGGAATGAGCACTGACCTTTTCTAGTCCTGTGGCCACTGCTGGATTTTCCAAATTTGCTGGCATATTGAGTGCAGCACTTTCACAGCATCATCTTTTAGGATTTGAAATAGCTCAGCTGGAATTCCATCACCTGCACTAGCTTTGTTCATAGTGATGCTTCCTAACACCCACTTTACTTTGCATTCCAGGATGTCTGGCTCTAGCTGACTGATCACACCATTGTGGTTATCTGGGTCATGAAGATCTTTTTTGTATAATTCTTCTGTGTATTCTTGCCACCTCTTCTTAATATCTTCTTCTTCTGTTAGGTCTGTACCATTTCTGTCCTTTATCGAGCCCATCTTTGCATGAAATGTTCCCTTGGTATCTCTAATTTTCTTGAAGAGATCTCTAGTCTTTCCCATTCTGTTGTTTTCCTCTATTTCTTTGCATTGATCACTGAGGAAGGCTTTCTTATCTCTCATTGCTATTCTTTGAAACTCTGCATTCAAATGGGTATATCTTTCCTTTTCTCCTTTGCCTCTTCTTTTCTCAGCTATTTTTAAGGCCTCCTCAGACAACCATTTTGCCTTTTTGTATATCTTTTTCTTGGGGATGATCTTGATCAGGGAATGTCTTAGAGGCTGAATGAAGCCTATTTCCTATATATATATATAAAAAAAAAAAGAGTATCACTAAGAATTTTGTGTCCAGCAACCCACAGCATCAATTACTGAGTGTTTTGCCTTATAGCAAGCTCAGGGGATTTGGCTGAGCTTGGGCCATGGATAGCTTGGGCATCCATGGGCATGGATAACTTGACATCATCTGTGAAAGCCCCAGTGGCCAGATCTTAAAGCAGACAGTGTAAGTGAGATTTTATCAGAGATATCTAAGGAATGTTCAATTTTTTAAGGAGCATTGGAGAGATATACAAGTATGACTTGGCCAAGTTCCTCACTGGAACTGAGCTGATTCTTAATGGTTCCTGGGCTTAGGAAGACTTTTAGGCAGCTTGTGACAGTTAAAGTTACACTTGGCTTAACTCTCCCAATGATTATTACTCAATTTTGGAATTTCTATGAGTGATACTAATGGTGAAAACAAAAAAAACATAGTATTAATAATGACAATATTGATGTTGATGGGTATTCATTGTATGCCACATATTGCTAAGCACTTTACTTCTATTATCTTGGATTGAGATGTGTAAACACCATCTTCCAACAACACAAGAGACAACTCTACACATGGACATCACCAGATAGTCAATACAAAATCAGACTGATATATTCTTTGCAGCCAAAGATGGAGAAGCTCTATACAGTCAGCAAAAACAAGACAGGGAGCTGACTGTGGCTCAGATCATGAACTCCTTATTGCCAAATTTAGACTTAAATTGAAGAAAGTAGGGAAAACCACTAGACCATTCAGGTACAACATAAATCAAATCCCTTAAAATTATACAGTGGAAGTGACAAGCAGATTCAAGGGATTAGATCCGATAGACAGAGCGCCTGGAGAACTATGGACACAGGTTTGTCACAGTGTACAGGAGGCAGTGATCACAACCATTCCCAAGAAAAAGAAATGTAAAAAGGCAAACTGGTTGTCTGAGGCAGCCTTGCAAATAGCTGAGAAAAGAAGACAAGTGAAAGGCATAGGAGAAACGGAAAGATACAGCCATCTGAATGCAGAGTTCCAAAGAAGAGCAAAGAGAGATAAGAAAGCCTTCCTAAGTGATCAGTGAAAAGAGATAGAGGAAAACAATAGAATAGGAAAGACTAGAGATCTCTTCAAGAAAATTAGAGATACCAAGAGAACATTTTGTGCAAAGATGGGCACAATAAAGGACAGAAATATTATAGACCTAGCAAAAGCAGAAGATATTAAGAAGAGGTGGCAAGAAAACACAGAATTATACAAAAAAGATCTTCATGACCCAGTTAGCCACAATGGTGTGATCACTCACCTGGAGCCGGACATCCTGGAGTGTGAGGTCAAGTGGGCCTTGGGAAGCATCACTATGAACAAAGCTCGTGGAGGTGATAGAATTCCAGCTGAGCTATTTCAAATCCTAAAAGATGATGCTGTGAAAGTGCTGCACTCAATATGCCAGCAAATTTGGAAAATTCAGCGGTGGCCACAGGACTGGAAAAGGTCAGTTTTCATTCCAATCCCAAAGAAAGGCCATGCCAAAGAATGTTCAAACTACCGCACAATTGCACTCATTCTCCATGCTATGCTTCAACAGAACAGATAACTTCAAAAAGATGTTCAAGCTGGGTTTAGAAAAGGCAGAGTAACTAGAGATCGAATTGCCAACCTCCATTGGAAAAGGAAGAAAAAGTAAGAGAATTCCAGAAAAACATCTACTTCTGCTTCATTAACTGTGGTAAAGCCTTTGGTGGATCACAACAAACTGGAAAAAATTTTTTTTCCTTTTATTTTAATATAAATTTATTTATTTTAATTGGAGGCTAGTTACTTTACAATATTGTATTGGTTTTGCCATTCATCAACATGAATCCTCCACGAGTTCCCCATCTTGAACCCCCCTCCCACCTTCCTCCCCATACCATCCCTCTGGGTCATCCCAGTGCACCAGCCCCGAGCATCCTGTATCATGCATCGAACCTAGACTGGTGATTCATTTCACATATGATATTATATATGTTTCAATGCCATTCTCCCAAATCATCCCACCCTTGCCCTCTCCCACAGAGTCCATAAGACTGTTCTATACATCTGTGTCTCTTTTGCTGTCTTCATACAGGGTTACTGTTACCATCTTTCTAAATTCCATATATATGCATTAGTATACTATATTGGTGTTTTTCTTTCTGGCTTACTTCACTCTGTATAATAGGCTCCAGTTTCATCCACCTCATTAGAACTGATTCAAATATATTTTTTTTAATGGCTGAGTAATACTCCATTGTGTATATGTACCACAGCTTTCTTATACATTTGTCTGCTGATGGACATCTAGGTTGCTTCCATGTCCTGGCTATTATAAACAGTGCTGCGATGAACATTGAGGTACACGTGTCTCTTTCAATTCTGGTTTCCTCAGTGTGTATGCCCAGCAGTGGGATTGCTGGGTCATATGGCAGTTCTATTTCCAGTTTTTTTAAGGAATCTCCACACTGTTCTCCATAGTGGCTGTACTAGTTTGCATTCCCACCAACAGTGTAAGAGGGTTCCCTTTTCTCCACACCCTCTCCAGCATTTATTGCTTGTAGACTTTTGGATCTCAGCCATTCTGACTGGCGTGAAATGGTACCTCATAGTGGTTTTGATTTGCATTTCTCTGATATTGAGTGATGTTGAGCATCTTTTCATGTGTTTGTTAGCCATCTGTATGTCTTCTTTGGAGAAATGTCTGTTTAGTTCTTTGGCCCATTTTTTGATTGGGTCATTTATTTTTCTGAAATTGAGCTGCAGGAGTTTCTTGTATATTTTTGAGATTAATCCTTTGTCAGTTGCTTCATTTACTATTATTTTCTCCCATTCCGAAGGCTGTCTTTTCACCTTGCTTATAGTTTCCTTCTGGAAAATTCTTAAAGAGATGGGAATACCAGACCACCTTATCTGCCTCCAGAGGAATTTGTACGCAGGCCAAGAACCAACAGTTAGAGCCAGACATGGAACAACAAACTGGTTGAAAATTGGGAAAGGAGTATGTCAAGGCTGTACATTCTCACACTGCTTATTTAACTTATACGCAGAGTACATCATGAGAAATGCCAGGCTGGATGAAGCACAAGCTGGAATCAAGATTGCCAGGAGAAATATCAATAACTTCAGATATGCAGATGATACCACCCTTATGGCAGAAAGTGAAGAGGAACTAAAGAGCCTCTTGATGAAAGTGGAAGAGGAGAGTGAAAAAGCTGGCTTGAAAATCAACATTCAAAAAACTAAGATCATGGCATCTGGTCCCCTCACTTCATTGCAAATAGATGGGGAAACAATGGAAACAGTGACAGATTTTATTCTCTTAGGCTTCAAAATCACTGCAGATGGTAACTGCAGCCATGAAATTAAGACACTTGCTTCTTGGAAGAAAAACTGTGAAAAACCTAGACAGCATGTTAAAAAGCAGAGACATTACTTTGCCAACAAAGGTTCGTCTCGTCAAAGCTATGGTTTTTCCAGTAGTCATGGATGGATGTGAGAGATGGACTATAAAGAAAGCTGACCGCCAAAAAATTAATGCTTTTGAACTGTGATGTTGGAAAAGACTCTTGAGAGTCCTTTGGACTGCGAGGAGATACAACCAATCCATCCTAAAGGAAATCAGTCCTGAATATTCATTGGAAGGACTGATGCTGAAACTGAAACTCCAATACTTTGGCCACCTGATGCAAAGCACTGACTTGTTAGAAAACACCCTGATGCTGGGAAAGTTGAAGGCAGGAGGAGAAGGGGATGACAGAGGATGAGATGGTTGGATGCCATCACCGACTTGATGCATATGAATTTGAGCAAGCTCCAGGAGTTGGTGATGGACAGGGAAGCCTGGCATGCTGCAGTCCATGGGGTCGCAAAGAATTGGACACAACTGAGCGACTGAACTGACTGAGAAGTGTAAAATGAAGGAATAGGGACTGAAGTAGTGGAAAAGAACCATAGCCTTGAAGCCAAAAGACATAGGAATTTCCCCCTGTAACTTTAGTATTTACAACTGGGTGAACTTGGTCAAGTAGGTTGACTTTTTCAAGCTCCCTGTTTGTAAAATGGGAATATAAATACCCCCATTAAAGCATCGTTGAAGATTAAATTAGCTCGTGAATGTTGAAAGGGCTTCTTTGCAGAGCCAGCTTGTAATAGGTACATCATTGCTGGTTGGGTTGAGTCACAGATGATAAGAACAGAAATACAAGGTAGGAAAAGTCATCAGAAATGGAAATGAGTCAAGACTGTTTAGGAGAAGCAGAGGGCCAGCCTCCTTATGTAAGTCATGCACAGGTGATACTTTGTCATTATCATCCTCTTCTCCTCTGTTTTATAAGCTGAGAGCTACTGAGGGAACGTCGCTGTTCGAGATCAGAGAATTAGAGCAAATATTAAGCTCTTTGTCAATAAAAGACTGGAGTACAAGAGGGAGGACTAAGAGTGAACATAGCTCTCACTGGATCTACCGGACAGTTTCCTTGCAATCTCCCTGTAGCCAGTGTCCTGGTTTTCCCAAACCCATGTGTCCATATTGCTTTCAATGCTACGCTGCAGCCAAGTGGCCCCCAAGGACTTGCAAAGCTCAAATCAGCATTCCGATTGTGAGACTGCAGGCTTGAAAATGACTTATTCTCATTACAATGTACAAAATGATCCATAAATATGTATTTTAATATTACAGAGTTTAAATATTATTACACATCTTACTTGATGTCAGATTTTGTTAAATGTGTGCCGTTATCTCAATTTACAAAGGTCAGTCAGATGGCAGTGGAGAATAGAACTAGATATATTTAAAAATCTTTTTACCCGTACATCTGTAGCCCAGATAACCCTGCCTTTTTCAAAGAGCTTTGGGCTTTTTTTTTCCCCTTTCAAATGAGACTTTAATGAGTATCATGTGGATAAACTCTTTGCAGAGGTTTGAAAAGATCCAGAGAAACACTGTCATAGGAACAAGCAAAGCATTTTGGCTGAAATCATAAGCCATTTGAATGTCTCCTCATCTCTCTGGTTGTGTCAGAACCTTTTGGCCGCATTTTCCCCCCACAGGAATGTTTTCATCTTCATGGCTAGGTAAATAGAATGTTCGAAGAGTTGCTCAATTGCTATTCATGCCAGCACACAGTAGCAGAGAGTGACCTACTTCCAGCAGCATCCATAGAAAGCTTCACTGCTTTCCATCAAGTCCGATTTACAAAACCACCCTCCGCTTTCTGCAGCTTCTGCCTCCACCCACCCCTAGAGGCAACATACTATATGAGTCCTTATTTCTCTCTCCCATCACTCCTTCTTTCCATATCTGTTTATTTTAGTCAGTTGTAAACCTCTCCAGAAAACAGAGAAGTGGATGGGTAAGCAGCTTTTAAGGAAGCTGACATTTCTGATTTTTAGAATATAGCTCTATAAAGGGCTATTGGTGAGGCTGCCGAGAGAGATCAGATGCAATTTTCTTCTTTAGACTACCCTTGTCCACATAAACACGAAAAGTAAAAAGTCATTTGAGACCCTTTGTTGACATCTGTAGGCTAGATAATTCTTTCTTACTGGGGGGCTGCTAATTAGAGTTCCCTCTAAGTCACTATAGTTCCCTATAGGTCCCTGTCTTGAGTTTCAATGTAACCAGTCTATAAACTGATAGGCTGGACTAAGCTGGAAGCATCCCAAAACCCAAGAGGAAAGTCTGATTTGGAAAAACTTCCAGAGACGTTTATCTCGTTGGCATGCAGAAATTTACTCAGCCTGCACCTGATTTGGGGTGTGACTAGAGCCAGTGTCATTGAATACCATGGTTAGAACTGGGAGGGGTTGGTCCTCAGAGACCTCCTAGTCTCATCATTTGAAGATGAGAAAAGTGGGCTCTGGGGAAATTACAGCAACCTGATTCTCCTGCGTCCCCCACCCCCACCCCAACGCAAAGCTCTCTTTAACCTGCCATTCCATTTCTCAGCATGGGATCATTAATGATTTGAGGCTGTCTTATTTTTGCCATTGAGAGCAAATGTCACCAAGCAGAGGAAATAGAAATTCAATTATCCCTCTCCTGGTCAGAAGTGGAAATTTCTATTCCAAATCTCAGAAAGTCAAAAAGATTCCAGTTACTTGGAAAAGGAACATCTTGTTCTTCTGTTGGGCGAGAGATTCTTAAATTTTAAGCCATTTTGCTGTGAAGCTTTTGCTCATATAGTTGTGTGTGGGGGCAGAGGAGTGAGAATGAGATAATAAGCAGCAGCTCCATGGTCGACCGTGTGTTGAATAGAAGAACCACAAACAGAGTTCCGTTTCCAGTTGTGTTCTGGACATGTTTACAAAAGAATTACCTGGCTATGTTATCTGTCACTTGATTATTCACTTAGCCAAGCCTATGTAGGCACAAACTTCGGGCAAATCATTGGTGTTCCTGGCATCCGTGCTGGTGGATTTTTTTAGACCTAGTAGGGCACCTTATTGTATGTGGCTCTCTCTCTGGGATGTGGGATTGCATCACTTCAGAACTCCGTACCAGATGGTACCGGCGGCAAGAGGTGTGGAGACCCAGCCAACTCAACCCATGGGATATTGTTTCTCTGGCTGGTCTCCTGTCCGTGCTTCTCCTGACTTTGTCCTTTCTCTCTGCATCCATCTCCTTTGCCTGATTTTCATCTGTCCCTTATCCTTCCTCACAGATGGCCAGGACACTAATGTGCTGCTCTCATTATGTTTATGGAACAACTTGGGGTCTTTAGAGGCTGCTGTTCCCGAAGCAATAAAGACTTGGGTCACGTTTGATACCAGAGTAAAGATTTACAGGATAATTAGTGATCCTCTGCTGTTATTAACCCCTGACCTTTAGCAGGTTATTTTCTTACAGAGGTGTTGAAAGTTACTGCCATTGTTAACAGTTTCCGTCCGAAGACCATAATGAGAGCATGTGGGAAACATAGACCTACCATTAATACCTTTCAAACTCTGAAGTCGGGGGCGGGGGCGATTAAAAAAAGAATGGAAGAAAAAGGTGTAATTCTATCACAGGCCTATCTTTGGTCGCCTTTATGTTAGTCACTGATGGACAAGACCCACTTGTTGTCCTTAGTTTGGGATAATTAGCTTATCACCACTAAAGTTCTGAGCTCAATCCTTGTGGCAGAGAACAACTCAGAATGGCAGCGTAGATAGCCGAGGTTGAATGGGTGGCTAGATTCTATTTTTAGAGATGTTCCCTTTCGCTTGTAATTCTTTCATGAAGAATATGAAGCTCTTCACAATACCACACTTAATAGAATTGAAAAAACAACCAAGCAAAACTAATAACCCATAGACACTCCCCCTCCAATCCCCTAATGGCAGGGAATTTCATGGTTGTGCATTTTATTTGTCTTCCAATTGATCCAGTCCTTTTCTAACTCTGCTCTGGGGAGCCCCTTCCGAAGCCATATTAGATTTGGTTTGGAGGCAAGGTTTTTAAGATTAACAATGAATTTGAAAATCCTGATCTAAGCAAAGTCTTCTAATAGTCATGGCCATCAGGGGGTATCACCCTCAATCTTGAAAGACTGCGGGGTCAGTTCATCAGGTGCCCTTAACAAGAGGCTAAGAATGGACAAGTTAATGCTTCCTTCTGGCTTGACGTCAACACCTGAGCCACCTCATTACTACTCAGCTGGATTTAGCGTGAAACTCGGCCTTGCCAGGAGAGGGAAAGGGGACCCAGAATGCCAGGTCTGCTCTAAGCTACTCTTAAGTTATTCAGTGAATTAAAGGATCTTTGAGAATTTCCCAAGTTAAAATCCATATTTGACTTTAAATTGCCAGATTCTTTGAAAGAGGACATCATGCATCTGGTCCTCGATGAAGTTGTCCTTTGGGCAGATTCTGATACTCTGATGTGATGCATCGTCTTAGCAGGTCAGTTCAGGGACTCAGTGTGAAGCGATGCCTAAAGAAGGACCAGGGATTTCTGCAGTGAGTTTTGGGTGTCCTAAGCTAACCCCTCAGAAAGACAGTGTGGCAAGCTCAGAGCACACAGGCTAATATTAGAACAATGACTAAGGCCTATGTAAGAGTGAGTTCATCTCACTCTCCTCCTCTCTGCCTTTGCCCGTCCCAGGTTATTCTGTAGTATGACTTTCCTTGCCTAAGGTCCTGTCTTCCTGGTTCTCTATTCCTGGTTTCTCACAAGAAACCTTGTGCAGAAGCTCCAAGGTTTCTTTCTTAGAATCTACATATCTATACCAGCCTGGATGAGAACCTTTCTCACCAACCTGAGGTCTAGTCTGAAGATGGACCTGGCCCCTAAAGTCTCCAATCTCATCATCCCTAACGTGTCCACTGTGTGGTCAAGAGAAAGGGGAGAGGTAGAGTGAGGTTAGACTGGAGTGAAGATTTGACATTGCTTGGGACATTGAAATCATTGTCTTTTAAGGTGCTCACGTGAAGCACACCCTTTGGATTTAGAATTGTGGACTGGCAACTTAAAAAGGATCTTAAAATTCATTGATGCAGCTCCTCCGTATACAGAGAAGAAAACCCAAGCCTGATGTCTCATTTAAGGTTCCTCCAGACCGAGGTCTTAGTATTGTGGTCTCTGTGGAATAGAGGATCAGCATGACGGTGAGACTGTGACCGAGTCTCATCTGTTGCTGCTCTTTCTGTTCTTCTTCATCTCTATAATCATGGCTTTATTCATCCTTCTGTTTAATAAAGCCAAGGGTGACTTTGCATTGGGGCTCAACTCCTTAAACTGGCATTCACAACTTTTACAGTTGACCCCAGTCTGGCTTTTCAGCCCCAGTTCTCCACTACTGCTCTGCGTGTCTTCACTCTGCAGCATAACCAGACCTCCCGCGGTTCTGCAAGCATGCAGCACCTGCTGTTCTTTATACACACTGTTCTCTTCATCTCGAATTGCCTCCCAACACTTCTTCCCATTTTATCCCTTCCCAAGGGAACAGGCCCAGCCAAGTTCCACCCTCTCACCCAGCACTGCTGTTACTGTTTAGAGTAGTTATTCATGGCTCTGTCTTCAGTTTCTACTAGACCAACACCTCCCTGACAGTAGAAAACCTGCAGCACAACTTGCTAAATGTGGCAAATAGAGTGGACTTTCCAGGTGGCTCAGTGGTAAAGAATCCGCCTGCCAGTGGAAGAGATGTAGGTTTCATTCCTGGGTCGGGAAGATCCCCTGGAGGAGGAAATGGCAGCCCACTCCAGTGTTCTTGCCTGGGAAGTCCCACGAGCAGAGGAGCCCATGTAGAGTCAGACACGGCTAAGCAACTAAACACCAATAACAGGGTGTGCTCCAAGGATCTTGGCTGAATACAAGAATAAATGGCATCCTGGTTTCTGTGTGTTTCAGACATTCAAAAATTTTGGAGGTGCTGAGATCCATAAGGTTCATGGAGGGGAAGCTTGGAAGGACTGGAACGCTAAAAGAGAGGGCAGCCCTACCTCTTTGGAGATCTCAGCCCCACAGTATGATAGATGGCCATGGTGGTACCCTGAGATGACACTGGCTCCTCTTGGCACTTGTTTTTTTCAGTACACTGGCAAAGGCTCTGTTGGAGCCTCATCCACAGCCCTCAGGAGGCCTTGGACTAAAGTAACCATTTGATCACGTCCCATATTTGCTCCTTCAGAGTCCCAGGTCAGGTTTGCATTGATCAAGCAATTTCTGAGCATTTATTGTTCTTGAGCCATTTTGCTGACATCCAGACTAACGTGATTACACTGATGTTCCAAGCCTCTGATCTCAGCCCCCCTGTGATGAAATTCACAAGACATTTACTGTCCCTGTGTGGTTTTTCTTTGGTTAACCCAGGCCAGATAGAGCATAAGTACATAACTTCCTGGTTTAGCGTTTTAGCTCTCCCATGCCAGATGTTGCCAGGAGAGGTGGGAAAAAGCCAAGGAGGAACCTATCATTCTGTAATTATGTTTAATCTAAAAAATGACAGCCACCTTCAGTGGCAGGTATGGTAACTTCCTTCTTTTGCCCTTTGCTCTCTATGATGGTTCTGGTCTGGACAGAAACAGAATATAATTTTCCAAAGGAATTTGGCATCAACTCATAGATAGGTTCAGAGGGCTGGACTGGAAGCCAAGGGTAGAGATTCTGTGTTCTCAGCCCACGTCCCCATATACCCACTGCACCTGTTCCTTCCTTGTTACTATCACCCCTAGAATCTTGAAGCAGAACTCCTTCCTTCTCAAAAACAGTCTTGGCTGCCTCTGGGTGCAGGATTTCTTCTGGAGGGTGATGAAAAGTTTCTGGATTAGAGTGGTGATGGTCGCACAACTTTGTGAATATGCTTAAACCCACTGAATTGTATATATTTGAGAGGGTGAATTTTATGGTTTGTGAATTATATTTCAATTGTAAAATAACTCATGGAATACCAAGACTTTGTGCAAAGACTTAAAGTACTGCAGCACAAAAACTCCTAAAAGACCCCACGGACTTTAAACTCAATGTCTTCCCCCTTTATGCATGTTCGAAGGTCATGTTGTCTGATGCGTGTGTTGGAGGTTGAGGAGATCTGATAGAAGTTCCTTCATCTGTCTTAGTCCCTGTTCTGTGTCAGGCTGGGGTGACTTTGGTCTGGGTATTTACTTGTCTTTGCTTCCACAGTTAAAACAGAGCTAATGAGCCTGACCTCCTTGATGAGGGTCTCCTGGGAGATAAAAAGCCGGTTTGTTGAGTGCTTTAGAGGTATCATGTGCTGGATTCCTCTTGAATAGTTACAGGAAGGGCTAAAGAGGCACCCAGCATGTGCAGAATAAATTCCAAGGTGGGTTAGAGCAAGTGCAGGGAAGAGGCTGAATGTGTGTTGCTCTAGATGATTTAATTAGGCCATTAAGTGCTCTATTAGGGGCTGTTGCTGCTTGTAATTTTTTAATTTAAACTTATATTTCATATTGGAGTAGAGCTCATTAACAATGTCGTGATAGTTCAGGTGCATCACAAAGCGACCCAGCCGTACATATACATGTGTCTATTCTCCCCCTAACTCCCTCCCCATCCAGACTGCCATATAACACTGAACAGATTTCCCTGTGCTATACAGGAGGACCTTGTTGGTTATCCATTTTAAATACAGCAGTGTGTACATGTCCATCCCTGCCTGTGACTTTTATGTCTGTGGTGAGGAGGAGATAGAGTTTGGTTTCTACCGCAGCTGCAGGAAACAGACGTGGGAAGGGGAAGAGTGTCTCCCAGGAGGAATCTTCCAGTGCTTTGATGTGGAGGCCTGAGTGCTTAGAAAGTGTAAGTGCTGGGGAGTGGGGTTTGTGATTGCAGAGCTTGTGATGAAGCATGGTGTGGTAGCCACAGGTCGACCCAGGTACCCACGGAGGTGTGCCCAAGGGTGTCTGTTTACCCGGAAATCTTAAAAAATCCTTAGAGGAAAGGTGGATTTGGGAAGCCCGTGTCACTTCCTCACTTAACAAATGGAGCTGTGCCTGGGGGAAGGCCGGGCTGGGCTGCAGGGCATGTTCCATTCTCATACCCTCTGCCCACTGCAGTGTCCTCCCTGCCAGTCACTTCGAGAGCATAGACAGCTGACCAGCCCAACAGGCCAACTGAATCCTTCAGATAATTAGGGAGAGAGGCTGAGAATGAAGGGGACTCTTGTCTTTGCTACACCCTCACCCTCCTGCACGCTTCTAAGTGTATTCTCCTCTCTGGTCTGTAGGATGGTAGGATGAACTGGGGCAGCAGTCCCCAGCCTCTTTGGCAGCAGGGACCAGTTTCGTGGAAGACAGGTTTTCCATGGACGGAGTGGGGGGCCCAAATAGAGGGGTGGGGAGGGGATGATTCAGGTGTAATGTGAGCGATGGGGAGTGATGAGGAGCAGCAGATGAAGCTTTGCTTCCGTGCGCACCCCTCACCTCCTGCAGTGCAGACCGGTACTGGCCCATGGCCCCAGGGGTGTGAACCCCTGAGCCAGAGAATCATCGCAGTGTCTTTTAGAGACAGGCTGATGACCTGTGGATCATGAATCCCTCTCACTTATCTTTCCTGAGAGGACTAGCCAATATTCCTCCTCTTCCTTCTCCGTATTCTCCTATCAGTGTCTGAATGTCCATTCCCCACATCTCTGTCTACTTAACAAAGTCCAGTCTTCAAGGCCCAACACCACAACATCTTCTTTTGGCAAGTCTTCTTTCCTTCCATCGTCCACCCTCTATCCAAGCAAGATTGCTCTTTCCTTCTGTCTCCACAGAGCTTTTATGCGTGTGGTGTAACAGGACACATTCACTCACAGTGGGTTGCTTTGGAGAACTTGTCGAGGATTTCATTCAGTTTAGTCTCTGGGCGCCTAGAGCAGTGCCAGTGCATACGCAGCATATATCCAGTGCGTGTAGGTTAAATAAATTAAAGAATAAATATATAAATAAATAAATACAGCAGAACATCATTTGTACACTCCCACAAATAGTGAAAGATATTTATAAACTCGATAAATATCTAAAATTGCTTTCCTCTTTATGATTGTGGTACTTGATGAAAATACTCTTCTAAATGGATCTTATTAAATCTTTTTTATGTATATTGAATTTTTTGGTCAAAGGTGATAAATTTTGGGAGAAGAAGCCATGCCTTTCAAAAAAAATGAAAATTTTAAAGCAATGGTTTGCCAAGTATGTTCAGCAGAATATTAGTTTTTGAGGATGATAGTAGTTGTTAAGGGGAAAAAAATGGTGTTAGGGCCAAATGAAACTCAAGAATGCTGGGTTAATCAGGTTCTTTCTATAGTGGGATGTCTCAAAACTTTGATACAATACTGCTTAGGAATATTAGAGGAAGAGACATATAGCAGTATACTTCTGCAGCACAGCTGAGCTCCTATCGTGCAGAGTGCATAACTGGTTTGTGTACGTTGGTATTCATTGTTGATGTTAGTTATCTCAGTGCCTGCATCTAGAGCTCAGGAAGCAGATGAGTGCTTAAGTCTGTGATAAGGGCCCACTTCTTCATCATCCTCTCATGTACATCACCTTTGCTCTGCAAAAATGAAGAGAAAAGTTAAAGGGAATTAAAACATTACCTGCCAAAAGCCGGTATCAGACATCTCCAGTGGACTAAGTAGCAGATGATGGTGGTTTTAGAAATAACCTGCCAGCTCCAGTTGCTCTGCAGTACCCTCCCAGGACTCTTCCATAAGTGCCAGTTCTCTGCACAGTAATTACTAACTCTCTCCTTGGTAGACTCACTGGTGTCTACGAGTAATTGCTAGGGAACTCACACTTTCAAATTTACAAGAGGCAAACAACCTTATGTTTACCTCAGTGGGTCATCAGGGTATTCAAACTGTGGTGAGTAAAGGATGCTGTTGATCATAGAAATATGGTGAAAAACTTGAATTCTTACCTGTGTATTTTTCTCAATGGGCGGGAGCCTGGGCCATTAGTTTATGGGGGATTAACTCTGTTCTTCTCAGGGCCTCTTCCCCTCCTTGAGATTTGAAGCAGCAGTCAGCCTGACTCAACTGTAGTTAGAAACCCTTTGTTGTCTTCAGCTGACATTGACTAATCAGAGGCAGTGTCTTAAAAGAAGATGAAACCATAGATGTGGACTGGTCCACTCGGAATTCTGACCTGTGCCTTTGGTGTCTGTGCTCTAGAGATCTCAGGGAACACGGAGGACATCCCTCTGGTGCGCTGGAGGCAGCAGTGGCTGGAGAATGGCACTTTACTCTTTCACATCCACCACCAGGATGGTGCCCCAAGCCTCCCTGGGCAAGACCCAACCGAAGAACCCCAGCATGAGTCAGCAGAAGAGGAGCTGAGGATCCTGCACATCTCAGTCATGGTAAGAGCAGTGCAATCATAGCCTCTCAGGCTATACTACCTTGACCTTAAGAACGTGGGTGCCACAGCCCTGAAGGATCCATCTCCACAATCTCATCATTGATCTTGCGCATAAGTTGATTTCTCATTTATGGGAAATGTCTCCACCTGTGGTGTAAGTAAAAATTGCAGTTATTTCCACAGCACCACTCCCTGACAGTTCTCTAGGAACATGCCTAGATAGGGAGTAACTGTTACAAATCAGAGACAACCTCAGATGGGGGCATTGGATTGTCTTAGAAAGGGATTAT
This sequence comes from Bos grunniens, assembly GCF_055505025.1. Taxonomy (NCBI): domain Eukaryota; kingdom Metazoa; phylum Chordata; class Mammalia; order Artiodactyla; family Bovidae; genus Bos; species Bos grunniens. The sequence continues at coordinate 22,763,876 of NC_141180.1, forward strand.
TCAGTTAGATCAGAATATCTTCTAATAGTTTCTCCATGAATGTTTGCTGAGTGACTGGATTGCCCAATCTGCTTGCTGCTCCTGAGGTATCTTCTCCCAGCTGGGAGAAAGGTAGTCCTGGCTTTCTGTCCTCTTACAGTAAAGGACATGCCAATAAATAGAGCCTTGCCTCTCCCACTAGTCCAGCTCAGAAACATCCCATCAGCATCCCTTCTGAAAATTAGAGAATTTTCTCTAACATTCTATATTTTAGAGTCTCACTAGACAGACATTAAGTGCTACGGTGACAGGCATGGGTTTTGTTTGATATTGTTTTGTTCATTGGTATATCTTCAATACCTGGAATAATGCATTCACATAGTACTAAATAATTATTTGTGGAATAAATGAATGTATTTCCCAGTAGAAATGAAAAATGCCTGACTCACTCAATATTTTTATTAGTAAAATCAATACATCACCTGCTCTGAGGGTAGCCTGAAAGCAAGCTGAGACTTGACTGATTGTCTGTGTATGGGAGAGGATGGGCTCTTTCAAACCAAATGAGGTCTTGGTCTAAACTGTAATTAATCTATTACACTTGAACCATCACTATGTGCTATTTAGCTTTGTGTATTAGATTGGGGAAAACTGAGCATGTTTTAGATATATTAGAATTTCCATTATCTAACTATTTGGCATGGAAGATATCCCCATAAAATCTCAAAAGGCAAGTCTTCTGTTTCTCCTTCAGCCAGTGTCTCCAGGAATGACTTATTTGATAGATTACCTGTATATGTGTAAGCTGCTCTAGTTTGTTGAAACTATGTGGTTGAGAAGAGTCTTTCCATAGCAAATGGTCAACCTCAGATATGCCAGAAAGTGAATGGGTAAATGAGATTATTGTGCTAATTGAGGTTTACAACATAAGAGCTAGAGTACCTGTACATCCTTCATTAAAGACCAGCGTTTCCTCTCTCGAGGAAGCTTGTTTTCTTCAGTGTAGCTTGTAGTTTCCAGATTGTGGTGAGAACGAGCAGATCGCCAGTGGCCTCCCTGGCATTGACTAGGGAGACAGAGGTAGGAGCTGCATTGTTCTTGTGTTTATCATATGGTCTGATTGAAAAGAAAGGCACGATGGTGGACTTCCCACCGGCCATCCACAGCCTCCTATCAATGTGGGAAGTGGTCTTTGTCTTGGATAGTTTTTGTTTGGTTTCTTTTGGTCCAAGGCCATTTCAGAGAACACCACAAAAATGTTTAGGGTGAAGAGAACTGTAAAGAGATTCCCAGGAATTCCTGTTGGATGTGGTTGTGCGTGAAAGAAAGACCCAAAGTATGAGCTTAGGACGGATGAGGTGTCAGAAGGTGTGTTTCGTGGGGATAGGGGGAGTGCTGTGAGCTTCTGAGGGAAGATAGACTGAAGCTGTCCTGGCTGCCACACCCTATCTTCACCACAGCAAGGACCCCGCCTTCTGTCCGCAGAATGAGATGCTCCAATAGGTTTGCTAGAGAAGTGTGAGTGTGTAGATGCGTATGTGTGCACATATTTATGGCGATGGGTGGCTGATCAAGGATGCCAAATAATTTGAGGAAATAGATGGTGTCCTTAGAATGTAATAACCCTTAGGAAAAGTCCTGTATTGCTAATGCTTTTTGTTGAGTTTTCCTGAGCAGAAATTAATGGACAGTGGACAAGGAATTGGAAAGAACAAAAATCAGCCTTAAACCTGGGACTCTGAGCTCTTTCCTTCATATGCTACTGGTTACCCATGACAGACCAACAGTGACGTTCAGCTTTCCAAATAAAATGAGATTACTCCTTCAGCTTGATTTTAGTTTATGCCATGTTATTTTCAACTGAACTGGAGCGGGCAGAGCAGCCCTTAGAAGGGCTTGGGCAAAGCGTGAGGGTGGGCAAGTCTTGTATGTGTCTCCGACTTACCCTCGAATGTGGATAGACCCACACCTCCGTGGAAAATTCAGGAAAGCCTATGACTTCTGCAGGAGCACAGGGCTCCCCAGGCAAACCGAAGACGTTAGTGCTGCCTCCCATCCTTGCAGAGACGATGTGGTCAGTGGAGCCTCCCGCAGCGCCTCTTCCCATCCCACCTTCCTCCAGCCCTATTCCATCCACCCTCAGACTCGGCCTCTCCTATCCTTTACATTCTATTCTAGAAACAGTTTCAAAGTCTGAAGTTGTGTATCTGCCCTCAGCTTAGAAATCAAGCCTGAGGGTATCCTGTTTGAAGATGTCGTTCCCAGAGTCTCTGATGGTTTCTTCTTAAGAAACTCAGGGACTGGTAGACTATCTGATACTCTTTATGCAGTATCCTTTGGAAGTAAGTAGGCAGCCATTTGAGGCTCCTCCATGACAGCAGTATAAGTGTTAGAAGGTAGCAAAGTCCTTTGACTAGTAACAGTGTTGGGCAGCAAAAGGCACTTAAATGAAATCTTATTACCCAAACCCTGTTAGTTATGAAATAACAATAGCAGGGCTATTTTTCATTAACTGTAATGATCAATACTGATGAGGTTTTCAGTTGGATCCAAATAGCATAATTCAAAAAAGAGAAAAGTTAAGGTTATTATCAAAACATGAATATACCCAACCTTTTCTCTCTTGTTAAGAAAATGTATATATAAAAGCTTAACTGATAATCCTAAATATTTCCAATATGTGCAGAGGGAATTAATGGTTCTGTGAACACCTTAAAGTTTGCATTTCTTTCATTTTGTATTTACACTTTTCTAATCCATATTACCTCAGTGCAGGGACCACTGTTTATTTTTATATTTTGCATTCACTGTTGGCTGTGTTTTGTTTTACACACAAAATGTAAGTAATGAGAGAATGAGATGCCAAGAAAAACCCTTTTGTGTATCCTTTTGACACTGTATGGATGAGAATTGGTAAGTTCCTTCTTACACTGTGCCCAGTGTAAATATACCATCAGCAAAATCTTGAGCTTACAGAAAACCAATACCTCAGCTGAGAACTTGGCAATTTAAAACTTTGAAAAACCTTTTGCTTTTCTTATTTTTCAATCATATCCTAAAACTTTTGAATTATTTTTTCCAAGGAGGTACTATTTCTTCCTTACAAAAAACAATTGGATTTCCCTCCAGAAATCTTATATTATTGCTTAGAGGGTCACACGATGTATTTTAACCTCTTGCATGATTCAAACTTGGCTGAAGAGATTTATTTCGAATTTAGCCAGATAATTGACACTTAAAACTACAAAAGTGCACAAGGATACTATTTTGCAAGCTCTTGAACAAGTGAAAACAAAATCAATTGTAAACTGATATGTGAGCTTAAACCAAAGTCAAGGAATTCTTCAGTTATTAGCAAATCATTTACTCCATTGAAGATCAGGTTTTAATATAAGTTTACATTAGATAATCAGCCTGTGAATTTAAATTTTCATGTTGTAATTTTGCTAATTTACCATGTGATCTACATTTTTCTTCTTAAAGTGTGCAAAAGAATTTTACAGTGCATAATGTAATTTTAATGTATTATCTACATATTTCATGTTCGTAATTAAAGATGACAGTGTTAATAGACTTCCTATATGCATATGGGTTGGTTAAGTATATTTTTCACAGCAAGTAGCCTTTCAAAAATGCTTCAGTTTGATATATGTGTGTTTGTGTTTATATGTATACATACATATATATATGATAACTCCCACTGTTAGATGATATCTTTTATAGTTCACTCTTCTCAGGCACAGTTCACAATTGAGGGGAAAAAAAATCTAAGCATTTGTCTATTCCTCCTGAGAGTTTTGTGAGGAGAATCCATCAATCAAGGCTGGGTGCTGCTCAGAACCACTAGCCCCTGTGTAGAGCCCACTGGCCAGCGTCAGCCAGTTCTTACAGCCTTCAACTGCTGGCTCCTCTGGGGTCCCCAGGCTTCTTGTTTCTGGGAGCCCCAGGTAAGCCCAAGACACATAGTTTTCTTCTGGGAGAAACAATTTAGAAAATAAGGTTCTGGAAGTTCCATTCTGGGTAGGTCACTCTTCAGGCTGAGTTAGCGCAAAGCCCATAGAACACACATGTGGGGAGCCCTAGGGCTGTGTTTCCAGGACGACAGGCCACTTGTGCCAGAAGACGCATTCTTGCTCCTACCTGAGCATCCTTAATCAAGTTCACTTCAGTTGTCTAGAGTCACATATTACTTTGCTTGAAGCTGTCTTCATTTCCCTCCTCAAGCTCAACCATTTCTAGGGCAGAGAAGAGCAGTTGTAAGCATGGTCATTGTTATATGCCACCGAGACTGTCAGGTACTTATTAAATGTACGTGCGCGAGGGAAACAGGGCAAGATGCTTTTCCTTTCAGCACCTTTAATGTTCAGCAAACCTGTTACCAAAAATTGGTTAGCAATCTCATTCTTCAGAGTCACTTTTGCATCTTTCTTTTCAATTGATATTATTTGTTTAGTTGAAGAGAGCAGGCCCTAATTTATCAGAGCTGGTCCTTCTGATCTTTAAGAACCAGATAGAGGAGTTAAGACATTTTGTGTTACCACAAAGAACAGAACTCGAGTAATAAATTGGAAGGTACAAAAAGACAGGTCCTGATTCAGTCCAAGGAGCTTATCTAGGGACTCAAGCCATCCATGATGGGGCTAGACTGACTTATTGGCCACACTGTTCCCCTGCCAAACCCATCTTTGTGTTCCTGGCCTCCCATTAGGAAAATGGTGGGCAGTTCCTAAAATAGCAAGACCCCTAAATAACACAAATGCTTTGCTTTTTGGTTGTCTCAACAGTCTGATGTGCAAGACCCCCAGGTCCATTTGAGGGCTATTCCAAAAGCCGCGGGACAATTGCCTTGCAAACCTCCCCCACCTGGCACCGTGGTCTGGCAGTGCATCTCTTGCCAAGATGCAGCAGATGCAGGAACTTGTGGATCTATTAGCCGTTGCAATTGATTAGCTATCCGTCTTGCTGGCTACCCTCCCCCATTCCTGTAGAGTGGGAACTGGGGTATAGTGGAAAGAAACCTTACATTTAGTTGGAAGGTGGTCTTCAGGTTCTGGCTTTAACATTTTATCCTTTAAAAGAAGGCTATCCTTTGGGGAGCCTTCATGACCTCATCTGTGACATGAATGTATTAATTAAACTTTTTAGCTTTAAAGACTGGAGATCTACTCAGACCATCTCTATAATGAAGTTTTACTGTAGAAATTCATAGGGAGGTAAGGGAGACAGGAATCTTCTGATATTGAAAAAAAAAATCTTAAAAGCAAAATTTCATGAAACCTGAGACTGGTGGGTTGGGCAGGATCCAAGTCATCTTGTGAGCCCCCAGCCTCAGCACTTTGTGGTTTGGCTTTTTGCACCTGTTTCTGTTGCTCCTGTGGCCATGAATGGGAAACTTTGTCCAGTCTACACTGTAAATGTCCCCATTTTGATGCCTTTATTAAATGTTCATACTATCCATTCACTCATTAGGTCACCTCACTTCAGACCTCGCCTGACTCCTCTCAGCTTTACGAGGTTTCTCATGTTATTTCTGGGCTGCCAGCTTCCCCTCTTTCTGCCACTCTTATTCTAGCTTAGGGAAACAAGTGGATGGACCTCGCTGGTTACCATAGTTCTGTATCTTCAGAGACTTTCCTGTCGAATAGCCCATAGGTGGATGCAACCTTAACAAACCTCCTTCTGTTGGCTGTTATTATGAAGAGGTTGGCTTAGGTGACACAGAAAATGGTGGACTTCTGCTCCAGATACAGCTTGGAACCGTTTCCTTTATTGGAGGCTGAGAAGCCATGAGTCCCTGATTCACTCATTTAACACAGTAGGCAACACAGTCTCAGTTGTAGAGATGTTGATGGATCGGAAGATCTCACCACCACCACCACCACCACCACCATCATCACGATCTTATTTTGCACTTACTATGTGTTTACTACTAAGTACTTTCAAAATGCATCCGTTTATTTGTCATTCATGTCACAATATCCTTCAGATCAGATCAGTTGCTCAGTCGTGTCCGACTCTTTGCGACCCCATGAATCACAGCACGCCAGGCCTCCCTGTCCATCACCAACTCCCGGAGTTCACTCAGACTCACGTCCATCGAGTCAGTGATGCCATCCAGCCATCTCATCCTCTGTCGTCCCCTTCTCCTCTTGCCCCCAATCCCTCCCAGCATCAGAGTCTTTTCCAATGAGTCAACTCTTCGCATGAGGTGGCCAAAGTACTGGAGTTTCAGCTTTAGCATCATTCTTTCCAAAGAAATCCCAGGGCTGATCTCCTTCTCAATGGACTGGTTGGATCTCCTTGCAGTCCAAGGGATTCTCAAGAGTCTTCTCCAACACCACAGTTCCAAAGCATCAATTCTTCGGCGCTCAGCCTCCTTCACAGTCCAACTCTCACATCCATACATGACCATAGGAAAAACTGTAGCTTTGACTAGACGAACCTTTGTTGGCAAAGTAATGTCTCTGCTTTTGAATATGCTATCTAGGTTGGTCATAACTTTCCTTCCAAGGAGTAAGCGTCTTTTAATTTCATGGCTGCAGTCACCATCTGCAGTGATTTTGGAGCCCAGAAAAATAAAGTCTGACACTGTTTCCACTGTTTCCCCATCTATTTCCCATGAAGTGATGGGACCGGATGCCATGATCTTTGTTTTCTGAATGTTGAGCTTTTAGCCAACTTTTTCACTCTCCACTTTCACTTTCATCAAGAGGCTTTTTAGTTCCTCTTCACTTTCTGCCATAAGGGTGGTGTCATCTGCATATCTGAGGTTATTGATGTTTCTCCCAGCAATCTTGATTCCAGCTTGTGTTTCTTCCAGCCCAGCATTTCTCATGATGTACTCTGCATATAAATTAAATAAACAGGGTGACAATATACAGCCTTGACAAACTCCTTTTCCTATTTGGAACCAGTCCATTGTTCCATGTCCAGTTCTAACTGTTGCTTCCTGACCTGCATACAAATTTCTCAAGAGGCAGATCAGGTGGTCTGGTATTCCCATCTCTTGAAGAATTTTCCACAGTTTATTGTGATCCACACAGTCAAAGGCTTTGGCATAGTCAATAAAGCAGAAATAGATGCTTTTCTGGAACTCTTTTGCTTTTTCCACAACATCCTTAGGTAGAATTTATTATCTCATTTTACAGATGAAGGGATTGAGGAACAGACAAGCTAAGTAACCTGCCTAAAGTGAAACCACTCTAAGGTTGCAGAGCTAAGATTTGAACTGAGGCAGTTGTCAGAGTCTATATACTCTAAGAGGGAGCTCAAGTGGTAAAGAATCTGCCTGCCAATGCAGAAGTCATGGGTTTGATCCCCGGGTTGGGAAGATCTGGAGGAGGAAATGACAACCCACTCCAGTTTCTTTCCTGGGAAATACCACGGACAGAGGGACTTGGCAGGCTGTAGTCCATTGGGTTGCAAAGAGTCAGACACAACCGAGGGACTAAGCACAATCATGATACAGTCTAAGAAGTACCCAGTTCATATCTGGTCCATGGTGAGTGCCCAAGATATTTTCATTACATGCCCTTTTACTGGGTTTTGTTATTCTGTCTGCTGGAACTCATTTGACACATGTCCCATTTTTATTCTAAAGCCAGTCACTCTATGAGTGCTGGGACCCACAGCTGGGGTGGGCTTCAGGTCTGTCTTTCTGTGGCTCTACCAGGCAGCTAAGCCGAAAGCTCAGAGTCTGTTCAGCTCTGCTGACCCCACCTGCTAACCTTGGCTTCAGCCACTCTCTCTCACAGCTGGCAGCAGGTTTATTGGCAGAGAAGGAATGAGGGAAGTTGGGAACTTCCAACTCTAAAATTGTGAAAGTCAAGTAACAGTAAATTTAGGCTTCTTCATATATATGTTCTCACACTTTTGCAGTTAATTTCTAGAAACTAAAAAAAAAAAACACCAAAAAACATTTTTAAAGCATTACTGACCTGTCATTGATTTAAAAAAAATCATCAATGCATTCATTCATTTAGTCATTGATCCTTTCATGGCAGCCTTCAGGTACTTTTTTTTAATTATGGAGAGAGAAAATTCATAAGACAAGATTGTACTTTCAAGGAACATTCAATCATATCATTAACACTTAACATTTGACGATGATCTTCAGCAGAACTGTGTGCCAAGTGCTTTCCCATTCCATCCCATTCTTTATACCCTCTTTATAATTCTGTTCTTCTCTTTCCTGAAGCTCACAGAGGCCTTCAGTTACCCTCATTTTTCCAGACAGCAAGGAAAATAGCTAAGAGGCCAAATTTTCACTAGGATACTAATATCTTTTAAGGATACTAATATCTGTTAACAACTTGATGTAATATTCTCTTCAGCAATTTAGCTTAGTTTTGATATAGATGCCAACAATTTACTTTTAAATACTTAGTTTCAAAAATCCCTGAAGATCTATTTGAAAGCAAGCATCATGATCTCCGTGGGGTTTAACTCAATATTAAGAGTTGGTAATATTCATGGTAAAGAAGCTGTCCCTTCACTCATTCTGTTCCAGACAATGTATGGGATTATCTTCAGGAACAATAGCAATTTCTGTAGCAGCTTTGTGAAATAGACATTAATTCTCCCATATTTTGGATATGAACACTGAGACAGAAAGTAAATTACAGACCCAAGGTCACGCAGGTGGAACCAGTTTTCAAGACAAGTACATCTGACTTCAGACTTGACTCTGACATTAAGACTGCAGCTTGGTGGCATGAGAGTTGGCTGGCTTCTCCAGTTTTGCAGGCTGTGGAACAAATGTGCTTCTTTTGGGTAGCACAGCAAGAAACCTTTACTTAATGGAGGTTAGGAAGACACATAGAGAATTGGGCAAGGTATTGTTATGCTGGAGTCTCTAAGCCACTTCAAAGAGTGGAGAACTAGATTGGGCCACAAGACCAAGCATTATAGAAGCCTGAGGTTGGATCTGAGCAAAAGTCATTGAGAAGCCAAAAAGCCAGTGAAGACGGTAAGTCCTATGTGTAGTACTGTGTAGTTCTATGGTCTAGCTCTGGTAGTTTATAGCAATGGTTTTGCTACCAGAAAGACCACAAAATTAAATCCTCATTCCTCCACTGACTAGATATTCCAGTGACCTTGGCAAAAATTGCTCAATCTCTCTATTCTCACTTTTCTTATCTATAGAATGGGAATAATAATAGATTCTACCTCTTAGGGCTGGTATGATGATTAAATGAGATGATTCTTATTAAGCACTTCCTATGTGCCTGGCCCCTGGGAGATGCCTAGTAAATATCACCTAGATAAACTCTTGCGATGCCATGTAAGCTAGCTGTAACAATTTCTGTGTGCAGTGTGTTACCCAGGGGCCCTCTGCCTTGGGGAGCCAGGAAAGCAGGTGGGATCATAGCAACCTCTTAGAGGAGTCCTCGAGGAGTTTGGCTCAGGGAGAAGACTGAGGCAATTAGGGCCATCAGGGCCACAGGAGGTGCCCGTGACAAAGCTGGGACGTGGTCATATACATCCAGGGCATTGTTAAGTCAACTTCAGTTTTGTTGTTTACAGGGTTTCCTAGCAGCTATCCTGTAGTTTAGCATGATAATCTCAGCTCCAAACTTCCCTGGAAGAACTTCACTCATTTATTTTTTTCATCAAACCAAATGATGTCATTATGGGAATTCCTTTTCTGCCCATGTATCCACATATACAAAGATTGTTATTACATTCTCAACAGCCAAAAGAAGGCATATACATAATGGTGGGGGATATTCAGGTCAGCACTGGCGGAAAAACTCAGATTCTTATTCCTAATGATGTTATCTTTCCTCCAGATCTTGCTGTCTTCCCTCACCTTCTGCCCCTCCCTAAAGCTTTGGGATTCTCTCACAGACCTGAAGTTTGCCCGTATTTTTGACCACAAACTCACACCCATGGGGCTTGGTTGGAGAAGGCTAGATTTATGCCTAGTAGATAGAGCCAGCTTATGCCCACAGAGAGACCCCTAGCATGGCTAAAGGCAGAAAATTAGGCCAAGGATCTGTAAAGGGCCAAATGGTAAACATGTTCAGCTTTGAAGGCCATTTAAGCTTTGTTGCAACTATCCAACTCTTGCCATCATAGTGCCAAAGCAGCCATACACACTGTATGAATAGTGTATGCGGCTGTGTTCCAATAGAGCTTTATTTATAAAAACAGGCAGTGGGCCACATTTGGCCTGGAGGCCACAGTCTAGTGACCCTGATTAGTACATTCTCCTCATTTTGCCTGCAGATCCCAAACAGACTAGACTCTAACAATTGGTAGAAGTGATAAGGTCCTATTCGCAGAGTGAAAGATAATGGTTTGCTAGTTTTTGTTAGACTCCCATAGATTGATTACAATTGTCACTTAAGGAAGGCATTGATAAAGATTGCTCTTGCTATAATACAGGCATGTGGTGTTTACAAATTAAGGTGAAATACACTCACATTAGCCTTTCCTGAGTGGTATTGCTGGGTTTCGTGAAGATAAACATTGATGAAAACAAAAATGTGCTTAAAACTTGACAAAAGAAATATAAACAGGACACCGATTAGCAAACATGCTATCTTCTCTTCCCTGTGTCTCCTGCTTGGCTTCAACTTTGCCATATGTAGTAGAGTTGTATGTATACATGTTAGAGTATACCTTAAAGCAAAATACCTCATATAAATGTACATTCAGACATAGAAGTAGAATTGTGCTTTCAGACATATCACAATCAAGTTGGCGATATGGAAGGATTTATAAGTTGGTGGGGGCTCTCTGCCTTGCTGAGGAGTCTGAGGATGGACAAAGCAGGGGCTTCCCTGGTGGCTCAGACAGTAAAGCGTCTGCCTACAATGTGGAAGACCCGAGTTCAATCCCTGGGTCGGGAAGATCCCCTGGAGAAGGAAATAGCAACCCACTCCAGTACTCTTGCCTGGAAAATTCTATGGATGGAGGAGCCTGGTAGGCTACATTCCATGGGGTTGCAAAGAGTCGGACATGACTGAGCAACTTCACTTTCTTTCTTTTGTAAAATCAGCTGTGAGTCTTTCAAGTATCTGTGGAAGTTTATTAAAAGTCTTGACTACATGAGAGGCTGATGTCAGTAGCCCTCCCCAGTATTGCTTTGGGGTCCCCATGGTACATCCAGGGAGGTCAGAAGCCTCTTAATGCTGCCCTGCTATTTAGGATTCTCCTGACACCTCTTGCTGCTGCTGACGTCCATGAATAGCGACAAAGATGAGTCAAGGAGCCTTCTAACTTGGGATGAATCAGCTGTTCTGTTTGTTGGTACATTGGACTGTGGCTGACAGCAGCCAGGGCTTCACGGAACAGTATCTGAGCCCTTCTGGGCTCTGGCTCCCACTCCCAGAGTTGGCTTAGGGTGAACTTAAGGTGACGTCTGCTGCTCCAACACCATGAGGGAGACAGGGGTGTGATCCTCCAGACAGGATCCCAGCAGGAGCTCTGACACCAAACGTTTGTTAAAGGATTCAGCCTTTTGTTTCCTCCCTCCTTTTTGTCTGAGGGAGAGGGCAGAAGGCTTTGGGATTAAGATGCATAAGTGTTATGGATTTTTGAGTGAGTATGTCATAGTTTGACCTTTATGGGCTTTAAACATGGTATCACATACAGAGTGAGGTCAGTCGCTACACCAACCAAACTCAGAAGCATTTTGCATCCCAGCAGTGATGTCAAAGCATCTCTCTTTGATTCTTTTTTTTTTTTTTGTACAATTGTTAGCCTATTTTGTTATCAAATTACATGTAAGAATAAAAAAATTATATTGTTGTAGTTGCTTAGTCTCTAAGTCATTTCCAACTCTTTGCAACCCTGTGGACTGTAGCCCGCCAGGCTCCTCTGTCTATGGGATTTCTCAGGCAAGAATACTGGAGTGGATTGCCATTTCCTTCTCCATGATTCTGTCTTTATTCCCCAAATTTCATGGAGTGTATGCATCCAGGTCACCATCCTTAGGCTTTACACTGGTTGTGTCAGTCTCTGGCCCCACTCTACTCAGTGCTTTGCTGATCAGAGTAAGCAGCCCCAACATCTAAAGCCTCCAGCCTCTCCAGGGCATGGTCACCTTCCTTGGACTCCACCTGGAGTTCAGATGGGGGTGTGCCCACATGTCCCAGGTGGGGCTCTGTTCAGAACTCCCATGGCAGAGTGGGGCCACGAGCCCACCTGCTCTCCATAAGAGTGGACTGGGGACTTGGTTAAGGGACTTCCCTGGTGGTCCAGTGGTTGAGACTTTGCCTTCTAATCCAGAGAGTATGGGTTCCATCCCTGTTCAGGGAGCTAGGATCCCACATGCCTCATGGCCAAAGAGGCAAGACGCAAAGCAAAAGTAATATATCATAACAAATTCAATAGAGACTTTAAAAATCAGTTCAATTCAGTCACTCAATTGTATCCAACTTTTTGCGACCCTATGGACTGCAGGACGCCAGGCTTCCCTGTCCATCACCAACTCTTGAAGTTTGCTCAAGCTCATGTCCATCAAGTCGGTTATGCCATCCAACCATCTCATCCTCTGTCATTCCCTTCTCCTCCTGCCTTCAATCTTTCCCAGTGTCAGGGTCTTTTCCAATGGGTCAGTTCTTTGCACCGGGTGGCCAAAGTATTGGAGTTTCAGTTTCAGCATCAGTCCTTCCAATCAATATTCAGGACTGATTTCCTTTAGGATGGACTGGTTGGGTCTCCTTGCTATTCAAGGAACTCTCAAGAGTCTTCTCCAACACCACAATTCAAAAGCATCAATTTTTTGATGCTCAGCTTTTTTTATAGTCCAGTGGCTCAGAGGTTAAAGCATCTGCCTGCAATGCGGGAAACCTGGGTTTGATCCCTGGGTTGGGAAGATCCCCTGGAGAAGGAAATGGCAACCCACTCCACTATTCTTGCCTGGAGAATCCCATGGACGGAGGAGCCTGGTGGGCTACAGTCCACAGGGTCACAAAGAGTCGGACATGACTGAGCACCTTCACTTCACTTCACTCACTTCTCACATCCATACATGACTACTGGAAAAACCATAGCTTTGACTAGATGGACCTTTGTTGGCAAAGTAATGTCTCTGCTTTTTAATATGCTGTCTAAGCTGGTCATAGCTTATCTTCCAAGGAGCAAGAGTCTTTTAATTTCATGGCTGCAGTTACCATCTGCAGTGATTTTGGAGCCCAAGAAAAGAAAGTCTGTCATTGTTTGCATTGTTTCCCCATCTATTTGCCATGAAGTGATGTGACCAGATGCCATGATCTTCATTTGTTGAATGTTGAGTTTTAAAACAGCTTTTTCACTCTCCTCTTTCACTTTCATCAAGAGGCTCTTTAGTTCTTCTTTGCTTTCTGCTATAAAGGTGGTGTCATCTGTGTATCTGAGATTATTGATGTTTCTCCTGGCAGTCTTGATTCTGTAAGCCCTCTTGGAGAGGTTGCCATTAATCCCACCATAAGGCTGCCGAGCAGACAACCTGCAAACTGCAGAACAATTATACCAAATAAATTCTCGCACTGTTAAGAAAGTTTAGGACCCACAGCAGATTTCCCAACCTGGGAATCTGACAAAGGGATTGAGAACCCCCAGGGAATTTGACTTTGGAGGCCAGTGGGATTTGATTACAGAAGTTTCACAGGACTGGGGAAACAGACTCTTGGAGGGCACAAACAAAACCTCGTGCACATCTGGACCCAAGAGAAAGGAGCAGTGACTCCACAAGAGACTCACCCAGTCTTGCCTGTGAATGCTCAGGAGTCTCTGGCCAGAGGCATGGGTCAACAGTGGCCTGCTCCAGGGTCGGGGTATGGAATATAACAGTGTGTGCACAAGACCTTTTGAAGGAGGTCACTATTATCTTCATTACCCCTACCATAGCTTGGTCTCAGATCAAACAACAGGGAGGGAAAACAGTCCTGCCCATCAACAGAATATTGGATTAAAGATAATACTTTGGCCACTGGATGGGAAGAACTGACTCCTTGGAAAAGACCCTGATGCTGGGAAAGATTGAAGGCAGGAGAAGAAGGGGATGACAAAGAATGAGATGGTTGGATGGCATCACCAACTCGATGGACATGAGTTTGAGTAAGCTCCGGGAGTTGGTGATGGGCAGGGAAGCCTGGCAACCTGCAGTCCATGGGGTTGCAAAGAGTCAGACATGACTGAGCAACTGAACTGACTGAACTGAACTGACTGACTGAACACGGCCCTGCCCATCAAAACAAGACCCAGTTTCTCCCACAGTCAGTCTCTCCCATCAAGAAGTTTCCATAAGCCTCTTATCCTTATCCATCAGAGGGCAGACAGAATGAAAACCATAATCACAGAAAACTAATCAAACTGATTACATGGACCACTGCCTTGTCTAACTCAATGAAACTATGAGCCATGCCATGTAGGGTCATCTAAGATGACAGGTCATAGTGGAGAGTTCTGACAAAACATGGTCCAGTGGAGAAGAGAATGGCAAACTACTCCAGTATTCTTGCCTTGAGAACCCCATAAACAGTATGAAAAGGCTAAAAGATATGACACTGAAAGATGAACTCCCCAAGTTGGTAGATGCCCAATATGCTACTGGAGAAGAGACTTTAAAAATAGTCCACATCTAAATCTCTTAAAAAAAAAAAAAGGCCAAGTAGACCAGCAGCCTCATGCTGGATAAGACCACTAAGTAAGAAGTCAGGAGGTGTCCAGTCTAGTTCTTTTGAAAGTTTGTGAAACCTCAGGCAAGCTCCTTCACCATCCTGAACCTCAATTTTCTTATCTGTAAATGAATGTTTTCAAAACTTTAGGCATTCAGAGTTTTTTTTTTTTTTTTTGCCAAATTTTTATACAATCTGTGTTAGTGTTTTCAGAATATTTTTATTTAAATTGACTGTCTTTTTTGGTTTGAACTTATTTTAGCTTTATCTTAGATGAAACTGCCAACAAAACCATGGGTCTGAAGTAATAGTTCATTATTTCAAAATATGCTAGGAAAAAAAAAACGTTTTATGAAATAAAAATGTTTAACACTTTTACCAGCCATTGGCATGCCATCAATCAGGAACACTAGAAGGGCTTCAGGGACTGTGCCTTGGGAAGCCCAGCCTAGATGACCTTCAAGTTGTCTGCAGCTCATACCTTCTAGGAATGAGAGTGAAGGATGTATGGGATAGTAGCAATCCCTGGTTAAAAGAGACTTCAGAGTAATAGATAAAGAAACTTTATTCCATCCCCTGAAGCAACTCTACTCTTCTTTTTTCCATTTATGAGTGTAAGATGAGGATCTATGGGGTCAGGGGTGGGCTTCTGTGCCTATAGGTTGGGTTGATGGATGCACTTCTGCCCTGGGAGGGAGCTGTCCCATGGTGTGATCCATTGAAAAGAGTTTGGTCACTGTGACCCCTTTCCTGTGGCCCACTGGGACTACTCTGCAGTCACCCTGGAGTCTTGCTGAACTGCTGGCCCAGGGCCCCTGTGCTTAGCCCCCTCTGCTTCTCACAGTCCCCAGGGAGTCTCCCTAGATGTGCCCCATGTTGGCTGGCAGGAAGTGCTCCAGGATGGAGTGGTCCTTGGACCATGTGAGGGATCAGGTCATGGAAAGGGCCCCCAGTGTCCAGCTTGGGGGATTTGGTAAGGGGAAGTGTCACACAGAGCATGAGGAATCACCTCTAGAGGACTTGGGATGTTCTAAGAAGGGGATCTTTATCCTCCTATCTAAAATGACTTCAGAGGCAGCTGGATTCCTGGCGAGCACTGCTGAGCCAGTGGTTTTATATTTCCTCCTCACCTGAGGGCCTCAGTTGCCCCGTGAGCTCTGTTCTCAGGACAGCAGTTAGGGGGAAAAATCTGCTTTGGAAAGAAAAGTCCTGACAGGATAGGGGACCTTGCTTTGCCGACTGATAGTACAGGGACTTACAGGGTACCTGCCAGACTCCCCTTCCTGGTGGGTTCCCTGGTCCTCAGCATGGGGACCGGGACAAGGCAATGCTGGATTTCTACCAGGAATCAGGAAGTTGCTTGAGGTCCTCTCTGAGGCACTGGGCATTCAGCTGTCTTCCTCTTCCCTGCTTCCCTCTCCTACACGCCAGTGAGTTCCTTTACCTCTTTGCTCAAGCTTGGATTCGATGTGCATTTTTACGTAGTTTTATCTAATGAAAAAAGTTGGAGTGGGAAGTGGGCCATGTAACTATTTCTGTGTGATACTGTGAGCACTTTTGAAGGGCTGTGTCTACATCCAGACATTGTTCACCAGCATTCATGCTAAATGCTGCATTACCCAAGTAACATCATTTCAGGTCACTAGGGTTGTAGGAAATGGCAACCCACTCCAGTATTCTTGCCTAGAGAATCCTGTGTATAGATAAGCCTGATGGGCTGCTGTCCATAGGGTCTCATAGAGTTGGACATGACTGAGCGACTTAGCATGCATGCATGCATTGGAGAAGGAACTGGCAACCGACTCCAGTATTCTTGCCTGGAGAATCTCAGGGATGGAGGAGCCTGGTGGGGTACTGACTATGGGGTCATACAGAGTCAGACACGACTGAAGCGACTTTGCAGCAGCAGCAGCAACAGCAGGATCACAAAGGAGAAAGATTGTCATTTTGCTTGCAAATCACCCACAGAAACAGAGCATTGTATTGTCTGGGAACAGAAGGATCTCAATCTTCCTGTTCATTCTCTGGCCCAGGATCCCCCTTTCTGCACTATCCTGTTCAGTGTACCCGCCCCGGCCTTGGCATTGTCCCCTTGTGCCCTCCATTCCCTTCCACGTGTATGTATGCAAATCGTACCTATCTTTTATGTCCTCCCTTAAACATCACCCCCTGGCACCTCCCCTAATCTCTCAACCAGAGACCGTGCCTTCTTGATTTCCTATGGCTGGACCACCAGGAAAAATTTCTCTGAGCGCCTCTCATGGCTGGTATCTATCTCTTTCCAATGTGTTCGAATTTTGATGACTCTTTTCTTCTCTACTAGGCTCCTAAATGGCAGGATCTGGTCTGAGTCTGATTCATCTTTGTATTTCTTACAGCTACCAGCACAACGCTTCACACAAGATAACATCCCCAGTTGGTGTTTGTGGAATGAATATTATTTGTTTGTATCGTGTGTTTTCCCCTTGGTCCTTCCATCTATCTCTCTCTCCAGCCCTGGCTTCTCTCCCTCAAGCTTCTGACTTACAGATCTATCTGTATGCGGGTGTCTCACATGAATTCCGAACTGCATGAATTGGGCGAAATGTAGCATATACCTTCCCCACCATCCTCCCCACCTCTTGTGTTCTCTGCCTCTCTTGGGCAAGGACCACCAGCATCATCCCCTCTCCTCCCTTTCCCTCCTCATTCCATCCAGCACCAAGCTCTGCTCATTTGATTTTCCGAACGTTTCTAGAATCCCTCTCTTCTTTGACTGCCCAGCACCACCGCTGATACAGGTCCCCGATCACCTCTCACCTGACTGCTGCAGGAGTTTCCTACCTGTTCACGCTGCATTCTGACTCCATCCCCTCAAAACCCCCCTCTCACTGTCGCTGGGCCGTCCCTAGTGAAATCCAGCTTCGACAGTGTCCTCAGTGAAATGCATGGGTTTGTTCCTCCACTCTGGAGGGTAAACTCTGAGAGGCTGCAACTCCCATGACCTGACCCTCCTCTCCCACGGCTCCTCGCTGTGTCCGCTCTCTCTTCTAGCCACACTGACTAGCTCATTCATCTTCGTTGGACCTCTCTTGCTATTTAATACATTTATTCCCAGGTGGCACTACTGGCAAAGAACCCACCTGCCAATGCAGAAGACATAAGAGACAGGTTTAATCCCTGGTTGGGAAGATCCCCTGGAGGAGGGCATGGCAATCCACTCCAGTATTCTTGCCTGGAGAATGCCATGGATGGAGGACTCTGGTGGACTACAGCCTATGGCGTCACAAAGTCCAACACAACTAAAGTGACTTAGCACATGATTTCACTGTACTTTTGATGTAAAATGTCTTTCGTCTTCTCCAAACCGGGTCACTTCTAATGACTGTTTTTAAAATTTGCCCATGACTTCCCCTAGGAGGCGCTCCTGAGCCCCCTTCCCTCTATGATGGGTCCTGCCTGGGCAATTCCTGGTGCATAATTCTGCCCTGGTCCCGTCCTTACGGGAGTCTGTCTCCCCAGAATGTGATGGCCTCGCGACTGTGTTCCACCCGTGGGCCTTGCCAAAAGGGACTCTGGGAATGAAGAGACGACCCCGTGAGGAAGGTGGAGCAAGCTGGGCTCACAGAGGCCAAAGGGCCAAATGCCTGGGACGTGGCACTGCCAGGACTGGGCTCAGGCGCTCAGTTGGTGCCCCTTGCTCTGTGTTGCAGGACCTTTGGGGGATGTTCTCCTCAGGGCTCCTCTCTGGTTGCTGGGGCTCCTTTCCCTCCACTAAACCCTCGCCTCTCTTCTTTCCTCCACATTGTCATGGAAAAGGAACTCAGGGAAGACTATAACACACACCAGCACTGGCCAGGTCACAGGACCTTCTCTCTGTATGTGTTTATACTAAATGTTTGTTTTAACTGACACCAGGCAAGATTGCCATGAAAGATTCTCAGAGTGAGAACTTCAGTTGTGAGCATTACATGGCATATCGTGAGGACCGACGTGGTATCACCTGGTGTTGTACGATGAAGAGGCCTCCCCTCCCTCCGACCGCCCCCCGCCCCGGAACCTGAAGCTACAACAGTCCCTGATCCAGCCTTCTGGGTAAAGCTAGGCTCCTAGAGGGGAAAAAAAAAAAAACAACTTTTTTTCCCCCTGTCCTCAGTGGCTGTATTCACACCTCTGCAGTTTGCAGCCACAATGCCATGACCCCATCAATTGTAAAGTGTGGCAAGTGAATTTGATACTAATAATAGGTAAAGTGCTGAAATTTGTGACTGGTTTCCTTTTTTCCATTAGAGTGGAGTCAACGTTATAAATGACCTGTAATAAGGTCATTCGCACTCAACTTGCATTCTGGTGCAGCTTCTTGACAGAGAGGGAAAAAATGGAGTTCTGGCTGGTGCTGGGAGTACATCAAACCCCCGGTGTGCCTGTGAGGTCTATCCAGGGTGCGGCCCACATTTGTCATGGTGTGATGGCAGAGAGAATTGGTGCAAAGTGTTGGTCCTGACATTGTGTAGCCCTCTTGCTAAGGCAAATTTAATTTCCCCAACTGCAGAACAGAGTGAGCAAGAACTTCTCCATCTTACCTGTGGTCACTCTGCAAAACTACAAGTACAAATGTAAACATATGTATATAATATACATTTTATATATACATATATAAATGTTGTCGTTTTGCCACTAAATTGTGTCCGACTCTTTCACGGCCCCATGAACTGTAGCCTGTGGGGCTCCTCTGTCCATAGAATTTTCCAGGCAAGAATACAGGAGTGAGTTGCTATTTCCTTCTCCAGGGGATCTTCCCGACCCAAGGAGTGAACCCACATCTCCTCCATTGGTAGGTGGATTCTTTATCAATTAAGCCATCTGGTAATACAAAAAATGCATATATTATTAAAAACAAAAAAATGCATAATTATTAAAAACACAAAAATTAAAACTTTAGTTTCTAGAAAAGGAACTTCTTTTTACACTATTCTTTTTGTAAAGCACACAGTATAGCTCTTCCTATGATTAGGTACTAAATAGATGTTTTATAAATGTGGTAACAGATGTCTCTGACCTCTCTGGCGATGAGACTGTATTCATGCGGAGCTCTGTGGAGGACAGCATGAACAGTCAGAACCAAGCACAGGTCGGTTCACTTTTTCTTGAAAAGCATCGCTGTCAGCTTCAGCAAGCCCTCTGCCGTCTCCTGATGGCTTGCTAATGGTACAGAAAGATCCGAGCTAGAATGAGGCTGGGTTGGTAGAAGCCGTCATGCTTTCTGAAAACACAGTTAGTATCCCCTGGATGATGTATCATGGACCTCCCTTTTAAATATCTTGAGGCAGCAGATACCCTACTGCAACTGAGTCCGTCCTGGGAGGCTTTCCAGCCAAGGGAGCATCTGAGGGTTGGCCAAGAAGCCAGCTGAGAAAAGAGGGCTTCCAGATGGAAACCTTAATTCTGAGCTGATGGTGTAGACGTCATGCTTTTTGTGCTTTATCAGCTTCACCAAGCCAGCTGAACGTGGCTCCCTGTAATGAATCAAGCACTGCACTGTTGACAGAGGGTCAGTTCTGGGTGGGGCCCTTTGCGAAGGCTGACTCTGTATTGAGTTTTTAAGCCATGGTCTCTGCCTGCAAGTCTAGTCAGAGCTATGTTATGGGAAACAGCAGAATTGGGGATTGGAGATTAATTAAGAAAAGCTCTTATGTGTTTTCAATGTTGGGAGAGAATGGCATGTCTGAGGATTGGAGTAATCAAAATAGGTTTCAGGAAGCAGATGAACTTATGCTGGGACTTATTAGGGTATGAAGGACTGAGATGGAAGAGGGTGGGAAGAGCATGTCAGAGAAGGGAGAGGGCACAGAGGCTCAGAGATGAGCATGGACGATGCTATCACCCCGTCCTGTTCTTTTTCTGCCCTTCCCTCCCTTACAGTTGAACTGAATGCTAAGAACAGGAAAAAAAAAAATCACTACTGTTGGGGCCTCCTTGCTGGTCCAGTGGCTAAGACTCTGCACTTCCAATGCAGGGGGACCCAGGTTCGATCCCTGGTCAGAGAACTAGATCCTACAGGACAAAACCAAGAGTTCTCATGCCTCAACTAAGACCTGGAACAGTCATATATATATTTCAAAAAATAAATAAGTCACTACTATTAAAAAAGTAGAAAAGTGAAAACTCATGAATGCCATGATTCAAATTCAGTCATAATGATGTTTCAGCCTGGCTTGGGATGGCCTCCGTGGGGTCAGGAAAACATGCCTGCTTAGGGTAGAGAATTATGCATTTGCTCGGTGGATGATGCCTGCTTCATTCAGTTGTCTTGGAAGCACGAAACCCTGACTGTTTCTGTATCATGTGAGCGTCTCTAGCCAGATCAGGCTGACCTGTGGATTCACTCTGCGTGATCAAGCTGCTGATCAGTAAATCAAAACAATAGCAGAGTTCCGCCTTTTGTCACTTTCCATGGGTGGGGTAAGACAGAGATGGGTTCAACTTCCAATTTCCCTTTACTCTGGCCCATCTTTGCTGGTGAGCACTGGGCCTGCACCCCACGTCCTGGTGTGCATCACTGGCGTCTGGACAGGACCAAAGCGAGACATGATCAACTAGTGAAGAAATCAAGCTTACAGGTGTCAGGTTCCCTACTCCACCTCATCACCCTCCACACACCCACCCAAAGCCCGATACAAGAGAGAAGTCCTGGGAAACCAGAAGAACAAAGCTGACAGCATGCAGAGAGGCTCTGGTGGGTGGGATGCTAGCGAGGGAGGAGGCTGATCAGGGCCAATGTTGTGTGTTTTTTAAATTAATGATGGGAAGGATTTAGAGACTTGTACAATGCCTTTGCCAGCAAAAACCTAATTAGCTGAAGACAATATGCTGCTGATGTTGGAACTGGTGGTTTAATGAAGCCTGCCCTAATGAGAACGTCACTGTCTTGCTCGGAGATTACCTTCACAAACCAGGCCTCTTCTCCAGATTTTGTGCTTGATTAGTTCCAGAGAAATGAATTATAATAATTTTTTTAACAGGGAGAAACAAGGGCCACAGCACTTGTATGGCCCAAGAAGAGACCCTTTTGACTGTCAATCTTCCCTCTCTCTCCCCTCTTTGCTGTCAGACAAAGCTCACTGGCAAGGAGTGAGGGGTTTGGGAGGAATTTGAATGTATGATACACTAGTCGTGTTTATGTCAGCATCACCTCTAGTCTTTGATTCCCTCACCTGTTCCTTTGCTACAGTTCTTCAGCTCTATTATGCATATCACTTGGTGCCAAGATTGAGTTGCAACTGGAGTGTTACAAGAGATGTAACAAGACCATGGAGTGTTATAAGACAATGAATGCCTGTTATTCTCCTCAGCATTGTGGGTCATATAAGTTACAGGTTAGAAGAGCTTTATGAGCAGAAAGCCATGGATAGGAGTTTTGCTAACCTCTGTATTTGATCAGCATTAAATGAGTTGTGGATCTTCCCTGGTGGCTTAGTGGTAAAGAACCTGCCTGCCAGTGCAGGAGATGTGCATTCAATCCCTGGGCTGGGAAGATTCCCTGGAGAAGGAAAGGGCAATGCACTCCAGTACTCTTGCTTGGGACATCCCATGGACAGAGGAGCCTGGCAAGCTACAGTCCATGGGGTTGCAAAGAGTCAGATACAACTTAGCAACTAAACAACAACCACCACTACAAATGATTTGCATTGGGAGTAACCATTATCATTGTTTGGGTCTTAATGCAAAACATGACCTGCAGGGTTTCACATCACTTTTCCAAATCTGTTGGCTAGTAGTCTTTTGGATGAACTGACTGACGCAGGTTCTAATTTCTCTGAAAGTGATAAAGTCCCACATTTTCTCCCCAGTCTGTCTTCTACATGTGTTGTTATATTATGGAACATGTCTACTGCTCCTCTTAGGGCTCTGACTCCAGAACAAGGGCTTGCAGACAGTAAAGAGAGACCTGAGCTTATGTGCAAGTGTGGCAGACTGTTCTCAAGGAAATAGCTGAGCATCTGTACCTGTTGACCCGGAAGATGTTTGATTTCATTTAGAAAACACCCACCCAAGAATAGATGTCCCCACTGGTTTTCCCTTCCAATGTCAAAATGACAGCCCAGTAAGTATGGCCACCCTTGGCACAACTAAAGTATTGCTTGAAATTATGCATTTGGTCAACCCAGTGATCACATTAACTGATCAGTTTAACTGAAGAAGATTGGGGGCCTCTGGGGTAGGCAGTGAAGATAGTACTGAGTGTAGACATTTGGGAATCCTTATTGAACACCCCTAAGAGTTAGGGGTAGGAGAAAGACCCCTGGGTTTAATTTAGAGAAGATGTAAAGTGGGGAAATGTGGCCCAGGCTACGGTGCTGGACCCCTTTCTGCTCAACAGGGTCATAAAACAGCATCGTTCAGATCAGTGATTGAGTCTCTGTTTGGCCTCATAATACCATGTAAACTTGGGCAAATGATTTAACCCCTCTGATCATCTGTTTCCTCATTTAAAAATGAAAATGGTAATTTCTACTACCTATATTTATTCGTAGGGTTAAATAATGAATGTAGTTCACCATTCACTGTGTTTGGCACACAGTAAATACTTCACACATGGTAGTTGTTATTATTTCCTTATCATACTGATACTATAGGAATAAGGCAGTGTGAACATAGAATTGCAAAATAAGGCAAGAATTCAGGGAAGGAATTACACATACGTAATGGGAGAAGGCAATGGCTCCCCACTCCAGTACTCTTGCCTGGAAAATCCCGTGGACGGAGGAGCCTGGTGGGCTGCAGTCCATGGGGTCGCTAGGAATCGGACACAACTGAGGGACTTCACTTTCACTTTCCACTTTCATGCATTGGAGAAGGAAATGGCAACCCACTCCAGTGTTCTTGCCTGGAGAATCCCAGGGACGGAGGAGCCTGGCGGGCTGCCGTCTCTGGGGTCGCACAGAGTCGGACATGACTGAAGCGACTTAGCAGCAGCAGCAGCAATGGGATTGCTATAGGAAGCTGGGAACTGCTTTTATAGTGGTTTGTAGCTTCTGAGATCTTTATAAAGCTAAGCATCAGCTCTGTAGGATTATCACTTCTCTGAGTACAGACATGGAGCCAGTGGATGTTCTGCTGTGAAAGAGAACCCTGGCAGGGCTCCTGAACACTTGACTAGACCCTCCCTGCCACACCAGACCTCGTGGCAATCATGACGATAAAGTTGGACCTCTGTGTGTGGGACAGAAATATGATCGAGGCCCACACCTATGTGAAGGGCCTTCCACCTGTCCCCTCACTAGGAGGCATCTCCTGAATCTTGAAGCCTTTAATGGTCCATCTCAGTTGTTAGCTGGGGAGGGAAAAGACCTTTCAAATCTTCACTGATTTAGAGAG
The DNA here is from genome assembly GCF_055505025.1 of Bos grunniens. Lineage (NCBI taxonomy): Eukaryota > Metazoa > Chordata > Mammalia > Artiodactyla > Bovidae > Bos > Bos grunniens. The sequence continues at coordinate 22,787,821 of NC_141180.1, forward strand.
GATAGTGGGCTTCCCTGCTGGTTCAGAGGTTAAAGCATCTTCTGGCAATGCGGGAGACCTGGGTTCTATCCCTGGGTCGGGAAGATCACCTGGAAAAGGAAATGGCAACCCACTCCAGTATTCTTGCCTGGAGAATCCCATGAATGGAGGAGCCTGGTGGGCTACAGTCCACGGGGTCGCAAAGAGTCGGCCATGACTGAGCGACTTCACTTAGGGACTTAATGATGAATATGTACCCAAGTCAGGGAGATCTGGACATGTCAGCTTTTTTCATCTAAAGTCAGTGGAGCTCCCACAGGCCATTGGAATCCCCATAGGGGTCTTGCATAAGGTCTGCTCTCAGCAACTAATGTTAATGTTGATTTTCATTTGCTCAGCCCCAGCTGCTGCCCACAGAGCTGTTAAGGTCTCTGAGATCTGCTCTTCTCGCCTTGGGCTGGGCTGCCTGATGTTTAGGGGAGATGGGAAGAAGAGGGATTTAGCTACTCCATTATGGTCAGAGAGAAAGAAGGTTAAAGTCTAGTGGTCATTAGCATAGAGGTGCCAGCTGTCTCTTCTGTTACTTGTTCAATAATTCCCTTAATGTTTGACCCTAATGGAACAGATTATTGTTATTATTTTATTTCACCAAGATCACCTACTGCATAAAAACAAAGAGGAAAGGGGGAAAGGAACGTGGCCAAGAATAGGCATGGAGCATTATCCAGCTGGAGATATTTATTTATTGGCTTCATGCTCGGCTTGTGAAGTTCTGACAGGCTGGGAGCCTGTCTCACACCGCTCTGCCCGTGGGTTGCTGAGGCAGCGACCTGGAGTGCTTTTGCTTCTGTGTGGGCCCCTTTACCTCCCAGCCTGGTCATCATGCACAATGTACACATTAGTGCACGTGTATGCATGCACATACCTACACGGTGGGTCACACATGCGGCCAGACTCTCAACACAGCACTGATTGGGGGCCCATCCATAATGTTTGACTCAGCAGCAGCATCTCTCAGAAATTTGCTAAGTCTACAGCCAGAGGGAGTGGAAGACCTCAGCTTTGCCCAGTCACCTGGTCATTCCACTCGACTCTCTCACTCTGCCAATCTTTGGAATTAGGGGATCCATGAAGGGAGCCTTGGGCCTGGAGAACCCAGTCCATGGCAAGCTGCTTCTGTCAGACTGCTTCATCCGGCTCAGCCTAGACCTCAGCCTTATTAAGGCAAACTGTCCCTTGTCCCCTCACTAGGAGGCATCTCCTGAATCCTGCAGCCTTTAATGGCCCATCTCAGTTGTTAGCTGGGGATGAAAAAGACCTTTCAAATCTTCACTGGTTTAGAGACTGATAGTGATGAATATGTACCCAAGCAGGTACATATGTACCCAGGCAGATACCCCAAGCTACTAGTGATCAGAGAGCTCTGAGCTCCTTATGAACAAATGTACTCCCTTGCTTTCACTTTGGGACAGCAAAGTCAAGGCTCAGAGGTAAGAAAAATCCCAAGAACGAAAAAAGCAACTCTATAAAAAGAACCTGAAAGAGGACAACTTGAAATAGCCCAAGCTGACTCCAGCATGCTAGCCTCCAGACACTTTCCCTGCAGAGCTTCAGGCTCTCATTAGATGAAACTCCTGAAGGCTCATAAAGAAATTGAAGACAAAATTACCAGATTAAAGAAGAAAGACTGTGATCAAACCTAACAGAATAAAAACTTTTAGACCTGGGAAAAGAAAAAAAAAAAAGCGCTAAAGTTGAGTTTCCTCTTGAAAAGAACTTCATACTCATAGCCATCTTGGATTGGGAGAGCCCTTGGATATCAACTTGCCTAACCTGGGGGGCTCTTGAGCTTAGAGTTTGTCTCTTGTTTATGTATGGAAGGTTGTCTAGTCCCTTTCTTTACCCTCAAATAGCATTTTAATGAAAAATCTTGGGGGACATCATTATGTCTTCCCTGCATTTTAGATACTTGGTTCTAGAAAGCTGGGGAAGGGGTTCTGAAGCATCTCGTGGCAGCAGGACCCAGTGAGAGACTAACCATGTGGTGTGGGTCTGTCCCCTTCCAGTGGGATGTGCAATTCTCATCAGAACCCCCAGAGGAATATTGAAGCCTCTTAATTAACGTGGTGGCCCATGGCAACTGGCAAGCATTTTGACACGATTAAAGACTTCAGCAAACCCTCAAGAGGAGGTAAAGTTCCTAATAATTTATAAATTGAGCCCGTTACTTAATATGCTTAACATGTAGCTCTTGTCTTCCATTTGGGAAGCAGATGGGCAGAAGATCTGTCTTAGTCACTTCAGTCCTGTCCGACTCTTTGTGACCCCATGGACTGTAGCCCACCAGGCTCCTCTGTCCATGGGATTTTCCCAGCAAGATACTGGAGTGGGTTGCCATTTCCTGCTCCAAGGGATCTTCCCGACCCAGCAATTGAACCCACATCTCCTACATGTCTTGCACTGCAGGAGGATTCTTTACCACTGAGCCACCAGGGAAGCCTAGACAGAGGATAGTGGATTTCTACTGATCAGCCACCACAGAGAAGAGAATCTTCCAGAAAAGCAAACCAAGGGGCTTTCTATTCTAGTTTGGGGACTCCTAGCAGTAAAGGGATCCTGAAAGTCAACATGTTACTACAATTTCAATGACATCTTCTGATTTGCAAGGCCTTATTGTGCCTTTGGGGAAGGTAGTGGGTCTGCTTATCAGGACTTCGCTGGCTGGATGAAGTTGATGGCCCCCCTCTAAAGGATCAGTTCTTTGATCTGTAGTTTCTGGCATTGCTGGGCGAGAAGAGCTCTCAAATATTTCTTTCCACCATTAGTTTACCAGTGGGCTTCTCAGGTGGTGCTAGTGGTAAAGCACCCGCCTGCCAATGAAGGTTAGACAGAAGAGACACAGGTTTGATCCTTGGGTTGGGAAGATCCCCTGGAGGAGGACAAGGCAACCCATTCCAGTATTCTTGCCTGGAGAATCCCACGGACAGAGGAGCCCGGCGGGCTGCAGTCCATGGGCTCACAATAAGTTGGACACGACCGAAGTGACTTAGCACACACACCCACTTCACCAGTTAGAACTGTTTCCATTTTGACAGGGGTCAGTGTTATAATAAGGAAATTTCCAATTTGGAAGAATCAGTGCATTTCTTTTAATCATCTCCTTTGATAGATGAAGGCCGGGGTAGGTTCAAAGAGGCTGTCAGGTGCCCAGAATTGTGCTGCTGGTTAATTCTGCTGTTTTATTGGTGACTTTCCTGCTACTGGAAACCCAATGTAGTTTTTCACTGGACTCAGAGAAACACAGGAGTGGATGGGACCTTGAATATTCACCTTATCCATTCCCTACCCCTGGAATATTTTGATCTAGATTAGGAAGTGACCAGCATTACCATATGGGCCACACTGTTTTTCTCCTCTCAGTCTGTCTTCTTTGAAAGCTAGAGACAGACAGGAATGATCACTGTTATATATGAAAGAGGGCCTTTGCCCTAGACCTTTGGGCTTAGCTTTGGGGAAAAGTAGGTGACACAGGCCACCAAACTTGTCTATTTGATTCTTATTTTTTTTTAACCACCATTTAATTCCTATAGGAATATAATTTGAATTCAGTGTATCCAATTGCCTTGAGGGATAATTAATTATGTCTCAGATTCACTCTTCTGGTTACTCCTAGGGCCAAGCAAAGCTTTGAAATGTGAACTGATTGATTGGCTGCAGCGCCTTGACAGATGGTAGCTGGAAACTCAATCTCAGCTTTCCCATTTCCCTGCCAAGGGTCCACAAAACCCAGGTGACTCCCTAAACTTTGGTGAAATGTGATAAATCCAGATTGTTTATGATGGGATTTGCTGATCACAGGACACTGATTTAGGATAATGGAAGGGTTCTACTGGCCCCTGGCATGATACCTAGAGTATCACCTGAGTCTGAGATGTCTTTACTTATCATAGTGTCTTCTGTTATAAGAGAAGTCATGGCAATCTATTTATAGGCCTTGTGATCTGTTTTTTGTCTTCCTTTTGTGCCTACAAATTTTCAATTACCTTTAAAAACCAAATTATAAAGATTGTTTCCTCTAATGTAAACCAGGTGGCATCAGGACCTATACCTGTATTAGTCACTGCAGAATCCCCATAACAGTGACCATCAGAAAAATTCTGAAGTGAGTAAATACTTGTTGAATGATTGAGTGATGAGTTGAATGAGTGAGTCACATAAACAACGGACTCATATAAGCTTTGTTTGCAGGCATGGAAGTGATGTCCATATTGAAAGTTATTCAAAGTTGACCTTCACTTCCTTCCTTCCCTCCTTCTCTCCTTCCTTCCCCCCTCCCTTCTTCCACCTCTTCCTCCCACAACTATTGAACACCTACTTCACGGAAGGTGCTGCGATTGACCGTGGAGCTTGGTGTCCTCTGCTCCCATGAAGTCTGTAATCTAACAGATGAGAACAACAAGCAAATCAAAGATAAAAATACTTGTGGTTAGTTACATGAAGCATTCTGTGGATGGTTCCATAACATAGAGAAGAATTGGCTGAGTTATATCACTGACTTTGAAGGACAAGTAAGGGTTAGGGAGAGAGAAATGACCCAGACGCAGGACAGATAGGCAGGTCAGATAATGAGACAGTCTTGTGGTTGGCCTACATGACTGAGATGAGCATAAAAGGGAAATCTGCCTCGAATTTTCTATCCCTGAGCAGTCACCAGCAATGTTATATAAAACAGTTACATAAATATTCCAAAATCTGCAAATTGTCTGACAAACCTCATACTACTCTCTCAGCTAAGTGCCAGAAATGCCAGTTTCATGATGAAATAAAAGCTGATTTCATTTGTTTGATCTCTATTACAGCTGCTAGAAATGATTTATTGATTTTTTAAAGAAAAATATATTTTTAATGCCATCTTTTGTAAGCATCTTATTAATATATGTGGAGATCCCATAGACCCCAAACAAACTTCTAGATACAAAATTGTAACAGTTTTGAGCGAAATCAATAGAATAATCAGAAATCTCATGAAACAATGAATAAAGAACACAATAATTCCGTATCTTGCCATTGGTGTTATTTTTTTTAAATGTTCAAAGTTTGCATTTGTTACTTGTCAGTTGGGTCCACGTGTACCTTAATGCTTGTTCTGTTTGTTTTGTTTTTAATGCCATAAAAACCAAACTTAACACATAAATGAAGTACATACTCTGAGCACAGCTAAGGTGATGCCAAAGCTCAAAGCCAGGGGTAGGTATACGAAGAACTGTGCACCCTCTGTGAAGCCTGAGGGACGACCTTGCCCACAGCGATCATCTCTGTGCTCCTGTTCACAAGCCATGGGCAAGTCTATTCTAATGGGGTTGAATGCTTGGAGGAAGTTCGTTCCTCTCAACAGACTTCCTTTCTTTAAATTACAGTATAGTTGATTTACAATGTTATGTTAGTTTCAGATGTAGCAAAGTGAGTGAGTTGTATATATTTTTTTCAGATTTTTTTTACATTGTAGGTTATTATAAGACACTGAACATAGTTCCCTGTGCTACACAGTAGGACCCTGTTTATATATTTTATTTTTTACAGGTTTGTTTTTTTTTTTTGATGTGGACTATTTTTAATGTCTTTGAGTGTCTTGAGTTTGTTACAGTATTGCTTCTGTTTTTGTTTTGGCTTTTTTGGTCACTAGGCATGTGGGATCTTAATTTCCCTAACCAGGAATCAAACCCATACACCCACTGCATTGGGAGGCGAAGTTAACGACTGACCGCCAGGGAAGTCTGTATCTGTTTTATATATAGTAGTTTATATCTGCTAATCCCAAGCTCCTATTTTATCACTCTCCTCTTTCCCCTTTGGTAACCATAAGTTTGCCAACAAATTGTCTTTTGTCAGACAAGAAGACTGTACAACTCACCTTGCTCTTTTTGATTTGGTTATTAAGCTCCTAGCCCTTCTTGGCCTGGGCTTTCTTTCCATTCATCTACCACCTGTTGGTTTCATTAGATTATTTGAAAGAAAAGTCTTAGAGTATCTGTGACATGGAAACTGCTTGAAATCCCCAGTAGAAGTACAAGGATTAATGATAACATCAGAGAACTATGGTTTATCATGAGAATGCAAAAGCGATGGAATTTGAGCATCGGCTTTCTGAGACCTCACCATAGAAAGAACATTATCAAAGTGGCTACACCCATGCCTTTTCCCAGAATAGAGGAGGCCCTGCACATACAGTTCACCTACCTTTACCCTCCTCACTGGATAGAGCAGATAAACAGTCAGGGGATTTGTGTGTGGTGATTTTACAAATTATTATTGCAAAATATTATTATTAAATAATATTACAAATTATTATCATATAACTTATGCATGTTATTATTTCGGTAATAGTCCACAATTAGCAAGTCATAGCAAGGTGTTGTGACACCTGCCGTCAGTTTGGGTTATTGATGCAGAGAGGCCTTTCCACAGCTTGAGTGACTGTGAATATTTTTTCATATGCCTTTGCTGAGTTTCACCTGATGGCTGGAGATCATTACTGGTAACAGATTATTAAAAAGCTGAGGTCATCTGAAGTCAGTGACTCTACGCAGAGGGAATGTTTTGCTAAAGCAGTACTAGACATGCTAAATGAACTGGCTTAGCCAAATGAAAACTTGTGTTCTAGCTCCCTATGGCTTATTTTTTTAAAAATTAGTATAAAATATTGCTAATTGAGATATCTAGGCTCCTACATGGTAGAGGGGACTTTTCAATTTTTTTAGCAATCCTTTTTGTAAAAAAAAAAAACAATTTTATTTATTTATTTTATTTTTGCAGCAAGTAGGGGCTACTCCCTAGTTGCAGCGTGCAGGTTCTCATTGCGGTGGCTTCTCCTGTTGAGGAGCGTGGGCTCTAGGGCACATGGGCTCAGCAGCTGCAGCACGCGGGCTCAGCAGCTCAGCACGCGGGCTCTAGAGTGCTGGCTCCGTAGTTGTGGTGCACAGGCTTAGTTCTCTGCGGCATGTGGGTTCCTCCCAGACTAGGACTGAACCCATGTTTCCTGCACTGGCAGGCAGATTCTTTACCACTGAGCCACTAGGGAAGCCCCTGAGGGGACTTCGGATGAGCCTGACAAAATAGGGCCGTGAAAAGATCAGTGGCAGAGGATCTGGGCGTAGAACTAGTTCTGCACTGCCAAGTTTTGTAGTTTCTCTGCCTTTATTTCTTCAGAAAAGGAGGACCTGAGTCCGAAGATGTTTACTGGATCTTGCAGTTAGGAGAGAACATAGATTTCTATGTGGAAAACGCAGCTAAGTTGAGAGTCTAATGGTATCCTCCAGGCATGTAGTAGTGTGTGATGCACAGGCTTATTTTAACACAGAGACTTTGAGATGTACCTGCTGTCTTTACCCTGCAGACTAACCTTGAGTTGGACGCTGAGTAGGTGCTTGGTGCCAGGTCCTTTGTTTGCAGTAGTGCCTCTTTGTCAGCCAGATGTGCACTTTGAGTAGTTTCTGTTTTTTCTTCAAGAAGTCAGGGTGGATCTAGGTGGAATCACCCATACTTTCTCTGTCCTCTTACAATTCATGAGATAGATGCCAGGCTGTGTATGTCTCTAGTGAGCAGAGCTCACTCAGAATGACTGCAGCTTCATGGTTAAGCAGGTAGGCTCTGGAGTGGGAGTTGTTTTGGTTCTATTCCAGTCCTATGATTCACTTGCTCTGTGGCCTTGGGCAAGTTATTCAGCCTCTGTGCTCAAGCCTTTTCAAATGTAAAATGGGGAAATTGTTGACCCTACCTTTAAAGTGTAGAGCACTGGGGGCAAATGTCTGATACACAGTAAAACCCCATAACAGACCACTGAACTTGCTTTATTCCTGCATAATATGGGGCATGAAGTTATGTCCTGGATCTTATCACAGCCCCGTTGTGAGCACCTGAAAGGAGAATCAGAGAGGAAGGGGCGCCTGAAGACCTCACCCAGGGCATTAGATGGTGCTTCAACCATTCCTGGGAGACTGATGTTTATGCTCCCCTTACAGCTCTTTAGGGAATAAAATTACCTCAAGCTTTAGCTAACTTAATTCAGTGTCTGACAACTTCTCTTGCTTGGGTAGTTATTCCTTCTGAGTGGCTTAATTACCTGTTGTTGCAGTTTCAGTGTGGGGTGAAGGAAAGGATAGTGGGTCTGACTCTGAGATAAAGGGTCTGCCGAAAAACCATTGGATTGGACTCAAACACTCATTCTCAGCAGATAGATGCAGAACTTCCTTCCACTGAGGACACCCAGTGAGGTGCCCCAGGGGCTCTGTGCGCACATCTGCAGGGCTGCCAGGAGGGACCAGGTTCGGTGCTTAGCCTGGACCTAGTACGTGTGGCTGTGGACTCCCACTGTAATCTGAAAGTGAAAGTCACTCAGTCATGTCCAACTCTGCGACCCCATGGACTATATAGTCCATGGAATTCTCCAGGCCAGAATACTGGAGTGGGTAGCCTTTCCCTTGGGATCGAACCTAGGTCTCCTGCATTGCAGGTGTATTCTTTACCAGCTGAGCCACAAGGAAAACCCAAGAATACAGGAATGGGTAGCCTATCCCTTCTCCACTGGATCTTCCCGACCCAGGGATTGAACCGGGGTCTCCTTCATTGCAGGTGGATTCTTTACAGACTGAGCTATAAGGGAAGCCCACTGTAACCTGAGCAGCTTCATATTCCTGCTTTCTCTGTGTTTGCTTGAGAGATTGCACCAGGAGAAAGGGTTATGCAGATAAAATAAAAATGTGAAAACCTGGAGGCCAGTGTATGGTCCCCCAAAACCCACCTGACATGACCTGTCATTTGGGAGCTGATGGTTGCTTCTTGTCAGCTCTCTGAGCTGCCTGTGTGAAAGCAACAACATTGTGTATGTGTGTGTATGCATGTGTACACATGCTCCTTTGCTCACAGTAATGGTGGGGGGAGAGGGAGGATAAATGGGAATATTTACAGGGAGAGGAACTTTATAAATCCAAGACATAATTATTATGAGACTGGAAAAGGCCCCCTCTAATACATTCAAGGGAATCATCTTGACCCAGCCTTGTGTGGGTGGGTCCCTGGGAATTAATAGAGGGTTTTCATCTCTAGCCTATATGATGGGGTGGCAGTGATTGAAGCCCAAGGTTGAGAGCAGAACCATTTGGCACACTCCCACCAAATGAAATAGGTTCGGAGGGATATTGACCAAAATAAAGGGAGTGAATACAGATTGTGCACGGGAAGATTTATGCCCACTGAGTGCTGTGCAGTGATGTGCCTGCAAGCTTCCCTCCAAATCCTGCCCCGGGTGCATGTCAAGGCGAGAGATGTTCAGTCTCACCAAAAACTACATCCTCATCTCTGACAGAAAACTGAGTGGTGTTCAGGTTTTTAAGTGATGGCCTCAGAGGATGGCCTTGGGGCACCAGAAAGTTCAGAAGGAAACTCCTCTGCCCATCTGACAGAGAAGGTGGAGTCCCTTCTCTTGAGCGAGAGCAAGGATGAAACGTCACTCAAGACTGTGGAGTGGGAGAAAGCTGTCTCCTAAAGCAGCAGTAACCCCCAAAGTCAAGTTCGAATGATGAGATTTCTCTGCACACTTGGTTGTGAGTTTCTGATGGATGTAAACTTCTCTTTGGTTAGGTCGCTGGTTTTCTCCTGCCTGGGCACTTGGGAGACATTTAAGGTTGGGCTGACATCCTTGATGCCCTGTGGTACACTCCATTAGATACTCTGCATAGTTCCGTAACATTCCTTAACCCACCCTGCGAGGGTAAATGGTACCTTCTCCACTATACAGATGGGAATCTGAGGTTTCAGATTTATAGGACTTGTTGACTGTTGGTGGAGCCAGAGTTAGAATCTGTACGTGATTGATTTTAAGATGTGAAAGAGGAAGAAACTAGTTGCCATTCCACTGCCAAAAAACTGGCCTGAAACCAGCTTTACATGCAGCAGATCTACCTTAACAAACCTTCTCCCTTATTTCAGCAGCTGAAATCACAGACACATACACACAATCACAAAGACTTCTTTCTTCTTTAAATTGTTTGCTAAGCCAGAAGCAACTGTGGATCACTTGAAATGATGTGTGATTACCCCAGTTCCATTTTTCTTTCACCTTGAACGCTGATCACAGCAGACTTGTCCCTGTGCTGCTGAGTGAAGCTTGCTCTAAGTACTTACTGCACCTCAGTGAATGAATGAATAAATACATGGGTGAGTGATGGATGGTGACAATGGGAGGGGTCGACGCCTCTTGGTGGGAGGAGCTCACCTGTTTTCACTGTCCATTTGCTGTCCTCCTTCCCAGGGTGGCATGATCGCACTGCTGCTGTCTATCTTATGCCTGGTGATGATCCTGTACACTCGCCGGCGCTGGTGCAAGCGCCGCCGGGTCCCCCAACCCCAGAAGAGTGCCAGCGCCGAGGCGGCCAACGAGATTCACTACATTCCTTCGGTGCTCATTGGCGGGCACGGGCGGGAGAGTCTGCGCAATGCCCGTGTGCAGGGCCACAACTCTAGCGGCACCCTGAGCATCCGGGAGACGCCTATCCTGGACGGCTACGAGTACGACATCACCGACCTGCGCCACCACCTGCAGCGGGAGTGCATGAACGGAGGGGAGGACTTTGCCAGCCAGGTCACCCGCACCCTTGACTCCCTGCAGGGCTGTAACGAGAAGGCAGGGATGGACCTCACGCCAGGTGGGTGACTCCGTTCTCATCTCGTGGCTTTAGGGGGCGCTAGGGAACAGCTGTTCTCTAATTTCATGGTTGATTGTCATACGTACATATTGAGATGAGCCAGGGCCCTTTCCCAAGTGGGCAAGAAGAATAAGCTTTCTCTTGCTATGATGGGAGCTGTCTTCTAATATAGAAAATCAGTACAAGGATAAATTGGATTCCTCTCCATTTCCACTTGGCACTGAAAACAGAGATACTTTGAAAAAAAATTTTTTAATTTATTTTTTAATCGAAAGAGAATTGCTTTACAATGTTGTATTGGTTTCTTCCATGTAACAAGGCGAATCAGCCATAATTACACATTTATTGCCTCCCTCTTGAGCCTCCCTCCCCTGCCCCCAGCCCATCCCTCCAGGTAGTTAAAGAGCACCAGGCTCTCCCTGTGTTATAGAACAACTTCTCACCAGCTATCTGTTTCACACATGGTAGTATATATATGACAATGCTACTTTCTCCATTCATCCCACTCTCTCCTTCCCCTGCTGTGTCCACAAGTTTGTTCTCTGTATCTGTGTCTCCATTACGTCCTGCAAATAGGCTCATCAGTACCAGTTTCCTAGATTCCATTTATGTGCATTAATATATGATGTTTGCTTTTCTCTTTCTGACTTACTTCACTCTGTGTTCTAGGTTCATTCACCTCACTAGAACTGACTCAAATTTGTTCTTTTTATGGCTGAGTAATATTCCTTTGTTCATATGTACCACATCTTCTTTATCCACTCATCTGTTGATGGACATCTAGGTTGGGAAGCAGAGGTACTTTAATATCCAACAGAAGAGTGGGTTAGAAGCTTTTTCATATGCAATCAGCAATCCTCAGGGAAATAAGAGATAGCAAGAAAGATGTGTATGACATTTTTGCAGGTCGTATGTTTGTGTGGGCAATTTAATTTTCCATTGACATGGAGGGGACAGAGGTATCTGTTCTTTTCTATGACTCCTGAGACTTTGGCCTGGGAAAGTTGTTCTGCCTTGCCTATAACCTCTGTGGTCTTTACAAGAGACGTACTTCTTCAAAGAAAATTGAGGAATGCAAGCAAACCGTTTGACCTTAGACACTTTGTATATCTGTGAAACGCTGAGTATAGAAGAGTCTTGGACCTAATGTGGCTGAGCAAGACCAAGGTCGATAAAATGCAGAGAGGAAAAGACTGTACTTTTCATTTACAGCCTCTCTCTCTCATACTTCTATAAATAACAACTATCTGTTGATAAAATCCCAAGGCAATGATCCTTCAAGGAACTGCCCAATTATCTTTGGAGAAGACATTTTTTGAAATGAATCTTGCTTACAGTGTATGGACTTTCAGTGGGGCTTGAAAAGAGTGAAATTGCATCATGGAGGTTTCCATTCTGCTTATCTAGAGAAGATTCCCTAAGACTAGGAATGACTTAATAAGATTTAAAGTCAGAAATTCCTGGAGAGTAAGGGGACATATCTTTAATACCTCTTATTTTTCATAGCACCTGCCATAGTGCTAAGCCCACCGAGTAGCCATATGATTAGAGACTTGGGGAACAGGCAGATAGCACGAACATGTGAGAGAGCCAGCTGTCAGACGATAGGGAATGGTCCAGACTGGGATGACAGAGAGGGGGCAAGTTCTGTCTGAATGCACTGAAATTCAAATTTTTGTCAAACCTTGTTCTTACCAAAGGAAAGAAATCTGCAGTCTCTCTCTCACCAAACGGCCACACATGTTGACCCTGGCAATACAGAAGTGGTTGAATTGGATTTCCTTTCTTCACACCTTCTTTTATAACTCTGTCATCCCCTAGAAATCAAAGAGAAGTATTTTAATCTCTTCCAGTCTCTCACTTTAAAGCTTTCCCATTTCAATTTCTATGAAACCCTATCTACCTGGTTCATGCAGATTTCCTTGCTCTCACTTTCTTTCCACTTTTTCTCTTCAAGTTTCTGCCTTGACCTTTCCTTATTCAGGAAGTGACAATGCCAAGCTGTCGCTGATGAACAAGTATAAAGATAATATCATCGCCACCAGCCCCGTGGACTCCAACCACCAGCAGGCCACTCTGCTCTCTCACACCTCGAGTAGCCAGAGAAAGAGGATCAACAACAAAGCAAGAGGTATCCATGTCTTACATGAGGGCTTAAAGGTGGCTTCCTTAATATCAGGGGAGGCAGGGCCACTAATATCCTTGACCCCCTCTCAAGCATGGCTAGGATGACTGTATTTGAGCAGTATTTCTTTTTCTTTTTTTTTTTTTTATGTCTTCCAGCTCTCCTGCCTTTATTTTATTTTCTTTCCAACTACAATTTTATTTATTTGGCTGTGTCAGGTCCCAGATGCAACATGAGGGATCCTCACTGATGGCACACAGACCTAGTCTCCCCATGGTTTGTGGGGCCCCACTCCCTAACCAGGGTCCAAACCCACACTCCCCAGCACTTCAAGGTGGAGTCTTAACTACTGGACCGCTAGGGAAGTCCCTGAGCAGTATTTCTGCAGGCCTGCTGAGTGCTACTTACCAAAAATGTAAATACACACAATTCTTTTGACCAAGTAATTTCACTGGTGAGAATTTATCCTTAGTAAATAACTGGACAAGTGTGCAAAGATGTGTGTAAAAGACTGTTCATCACAACATTGTTTAAAAGAGCGAAAAATTGGAAATAGCTTAAGTGTCCATCAGTGGAGAATTGCTTAACTACCTGTACATCTGTCTCCCGTCCAGTGACTTAAGATGATACTGTAGATCTATATCTGTTAATATGGAAAGTAGCCCACCATCTATTCAATGGGGGAAAATGATGTTATAAAATAGAAGGTACAGCAGGATGCCATTTTTAAGGGGAATTTTAAAAAAACCTTTATCTGCTTCTGTATCAGAAAAAAGACAGGGTGCATTCATCACATGTTCACAGAGTCTTTCTCCGATTTAGAGGACATCAAGGTTGTTCCTTTTATGCGTTTTGGGATCTTTTGACTTTTTTCTCTCTTTTCCACATTGAATATATATTAAACCTAGAACCAGAAAAAATATAGATATTAAGACATACAGACATGTGCCCCTTAAGACATGATTCCAATCTCTATCCACCAGAATCATGACGTGTAATGAAGACACTTTCCCTTTTCCCCTTGTCCACCTGCCATCCACACCGTCCTTCTCTGGCAGGTGGCCCTCCTCGGTAGGAGGATGGGCTGGGTGGAGATAGGGCTCCAGTGATGGCCGTCACATAAAGATCCACTTCTCCAATACATCTGTGTATCCGGAAGCTCTAGTCTCTGTGGCTAATCCTCCCAGACTCTCAGTCACCCTGCTCTCGTTTTTCCCTTGAGCTTGCCCAGTGATTTGGTGTCATGAAGACAAAACTGAAGACACTGTTTCTTTGCTCTTGTCTTTTGACTACAGCTGGTTCCGCCTTCCTGAACCCTGAAGGGGATTCTAGCACGGAGGCAGAAAATGACCCCCAACTGACCTTTTACACCGACCCCTCACGGAGCCGAAGGCGCAGTAGAGGTAGGAAGGCTGGAGGGGAAAGTGGGGAGAGAGGGGCAGTGGAGAGAGGAGGCGAGGAGCTGCAGAGGTGCTGGGTCTAGGTGGGGGCTCTGGCGACTAAAGCCAGTTTCTGCAGGAAGATTGGCATCTCCTTCTAAGGAGGAAGGAAGAGCCAGCGTGGAAGACTTCAGAGAATCATCTCTCCCAGATAATGGCACTCTCAAACAGGTTTCCAGGTTGTTTGAAAGGCTGTTTCTTGGTCAGAAGACTCTCAATTCCTTCTGGAAGCCTCAGGAGTCATAGTTTGCTGTTTAGACACAGGAAATAAAGTTGATAAAGTGTGTTATGTGAAAAATAGACAACATATGTACCCATGCTTACCCAGCCATCCTGAGATTGAGTGAGACACACAGGCCTTAGGGGGTGGGATAGTTGAGGAACCATGTGGCCTGAAAAAACATGTGGAATGGTTTTTGGCCTTTAATCATCCACCCAGCAGAATCACAGGACCCCCACTGTCCAAGTCCCCTCCCTTCTCCTGGCAGGACCTGGCTTGGTTCGTTCATTCTCCTCACCATCGATAGAGTTGTCCACCATGCAGCCGCAGCCCACGCCTCCCCACCCTGATGTTCAGTGGTTTCAGGTGTGGCTGTCGCAGCTGTGGCTGCCACTGCCTTTGACCTTGAGGTCTCACCATCATCATTGCTGAGGGAGGTCTGTGTTCAGGCACCAATCAGCTTCACCATTTACTTGCTGTGTGATATTAGATAAGGACAACAACTTCTCTGAGCCTCCGTTTCCATGTTAAATGGGTGAGCAATACCTCATGCACAGAGCTAAGTTATATTAAAATGTACTCTTATGGTGACTGACAAGGCATTATGAGATCTCTACTGTGTTGCTGTTAGAACTCTTTACAGTGGAAACTTAGGGTTTCTACAGCATTTCATCTTAAGTAATTTTAGATAGGGGGCCCTCGAGATGTATTGGAGGGTATTTGACCTCACCTTGTGTTATAGTCAGTAACCTTTCCCCCAACCAGTAATCAACCGATGCCCCCTAGTAGACACCTATCTTTTGGCTCTCTCCCACCTCCACTCAAGTTCGTGACATACTGAGAAATTCTTCCCAGAGATTGAAAGAAGCTCTGTGAATTCCTTACTTCCGGTTTCTGCAGGCTCTGCTGCTATCAGTACAAAAGTTCTTCCCACCACTTTCCTCAAGAGATCAGTGGGGCTCTGGGCCACCTAATCTCTGATGTCCCAGTATCCCTGAGGTGAGAATATAGACCTTTGACCCTCATTACATATTTCTATACAGCAGAGAGTTGACCTAGACTCATCAATCCTAGGCCACAGCAAAGCAGGGTAGGTTTCTGCTTTAATAAAACCCTGCCTAGGAAAATCTATAGTAATGAATTAGAATGAGTTTCTTTGCAGCATAAAACTATTCCTTTTAAAATACCAAGCTCTCCTAGTGAATCAACTGTTTGTTGCGATTAACTAGACTGTAAGCTTCTTATGGATGGGCATGTCTAATTTATTTTTCCAAAGTGCCTAGTGAGGGATTTTGCCTGTAATAGATGCTTGCCAGTGTTTGTTGAATTGAACTGGATACATCAATCAGGCCAGCAGGAAATTTTATAACCCACACGCCATGGGTCAGGCTTTGTGATCGGTAGTAGAAACATGAAAACATGGCACAGTGATAAGGCTTAATTTAATAATATAAATAAAGTAAAATGAGTACTCAGAAGAGAGAACAGTTAATTCTACGTGGCAGCAAAAGGAGACAAAAAAAGGAGAAAATAATTAGCCTTGGTTTCTATACAATGTATAGAATTTCTTGAAAGAGAAAAATCTAGGGGAAGGGCATTTCAGTAGAGGAAAAGAGCAATACAAAGCCTTGAAAGTGCCAAAGAACATGGCATTTTCAAGCAAGGAAAAGGAGTTCAGTATGGCATAAACAGGCACACCAGGAGATGAGGGATGTGGGTGGGTAACAGGCTAGCTGCCAGAGGACCATGCAAACCATTTACTGGGTTTGCACTTGGTTCTGTAGGTCAAATGCATTTAAGCCTTGTAGCTCAGTCGGTAAAGAATCTGCCTACAATTCAGGAGACCTGAGTTTGATTTCTGGGTTGGGGAGACACTCTGGAGAAGGAGATGGCAATCCCCTCCAGTATTCTTGCCTGGAGAATACCATGGAAAGAGGAGCCTGGCAGGCTACTGTCCATGGGGTGGTAAGAGTCAGACAAGATTTAGCAACTAAACAGCCACCACCACGGTAGGTCAAAGGGAACCCCTGGAAATTGTGAAGTCCGGTAGAGATGCTGGGTGATGGGTTGATGCTGCAGAAGGACCAGAGAGACAAGAGGCTGGGTAGCAAGTCGTTGCTGTCACAGGAGAGCAGTGGCAAGCTCCTGTGAACAGTGACAGCAGTGTGTGAGGAGGGCTGGAACAGCAGGGTGCAGGAGGGCTGGAGGGAGAGCAAGGAATGGGTGAGAATCTCTTCTTGAAGGCTTCAGGGAAGTGTTTACAGGGAGATACTGTTTGAGCTGAGACCTGACGAATAGGCTGACAAGGTGACAAAATGGCATTCTGTGGAGGAGGGAATAATATGTGCAGAGTCACAGGGACATAAACTATAATTGTCTAGTCAGAGCGCAGTGAATGGTTTACTAGAATCAAGCTTCCGGGGCAAGCCTGTGGTTTGCTTCAGAGACAAGGCTGGAAGATCAGGAGAAAGTCCACTGCCTCGGCTGAAGGACTTGGACCTGACACATCGGTTGGAATCATGGAAGGTTTTTAAAGAGCCAACTCCCTGGTCTGCTCAGCTTCGTGAACCATCCCTCCAGGGCAGTGTGGAGGCTAGATGAGAGTAGGGGAGGGGTGGGGTGTTGACCAGGGAGACTGGGTGGAAGGCTATGGCCATAGTCTGAGGGTGAGATGATGGACACAGGTAGGGAGGCAGAGGGTGGAGTAAGAGAAATTTCAGACACAGAATGAAAAAGATCTCAAGACACTGGTGTCAGGGAGGGCGTGGCTTATGAGAGAAGGAAAAGTTAGACATGGTGGGGTTTTTGAACTTGGAAACCAAGGAGACGGCAGTGCCATTCATTGGGCAGTGGAAGTGGGCAGGAGAGCAGGACTGGAGGGAAAGTGGAAAGCCCAGTTCTGGGTATTGCATTTGAGTGCCTGAGGGCCATTCTGGTAGCATATCTATCTGCTGCTCGGACCTGGTGTGGGCTAGAGGTAGAGTGTGTAAGTGTGGGAAACAGGCTCCACGTTGAAGGATACTCACATGAATAGAATATCTCCAGATAACAAGGGACAGGGGTTCCAGAGGCCACCTGTGATTCTGGAGTCTCTCCTTCCCAGCTTTTGCCAACACACCCACTCAGGGAACCTGCTCCCATCAAAGATGTGTGCATCCATAGACCAAATCTTTCCCTGTGTTCCTGAGAACAGTGGTTCCAAAGACCTCACTGGGCCCAGCGAGTGAATAGTGAATTGTCTGGGGGTCGTAGCCTTGCTGGACCTGTGTGCTGATTCTGGCTCCCCTCCTGAGTAGCTGCTTGACTCTAGACTTGCCCTGTGGCCTTTCTGTGCAGTATTTCTGTGGGCGCTGCCTCATTAGGCTGCATCACTGTTAATGATGTGAACTATGGAAGACCCTGGGCACTGGTGCCTGACACATAATCACACTGCATGAGTGTTAACTGTCACTGTTAGGATGGTCCCTTTGAGCCTTATTTCCCTTATCTGTAAAGTGGGCAGTTTCTGTTCAGACTCATAGACGTGTCGTCAGGAAGCAAATGTTTAACGTCATGTACGTAAAAACACTGAGCACGTTGCCGGCCAAAATAGATGCCTTTTATTGCTATCAGTAATAAGTACTTACACAGACTATAAGATAATTCCACAGGATCCACACATTTTATTGGCAGCTTGCCTTGCTTTCTTAAGTTCCCACATCTATGAAAGGTCTCTCTTGTTAACTCCCAAACAGAAAACACACCCCCAAAACCTCCCTTCTGAGCCCTGTCCCTACCTACCTGGACATGTTTCTTATCCCTCAGCTTTCTTATTTTATCTCTAAGCTTCTGTTTATAACCATACCTCAAGGACTGCAGGACTAGGGAGAGCCTTCAGGTGTGACAAGAGCCAGCTTTCCTTGCTTTCCTCCTTCCAGGCCCTAGGACGCCTGCCTAGGGGTGGGAGGTGGTTTGAGCTCTAGGAGTGGAGGAGCTGGTTTGTGAGAGCACCCTCTGTGGAAAACCATGGAAAGTGCAGGGACTTCCAGCGCTGGGTGAAAGCCTTCCCACCACCCTTGAGCAAGAGGTTAGAGCCCCACCAGCCAGCCGAGTAGAAGGCGGCAGTGCCCTCCTTTATGATTTCCCTTGTGAACCTGGCTCAGGAGGCATGCACAGGAACTTGCTTGCAACTGACCGCTGTTCACACTGACGACCACCTATGGCCCAGTCCCCTCTGACTCCAGGCAATGCCATGGTGTTCCCTGAAGCTCATGGACTAGACACATCTCCCACCTGGGCTGTGTTTGCACGCTCCCTCCCCTATTTGCCAGGTTGGGCAGCAAAAGGCCCTTTACTGCCAAGATTCTTAACACCAAACGCTTTGCTCTTGTCTTGTTTTCAGTGGGCTCTCCCCGAAGTCCTGTGAACAAGACGACCTTGACATTGATCAGCATCACCAGCTGTGTGATCGGCCTTGTGTGCTCCTCCCATGTCAGCTGCCCCCTCGTGGTCAGAATCACCCTGCACGTCCCCGAGCACCTCATCGCTGATGGTAAGCCCACCTCTGAGGATGCCATCCCTCTGCCCCCACCCAGAGAGGAAGGCTTCAGGGTGGGCAGGAAAGATACAGACAAGCCAGGGTCCACTGTGACCTATTACTATTAGTGAGAAAAAAAATATACCCAGATAAGAAAGACAGAGGACAAAATTAGATTGTCCACCAATGAAATCAGATTGTTGTGTTGTTCAGTCGCCCAGTTGTGTCCGACTCTTTGTGACCTCATGGACTGCAGCACGCCAGGCCTCCCTGTCTGTCACCATCTCCTGGAGTTTGCCCAAGTTCATGTCCATTTCTGATGGAATCAGAAAACAGGTTAAAAAAAAAAAAAATGAGCAGATCACTGTCTCCTCTCTGTGCCCATTTCTGTTTGCTTTTCAATAAGCACCTGTCTCAGACGGTAAAGCATCTGCCTACAGTGCAGGAGACCTGGGTTCAATCCCTGGGTTGGGAAGATACCCTGGAGAAGAAAATGACAACCCACTCCAGTACTCTCACCTGGAAAATCCTATGGACAGAGGAACCTGTTAGGCTACAGTCCATGGGATCAAAAAGTCAGACACAACTGAGCAACTTCACTTCACTTGGTGGATAAATACAGAGCTTACTGGCTATAGATACATAGCCACCAAGATTCTCTTAGCCTTTGAATGGGGAAAAGCTAAGTGAAATAGTCAAGTGTTGAAGTATCAGTCATGTTTCCAATTGGTATGCCTGGTGAGAAATTCCTAATTGCAGTAACTTGCTATGAGCCTAGCAAGCTGAAGCAATAATTTACTTTCACCCAGGGGAACCCCAATATAATGAAGGAATAATATAGGTTTGGAGAGTCCCTGAATTAGTAAAGCCCAGAGCACCTAATTGACTTGTTAATGTCTGTTCTCTCAGTTGCTGTTAAGGCTGAAAACAGGTGGGGACTGTCCAGGGGGTTAGAGAGCCTGCTATTTCATGGCAACTGAAGACAGGCAGCAGGTCCCTGTTCCTTGGATGAGTGCCAGCGCCTGTGGCTGGGTCTGATGGAGCCATGCCACAGCCATCACAGAGCTGCTCTGTCCCTCTATCCCTTGGGACCACCCTAGTAGAGATGGGATGGGGCGAGTCAGCAAGGGATGATGTGGCAGAAGGTCCAAGAGGTGGACGAGCGTCTGTCTGCTGACTCCTTGCTCTGTGACTCACTGTGGGCCAGGATTAGTAGAGGTAATGACCTTGGGTTGGGGCTAATCTGCAGAGCATCCCTTATTCTGTCTTCCATGATGCATGTGTATGTGTGTCGAGGGGTGGGTGGTGGTGTTATGTGCACACACAAGCACATCTCCTCTCTCTCCCCCTGCAGGGAGCCGCTTCATATTGCTGGAGGGGAGCCAGTTGGATGCCAGTGACTGGCTGAACCCTGCCCAAGTGGTTCTCTTCTCTCAGCAGAACTCCAGTGGACCCTGGGCCATGGACCTCTGTGCCCGGCGGCTCCTGGACCCCTGTGAACACCAATGCGACCCCGAAACTGGTAGGCGGGAGCATCGGGCAGCGGGTAACTGTCAGAGTTCATGCCTCTTGCAAGCACCCCCTCAAAATCCAGGCCACCCCTCCTGATTGGCCCATTATCATTGGGAGCCAAGGCTGTGCAGACTGGCAGCTCAGGTTGGGCCCCTGAGCGTGCTGGCTTGAAATGTGGGTCATCTTCTGGCAGAAGCCTTGGAAATATCCTGACTATAGCCACAAGCCCCACAAATATCTCAGGATGACCTCCACAGCCCATTTCCCTGCAGTCAGGGGATATCAGCTATGGGGTCTGAAATCGTTATGCATGTTTATTGCAGAAAATTTGGAGAATTTAGAAAAGCATATAGAAGGAAATGATTCTCATCTATAATTCTATCTCCTGGAGAAATCATTTAAAAATTTTAATGTCCTCCCCTCTGATCTTTTACAGTGACTGATTCTTAGAAGTTTGTAAGCACACTAAGTCCTGTAGAGTTTTCTTGATTTTTTTCACACATTCTATCACGGGAATTTTCTAGAAACACTAAATAATCCTCAATAATGTAATTTCTAATGACCATTTGGTATTCTATTGTATGTCTGTATCATAGCTCATTTAAATAGTCCTGTATTATTTGACATTTAGGATGCATTAAATTTTTAATTTTTACAAATACTATTAAAATGAATATCTTTCCACATAAATGTAAGGCACATTTGAAGTCATGTTCTTCAAATAAATCTTAGAAGAGAGATTACTGGGCCAAAGGGTATAGGCATCTTTCAGGCTGTTATATTATCCAATGGGGCTGGGACTGCTCTGAGAGAGGGTTTGAATTCAGACACAGTATGCGTTGGGGTGTTCACAGTGCTTCTTGAGCTCCAGTATACCAGGAATATGGAGCCTTCATCCCAGGTTGCTTTGCACTTTCGTTGTAGAAGGACTTCATCTATGATATTCTTTATAAAGACCTAGTTCCAGTAGATTCAGTACACAGATAGCTCCTTCTCAGAGCCTGGTTCAGTTCAGTTGCTTGTGTCCGATGCTCTGCAACCCAATGGACTGCAGCATGCCAGGCCTCCCTGTCCATCACCAACTCCCGGAGCTTGCTCAAATTCATATCCATTGAGTCTGTAATGCCATCCAATCTTCTCATTCCCTGTCATCCCCTTTTCCTCCTGCCTTCAATCTTTCCCAGCATCAGGGTCTTTTCCAATGAGTCAGTTCTTCACATCAGGTGGCTAAAGTATTGGAGTTTCAGCTTCAGCATCAGTTCCCCCATGAATATTCAGGACTGATTTCCTTTATGATTGACTGGTTTGATCTCTGTGCAGTCCAAGGGACTTTAAGAGTCTTCTTCAACACCACAGTTCAAAAGCATCAATTCTTCAGCACTGAACTTGATTTATAGTCCAACTCTCACATCCATACATGACTACTGGAAAAACCATAGCTTTGACTAGATGGACCTTTGTTGGCAAAGTAATGTCTCTGCTTTTTAATATGCTGTCTAGGTTGGTCATAGCTTTTCTTCCAAGTAGCAAGCATCTTTTAATTTAATGGCTGCAGTCACCATCTGCAGTGATTTTGGAGCCCAAGAAAATAAAGTCTGTCACTGTTTCCATTGTTTTCCCATCTCTTTGCCATGAAAGGATGGGACCGGATGCCATGATCTTCATTTTTTGAATGTTGAGTTTTAAGCCAGGCTTTCTGCCTTAAGGGTGGTATCATCTTCATATCTGAGGTTATTGATATTTCTCTCGGCAATCTTGATTCCAGCTTGTGCTTCACCCAGCCCGGCATTTTTCATGATGTGCTCTACATAGAAGTTAAATAAGCAGAGTGACACGGAGAAGGCAATGGCACCCCACTCCATTACTCTTGCCTGGAAAATCCCATGGATGGAGGAGCCTGGAAGGCTGCAGTCCATGGGGTCGCTGAGGGTCCGACACAACTGAGCGACTTCACATTCACTTTTCACTTCCATGCATTGGAAAAGGAAATGGCAACCCACTCCAGTGTTCTTGAGAATCCCAGGGATGGGGGAGCCTGGTGGGCTGCCGTCTATGGAGTCGCACAGAGTCGGACACAACTGAAGCAGCTTAGCAGCAGCAGCAACAGCAAGCAGAGTGACAATATGCAACCTTGATATACTCCTTTCCCAACTGGAATCAGTCTGTTGTTCCATGTCTGGTTCTAACTGTTATTCTTGACCTGCATACAGATTTTTTAGGAGGCAGGTAAGGTGGTCTGGTATTCCCATCTCTTTAAGAATTTTCCAGTTTGTCATGATCCACACAGTCAAAGGCTTCAGCATAGTCAATGAAGCAGAAGTAGATGTTTTTTCTGGAATTTCCTTTCTTTTCCAATGCATGTTGGCAATTTGATCTCTGGTTCCTCTGCGTTTTCTAAATCCAGCTTGAACATCTGGAAGTTCTTAGTTCACATACTGTTGAAGCCTTGCTTGGAGAATTTTGAGCATTACTTTATTAGCATGTGAGATGAGTACAATTGTGTGGTAGTTTGAACATTCTTTGGCATTGCCTTTCTTTGGGATTGGAATGGAAACTGACCTTTTCCAGTCCTGTGGCTACTGCTGAGTTTTCCAAACTTGCTGGCATATTGAGTGCAACACTTTCACAGCATCATCTTTTAGGATTTGAAATAGCTCAACTAGAATTCCATCACCACCACTAGCTTTGTTCATAGTGATGCTTCCTAAGGCCCACTTGATTTTGCGCTCCAGGATGTCTGGTTCTAGGTGAGTAATCACACCATTGTGGTTATCCGGGTCATGAAGATATTTTTTGTATGGTTTTTCTGTGTATTCTTGTCATCTCTTCTTAATATCTTCTGCTTCTGTTAGGTCCATACCAGTTCTGTCCTTTATTGAGCCCATCTTTGCATGAAATGTTCCCTTGGTATCTCTAATCCTCCTGAAGAGATCTCTAGTCTTTCCCATTCTATTGTTTTCCTCTGTTTCTTTGCATTGATCATTTAGGAAAGCTTTCTTATCTCTCCTTGCTATTCTTTGGAACTCTGCATTCAGATGCTTATATCTTTCCCTTTCTCCTTACCAGAGGCATGGTAAAATACCTTAGAACCAGGGAAGGGGATGTACTGACATCTAAGACCCCCAGGTGAAACATTGTTGGAGTCTAGAGCCGGCTCCTCCAGCTCTCTGTACCTCATGTACCACCCCCTCTTCTTCCTCCTTCCATACACATGCACATACAGACACACACACACACACACACACACACACACACACACACATAAACACACACATACAGATGCATCTCAGTCAGGTGCCAGGCTGTAAGGATATCAGTAGAAGTTGCCTCCAAGAGACTTGGCTCTTACTTCTGTTATAATCCATCGTTTCAGCTCTCTGGGGGAATAACAGGTAACCGCAGCATCAAAAGTTCACCTTGTTAGGTCTAAAAGTTGTTGTTACGTGGGCCCATCGCAGAGATTCTAGGCCCCCATATGGAGGAGAAAGCACAGCATTTTAAACATCTGATGTCTAAGACTGTGCTTACTTGCTGCTCCTCCCACGCTGTCAGGCAAACACCAAACCAGACAGATGGGCTGTGCACCATGCCCAAAAGCCAGCGTGCTCAGGAGAGAAAAGCAGGCTTATCTCAGTGGTGGGGCCTCTCCAGGCAACTGAGTAGTCTCTGGCCCCCTCTGACCTGCATGGGGAGACCCTGGCCAATCTCACTTGTTAAAGTCACTTCTGAGAGAAGCATGACATCCAGAGGGTCTTGGAAGCTTCACCTGAGGTTTTAAAGAACAGGAAGCTTTTTTGAATAACACGTGGAAAGAGGGATTGATGTTTTAAGCTTGGTCGGTCTTAGAGATAAACCCCTCCTTACTTTAGGTCAGTGCTCAAATTCCCTAAGAAGTACATGCCTTGCCTGAAGTCCCATGGCTACCACAGGCAGAGTTGGTGTTCTATCCACCATGAAATCGGAGCAGAAGTGGGGTTGTAAAGGTCAAGGCCAACATACCTGTCACTGTAACACTATTCACCAGTCACCACTGCTGGACATCCCTGTTTCCCAAGCTGGAAGCTGAAGAAGCTACTTGTCCACAGCGAAGCTCCCATCACCTCTTCAGCCCCTCCTGATGTCTCATTGCTAATCCTCACTGCAGATGCCTTTGGGAAGCCCCTCCCCTGCCAGTGGCTTCCCAGTATTTGTGGCAATTAATGAAATTCCAACTGGAAAGCCAGGGGTGGAAGTTAAAACAAGAACCCCCAACAGAACTAAGGTGCGATATCTTCATTCAGGGTAGCCGCTGGGAAATGATGGCTGCAGAGACTTCCATTTCCATCAATGCTGGGGTTGGAAACCCTCCCCCTTCCCGCCCTGCTTCTGTCTGAGCAGGGGATGATGTGGTCATCCCACACAATCATCAGCAAGAAACTTTATCGCCTCCCACACTCTATCCTAGAGCCTTTCTCCAAGGAGCTCAGTGTGGGAATTGGCTGCAAGTCAAGCCCACGTTATTTTTGCAGTCCTCCAGCTAACTCACTTGGAAATGCCATGGTGTTGGGACATGTGCTTTCCCAGCCATGCTGAGGGCTCTGCCCATGTGGATGGGTAGAACTGTGCAAGTGCACATGTATACTTTTTCACACACACAAACACACACGCAAGCACTGGTGCTCAGTCACCTCAAAGGAGCACCCCGTCCCCCAGAGCCTGAAGCTCTCCTTAGGCACCCTTCCAACGTGTTCCAAACTTAAGTGTGTGTTTACTCATCACCCGCACAGAAATTTGGAGTACCAGGTGGGGTAGGTGTTGTAGATTGTTTAGTCGCTCAGTCGTGTCCAACTCTTTGTGACCCCATGGACTGCAGCACGCCAGGCCTCCCTGTCCTTCACTATCTCCTGGAGTTTGCTCAAACTCATGTCCATTGAGTCAGTGATGCCATCCAGCCATCTCATCCTCTGTTGACCCCTTCTCCGCCTACCCTCAGTCTTTCCCAGCATCAGGGTCTTTTCCAATGAGTCAGCTCTTTGCATCAGGTGGACAAAGTATTGGAGCCTCAGCTTCAACATCAGTCTTTCCAATGAATATTCAGGGTTGATTTCCCTCAGGATTGACTGGTTTGATCTCCCTGTTGTCCATAGGACTCTCAAGAAAGAGTCTTCTCCAGCATCACAATTTGAAAGCATCAATTCTTCAGGGTTCAGGTGTTGTGAAGTGAAGTGAAGTTGCTCATCGTGTCTGGCTCTTTGCGATCCCATGGACTGTAGCCTAGCAGGCTCCTCCATCCATGGGATTTTCCAGGCAATAGTACTGGAGTGGGTTGCCATTTCCTTCTCCAGGGGATCTTCCTGACCCAGGGATGGAACTCAGGTCTCCCACATTGTAGACAGATGCTTTACCGTCTGAGCCACCAGTGAAGTCAGGTGTTGTAATGGGCTCCTAAATATGTTCACTTCCTAATCTGAAGAACCTGTTAAAATGTTATGTTACCTGGCAAAAATGAATTCAAGTTGCAGGTGAAATTAAGGTTACTGGACATCTAATCTTAAAATAAGGGGAGTATCCTGAATTAATCAAGTAGGCCCAATGAAATCACAAGAGTGCTTAAGAGTGGAAGAGGAAGGGAGAAGAGGCCAGAGTGATGCCACATGAAAAGCACTCCACCAACCACTGCTGGATTTGAAGGCTGAGGAGCCAGTGAATGCAGGCATCCTCTGCTGCTGCTGCTAAGTCGCTTCAGTCGTGTCCGACTCTGTGCGACCCCAAAGATGGCAGCCCACCAGGCTCCGCCATCCCTGGGTTCTCCAGGCAAGAACACTGGAGTGGGGTGCCATTTCCTTCTCCAATGCATGAAAGTGAAAAGTGAAAGTGAAGTCGCTCAGTCGTGTTCGACTCTTAGCGATCCCATGGACTGCAGCCTACCAGGCTCCTCCGTCCATGGGACTTTCCAGGCAAGAATACTGGAGTGGGGTGCCATCACCTTCTCCGAGGCATCCTCTAGAAGGTGGAAAAGGCAAGGAAGATGATTCTCCCCTGAAGCCTCTAGAAAGGAACACAGCTCCATGGACACCTTGTTTTTAGCCCAGTGAGACTCACATCAGATTTCTGACCTGCAGAACTGCAAGGTAGTAAATTTCTCTTGTTTTAAACCACTAAGTTTGCGGTAATTTTTTTATGGTGACTATAGAAAAATAACACACCGGGGAAGGAGAAAAAGGACAGAGGAAAAATAAACATTGTTATGCCCTCTGTATGTCGCCCTGGCATGGTTTATGGAGGGTGGCTACACAGACCGAGAGATGGGTCAGGAATCTGCAGAAGGCCTAGAGCTAGAAGGAACTTGAGATCCATATTCCAGCCTCCCCTTGCCGTTCTCCCACTGTGCTATTTGGGCAGGACATTATGTACCTAAATTTACTAGCCTGGGAGCCCTCTGGCAACCACATACTGACTTTCCCTCCCAGATCCTGCCAGGTTGGTGACCCTGGGTGTGTCTCTGGTCACGTGGGGCTAACAGCACACTACTGAAATTGTATCCTGCCTGGATCCAGCCAGGCGTTGACTTTTTCTGTACTTTCTAAGGGTTTTTGTGGCAGCTATATTTTGGTTGATTGGTTTTCTGATGGCAATACAGACTAACTAGCTTCAGCAACTTCTCTCTCTCTCTGCTCCCTTCCTGGCCTTTGTTCTGCCATATGGGCAGCTGTGGAGGCTTCACACACCTGCTGGATTTCACAGCCCCCATCATTTCTGGCCACAGACCTTCATTGCCCTTTTCAGGATATGTAGCTTTTATGAGTCTGCAAGGAGGATTGGCTTCCAAGCTAAATCAAGTTTTAATCCCCATCCAAGATAGTCACTGAAATTCTTTCTGTCCCAGATCTTTGTGTAGGCCAGTCCCATCCTGGAAGAAGTGTGTAAAATCTGGTGAGGGGCATTGACTAGTTCCCAGACTCACTCTAGCCCTCCTCCCTTTTCCTTGCTCTGAAAAAAGACCTTTCTCTCTCTTTTTCTCTAGTCTTCCCTAGTTTTCAGAACCCAGTTTGGCGGGGTACCACAGCTCCCATTTTGTTCCTGCCCACTGGATTGCCCACTCACCCCAAACTCCTTTTGTGGCTCAGTTAAAGCACCTTGCTTCAGGGTGTACTTTTGGCTTATTTCCCTCTGTCTGTCCTCCCAGAGTCACCTGTGGCTATTTGATTCTGAGCCTGATGTCTGCCCAGAAGAGGAGACCAGGCAATTAGATGTTATTCCCTCCCAGATGTCTTGCAAAGATTTCTCTTTTTGGATGAAGCATACCCAATTCATTTAAATAAAAGTCAGCAGCTACCTGAAGGTTGGAGATGATCAGGGCTTTTTGGCATTGATTTCTGTATTTACTTCATGAAGAACTTGTGTTCAGCCCAGTCATGTCTGAGGAGCTCTGGCTTCAAGGTCTTCCTTTAACCCTTCAAAGAGGTTTGTGCCTCCATCTGTCTGTGGAATGAGTGGGAAATGACCGAAGGCACTGCACATCACGGAAGGTACCTCGAGGTGTCTGCCTTCAGGGTGTCAAGCGCAGATCAAGTGTAAGCATCTCCAGGCCCTACATGGATCATCTCTTGGGTGGGGTTGTGCTCTCTGGCAATGTGGCTGCCTTTGAGTGCCTCCTGCAGGGCACGCTTCATCGCAGTTGGGCACTTCTCTGTGGCCGAGACACGTCTCTGCATTGGATTCCTATGAACACCACCACAGAGTCGGCACATCATGTGTTCCCTGCCATCTGTCACAGCAGATGCAGAGACTGTAACACTTCGAGCTTAGGAGGGCATCCAACACCCTTGTGGGGTCTTTAAAATTCACAGCTAACAGTCAGAGCCTGTGCTTGCACGAAACCCCTCTTAAAGTCAAGATTTAGCCGTTGGTTGCCATAGCAACTTTCCTCATCAAGTCTGAACTCCTTTCAATGTAGATGGCCAAACTGGTTTTGAAGAGGAATACAGAAGAGAAAAGTTTGGTGAGTCCCAGAAATGAGGATGATTTAAGAGGCAAATTTTGGAAATCCTCAAACCCTAACCTGATATGTTTGAAACATCTCTCTGTTGCTCTGACTTGGGGCTGCATTTACCATTGTATGGAGAAAAGCTTTTGTTGTCAGTAGTGTCCCCACATAGTAATAAATGATGGAAACCTCATAAGGGGATAATGACTATGAAGGCAATTTGAGGAAGGTAAATGTGCTCTACAAATGGTAGGTATTGCCATCATTAGGAAAATCAAGCTCTGCTTGAACTCTGGGTTGTTACTGCATTTATTTCTACACATTTTGTGGTAATTAGATCTCAAGTGTGGAGGAAGGATTCACTTTTTTGTCAGTCTTTAATTCTAAGCAAGGCATCCAGCCAAGAACTTTCTAAGAGTCAGAGTGATGGGTTTGACAACCTCTTGAGATTACTTCCTGTTTTGTAATATCATATCCATGCCTAAATGTCCACAAGGAAATTAAAAGATGATCTGCTTAAGGGAGAATCATATCTGGACACTTGACCCATTAATTGGCTTGATATTGGCATCTTGGGGAGAGGTGGTGGTATCTATAAATTTAGGACACACTTTAATTTATTATTGTCCATTACACAGTATTTATACAAGGTCTATTCAAAAAGAGGAAAAACCAGCTTATTCCTCCCCTTGTGTAACTTTCAGTCTAGAGTCCATGCTTTCTTTGGAATTGATATGGTATGAAGCCCAGCTCCTGGTATTTCCCTTCTTGCCCTCCTCTGGTCCTCGTCCATTTTCTTTCCTTCTATCAGCGAAACAGCCTTCACCAGAAGCCTTATCATCAGCTGTGCTTTCTTATGTTTGACTCCCAGCTTCGTGACCATGCCTAGATTCAGCTCAGCACCTCTGAAGCCAGTAAATTGGAGCCCGTTGTGAATCTGGCCCACGTGGAAGCCTAAATTTGTCATCCAGAAGACAAAGCACTGCTCTAACGCTCCCTTTGTATCCCTCACAAAGGAAGTTATTCATTTTCACTCCACTCCTGAGCACCTTGACTGAGTCGGTGCGGGAGAGGACGATGAGTATTATCTGGTTGTGAGACTCTGATGGGCAGTAGCTTATAGGGCAATTTTGGCAAGAATGTCTGTGCTTAGAGTTTAACAAAAACTTCTTGCTCAGAGCCTACACAATCCCTGCCCTCATAACTGTAAGGCCCCTTCACTTCATTTTTATTGTTTTTTATCTTTGAAAAGAGGAAATAGCTCTCAAAGCTTTTATTCCATCTCTGTCCTTTTAGAGCATCTCTTCCCAAGGAGATAAAGAAACCTTACCCCTTGTCTCTGTAGGGCCTGGTGCCTGTATAGCAATTTCCATGTTTTAGGGAGTCACACCCTGTTCTTTCACTGTCTACAAGTTAAAGAAGCAGTCTGTGACAGAGTCAGTACTGGTGCTGTAGTGAAACTGGTCTCAGCAGTTTAGGGATGCATAGCATCACCCGAGGAATTGTTAACAGGAGGAAACAGTTACAATTTTCTTCAAAGTCATTCTAAGTAGAGCAATGATCCTTGATCTTTTGGGGGGTCTTGGATTGGCTGGTAAATCTGATGAATGTTATGGAAGGCTGCTCAGGAAAGATGCACATAAACACACTTCAGTTTTGCATACAATTCCAGAGAAGGCGATGGCACCCCACTCCAGTACTCTTGCCTGGAGAATCCCATGGACGGAGGAGCCTAGTGGGCTCCAGTCCATGGGGTCGCTAGGAGTCGGACATGACTGAGCAAATTCATTTTCACTTTTCACTTTTATGCACTGGAGAAGGAAATGGCAGCCCACTCCAGTGTTCTAGCCTGGAGAATCCCAGGGACGGGGCAGACTGGTGGGCTGCCATCTATGGAGTCGCAGAGTCAGACACGACTGAAGCGAGTTAGCAGCAGCAGTTAGCAGCCAGAGAGGCTGTGGACCTCTTGGTACCCTATCGGAGTAACGAATGGTAATGAAACATAGTGATACCATAAACAAACATAGGTGATCCTTCTGTTTATCAGCACAAAGATGATTAGCTTTGGACTTCCCTGGATGTCCAGTGGTTAAGATGCCGCCTTCCAATGCAGGGGATAAGAGCTAGATCCCTGGTTGGGGAACTAGGGTCTCACATGCCTCGGGGTGTAGCCAGAAATTAAAAAAAAAATTATAGCTATTTTCATTTAAAAACCTAGAGTTCTTATAAAATCATAATAGCTATAAGTGGCCTCCTCTAAATACAGCTGTTGTACTTGGGCTAGCTACACAGCCTGGTTGGGGAAAAAGGTCTGTAGTCAGACTGACATAGCTTCAAATGCTAACTCTGCCATTTAAAAGCTTTCTCCAAATCCCTTAATTTTTCTGAGCCTCAGTTTCCATTATCAGCATAACATCGCTAATAATACATACTTTTCAAGTTTCTTAGAAATATTTGATAAAATAACTCACTTATGTGGTCTTTAAACATGTACTGATCATCTAATACGTACCTTGCAGTATTTGGCCACTGAGAAAATAAAGATGAAAAAGTCCCTTGCTCAGTCCTTCTTGGATTTTGTGTCTGCGGAGCCCATGTAACAGGTGCTGTGTAAATGTTAGTTTCCTCCACTAGTGAAAGTCATCATGTAGTGAAAACGGACGATTGGTGCTGTGTTCCCTTACATGGGCAGTGGAGATGGGAATGTATGGCATAATGGGATTTATGGCCTCATCCCTGCCACTGTTAGAGTTTGATCTGATCATTACATTTTCTCCAACACAGACATGTCAATCAATTTCTTTGTGTTTCTTTTCCTTCTTCCTCACCCTGCTTCTAAGGGGAATGCCTCTGCTACGAAGGTTACATGAAGGATCCAGTACACAAGCATCTTTGCATTCGGAATGAATGGGGAACCAACCAGGGGTAAGTGAGGGGATGGCGAATTAGCCAGTTCCTGGATATTACCACGCCCTCAGGCAGACAGGATGCAGAGCAATTGCCTCTAGAGGGACAGAGCTAAAGGGTGGTTCTATTCTGAACATCAAACGGGTGACCTGTCACTGTGCATCCATATTTACACCATCCCAGTGACGTCCTTCTCTTCTTTCTCTCCGCTTATGAGTTCAGAGCCTTCAGCTGGGATCTGGGAATCAGGCTTCCTTTTCTTACCGCTGTCAACCATGAGGATTCCACAGACAGGACTTAGCTGATGATTTTGTTGGAGACACGTGAAGACACACAGACTCTAGCACAGCTCCCCCAGAGCTCCACGAGCTTTGTGAGACTGACATGAGTAGAAGCTTGTTTTCACCAGCACTGTCAGAGAGGGTGAGATGCAAAGACTCGGGGAATGCAGGATTGAGATAAAGGAGTTTTGTCTGATCCCCAATTGCCATCTCTCTGTGAGACCTTTGCTTTCCCCCGAGCATAGACAACTGGGGTAAAATATTAATAGTTACCATGTCCATTGCTTTGTTTTTAAATCTATTTTACTTTTTTAAATTTTTCATGGTGATAAAATATACATAACATAGAAATGATTATTTTCCCCATTCTTAAGTGTACAATTCAATGGCATTAAGTGCACATAGTATTGGGCCACTATCACCACTGTCTATCTTCTGTTGCTTTTTTTATCTTTTTATACTTTATTCAGGGTGCTGAGAACCCATTTTCTGCCTTGACTGTGTTCAGTAGGAGAGTGTGGGGAGACAAGGGTCAATAATGCTAATAATAGCAGTCAGTGGGGCAGGGGAAACTGGAAATCAGGGCAAAAGCCCTCTTGGAGTGATTGCTTGGACTGCAGAGTTGAAATGTATTTGCAGTCTGACAAGGCGGAGAAAAGAAACCACCATCCCTTCCCATAGCACCACTGAGGACTCTTAGCCCTGAGGTCGGTGCTTAGCCTCCTCTGTATGTTTCTGATGAGCCCAAACCTAGAATATTGAATGTAGTTCTGGACTCTCAAAGCAATAAATATGGAGACAAATGGGTGAGAGTTTGGAGAAGAGCAATAAAAATGATTGAAGAGCCCGAGGGAGTGATTTATGATGAAGGGATAGAAGAACTCCACTCAGAGAACTTGGCCAGCTGATGACTAAGTCAAGGCATGATAGATGCCCGTAGACGTTCGATGAGGGCAAATGTGCTGGAACGGGTTGAAGTTGAGTGATAAGGACGAGAGAGAATGAAGTTAAGGAAAGGAAATCTGAGTCACAGGTCAGAAAACTTGGGGGAAGTCAGAATGCCATGAAATTTCTCTGTTAGTGAAAATGAAGGACGACTCCGTTTCTACTGAATTGGTGATTGTATCAGGGAGTCAGGCTGCAAAATGTAGAGGAAGGAGTTTGGAGAAGGGTAAATGCATATGAGGTGGCCTGCTGTTGAAAGACTGGTGGGGAGAGCTTGGCTCATAGATGCCAAGCAGAGTGTGAATAGTGCACGTGTAAAGGCAGCTCAGTCCTCTTCCTCTCTGACCCCTGACATGCTTGCATGGTTGCTGGGGCACCAGGATTTTAGCTTATGGCTGAGAATCTCAGTTGACTATGATTCTTACTGAGTAAAATATTGGGAAAGCTGATGAATAACTGACAAAGAGATCTCTTAGCCAGCATACCTGCTGCTGAAGTAAACAATGACAAAAAATCATTTCACTTTGTGCCCTGAATGATCAGGGCTGGCTCTCTGCAGTGATTGGATTTGGGGGCTAATCACTCAAGCCTCCGTGCCCCTTGTCTTGTAGACAGATCATGTGAGGATGGGCCTGACTTCACTGGGTAATTGCACAAGGCTTCGTCATTCCCTCTGGCTGTGTGTAGAGACAGTCTTAGGATGTAGACAAGAGCCTCCAGGGAAATGGTGGAGGCCCCACGATGGTGTCATTTAAAATAAGACAGGCTAAAGCCCCAAGTTACAGACTGACAGGAACATTAGCCCCAGGAAACAGACAAGTAGACCTAATCTGTCATTTCCATCTCTAATTTCCATTATTCTCTGATCATCACTGTCTACGAGGTCTCATTTTGGACACTAATAAAATAATGGAGCAACTGTTAGGAGGTGGGGGAAAAGTGACTATCTGGAGAATAATGGAGCCAGGAGTGATAAGCAGCATGAGTTTATATGTATATAAAGAAGTGCCAGACAAAGGACTGCGTTTTCCTCCTAAAATGACAAGATAAATGAAAAGCAGAAGACGCCATACATCTTGATCTAAATCAGGGGTCTGATGCCATGTTTCTTTAAATTATTCTTACAAAATTAATCGAAATTGATTTTAACGTGAAAACTGTCACTTGAATTGAAAATTACCTGACGGATTGCTAACTAATGACATGTATTGGGGTATTATGGAAAAATCAATGGTAGGCCTGATTTTCCTGAATAATTTATTTAATGTTCCAGGAGGTGGAGGTGAGCTGCATGTATGGGAATTTACATTTTTCACTTAGTATTCCTATATCGCATACGTTAAAATACCTGAACATTCTTTTGAAGTCAAACAACCAAATCCTAGGCCACTGAAAGCTAAGATGAATTCCCTTGTGAAAAATCTAGGTTAATGTACCAAAGGAAAAGTAGCAATGAAGCAGTCATGACTTTCAGACAAAGAAGAACATTGATCAAGGACGTTAATACAAAAAAAAATATCCAGTGGATGATTCTGTGAGACAGAGGATTTACCTGCAACTTTATCCGGCCACTGCATTGTGCTTCAGTTTACCTGGATCTATATGTGTTCATGTGAGTGTGGTATGTGATGTATGTGTGAGTGATGTGTGTGTCTGAGTGAGCGGATTTGTTTATAGAAATCCCCTCACTGCTCCAGGATTCCCTGGTGGCTCAGACAGTAAATAATCTGCCTGCAGTGTAGGAGACCTGGGTTTGATCTCTTGTTTAGGGAGATCCTCTAGAGAAGGAAATGGCAACCCACTCCAATATTCTTGCCTGGAGCATGGACAAGGGAAACTGGCGGGCTATAATCCATGGGGTCAAAAAGAGTCAGACACAGCTGAAGCGATTAACACACACTTTCTCACCATGCCATTCCGTCGTTTACTCTCTCACTCATTCATGTTTTCAGCAAATATTCACTGTATTACCCATTGTGGCCCAGGATAGGCTAGGTTGCTAATTATAAGAAGAAGATGTTGTCTCTGCTCTGGAAGAACTAATAGTCTAGATAGATAGGTGGGCACATAACAAGGAAATTGCAGTGAATTCTAAAACCAGTTAAAGGTTTCAGTTCAGTTCAGTTCAGTCGCTCAGTCGTGTCTGACTTTTTGTGACCCCATGGACTGCAGCACGCCAGGGCTCCCTGTCCATCACCAACTCCTGGAGTTCACTCAGACTCATGTCCATTGAGTCAGTGATGCTATCCAACCATCTCATCCTGTCGTCCCCTTCTCCTCCAGTCTTCAATCTTTCCCAGCATCAGGGTCTTTTCAAGTGAGTCAGCTCTTCACATCAGGTGGCCAAAGTATTGGAGTTTCAGCTTCAACATCAGTCCTTCCAATGAATATTCAGGACTGATTTGGTTTAGGATGGACTGGTTGGATCTCCTTACTATCCAAGGGTCTCTCAAGAGTCTTCTCCAACACCACAGTTCAAAAGCATCAATTCTCGGCACACAGCTTTCTTTATAGTCCAATTCTTACATCCATACACGCCACTGGAAACACCATAAGCTTGACTAGATGGACCTTTGTTGGCAAAGTAATGTCTCTGCTTTTCAATATGCTATCTAAATTGGTCATGACTTTTCTTCCAAGGAGCAAGAGTCTTTCAATTTCATGGCAGCAGTCACCATCTGCAGTGATTTGGTAGCCCAAGAAAATAAAGTCTGTCACTGTTTCCACTGTTTCCCCATCTATTTCCCATGAAGTGATGGGACCAGATGCTGTGATCTTAGTTTTCTGAATGTTGAGTTTTAAGCCAACTTTTTCACTCTCCTCTTTCACTTTCATCAAGAGCTCTTTAGTTCTTCTTCACTTACTGCCATAAGGGTGGTGTCATCTGCATATCTGAGGTTATTGATATTTCTCCTGGAAATCTTGATTCTAGCTTGTGCTTCTTCCAGCCCAATGTTTCTCATGATGTACTCTGCATATAAGTTAAATAAGCAAGGTGACAATATACAGCCTTGATGTACTCCTTTCCCGATTTGAAACTAGTCTATTGTTCCATGTCCAGTTCTAACTGTTGCTTCCTGACCTGCATACAGATTTCTCAAGAGGCAGGTCAGGTGGTCTGGTATTTCCATCTCTTGAAGAATTTTCCACAGTTTATTGTGATCCACACATTCAAAGGCTGTGGCATATTCAATAAAGCAGAAATAGATGACTTTCTGGAACTCTCTTGCTTTTTCAATGATCCAGCGGATTTGGCAATTTGATCTCTGGTTCCTCTGCCTTCTCTAAAACCAGCTTGAACATCGGGAAGTTCATGGTTCACGTACTGTTGAAGCCTGGCTTGGAGAATTTTGAGCATTACTTTACTAGCATGTGAGATGAGTGCAATTGTGCTGTAGTTCGAACGTTCTTTGGCATTGCCTTTCTTTGGAATTGGAATGAAAACCAACCTTTTCCAGTCCTGTGGCCACTGCTGAGTTTTCCAAATTTGCTGGCATATTGTGTGCAGCACTTTCACAACATCATCTTTTAGGATTTGAAATAGCTCAACTGGAATTCCATCATCTCAACTAGCTTTGTTCAGAGTGATGCTTTCTAAGGCCCACTTGACTTCACATTCCAGGATGTCTGGCTGTAGGTGAGTAATCATAACGGTCTGAGCAAAGTTTAATAGGACTACCATTTAAGGAGTTCTTTATGGGACATCCCAGAATCTGGAATATGGTTTCATGGAGAAGTTAGATCTTAAACTGTTCTGTTTAATAAGTACCAAAGGTAATTTTAAACAGAAAGAACAGCATATGCCAAGGCATGGAGACTCAAGAAGCATGATTTTTCCAGGAATGACAAACAAGTAGCTCAGTGTAGCTTACAGGTGCAGTCCACAGAGACAGGAGAAGAGGCAGGTAAGGTGGATAACCACTAAATCTTGGGGACTTCCCTGGTGGTCCAGTAACTTAGGACTATGTGCTCCCAATGCAGGGGCCTGGGTTCGATCCCTAGTCAGGGAACTAGATCCCGCGTGCCACAACTAAAGATCCTATGTGCCGCAACTTAGTCCTGGCACAGCCTAAAAATTAGACTAGATCTGAAGAGCTCTTGCTTACTAAGGCTTTGAACCTTAAAGCTCCATGTGTACACCCCTTGAATGATGAGCAGGAGGTGCCTGTATATGTGGTGGATTGTTCTCTCACTGCGTGTTATTTTTCTGGACCCTTCAAAATAAGACATCTTAAAAATAAAGCAGAACAAACACACAAGAAACCTCTCAAGACTGTCTAGTTTTACTTATCTGGATTGTGCAAGTAAAATAGTCTTAAAATTATCCTGTAGATAAAAGTTTTCAAGACCACACAGCAAAGAGTTTCAGAGAACTGGGGACCATATATGTACATGATATGTAAATTGAGGACATTGCAACCATCTTGGTGACTCTGGTTTTGCCAAAAATGCCCAAGGAGAAGTGAGGCAGGTTGAGACATTCATGTGTGAATCTTGGTAATAACGTCAGTCACTGTGGTTCACCCAAGTGACAGGATCCAGGCAGGGTGGCAGGTTGTAAAATCAATGAACTCATTACACAAGAGGCTCCGATTCACTAAAAGTAAAAATAGCTTCAAAAAGATTCAAACAAAGTCATG
Source organism: Bos grunniens (assembly GCF_055505025.1). Taxonomy (NCBI): domain Eukaryota; kingdom Metazoa; phylum Chordata; class Mammalia; order Artiodactyla; family Bovidae; genus Bos; species Bos grunniens. The sequence continues at coordinate 22,825,051 of NC_141180.1, forward strand.
GATGACAGACTTCTAATGAGTTATTAAAAGAACATGGGATGTTTGAGGTTACATCCTTGGTCTCTGAGGCTGGCAACAAAATCAATCACTGCCTGACTGACCCAGCACCCCTGGTAACCTGGTGCCCAGCAGAAGTCCCAGCAGAAGTCCCAGCATGGAAGGGTCCTACCCTGACCCAGGGCTTCGCCACATCTCTGTCTAACCTGTGTGGATTCACAAGTGCTCAGCCTTCTGACCCCTGTGGCCGCATAGACACAGCCAGAGGCCTTTGTGGTCTCTATATGGTATTTGTCTGCTAGGACAACAGGGACAAATTGAAAATTTTCACAGACAAGAAAAGTGAAAGTGAAAGTCACTCAGTCGTGTCCAACTCTTGCGACCCGCTGGATTATACAGTCCATGGAATTCTCCAGGCCATAACTGGAGTGGGTAGCCTTTCCCTTCTCCAGGGTATCTTCCTAACCCAGGGATTGAACCCAGGTCTCCCACATTGCAGGCAGATTCTTTACCAGCCGAGCAACAAGGGAAGCCCAAGAATACTGGAGTGGGTAGCCTATCCCGTCTCCAGCAGATCTTTCTGACCCAGAATCGAACCAGAGTCTCCTGCATTGCAGGTGGATTCTTGAAACCAATAATGTCAATAAAGACAAGAAAGGAACCAATAGATGAGGGTGAGGGAGGCAAGAGAGATTGATTTACATGAAAATATGAGAGGAGAAAAAACAAATGTATTTAGCCACTTTGGAGGTTATTAAGAAAGGCTCTAATGATGTCTTTTGATAAAGAGTGCACCCAACAGCCTCTTGATATGTTTTTCAGAACACCACCATTAGATTACATTCATGCATGTGACGGTGTTCCCAGTAAAGAGCAGTCTGGTTTCTTATTCTGGCATCTCAGATATAGAGGGTGACACCAAGGAGAGTCCCCACTGGAGAACATAGTACTAGATTTCAGTGCTGAAGGATGGCGATGGAGCGATGATTTATGAGATGGGAAGAGACCAGCTGTGGGAAATGAACAGGTGTTTCTCAAGGTGTTAAAAGCCATTGTTAGAACTAGACCTGCTCATCAGAGCACTCCTCTCACTGCCTGCTCAGGAGGCAACTAACGTACCACGGTCTCCCCTCAGATCCGTGCCTTGTGTGTGTGTGTGTATGCACACACATACCCTCACACAGCCCAAGCATCTTAAGGCCTCTTCATTGTCTCAGGTGCGTACTGCTCTTTCTATTTCTACAACTCCCCACTGCTCCTCACCCTCCCAGGAGTGACTGCTTGGGGATTCTAAATCTGTACAAGAAACAAATGTCCCACACCAAAGCATCCGGTTTCCTTTTCAAGCCAAGAAGGAGGATGGTGTTTGTCATGGTTGGTCTCAGCCCCTCTGTCTTTTTCAGAAATGTCCTTGACAGAAGGTAATTTTATTTAGGTCTGTCTGAATGATGCCATCCTAAACATTTCCCTAGAGACCACTCACAGGAAAATGACCACAGCCCAGTGGGGAGGCTGCCTTTCCCTCTGGGTTCTAGGTGTTAGCAGAGACTACCTACTCAGATTATTCAAAAGGATCCAAAATCCGTTCTCCCCTCCAGACCCCCTAAAACTGAGCAGGAATATTCTCTCAGCTTTCTGACCATCAAAGAGCAAACAGAACCATTGTAGGGCAGCGACTAGAATGCTGGGGGGTAGCTCTGATTCCCAGCCCAGGTCGTGGGCAGTGTTTGGCCTTCTCTGACCTGCCCGAGGTCTCGTCAGAAGTGACTCAGATGGAGTCAGACAGCCCTGTGTGACACATGACATTTCCTGACTTTCTTTTGTCCATTTCTAGCTCATCATCTGGCTTTTGCGTCCCCACCCCGCTGCCTGTCTGTGTCAGCGATGCCCTATTCACCTTCCTCCAGCCACCCCCAACACCAGACAAGATTTGCAGGCCAGCCTGCCGCTGCTCTTTTATCTGTGGGCACCCTCCTCCCTTCCCTCCAGCCCTGGCTTCATTGTCTGTGCCCAGCTCCTGTCACTGCCATGCCAGGCACAAATGTGATTACCCTCCCATTAGCTCTCTTTTTATTCTCCTTTTTTCTGTGTGTGTGTGTGTGACTCCTTCTAATTACCCTCACTTATTCCCTTCTTCCTAGTGAGGGTTTCTAGTGTTTTTATTTGGCCTTTTATTCTCATTCTCCTTTTCTTTCCCCCTCCATTTTTTTTTTTCTTGCATCGCCTCCTCTTCCTCCAGGACTCAGTAGAAATGTGACTGTCCTTTCCCCCACCTATTTCAACAACAAACAGGTCATCTTAGCTCTTCGAATGAAACCTAATGTTCCTAGTTCCTTCTCTTACGAGAAGCTTTGATGTAGCCTGATTCCAGCTGAAATGTTGCCCCTTAGAAGGAGAACTGACTCCCGATGGTTACGCAGGCAGGAACTGAATGTAAAGTGGATCTCCACCTACCAAGATGACCTCAGATGGGCTTCAGGGGATCAAGTCCCCCCTGTTGGCTCAGGGAACCCTGCATCTCATTCTTAGGGATTTTCTCAAGTGGCAGCATGTTTAATTTGACCCATTTTCATGGCGAATGTGTGGTCAGTCAGCTGAGTACAGCCATATGCTTTGTGTGTTGCAGGTAGACAGCTGGCAGAAAGAGCAGCTAAGGGCTGAAACCTCGTGCCTGTGGGCCCAAGCAAAGCAAACCCTGAGACGCTGGGAGGGTGTGGGGGGGGGAGCGGGGAGGGGACATCTGCCCTGATGCCCGCCTTTTTCTACTGTGCACAAAGGCACTTGAGGAGCTTGTACTGCCTTGGTGGTGATTGTCTTGGGTGATGCCCTTTGCTCCCCTCTTAGAGGCAACCTGAACCTTTTTAGTTACTCGGGATGATACAAGAGCAAAATACGCCCTAATAATTGACTCTCTGATGCCAGTTCATAGAGCAGATACTTAAGAATCATCTGGGGAGCTTATTTAAAATACTGACTTTCAATTGCTGCCCCATGAGATTTTAGTTTCATGGGTCTGAGCGAGGGCCCAGACTCTGTACATATGAAAAGCTCCCCCATATGCTTCTGCAGTCCAGCTAGACTTTAGAGCCCTTCCTGAGTAAGGTGTGGAGTCTCCACATCCCCCATGCCCCAGGAAGACATCCTCTTAACTGCACACCATCCCCACTGATGAAAATAATGGGCTTGTAGACTAGTGGCTTAGTGCATCTTAAAGGATTCTTGCATTTTACTGATTGGGAAATAGAGGGCCAGAGAGTTGAAGAAACTTGTTCAAGATCACATAGCCAGTAGCCAAGCATTATAGTGACAGGTGGGTACTTGAGATAAATCAGTTGAGTAAATACTGGTTTCAAAGAGGTCTCAGTGTGATAAGCACGTGACATTCTGAAAGTCAGTCATCAGCTGTAGAAGAGAGGTGGGCATTCTGTGGTTCCCTCCTGCTTCTCTACATCCTTTGCAAGGCACCAAGGGGGCTCAGCTTCATCTCACCCTCCCCCACGTGACAAGCATCTGCAGCCCCCCTACAGTACTGCCTACCCCGTGGAGGAGGGTGAAACCTCCACAGTGCTCTTTCTGACTAGTCCAGTCACAGCACCAAGAGACTTATTTTAAACAGCGCTGGAGGCGGGAACACTCATATTTCCTCCGACATGACCACCAGGGTGAAAAAAAAATCAACCTCAATTTACCCTCCCATCTGCTCAAGAATGGAAGATAAATTGTTTCAATTTTATAGAAATGAATGTTTTATGTCTGGCCCAGGCTTTCCAGATAGTGTCCTGAATTTATATATTCTACTGAATGCATGGATGTTTTCTACTAGGAATGCTCCCCGGACCTCTGGCTTCTTTGGGTTTTGGTCTAAGAATACTGGGTTTGAGAGGGCTGTCATTTTCCCGGGCTTTGGAGATCTTGGCTATTTATCTTTTTCTTCCTTTAAAATAAATAGAAAAAAATCCACTCGTTATCCCATGCTCAGAGAAAACCACTGTTAGCATTTTGGCATCTTTCTTCCCCGTTTCTTTTTCTATGAATCAGAAGTTTTATTTCCCACTGCCCTCTCCCCAGTTTTGAATGCATGTTGTTCACTTTCATTATTTGATAATGAGCATGTATTATTTTTGTAACCACAAAATTTGGGGGAAATTTAAGAAGGGAGCTTTAAAAGTGTCATTGGGGTACATTATTTTTCTCAAAATGTTTTCTCTGGGGAAGTTATTCTTAATGTCTAACTGACAACCCTTAGTTTAAACCCTGGTTTTGGAGGAAGAAGAAAATGGTTAGAGTCTAGTGTTCAGGTCAGAGTCGTCTAAAGTACACATCGCTGTTAGTTTGTGTATAATAAAGGACTGGATGAACACCAAGAAGTGACCCTCAAATTCAGCACAGTCTTTAATGCAGTACAACTTCAATGTCACTGGAGATTTTCAGCAAGCCCTCAGATAATGCTGATTAATTGCTGCCTTTTATTAAGTGTGTAGTGGTGGGCTGTGTGTGTGTGTTTTTTTTTTTTTTAAATATCATCACTAATCTTGATTAAAATCCTCCAAACTGGTTAAGAGGTAAGCAGTTAGTAATGTTTATTCCATTTACAATTTCTGTGAAAGCAATTTCGGTAAAAGCCATCTTAAGGTTTAGTCTTCCTAGATAAGTATTTATGAATTCTTGTTCAAACATTCACACTGCAATTTTTTCCCTAAGTTTTAACTTTATATAATTTCAGAAATTGGAGAGCAAGCATTTTGTCACTGCACATTGTGGTTTTTACTTGATCTTTTTTGTTGTTCTTATAAAAGGAATGCATATAATTAGTGGAAAATCTAAAAAAAAAAAAAAAAGGAGAGAGAGGAAAAAAAACCCCACAGAACAGTAAAAAGGAAGCAATCCAAGCCACCTGAAGTGGCATCTCCTAAAGGGAACACATTCTCAACTCTTTTGTTTAGGGATAATATTTTTTTAACAAAAATCACATTATATCATCATATCTCTTGCTTTGTCTTATATAGTCACATATGCATATAAACACATGCACACATATATATGTATATTTAATAAGAAAAGTACCTGTTTTCATGTGGGGCTCAGTAGTGTGGTGACCAGGGTCGCAGTGGTGAACAGAATTGCCTGATGCCAACATGTAGGCTCTTCTCACTAAATCATGATACAGCTCAATGGTTGGGATAATCTTTTCCTTCCCTTGTGCTCTCCTTCCCACCAAGTTTATTAACCTTTCTACACAGTTTTCCACACTGAAAGCATTATTGTTGGCTTGAGGAGAGATAGGCTGGAAACCAGGCTTTTCAGCCGAGGTTGGCTTTTGGATCTCAGATCTTTGGATGGAACAGAGTCCCCAGATTTCTGTTGCTGAGGACTGTGAAAGGAGGCCATGAACAGCTGTTCAATGCCCTGATGCTGCACTCACCCAATTAGCCCTGGAGGTGGAGGATTTCCATGTGGCTGCCCAGACCACAGTGGTTGGCATGGGCTTCCTCTAATCCTGATGTACAGCAGGGTCTCCCTTGCTCACAACCAAATGAGAAAGATGGCTTTGTTTATGTGTGTATTATTTATTGACGTATAGTTGATTTATATTGGTTTCAGGTACACAGCATAGTGGTTCAATATTTTTATAGATTACCTTCCATTCAGAGTTATTACAGAACACTGGCATACATCCCTGTTTGTATAGTAGCTTGTACCTTGTAATCCCCTGCTCTCATCTCACTCCTCCCCACTTTCCTCTCCCCACTGGTAACTACTAGTTCTCTGTATCCATGAGTCTGTCTTATTATATTGCTTCCATATGAGAAGGATAACTTTAAATGGAGTAGATGCTCACCGTGAGTGGAATAGGAGCATATTTCATACTGGGTGACGCCATCTGGAGGGAAATTAACATCAGTGTTGGACTTCCCTGGTGGTCCAGTGGTTAAGAATCCGCCTGCCAGTGCAGGGGACACAGGTTCAATCCCTGTCCCGGAAGATCCCACATGCCATGGAGCAACTAAGCCTGTGCACTGCAACTACTGAGCCTGAAAAAAAGGGCAGCCCAGGCACCATAACAAAGAGTAGACCCTGCTCACCACAACAAAAGAAAGCCTGTGTGCAGCAATGAAGACCCAGCACAACCGTAAATACATAAATTTAAGAAACTAAAATGGTCAACACCAGTGAGCCTTAGTACTTTACATGCCTGGTGTTATAGCATTTCCCACACTCTACCCTTCAGATGCAGTAGTAGTAATAGTCATGGTACTAATACGGTAACAATAACAGCTGACACTTACATAGTTCTTGGGATGCACCTACCAGCCTTCCAAGTTCTTGTCATGTACCAACAAATTTATTTCTCATTTCAACACTTTGAGTAAAAACTCTTGTTGTCTCCCTTTTACTGGTGAATCTATTGAATATTGCAGCAATATTCAAAGTCTCATGGGCAAGAAAAGAAAATCTCAGTCCTAAAGGAGAACTTTCTCTTGCCAAACCTCTCAAAGGCTACTGTTCTGAGAGTCTCAAAATGAAAGCAGGAGAGAAACTACCATTCAACCTTGACGCTCTGGTGGCAGGGGATCCCCGTGAGTAGATGCCTTGATTAAAGCAATGACAAGGATGCAGTCTGTAGTTAAGCATCTCTTCCTGAATGATGAAGTGTCCCAGGGAGAGTGACAAGTCTCTCGAGGGACCTAGCTGGACCTAAACTGGGGGCTTGTAACTGCTGGGGCCACGCACCTGTTACTGAGCAGCTCTGTGCTATGGCTCATGTAAAATTATCACTGTGGATTCAAGTCAAGATGGTCCATTATACCAGAGGTCATGGCATACTCTTCACCATGGACCCTCTGCAGCATTTCATTTGCCCATTTACCGGTGCAAATATGGGAGACAAAAACACCAAGGCAAGTCCTTGCTCTTGGCGAAGTTTCTAGCGCCTTTGCACAGTGTATTGAAGTGAGGTCCTTACCTTTGAAGGATGGGGCCGTCCATTTTCTTCAGGCTACTTGCTCTAAAAAGAACATAGTCTGAGATATGCTCAGAGGTTTTTCTTTCCAAATGTAGCCTTAAATATTGTCAACCAGAGTTCGCTTAATAGCCTTGGTCAAACAGTCTCCTCGTAACCAGAAGCTGTGGACACCTCACCTCCAAGAGTAGTTTTGTTCACCTGCTCATGCTTTTTTCTCCATAGGAGGCAGCAGAGCACAATGGGAGGAGCACGGAGTTGGAGTCAGACAGGCTTGAGATTCTACTAAAAGCGCTTTATTTTTGGTTAGCTTCATAACTCTTTTGAGCCTCAATTTCCTTTTCGGTGAAAAGAATGTTGCACTCAATAATGTTACATAAAATATGTAAGCACTCAATAAGTGATGGCATTAAGTATCCCACTGATGATGTTTTGCATTGGTCATTGCCTCATTTATGTTCTTTGAACTGCCTCCAAATGATGTGATCTTAACATCAATTTGGCAAGTGGGGTTGAGAATAATCTACCTCTAGAATGTAAATTCCACAAAGGTATAAATACAGTCTCTTGTCTTGATTGCACTGTCAGACCCTATGGGGTCGCACAGAGTCAGTCACGACTGAAGCAACTTAGCAGCAGCAGCAGCAGCAACACACTGCTTGGCACATAGATAATACTCAATAAATATTTGTTAAATAAATAAAGACACGTGTTCATCTTTGGGCAAGACACACACAGACCTCTTTTCTGAACCTAATTGGATCTTTAGACTCTCTCATGAGAGTGGTGACTCGCCTCCCTAATTTCAGGGAATAGGAGTAAGAATATCAGCTGAATATCAGCCACACATTCAGAGCCGGGAGCCCACCTCAAGGCCATAGCATCTCACCTGCCACCTGGGATAGGAATCTCTCCTACAGCCTTTCTCACAGATGGCCACCTGAATACGATCAGTGACTGTGTTCTTGGAAAAGGCGGCTCATTTCATTGTTGTAAGGCAGATTCCTAGACAGTGCTCCTTGAGGCTGAGCCAAAATGTGTTTTCCTGTAACGTCCACCCATTTGGTCAGCTCTGTCCTTTGGAAACAATACAGAATATATTGATTTGCTTCTTCTATGCTAAGGACTGCCAGCTTATATGGTGCCTTTGTGTGCATTATAAAAATGTGCCTACCTATTACAGGGTGTAGGGTGGATGCCTGTGAACAAATAGGCCACCTTATATGGGCTGGCTACATATTAATGTTTCTTTTTTTTAGTATTTATTTATTTGGCGGCACCAGTTCTTAGTTGCAGCACATGGGGTCTTCCGTCGTCATTGTAGCATGTGGGATATTTTAGTTTTGGTATATTGGATCTTTTATTGTGGCATATGGGATCTAGTTCCCCAGCCAGGGATCAAGCCTGGGCCCCCTGTATCGGGAGCATGGAGTCTTAGCCGCTAGACCACCAGAGAAGTCCCTAATGTTTCCAATAGTTGTGATAATCTCCCCAAGTCTTCTCTTCTGAATATACCTAATTCCTTCAGCTGTTCTTTAGATCACAATTTTCCTGAATCCCTTTAAGTCCCTACCAACTGCATGCTGCATCCCCCTAGTTTTTCAGAATGCCTTTCAGAATATGTTGCCCAGGACTAATCAAACAACCCTATAGAAAGTATCATGTCTGTTTCTTCCCCTGCATTTTCTATTAATGAATTTCAAGCCAGGTTTGTGTTAGGCCCTTTAAGAGAAGAGCTGTGGTGTTAGCTTATATTTAGTTTATGGTCAACTAAAGATCTTTTTCACAGGGACTGCTGTCAAAAAGGGAAAGTATATTTAAGACTGAAGTCAATTTTCTTAACCTAAATTCAGGTCTTATATAAAACTCTATTAAATTTTTGCTTGTAGCCATTGAAATCCTTTGGATCTTGACTTTGTCATCCTATGTATTAGCTATCTCTGCTATTTCATGTTATGTATGAATTTAATTAACATACCTTTGGTGACCTTCTCCAGGTAACCGACAAAATTGTTAAAGAGAACACCACAAAGCCCTGCTCCCTTCAGAGACTTTCTTGCAGGTTGACCTTGACCCCTTACTCAAAACTTGTAGGTTACATTTGTTCCATCACACAGAAATTCATCAGCTGTATAATCATTCAACCTTCATATTTGCATCTAGTCCTTATAAAAGATTTTTCAAGTGTCTGTCCCAGAATGAGTACTCAGTACATTTTCTAAGCCAGGGAATGAGTGCCTTTCTGAAATCAGGGATAGCTAACTTTTGTGCCACCCTTTGAAATGCCGACCTGGAGGTGCCATCAGAAATGGTCATGAGCCTAGCTTGGGATTCCCCCTTGTTCATGAATCCAGTCTAGCTCTTAGACATCTTGGCATTCTTGATTTTTTTAATAATGATCTATCCTCTGTCTCTGAAGAGCCCAAAGCTGCTGAAAATTTCCCTGCACACTCTCCATGTGGCTCTTAGACATCTATTTCGCCAGACTATGCAGTTTTATCTCACTCACAATCTTGCCTCACAGGGAGTTCTGGTGATATGACCCTCAGTGGGTTCCTACCTGACTGAGTGAATGTAAAGATCCTATAAGAGCTATTATTTACTGAGAGTTTACACTGCACCGGACGTATTTCTAAGAGCTTATAATAGATCTGAATCTTACCACAAGTATTTGAAGCTACCCACTTTTTACAAATGGGGAGACTGAGGCAGAGAGAAGTTTACTAGCTTGCCCAAAGCTTAGACCATAGAGTGGCATAATTGGGATTCAAACCAAGGCAGTCTGTCTGGAGTCCGTGCATGTAACTCTCAGGGTGCTGCCTGACAAGGAAAGGATTTACTCTGTGAACAAGCAGGTCTGTGGGCAGTAAATGCCCCCTTCACTTGTGTCTTGTCCCACCCGCCACAATCCCTTCTCTGAAGTATCCTGAGTCAGGACGCTAAGCTGACGGCAGGCACAATGATCAGGATTGCCCTCTACCTTAGTTCTCAGTTCTCCACTTCTTGGGGATTGAGCTAATGTAGCCATCTTCTCTCCACTGTCAGCCACTTTTGGGTTTCTCCCAGGTCCCAGAAGCACTTGCTCTTTGAAAGCCCACAGAGATGTGGAGTTTAGCCCAAGGGAATGAGCCACTTTCCATGTCAATGAAGTGCGCATAGAGAGATGCTTGGGGTGTTCTACCTGAACAAGGGGAGGGAGTCAGGGTGTCATGAGCTCCTTCCATGAGTCCAGCTCTCTTCCAGGTGTTTTATATCCATTACCTCATTTAAATAATAATAGCCAATATTTACTGAGGGCTCTCTCCACTAAGGCATCATCTGTAGGCGCTTTGTGAGTGTTCACAGCATCCCTTCCTCACACCATGCAGATGGGAAAGTCACGGCACAGAGGGACACAGTCACTTGCTCGGAGCACGCAGTAGGAGTGGAGGACGAAGGATAACCCCAGCAGTCTGGCTGCGAGTCTAGGTGCTTGATGGGATGCATGTGGATGAGTTTGGCCACCTCAGACCAGGGGTCCCCAACCCCTGGGCCATGGACTGGAACTAACTGGTCTGTGGCCTGTTAGGAACCTGGCCACACAGCAGGAGGTGAGAAGCAAGCAAGCAAGCGAAGCTTCATGTATATTTACAGCTGCTCCGCATCACTCACATTACTGCCTGAGCTCCTCCTCCTGTCAGATCAGTGCGTGCATTAGATTCTCATAGGAGAGTGAACCTTCCTGTGAACTGTGCATGCAGGGGATCTAGGTTGTATGCTGCTTATGAGAATCATCCTGAAACCATCCCCTGCACCTCCCCCAACCCCCATCTTTGGAAAAACCGCCTTCCATGAAACCAGTCCCCGGTACCCAAACGTCTGGGGGATCCCTGCCATAGAGCCTCTCAGCCATAGATCCCTCCCAGCTGTCAAGGCTCCAGCATTTGTTTCCAGCCCAGCTGAACTGCTTGCTCTTGATCACCCTACCCTGTTACTTTATCTTCTGGCTACTTTTGCTCAGGACATCTCTTCTCCTGCAGTTCTCTCCCCCCAGTGCCCTTCCTCACTCCCATTCTCCTGGGTCCAGTCCAAACTCTTGCTTCTTTGTAAAGCTTTCTCTGTTCTCCAGTTGAAAGCTAACCCTTCCTCCTTTGGGCTGCCTCAGCCCTGTAACTTTCTCTTGTGGTCATTGCCACATTGGGCCTTGTTTATACACCTAGACTTGTCTTGATTCCTTGTAGACAATAAGAATTGTAGTACAAGGGATTAATTTTGAATCTTATTCTCAAGTACACAGTGTTTTGCATGTAGTAGTTGGTCAGTAAAAATTAATTGTTGCTTGTGAGGTGAGCATGATAACCACTACACTACAGAAACTGGCTTGTTGCTTGTGAGATTCCAAGCATTAAGAGAAATGAACCAATAGAAAAGATATGTATGTTGGAGGCAGGAAGGGGATCATCTTAAGATGACTCACATCACTTTTCCTGAGGACTTCCTTTGTGCTGGACACCCTATTCTACCCTCACAACAGTTCTATAAGTCCCAACCCATCAAGTGCTTAAATACATTAGGAGTTGAGCCCATAGAACATAATGGTCAAAGCTATACAAGCAGGGGACTTCCATGGCAGTCCAGTGGTTAAGACTCTGTGCTTCCAGTGCAGGGGGTGTGGGTTTGATTCTTGGTCAGGGAACTAAGATCCCACATGCTGCACAGTGCAGCCAAAAAAAATAATAATAATAATAATAACTATGCAAGTGGACCACCTGAGTCTCACTCCAGCCTTACCACTAACTGGCTTTCCCCCTTTTCTTGGGTAAATTGCTTAAGCTCTCTGTGCCTCAGCTTCCTCCCCTGTGAACCAAAGATGATGATATATAGTACCTCATAGGGTCATTGTTGTTGCTGTTCAGTTGCTAAGTCGTGACTGACTCTTTGTGACCCCATGGGCTGTAGCATGCCAGGCCTCTGTGTCCTTCAGTTGTCTCCCAGAGTTTGCTCAAACGCATGTCCATCTGAGAGTTAAAGAGTAGAACTGTGGAGAGAAGAGTGTCTAGCTCATGGAGAGTTTTGGTGATACCAAGTGGCAGGGGGATCAGACAGCCCTTCTTCCAAGAGTCAGAGGATCTCGTAGCAAGGATCATAATACTTGCCAGGGGAGTGGTTTTCAGAAGGGAGGTCCTCCTTCCATTATTGAAAATCTTTCCATTTTGACCACTGGCCAGGCTGAGTCTCTTTGTTTTGGTTTGAATTTCTCTTTCTCTCTGTCAGCATTAAAGCAACATGAAGACACACTCCTGCTCTTCAAAAGCATTGTCTCTCCCTTCCCCATATTGTTCTTACCCCTAGGCAGAGGACGGTGCTGTTGGGCACACCAGCCTAAACTTGGGTCTCTTGCCTAATTACACTGCTGTCCGCTTTTCCACGCAAGCCCCTTTCATGGCAGGATGCCCTCTTTGAAGTCACTCGTCTTCACAGCAGGAAGAGCTCATCATCAAAGACTCTGGTTCCCAGCAACCCGTGCTGCGCGCTTGCTCACCAGAGGATTGCAGATTGGGAGAGTGGAGAGTCTCCGAGTGCATTAAGTCTGCTCTTCTGTCCTCTGGTCCTGAACTGAGATCCCTTTGAACTGAAGCCCAGGGAGAGGGCTGGTGATGCTATCACAAAACCTGTCCCCATTCTTTCAGTTTTAGCCATTTTAGCAATTACACTTGCTAGGGCTGGGAATATGATATGTTGGACATAGTTGAGGTTTCAGTCTGTGATCTAAGGCCCTAAGGAAAGGGGGTTGGGAAGGTAGCGAGAGTGGCTCTGAGGCTGTAGCCCCTCAGCATGCACATAACGACTATGAGGATTCTGCTGAAGTTAAAATTCTGTGTGTGTGTGTGTGTGTGTGTAAGACAGAGAGCAAGAATACTCCTGGACTTTGGTTACAGAAGCCTGGATTTGTGTCCTGGCCTTGCGTCTCACTCATCATTTACCTGTACAACCTCTTTATTTCTAACTTTCATTCTCAATCCCCTGGAAATTCAGTGACAGTTGTGAAAGAAATATTGTTTAACAGAGCCGTTCACTTAGACCCGGATCTTAGATTTCTGCATGAACCCTGGCCTGAGGTTTTAGCACTTAAGTCTGAGGGCCACCTAACCTGCTCTGTCTTTGGAAGATCTGTAGGTGGAGCCCCATCATGGGATTCTTAAGAGGGAGGTGTTTGAGTCCAGATCTCCAGGGCCTTACCCAGGACCACAGGATGCCCCTGGTGGACTCTGGCATCTCCTCTGCACCACTGCAGTATTCATCCAGAGGCCCATCTCACACACACACACACACAGTCTCACCTACACACTCCACTCTCTCAGGCCAGCACTTTATTTCTCACTTAGACCCCCATGATAGGCTCCCTGCCGTCTGACTTGGCCTCAAACCCTTCCCCTTCACTCACCAGAAAGATCTGTCCAATGAGTTTTCACTTTACACTCCGCCTAAGGCTTGCCAACACAACCTATGGCCCTACAGAACAAATTTGGACCTTTCTAAGGAGGCTTATAGGCTCTTTCTGACCTGATTCATGCCAACCCCTTCAGCCGCATTATCTCCAGTCATTCCCAGGAATTTAGATTACAAGGACATTGAGTCTGTTGTAGAGCTTGTGTGTACACCATGCTGCATACTGCATGCTGTCGGCAAAGTGATGCCTGTGCTTTTTAATAATCGACTATATCCCAATATAAAATATAAAAAAGAACAGATAGCCCCCTCTGAGATATCTATCTGTTGCTCCCTATCTGTTGTGAAGAGGGTCTTCACAAAGGGACCCTCTTCTGTGATCCAGCGACTCCCAGGCACCATCTCCGCCATTGTTTTCACACCATATCATGATCTGATAACCCGAATCATCTGTTCATGTATCTGTCTCTGCCCCTACTATCCCAACTCACAAGTGCCCTGAGTTCAAGACTGTGTTTTACTCGTCTTTGTAGCCTTCTGAGATTTTCTGCCACATTCAGGATTAAGCACTGAGTAAATGTTTGTTGAGTGAACAAGTGAATGGTTGCACGTGAAGTTATACACGCAAGTTCTAAGCAGACCTCTGCGTGATTTTCTCATCCGTGTGTTTCTTGGTGCTTTGGTCTCTCCAGGAACAAAAGAGAAATTGGTTTAGTTACAGTTAATGTTTAGCATAGTGTTCATTTCTGAGTTAACTCATCTATCTACCCAGTGTCACTTAAATAGGGTACATCCATCATTTATTCATCTGAAAAACATTTACCAGTGACCTTCCATGTCTCAGAGATTGTGTTAAGTGACTGGGAAAAAAAGAGATTAATAATAATAGTCAACAATCATGTAGGGCTTATTATATGCTAGTCACTGTTCAAAACACTTAATATTAACTCATTTAATCCTCACAACTTTTGAAGTAGATACTATTACTCTACACCCATATTTTTCAGTTGCAGGAATTGAAGGATGTAGCCTGCCCTAGCCTGAGCACCCTAGAAACCAAGCATGTGTGCTGGAGTTTTATAGGAAGGCACTGCCAGGCAGGGCTTCCCTGGTGACTCAGTGGCAAAGAATCCACTTGCCAATGCAAGAGACACTGGTTCAATCCCTGGGTTGGGAAGATCCCCCAGAAAAGCAAATGGCAACCTACTCCAGCATTCTGGCCTGGGAAACCTCATGGACAGAGTGGCCCGACAGGCTACAGTGCATGGGGTTGTAAAAGGGTCGAATGTGATTTAGCGACTAAACAACAGCAGAACCCCAGGGTAGCAAGAGGGAGGGAAAAAGAAATGCAATGTAGCGCACCGGTAAGCTGGCCACAGCTTTAGAAGAAGCCAGCTTTTGGACACAGTATGTAGCATCGATAAGCTTTATGGAACTCTGTAACTCTGAGCTGGCTTCCCAGGTGGCGCTAGTGGTAAAGACCCTGACTGCCAGTGCAGGAGACGTAAGAGATGTGGGTTTGATCCTTGAAACGAAAAGATTACTTGGAGGAGAGCACACCAACCCACTCTAGTGTTCATGTCTGGAGAATCCCGTGGACAGAGGAGCCTGGTAAGCTACAGTCTATAGGGTCACACAGAGTCAGACACGACTGAAGCAACTTAGCATGCACACAAATACCTCTAAACAGTCCATAGTGGCAGAGAATAGGTAGGAATGGAGAAGAATTAGAAGAATTTGTCTACTGGTTCTTTCCAATCTGCTAGTCTTTATGGGTAGGGATGTTAACTTCAACATCCACAATATTAGAATGTATGGAACCTATGCTACCACTGCCTACACACACACACACTCACACACTCACACACACATCGTTACCACCCAGGTGAGGCTCTGATAGAGGGCAGCCTCAAGGAAGAAAATGAGTCTCCATCAAAATTATGATGAACATTTACATTCAGCATAGAACAGTGCATAATGTACACAAAGCATAAACTACAAGAGATTTAAATATAGGAAACTTGGAGGCTGACTGTAAATAGAGTCTGTTGAATGAATGAATGAATGAGTTGAGATGAATAAAAGCATGAGAAGGAAGCATCGTGACGAAAGACTTAGATAGTTCCAACCGAAGAAAGTAGAGCCGTCCTGAAATACCCCGACTGATAACTAGAGCATTAGTACGCAAGTGGGATGGTGGCTGTCACCAACCGTCCGTCAGGCTAACAGGGCCCCCACTGACCCAGGTTAGGCCTTGGTGTGTGTCGGTGAGATTGGTGCAGCCAGATTTTATAGTAGGTGATGTTCTCAGAAGAGAGTGTTCCTGGGATAGTTACTAGCTTCTTTATGATTTTTTTTTCTTTAAAGTTTGATTTATTTAGGGGATGGGAGAGTTAAGGATACATATTATCCTGCCTCTATTTACCTCCAATTCCTGTCCCAAAAGCCTTCCCAGAACACTCTTGTTTGTGTTCTTCTCCTCCCTGCTTTAGTAGATTTAAAAGATTCTTACTTGAGATTCCATAGCACCTGCAGATAGCTGAAAGTGTGAAAGTCACTCAGTCATGTCTGACTCTGCGACCCCATGGACTATACAGTCCACTGAATTCTCCAGGTCACAATACTGGAGTGGGTAGCCTTTCCCTTATCCAGGGGATCTTCCCAACCCAGGGATCGAACCCAGGTCTCCCACATTGCAGGCAGATTCTTTACCAGCTAAGCCACAAGGAAAGCCCAAGAATACTAGAGTGGGTAGCCTATCCCTTCTCCAGGGGATCTTCCCCACCCAGGAATCAAACCAGGGTCTCCTGCATTGCAAGTGGATTCTTTACTAACTGAGCTATGAGGGAAGTCCATGCAGATAGCCGAATAAGAGCCCAATTCAGTACAACGCTTGGTCTGGTTTCCCACTGGACTGTACAAGCAGGGGAAACTCCTTAAAGACTGAGGCTGTCCCTTTTTATCCTTTCTTGTCTGTTTTTGTGTTTGTATCAGCAGGCCCTCTATTAGTCATACAGTAGATGCTCAAAAGACATTAAATCAATAATGGAATCAATGAACAAATATTTCCAGGTGGTTGATAGTTCCCCTATAGTCACTTTCTGAGAGGGGAGGCTAGCAGGCATTTTTTCTTACCTGTCTGAGTATCTCTCTCTTCCTGTATCCATCCCCAAAGTAATACCCAATGAGAGGGACTGCAACAAAGATCATATTAGGAGTGATGTCAGGTCTCATTGGAAAGAGAAGGGAGACATGAGTTTCTTTCACTATTTCTTTCTAGACAGTTGAGAAAGATCCTTTCTCATCTAGCCTTTTCATTTCAGGAGCCACTGGGTCCAACTCGGTGTCCTTAATGAGTTTAGAAGTAGAATTCTTACTCTCCAAGGTCATCTTTGTAACTCTCTTCCACAATGTTCAAAGTATCCAATATAATATGTGTTTTTTCTTAAATGCAGTCTTCAACTCAGGAGTTCACATCTCCCATTTTCTCCCAGCTCCTCTGGACCCTGTATTTAACACATGGGGAAGCAATGAGTCTGAATGAGATTAACTTCAATTCACGTTTCTAGAGCCAGTTTAGATGCTAAGGGAGTGTTCCAGTTGGTAGCAGAATAACTGCCATTTGTTGGGTCCCTGCTCTGTATTTACCATAGCCTTACTTACACTTAACTTTCCTGATGCCTCGACTACACCCTTAAAGATCTGGGACACACAGCTGTCTTACAGGGGCACTGCAAGATATTTTAAATTATCAAGGGAAACATGAGCATATCTGACAGAGACCACACAAGGTACTTTCAATTTTTGAAAGTATTGTTTTTTTTCAAATGACTACTAAGTTGTTAGAATGTGAACACCTTATTAAGTTGTTTGGACTAGACTACTTAATAAAGCTAGTAGAATTTCTTTAGGTGTAGGGGAGTCACTTCGAGTGCTACGGGTTGGGAAAGTTTGGGAACTTCTGTTTACTTCATACAGTAAGATCCCCAATCAGGTTGGCAATATTTTCTCAAGTTTACCTCTGAGGACACTCAGGGTCAGAAGAATCAAGTAAATTACTACAAGGTCAAGTGGCTTACAAGTAAACAGTGGAGCAAGATTTTAAAGCCTGTATGTGTGTTAGTTGCTCAGTCGTGTCTGAGTCTCTGCAACTCCATGGATTATAGTCTACCAGGCTCCTCTGCCCATGGAATTCTCCAGGCAAGAATCCTGGAGTGGATTGCCATTCCCTTCTCTAGGGGATCTTCCTGACCCAGGCATCGAACCCAGGTCTCATGCGTTGCAGGTGGATTCTTTACCGTCTGAGCCATCAGGGAAGCCCAGTGCCTTCACAAAGTTGTCTACTACAGAGTTAATAAAGATTAAATCTCTTAGGCTGTCAGAGCTAAAACAGGCTTTGACAGGAATCCAGCTCAACTCACAATCTGGCCCAATCACACAACGAGTTAGTAATAGAATTTAATCTGGGGATCCAGTCTCCTGACTCTTACTTCTGCATTATTTCCTCTCTCTTGCCGGCTTTGGGCAACCACCTGTTATTGTTCCTTTATTCCCTAAAGCACAGAGAAATGAAGGACTTTGGGGGAACGACCCTGAGATTCATGATGGCAGCAGAGGGTTTGGTTTATATGGAAATTGGAAAAGAAGGATCATGTAATATATAACTTGGGCGAAGCCAATGTAAGTGGGGAGTGGCATCATCTATTAATGTCTAAGCAATATAAATGTCACAAGAAAAGGCAGAGAAGTTATTCAGTGGAGAAAACTAGGAAATGGGTGAGAGAGAGAAAAATGTAAGTTGAAGATATGCTGTTATTTATTAGCCAGTGTGGAGAGGGGGGAGTGGAAGATTCCATTGCCTGATTTATATAAACATTGTGGAAAATGCCTGAGAGGATGACCACACTAACCCCTGGGAATCAACTGCATAGTCTTTCCTATTGGCCACTTCTATGCTTCTTTAACAGCTGTAGTTTTTCTTGTGTCTCCTATTGTGCTCTTTGCCCTTTCTGTATGGTCCCTTCCTGTTCATTTCCCAGCAATTCAGGTACTTCTTTCCATACTTCTTTTCTCCTTTTGCTTCTATCTGCCCCCTCATCCTCAGAGTCGCTTTTGATGTTCTTTTTCTCTCCTCTAGTTATCCTCCCCCTGCCCATCTTCCTCCTCCTCTTTCTCTGGTCCCTGGCACATGCCAGGTTTCTGGGCCATTGCTCTTCCCCTCTCTTCTTCCCAAGGAGGAGATGAAATTTGCCCCTCTGACAAAGGGAACAAAAGCTGAAAGTCCCTGCCAAAGTTACAAGGACAGCATTTTCTCTTTTCAGGGAGTTTTAATTTTAAAAGGGAAAAAAAAAATCTCAGTCTCTTCTCCCTCCCCACGCTGTGCCTTCTCCGCTTTCTGGGCTGCGAGTATCAGTTGAGGGACAGCCAGATAAAAAGCCCCTCCTTGGTTCAGATCATCTCTGCTTCTCTTCCTTACCAACCTCAGCCCCGCTTTACTGCATTTTTTTTTTTTTTGGAAATCCAGGCAGAAAACGTTAGTATTAGCATTTTTAATAAAGAAGCTGGAGGAGAGAGAAAGGCAACTCAAGAAAGCTGAAGGAGGGGCTGAAGCCCAAATCCACTGACAGTTAAAACTCCCTTTTTGGAGTCAGAGAGAGCTCAGGATGGGGGCAGCAGAAGGCGGACAAGAGAAGTAGTAGTTTTAGGAGAAGCATTCAGGCTGATATAATTGGAGCTTTGAGCACAAGCAGACGCAGTTGGGAGGTGGGAAATTGCTGTGCTGGATTGAGTTTGGCTCAACTTGATACCGAGGCCCGGCATTGTGAAATGTTTTCTAATTTAGCCCATTTCCTCTGTCTTCCTGGAATGAGCCATTATTCCTCCATTACTGGCAAAAATCATGGTCCTGGCTAATTCCTTCTCTCCTTTTCTCTTCTTCCTGCTCTCCCTGTGCTCCGTAGGAAGGAAGAAGGAATAAACAGGAGGGAGGGGGCCACCTGTATAGTCTTGATTTAGAAAGAAAGTGAACTGTGGAGACCCAGAGTGGCTGACATCATCTTTCCCTATTTCATTTGTCTGGGGATAGGAATGCAAAAGTTTAATGGAGTTGCTAGGTTTATGTTTTGTGTGTGAGGCCACTGTACCTCTGCAGGATGAGGCTTAATTGGCTCTTTTCCCACCATTGAAAAGAGGAAAAATATCTCCTCGCAGAGGTTACTGTTCTCTAAAGAAAGTGGCAGTGATTAGATCTAATGCCTTTGACAGCTGGATAAAAAGTTGCTAAATAAGAATAAATTGAATGCCTAAATCTGAAGTCAATCAGAAGGTAACATGAATCCCAAAGATCAAAATGAGCCTTCTTGTCAAAGTATTCTTTCCCTATTCACACTTAAAACTCTATGTGAGTAAAACAGTGGCAAATCTACTTTACTTCTCCAAATCCAATTCTGCCAAGGGCCAGGGCAGAGTCGAAATAGGGAGAATACCCCTTCTTTTTTTTTTTTTTTTTTTTGAGAATACCCCTTCTTACCCCTGAGTTTGAGCATATTAAGTGCTGAAGACCTCTCTGTTGGTGAAACGTCAACCCAGATAATTGTCCACACAGCAGACACTTAGAAGTGGTGCTAATCCCATTGTTCAGAGCCTTACAGTTTTAACAAAACAGTGACTATCCCAGCCAATGTTCCTTATCCATGAAATCAATCATTTTAGCCTCATCTGAACAAACAAATAAATGTGCATATTTGTGTAGACACTGAGGTGCATCTGGGCTCTACATCCTAATGCTGTGTCTTGATTTCCTTTGCCAGATTATTCTTCTTGTCCCTTTACTCAGAGCTGTGACCTGGTACTAGGTGCCAGGCATATAAATATACATACATATCAGTATCAACTGCAACTCTGAAAAATTTGCAAAATCTTTCAACCAGAATATCTTTGAAGAGTGCAGAGAGGCAAATGGGATTGTGTCTCTTAGGTTCCTTCAAGGAGTAAATGCTGCCTCCCAGCTTTATAACCATGAGAAGAACTAGCATCAGTTGGAGATTCTTAAAAACATTAAGGTTTGGATAGAATGTAGATTTATACCCAGAGCCAAGTTATTTTGAAGGAGTCGGGAATTAATTTGGAAATTGCTTTCTCACTATACCTAGGGATGAAAGTTCATTTTCTTGTATGTATTAGTTTGTGAATAACCTGAAGGGATGCCTTGGCCTTCAGCTTTCCCCACACTGAAACTGTTCTGGACAAAGATTAAACATTTAAGCATCTGAAAGGGAAGCTGAAACCTCCAGGAAGAGGTTTTGGCAGGGTCTTTGTTTCCCTTCTCTTACTAGCTTGTTTTTTCCCCTAGATCATCCCCCTTCTCCCACCATCTCAAACATGATCTATGTGCTTATTTCCCAAATCTGGTTCTCTAGCTTGAATCTCTTTTCTTGGTTTCAGACCTCCATTTCCAACTGTTTTCTGGACATTTTCTTATGGGTGTCCTACAAGTATCTCAAATTCACTTGTCCAGAATTGAAAGCGAAACCCACTCCCACCCTGATACCCAGTTCCAGCTCCCACACTTTTGGGTCTGTGTAAATAGAATCAATCACTCAGTCTCCCAGATGAGAAACTTGGGGCCATTCTCCCCCTAAGTCCCCCACAGTTCTCTCTCCTCTCTCCCGTTCACACACACCTGGTTAGCCACCAGATCCTCTTTGCTCTTCTCAGAAATGCCTCTCAAACCCAGTAGTTCCTCTCTATTCCCAAAGCTGTTGCCTTACTCTAGGACAATCCATTGCCTTCAACTTTCCTAACATCTTGCTCATTGCTTTCAGTGCCATTAGGCTCACCTATTGAAAAGGGAGAGAGAAAGAGAAGAAAGACCTAAGGAATTAGAGGATGTGCATGGTGGGGACGTGACTATGAACAGAGTCAAGGGAAGGAGGAGGGAAAGCTTGTGGCTTGTTCAGGAAATGGTGGGTATGGTGGGGCTGCAGGTCTGACGGTAGAGGCATAAAGGATAAGGGGGAAAGAGAAGCACTGGCCAGAAGGCTTTAGATTCCCAACAAGGAGTCTGGTCTTTACTTGTAGGAAATGGGAAGCTGGTAGAGTATATTTTGAACCAGGGCGGAAGTGATGAACATGATATTTAAAGAAGACACAGGAGGCATTAGCTCAGGGACCTGCAAACTACTGCCATCAAGCCAAAGCCGGTCTGCCATCTGTTTTTGTAAATAAAGTTTTGTTGGAACACAGTGGCACTCATTTGTATGTGTATTGTCCATGGCTGCTTTCTCACTGCAAAGGCAGAGTTGGGTAGTTGCGGTATGGACCATTGGACCATATGGCTGCAAAGCCAAATGTATTCATTCCCTGGCCCCCCATGGGAAAAGTCTGATGTCTCCTGCAGTAAATCAGGGTTTCTAAACCTCAACATTATCTACATTCCTTGTTGCAGGGGGCTGTCCTGTGGGTTGCAAGATGTTTAAGAATGTCCTTGACTCTAACCTTAACTTCCACCCTCTACATAAAGGCAGCACCCCGACCCCTTAGATATGACAATCAAAAATGTCTCCAAACATTGCCCAATCAGGAGAGGAGTAAAAATCTCCTCCCATTAGATTATAGTGAAGCCAGCAGTATTGGAGACAATTTAATTGTCCTTATCTGTTACAACAGATAAGGATGATTTTAATAGTGACAGCAAACTGTTACATTGTATGTAGCGTGCGCCTGCCACTAAAGATACATTGTATGTATTAATTCATTTAATCTTTTCAACAGCCCTATGAACTGGCTACTATTTTGTCATTAGTCTCTTGTAAGGCGATACAGTTACTCTCATTGTTTTACATACAAGGAAATGAGGTCGGAGTAAAGTGCTTTTCTCAAGGTCACCCAGCTAATAAGTGGTAAGCCAGGTTTTGAACTCAGGTGGTCTGGCTCCTGAATTCACATTCTTAACCATGAGACTAGTGAGAAACGAAAAATAAATCTATCTTGATAGCTTAATGGACATGGAAGTGGTTAGAAAATAGGCATTTGAACTGTTTCCTTCCCCCCACTTCTAAGCTATTTTTACTTCACTCTAATGGTGAGCAGTGGGACAATCTCTTCAGGTATCACTGCACTTTGAAGGTGTTGCCCTCAGCTTTTCCTCCCTTTTTTCCTCACACGTAGAAATGTCCCTGAGTCAGGCATGAGACCACAAGGCTTCAACTGTAAAGACGGTCATGGTTGCCTTTGTTTGGGTGTGAATATTCTTTATGATTCTACCACATTTTTATTTAAATTTTTTTGTTATTAGCATATAATTGCTTTACAATGTTGTGTTAGTTTCTGTTACACAACAAAGTGAATCATTTATAAGTATACACATATCCCTTCCCTCTTGAGACTCCCTCCCACCTCCCACCATCCCACCCCTCTAGGTCATCACAGAGCGCATGTTTTTAGAGTCGTGAATTCATATTCACTCTTATAAAGCGATTACAACCTCTTTCCTGTGGTTTGGCACTGTCTTTAACTTTATTTCTTGTTTGTACCTGGCAACTCTTCTGTCACCTTCTTGGTTATACTGTCAACGGAGAATGCAAACGTTGGGAAGACAAATGGGCAGAAGATGAGCCTGGGAAAATGAAATAAGCTGGAAGGCATTTATAAAAGTAGACAGTCCTTCTAGGGACAGAAGAGCAAGTCTGAGCATCAGCTTCAGAGGCAGTGCTGGGAGCCAGCACTGGAATTTGCCATCCAATATACTCTGCCTACAGGCTCCTGAGTGTATCAGAGTCCAAGTAATGTTGGGGTCGTCCACTTCTGTCGTGAGAAGAGAAAATGCCTGTCTCCCTCAGGCATGGTAGATCCACTTTTATTCGGAAGATGGCCTGCATGGAAAGAAAAATACTCCGTGTGTGTGTGTGTGTGTGTGTGTGTGTGTGCTGGAGACAGAATGGCAATAAAACAGCTAGGTCTCAAGGTAAGAGTGTGGGAGCCAAGTCACTCAGCTAATGGAGGACAGGGTTGAATACTGTTCCCCAGGGGGATGGCTGGGTGGATGAGTGGTCAGCCCCTGTCCAGGTAGAGGGTTTCTTGGTGCCTGGGACTTTGGGCAGGGGGATGAAATGAACAGAAGAAGCTAACACTCATAAGCTGCTTCCTTGGCTTTGAGCTGGTCCTACGGGGCTGCTGGGTGTCAACAAGCAGGGAAGGGCAATAATGAAAGCCGGTGCTGCCTTCCTGATGGCCTAAGGGTTTCTCATCCTCCCCATCCAGCCCAGACTCCTTGGTGGATCAGCTCCAGTTCTTTTATAACTGCCAGGGTGTATCAGGGGTGTGGTGACAGTCAAGAGCACGGAGCTCACAGCAGAAGGAAGAGGCTGCAGTGACTTTGAGAACTAGGAGTCGGGGGAAAGAGGATGGAGTGTGTGGAGAGGAGCAGGAGGAAGTGGGTGTAGCCAAGGGCAGAGCAGTGCTACAGGCAGCAGGCGCAGAACAGTGGGGAAAGAGGGTAGGATTCTGCGAGATGATGCAGAGTAGGCTCTGGGTCTTCCTCTCTGAGACATCCTGGCCCCAGGAAAAGGTTTTCCATGTCATTTAGGCCTTGTTTTGTCCCTTGAAGGGGACAGTGAGAGAGGGCCTGTTGTATACACAGAACAGATGATTTCTCTAGGCTGGACAGGGGTTCGGAGCACAGAAGTCCCTGGACTTGAAGCAAAAGGTGAGGACTAACAGAAGGTGAGGGCACAGTTTCTTTCTTACGAAGGCCTGAAAGCTAGGTGGAGAGGAGGTGTGTGCATGCCTACAGCAGGTCATGCTAAGGTGCTGCAGTCATGTCTGACTCTGTCCAACCCTATGGACTCGATGGACTGACAGGTTCCTCTGTCCATGGGATTCTCCAGGCAAGAATACTGGAGTGGATTTCCATGCCTTCTCCAGGGGATCTTCCCAACCCAGGAATCTAAACCACATCTCTTACGTCTCCTGCATTGGCGATGTGTTCTTTACCACTAGTGCCACCTGAGTGTAGAGGGTCAGCTTTCCCCAGATACAGACCCCCCAGCAGGACTTGCATGTGCTGGGGAGTTCTCCTTGGGAGCAGTAACTCAGAGGGAGGCAGTGAGAGGAAACCAATTGGGCAGAGGTAGGCGGCCCACTCCAGTACTCTTGCCTGGAAAATCCCATGGATGGAGGAGCCTGGTAGGCTGCAGTCCATGGGGTCCTGAAGAGTCAGACATGACTGAGCGACTTCACTTTCACTTTTCACTTTCATGCATTGGAGAAGGAAATGGCAACCCACTCCATTGTTCTTGCCTGGAGAATCCCAGGGACAAGGGAGCCTGGTGGGCTGCTGTCTATGGGGTTGCACAGAGTCGGACACGACTGAAGTGACTTAGCAGCAGCAGCAGCAGCGGGTGGTCACATGCCAGGCAGTGATAGCAGAGGCTTTGGCCAGCCCCAGGGGAACTCTGGAGCTGGGACAGACCTTTAGAGGTATCTCAAATCGAGGCAAGGGTATCGGGCCTTGACCCCACATGGACCCGTCACCAGAGGCAGGCTACATTGGGCAAAGCAGCTTCCCAGAGGGGGCCTCAGCTGAGGTCTGTCTGCAGCCACACTTTCAGGCCTGGGTCCTGAGGGAAGGTTCCCCAGAGCACCCACAACAGCGGCACAATAGTGAGAATGTGGGTGTCCTCGTCGGCCTCGGTCCCTGGGGAGTGAGAGCTGTTACCTGCCCCGTGTCTAAGGCAGCTTTGCACGGGATCAGTGCTGTCAGGCTGTGCAGGAAAGTGTTGGGACGGTGGTGGAGGCGTGCACGAATCTTGCTCCAGGGTACCCTGGTCTGGCTATTCATAGATTTCAAGCTTTAGGTCTGGGCAGCTCAGTGACAATCTGGACAGTGCCCAGATGATTGTGACCAGAGGCTGGTCAGCCAGTTGGCAGGCTAGGTACAGCGCCTGGGGTTGTTCAGTCTAGAGAAGGCGAATTGAAGGGAGGGTGTGGTAACAGCTGCAGCAGGAAAAGTTAGACTTGCGCTGTTTTGCTCCAGAAAGGCAGACCCAAGACTAATGGGTACAGATGAGAAGGAAGCAGATTTTATTTCAATAAGAAAAGTGTTGACTGTGTAACAGCATCTCAGAACAGAATGTTCTGCCCTAGGAGGCAGTGAGTGTGTCCCATTATCTGAAATCTGGGGGCTGAGACTCGCGATGGTTCCGTGGACACATGGTGGTGGGTTTGCAGTAAGGGATATGGTCTTAAAGTCTTTTGATTTTATGATCTCCTCAAGTCCGGCCCTTCCCTGGAGGCCGTAATCATCTCGCCAACATTCCCAAAGCATCCGACCTCTCAGCCTTCAGTGTGATGGTGACCTCATTGCCTACCCGGCTGTGGTTTTTATTTCTGGATGGTTCTAATGAAGGTAAAGTCCCCCCATTTCCTTCTCCCCAGTGCAATGCTGACCATCCCCCATCACTTAAATTGGAAGGAGAAGAAATCAAAAGCCTAACAGTACAGATGAGCACTCCTTTCTCCTTGCTGTCTGCACAGAACAATTGCTGAGCCTGGCCTTTGTTCCTGGTGCCAGCAGCAGCAGTGTGGAGGGAGAATAAAGGCCCCTTCTTGGAGGATGCTAAAAGACCCAAGAAATCGCAAAATCGCTTGCACTGAATCAATGAGTTAGGAGGACAGCCTCCGCTGCTGTGTTTTTCTCTGGCCTCTGACTGGGCCCTTACAATCTCCGGACTTGCAGTGGGCTTGACAGAATGGATTAAACTCCGGCTGGAACATTCTACAACAGCACAATCCAAGAGTGGCAGGCCCAGCAGCTGTCATTTGTATGAGTGCATTTGAGGCCAGTGGGGTCTGCAGGAGGGACAGCCACGGGAATCCGAAATCTTTTGTGAGCCCAGAGGCCTGAGGCTGCTCAACCACTGTGCCCAAGGCCAAGGTCAGAGCAAATACTCTGCAGGTTTGAGAGAGAGAAAGAGGCCCATATGTGCATCTCAAGGGCACTGAGTTACAAAAGGTAGAGAATACATCTCAAGCTGATGAGTGAGTTGCCTTCAGCAAATCTCGTCTATGAGAGAAAACAGCCCCAAACCCCAAATCAGAAAAAGTTTTGGGAGAAAACAGTAAAAAAAAATTAAAATCTGAATTTTAACCATGTCTATGAACATTTTCACAGGAGAGATAAGGGCAGTGAGTACAGAATGAGTTAATGCTGCCAAAAGGATTAAGAGGAATAAAAATGGTGTTTACAAATATACCAGGGAAAAGGCACACCTGGGAAAAATAGGTCCGTAAATAAGTAAAGGGGACTGAAATCTACTGCGAGTATAACAAGACCGAGGCACTGAATTGCTTTTTCCTATCTGTCTTTTACATGAGAAATAACAAGAAAATGCGAGGAGTTGTCATGATTTTCAGTGGGAGGCCATAACCATGAGGCTGGGACGGGAGCCCAATGGGAAAGCCTGGGCCACTGCAGGAAGTTCTTCGCACGCTCCCTGTGACCCCAGATGACCCAGAGTCTCAGCCTGGTTTTCATGCTGCTCCCTGACCTGCCCCCCACAAGCCCGATCAGCCTCATCCCAGGCTTTAGCTTCTGTGGTCCGGGTGCCTCTGCTCCACTGAACCACTAGTGTTATCCAAGCAAACCACACTCTTGGGCTCTCTCCCCTTCCTGGACAGGCACACCACCTCAGTCGACAGCCAGCTTCACCGTCTGTGCATCACCACTGCCCTCCACCTCCCAGTGACCAACCTGGAAGGTCAAACCTCTTCTCTTTTCCAGTCTCTCTTTCCAAATCCCACCTTGGTTATCAACTCTGTGGCTTTCCCCTGCTTTCCCAAAGCGTTGCACCATTGTTTTCCAAACCTCCATTACTCACTTCTCTTACCTTACATAAATATGTGCATATACATGCTTCTTCATCTAGACTCCCTTTGACCTCTGCTAGACTTAGCAGCAGAAGCAGCAGTCTTCTAACTCAGAGAAGGCAATGGCACCCCACTCCAGTACTCTTGCCTGGAGAATCCCATGGACGGAGGAGCCTGGTAGGCTGCAGTCCATGGAGTCGATAAGAGTCGGACACGACTGAGCGACTTCACTTTCACTTTTTACTTTCATGCATTGGAGAAGGAAATGGCAACCCACTCCAGTGTTCTTGCCTGGAGAATCCCAGGGACGGGGGAATCTGGTGGGCTTCTGTCTATGGGGTCGCACAGAGTCGGACATGACTGAAGCGACTTAGCAGCAGCAAATCCTTAGTAATTGTTGGCTGACTGCATGAACAAAGAAACACGTATGTTAATTTTCCTTCTAACAGACATCTCAGTTCATCAAGGTCTTCTAATTCTCCTCTACTTTAGGTGATTCCCAGCAAGGCCACTCTTTAATAGCATTATATTTTAAAAACATCTCACCATTAAGTTTTTGAACTCTGAAGTTCTCCACAGCCTCCCAGATTCTCCTTGCCCCACTCCAACCTCCCAAAGACTCTTTGACTTCTTTTTTCAATATCCATCAAATCCACTGTCTCTTTCCTGGCTCCAGGCAGCCTAGACCCCGAGGGAAGGCATCCTTGTCCTTTATTCTTTCTTCCCTGGCCCATTCCAGCCTTTATGAGAGCTTTCTATTTGCTTCTCTGCTGCTCCACATCTTCTTAGAGCTAGAGAGAATCCCGGACAAACCTGCTAATGGGTTTTCTTTCTATAATTCCAACCAGGGACTCAGAGCAGCATCGAGTCTTCTTATTCATCCCCTGTCCTGGGTCAAAAACCTTTCCCTCTCCTCAAGTACTCAGTTCTGTCCCAGACCCTGGCTCTCAGCTCCTAACCTCAGATCTGACTTAGCAAAATCAAAGCTATGCAGCACAGGCTCCCTTTCCTTCCTTCTATCTACTTTGAGTCTGTCCTCGTCATTACCCTGCCTCACGCCTGTCTTCGAAATAGCTGTGTTCTTCTCAGTGCTAAAGCTAAATTCCCTACCTTAATCCATCATTCCAACTCTTCTTACTTTCTAAGCACCCTTGCTGTCCAATCAACTATTTCTTGCATTGTTTGTATCCAGACACCTTCTGTCCTTTATTCAAATGTCAAATGATCCCTTGACCTTATTATTGCTCCCTTTTATTTTTCTCATTTACTTTCTTAAGGAAAATATCTACAAATTTTGTCTCTGCTTTTATTGTCAGTTAATTTCTTCATGAAGACTATTGATGCTGGTTTTATAATTATTACCTTGAAACTATGCTTGGTGATTCTTTTATTTTTCCTCTTTCTAATATAGATGGACACCACACACACATGCTTGCTTATTTATAATCATCAAAATCATGCATTAATTTTTTTTCTTGAGAGTTTACTGTGTGTTGGGTTCTGCTAAGAATTGAATATACCATTGAGGAGGGAGGTAGGAGAGGGGTCCAGGATGGGGAACACATGAACACCCATGGCTGATTCATGTCAATGTATGGCAAAACCCACTACAATATTATAACTTAATTAGCCTCCAATTAAAATAAATTAATTAATTTAAAAAATTAATGCAGATACCATAAGGAGTAGACTTGCAAGGCTCCTGCCCTCAAGGTATAAACAGTCTGATGAGGAAGGAAGGCACTAGAACAAACAAGAAAACAAACTCAAAACAGAGTACTTATGGGTTGTGAAAATACCGTGAGGGAAAAGAAAGGGCTAACAGAGAACAACTGAAGTGAGGGGAGGAGATGGGTAACTTGAAATCTGAGGTCTCTGCGGCTGTGTTCCCATTGAAACTGAGAGATGAGGAAGCAGCAGCCAGTTGAGGATGAGGTACAAGGCTCTGTAGGACTAGCATTCCCTGGATGGTCTCCTGGGGAGAGAAAAGCCTGGCCCCCTGTAGGAACTGTCAGGGTCCACGACTCTGGTGTAACAAACGAGGAGAGGCTGTGGAAGAAGTTGGGGAGGTAGGGAAAGGTCAGGGTCGCCCTGAGGGGCCAATCAGGACTTTAAAGGTTGAGATAGGATCAGATTTGTATGGAAAGATCTCCCCCAGGGCTTAGACCTCACCTTCTCAGACAGGCTGTCTTTAACCATATACACCCAAGGGCCACACTCCTTTCTTCAGAGCACTCGCATCAACTGTGATGACTATATATTCATTAGTATAAACTCATGATGCAGAACTTCACCATCTTCACTTCTGTTCACCTCTGTATCCCCAGAACACAGAACGTGGCCCATGCTAACTGCTGACTACATATATGCTGAGCAGATGAATGAATGAATGATGCTACTTCATCAGTCTTCTGTGTTATTTTCCACAGTGTAACCTCGCTGAGCCTCAATGATCTTATCTATTAATACGAAATAGAGGTAAATGGGGATAGTAAGTGATTGATCAGTCACTTGTTATTATCAACACTTGCTCTGCTCCTCCCATGGCCCCTGTTTTCACTCCCATTCTCTTTCTGTATTTCCTTCTCTTTTAAATGCCAGCCCTGCTTGTCTCGCTGCCTACTGCACATCTCGCCAGATGCTCTCAGTTAAAACTCAGTCTTTTCCCTCCCACCTCCTCATCTCTGCTTGGGAGTGCAGATGTGTCCTCATCTCATTAACCCTTCCAGCCAGGGCAGCCCAACAACTCCCCTTTGTCCCCCATAGCACCAGGGAGAATGATGTTCACGGAGGTTGTTGCAAGGGCTTTGGCATCTGAGAGCACTGAGCTGGAGCCTGGACTCTGCCAAGCATTAGCTGTGGGACTTTGCCACATGTTATTTATCTTTCCTAAGCCTCACTTTCCCCGTCTATCAAATGGGAATACTATAGGCTTCCCTGGTGGTTCAGTGGTAAAGAAGCCGCATGCCAATATTGGAGACCCAGATTCGATCTCTGGGTCGGGAAGATCCCCTGGAGAAGGAAATGGCAACCCATTCTTGCCTGGGAAATCCCATGCACAGAGGAACCTGGCAGGCTACATACAGGGTCACAAGAGTCAGATACGACTTAGCGACTAAAACACCAAACCTTAGTGCCTATATCTCAAAAGATTTTATGAGAATTAAGTGAAATGATAAATATAAAGCCCTTGGCTCATTGCCAGTAAATGTACAGTAAATGATGATTTTTACTTGCTTTATCATAAAAATTGACAAACCAAATGTCATGGATTGTTTACCGTCATTCTTACACCATTTTACCGTGATCCCAGACAGGGACCCGCCTTTCATCTGTGTCTCAGCACTCCCCATTACATCTGGCTCATCAGAGGTGCAGAATCACTGCTCGAGGAATGACTCACTTCATAAATGAAGTCCTTGATGACAGAGACTGTGTATTAAATCATTTCTGTGTCCCTTGATGGTGTTTAGCAATGCAAGTGGTTAATTCATATTTTTCAAGTAAATAAATAAAGGAATGAGTGAATGAGGGATTGCATTAATAGTGAAATGTGTTAAGTAACACGTTGAATGGAAGCAAATTAGTAGATATGAAAGGACTTTGGGGAAAGGCTAAAAGCGCTGTACTCATACTAAAGACAAGTCCTTGGTGACCATTGTGATTCTCCCCTGGTTCCCCGGCTTATTTACATTGTCAATTTCCCTTCACATAAGATCACAGAAATGGAGGAAGCTGTCTCTTCTCCTGTATATCCTCTGCCTCTCGTCTGTCACTCTGCTTTCGTGTTGTGTTGTTCACTCTCCTACCTCCTCACTGAAATGGAAGGGCTGCATCTGTGGAGGAGGAGGGGCTCCCAGGTTTGTGCCCTTCTCTTACCGGGAGGTCACACTCCACAGCAAGTAAGTGTTGAGCCGTTTTTCTTGTGCAGAGATGGATTTGCGCAGATCCATCACTAAGCTCCTGTCCTGTGCATTTGTGAGCAAAGATGGGTGTCCAGCGATATCCGGTGCAGGCTTTGCCCATAAGGCAGGAGTAGGAGAGACTAACAAGCTTTCAGGAGGATTGAACTTGAGACCCTGGCTGCATTAGCCCAGAGTGAAAAATCAACTGAGTCTGTAGATACAGTCCAGAGACAAATAAGGAAGAAAACTTACATTTAGAAAGTGACAACTGTATGTCAGTCATTGTCCTGAAACTGTGTTTATTCATTTATTCTTCTACAGCCCTAGAAGTAACAGGCAGTTACTATTATCACAATTTCACAGCGAAAGAAAGTGAGGGCTGAAAAGGGTAAGTATCTGGTCAGTTTCACACCTCTGGCAAGGAGCTCAAGTCCAGACCTTGGACTTGAAGGGGGATCTGACTCCAGAGCCCACCCACAAAATCTGAGCCTTTTGGGGTAATTTATGTGAACGACTGAAGGCCCAGATGTGTCTGCAGGAGACTCTGCTATCAGGGGCTCCTCTCCCAGGTCTGCTTTCAGTGCCCACAGAAGCTGCCAGGGGGTTAAGAGAGGTGGCAGAGAACAACTGTGAATCCTACCAGCCATCTGACCAGCCCTCGCTCGGGCTCCCAAAGGAAGTGTTGCAGTAGTGTGGCAAGGTGTGTGAGTTTGTGAATGAGTGTGTGTGTCATGAACACAGACACTTGTATGTATGCATGTGTGTATGTATGTATGGGGGTGTATCTGTATTTGTGAGTGAATTTATAAACATGAAAATCTCAATGCTGTATGTGCTATGTTGTGCTTAGTCGCTCAGTCATGTCCAACTTTGTGACCCCATGGA
Organism: Bos grunniens; assembly: GCF_055505025.1. Classification (NCBI taxonomy): domain Eukaryota; kingdom Metazoa; phylum Chordata; class Mammalia; order Artiodactyla; family Bovidae; genus Bos; species Bos grunniens. Next base: position 22,857,094 of record NC_141180.1, read on the forward strand.
CTGTATCCCGCCAGGCCCTTCTATCCATGGTGATTCTCCAGGCAAGAATACTGGAGTGGGTTGCCATGCCCTCCTCCAGGGGATCTTCCCAACCCAGAGACTGAACTTATGTCTTTTATGTCTCCTGCATTGTCAGGCAAGTTTGTTACTACTAGCACCACCTGGGAAGCCCATTATGTTACTAATACCTAGTAATAAACTGTTAGGAGTGGACCATCTCAAGTAGGATCTGGCAGCCTTATGGGAGGGGGGGTGTTTATCCTGGGACAGCATTGTGGGATGATCCAAAATTCAAAGTGATACATCCAGACAGTGGAACAAATGTCCCAAGCCCAGGGGCCGAACCCAGGTCTCCCGCATTAAAGGCAGATTCTTTACTATCTGAGCCACCAGGGAAACACATGAATACTGGAGTGGGTAGCCTATTCCTTTCTCCAGGGGATCTTCCCAACCCAGGAATAGAACCAGGGTCTCCTGCAGTGCAGGTGGATTCTTTACCAGCTGAGCTACCAGGGAAGCCACAATTTTGTATAATACTGTTTTAATGAAAGTGGCCCTCTAAAATCAAAATGACAATTAAAAAAACCCAAATATACACCTTATATAATTATAATGAAATTAATTCATCAATAAAGGGAATAGGAAGGAACTCAATATGCTTTGTCCCTCATTATTATTCATAAATTTAAAAAATGGGTTCCAGTGAATCCTTAGTCTAGATTGTAACTTCTGTTTTTATGGCAATCATGTTGTATAGAAAACCAAACTCATTTGTAAAGATTGACAGAGAGTATGAGTGTACATATGTTAGGTCCACAATTCTCAACCTATTGTGTGCATTAGAACCAGCTGCCTCGGAGAAGGCAATGGCACTCCACTCCAGTACTCTTGCCTGGCAAATCCCATGGATGGAGGAGCCTGGTAGGCTGCAGTCCATAGGGTCGCTAAGGACTGAGTGACTTCACTTTCGCTTTTTACTTTCATGCATTGGAGAAGGAAATGGCAACCCACTCCAGTATTCTTGCCTGGAGAATCCCAGGGACGGCAGAGCCTGGTGGGCTACCGTCTATGGGGTTGCACAGAGTTGGACACAACTGAAGTGACTTAGCCGTAGCAGCAGAACCAGCTGCCTAACTTTTAAAAAATACTGATGTCTGGCCCCACCCTAGATAGATAAATGGGAGCAACTAAAGTTTAAGAAGCATTGTGCCCATGTGTGGTATGAATCTGATGTACCCCAGAGTTTGAGAACCATTATGCCAGATAGCACTTATGAGAGATGCAGGGATAAATGAGATTCAGTAGCTATAAGCAGTGCAAGGACACCCAAAGAGGAAGACTGGTGACTTTAATACCACATGGTACATCACAGACTGTCCAATGAAAACACAGGCAAAGGAGCAGGTAATTCTTGGACATTATAGATAACATTTGCCCCCAGGCCCCCACCGGCACTTAGAAGCCAGCGGTGGGCAAGCCAGGTCAAAACACAGACAACATCCTTGTCTGTAGACCTGGTGCTAGTTGAAGAGGAGGCAAGGCATAGGACAAAATGCAGGTTCTGTGATCCATGATAACACTCACCTGTGCCCTTCCTTGCTGGCTGAGTGACCTTAGGTAACTGACTTAGCCATGCTCAACCTTTGTTTATCTTGGAAACCTGAGCATAATAACTATATAGCTGTGTGGCCCCCCAGGTAGCAGTGAAAGCGTGTGCTGATGTGTGTGCAGCACTGAACATGTGCCTGCCTGGCACGTGGTCAGTGGTCAATGAATGACAGCTACAATTTCCAACTTTTTCTGACCCACTCAAGATTTTCTCCTTCTGCTTTATATAATCTCTGATCTCAGAATATACAGGGGAACTGCAAGTCTCTAGGCCAGTTTTCCCCAACTGAGGACATATGGACTCAGCCTTCTAGGATGCTCCCTGAGTCTGCTGAAGCAGATGCTTATCCTTTCTCCCCATAAGGCAAGTGACAGGAATCAAGTTACAATGTCTTCTGCAAAACTGGGGCCCATGCCCATGTTTTCTCACTGCTGTAATTCTCTGACATGCTTTGTGTTGACAAAAAGGTTAAGTGTGGATTCTGTATTTATATGTACAGTATCTGTGTGGATATCGGTGTATGGGCTTCCCTGGTGGTTCAGATGATAAAGAATCTGCCTGCAGTGTGGGAGACCCGGGTTCTATCCCTGGGTCAGGAAGGTCCCTGGAGAAGGAGATTGCTACCCACTCCAGTATTCATGCCTGGAGAATCCCATGGACAGAAGAGCCTGACAGGGTACAGTCCATGGGGTCACATTAGCGTTCTTCACAGAAACAAAACCAATAGGATGCAGAATATAAAGAAGGATGTAAGGCACTGGCTCATGTGATTATGGAGGCTGACAAGTCCCAAGGTTTGCAGTCAGCAATCAGGAAACCCAGGAGACCCAATAGGGTAGTTGGATATGATTCCAGAGGCCTGAGATCTAGGAGAAGTGAATGATGTAGTCCTAGTTGGCTCAAGACCCAAGAAAAATCAGTGTTTAACTTTGAGCTCAAAGGCAGAAAAATTGGATGTCTCAGTTTGAAGCCATCAGGCAGAAGGAATTCTCTCTTACTTTGGGGAGGGTGAGTCTTCTAATCCTATTCAGACCTTCAGCTGATTGGATGAAGCCCACCCAGATTGTGGAGGGCCATCTGCTTTACTCAGTCTATCAATTCAAATGTTAATCCCATTCAAACATCCTCACCGAAATACACAGAATAATGCGTGACCAAATATCTAGGCACCCTGTGGCCCAGTCAAGTGGGCTCATAAAATCAACCATCACGATGTGTGTGTTTGTCTTCACTGCCACTTTTGGGGATCAAGGTTGTATTCCTGAATTCCAAAATTTGGGGGGAAAGTCACAATATGTGTTTATTATTGTGATTTTCAAAATCATTTTATATATTTCAAAATTTCTTGAGCAGAAAGCCTCTTCAAGTTTTAGAACCAACATTCCAAACAAGATGTGAGTAATAACAGCCTACATTGATTATTCAGGACTTACTATATCCAAGGTTATTATAAGGTTTTACAGATATTAGATTGCTTAATCCTGTTCAATCAGTGAGGTGGGTAGTAGTATTTGTTGAGGCAGTCCGAGTGTGAGTTAGAAAAGAATTTCCAGACATACCATATTACAGAAAGGAGTGAGTTTATTAAGAACAAAAAGCAGAGATATAGTGGGCATTGTGAGCACAGCAGGCCAACCTCCTGACAGACCAGGGAGAGTTGACAGTTTTCCTGGGTTAGTAACCAATTTTTATAGCCTCAAGACAAAGAAAATTCCTGCTGGAAGGTTGGTGTTAGGTGATTGGCCTGGGTGCTATAGGGTGTCTACTGGAGTGGGCATCTTTGCCTAACTGGAAGTCAGGGAGAGTGTTAGTGATGACCAGCGAGGGTTTTGGCAGGATTACAGAGAGGCTTGGTCAGCTTCGGAGGTGACCTTGGTTCTGGACTCTGCTTCTCTGGCCTTGGTGCACTGCCTTGCACCTGTGGCTTTGGGGGCAGGACTCAACATTGTTATCCCATTTTATTTTTTTATTTTTTTTTTTTAATAATTTTTTTTTTTATTAAGTATAGCTGATTTACAATATTATATTAGCTTCAAGTGTGGTGGTGGTGGTTTTAGTTGCTAAGTCGTGTCCGACTCTTGCGACCCCAGGGTCTGTAGCCTGCCAGGCTCCTCTGTCCACGGGATTTTCCAGGCAAGATTACTGGAGTGGGTTGCCATTTCCTTCTCCATATCCCATTTTATAAGTAAGAAAACTGAGCCACAGAGAGGCAGGATCTGTATCAGTTTTTCACCATTCTATCTTTAAATGAGATAACATGTTAAACATACACAAGCACACGTATCAATTCAGTTCAATTCAGTTCAGTCGCTCAGTCGTGTCCGACTCTTTGTGACCCCATGGACTGCAGCACACCAGGCCTCCCTGTCTATCACCAACTCCCAGAGATTACTCAAACTCAATTATGCAAAACTCAAGCACATGTATGCAAAAGAGCAAATACTGCAAAAATAAAGTTGATTAAAAATGAAAAATCAAAGATTGTTAAGCATCTGAAATGTATACACAGTTTGGTCAGCAGTATAAAGTTTTAAGTATGCTCAACTCAGGATCCCACTCTGCATCTGAAGAAACAGAGGCTCTAAGGTAGTCTCACTTGCTTGAGGTCATAATAGCAGAAGGGTGTTGAACTTGTAACTTCCATCTAGGGCTTCTCCCCTTAGATCTCATTGCTTGGCGTCCAAGGGTAAGTCAAGAAGGGATTATTCTGGACAGGAGCACAAACTGTTTCTGCCTAATTACTGGAAGGAGGGCCAAGTACTGGGCACAGGAGCGGGTGGGTGGTTGGATGTGGTGGGGCCAGCTTTTAATCTGACTTCCTCTGTTTTCCCAATTATGTAGGAAGCAGACCATTAGCTGAGGGTGAGGATGGGGGAGGAGGTGTTGGAGGTGTGAGGAGAAAGAAGGTATGAGATAATGATCTTGAGAGTGGGAGGGAGAGCAGACAGGGAAGATGTAGTTTGATCAGTAGGCAGTATGCAGAGCCCACTTGAGGTCAGTGGTGTAGGATTTAAAGGGAGACCAGTCAGCGTGGTTGCCAGCAACATTCATTTGTGCAGACACAGAAATGGAAGCCACGGGGTCATTGAGTTTAACCAGTGTTGGAGTGTTTCAGACAAGTATGATGAAGCAATGGCGGGCAAGAGAGTTGAGGTTCCTTGAAAGGGTGATTGCAATAATGGATCACAGAATTTAATTTGAGTAAAGAGGAAAGAGGGTACATGAGGTGGGTGAGGGTCAATAAAATGGTGGTTAGATGAATGCATTTTAAGGCTCAGATGGATAGAAAATATTCTGTGGGTATAGGAAGAATGAACTGGGAGGGCAGGAAGTGTTGGTCAGATATAGGGATTCCTGAAGCTGTGACCAAGGAGAGGTTGCAGATATTGGCAATCTAGGCTATGATCATGGGAGTGAGAGTGGGGGACAGGATCGTTTGAGGAGAAAAGTCGAGGCAGTGAATGGTTTGAGAATTGGAAAGATCGTTTTAATGGCTACTGAAGTCAACAAAAATTATGAAAGGAGCCAGCCTCTGAATTGTGGAGGGAGGGTGGGGGTGGGGTGGTGTTGGCATGACTAGGGCAAGTGGATAGGATCGTCTGATGGCAAAAGTCAATGACCTTAACCAAGGACCTGAGGTTAGTAAGTTGCAGTGGCAGGTTTTAACCCTACTCAGTCTGGCTCCATGGTCACATTCCAGCTGCTTTGCTAGTTACTGGGAAGTATGTTATTTTTCTGCGTAAAAAAACCTCTAAGTAAACTCATTTATCAGTTCAGTTCAGTTAAGTCGCTCAGTCATGTCCGACTCTTTGCGACCCCGTGAATCGCAGCACACCAGGCCTCCCTGTCCATCACCAACTCCATGTTCACTCAAACTTATGTCCATTGAGTCGGTGATGCCATCCAGCCATCTCATCCTCTGTTGTCCCCTTCTCCTCCTGCCCCCAATCCCTCCCAGCATCAGAGTCTTTTCCAATGAGTCAACTCTTCGCATGAGGTGGCCAAAGTATTGGAGTTTCACCTTTAGCATCAGTCCTTCCAATGAACACCCAGGAGTGATCTCCTTTAGGATGGACTGGTTGGATCTCCTTGCAGTCCAAGGGACTCTCAAGAGTCTTCTCCAACACCACAGTTCAAAAGCATCAATTCTTCAGTGCTCAGCTTTCTTCGAAGTCCAACTCTCACATCCATACATGACCACTAGAAAAACCATAGCCTTGACTAGATGGACCTTTGTTGGCAAAGTAATATCTCTGCTTTTTAATATGCTATCTAAGTTGGTTGTAACTTTCCTTCCAAGGAGTAAGCTTCTTTTAATTTCATGGCTGCAATCACCATCTGCAGTGATTTTGGAGCCCAAAAAAACAAAGTCTGACACTGTTTCCACTGTTTCCCCATCTATTTCCCATGAAGTGATGGGACCAGATGATTAATAGGTAATAAATAATGAATAAAATCACACCAATATTTCATTTTTCTTTACATGAGATTTACATACTTAAAGATAACACAGTTTGAAAAGACAGCCTGTCATCACACTTTATGTTTAAAATGTAGTGTTAGACATGAATTTTCTATTTACCAAATGGGAATATTAATTATAATGAACAATAACATTTACTGAGTTTGTTCTGTGTGGCCGGCACTGTGTGAGGTCTCTACACGCTCCCTTAACAACTCTAGGTGCTATTTTATCCTCATTTTATAGCTTTAGAAACCAGGGCTGAAAACATTAAGTCTTATCTGACAATGGACTGCGGATCTGTCCAACCCAAAACCTCATTTGCAATGTGGTCTGGTTCATTACCAAGTACGTGCTGTGTGATGGCTCTACGGTGGATAGTGAGGACGTGGCGAAGATGATGATAGAGTCTTTTATATCTGATGAGGGGACCATATTAACTAAATGTATAACATATTGATTATATTTATAGGTTCTATAAAGGAAAGTGCAGGGTGCTTTATATAACAAGGGAACATAACCTCGTCTTGGAGGGGAAGGTCTATTTTGGGAAGTAATTTTTAGGCTAGAATTAAAGAATAGTGTAAGTTACCCAAACAAATGAGAGAGGGAAACAATTCCAGGTAAAGAAACGTCTGCAAAGGCCTCCAGGCCCTCAAGTGTCCTGTAGGAACACTAGACATCATTATTCTTGTCATTTAACTTCTGATAAAGCTATAGCTTTACCAGATATCCGAGAAATCAGCCATTCCAGCCCTTATTCCTCCCAGAACTGGTGCTGATATGAAGATAGTGGCACATAATAATGTCATTTTATCATCATGGTAAATTGAGGTGTGGAATGTTTCACCCAACTGCATAGCTAGAAAACTCATTTTTACCAATTTTCTCTTCACCTTTTCTCCTGGATATCTCTCAAACTACCTTTTCCCAGAAACTTAAAAAAAAAATAAACCTCTATTCTCTTTGTTTCACTGCTCCTTCCTTGCAAATGCATTTACCTAGTTAAGAACAGGAACATTTTTCTCAAAAGCCCTCACATTGCATGTGGATATGACAACCTATACCAGAACCCCAGAGTGTTCTGACTGGCTGGGGGGAAACCTTGGAACCATGCTTCTGCCGGAAATCTAGCCTAGTGTGGGCCAGAAGCAAGCTTAAAAGGATGTGCTTTCATTTAACTATGGACACATTATTTTCATTTGTAAAATGATCTCTTTAAGGATAGGTAGAAGAATATATGAGTTCAGAAGAAGCTCCTTGTTTTTAAAAGTCCATCGTGAAATGCCTTTTTCATTATTGCCTCCAGATGAAATATTCTTTCCATACACTGAACTGTGTATGCACATTCATACATACATATATACATACATGTATTCTCTCTCACACTATCCCCTCACCTGTTCCATGTCTGTTTATTATCATCTATCTATCTCTCATCTGTATCTCTCCCCCTCATTCGTTCCCAGGTGATGAGTCCTAAGTCCTCTACAAGGAAACCCATCACCAGACAATGCTCACCAGAAACTTTCTTTTTTTTTTTTTTTTAAATTTTATTTTATTTTTAAACTTTACATAATTGTATTACTTTTGCCAAATATCAAAATGAATCCGCCACAGGTATACATGTGTTCCCCATCCTGAACCCTCCTCCCTCCTCCCTCCCCATACCATCCCTCTGGGTCGTCCCAGTGCACTAGCCCCAAGCATCCAGTATCGTGTATCGAACCTGGACTGGCAACTCGTTTCTTACATGATATTTTACATATTTCAATGTCATTCTCCCAAATCTTCCCACCCTCTCCTTCTCCCACAGAGTCCATAAGACTGTTCTATACATCAGTGTCTCTTTTGCTGTCTCGTACACCGGGTTATTGTTACCATCTTTCTAAATTACATATATATGTGTTAGTATACTGTATTTATGTTTTTCCTTCTGGCTTACTTCACTCTGTATAATAGGCTCCAGTTTCATCCACCTCATTAGAACTGATTCAAATGTATTCTTTTTAATGGCTGAGTAATACTCCATTGTGTATATGTACCACAGCTTTCTTATCCATTCATCTGCTGATGGACATCTAGGTTGCTTCCATGTCCTGGCTATTATAAACAGTGCTGCGATGAACATTGAGGTACACGTGTCTCTTTCCCTTCTGGTTTCCTCAGTGTGTATGCCCAGCAGTGGGATTGCTGGATCATAAGGCAGTTCTATTTCCAGTTTTTTAAGGAATCTCCACACTGTTCTCCATAGTGGCTGTACTAGTTTGCATTCCCACCAACAGTGTAAGAGGGTTCCCTTTTCTCCACACCCTCTCCAGCATTTATTATTTGTAGACTTTTGGATCGCAGCCATTCTGAGTGGTGTGAAATGGTACCTCATAGTGGTTTTGATTTGCATTTCTCTGATAATGAGTGATGTTGAGCATCTTTTCATGTGTTTGTTAGCCATCTGTATGTCTTCTTTGAAGAAATGTCTATTTAGTTCTTTGGCCCATTTTTTGATTGGGTCGTTTATTTTTCTGGAGTTGAGCTGTAGGAGTTGCTTGTATATTTTTGAGATTAGTTGTTTGTCGGTTGCTTCATTTGCTATTATTTTCTCCCATTCTGAAACTTTCAAGTTCCCTTCCCAGGTGGAAAGCTGGGTGGTGGATTAATCCCTAAATCGGGTCTGACTCTTGTGACCCCATGGACTGTAGCCTGCCAGGATCCTATGTCCATAGGATTTTCCAGGCAAGAATAGTGGAGTGGATTGCCATTTCCTTCTCCAGGGGACCTTCCCAACTCAGGAATCGAACCTGGGTCTCCTGCACTGCAGGCAGATTCTTTATCGACTGAGCTACCAGGGAAGCCTGGAAAGCTGGGACTAGCATTTAATCAAAAAGCAAATTTAAAAATACTCTTATCCAGAGCAGGAGTGGTCCCTTTCTGCCCTAGGAGAACAGATGTGAAGGGCTCATCCCATTGGCCATGCTGGATTCCACTCATGCAGTTGGGTCTAGGCTACATGGTGGAAGGAATGCCCAAGCAACCAGTCAAGTCAGGTCAAGGCCACGACCAACTTCTGGGCTAACCAGAAGGAAAAACTAACGGAAAAAACCCTGTGATAGCGGATATGTCTTGGGAAAGAGGAGCAAGAACTGAGGAGAGAAACTGAAAGCTTAGAAATTTCCAGTGCTTAACAAAGCCTCTGCATAAACTGTTTGGAATTATGTGAGACAGGGCAGAGAAGAAAAGGCAAAGACGAGGTTACGAATAGCTCTCAGCCTATCCAGTTTGCACGTGTGTCCCAGTGGCTGATGTCTTCCTGTGACAGTGGCTCCTCTGTGGTGCAGATTATGCCTCTGCTCAAGGTAGTGAACCCCAGATGGCTCCTGTGCTGGCCCGAGAGGACCCTGAATCTAGGCCATCTGTAGCTGCCCACACAGGAGGACCATCTTCAGGGTCTTGATTTGTCAGACTGGCGATATTGACAAACAAACAGATAAGCTCTATTCTGACTTCCAATTCTGCTAATTTTCCTAAACCAAGATGTGACTGGGTTGCCCAGCGTAAGACAGAGAATATTGCAGGCCACATTACCTAAGCTGGAGTCAAAAGGCTCAGGTTTTCTTCCAACTAAGGTGTTCAGTCTCCTGCCCCGCATCTGGCCTGATGCTATCCTTGGGTTCCGAGGTGGGTACTCTTTCCCCAAAACTAATATTGGTGTAGTCTGTTCTGTAATGCCAGCCATTCCTGGTGGGAGGCCGAGCTCTTGCCACCACGAGCAGAGGGAACCTGGGCTGGAAATGATCGTTTTGTTTGACACTCCCCATCCTCCCGGCTCTAGCCCTGGAAACTGAATGAGAGTTGAAGCTGTTTGGATGCTTCTGCTTCCCTGGCCCCAGAGACTGGTCCGGGTTCCTCATCTGATCTGAGATAGATCAAGCAGTTCTTCCATGGATTATTGTTTCCGTGGATGGGCAGTGTCTCTCTGTGGCCTGAGCTTGTAAAGACATGAGTTGGAGCTATGAGAGGCCAAGTCTCCACCATGTGCATGAGCCATTTTGAAAAAATGGTCCGATAGAGTGAGAAACAGAGAAGAGGGACAATTATTAGGGCCTCTAGACCTGTTGCCGGGCATCCCCGTGGCAGCTTCCATCTGAGCTTGGAAATGGATATGTATCTTGGGCTCACATGCAGAACGCCTAATGCAAAGACCTCTTCCTCTTTCAGTTGGTCTCAGGTAACTCAGCTCTAAGTGTTTTCAGCACTTTTAGGTCTAGCTCTTCATCACTTAGGGATTCCCAGGTGGTTCGGTGGTAAAGAATCTGCCTGCCAATTCAGGAGAGTCAGAAGACTTGGGTTGGATCCCTGAGTCAAGAAGGTCCCCTGGAGGAGGAAATGGCAACCTACTCCAGTATTCTTGCTGGAAAAATCCCATGGACAGAGGAGCCTGGCGGACCACAGTCTGTGAGGTTGCAAAGAGTCGGACATGACCGAGCACACATACTCCATCACTTCACCCTGCCTTTTCCTAGGTGGCCCCCTGTGGCCTCTCCACTCACATGCATCATTCTCCCCTCTGCTACCCCGCCACACACCGCCAACACCCAGCCCTCCCGGCGCCCAGGGTGAATGATCTGCCGCTGCCAGGACCACTTAGCTTATCTACTCCAGTCCCATGCCTCCTCCTTTTTACTCATTCCCTGCTATTTGTCTGGGCGTTCGTGTGTTTCTTCAGAAAGACTATAGATTCCTTTGAGAGCAAGAATCTCTTTATGCCGACTCCCGTTGCCTAGTATCACAGTTCACACACAATAGGCCCTCCATAAATATTTGCTAAATAAATCAAATAAGAATCCCCATCTCCCTGACAGATCATCCCTGACTCAAGGGAAGGAAAGAAGTCAATTCTCTTTTCCTTCCTCGCTGAAGCAATTTGCAGACTCTCTGATTCCTCTTCCTCTCTCACAGCGTGTCCTTCTCCTCTCTGCATCTCAGGTCAGTGCTGTAGAGTCCCTGTGAAGTGGGGCCCGGATGGGAGGTGGGAGTGGGGTCTGTCTCCCACACGCATCGTTGGCTCCTCTCCAGACAACACAAATACATTTACAAGCTGAGTTAAAGCCTGGTGTGGTACTGTGTTTGCCTCTGAAGGGAAGACACTGCTTCCTCATTAAAAGCTTGGGAATCTCCTTTTTGTAGTATTTATATTGGATTCAGGTAACTAGTACATTTCACTTATGTAACAGATGCTGGTATGGCACTCACTGAATGCCGGACGCTGTTCGGAACGCTTTAATCATAGTAACTAGTTCCACCTCATGACAGCCTTGCCAGGTTGATAAAGTTATTACTCTCAGCCTCATTTCACAGATGAGGAAATGGGGACACAGAATGATTAAGGGACTTGGTCAAGGTCACACAGCAATTGATCGCTAAGCTGGAATTGGAATAGGCAGGCCAGAACCCACGGCCTACCCACTATGTCCTGCTGCCTGTCCCTGTGAACAGGGTGGGGTCCAGATGGCGCGTCTGAGTTGCCTGTTTTGACACTCCGGACTCTTGAGAGCAGGAAGTCTCTTTGCCCTGACTATCTGACAGCACGTCAACGTGTGCTTAATCAATGTTTCTGGGCTCACTGATTCTTTACCTATGGCTTGAATACAGGTTTATTTATATTATTCTATGTATTTAATTGTCCACGCTGTAATCAATGCTAGTCTAAAATTTGGCTCCACAAAATATATTTCAAACAACCAAGGAATCATGCCAAGAATTAACGCTAATTACACACTATACCCATTTTGAGTACTGGAGATGACTTGAAGGCAAAACGTGTGTTGTTTAAAATTATTCAACTGATAGTAAATAAAATATGATTTTGTCCAAAGGAGAGAGAAAGTTGCAGGTCCCTTTTCTCTTTTTATTGCCTTCTCTAGGTATCTAGAATCAGATGGGACATTTTTTTCCCCTAATTTTTAGTCTTTTTCTTGAATTAGTACATATTTTTTAGCTGCTCTTAAGCCACACTTACTGTTCAGCAAAAAAGAATCATATTCAAACCCCACTCTGTGGCTTTACCTCCAATGAACAAAACAAACATGAAAAACACACGTGGGCTATTTATTTGATGCAGGGGTTATTCATAGGATGGTGTCTGGATACCTTTTGGAGCCAATTCTAGTTGCCTCAGGGTATTCCTAAGTTGAATTCCAGGAATAAAGTGTTTATAAATAATGAGCATAAAAAAGGAATGCACTCATCCCAGCCACTCCTTTATAGAGACCCAGTGGCCTTACTTTGCAGCTACCAACTCCTTCAAGTAGTTAATTGGTTAGCTGGTTGGGTTAAGTTGGTGTCTCAACCCTATCGGACCCAACACTCTATTTTATGACAAATTTAACTTTTTTTAATCTGTAAATGAAATCATATATAATAAAGTCTAAATAAATAAAAATTTAAAATAATATGAAGTGGTTCAGTTCAGTTCAGTTGCTCAGTCGTGTCCGTCTCTTCATGATCCCATGAATCACGGCATGCCAGGCCTCCCTGTCCATCACCAGCTCCCGGAGTTCACTCAGACCCATGTCCATCGAGTCAGTGATGCAATCCAGCCATCTCATCCTCTGTCATCCCCTTCTCCTCCTGCCCCCAATCCCTCCCAGCATCAGAGTCTTTTCCAATGAGTCAACTCTTCGCATGAGGTGGCCAAAGTACTGGAATTTCAGCTTCAGCATCATTCCCTCCAAAGAAATCCCAGGGCTGATCTCCTTCAGAATGGACTGGTTGGATCTCCTTGTAGTCCAAGGGACTCTCAAGAGTCTTCTCCAACACCACAGTTCAAAAGCATCAGTTCTTCAGTGCTCAGCTTTCTTTACAGTCCAACTCTCACATCCATACATGACCACAGGAAAAACCATAGCCTTGATTAGACGGACCTTTGTTGGCAGAGTAATGTCTCTGCTTTTGAATATGCTATCTAGGTTGGTCATAACTTTCCTTCCAAGGAGTAAGCGTCTTTTAATTTCATGGCTGCAGTCACCATCTGCAGTGATTTTGGAGCCCCCAAAAATAAAGTCTGACACTGTTTCCACTGTTTCCCCATCTATTTCCCATGAAGTGATGGGACTGGATGCCATGATCTTCGTTTTCTGAATAATTAAAAGAGAAGTGATAATAAATAATTTATAGTAATGTAGCTATTTTAATGTATAAATTCTCTGCAGTATTACAATAGGAGAAATAAAGTTGACAGACATTTGCATGTCAAATGTAGACATGTAGACTCTACTAATGTAGGGTCCCCATAATATAAAATGTGAAGTAATATGTAATACACAATATATATAAGAGCAATTGGGTTGATGTAGACATGCTGTATTGGTGACTCAAAGACCATGAACAGCACTGCAAACAATGATGTGATTTTCCCAAACTATGAACCAATCTTGGCAAAATTTCCGAGTAATCTTGTATAATCTTCTCTTAATTTACATGGCAGTTATACACCTAGACAATTCATCTTATATTAAAACAGTACAAGCTGCTTTGTGCTTGTGGGTAAATGGAGTTAGTGTCTAGGCTGAGATAATAATAAGCAGGTTTTTACCTATGTAAATGTGCAGCAAGACATTCAAAAGTTTGCAGGGCCTGGGGGAATTTTTTGTCATGCAGGGCTGTCCTGAACACTGGACAGCCTTCTAAATTCGAGACTTCTAAATGCCCTTTAAAGAATTCACCTGCAATGCTGGAGACCCCGGGTCGATTCCTGGGTCAGGAGATCCACTAAATCAGGAAGATCTTGGGTCAGGAAGATCCACTGGAGAAGGGATAGGCTACCCGCTCCAGTATTCTGGCCTAGAGAATTCCATGGACTGTATAGTCCATGGGGTTGCAAAGAGTCAGACACTACTGAGCGACTTTCACATGCTAAATGCCAGTAATATCCTGCAGTCATTGTGTCATTCAATGACGATTGCCCTAAATTTTCCCTAAATGCCCTCTATTGTTGACACCATTGACAACAACTGGGTTAATTCCTAGTGTTGGATTTAGTCTCAAATGATTATGTCAATTTATTCTCCTGACTTTCTGTAGTCCTTGAAAGCCAAAGGCACGTCTGCAGTAAAATCCTCAGTAGTTAGGTTATTGGTTGGTATGATTGGTTATACATGGAGACTGTACATTCCATGAGAGCAAGGGCCCAGTTCACTCTGTACCTAGTACATACCTAGTATCCACATGAGGCTGGGCTTTATAAGTCTTGCTGGAAGGAGTAAATAATTTGGGAGTTGGACATCTGGGTTAACATAGAGATATATGCTATTGAAAAGAAATAGTTTTGGTAGTTTCAAGTATATGCGACATCCAAATGCTAGGGTGCGTGTGCATGCTTAGCTGCTTAGTGTTTGAACCCTTGTCTCTTAGTCTCCTGCATTGGCAAGTGAGTTCTTTACTACAAGCTCCACCTTGGAAGCCCACTCACTAGAGACACTGGTGAAAAGAAAGTGTTAGTCGCTCAATCGTGTCTAACTCTTTGCAACCCATGGACTATAGCCCGCCAGGCTCCTCCGTCCATGGGATTTTCCAGGTAAGAATACTGGACTGGGTTGCCATTTCCTTTTCCAGGCGATTGTCCCAACCCAGGGATTGAGTCTCCCACATTGCATGCAGATTCTTTACTGTCTGAGCCACCAGGGAAGGTAGTTAAGTCTTATTCAAAAATACCATGGTTGTTTCTGGTTGAATGAGTGACATGGTAATGATTGAAACCATCTGGGACCTGTCAAAAACCCAGAACCTTCAAGTCATTTTGAGGGGAAGGGAGCATGATGAGAACCCACTATGAGCTGTGGCTTTGGCCTAAAAGGTTTGCTTCATCTTCATGGTGTCTATGAAGCCACTATTAACAATCCTGTTTTTGAAAATGATAAAATTAGACTCAACAAGGCAAATAATCACCCAAAGGCAAACAGCTGACTCAACAGTAGAACAGAGTTTGAACCCAGAACTGTCTGATTCCGGAGGCTTTGTCTTTCCAAGAAATCATACTCCCCCTGTTTCTTCAGTGAGACAAAGCTACTGCTGCTGCTAAGTCACTTCAGTCGTGTCTGACTCTGTGTGACCCCATAGACGGCAGCCCACCAGGCTCCCCCATCCCTGGGATTCTCCAGGCAAGAACACTGGAGTGGGTTGCCATTTCCTTCTCCAATGCATGAAAGTGAAAAGTGAAAGTGAAGTCGCTCAGTCATGTCCGACTCTTAGCGACCCCATGGACTGCAGCCTACCAGGCTCCTCCATCCATGGGATTTTCCAGGCAAGAGTACTGGAGTGGGGTGCCATTGCCTTCTCCGGAGACAAAGCTAAGGCTCTGTTAAATCTATACCTGTTGCTAAGTCACTGAAGGGCCATAAATTCTGGCTATGATATTATTATAATTTTTTTCTCTACGGAGTTCCAATTGTCATGTCTATTAAATTCCACTTTTCTGGTGGGTCAGTGATTTTTGGATTGATACTGTTCTTAATTGAGTGCCAGCATTCTGTGTCTTGTGAACTCACATTAGTGGGATTCTTGAGAACCCGGACTAGGTCCCCTCTGTCTTTGGGTCTCCAGAACCTTGGCATGGTACTAGGCACAGAGTGGACATTCGGGGAATGTTTGTTGATTGACTTTAATTGTGTGCTGTTTCTCCTTTCAGGCCTTGGCCTTACACAATATTTCAGCGAGGCTTTGACCTGGTTTTGGGAGAACAGCCTTCTGATAAAATATTCAGGTAAGTGGTTGCCTAGGGATGTGCTTACATAGGGATGTGCAAGCCCCACATCCCACTGAACTTTCTTTCCTAGTGGTAATTTATAAAATGGGAAACACATGTAGTCATTCTACCCTTCCAGTAAGAGGAACCCTTGCCCCCTTCATCCAGTGAGAGCGTGGAGTGCGTGGAGGATGAATGGATCCTGTTGAGGTCCTGGCTTCCTTCCTTGCCTGCTCTGGAACCCCCACTCTTGGAACCCCCTGATTCCACACTTGTTAAACAGAGCTGCGTTGCATGCCAGGCTCTATTGTTGTGAAGAATACATGAGATAATGCGGGGAAAGCCCCCAGCAAGGGAACTGGCAAAGAACAAGCAATTAATGTTAGTTTTTGCCTCTCCATTTTGCATCTAATTTGCACCTTCCACATAAAGCCTTAAGTTGTTTAGAACAAACCCCTCCCACCTCTGCCTCTGTCCTTTCTCAGCCATACTTCATTATTATTTTCTTTAATCTACCACCTTCCTCGTCGAATTGGATGTTTCCAGTCTCTCCCAAATTTCTACCTACATACCTGGGAATGGTACGTATTAGACAAGTCAGCAGGCAGAGGAAGAATTTGGGTGCCAGCCATGAACTATGGGATTTTCATAGAGTCTAATTCCCACCAGACCTTAGCTGGAACACAAGTCTATCTCCAGGCTAAGACTGTATCTTCCATTTATTCTGTCAGTCTATTTTTCACTCAATGTGCATCTGCTGAGTATCCAGTAAGTGCCAGAGATTGTGCTTGTGCTGCCCGTGCGGACATGAGTGCACCTCCCTTCGTGAACAAGTCCTCTGGGAGAGGCATAAATAGTCCTGCCCAAGTGTCTGATGTCAGAGGAGCAATAGCTACTGCATGGCATGTTAGAGGAATGACATGCAAAGAGAAAACTTGCTTCCTGTTCACTGCGGTCAGAGGGTGTGTACAGAGTCTTGCCTATTCCCTGCCCCAGCCCCCACTATCAGCCAGTCCCAGCCTTGATGCTAATCTTTCTCCTGTATTTGCCTCCTCGAGCTGGCTCCTCTGCCTCAGCTTCTCCTGCTCCTTCTCTCTGTCTGGGATAGACTGGGCTTGGCCACTGCCACGCTCTCCTAAAGCAACTTTCTAGCTGGGAGTCCAGATTCACAGAACCGCTTTCTCCCAGAGCCTTCCCTGCCCTTTTCTCTTCCGAGTGTCTCTCCTGGGACAGGCTGGGTTATATTAATGGCCTTGGCCGCAGGCGGCTTTTGAGGATTTGTTCTACAAGAGATGTCAGCTGTATTCCTTAGACTATGACTCAAGCATTTAAACTTTCCAACAATGATTTATTATCGGGCTGACTCTTTTTTTCCTCCCATTTTCCTACCACTTGTCTGTTGGGACCTTCGAAAGGTGATAAAGATAAGGCAGATGGGGAGTCTGGTGGGGGTTGATTAACATGGATAAGTTCCCACTCCCCTAAAAGTCAGAAAAACTAGGGCCTCCATGAAATTGCTGTTAGAGAAGAACCTGCACAAAAATCGTGTTTCTATCCCCACAAGCACCATCTGTTCAAATTTGTTAGGTACCAACTGGATGTGATACCCACTTACGACAGAAGGAGTCAGTTGTGTGGTTTGACCCATGCGGTCAACTATCTCAGAAGTCGGTGGGTTAATCCATAAGTGATTAATCATTTTGATCCTTAACAAGACAGTAACTAGGCTCTCAGATGAGAACATTGGGTCATGATCTCCTTATTTCAGATACTTAGAATTTTAATCAGAACCTTCTGTGATCTGAGTAAACCAACTACCAGTGGCCACTCTGGAAAATTCTGTGATCTGGTCAGTGACTACAATTTCTTGCTGCTGCTACTGCTGCTGCTGCTAAGTCGCTTCAGTCGTGTCCGACCCTGTGCAACCCCATGGACGGCAGCCCATCAGGCTCCCCTGTCCCTGGGATTATCCAGGCAAGAACACTGGAGTGGGTTGCCATTTCCTTCTCCAATGCATGAAAGTGAAAAGTGAAAGTGAAGTCGCTCAGTCGTGTCCGACTCTTCACGACCTCATGGACTGCAGCCTACCAGGCTCCTCCATCCATGGGATTTTCCAGGCAAGAGTACTGGAGTTGGGTGCCATCATCTCCTCTGACAATTTCTTAAAGGAGCTAAATAACTATTTACTTGGTACTCTGTTCACTTATGATATAGAATTTTGACACATAAACTGCATATGTGATATAGAGTCTCGGTGGGACCAGGGCATGAGTGTTTTGTAAAAACACCACGGTAATTCCAATCTGTACCTGGGATTGAGAAACACTGGCCTGGAGCTTCTCCAATCCATTGCATCAATTCACAATGACTTTCCACCTCCAAATTTGTATATATACTGACTTTACTATGTATTTGTCAATTATTTATTTCATGGTTATTTCTAATTTGTGTATTTGCTTCTCCAATGAAATGGTTGTCGTCCTGAAGGGAGGGGAGTACCTGTTATGGTTTTAAATATTTACTATCTGGCACACCATTTTGAACAAGCATGTGTGCACTCAGTCACTCAGTTGTGTCCAATTCTTTTCGACTCTATGGACTGTAGCCTGCCAGGCTGCTCTGTCCATGGAATTTTCCAGGCAAGAATACTGGGGTGGGTTGCCATTTCCTACTCCAGGGGATCTTCCCAAGCCAGGAATAGAAACCACATTTCTTGTATCTCTGTATTGGCAGGTGGATTCTTCACCACTGAATCACCTGGGAAGCCCTTTGAACATATAGGTGGTGGTTGAGTCACTAAGTCATGTCTGACTCTTGTGACCCCATGGACTGTAGCCTACCAAGCTCCTCTGTCCATGGGATTCTCCAGTCAAAAATATTGGAGTGGGTTGCCATTTCCTTTTCTAGGGGATCTTCCTGACCCAGGATTCAAACCCAGATCTTCTGCAATGCAGGCAGATTCTTTACCAACTGAGCTACAAGGGAAGCCCTTTGAGCAAGTAGGTTTTCAGTAAATATCTGTAGATGATCATTTCAAGTATTTCCTAATTAGATTGAGAAAAGGCCTTGAAACCTAACCTTGGTAATCTGTAATCCCAAAGAATGCCTTAGAAGGGGTCCAAGCTAGACTCACAGGGTCCAGGGGAGCCCTGAACCTCCAGGATGCGTCTCCTCAGCCAACCTTCCTGGTGCTGAAGATGGTCTTTCTGTGGTAGCTAGGATCCCTCTATTCCACTAGATCCTCTGGTGGCAGGGGTGAGTACAGACCAAATTTTTCTCTTGAAGACTGTCCTCCCAAGTCTGTACTTGCATTCCTTGGAATAAGACCTCCTTCTGGAATGGCCTGCTCTAGGAAAGGGTGGAGACGCCAGGCTAAGAGCGACTTTTCAGTTTTCCCACATTCTGTTTCATGCCAAGCCACAGCGAGAGCACAGGCTTATTCCGTCCAGTGCTTTCTGGCAAACATTTGCTTCTGGACAGAAATTTCAAGTGCCAGTTCAACAGGGCCATGTGCAGGGCTCAATCCACAGCTGAGCCATCAACTGTGCTGGTCACCACCAACTGTCATGCGAGAAGACCCAACCTGGGAAAGCATTCCAGATGTTCACCCAACTTCTGTTTGGTGGCTTTTTGAAGTCCTTCCTGCCAAATCCACATGGATGAGGGACAGATGAGATTTTAGAAAGCAGCTTTTCTCTGACAGTTTGTTCTATATTTGGATTTTGGAGTCACTCAGTAGATTTTGCAGATAAAAGAAAACTTCAGAATTTCATAGGCATGAGCCAACATGGGCTGGAAAGCGGCTGTGAGCAACACTTGAGAATCAGGCTATTGCCCATCTTTCCCACTTAAGGAGAGGTGACCTTGGGAGGTTGCTAAACTTCTTAAAACATTAGTCGACGCCTTGGTAGAATGGGAGAAAATGACTAATCTCAGAGGGCAGCGGTGAGGATAAATCACACAGTCCTACAGAGCACCTGCTTTAGAAAGTTCTCAATAAACGTTGGTCTCTCCCCACACCTGACTTTGCTTCACCTACAGGACTTCTTCACCTTGACCCTACCAGAGAGTGGAGGTTTTCTTATTAACTTGGTAGAGTGTCATGTTTCAGAAGCTGCTGTGCATTCAGGAAGATCTTTATCCTATCAAATCCAGATCCATCTCAACCATTAAATGTATTCAAACAGAGCGATTAACCCATATCCTATTTTAAATGAACAAGAATTTCCACCACCGCCTCTATCTTTAAATTGGGAAATTGGGATTATATCCGCTAGCAGCCTGTTCAAACTAAAGAACATAACTAAATCTCCTGTTGATCAGTCAGTAAATATTCATGGAGTGACCTTCCTGGGTCAGAAATTATGTTTGGCAGTGGGGAATACAAAGATGACAAAGAACTGTCCTCTGCCATCCAAGAGAGAATGTTTGTATGAATGGTGATGGACATGTGAAAAGGTGGGTATAGATCAGCATCTCAGGGTGATAAAGTGCCATGTGCAGAAGAGAGTCCCTTACTCAGCCTAAGAGTGTGAAGGCCCTGGAGAGCTTTCAGGAAGAGGTGGGGCCTTAACTGAGTCTTAAAATGAGTCTGGCAAAGGAGAGGAAAGAAAATTCAGAAAGGAGGATTAAGAGCAAAGGCAAAGAGATGAGAAAATCAGGACAACTTTAGGAGCCATAGTCCAATTGCATTGTAGGAACAGAAAGTTTGAAGCGATTTTGGTGACAGAAGCCACTGGAGACTGACATCTTTGGAGATGTGGACTGAGTTCTGTGGTTTAAAGTAAAGGGTTAATCGCTGAGTCATGTCAGGCTCTTTATGACCCCACCAGGCTCCTTTGTGCATGGAATTCTCCAGGCAAGAATACTAGAGTGGGTTGCCATGCCCTCCTCCAGGGGATCTTCCAACCCGGGACTGAACCCAGGTCTCCTGCACACACGCATACACCCACCAAATGCCCTCCCCAAGCATGTGTGTGTGTGTATAGGAGGGGTGTGTGTGTGTGTGTGTGTGTGTGAAGGAGCTGGCATACTTTCACCAGGCACAATTTCACAGAAGAGTGGGGTGGTGGGTCTCTTCTTCTGTCCCCCTAGTAATGGGCTTCCCTCATCTGGTGCAGACAGCTCCCTCACAGACATCACCCCCCCATTGCCTCTGGTTCCCATGGGTAGGGAGAACTGAGTGCCTCCTTCAGAGCAAAAGCATCTCTGCTATTTCAGTGCTGCCTAATGCAGAGGTGCCCCCACAGGTCAGAGAAGTAGGGCCCTGAGAGTCAGGCTGGGAATCAGGGAGAAACCTCCCCAATCCTGCCCCAAACCCACGTGCTCAGTGGTTTTGCCCCCCACCCACCCTGGGCCCCTGCTTTCTCTTCTTTCAGCTCCTCTACTACCCAGGTCTGTCCTTCAGGGAGTGGATGAAAAAGCATGGGGCTTAGTTACTAAGTAACTCATGAGCCTTGGGCCGTGGGGATTCTCTGTGGCCCACATCCTAAGCAGGGCTACATGTCTCGTAAAAGATCTCACGTCATCAGTCTGCTTTCCTAGCATCTCAGGCAACCTGGAGCGGCAGAGGTTGGCGGGGGCGGTGGTGGAGAGAGGAGCGTGTGGGTTAGGGGAGAGAAAGGAGTGGGACCTGCAGTGGTGCTCAGCGACCAGCATGCTAATGGAGCCGGTGCTGGTTCTGTTTAATTGTACACATCCTTCCATTGTTCCACCCTCCACATTAAGTGGGAAGGGGACGCCAGACTGCCACAGCCTCCTGATATCCCACCCACACTGGCTTTTATCCCAGGGACTATTTTTGACTGTGAACACAGAGCATTTGAATGCCTTTGGAATCAAATGAATGAATAAATAAACAAATACTCTCTCATGGTTTCCTTAAGCTCTCCCGTGAAATGCTGATTGATTCCTTTATTCCTTTTAGCCCTTGTTATAGGAAAAAAAAAAAATCTTCCTTGCCTCCAGAGGGTTAGCACCATTAGCTAGGGGTGTGGGTAGAGAGAGAGAGCAGAGAATACATCTAGGCTTGCCTTGTTCATCTTCTTCTCTCCCCCTGGGAGGCTCCTGGCTTCAATTGTTTCTGCTCCCATCTCACAGAAGCCAGAAAAAGGGAGTTTGCTTCTTTCCTTTCCTTGGTAGGGTTCCTCTAGGCACAGAGAGAAAGCATCGCTACCAGTGTGGGTGTGCAATTTGAGGGATGGGAATGGTGGGAGGCCGGTGTGTCTTTTCAATTAAAATGCTTCCAGTTATATCTGACTTAAGATCAGGGAGAAGACAATGGCACCCCACTCCAGTACTCTTGCCTGGAGAGTCCCATGGATGGAGGAGCCTGGTGGGCTACAGTCCATGGGGTCGCTAAGAGTCAGACACGGCTGAGCGACTTCACTTTCCCTTTTCACTTTCATGCACTGGAGAAGGAAATGGCAACCCACTCCAGTGTTCTTGCCTGGAGAATCCCAGGGACGGGGGAGGCTGGTGGGCTGCCGTCAATGGGGTCGCACAGAGTCGGATACGACTGAAGCGACTTAGCAGCAGCAGCAGCAAGATCATGGAAGCCAGCTTCAAATCTGAAGGAAACTGGAACTCGATGTCTTATGGTTTGAAGAAGAGACACTTTTAGCAGCTGGCGAGTGGATAACATGTTGAGCTCTCCAATGGTCTGGATGCGTGAGCAGGGGTCAGCCTCTCTGCCTCCATCAGACTCAATTATCTCATCCATAAAATGGGAATACGCTCTCCTTTTTGGAGAGGACTACAAGGGTTGAGAAGGAAGCAGCTGGAGTTAGGGTGCCAGGTCCTCCGGTGGTGTTTATCCCCCAGCCCTAACCAGGTGGTGTTGGGTGTCCCTGCAGATTCACCTACACGCTTGGGGAGGGCATGTGGCTGCCGCTCAGCAAAAGCTTTGTGATTCCACCTGCTGAACTGGCCATCAACCCATCAGCAAAGTGTAAGACAGACATGACAGTGATGGAAGATGCTGTGGAGGTCCGGTGAGTCCAGCCTCGGGCCCGAGGCACGCACTGAGTTTGGGAGGCTGGGTGAGAAACTACCCGAAGGTTCCGAGCGCTGGGAGAGGAATCAAGCTGGAAGGAGAAGCTGGCAGGCTGCCTTCCGCTTCCCCAGATGCAGTGCCAAGGTCTACTCTATCTGGGTCAATATTGCACACCGCAAGGCTGATGCACCGAGAGAGGACATAAAATGAGAGTTTGTAAGCACTTCCTACGGCCCCTCAGGACTGACAGGCAATAAAATGTTAATTTCTTTGCCTGAGTTTAGACCTCCTTCTTTGACCAGGTGTTACTGCCTTGGCTTATTTCCCAGAGATGGAGAACGTCTATAATTTGTTAGTTCAAGGCTCCAAGACTGGTTGATCTTTAGTATTTGTAAGAGAGAGTGAGACGTGATCTGGTCGGCCAGACAGGAAAGTGGGATGTGAAGCTACCTGTTGCACCTGGCGTCCCCTGACCTCCTCCCACCTCCTGCCACTTCTTCCCACAGAGAGGAGCTGATGACCTCGTCCTCCTTCGACAGCCTGGAGGTCCTCTTAGACTCGTTTGGACCAGTCCGTGATTGCAGCAAGGACAATGGGGGCTGCAGTAAGAACTTCCGTTGCATCTCAGATCGCAAACTGGATTCGACCGGCTGTGTGGTACGTCTGCCCTGTTGAGCTTGTAATTTCAGAAAGTGGGGCCACAGGATAAGACACAATGAAGATAGAGGTGGAAACATATTGTGAGTAAAACAGAGGGTCGAGAGTGATTCCTCCCTAGCTTTAACTACTGTCTAGTCTATGTTATGAATTTTCTTTTGACAGAGCTAAGGAGCTAATTAGAGGTATTTATGCAGAGCTAATCTAGAGGTATTTATGCAGCACCTACTGTGTGCAACTATCCAAGGAAAATGTCATGAACTGTGTAGCATGGTTCTTTCTTTCTTAATAGTCTTGCACTCTAGTTGATGAGCGATATCCTCAAACAATTTGAGAACTAATTAACTGCTCAATGGTAAAATATTGACTCCAATAGGAAATAGACTGCATTTACTACAATAGGAAATTCTAGAAGATGCCTACCTTTGTTTAGAGTCAAATTACATTGACTGTAATAGGAAATTTTAGAAGATACCTAAGTCCAAAATGATAAAAGAAGTAAGTTATGCCAGGAATGGCAGAGAAACAATAAAAATACATCCCCTTTGAAACTATGGCAATGAACTCTTGCTTCACCAAAGATGGTTTCCTACTTTATTGGTTCTAGTCCACGGGGTCGCAAAGAGTCAGACACGACTGAGTGACTTTCACTTTCACTTCATGGGCTTTGACGATGTATAAGCTGTGTGATGCTATGACATACAAAGACTGTTTGGGCTGGAGTGAACTAAGCTCCATGCCATGCCATGGATGTGAAAACTGGTGGACCTGTGTAGGTGAATGGAGGCAGGAGCAGGTGGGCAAGCCTGCTGGTGCCTTTATATTGATCATTTTCTTGCCCATCAACACTATCAGTTTTCAGCCTTCCCTTCTCTTAAGGATGGAATGATGCAGTCCTCACAGAGAGGAAAGGGAATGGGGCAGAGAAGAGAGACAGGAATGCTGTACACAAAGTTGGCATGAAGGAGTGGAAGAGGTGATTAATTGAGACACATTGTTATGCAGTGTTTCCAGGCAGAGCTGGGAGCTTCCAGCTCTAGGGAGGATATAAGCTTCATCTTGCTTCCCAGTCTGGCAGCTGTGCTCTTGTAAAGAGACCCAGAGCAGGGGCAAGCTGGGAGGATGCTGGGCCAATTCCATCCTTCATACCCCCCACTTCCTTGTCTCTGAGCACCTGCTCTGTGCAGGGAGCTGTTCTCCATCAAAGATGTATATGTACTGGGTGCAGAGCCCTGAGACCTCCCCAGTCTTCATAGATTGAGCAGCAGTTGACAGGAGCCTGATTCTCCTGAGAAAGACAGAAAATGAAGAAAAAGGAAAGAGAAAGACCAGAGGGGCAGGGAGGTGGAGGACCTGGCCAGTCCATCAA
Organism: Bos grunniens; assembly: GCF_055505025.1. Lineage (NCBI taxonomy): Eukaryota > Metazoa > Chordata > Mammalia > Artiodactyla > Bovidae > Bos > Bos grunniens. The sequence continues at coordinate 22,881,924 of NC_141180.1, forward strand.
AAAGAAGAGAAGGCAGAGAAGACTACCAGGAAACAAAGAAAAGTGCTCTTTAGGTCATGTCTCCCAGAAGCAGTCAGTAGTAAGTGGATGTCCCAGGTGTTCCCCAGCTTCCTATTCCACCCTCAGTTGTCTTAAGCAATGAACTTCCCAACTGGCCCCCTCGGGAGACGGTCTCACTGTCTAATGGAGTTCCCAGCCGGGACAGCTGTTGTTGTTTTTTGTTCTTTAGCTATTCAACCTGCATTTCCTCCAGATTTTAACCTTTCCATCCTTGGTGCTCTCTCGGGTGGGTCTTTCTAAGTACTGAAACCCTGCGTGTGCACCTATGTATACATCCCTCCCCTCAAGTGAGCCTGAGCGTGCCCACGCATACACACACGTGCACATGGACCTATTCCCCATCTCTTCCCGCTCCTCTGCCCCTTCTCGGAGCCCCCCAGGGTTTGCCTGTCAGCTGCCTTCTGTTGGTGATCCTAGGCCCTTCCACTTGGCATACTGCCGTGCTGATGTATTTTTGTACCTTTGACTCTGTGATCTGTGAGACAGAACTCACAGGAATAGTTACGATGAATATGCATTTGCTGTAGGGCTGCTGCATTTACAAATCAGAGCCACTGAGAAGTTGCCCAATTACACCGGAGCTTGGCATTAGCGTAAGACTTTGAAGTCAGTGGCCCACGTGGCTCTTGGAGGGAGGAGGGGGCCAGGCCCATTCAAGTGACTGCTTCTCATTGGCCATGAAGCCCAGGATCCCTGAGGCAGGAAGGCTGGGACTTGAAAGGTGACCACATCATAATCCCGTGACCCTACTGAGGACACTGAGCCTGATCTGACTCCACCGAGCAGCAGCACCGTCCTAAAGCCTCGTCATCTTAGCACGGCGGCCCTATGTCATCAGGAGGTGGGCCGGGGACAAGGGCATCAGCTGTAGCACCTGCAGTTTGGGGGGAGAATCGGCTGCCTTCCTCCTCTCCATCCACAGCAACCCTGGCATTCAGTTCTCTAGGTGCTGAACTGAAAGGCTTCCCCAGAAAGGCTTATGCTTATGAAAGGAGAGGAGGCACTCAGAGCTGGCCCTGACGGGATCTGGAAAGGGGACAGAGATGTGGGAAGAGACCATATTCAACCACAAATTTTCATGACTGAATTCAAGCCAGACAGGTGGGGTGGTCCACATTGGCTGCTCAACCTTCCTTCTTTCTAGGAAGGCAGGGCACGTCTCTCTGCTACGCATGGACTCCCACAGGGTTAATTGCTACTCAGTTAATTGCCCTGTTGTTTATATAGTCTCTGGGGACAGGAAACAAATGCCCGTGAAAGGCTCAGCCCTGTATCAGCCTCAGTCCACTCTGTTCCAAAACAAACCACACTCCATGGCAGGATTGCTAAACCCAGGAATGGTTCCCAGAGCAGAGATCCACCCTTTACCACCCCGGACAATGGGTCTTACTGCTTCCCATTGTCCCTATTGTGCCATGGTGGGTGGGAGCAGTGGTTACCACCTGGATAGCACAAAGGTTCGGTGCTCTGTTTGGTGGAGCCCCAGGCCGTCCTGCAGAGTCCCTGAGTTAGTGGCCTATGGCTGCTATGACAAATTACCCCAGGTTTGATGGCCTAAAACAATAGCCGTTTTCTTATCTTGGTAGGTGAGAATCCAGTTCTGTGTCACTGGGCTAACACCGGGGTGTGAGCAGGGCTGCGTTCCTTTCTGGAGGCTCCATTCCTGGCCTTGTCCCACTTCCAAAGGTTGCCAGCATTTGGGGACTCATGGTCCCCTTCCACCATCTTTAAATCAGCTTTGTTGCATTTTCCGGACCATTCTTCTGTAGCACCTCTTCTCTTCTGCCCTCCCTCTTCCCCTTTAAGGACTCCTGTGATTCCCTTGGGCTCACTTGGATAATCCAGGATCATCTCCTCATCTCAGGAGCCTTAAAAAGCCCCTTTTGTCACAGGTTCCCGGGACTATGTCACAGACATCCTTGGAGACAGCAGTGGAGACTGGGGCTGCCTTGGTGGGTGGAACACCAGTCTCCTCTCTCCCAGCTTGAACCAGAGCATGTTCCTTATCAAGCCTACCTGTTGAGGCTTAATGTAAGGCTTTATTTGGAAGTTTGAAAATGATTTCCAACACTATAAAACTATAAAAAACACTATAAAATGGAAAACCTGTGCTCTAATGCTTCTTCCTTATTTTCACACTCATCCTGACAGTGCCCCTCTGCCCCAAATGCCTTCTGCTTCGGGAGGTGTCTGCACATGAGGAGATGAGCAGACTGTGGCCTTGGAAGGAAGAGGTCTGCTGTCCTGCTTCTCGTGTATTGAACACATGACCTTCCTTGCCAGAGCATCGTACTCTAATGAGCTTTGAATTACCCAGTGACCCTGCCGCCCTTCTGTCCACTTGCTGTCCGCAGTGGTTTCCCATGAAATGTGTCATTTCACCTCTACTGGAGCGCAGCTGTGCAGAGACCATTACAGATGACCATCTCTCTGTAGGACAGTAAGCAGAAGGGTCTGCCTCAGAGGCTTTCAGAGAAGTAAGGGCAGGATGTTGAAATATAAATTTCATTCCATAATCAAACTTTTCCCCCTTGGGAGAAGTACTGCATGGCTTGGGCTTACATGTCCCCATCAAACAGTGAGGGAAATCATTATTTATGAGAGGAATAAGACTGCTGTGTTGTAAAAAAAAAAAAAAAAAGCCTATTTTGAGTAGGAATTATAGTTGTGTATCTTATGAATCATCCAGGTAAAGCAAGGCAGGCTCAGCTGCAGAAAAGTGGTTCCTCTTCTCTCAGGGACCCTGAAGACACCCTGTGTCCATCCGTCATATTCATCTGCCAACAGGGCCTTCATCTCATAGTCTGGAACTGAGGTGTGTGTGTCTCAGGCTGAGTGAGATTTGACTAGACTCCCAGGTAATTAATCAACCAAAAAGCATTGGTAGAAACAGAGGGAAAAGACAGAGAAGAAAAGGAGTTGAATGGGGAAAATCATTTTAATCTCATTAGCACATCGTGCTTTAGACCAGTAATAAGTCAAGAAGCCATGAGCATCTCGTGAAAGAGGATTAACCTTGTGTATTTTAGGGGTCACTGAAATATGAGCTCATTTATTAGACCCTCTTGATGGGGGAGGGTAGTTGCCATAATAAATGGAGTTTTCTTACTTGGACTGCTAAATGTAACCTATGCACAAAGACGGATTAAGATCTGACCTTGGAGCTCAATCCTGATCAAAAAGTTCTCTTTTTTTTTAAATTAAAAAAAGTTTTTGTTTTTATTTTGACTACGGGGGTCTTCTTTGTGGTGCGCAGGCTTCTCTAGCTGCAGCACAGGGTCTTTCTGTGGTAAACTGCATATGGGATCTTAATTCCCTGACCAGGGATCGAACCTGCATCCCCTTCATTGGAAGCATGGATTCTCAACCACTGGACTACCAAGGAAGTCTCCAGGCAGTTCTCTTTTAAGGAAGAAGTGGAGGGATTGTCCACAAGCCAGGAGAAGAGAGCAGCCAGTCCTTGAAGAGGGAAAATACAAACTCCTCCTGGAGGCAGGATTTCTCTCCTGACAACTTGTCTCTGGCTTTAAGGACTTCTAGGAAAAGGCCATGATTTAGAGCCTATGCTACTGCTGCTAAGTCACTTCAGTCGTGTCTGACTCCGTGCGACCCCATAGACGGCAGCCCACCAGGCTCCCCCGTCCCTGAGATTCTCCAAGCATAAGAGCCTATAGTTGCATTGTATTTACATACAGATTTTTTTTCCATTTTTAAAAAATTTATTTATTTTAATTGGAGGCTAATTACAATATACATGCAGATTTTGAGAATCTCAAAATGTGATGACAATAGCACAAAAAATATTCAGGCTAAAACAGAAGCAGATGTATACCATGGGAAACTTGATTGATTAGACTCCTTGGGGATGGAAGTTCTAGTTCAACAAGGGTTAAGAAGGAAACTATTTTTGGTTTCAGCTTTTTTTTTTTCTGGAAATCTTTCAAAAATCTTTTACTTTGAACTGCAACCCAAGTAAGTTACAGTGCAGTAAAGATAATTGCATCTTTTTTAGTGATTGAGGATCTTGTCTTGCCTTCATGGTCATTGCTTTGAATGGTTTGCAGTGTTTTGTCCTATAAATATATGTACCCATAATACAGTGTGTGTTTGTGTGTGTGTGTGTGTGAAGAGAAGAGGACAGAGAGAGAATATCAGACTGAATCTACAAATCCTTAATTGATTCCAGAATGTACTGTAGGAGTTGCTTAAGACAATCAGATAAACAACACATCTGCAGGATTTCTTTATTTTGTTGACACGTTGACTTATTTTTTAGTGATCCCAAGATCCAGGTTTTTTTCACACTTGAGAAGCAGCCTGGCCGAGTGGAAGAGACACAACTGAACTTTGGGGTCAGATAGAACTAGATCCAAATTCTGATTCTGCCATTTTTCACCTCTGTGACTTTAAACAAGTTACCACTTAATCCTTCAGAGTCTAAGTTTGTTCTTTTATGAAATGAGGGGGGAAAAGTCTAATTGTGTAGTTAGGACTAAAGATAATTTATGTAGATTGTTCTGCACATAGAATTGCTTAATTCCCAATAGCTGTTATTATTATTTTTAGCTTTGCTTAGGAGAAAAGAATATCCAGCTTGGACAAAGCAACTAACTCTGTCTTCTTTCCAAATCTCCTGAGAAAGTGTAAACATCAGGTGGTCCAATTTGGCACAGTGATGGTTATCTGACACCAGGGCCTGGCAAGATGCCCATGTGCTAGGTTTGGGGCATTTTGGAACAAAGCCTGCTTGGGTTTCTTTGGTGACATCTTTGTCAAACATTACACCTGATGGGGCATTCTGAAACAAAGCGGGTGGTTGAGAAGATGGGGAGTCCTGGCTGATGACTGAGACAGCTAGCTGGTACAAGGGTTGAAACCACATGAGGTGGGAATAACAAGAGTACTGGCTTTGTCTCTCTGATGGCTTTTCTCAAGCTTCATAGAAGGAAAAAAAAAGAACTCGTGGCAACCAGTGCAGCCCATTTAATTCCAATCAAATGTCTATGTTTCAGTACCCGCATCCATGCCTGGGCAGCCTCACAGCGGTGAAGCCAGCTCCCTTCTGGTGCCACATCTGGCCTAACAGCTGGGTGGCAAAGAAAATGGATGAGTTGGGGGGCTAACAGAATGTGGGGTGCAATCCTCAGCTGCCTCGTTTGCTTGTTTACCAGCATCTGAAACATCTGGGTTTGCATGGCACGAGGAAGCCCTTGGAAGCATCTTTAAATGCTGTCACCTTCCAGCACTCCAGCTGGCTTCGTGGGGAGAGAGGGGATGGACCAGGCTGGAAGCCTGGCAGGCCCCTGGTCGGGGGGGCCATTTGTTTGGGAAATTGCAAAATTAGCATCAGCAAACAGTGTGATCCTGTTGTGATCTTCAATTGGGAAGCATGGAGGGCAGGGAGGTGGATTTTCAGGGCCACACCTGCGACAGCTCCAGGCTACTAGGTCAGGATGCTTGGCAACCAGGAGCAGGAGCTAGCCAGGCAGCAGGGCAGGAGGGGCAGTGTTTAACAGGGTTCCACTGAGTTTTTAAAGGCATTTTTTGGTTTGGTTCCAGTTTTGAAGGAGTGTGTTAGCTAGCTGATAGTAGGTCAGATCTAGACAGACCTGCCCAGCTCTGCCCCATACAGACTGCTGGACCCTGGGCAAGTTATCTGTCTCCTTCCATCCTGTTGGAAAGAATCCATTGTAATGCAGACATACAGCCTCTATTGCACAGACAGAGGAAGCGGGTTGGCAAAAAAAAATATCCTTTGGCTTTTAGATGGAGTCCAGTGAGGTGAGAAGTTTATGCATTAATTGGCAATGCTAATAGTTTCCAAGTCTGTTAAATGAGAATAATATGGGCTTCCCAGGCGGTGCTAGTGGTAAAGAATCCACCTGCCAGTGCAGGTAACATAAGAGACACAGGCTCTATCCCTGGGTCAGAAAGATCCCCTGAGGAGGGCATGGTAACCCGCTCCAGTATTCTTGCCTGGAGAATCCCATGGACAGAGGAGCCTGGCAGGCTATAGTCGCAAAGAGTCAGACACAACTCAAGTGACTTAGCACGTAACAAAGCAAGAGCTACTAGTAAGTGTTCAGTTTATGGTGACTGTTGCATGAGAGCCTGATGTGGCTGTGAGGTGATGACGGAGCAACCAAGTCATGGACTCCACAGCCAGCCAGCCAGGGTTTTAGGATGGTCCTCCTGTGATCAGCCATGTGACATTAGAAGGTTAAGCTTTCTGTGCCCCAGTGTCTTCACATGTAAATTGAGGATGATCAGCCTGCTTACCTTATGAGATGCTGTGAGGGTTATATAAGTAAGACGTAGGAATGTTGGCCACTGCCTGGCTTACCATGGGTGCCTTGTGAGCCTTCCTACTGCTCCCCAAGCCTCCCTGTTCTCCCTGAGACCTGACCAGTTATCTCTTCCTGGATCACCACCTTTGCTGTCATTCTTGAGACGTTTACGGAGGACATGGCAGTGTAGAAAAAGCTAAATGTTTTACCCTGAGTGTCCAGGGAACTGGGATAAAGCCCAAACCCAAGTGTGGCCCCTGTGGATCCTCGAGGTCACGCCCTTGACTGTGCATCTTCCCCAGGGCATCCTCGAGGCAGGACCATCACAAGAAGAGCCATCAAACCTCCCTTCAAGGTCATGGAGAAGGTCCACTTCCTTCTTCTAGCTCGCAGCCCTGACTCAGTCCACTTTCTCCAACACCGCCATCCATTGCCAACATTGACAAAGTGCTTTGAAACATAAAAAATAAAGTCCTATCAATCCAAAGTCCAAACAGCAGCACTCCCTGCCCCTTGCCCAAAGGAATCCCTGCAAATGCATTTTAGTTCCGGCCCATCCAGCTTCCACTCTCCTGCCAGCCTAAGGCCCAGCTGGGAGGCCGGGGCACCTCGGCGCTGTCTTGCCACCGTGCTCCCTTCCAGCCTGCTTGGAGGGATCAGCTTTAATGCAGATGTGTGTGATCTGTGCCCAGGGAGAAGCAGCGAGAGGTCCCTTGCTTTTACAGGGAGTCCAGCTTAGTGGGAAATTCGTGCACGACTTACCAGTGTTGACGGCTTCAAGTCTGAGTGCTAAAAATAGGCATCAGTGGCTACACTCTGGTTCCCAGAGAACCCCGGCCCCTGGCTCACCCACCTGTGTGGATGCTTTCTGATTGTGCCAGTGTCCCTCCGGACTCAGCCCCATGAAGGACAGCTCCGGCTGCTACGACCGCCACATCGGGGTGGACTGCTCTGATGGCTTCAACGGGGGCTGTGAGCAGCTGTGTCTGCAGCAGATGGCGCCCTTCCCAGATGACCCTGCCGTGTACAACATCCTCATGTTCTGTGGGTGAGTTGAGCTGCCCTCAAGGCCAACCTATTGGCGGGGATGTGGGACTTTCAGAAAAGTAGATCACAGAGAACTGGTCGACCTAGGCCAGCCCTTAGGGTCTGAGGAAACTGCCTTCAGGACTGGAAGAGGAGCATTTTTAGAGTCAGAGTTGGGAGGACCCTCAGGGAGTCTCATGTCAGTACTGACAGACAATGAGGGAAAAACCCCTAAGTCATTGCCAGCTTACACTAGAATTTCCAAACTGTGTTTTGTGGTGCTGTGTTAATTGCTTTGTGACAATAGGATGCTGTGGTCCAAAAGCCTGGGGAAGATTATGTAAAGCTAATCACGTATCAAAGAAGGGACGAGGCGGGAGTGCAGGCATGGTTAAATTCTGCCGCTGAAGTCCCAGCATTTGGTGCAGCCATACTCCCTCAGACGTAGACGATCTTCAGTGTAAAGAGCCGTTTCCCATGGAGCGGCTTGGTCCCGTCATTTGTTCTAAGGCTCGCCCCATGAGGGCAGGCGATGCCACACCATTTTACAGTTGATAAAAATAAGTAATGCACCTGTGAGGTTGAGACCCTCAAGACTGGGGAGTTGCTAAGTGGGAAGATGAGCACTAGAATTCAGGCCCTCTCTGGTTTTTCAAAAATTCTGCAGTTCCCTCAAAATTTAAATTTATACCACTGACTGGAATTATATTTAAAAATATTTTCATGGTGTATTTATAAAGTAAGTAAAGATTTGGCCTGTTCTTCTGCAGCCGTGGTTTCCTCCCCCTCTTCCTCCAGCTCACCTCCCCCACCTCGTTCCCTGTCTCTCCTCTCCTGCCTGTCAGGGAGAGCACTGATTTTATGCCATATACCCTGTTGGCCACAGGGCTGCAAAGATGAAGGACATGTAGTTCTTGTCCTCAAGGATCTCACAATCCAATAGGCTTGCAATGCAAATCAGTGTTTATAGGAATAAAGCTATGCTGGATTGTTGCTAAAAGCCAGTGCCTGCCTTGAATAATAATCATGAGAACATTATTCAGCGGACTAGTAATGTTATTTTATTGTATTTCATTTTATTTTCTTTCTTTGCAATTGAGCAATATTCCTGTTTAGTTTTTTTTTGTAAAATCCCACTCCATAAATGGAAGCTTGATGTCTATTTTAATGCCTCTATAACGGTATCATTATGATTGACCCACTTCAATTAATGAAGTAAATGTAGCCAAAGTTGCATCACACTCATTTATTTAACAAACGTGTCTGAACACCCACTCTGTGCAGACAAACGAGTTAAGTGTCACGTGTAGGAGACAGAGCAGGATGTGAGGTCTGTTCTCCTCCCTCTCAGAGGAGTTTACAGTGGGACACACAGCCAGGGCAACAGAGGATGGGATGGTTGGATGGCATCACTGACTCAATGGACATGAGTTGGAGCCAGCTCGGGGAGATAGTGAAGGACAGAGAAGCCTGGCAGGCTGCAGTCCATGGGGCTGCACGGAATCAGACATGACTGGCCAGCTGAACAGCAATGTGCAGCCATGAGCACAAAGAATGGTGGAGCTGGGGCAGGGGGAGAGCAAGTTGTCGAGATGCTCAGGGTGGACTGAGAGGGAACTTTCATTCCGTTGTGGGTCTCAAGTCAAGTCTGTTGCTTAGACCATGCAGTAGGTCCCTAACTGGACTTTTCTTTCCTATTTCATCAGGATTTGGTACACATGTATATTTAGCACTCTCCAAGCCACTATATATATAGCCTGCCAGAAGAAGTCCTTGATTTGAGGTTCTTTAGGAAGACCAAATCACATGCGCTTGTAATTAAAGCGCTCTGCTTACACCTGTTCACGCGATATATAAATGGTAAATGGAGGCTGCAACAATGTTGCCTTAACATAGGCTCCATTTGTACCTCTGCTAATGAGGATAGCAACATTTAATGAGCACCTATTAGAAGCTAGGCACCTTCTTTATCTTATGCAAACTTCTCAGTAACCCAACAAAGCAGCTACTGTTTATCCCACTTCTACAGATGTGGAAACTGGAGCTCTTGAGAGGTCAGTCAACTGATTCAAGGTCATTCAGTAAAGGGCAGCAGTATTGCCATGATAAAATTGCTTCTCAGCACTTAAAACTATGATTATTTGTTCCTCTCTTTAGAACAGAGGTCTTTATCTTATTGCAACATTTACTGTAGATAGCAATAAATGATGTGTTTTAATGTCATGAATATCTATAAATTCTAAATTTGGAATGCTTCTAAGGAGAGACCCAAATTAAATCAATATGCTTTTAAAATGACAGCTTTATCAAAATATTTCTTACTTGAAGGAACAAATTATGTTCTTCTCACTAGAACTACAAATAGAGCCCCACTAATGACTGATGGGTCATTGGCCCATGTTTACCAACATTAGTATTGCTCTTCCATTAAAACAACTGCACATGCTTAATGGGGAGGACGCCCAGGAGGTGTCCACACAGCATGTCCTAGTAACTATTTCGTTCAGGAAGGCTACTCTGAATGAAGGGGAGTTAATACAGGTTGATCTTGCGTTTGGACACGTTCAAACAGAACACAGCTGCAAGATGATCAATCTTTTTAATTTCTTAGTTGACTTGTCACAGGACCAGATTAGAAGGTTATTAATTTGTTAAGTGTCATTCTTTTTGCTGCCTAATTACCCTCCAAACAAATGCAGGGTCTGACCATATAGATTGTTCTGGAGAAAGGCTCTAGAACATCTTGGATTTAAATGTGTCTACTCACATGGTAAAACAACTATACTCCAGTTAAAAAAAAAAAAAAAGGTTTCCAAGGTGTGGGTGATAAATATGTTAATTCATTTATAAGCTTATGTCCAGTGTTTCTTACCGTATCTGGGAAATCATACATATAGAGGAGAGAGAACTGCAGAGCTCTGGAAAGCACTTGTCTGCGAAGAAAAGGTGAGAGGTTCTGTATGATCACATAATGCAAGGAGACTCCATTTATAGACCTAAGAAACTGAGTTATAAAGGTGACAAAATCAATTCAGGATACTCACAATCTTTGGCTATCCAACACTCTTCTGAAGGCATCTTTTTTCCCCCAACCTAGGAGTTGGCTGCATGGCTTATTGATGGAGTAACTTCTTATCTTGAGTTTTCCACTATGCTAGATGCATCGAGGATTACAAGCTTGGTGTGGACGGACGCTCTTGCCAACTCATCACGGAGACATGCCCAGAGGGAGGTGACTGTGGGGAAAGCAGAGAGCTTCCCATGAACCAGACCCTCTTTGGGGAGATGTTCTTTGGTTACAATAACCATTCCAAGGAAGTGGCGGCTGGACAGGTGCTGAAAGGAACGTTCAGGTGAACCCCACATCCATAGAGCTGGTTATTCAGGGCTGCTGATGAATCTTGTCCCTGATGGGCCATAAAGCCAGCATAAAGTCTTGTATCTTGGATCCACGTAAATGCAACCCTAAAAGGATAGGTTACTTCCTGCCCCCTGGTCTTTTCTAGGTTTATACTCCTTCTTCCAGAACCCAAGAACCATGAACAGTAAAGTGTTAAGTAAATTTTTACCTTGTCCAGGCAGGGACTGTAAGATTTTCCATGGAAGCCACCACAAAGTGCCCAGGTTCTGTCATCCCTCTGAGTCTTGGCATGTGAGTCAATCTAGAATAAGTCCCCATTTTGGTCCAAGAATCCCCGAGGGACCCTGAGATCCTTACAGGGAATATTCAAGGTCCTGCCTTTTCCAACTACAGAGAGTGTGGGTTTTCTTCATATATTTTGACCCAAACAATATATCGCAATAAATTGAATGCAGAGGTGAGAATTCAGCTGTTTTCTATAAAGTCAGACATTTAAAAAATTTGCAAAAAATGTAAAGTATTGCCACTTGTCATCATTATTCAAAACAAGTTAATATTAAATGTGTTTATTACTATCATTTAAAATGGATCAATAGGTATTTTAAAAATTTTCTTTCATTTTATAATATGAAATTGATAAATGGTAAGTGTTGATAGATATACAAAAAAAACCTACTTGGAGTATTCAGTTATTTTTTAAGGGTATAAAAGGATCCGGAGAACAAAATGTCTCAAACCACTGACTTAGACTGTTTCTAGGAGATTCTCCATTTGAGCCCTGTCCTTCATCTAGCTTAGGTTATTTGAGTACATCTTCCTCAGAACCCATGCATTTCAGGTAAAGATGATGATGAAAGTGTTATAATATGGACCAGCAATTGATAGCAAGCTGGGTCTGGGTTCTTACAAGAAAAAAACCTATAGTCAATTTTCGAGCTAGTTCTTAGAGTCAGCTGCATTTTCTGTTACAGACAGTAGACTTTATAAAATTTCTCCTCTTATCCTGGGACCTCGTTTGCCAATGGCAAGCAGTGAGGTCTCATGGGAAATATTGTGGTGGCTGCATTTGCTCTGGGGAGAGGGGCTCCGGGAGTAAGAACTGGAAGGGAGGGAAGAATATTCTCTATCTTGTAAGTAGACCTTTTCAGCAGGTTTGTTTCTCATCTCCCCCAGCCCTCACCTTACTTCTCGCACTCGAATCTTACTTGAGACATGTACACTGAGTGGGGTTCACCACGAGGGGAATATTTGGTCCACCGTGGGTTGAGATACAGCTCCCCCACTGACGACTGGGGCTCACCTGAATACTCAGAGATGAAAGTCTGCCTCTGTTTTCAGGCAAAACAACTTTGCTCGAGGTTTAGACCAGCAACTGCCAGACGGTCTTGTGGTGGCCACTGTCCCCCTGGAGAATCAGTGCCTGGAGGAAATCTCGGAGCCCACCCCAGACCCCGACTTCCTGACTGGTGAGTGTACCATGCACCTTACTTAACTGGCAGAAGCAAGCAGCTCCCTGTGACCTTAGGAGCTCAAGAGTCTTGACCTTGCTTATCTTGGTTTCAAAGCCTGTGATTTCCTTGATACATGCTAAAAGCTCAGTCCTAAAACAACATCAGCAGGATTATTTGTCAGTAAAACAGCCAATATTATTACATAATTATCTGCAAAATGGCCATAATAATACCTTTCCCTGCTAGCTTTATTGGGATGCTTTGAAAACAAATGAGATAATAGATATGTAAGAGTGAAGAGTTCTCAATGGATTAGAGGAAGTGACCGGGTCAAGAGTAGAGGTAGAGAGAAGGTGGATGGCTTCCAGGCTGAATGTCTGTCATGTGGATGGCTGCGTTTCCCTGACAAGCACCTAGAGAGCAGTGTGAGGGAATAGAAAGTGATAGAGCTTTGTTGTCAAACGACCCTGAGTCTGACTGTCAGATGAGTCCTAGCTCTGCTACATTCCAGCTGTGTGACAGTAGACAGCACAGTCTCTTGGGGTATTATGGCCCCCGTTGTAAGATGGAGATCATGGCACCTGTTCCTCAATGTTGTTTTGAGCCCAGTGGCACTCCTCTCCTGGGCTCATTATGGATGAAGTTATGAGGTGCTTGGGAGAGGTGGGCATACCTGGGGATGCTTCTCCATTCTGTGCCACTGAAGACCCCAGTGAGTGCTTCCTGGACCAAAGAAGACACTTCAGAGGTTTCCAGAGACCCATAAGACGCAGCCATCTGGGAACTCGGCGTCACTTACTAGAAGACTGGACACGAGCTCGTCTGCTGTCAGCTTTGGTCATTTCTCCATGCTCCTCTTCCTTCTCCATTCTATGTCTTCCTTATTCTAGACCTTTATCCCTTTTATTACCCCCTTTTCTGAAGAATGGCTTGAACTGAATGTGAGCCTTTTTCAGATATCATGTCTGAAACATTCCTTTAGACTGGAATGGGATTAAAAGCAGGTCCATCTGAGGTAGCATAGCGCAGTGATTACTAGCTCAGCCTCTGGAGCCTGACAGCAGTTCTCAGCTCTTCACTGGCTGTACAATCTGGGACAAGTTACTTACCTTCTCTGTGCCTCAGTTTTTTTTACCTGTAAAAAAGGGGTGTTATAACATTGCCTTTCTGATAGGATTAGTATAAAGAACAAATATTTGTAAGGTTTTTAGAGCAGTTCCTGATGCATAGTGAGATGAATGTTTAGTAAATAAATAAATATACCAAAGGAGAAAGAAAATATGGACACTCAAGCTCCCAAATTGTGTCTCCCTTATAGCAGAAGGAAAGAGAACAAGAGAGAAAACAATTAGATATTTTCTGTACTGGAAATAAATCTAAATAACCTGCCTTCTAAAATATTGCACACATGCACATGTGCCTGCACACACACACACACACACACACACACACTCCTCTGAAAAAATTAAAGTGCACCTCTGGGTGTATTACTGCAACCTACATTGCTGGTGTTTGGCAATCTGGTTTTCTTGTTTCCATGTCATTTGCTGAGAAACACTTCCTGAGTGTGTGTAAAATGCCTTGTAAAGGAGGTGTGAGATGGCACACAGAAGCGGGACAGGCTCCACACCACCGCTAAACCACCTGGCTTCTGTTTAGTGAGTCACCAGGACAACTTGCTCACAGGTTAGAACTTACATGGAAGTGAGGAGCTGGGCTTCAGATGCCAGGCTGGAGGACGCAGTCCTGGATGCGACCTGAACTTTGGGGCTGGGGGGAGAACAGGTCTGAGAAACATCAGGAAAACATGTGTCTGAATCTCCATCTTTGGAAATAAGAAAAAGATCCAAACTTGGTTCTCATCCACGAGGGAGATATCTTTCTTCCCCATGTCCTTGGACCCCTCCTGGTTTGGCATATCTGAGGCCAAAGGAGAAGGATGTCCTGGTGGGACACTTCCTTTTTCAGGGTTTGAGGCAATGGCATTCCTAAAAGTATAGAGAGAATTTTTTGTGACCTGCTGATTTTATTCCCAGCCTTTTATTTTTTAACCTATTTTGATTAAAAAGTGATACCAGTTAGACTAAGAGTAGGTATTTCCTTTGACGTAAGAAGGAATCAGTCTTGTTTTTTCAAAGCCTGGAATAACTAGAAGAATCAGTTAAAAGGGGGACTTCCCTGGTGATCCAGTGGCTAAGATCCCATGCTCCCAGTGCAGGGGACCCAGGCTTTACCCCTAGTGAGGAAACTAGATCCCACATCCTGCAACTAATTGCGTGCTGCAGTTGCCAATGCAAGAGACACAGGTTTGTTCCCTGGGTGGGGAAGATCCTCTGAAGTAGGAAATGGCAACCCACTCCAGGATTCTTGCCTGGAAAAGTCCGTAGGCAGAGGAGCCTGGCTGGCGGGCTGCAGTACTGTTGTAGCCACACATTCCGGTAAACAAACTCATTCAGAAGGACAATGCAGATAGTGGAGTGCAGCTTATTACACCGGCGGGCCCAAGGCAGAGTCTCCTCTTGGCCAAGGACCCAGACCAGTTTTTGTGAAAACTTTATATACCCTAAGTGTACTTGTTCAAACCCATCTCCCCAAATTCCTTGAAACTAGCCTGGACAAGGTAAAAGAGAGATATGATCAAAGTTAACCCATGATTCATGTGTCACAAGACTAGATAAACAGTGGGTATTTATCAATAGGCCTGTGGTCATAGCCCGATAAACATAATGGAATTTACCACTTTGTTCTGTTACAGAGATAATTAGCATATTCTTTTAGGCAACGGGGAGTCCAAGTCCAAGTCCTGAGGCTCTTTTATCTGGGGAGTCTGGTTTTCCGTTGGTATGCCATTTCTATAGACTCCGGGCACAAAGTTCAGAATCCACTGGGAGGGTGACCATGCATGTAGCCTAATGTTCGCAGCCTGGCCTAAGATGGAGTCAGGCTCTGTCTGTTTTCTCCTTCAGTACATGCGGCTGCAAAGAGTCAGACACAACTGAGAGACTGAGCACACACACACACAACTAAAAACGATTCCCTGTGTGCCACAACTAAGACCAGCCAAATAAATAAATATTGGGGGGAAAAAAAAAGAATCAGTTAAAGAGACTATTGACCACATTTCTTCCATATTTATTTTCTAGTTCTGGTAGCACTTTAATTATACCTTTCCTGAGAGTCATACAGAGAATGTCATAGCGTGCCTCACTATGCACTATTATAGGTCTAAATCCCCATAAAACTTTAAGCTCACAAGATTTCAGAGCAAAAAATGATCTTCAAATTCTTCAATATCAGCATTTTCAAGCATTTTATTTCATTTTTTTATGAAAAAACAGTGCTCCACTCATAAGTAGGTTATCTTCAAATTCCTCTGGAAAGACTATAGCATCAACCTCTCAGCAATTTGTAACACCTGAGCATGGAAGAGATTCCAAGAAGTCCTGCCCTAAAGAAACACCTTTTACTTAGTCCAGAAATTCCCTAATCTATTTAACTAGAGAATCCTCTTACACATAACAGAATTATAGGCTTAAAGAAAGTACTGGAGGGATTTCCTTTGGTGATCCAGTGGTAAGAGTCCGCTTACCAGTGCAGAGGACACAGGTATGATCCCTGGCCCAGGAATTAAGATCCCACAAGACACCAGGCAACTAAGCCTGTGTGCCCCAGCTACTGAGCCCACGCACCCTAGAGCTTGTGTTCCACAACAAACGCCACTGCGATGAGAAGCCCACACACCACAGTGAAGAAGATCTTCCCGACCTGGGATCAAACCCGAGTCTCCCGCATTGCAGGCAGGCGCTTTACCGTCTGAACCACCAGGGAAGCCCTGGTGGGCTGACTTTATAGAAGACAGCTGAATTCTCACCTCTGCATTCAATTTATTTTAATATGTTGTTTGGGTCAAAGTATATGAAGAAAACCCATGCTTTCTGTAGTTGGAAAAGGCAGGACCTTGAATATTCCATGTACGGATCTCAGGCTCCCTCAGGGATTCTTGGACCACAATGGGGACCTAGTCTAGACTGACTCATGTGCCACAACTAGAGAAGCTCTCCACAACCAGAGAAAACCTGCACACAGCGACAAAGACCCAGTGCAGCCAAAAATATATATATATATACTGGAAAGTTACTGATGTATGTGTTTTATCTTGCAGACTTCTTTCCTCCTTATCAAAACAGTTAAGAACTCAAAGCTTTACTAGCCTTTTGGGTGTTATAAGCGTGTGGAAATAAATGAAGACCAACAAAATGAGAACAAGTGAAGGCTACTTACACACAGCGAGGGAGTCAGCCACCATCACCTGCTTTTTTGCAGAGACCAAGAGACAGAGAAATAGGAAAGCTGTAAAGTGGAAAAAAAGGAGGGCTTCAGATAGGCGTTGATTGGCATGTAGGCTGTTGGCAGGTAGGTGACCCAACTAACCAGGAGGGAGGTATTCTTAGGTAAATGTTTAGGAGATGTATGTGACTCTCTCTGGTGGAGCCTAACTTGCAAGCAAGAACAAAACTTAGGGAAGCTGTCAGTTATTAATCAAGTCTTAATCAAGTCCTGCTGATTTTGGCTTGATTGTTACAGGAGTTACTGTTTGGCTTGCTGAACTTCCAATAGATAGTGGTCTGACTTCTTACAAGTCTGACTTAGAGATGGTAGGCTCGTTTCTTGGGCTGGTTGCTGTAGATTGTCAGAGTTCTAGTTTTCATGTGGCCTGGCTATTGTCCATTTGATTTTCAGTCTCTCAGTTGAGAAAAGAAGAGAGTGTAGAGGCAGACCAAGGAGGTAGAGGAGGCCACATCCATGGGCATATTGCGTGCCATAATCAAGAAATCCTATGTGAAGATTCAGAGCTCTGGGCTGTTTTGGAATTTCTTCAAGTTCATCCAAAGGAAGCAGACTCTTATCTTCAGCGCTTTGGGGATTAAACATCCCCTTGACATTTCAATAAAATAACAGGAGTAGACTAAATTCCTTATTTTCTTTCTTCCTCCCTCCCTTCCTTGTCTCCTTCCTTCTTTCTGTTTTCTTTCCTCCTTATCTTCCTTGCCTGCCCGCTTGCTTTCCTTCTCTTTTCTTCCTTTCCTTCCTTCTTTTCTTCCTTTCCTCCTTTCTTTCACACAGTTCTATTAAGTCATTCTTTTTTCAAGCATATGAACAGAAAAATAATCTCCTTTCTTGAGAAAATAGATATTTTGTTTGGAAAAAAAGCCATTCACAAAAGTATCCCAAACAATAATAAAAGAAAAAACTAAAACTCACTGCATTGCAAGGGCACACTGAGAAAGAACCCTATGACTCAGCAAGAAAATACATACTTTAAAATATCCCTTTCTTTTTAACTAATGGAAGTATTATCTGTAAGTGAGCACAGAACATCATTTCCCGAGCATTCACAGTTACGTAACTGTTTCCCTGAGTGTGGTGTAGGGTAAATGCACTCGGTAGATTGCTGTTTAGCAGTGAAGTAATGGAGTTCAGATGTTTGGCTCAACGTGGCTGAGTGTGAGACACTGTCACCCCTGCTCACCCCCAACATCCAAGCTTAC
Source organism: Bos grunniens (assembly GCF_055505025.1). Lineage (NCBI taxonomy): Eukaryota > Metazoa > Chordata > Mammalia > Artiodactyla > Bovidae > Bos > Bos grunniens. The sequence continues at coordinate 22,899,658 of NC_141180.1, forward strand.
TTTCTGCTTTCCTCCCTCTGTTGACCTGAACTAAGGCCTGGGAATTTATAACAAAAACATCAGTTAACAAATGTCAGGTTCACCCAGTTAGGGGTAATGATCTGCATGATGCTTCATATTTTCTCTGTGGGCTTTTATACCTGTAACTTTATTTGTCCTGATAACCTACCTATAAAGTAGCCTGGATGAATTCTATTATCCCCTATTTTTCAGATACAAAAACTGAAAGAAATGAGTTGCCGAGCCCCAAATCACACTGATTGGAATTACAGAATTGAAAAGGAGGCCAGGGGTCATCTCAGCTCAGCTGCTCACTTTACAGATGCAACGCTGGGAACCACTAGATCTCCTGGCCAGGTCCCACCTCCTGATTCCCTGCCCTTTTGTTTTCCTGCTAGGAAACAATTCCCTTAAAGGGAATGTTTTCTGATATATTGAAAACAATCTTTATTTATCAGGCTTGCTATCTTTTTATTAATAGAGTTTCTGAAATAGCAGCAAGCTGATGAGCTAGCATCACTAGAGAACGTGTGCTTCATAGAACAATTTTACAAAACATGCACATTATAACTCTAAGAAAACATACCTTGGAGGCCTGTGACTGCAGTCTTATACTTGTAAAGTTAGAATTTCCTTTATATGCTTCTCCGATTAACATAAAGGCTAAAAGCCAGAGTATGCAGAAGTAAAACTGGCATCACAAAGCTTAATGCCCTAAAAGAAGAGCATCTGAAAGGAAGCATACTGAAAACCTTTTCTGAGTTTCAAGTAACTTATCTTTGATTACCTGAGATCAAATTTAAGCAATTGATTCAGTAAGCACCTCTCCTGACCTTTTTTCCCATTTTTCTTATCTATAATTATTCCCATATGATTCACACAGAAATGGAAATTTGGCAATTACTTAGCTAATTTGATTGGAGTTGACAAGCAGCTAATTAATCCCGCCCACTCTTCATCCAGTTTAGGTACTAAATTAGTTGATTTAGCTCAAAGGAAGCATGGGTCAAAATGGCAAGATAATTCACTGTGTGTGTGTTATTGCCATTATATTTATGCAGACACACTCACTATCTAAGTTTATCATACCTGTGATCATTATATCTGCATATGTACATATATATATATACACATACACATATGTATACATTAGGCAGAGAAATGAAGCTAAAATTGACTTTCTAAAGTCAGCAAGGTGATTTCTTTGTTTCCTATGGCCTAATTATTTTGTTTCTGTAGCATTTTACATTTATAGTAATGACTAGAATTCCAGTAGAATGCCACTCTTTCTCCAAGGTGTTCAAGCAAGAACAGCTCATTATAGCATCAATAAGAGGCTATACAGGGTGTATTAATTGAGAATAACCTTGGGTAAGTAACTTGGCTTCTCAGAGCCTCAGTTTTCCCATTTATAAAAGAGGGACCACACATAAAGTGTCTATCACATGTCTGGCACATTGATGACATTCAGTAGAAGGCAGTGGTCCCCAGCCTTTTTGGCACCATTTTCATGATTTCATGGAAGACAATTTTTTTACAGAGCTGGGAGGGGAGGTGGGTGAAGGGTTGTTTTCAGGATGATTCAAATGCATTACATTTATTGTGTGCTTTATTTCACAATAAAGTTATTACTATTAACTTTAATTATATCAGTTTGATAGTAATTATAATAATATTATCAAACAAATTATGATTATGAAATGATAAAAATAATCATCATATGCTATTGTTATTATATCAGCTCCACCTCAGATCATCAGGTATTAGATCCTGGAGGTTGGGAACCCTTGGTATAGGGCCCATTCCTGCCCCTTACTAACTTACTTATGCTAATACAGTCGCTCCTGGTAAAGACAAAACAGCATTATCAGCTTTAGAGTAATTAAAACCTTAATACTGAACACAAATCAGTTAAATAGGACACAAAAATCAATGTTATCAGGAACGTGAGCTGAGTCAATTACTACAGCTATTAAAGAGAGTAAAAACCTGTGTGTTCCAGTAAGCCTAGAGTTTCATATAAGTTTATTAAGGGAGTATTAGAGGAGAATGGAGAAGGCAATGGCACCCCACTCCAGTACTCTTGCCTGGAAAATCCCATGGACGGAGGAGCCTGGTAGGCTGCAGTCCATGGGGTTCCTAAGAGTCAGACACGGCTGAGCGACTTCACTTTCACTTTTCACTTTCATGCCTTGGAGAAGGAAATGGCAACCCACTCCAGTATTCTTGCCTGGAGAATCCCAGGGACAGGGGAGCCTGGTGGGCTGCTGTCTATGGGGTCACACAGAGTTGGACACGACTGAAGTGACTTAGGAGCAGCAGCAGCAGAGGAGAAAGGTTGAGAACCCAGGCCTGGTCTCAGACACACCTGGAACTCTGTCTGGCTCTGTGTAGGTCCCTTATGCAAACACCCTCTCTACGCTTCCATTTCCTCATTTATAAGATACAAACAAGAGCACCCAGCTCACAAGGATCATGTGACTATATACAAAGTGCTCAGCCAAATGCCTGCCACCGAGTAAAGGTTTATAGCTGTTGTTACTATGACTCCAGAGAGTTTCTGCATCCAAACACACTTTCTCATTTTCTCACGATTACACACCCTAACCAGAAGACTTGGGACTTAGGAATCAACTGCCCGCACTGAGCCCTCATCTCCTCTGTCCCTAGGGATGGTGAACTTCAGTGAGGTGTCCGGATACCCCGTGCTGCAGCACTGGAAGGTCCGCTCCGTGATGTACCATATCAAGCTCAACCAAGTGGCCGTCTCTCAGGGTGAGCGCAGCTGTGAGCTGTCATCCACCCCCGGGGCGTGGAGTTCCTTCCCCAGGGCACAAACCTTTTATCCATGGTGAAGATGCCGTCCAAAAATGTAGCCACTTCACAAGATCTATAACCTGTTCACTCGATTCACCCTTCAGGGCAAATGGCTGGAATGGGATCATTTTCTTAGCATAGATTAAATTGCAAGTTCTATCTTGGATGATAGAAGAGATGGAAAGGGCAGTGTGGGAACCATGGAAGATGAGCACCTACTTTATCATTTTTCCTGGGGTCATACAAAAGCAGACTTTTTATAAATTGACAGAATAAAATTTTCCAAATGCAAAGAGTATACTTTAGAGGTTCTATCTGCTGAAAGAAATACGGGAAAGAGGGCAATAAAGGGGAAGTGGTGAAGAAAAATAGAAAACAACCCACTCCAGTATTCTTGCCTGGGAAGTCCCATGGACAGAGGAGCCTGGTGGGCTACAGTCCACAGGGTCACAAACACTTGGATACAATGTAGTGACTAAACACAGCAAAGATTTCTAAACAGTAAGTAAACAAGATAGGTAGATATAGATTTATCTACTATATATGTGTGTGTGTATACACACACACACATACTTATGTCTTTATATCTGTATCTAGTAAGTTAAGAAACAGTGAATTCTAAACTTACTTAGGATAAATTATTCCAAAACAGAACAGTGAGGCATCTTGTGTAAGTATTCTTCAAACCTTAGTGATAAATGCCTTGAGTCAAGTTTTTCCTAACATTTGAGCAATCCCACTGTGAAGTTTGCAAAAGAGGAAATATCTAACAAAACGGCCTTAACATGGGCTTGCATCCCTATTTCACCTCAGCCCCATGGACTAGAAGAACGTGACTCCACTCCTTGCTCGGGGGCTACAAGAATGTTCCAAACCTGAGCTTTATGCTCCAGAGTCTGGCTTCGCTGTGTTGAGTGGAAGGGGGACTAGAGCTGAATGCTTTTGTTGACACAGGATGACCAGACAGGTGAGAGTACTCAGGGTCGGCAACAGGGAGGCTGAGCTTTAGGGCCAATGAGAGAGAGAGATGGAAGGTCAGGGATAGAGAGAAAGAGCAGTGAGACATATACTCGCTAAAGGTAAAGCTTGATGCGGAGAGAAAGAAGAGGCATTAAGGATATAGAATATCTCCAGAGTACACACAGGGGTTTAGATCTTTTCTATCACCAGAGTTCTTGGCAAGAAGGGATTATTAGTGAAGTAAAATCTGCTGGTGCAGAAAACGCCTAGAATGAGATAAGCTACTCTTCATTCTGGAAAAACATGGCAATAGAGACCCTACCCTGAGCACATACTCATTTGCACTCAGCCCAGATGCTATATGCCTACCAGGGGATAACAGTCGGGTATTTCTGCTGCCACATGCCTTTCGAAGCCACACATGGCATCATGGATGATATGGGTGTCTGCACTTGGGTTCTTAAGCTTCAGCCATGCTCTGCCTTGCCCTGACAGGACACAGGTGTGTCAAAAGGAAGGCTGTACAACGTTGGTCAGAGAAGATACTGGGTTTGAAAAATTTGCCATAGATTATCTTGCTGATAAACATAATTCTCTTAAACAGGGAAAGCAAATCCAAGATTTGTCTGGGGAGGCGAGTGAGGCGCCAAACAGGTTCTTTGTTCCATTTGCCATTTCCCAGTCTTTATATACTTTTTTCCTAAATAGATATAAGCAGTGTTTTAGTGACTTTCCTTTTTATTCGTCTTCCATTGTCTTTCCATTACCAATGTCTCTGCATGAAGAACAAAATCCTGCAGACTTTTTTGATCCCTACACACAGTTAAAATACATTTTACACTGTGACCTTGTACATACACACACCCCCACATACACACAACAGAAGTTTCATGAAGCCATATTTCATCTTCTGATGGGAAATGTTCTCTGCTGGTATTTGTGTTTCTATTTTAAACTATGCTATTCTCCTTCATTTTTAATGCTATTATTTGAGCTCACTAAGTTGATTTAATGTCATGATTGTGATTTGGAAAAAAAAAAAACTGACTTAAGCAGGTGGGTGGTAGAGATGTGACAATGTTTTACTCAACTTGTACAAAGTTAACAACCAATTGGCTTGAAGAAATATTCTTTTAGGAACTGAAATGTCTGCTTCAGCTACCTGGAAAGACTCACCCGATAGTTCCAGCCAGCTCTCCAGCATCACTTTGGGCCACGTGGCACTTGCAGATTTGAGGCTGGAGGGCCTGAGAATCCGGGATGCCCATATTGTGAATCCTCACTCTTAATCCTGGGTGATGTTTCTCCGTAGCCCTCAGCAACGCTCTCCACTCCCTGGACGGGGCTACATCTCGTGGGGATTTTGTAACCTTGTTGGATCAGTTTGGCAACCACTACATCCAGGAAGCTATCTATGGCTTTGAGGAGTCCTGCTCTATCTGGTACCCAAACAAGCAGGTCCAGCGGCGACTCTGGCTGGAATATGAAGACATCAGCAAAGGTGAGTGACCTGCTCATTGACAAGTGCTATGCTTTGTACAAGCCCTGGCTGCCTGCATGCATCTATGGGACCAAATGCAGGGAGTCTGGAGGTGAAGGTTTAATTCTCCTCAATGCTGTTTTCTATCCTTTGAATTGTCAAGGTTTGGTTACTAAAGCTAAATATCAAAACAGAGGAATTTGGGCAAACTTTAGATACAGGACAGAGTCAAAGCTGTCTGGTCACTGAACTGGTTAACGCAGAGAAAGTAATCTAAAGGTTTTTACCAGCCACCACTCATCCGGCTACCACAGCACAGGCAATGTATTAGATCATTCTTCTGCAGTAGGGGTAAAGAACAGCCTTGCAGCCTCCCTGTCACTTCCTGCCCCCAGCAATCCCATCGTGCGCTGGCTGGCAACCCCTTCCAGTAACTAACTGCATAGCAAACCCCTTCTCACTCCATCCTGCCCTGTGTTTAGGAGCATTTTTTCCTGCTGCTCTGTGCTATGAGGAAATCTTCATTGCCCTGGGTGTTTATATAGCTGTGGATAACAGTCTCACAAATGTCCAGTGTTTGATGGCAAGTTAGTATTCAGTCCAAGTATGTATAAGGAACTGGAATTTCTCAAACCTTTTGAATTCACCTTCTAGTGGAGGAGGAGTACTGGCTGGTAAATTTGTATTCTGACTGAGCAAGACTTGGTTTAGAATTGCCATTCATGGAATTTCTTCATCTGAGCTTATCCTCACGGCATTCTGATGAGGCCAAATTATGGAGGTGTGAGTTGTTAAAGGGCAAGTGATGAAATGAGCACAATGAAAACTCAAGAAGTAGGTCAAGCTAAGATTTGATGACCAAGCTTCTCTCTGAGACTAGGGACCCTCTGCTGTCAGCAGGGCTGCAGTGGGGAAAATGTGCTCCCATGGTTTAGACACTCTTGGTTCTCTGAGCTCCACACAGATTTCTGTTTTGTCTTGCTTAAGAGGTAGTAGAGGCACGAGAGCCTCTCCTTCCACTGGACACTTTCTTCCAAAAGAGGCAAGAGGCTTGTGCCTGGGCTGCAGACTTCCTCTCCTGTCCCCCACCAGGTCCTGATTCCTGTAAGCTCAAAGACACAACCACAGACTTCTTGTCTCCATTCAAATGTCAACATCTTAAAATTATTCTGATTCCAGTTTGCCAAGAAAGGAGTATAATGTAAGCACATTTCGATAAGACCAGTTCCAGCTGGCAAAACTTTCTTATGTTTCCACGCCAGAGCCTCCTGATTGAACCAAAGGGCTAAACCCTCCTCCATTTCTGTTTGCCAGGGGTTCAAGGATTGCCAGGCTCTGGGACTGTTGGGAGAGGCAAGTCTGACCTTCCTCAGAACTCCTGGTTCTGCCCTTGCATCTCTCCTGAGCATTGTAATGTCCTCACTAAGCCCAAGAGGAACATTTGTCCATGGCCTTGGCATTATGCCCTTATCCCTCTTGATCTCAAGCCATTCTTGCACACAGGAGCTGGTTTTGTCACAGTCCAACTGTTGGCTTTATTTTCCCATAAATATGATGTATATCAGCCCTTGCGTGTTATAGATATTAAAATCCATTCAACCACTTTAGTATGTCTATTTTGATCTGTTGTAGTTGTCCACATATACCTACCCCCCAGCTGACCCCTAAATCTGACCTCTGTGTCACCCACTTTGCGTCTCTTATCCTTGGGTCTGATTCTTACACTAAAATATTTTTTTCTCTCTAGGCACTAATTTCTTTTTATTCCAAAAGCGTGAAGCCTGCTACTGATTAAGAATTATAAGTACATAAGACAAAGGAAGATTTTCTTCTGCTTTTCTGCACTCTGGGGACTGTTGTTCCAAAATGGAATTTATACACCAGTGATGACAAGTGTTCTGAGGGGACTATACCTGCCATGACATAAAGTGACACCTTTTTAGACTCGAGTCCTTTGATTATAGGTTCTTACCTGCTCTAACTTTAAAACTTTCCAGTGAAAAGGGGTTTTCTGTTCTTTGCTTTTGTACCTATGATTAGGTACCTAAAATTGCTTATGGATTGAATAGGAAAGGAGGTTTGTCAGGGGTGAAATGAAGTGGAAAGATCATAGGACTAGGGGTTGGGAGTCTAGAATCAGCCAGGCGACTTTGTTTATTCAATTAACTATCAGCACCTTCCCTGTAAAGCTCTCATGGTGCCTTCCAGCTCTGACACTTTATGGATCTTCGGAGTCTCCCTTCATGTGAGAGGTTTTCTCAGGTCAGGCATATGAGTTAAAGACTTTCCTTCTCTTTCTTTAAATCACTATGCAGCTTCTCAAGGGTGGGTTCTATGCCTTATTCAACTTTAAAATCCCAGGGTCCAGCACAGAGCTGGGCACAGGACAATCCCTCAACAAGTGTTGGTTGTTGCTGCTGCTGCTGTTGGTGGGGGGAGTGGTGGTAAAGGCCCTTCTCATGTGATGACTTCCTATGTGGGTTTTATCACAGACACATGAAATGGTTTAGGTATGCCTGCCTGATGAGAATAAAAGGTGGATATGAAATCTTTTTGATGTGGACCTGTTTTAAAGTCTTTATTAAATGTATCACAATATTGCTTCTGTTTTATGTTTTGGTACTTTGGTGACAAGGCATGTGGATTCTTAGCTTCCTGACCAGGGACTGAGCCCATTAGAAGGTGAAGTCTCAACCACTGGACCACGAGGGATGTCCTTAGAGATGGATATTTTTGACCAGATCTTCAAAGGGCAGCCTTTGTTTCAGTGGACACTTACGTGTCATACAAGCACTATATGGTTTGGTCAGACCAATATTTAGGACCACTTGTCTTCAGATAGGGCTTCCCTGTGGCTCAGTGGTAGAGAATCCGCTTGCAATAGAGACCCAGCTTTGATCCCTGGGTCATGGAAGATCCCCTGGAGAAGGGAATGGCAACCCACTCCAATATTCTTGCCTGGAGAATCCCATGGATGGAGGAGACTGGTGGGCTACAGTTCATGGGGTCTCAAAGAGTCAGACATAACTGAACTAACACTTCGACTGTCTTCAGACAAGTCTGACTGGAACTCCAGTCAGAAAAGATGCTTCCCATTTCTCATTGTCTAAGATTAGTCTCTCTTCTTTTTTAACAGAGCATATAAAGATTATCTGAATTGAAATTTTCCAACCTTGATCTCTCCACTTCTACACTCACTTCCATCTTCTTCCTTATCCTTTGCCCTCGTGCCTCAGGAACTGTAGTGAGTTCTTCCTTTTCAGCTGAGTCTCTCCCCCTGTGCCCTTGCTTCCTTCCCTCTCTGCCTCCTCTTAGTCCTCACTCATTGGTCTCCTCCTTTTTCATCTCTACAGCCTCTTCAGCCTGAGTTTCTATTTTCAAAAAAATGAAATTTTTATAAATATGCAACTTTTTTATCACTGTTTCCTTTCAACATGTGCTGTGCTAAGTCGCTTCAGTCGTGTTCAACTCTGTGCCACTCTGGACTGTAGCCCGCCAGACTCCTCTGTCCATGGGATTCTCCAGGCAGGAATACTGGAGTGTGTTGCCATGCCCTCCTCCAGGGGATCTTCCCCACTCAGGGATCGAACCTGGGTCTCTTACATCTCCTACATTGGCAGACAGGTTCTTTACCACTAGCTCCACAACACATCACAATCAAATTTCTTAAGTAAGTAGTTTGTACATCTTTTCTCTACTTCCTCAACTTCTTTTCACTCTTCAGATAATTTCTTCCAACCCTGTTACACTACAGAAATAACTCTGGAGAAGGAAACTAAGGACTTTCTAAGCAGAGTTTCTGTTTTCTATTCTATAGAAAACTAAACCAAATTATCATTTTAGTTTAGTTTAAAACTGAACTATCATTTTATCTTATCTCGGCAGAAGAATTTGTTCCTGTTGGCCAAATCTGCCTTTTTGTAAATTCTCTCCTTTGGTGTTCCTGATGGTATTCTGTTCAGATTCTCTTTATTAATCTTGGGCCTTTATTTCTCATTCTTTTTTGCCCTCGCTCCTCTAAAGAAATCACTTAAGTTTTGGTCATTTTTCAGGATTTCATCCTTAATGTTCATCTCATCTTCACTGATGCTGGGTGATTCTCTTCTGTATCTACCTCAACCCATATCTCAAATCCTTCCTTTCTCCCTGAAATTAAAAAACCCATTTGTCTGTGAGTGTTTACCATTTCTACCTGGATATTCCGTGATCATCTCTTTTCTCTGTATTTGTGAACCACATTGATTCGTGAACCACATAGTTGATTTGTGAACCAGATTGATGGGCCAAAATATAAAGTGAGGAGCCCTTCTTTATATTCTCCTCCCCTCTCCACGTTCAACCATTTACAAAGTTTTATTCTTTTTAGCACCTAAATATTTCTTTAACAGGTGTCTTCTCCTATCCATTTCTCAAAATTGCATCTCTTTACGGTATCAGCTCATAGGAAATATTGAAGTAGCATCCTCATGTCCCTCTTTTTGTTCAGTTTCATGCCTGTGTAGTCCATTCTACATTTCACCATCTGTTATCTTTTTTAAAATGCCCCTTAATGCCTTGACTCTTCAGCTTGAAGCCTTTCACTAATGCCTTACATCATGAACCTGGCTTCACTCCCTGTCTTAGTTTCCTATGGCTGCTGTAACAAATTACTATGAACTTGATGGCTTAAAACATCATACATTTATTCCTGAAAGTTCTGGGACCAGAGGTCCAAAATCAGTTTCAGTGGACTAAGCTCAAGGTATCAGTGAGGCCAGCTTCTGAAAGTTCTAGGGGAAAACCGCCCCCTTGCCTTTTTTGCCCTTTCCAGCTTGTAGTGGCTACCTGTATTCCTTGGTTGAGTCTCCTTCCTCCATCTTCAAAGGGCATCACTCCAGTCCCTGAGTGACATGGTCTTCTCTCTAACTCCTCCTGCCTTCTCTTATAAGGAGCTTTTTGATTACATTGGACCCAACCAGATAATGCAGGATACTCTCCCCATCTCAAGACTCGTCATTTAAGCATATCTGCACAATCTCTTTTGCCAATCACGCAGAAAGTGAAGAGGAACTAAAAAGCCTCTTGATGAAAGTGAAAGCGGAGAGTGAAAAAGAGTGAAAAGTTAAGCTCAACATTCAGAAAACGAAGATCATGGCATCTGGTCCCACCACTTCATGGGAAATAGATGGGGAAACAGTGGAAACAGTGTCAGACTTTATTTTTCTGGGCTCCAAAATCACTACAGATGGTGACTGCAGCCATGAAATTAAAAGACACTTACTCCTTGGAAGGAAAGTTATGACCAACCTAGATAGCATATTCAAAAGCACAGACATTACTTTGCCAACAAAGGTTCGTCTAGTCAAGGCTATGGTTTTTCCTGTGGTCATGTATGGATGTGAGAGTTGGACTGTGAAGAAGGCTGAGCGCTGAAGAATTGATGCTTTTGAACTGTGGTGTTGGAGAAGACTCTTGAGAGTCCCTTGGACTGCAAGGAGATCCAACCAGTCCATTCTGAAGGAGATCAGCCCTGGGATTTCTTTGGAAGGAATGATGCTGAAGCTGAAACTCCAGTATTTTGGCCACCTCATGCGAAGAGTTGACTCATTGGAAAAGACTCTGATGCTGGGAGGGATTGGGGGCAGGAGGAGAAGGGGATGACAGAGGATGAGATGGCTGGATGGCATCATTGACTTGATGGACGTGGGTCTGGGTGAACTCCAGGAGTTGGTGATGGACAGGGAGGCCTGGCATGCTGCGATTCATGGGGTCGCAAAGAGTCAGACATGACTGAGCGACTGATCTGATCTGGTAACATTCATAGGTTCTAGAAATTAGGACCAGGGCATCTTTGGGAGCAAACATTTAGTCTCCCATCCCCTCTGCCCTCTCTAGCTATTGTGTCACTGACCATTCCCTACCTCGAGCATTCCTCCTCTCTGATGACACAAGATTACTTGCATCAATCCAAAAATGGTTGCATTTGATTCTGTACAGTTTTAGGCTTTGAGGCTCCCTTCTTGCCTCAGTCTGAGGCCACAGGTATGTGCTCTAAAGTTTCTACAACTACTTTTCTCACTCAGAAATTTTTTCTTGGGCCCCTCTCTTGCCTCCTCCCTTGAAACTCTTTTTTCTAGTGTCTGTTCCTTTGTCTCATTTCTGGGTGGATCTTATGCTCTGCTTAGGCCCTTAGGATCTACAGGTTTGTCTTCCTAGTTATGATTTCTGTCTCTCACTTGTGTCTTTTAATCACAGACGTCAGCTCCATAAATTGTCATCTGCAATTAAATGATACCCTGACCCAATGTCAGGCCCAAACTCTGGGTCCAGGGTCAAGATTCCCACTGGTTTGGAAGAGGGCATTGAGCTGTTCCACACTGTCGAGCCTACCCAACCTTGTCTCCTATCTACCTACATTCTGTCACCTCCTTCCTGCTCTTCAAGAGCCAGTTCTAACGTCACCACTTTCACCAAGTCTTCCATGATGCTCTAGTCAGAATCTTTGCTTCCTGTTTTATGCTCTTAGAGCTCCTTATCTATATCCTTTAGCAGTGCTCTTCACATGTCCCTGTATTGTCATTTCCCTGTATGACTGTCTCCTGTGATAATAGACTTGAAAGCATGTACCATATTTCCCTGACTTATGTAATTTAAAAAGTTTATTTAAAAAATGCAAAATGTATAAAACAGAATAAAGTGAAAAATAAATCTTCTTCTCACTCTTATTTCCCAGTAATCTAGTTCCATTCCCCAGAGGCAACCAGGAAACCATTACTACAGTTTACTATCTATCTGTCCAGAGATGCTCTATTCCTAACCATTTGGAAGTGAACAAAGCATGTTGCAGAAAAATAGATATATTAGGGTCTTGTCTGTTTCAAAAATGCTGTATATAAAAATATGCATATACCCATCTATATAAATATAATCTTTAGCCTCTCTCTCAGGGCCTTCCCTGGTGGCTCAGCAGTAAAGAATCCTTCTGCAATGTAGGAGGCGCAGGAGATGTGGGTTTGATGCCTGGGTAGGGAAGACCCCTGGAAGAGGGCATGGCAACCCACTCCAGTGTTCTTGCCTGGAGAATCCAATGGACAGAGGAACCTGGTGGGCTACAGCCCCTAGGGTTGCAAAGAGTCAGACACTATTGAAGTGACTGAGCCACACGCACACACATACATTCTCTCTCGTACTACATATGTATATTTGTGTGTGTGTGTGTGTGTATACACACAAATTATTTGTTTATTTCAAGATTAGGGATATGGTATAGGGTAGGGGCTTTTATTTTTGTACTAAAAGCTTCTTTTGCTTTTCCCACAATAAGCATGGGCCACTTTTCAATAAAACTTTTTTAACACATTAAAAATATATTCTGAAAAGTTTTCTATTATCTCGAGTAAAGATTTAGAAAGTTAACTGGAAAAAGAAGAAAACACACGTTGTATTTACAAAGAGCTGAACCCTAGATAGAAATCTGGGAGGAAGTGCAAAACAATAGATCATTTCTTATTAATCTTTGAGTCTTCACCCCTGACACAGTGCCTGGAGTATAATTAGCATCACTATTGTCAAACGAGTAAATCCTTTATTCTGTTCTTACTTCAGAACAAACCAGTAAAAAGAGCCATAGATCTGTAGATTTCAGAAAAGTGACCAAAAAAGAACTTCCACAGGCTTAATTTTAATCCTTAGCCTGACACATTAAGCTCAATATATTTTCTTTTTCTCTTTCTTCTTTCTTTTTCTTTTTTGGTACTCCATTTGGGAGTGGCTTTCCTTGGGTCTTTCTTTTCTTTCCCAGTGGCACTTTCATTGGTACATTAGATCTGACCTTTGTCATAGCTCTTCCTTGCCATTGCTTTTGGGGCATATCCGTGGGGTTATCTGGGTGACAGTTGGTGATAAGTAAGCTCTTCCTGGCAGCCCACTTCAATATTCTTGCCTGGAGAATCCCAGGGGCAGGGGAGCCTGGTGGGCTGCCATCTATGGGGTTGCACACGACTGAAGTGACTTAGCAAGCTCTTCCTTTCGGCTGTACCTTCTAGTCCATAATCTACTAGGGGTTAGGCAATGGTCAGTGGGTAGGGGCATTGATTGTTCGGTTTCCAGCCGGTTACTTCCTTTCCATGGTGGAAGCCAAGAAGAATCTTCCTCTTCTTCCAAGATGCAAGCTGAGAGTTTTTCCCTTAAGGGGACTCTTTAGCTCTGAGAGGTCTTAGGTTAGAATCAAAGAAAGAAGTAAACCACCTGAATGACATTATATTTCTACCACACAGAATGCCACCTTTCCCAATTTTCATCAATTAGTTTTTGGGTGGATAGAAGCCAAGAAAGACTCAGTTGGTTCATCTTCCTAAGACAGTGGACAGATTTCAGCCATAGCTGAAGCAAAAACAATAGCTGAATCAGTCATCAGCATCTGATCCAGTCTTTGAGAGTTGGTCAGCAGAGACCTAGTCTGGTGTATATGATGCTGGTGCGGTCCATAGGCTAACAGGCATAACTGCTACATGGCACAAAACCCTGTTACATTAAAAGCAGAACATAGAAAGCCAGTGAAGAATAATAACTTACGTCTGTGTAATACTTTATGTGTTACAACCCCAGGGTTGCAAACCAGCTGCAACGGCTCTTTTTATGTACATTTACAATGACAAAGTTAGCACTCAAATGGCAAAGCGATTATAGCATATAGCTATTTTCTTTCAATGATTAATTAATTCATTCAACAAACGTTTGCTGAGGGCCTGCTACATGCAAAACCCTGTAGTGAGCAGAGAGGGGGTTTAGAGGAAACAGCTGTTCTATGGCATTCCCAGGCAGACAGGCCTGATGAAGGTGCTACTGATGCTGAGCCGGGTGGTGTATTAAACAGCAGCTTCCAGGAGGATCTAAGCTTTTTGAAACATATGTGAGTGGATTTAATTTGAGTCTTCAAGTCCCCGGGCTCTGGTGCAGAGTCCGGAGTAAACTGGATCTGTAGGTTGAGGGAAGAAGTTATCAAAATAATATTACCAAACAGCCTGTTACGTAGCTTTTCTCATTTAATCCTCAAACATGTGCTCAGTCACTTAGTCATGTCTGAGTCTTTTGTGACCTTGTGGGTTGTAGCTCACCAGGCTCCTCTGTCCATGAAATTCTCCAAGCAATAATACTAGAATGGAAAAAAAAAAAAAAATACTAGAACAGGTTGCCATTTCCTCCTCCAGGGGATCTTCCTGAACCAAGGACTGAATTCAAGTCTTCTGAGTCTCCTGCATTTGTAGGTGGCGTCTTTATCACTGTGCCACCTGGGAAGCCCTCCAGACAACACATCACTTAAGTCTTACCTTCCCTATTTATAGATAAGAAAGTAAAGCCACAGAGAGCTTAAGTAACTTGCGTGTGGTCACCAAAGCAGTAAGTGACTGAGTGAAGACAAGAAGAATGCCTTCACCTGCCAAGATACGTTGCAAATGGTGGCACGCTACTTTGCCTGCCCGTGGCACAAGAAGAGATGAAGGTGGGAAGGTTAGTGGGCAAAATGGAAGTGAGATCAAGATGGAACTGAAGCCGAGTCACTGGTCTAAAGTCACCACCACAGGGCCAGATGTCAACCATGGTTACACTTCATGATGGACCTACTGCCTTTCACCTTGAGTTTTCTGGATGTTTGGTTGTTGGTGTTGATTTTTTGGGTGTAGGGGGAGGAGTGGTGGCCCACGATCAATGGTGACAACCCAGATTCTGGAGGAGTGTTTGTTTTCCTGTGCGGCAGTGCTTCTCAAAATTTAATATGCCTGTGTATCACCTGGGATCTTCTTGAAATGGCGATTCTGATTCACTAAGCCTGGGTGGAGCCTGAGATTCTGCATGTCTAACAAGCTCCTAGATGACACCAAACAGCAAAGCTAGATTCTCTCCTCAGAGACCAACAGGGTGTGGGTTCCTTCATCATCCTGCTTATCCTACCTGGAGCAGGAACCTCAACATGGGAGCCACAGCACGGTGGACTCGAGGGCTGTGTCCTGGTGTCGTCTCTGCAGAGGACAGTCTGTCGCAGAGAGGAGGACAAACCTGAATGGTTTTCACTTTGGACCAGGACTTTTCTCCTTAAAGCCATTGATTATTAGGCTTGTGTGCAGAATTGAACAGTCTTAAGCCTATGGGCACTGAAAGGAATTGGAAACATGCCAACAATTAGGATTAAACGAGATACGCTTTTTTTTTAAATCATTTAGTACTGTAGACAACACTATCCTCATCGTACTATCTCAAGGATTCTATTTTTTTTAAAATAGTGTTTGAGTCCCCTACTTGTTTTCCTCTCAAAATAAAAATTTATTAGAGTTCCATATTTTAACCTGGCTAGTATTTAATTGATGGGATGACAATTCTGTTGGCAATATCGAACTTCTTTCATATAATGATGAGCCTGACAATAGTGACATCTTGTCCATAATACAGAAGTTAATAGTTGATTATATAGCTTTCTGGATATAGCTGCTCAAAATATGTAAGCTTTTGCCTTCACAGCTTGATGGATTGCTTCCTGAGGATGGGCTCATTCATTCATTTATTCATTTCCTTCTATATCTAAATATTGGTCTAGGCACTTTGCATATAATGGCAAATGACAAGAAAAACTCCCTGCTTCTACAGAGCTCATATCTTAGTGAAGAGAGAAAGAAAGTGGCAAGTGACAAATAAATGAGAGCAATGATTCTAGTCAGTGATAGATACTATGAAGAAACAAAAATCAGAAGAAGTAAGAGAGGGTGACTGGACGATGGGGAAAGGGGTGCTGATTAAGACGGCAGGCACAGAGAAGGCCTCAATGATAATGATGAAGCAGGGAGTTTGAGCTGAGATGTGGCAGACAGAGCTAATCATGCAAAGATCTAGGAACCGAACAATCCAGGCAGGGGATGTAGAAAATGCAAAGGCTTCATAAGTTTTTGAATTCTCATAGCTTCTAGCATCATGTAGCACATATAGAATTTACTTAGTAAATATCAGACTCATAACCACTATTACTCAGAAGAAAGAGGCCTGGATTCTCTGGTGGACTATGAAGAGAAGAAACTCTACTTCTAGCCATACTTGTTGTTTCCTAAATTCTGCAAGCCAGGCTGAGATCCATTTGTTTATCCCCCACTTCTTTTATCCAAAATGAAGACCTGGGCTATTGTGCTCAGTTGAGCCATTAGCCAGCCAGCTGACCTTGGGTAAATTACTTAACGGTCTTCAAAACCATCTTCCCATCTGTATAATAACTAACTTGAATTAGGTAATACTTAGAGCTTCTATTACATTTAGTTCTCTGTGACTCTATATACACAGCAAATTATTTCTACATATTAGAAATAGAATAATAGATAATAGATAGAATAATAGAATAGAACAGATAATAGAATACTATAATAATAGAATGCAGCATTTAATAAGGCCTGGATCAAGGTTCAATAGGCTAACTCAACTGATACTGCAATGGAAGGAGTTTAATACTGTTGTTTATAGTGAGAATTTAAAGTCAGACAGATAGGTGTCAGAATTTTTATTAAGTTTACTTAATGGCTGTGAGCCTCATTTTCCCTGTCTGTAAAATAGGGCTATTGATACTTAGCTTACAAGTAAGGATCAGATACAATAATTATTTATGAAACAGAGTGTCTAGCATCCTGTAACTGTTCTATGCATTTTGACTCATTATTAGCACTATTATTATTATTATTACTAGCATTATTTCAATAAAATTTTCAGTTCAGTTCACTAATTTTTGAACAAAATAGCAGCTGATCAAAATGTCAGGGAGTAAAACTGGATAAATGTGTTCTTCCTAGAAACACCGCTGTGTCTTTTAGAAGTCACAAATCACTAACTAGCCCAGTGGAACAGGGACGTCAAACCTCCATTACAAAAATCAAGACCAGAATCACATCTTTTGGGAGCTATTTTCAGTCCCAGTTATGTAGCTCTTTTGCTGAGAAAAGACCAGGAAATAAACCCCACCCATATGAGAGGGATTTTTTTTTTTTTTTTTTGATGGGGGAAGGGAGGCTATAAGACTGTGCTCTCTGTGGAAAAGAATCCCTGGGAAGCTCTGATAAGCAGCCGGTGTTGCTGCTTTTTATGCTTTTTAAGTGCAAGGGAGCTGTCAGGTCCATCTTCTGCAGGGGGAAATTCATGCAGGTGTCCAGCTGTAGCAGCCTTCCCTTTACTTTTGACTCGAAACCTGAACTGTCTGGTTGCACCGGCTGCATACAGATGCAAACTGGGGTTCCCCTTGAGCCCCAGAGGGGAGACCTTGGCTCTAGTAGCAACCCAAGTTCCAGCGTAAGTGGGTGTTGGAGTTGAGAGATAACTAATAGTTTCTGTGTTTTTGTTAGGCTCCTATCTTTTCCTGTTCTCTCTTAATAACGTGCTTTAGAGGAATACTCTTGTATTCTCAGAGGCACAAGGGGGTCAACAATTTCTGAAAGGTGGGGGCTAACAAATCTCCGAGGTCACTCCCTACTCCTACCCCGTCTCTCGCAACACATAATGCCAAGCACGGCATCTAGCAGGCAGTCAGCACATGTTGGTTGAATAAGTGAGTGAGTGCCATACTTTTGTATCCTCCTTTTCCCCTTCCAAGGGAAACAGCAGCCTGTTGTCTAAGACAGCATCGCCTCAAACACCTTTTCCTTCAGCCCCTGGCTAGTCCTCTCTCTCATCATCCCTCTTCCGTTATCTCCAGGTTTGATTGTTTCGTGTGGGGGACATCATGCACTTGCCCTGTCTCGGGATCTATGTCATGTCCTAGGAATTGGCACAGGAAGAATAGGCTAGTCTTTAAAACCGAGTGACCAGCACAAGGTATTATATACTAGGAACTGGGGCAAATCCATGTGTGGACCTCCAATATGTGATGGTTATTTCAACTTTCTGGCTACCAGTTAGTGCTGTAGGAGCCAACAGTAGTTTTTCTTTTACTACCTTTCCTATCATTGCTTTTTCTAAAAGCAAGTAGGAATGCAACTTATGTAGGAATGCAACACAAGACATAAAACTACATTGACTTAAACCAACAAATCAACAAACCCGTTTCATCTAAGCTTATCCATTTGGCTACAACTCATTATTAGTTTGCATTCTTCTGTCATCAGAGACTATCTCCCTGAATCTCATGGAACTCTTTGGAAGTTGGTTCAATTACTAAAAGATGAAAATTAAATGAAAAAATTAAAAATACATAAGAAAAAACTAATGTCAAGGAAGTCAGCAGAAAAAATAATGGATTAGGTAAGTAATTAATTTAGAAAAAAATGCGAGTAGTTGACATCATTTTCGAACATGGCACCAGCTGCCAGCTACACTACAAAATGAAGCTGATTAATGTTACAATAGTCAAAGGCCCCAGTATACATCATTTCTGTCTCTGTTACTGATGAGAGGAAGATGGTTTTCCAATCAGATCAACTTCCTTCTAAGAGATTCACTAGTACCCTTTGACACAACGGCTGATATATTGGTGACAGCAGGGTCAAGGGCACGTAGACCTCGATTAGCAGCGCTGTGAGGGAAGGCTGAGTTCCTCTGCAAAGTAATGATGTGTATGCCTTCATTCAGAAATGTATGTCATTTGCTGTAGATCAGTGCCGTGCTAGGCATCAGGAGTACATGGGTAGTAAGAGAAGGCTCCTGGCCCACTGTGGGATTCTAGATGTTGAGGCCAAGCACAGCTCTTTCTTTTGCCAGCCTCATCTTACGTCTTCTCTTCTTTTGTTTAGCTAGTCAGCATCTGTGGGACAGCATGATTGAACTCTCTGAAAACAAAGTGAAAGAAAGGGTTGGTTGTTCAGTCATGTTCGACTCCTTGCAATCCCATGGACTGTAGCCCGCCAGGCTCCTCTGTCCATGGGATTCTCCCGGCAAGAATGCTGGAGTGCCATTTCCTTCTCCAGGGAAATGAATCTTTCTAACCCAGGGATCAAACCCAAGTCTCCTGCATTGCAGGTGAATTCTTTACCATCTGAGCCACCAGGCAAGCCCTCTCCAGGCTTTTCTTTGACCCACAAAAGAGGCAGAGAAAGTTGTTGCAAGGTCCCAAACATACTTCCCACCCTGAGAGTTCATCCCATTCCTTGGAAAGTTTCTTCAACCTGTGTGTATTCTGTCTACTGCCAAAGTGCCCATATTCAAGGTGGCTGCTGCTCCCAGGAGCAATCTGTGAGACACTGAAGATGGGACGCAAAGGGACAGGTGTGGAGAGCTTTAGATGGAAGATCCGTGGCAGTGCCAACAATCCCTGGGGAGAGGGGCTATTGGGCCAGGTTGGACCATTCCCTAGTCATGTGTGATGGCCACACCACTGGCTGGCTGCTTTGTGCAGGGCTGTGTGCAGACCACCTGTGGTCTGGCAACCTCCCGCTGAGGCCAGAGAGGGGGATGGTACCTACCTAAACAGAGTTCATGCCCTGGGGCTCCAGGAAGGGGTCACACCAGTCTCTCCTTAAAGCCTAACGTGACTGGAAAGGGACAGAGAGCTTGGCAAAGACAACCACACAAGGCCTATCCAGTTGATCAAGTCTGGCAGGGGATGGGGTTCATTCCACAGAGTTAGAATCTAACAGCACAGAAACCCTTGGTTTAGAGCAACTGCAAAAGGCAAGCAGGTTCAAAAGACTTGAAAATATTTTCCTTTTGCTGATCAACAAAATAACAAAGAAAGAAAAAGAAAGGTCGAAGCATTTCTCCAGTGCAATTTCTCAATAAATCTGCCAGTTAAAATATGTGATTTGTAGGTAAAATGGGAGTGCCTGTGACAGGGGAAAACAGCCTAATCGGGTCAGCCAATAGCCTAGACTCCCTTGACATTTTCTTGTTTCCTTGGGGTTTTTCTTTAGTCAGCTTGATTCCACAGGGGCAGCTTATAAAGTCACTGTGTGTGTGCCTCTGTCGCCCGCCCTGACTGCTGTGGTCCCTCTTGTCAATGTATTGCAAGTCCAGTCGATTACTGCGGTAATTGGTTCTATATATATTGATGTGTTTGGGGGCATTTGTGGCTTTATGTATTTTCACTGAGTCTGATTTGCCTTCTTAAGAGAGCAGCGACTCTGCCCACATCTTTGCATCTCCCCATAGCTGTTACTTCAGACTCTGCTCACAGCACGTTCACATTCAATACTGATCATGGTAATGTGGCTGTAGATAATCAAAAGATGGCAGCCCCAAAGTTTTACTGGTCAGTCACTGCATTCTTTTACACAGCTGGGTAGAAGGAAGTGTTATTTTTTTAGAATTTCAGAATTTCCATTGTATCTCCCTTTGAGGGTAATCCATGTGTTGGGTCCTGTGTGGATCATGAATCTTGCATTCATTGGGCTGGTAAAGATCATTCATGATCTACAGATAAATATAAAAGCAAAATTTTAAAATAAACTTATTTATTTTTAATTGGAGAATAATTGCTCCACAATATTGTGTTAATTCCTGCCATACATCCACATAAATCAGCCATGGGTGGGACTGGGTGGGAGGTGGGAGAGAGGTTGAAGAGGGAGGGGACATAAAAACAAATCGAAACCAATTATAGTTCAATCAGTCATTTTTAAAAAACTATTTTATCATTCAGTGAATATTGATTGAGGTTCTGCTTTGTGTAGACATTGGGCAAACAGCACTGTAGAAGGAACTTGATTCCTGCTCTCATGGAGAAGACGTGGATGAGACAGAATATAAACAAGTCAGTAAGGAATAAACAAAATACTAGAAACTTTGAGCTATGAGGATAATGTGGGTGCAGTGACAGGGTGGTGAGGCAGTGTCCACTTTAGAAAGGGTCATCTGGGAGGATGTGAGCGGCATTTATGTTGAGATTGGAGGCTGAGCTGGAGGAAAGCCATCCCAGGAAAGGGGAATGGCCAGTGCAAAGTACTGAGGTAGGGAGGCCTAGCGGGGTTACAGCCTGGAGAGTGAGGAAACCTTGGCCTGGCTGGAGCTGGAAAGGATGGGGATGGCTGGGCAGTCATGGAGGCAAGTACCCGAGGCACACCTGGGGCACTGCACTGGGTAGAGAACAGCTTCGAGGGAGGTCCGAGTGGTCACATGGACACCAATAAGGACCTAAAGCAGGAACCTGGGCAGTGGACATTGGAGAGGCAAGAACAGAGCAAGGTTTGTTTACGGCATAGAGAAACTTGAAGACAGGGTGAGTCTGGGAGAGAGAGGAGCTGGGGAAGAGGAGTCGAGATAGTTTCTAGATATTTGCTTGGGCAACTGATGATGCTGGAGCACCTTTGACACATTGAGGGGTGATGGGATGGAACAGGTTGGGGAGGGAAGAGCTTCATGCAGACTTGGAGTTGCTATGGAGACAGCCAGGTGGAGAGGTCAAGTAAGCCATTAGCTGTGCAGGCCTGGAGCTCAGAGGAGAGGTCGGTGCTGGAGTTTCAAGTGGGAGCCTGCAGAGTTCAACCAGCATCCTGGATGATCTTACCCGGGGAGAAAGACAGGGAAGCGAAGTGGGCCCCGGCCCGAACTCTGAATTGCTTGCACGGTTAGAGGCCAGGTGAAGATGGCAGGTGGAGGGGTAGTTCAGCAAAGGAGACCATGAGGGATCAGCAGGGAGGCGGGAGGATCGAGGAAGGCTGAGGTGAGGAAGAGAGTGGACGGCTGTCTTGTCCTGCTGACTGAGATCTGTAGGTCAAACATCATAGCCTTAGAGCAGTGTTCCCTTAGAAAATCATAAATTATTGCCATCACAAAGGCCCTGGTGAAATATGCACAGGAACTTCCAATGATGAGTATTTTTCACATAGCTCATACCTCTCCCCACAATTATGAAGTGAGGAGGTAGGTTCTTATTATGATCCTGTCTGGTGAAGGGTCTTTGTGAGTCATGCTCACTCACAATGGCTTCAGTTTGAATTGTGAAGCCACGAAAGGTGCTTTGCAAAACAGAACTCTGTCCTTCAGGGCATCTCCAGAGTGAGCGTGTTGTTAGAGATCCTTGGGGTGCTGAGCGGTGGAACCATTTCCCATACAGGATGTCTGCCTGCAGAGCCTGTGCTCTTGAAGGATGCCCCCACCCCTCCCACTGACAGTCCTGCACCCCCAGTTCCGGGGGAGGAGCAGACACTAGTCTGTGGTCACATAGAGAGTGGCAGAACCAGGAGTGGAGCCCAAGCTTGGTCATTCATTGTCCTTGTCTCGCAGATCTGTGCTTTGCTTTATGAATGTATTAAAAATCAGGAGGGCTTGGGATGCTTGTACCATTGACTGGATGTGTCTTTGAATTTTGGATCATCCCACAATGCTATCTCAGGATAAACACCCCCTCCCATCAGGCTGCCAGATTCTACTTGAGATGGTCCACTCTTAACAGTTTTATTATTACTAGGCATGACTGGCATAATAGCAAACAAAATAAAATCTTTACTCTGCCCACTTCTTACTTTGCCATCCCAGTCCTGGGAAGAGAGTTCCTTTCCACAACTTAAGAAACAGTCACTGAATACCTACTGCTAAAAATATACGGAATGCCAGTTCCTATGCCAAGTGTCCAGAATACGCTGATGAATAAGAGCCAGGCCCTGCCCTCAAGCTGTTCATAAATTATGTGGGAGGGTGTCCAGTAAACCAGAAATTGCAATATAATGTGATAACGACTATAAGAGACTGGAAAACAATCAGCAGGGAAGAGAAGCTCCTAGCCCAGACTGGAGCCAATTTGTGAAACCCTCCTGGAGTGTTGCCTAGACAAAAAGATGGAGGGTGGGTGGACATTGACAGGCAACCCCTGGGGGAAAGGTGTTCTCAGTGGGAAAAGGCAGGGCACGTAAACGCAAGGAATGAGATGACACAGTACCCCTGGCACGTGCGGGACAGCTGGAGGCAGGGTCGGTGGGCAGGAAGGGTGGGTTGGTAGGGAGGTGTAAAGGGCCCACTGGCCAAGCGCTGTTCTACTTCTATCTTAAAGAGGTTTGAAGGACCTACTTGTACTTTATGTCGTTTGGGAGTTGTTAAAGAATTCCAGCAGAGAAAGGATGTGTTCCCACCATGCTCTAGAAACTTACCCCTGGACAACATGGAGGATGACTGACATGAAAACCAGAGGTAGATTGACCAGTCAGACAGTTTTGGAGACGACCAGATGGGAACTGCTGAAGGTCTGGACTAAGGGGGAAGAAATGTTGAGTGTAGGGTAGATGTGCCAGTAATTTTGGAAACATCGCTAATAGGTGACTTTTTGGATGTGGAAGGTGAGAACGTGGTCAGCCATGGCAAGGCCCAGCCCTGGAAATGTTCTAGATAGGCAGAAATGGAAAACCTGGGTCTCCTGCAGTGATTTCTCCAGTTATGGAAGGGCAGGAGTTGAAAACTCTTTAACCCAGACATTAAACTGAGCTGACATGGATTGCAGAGTAGCAGAATTTTTGCTTTTCACGATAGTACAGTTTGCTTACGAATGCTGACGTGGTAGAGGATGCCAAAGGTAGTAAACTCACCTTTCTGGGGTGTCCATCCTAGCAAGAGCTCCCTTTTTCGGGGCTCTTGAACTGCAGGCATGCCTTATGGAGAGGCAGGGAGGAATGAAAACCCTAACTACTCACCTGCATCCTTACGTCACGAGTAGCCTGTGCTTTGTCTGGAACCCCAAGTGGAAACACCTTGAACACAGCTCAAGGCACGATGCGAACACTTCCTCCAACCAGCCCAGACCCAGTCATCTGGCCTAGCACAGAAGAAAACACTCAGCAGTGACCTACATGATCTCTGATTTTCAGATACAAGTTAGTCCATCCACCACAGTAAAAATCACTGCAGTTTTTCTGCTGCAAGCCATCTGGGCAGAGATGAGTTCGGGCCATGGGTGAAAGATGGAGAAGGGGTAGGGCAGGCAGGATTCAGGTTTATACAACACACCGGTGCTTTCCTACAGCAGCTGGAGGTAATATTTCCATAAACACTCAGATTTCTTACCATCCCGAGCATATGTTTCCTTGTTATCTTTTAATTGGTTTTTATTCTAAATTTAACACCGAGCAGTGTGTGATGGCGGCGACTGCAAGCACTGGAGTGGTACGTGTCAATTCCAGGGCTGCCTGAGACATCAGGACCTTATCCGCACCCTCCCTCTCCTCCCCACATCACACCAGCCCCCATTAGGAAGCTGGAGACTGTTCCTCCTGCCCTTTTCTGCCGGTGTTGTCATGTTTATAGATGTCAGGTTCTGGGGAACAAAGGAAGAGAGGTAATCTAAAATCCAAATGATTCCACCGGAAGCTGTGTGTAACGGCAGGTGAATGCCAACAGATTGGAGGCTGGTATCAGCAGTCCTGTGATGCATGAAATCCTGCATCCCAGGAAGGGACTTCAGAAATTGTCGAAAGCACCTCAGCAAAATGCAGTGATCGGGTGTTCTCGAGAAAGCTGGGGAAGTCTGATTCTGAAGATCTCGTGTATCTATGATGTGGAAGAAAGCCGGATGCAAAGGGAGGAGGACTGGGGAGTTAGAGACTCAGTGGCTGAGTGATTTTAAAACAAATCCTCATTTGCAAAGCAGGATAATGAGAATTTCGCAGAGGATTGTCAGGACTAAGAGTCTTAAGGTTGGCAGAGCCCCGGTCCCTAGTTGTTCAGTCACTAAGTCATGTCCAATTCTTTGTGATCCCGTGGACCTCCAGCATGACAGGCTCCTCTGTCCTCCACTGTCTCCCAGAGTTTGCTCAAATTCATGTCCATTGAGTTGGTGATGCTATTTAACCATCTCATTCTCTGCCTCCCTCTTCTGCCCTCAGTCTTTCCCAGCATCAGGGTCTTTTCCAGTGAATCCACTGTTCGCATTAAGAGGCCAAAGTATTGAAGCTTCAGCTTCAACATCAGTCCCTAGTAGGTCCTCAAGAATGTAACCATTAGGTGATTTTCTAAGATAGGCTCTGTAGCACACAAGTCCTACAGTATTTTCTGCACGACATGAATTTCATGTTCAAGTTATTTTTGACAACACTGGCTGCTTTATTTCCTTCTCAGAGATTTGTAATACAGATGAGAATTTTAAAGGCTTTTTGAAGATTTACCAAGATTTTAAGATTTGCTTAACTTTCACTCAGGTTGCTCCCTCACATGAGAGATTGAATATCTTTTTGTCTGTCTGTTATTTTGAGTAATGATATTAACAGATCCTAAAAGAGAGAAGTTCTATGAGAACTACTTAGAAAAATTCTGAGTTTGTAGCTCGTTGTTTAGTTTCTCAGTCGTGTCCAACTCTTTGCGGCCCCAGGGACTGTAGCCCATCAGGCTCCTCTGTCCATGGGATTTCCCAGGCAAGAGTACTGGAGTGGGTTGCCACTTCCTTCTCCAGGGGATCTTCCCCACCCAGGAATTGAACCCAGGTCTACTGCATTGCCAGGCGGATTCATTACCACTGAGCCACCAGGGAAGCCCTGAGTTTATAGTAATGCTGTTTCTAATAAGGTAGAAGCTTTCCTTTTAAACGCCTCTCTCCAGACCCAGCATCAAATCCTCATTTCTTCTGAAATTCTCCCTTGGTTTGCCCCTCATTCCGGGCCACACCAGTCCAATCCCCAGACCTCCAAGTTTTTATCGTTACTACAGCCCCCTGGCTAGTCTTTTTTGCCTCTAGTTTCTCATTCATTTGAAGTCAGTCTACATTTCACCACCTGACCCATCTTCCTCAGCTGTTTTCATCCTCTATGCTATTTCCTGCCCAGTTTTAAGAAAGATTGATTGCTAACTGTTGCTTCAAGCCTAAACAACCTAGTCTGCTTCTTCAGGAGCCCATTCAATATGGCCCTACTTTGTTTATGTGACTTTAATGCTCATTATTTTTCCAGTCAACAGCTCTGTGTCACAGTGTTAAACTCTTTAATGGCCTCCTTGGCTCCCATTACCTCTACTTTTGACCTTTCTGCCCCCACCATGATCCTCCACATTGTCCTAACTACCTGGTCAGCTCCTCCCATTCTTCTAAACATAGCATGGCAACCCACTCCAGTATTGTTGCCTGGAGAACCCCCATGGACAGAGGAGCCTGGCAGACTACAGCCCATGGGGTCACAAAGAGTTGGATACAACTGAGCCACTGAACATGAAGCTTCCTGAGATTTCTCTGGCCTCACTGATAACCCCTCTTCTTCAAACTCCTGTAACAAGTACTAATCTCGGCCACGTGATAAAGGACTGATTGGATACCCTGGAGTCAGACAGACCTGGGTATAAGTTCTGCCTCTTCTAGTGAGAACTTTGTGAGCGTGGGCAGAGTAATTAACCTCTCTGTTGCTCAATTTTATCATCTTTAAAAGAGGGACAATTTCCGCACCAGCCACAAAGGTCAATATGGAGGACTGATCTCATCATTAACTCTCACCTGGATATTTAAGAAATCCAGTCATCCTTTCATGTTCTGCAAGATGTCTTGCTGCAGAGAACCATCCTTCCCACTTAGGAGAGTCACAGATGCCCTCCTTGTTTTATCAATGACAAGTCCAGACACAGACCCTCGAAATTCCCATTCTTTGCCATATAAATGATTAGCTGAACTGCTGTCATCACTGATCAATCAGAACAAAATCCTTGTTAATTGGATTTTGGTTAAGCTTCTCTCCTTTCTTCAGGCTCCTGAACTTTGGCCCACATTCAGCCTAAGCCAGTATACAGCCACTCCTGAGAATGGACTAGTCTCACACCACTTCCCTACATGTGGTTCTTTCTAGCTTTGTTTACTTCTCTTCATAAAAGAAAAACTCTTTTTTGCCCCCTAACTTCAAGATACTGGCAAATCTTATCAGAGCCCGCCAGTTGTAATCATCCCCCTCTATTATGACAGTCATGTCTTGCATATCTCCCCCAGACAGGTCGTCTTCTTGTTCAGTCGCTCAGTCATGTCCAACAATACTTTCTTACCCCACAGACTGCAGCACTCCAGGCTTCCCTGTCCTTCACTATCTCCTGGAGTTTGCTCAAACTCATGTCCATTGAGTCACTGAGCCATCCAACCATCTCATCCTCTGTCACCCACTTCTCCTCCAGCCTGCAATGCTTCCCAGCATCAGGGTCTTTTCCAATGAGTCCACTCTTTGCATCAGGTGGCCAAAGTATTGAAACTTCAGCTTTAGCATCAGTCCTTCCAATGAATATTCAGGGTTGATTTCCTTTAGGATTGACCTTGCAGTTCAAAGGACTCTCAAGAGTCTTCTCCACCACCACAGTTCAAAAGTATCAATTCTTTAGCCCTCAGCCTTCTTACATCTGTACATGACTATGGGAAAAACCACAGCCTTGATTAGGTGGACCTTTGTTGGCAAAGTGATGTCTCTGCTTTTTAATACACTGTCTAGGTTTGTCATAGCTTATCTTCCAAGGAGCAAGCACATTTTAATTTCATGGCTGCAGTCACCATCTGCAGTGATTTTGGAGCCCAGGAAAATAAAGTCTGTCACTGTTTCCATTTTTCCCCCATCTATTTGCCATGAAGTGATATGACCAGATGCCATGATCTTAGTTTTTTGAATGTTGAGTTTTAAGCAAGTTTTTTCACTCTCCTCTTTCACTTTCATCAAGAGGCTCTTTATTTCTCTCACTTTCTACCATTAGAGTGGTATCATCTGCATATTTGAGATGGTTGATATTTCTCCCAGCAATCTTGATTCCAGCTTGTGCTTAATCCATCCCAGCATCTGCCTGCAGTACAGGAGACCTGGGTTCTATCCTTGGGTTGGAAAGATCCCCCAGAGAAGGGAATAGCTACCCACTCCAGTTTCTTCCCTGCAGCATTCCATAGACAGAGGAACCTGGCAGGCTATAGTCAATGGATTCAAAAGAGTCGAACACAACTGAGCAACTAACACTTCCACTTTTTTAAAGTACAAAATGGCAACCTACTCTAGTATTCTTCCCTGGAAAATTCTATGGACAGAGGAGCCTGGCAGGCTACAGTATCTGGGGTCATAAAGAGCTGGACACGGCTGAGCATGTACAGATACCACACACAGTCAAAGGCTTTAGCATAGACGTGTCTGGCAATAGTCTTTTTTAATAAGGCACCCTACTTAGTCTAGATTTGCCTTTTGCTTGACAGAATACATGTAGAGTGTTCTACAGAGTGCCATGATGTGTAATAGAGAGTAGCTCTGTTATCATCCTTATATTTTCTTATCTTGCTAGCCCAGGTAGAATTGCAAATTCCTTGAGGTCAGTCTCATACTTTAGAGCTCCCCACAGGACCTATCAGAGTCCTGGGCACATAACACATCTTTAATAGCTGTAGTGCGAGTACTCCACTGTGTCCAACTCTTTGTGATGCTATGGTCAGACTGTAGCCCACCAGGCTCCTCTGTCCATGGGATTTCCCAGGCAAGACTAATGAGGTGGGTTTCTATTTCCTCCTCCAGGGAATCTTCCCGATCCAAGGATTGAACCAACATCTCCTGTGTCCATTGCAGGCCTACTCTTTATTGATGAGCCACTGGGGAAGCCCCAATAGACATAGACTGAATGACTGATGACCTTGCCATTGTCATATGTGGAACCCAGTGTGATCCTACGTTTGTGAACAACTCTACAGACGGTGTAAGGATACTTGACCTTTGTTCAGAAAAGAAGGTCACCAAAGAAGGATTGACACCACCTGCAGTCATCTTACGGAGAAGGCAATGGCACCCCACTCCAGTACTCTTGCTTGAAAAATCCCATGGATGGAGAAGCCTAGTAGGCTGCAGTCCATGGGGTCACTGAGGGTCGGACATGACTGAGCGACTTCACTTTCACTTTTCACTTTCATGCATTGGAGAAGGAAATGGCAACCCACTCCAGTGTTCTTGCCTGGAGAATCCCAGGGACAGGGGAGCCTGGTGGGCTGCCGTCTATGGGGCTGCACAGAGTCGGACACGACTGAAGTGACTTAGCAGCAGCAGCAGCAGTCATCTTAACAGGTGATAAGAAACCATGGCAACTCTTGTTTCCCTTCCATCTTCTCTAGCTCATAAAATTGCTTTAAAACAATAGACAGTAAAGAAGCCCTGTAAGAGAGAATCATTGCTGACAATGGTGAGGAGAGAAAGAAAGGAGTTAGCAACTCGGAGAGAACTGTGTCTCTAAGCTTACCATCACCTGCAGGGTCGAGTGACACCTTCTGTGTGTGGCTCTGGGTAACCATGGGGAGGAGTGGGGAGGTTGGAACAAATGCTAGAAGGCTGTTCTTTTTGCTTCATGTATGGGAGGATATTATATTCTGGGCAGTAGAAGTTATTAAATATTATACCTGTGTCCTGCATGACTTGTGGAAAGAGAGAGGGTGGTGATAACAGAGGTTTAAAATGAGTTTACTCTGAGTAAGCCATGATAGCAAACCTCATAGTTGTTGTTTAAAGTATTTTTAGATGAACTAAATGCCCCTGGCCAAAGGAAACATGTTCATTTCACCTTTCCCATGATTTCCTTACCATTACTGGAAGACAGTATGGCCTGGTGGTTAAAAGCAAGATCTTTGAAACCTGTATAACCTCAGTTCTCTAAGCTTTACTTTGGATAGCTAGAAAAATATCCTTACCCCTCATAGAGCAAGGTGTGAGGATTCAATGAGATCAAGTATAACAAAGCATTATATTTATAGTGAGGACTCCATAGATCAGTTCAGTTCAGAAGCTCAGTCATGTCCGACTCTTTGCGACCCCATGAATCACAGCATGCCAGGCCTCCCTGTCCATCACAGCTCCTGGAGTCCACCCAAACCCATGTCCATTGAGTTGGTGATGCCATCCAACCATCTCATCCTCTGTTGTCCCCTTCTCCTCCTGCCCTCAATCTTTCCCAGCATCAAGGTCTTTTCAAATGAGTCAGCTCTTTGCATCAGGTGGCCAAAGTATTAGAGTTTCAGCTTCAACATAGTCCCTCCAATGAACACCCAGGACTGATCTCCTTTAGGATGGACTGGATCTCCTTGCAGTCCAAGGGACTCTCAAGAGTCTTCTCCAGTACCACAGTTCAAAAGCATCAATTCTTCAGCACTCAGCTTTCTTTATAGTCCAACTCTCACATCCATACATGACTACTGAAAAAACCATAGCCTTGACTAGATGGGCCTTTATTGGCCAAGTAATATCTCTGATTTTTAATATGCTGTCTAGGTTGGTCATAACTTTCCTTCCAAAGAGCAAGTATCTTTTAATTTCATGGCTGCAATCACCATCCACAGTGATTTTGGAGCCCAGAAAAATAAAGTCTGCCACTGTTTCCACTGTTTCCCCATCTATTTGCCATGAAGTGATGGGACCAGATGCCATGATCTTAGTTTTCTGAATGTTAAGCTTTATCAGAGGTCAACAAATATGACCTACTCCCTGTGACTGGATGACCCACAAACTGAGAATGGTTTCTGCCTCTTTAAATGAATGGGAAATAATAATAAAAAGCAAAATAATATTTTATGACATGAACATTCAATAAAATTTAAATTTCAGTATCCATAAATAATGTTTTACTGGCACAGAGCCATGAACATTCATTTACGTATTGTCTGTAGCTGCTTTGACACTCAAAGGCATAGTTGTGTAGCCTGCAAAGCGTAAACTATATCTGGCCCTTTGCAGGAAAAAAAAAATTGCCAATTTCTGCCATAAATGGTAGCTCTTGTTATTAAGGATGCTGTCATTCCTCAAGGGGCTTCCCTGGTAGCTCAAGTGGTAAAGAACCCACCTGCCAATGCAGGAGACGCATGTTCTGTCCCTGGGTTGGGAAGATCCCCTGGAGAAGGAACTGGCAACTCACTTCAGTGTTCTTGCTTGAGGAAGCCCATGGACAGAGAAGCCAGGTGGGTTACAATCCGTGGGGTCCCAAAAAAGTTGGCCACAACTGAGAACTAAACAATAACAGCATCCCTCAAGGCCAAGCCCAACAGCCTCCTCCTCAGTGAAGCCTCTTCTGAACTAACTGTCCTGATATCATCTGGTCCTTGTTTGATCCTCTAGAAAAACAGCACTTAAATTCTGTATGTCTGTCTTATCTCCTCTATAAGGTAGTACATCCTTTGAATGTAGGGATTACACATAATTCATTTTGGTATATTCAGAAGACCTGCACAGTACCTTGTAAATAGACATTAAATAATTTAGTATTTGCTCTATTGAATTGAGTTCAATGAGCCTGTGTCTTCTGACTTTTGCCTGATGTCAGCCAACTTTTTGATGGAAGGAAAGTCCTGGGAGGCTAAAAACAGAAGCGTAAGAAGGGGCTAAAAAGATTTGCACTCAAAAAAACTGAGTAATGGTTCAGTTCATTCAGTTCAGTCGCTCAGTCATGTCCGACTCTTTGCGACCCCATGAATCACAGCACACCAGGCCTCCCTGTCCATCACCAACTCCCGGAGTTCACTCAGATTCATGTCCATTGAGTCGGTGATGCCAACCAGCCATCTCATCCTCTGTCTTCCCCTTCTCCTCCTGCCCTCAATCCCTCCCAGCATCAGAGTCTTTTCCAATGAGTCAACTCTTCGCATGAGGTGGCCTAAGTATTGGAGTTTCAGCTTCAGCATCAGTCCTTCCAATGAACACCCAGGACTGATCTCCTTTAGAATGGACTGGTTGGATCTCCTTGCAGTCCAAGGGACTCTCAAGAGTCTTCTCCAACACCACAGCTCAAAAGCATCAATTCCTCGGTGCTCAGCTTTCTTCACAGTCCAACTCTCACATCCATACATGACCACTGGAAAAACCATAGCCTTGACTAGACGGACCTTTGTTGGCAAAGTAATATCTCTGCTTTTGAATATGCTATCTAGGTTGGTCATAACTTTCCTTCCAAGGAGTAAGCATCTTTTAATGGTAACAACCTTAAAATGAGTACATGGCACTGTACACACAGAATTTCAGCACCGGTTACTTGTTGACAGTATCCATTTCCTACTATTTCTGAAAGTGCACAATTAGATGTGCCTCAGGGGCTTTGAGAAATTAAAGGTGAATCTTGCTACCTACCATTTTAAAAGGGTTCTATTCTCTCAGGTTTCTTGACACCCTGTAAGTTCCTGGCATTGGGAGAAAGGTTTTATTTTGTGTGTGTGTGTGTGTGTGTGCGCGCGCACGTGTGCGTGTGCATGTACATTCTTAAGGCAGATGTTTGTTCCATTTTGTTCCTTTTTTTGTTTGGCACTAGACTAGAATAAAGACAAATATCTGAATTATCTTCCACTGTAGGAATGAAAATTAAATACAAGATCCTATAGTTGCAAGCTTTAGAAACAGACATAATTCATGACTTAATATATCTGAAGTGGCTTATTTTCTGTATTTCGCTGTGGGTTTTTGATTCCAGAATGATACAAGGGAAAGATACCCCTGGGACGTTGCTGATACCTAAGAGGGATTTGCTTTTTATCTTTTCCATGAAAATAAAACAGAATCTAAAAATCCTAGTGCTCTTTTAGTACTAACACCTGATGCTGCTGCTGCTGCTAAGTCGCTTCAGTCGTGTCCGACTCTGTGCGACCCCATAGATGGCAGCCCACCAGGCTCCCCCATCCCTGGGATTCTCCAGGCAAGAACACTGGAGTGGGTTGCCATTTCCTTCTCCAATGCACAGAAGTGAGAAGTGAGAGTGAAGTCGCTCAGTCATGTCTGACTCTTAGCGACCCCACGGACTGTGGCCCACCAGGGTCCTCGGTCCATGGGATTTCCAGGCAAGAGTACTGGAGTGGGGTGCCATTGCCTTCTCCGACTAACACCTAAGTATTGTAAATAGTTATCTAACACATGGAATGGAGGTCCTTCAATATTGCCATTTATAAAGCATCCACTCCATGTAAACACCATTTGAATAGCATTGTATTTCAGGGATAAATATTTTGTAACTAGAAAGGCTGGTTTGGGAGATCAAAATTTCATCTTATTTCACTAGTGTTGCATCTTTATTTGAAGTAGTTAAAGCTCAATGTGGTCAACAGCTGATGTGAAGAGCCAACTGGTTGGAAAAGACACTGAGGTTGGGAAAGATTGAAGGCAAAAGGAGAAGGGGGTGACAGAGTATGCATGGTTAGATAGCATCACCGACTCAATGGACATGAGTCTGAGCAAACTCCGGGAGATAGTGAAGGACAGGAGAGCCTGGTGTGCCATATGGGTTACAAAGAGTTAGACATGACTTAGCGACTGTACAGCAACAATGGTCAACTGCATCCTTTCTACGCATTTCCCCTAATACTAATTAAAGAATCACTCAACTCCCAGAGAAGTTGGCTGCAGCCTTGACGGTCCCCTTGGGACCATAGAGAGCATGTCACTCTGAACAAGCTTGCTATCAACAGCAAGGATGCCTGAGAGATGACCAGCCACATCTTTTGATCAATGTCATGCGTCAGAGCTGTACGTGGAAGCACATTGTCATAAACTAATTATAAATTTAACGGCATCTATCCCTTCCCTCTTTCCCATCCCACTGGGCTCTTGGGCACTTTGTGACTCCAGTCCTGAAGCAGTAACTCAGACTTATTCATTCTCTGCTCCCTTCTGCCAGCTCAGTAACGTCAGAGGTCTGGACTAAGTCATTGCTCTCTCAGCCTCATTTTGGGATGCAGGTAGTGGAGCCCTTCCTTGATCCTAGTATTATTTCCCCACAATGTGGGGGACTTCTGATTCCTTTACTGTGTGGGAACTGGCCTTACAGCCACCTTGGTGAGTTAAGTTCCTGCAGACTTGAAGCCTGCTGTGTGTTCATGTGTGCTAAGTCACTTCAATCGTGTTGGACTCTTTGCGACCCTGTGGACTGCAACCTGCCAAGATCCTCTGTCCATGGGATTCTCTAGGCGAGACTGCTAGAGTGGGTTGCCATGCTCCGCTCTAGAGGATTTTCCTGACCCAGGGATGGAACCCTTGTCTCTTACATCTACCTGCATTGGCAAGTGGGTTTTTTTTTTTTTTTTACCACTAGTGCCACCTGGGAAGCCCTTGAACCCTGCTGGTTTAGTCCCTATTACGGGGTATTCTTGAGTATTCTGCCATCGCTAGCCCATGAAGATTCTTGGTTGTTTGTAGGTTCTTTGAGCATCGGCATCAATTTTTAAGAAATCATTATGTATTTATTGAGTACCTATTGGATGTTAAGACTGTGCTGGGCAATGGAGTTATAATGGTGAATATTGGCTCCCAGTGAAAGCTAAGATACCAGAGGTCATGCCAAGGGTTCTACATGAACTATCCCATTGAATCCCAGACAATTTTATGAGATAAATTCTGTTAGAAATCCATTTTACAGATCAGGAAACTTCGGCCCAAAGAAGTCAAGTCTTAGAAGTCTCAGAGTTCTGAATCTGAACCCAAACCTAAAAGCCCCATTCATCAGATAAGGAATTCTGGGTGAACATGGATCTTGGCCAGTTGAGGTGGGGGCCTGGGATAAGACATGCTCACAGCATCTCCCTCTGCTGCTTACTGTGAGACCAGAAGGGCTACTGCACCTGTCTCTGGCCTCTCCCTTCATTTCCAGGATCAGGCATATTATTTCCCATTTTGACAGGTAGTCCATCCTCAAGGGTCTCAGAGACTCTGGCCTCTTCATAGACCATGTCCTCATGCACCATTGGGTCTGGGAGTTTCTGCTGGCACTAGCTGGGTGGGCCATGGCTAGCTGGCTGGCTGGCTATCTGGGGCTGTGACTGTTGCTGCTCCCTAGTAGTCATTGCCCAGTAGTTTCTTTATTGAAAAACAAAAACTGTGTGTGTGTGTGTGTGTCTGTGTGTGTGTGTATGAGAGAGAGTGAGACATTAAAGAAGACCCTGGCTTTAACGATCGGAATTACAAGATGGCCATCTGTACTGGTTATCATAACTGCCAGCTGGGCCCTGCTACACAAGTAACAGCTTCCCTTTGGCAGTGCCCTAGAAGTACATTTTAACATTTGTAATTGTTTTAGTATCTATTATTATTACAAGAATTCAGGGAAGTAACTGGTGCTGTGATTTTACATTACTTCCCTTGGTTGGATATAATGATGAAGTTTTCCTTATGGCACTTGAATGAGATGAGGTAACAGTGGAATTTATTAATATATATGAACCTCCTCAGAGAAGGCGATGGCACCCCACTCCAGTACTCTTGCCTGGAAAATCCCATGGACAGAGGAGCCTGGTAGGCTGCAATCCATGGGGTCGCTAAGAGTCGGACACGAATGAGCGACTTCCCTTTCACTTTTCACTTTCATGCATTGGAGAAGGAAATGGCAACCCACTCCAGTGTTCTTGCCTGGAGAATCCCAGGGACAGGGGAGCCTGGTGGGCTGCTGTCTATGGGGTTACACAGAGTCAGACATGACTGAAGTGACTTAGCAGCAGCATTCACCTCCTAACTACTATCTGAAGGAGAGTATTAGATTTGGCTTCTACAGTTGCTCCTCAATTTGTCACCCCCTTGAATGGAACTGTCTGCATAGATGTTGTGTCCTTTTCACTTTCCTTGACATCCTTTCTTTATGAGATGAACATGCGTGATTGAGTAGATCTATTTTTGGTCAACAGTCTAAAAGTTTTCTAACCTTCATTATTATACATCTAAAATAAGACTGACCACATGGTGCTTTTTGTCTAGCAAAACCCAGGACGCAAAGTGATTATAGATGTCTAGTTGGAATCTACTCTTTGTGGCAATAGTCTTCCTAGGGCCAGCACGGGGTCCTATTGGCTGGGGAGCATGCTT
The DNA here is from genome assembly GCF_055505025.1 of Bos grunniens. NCBI lineage: Eukaryota > Metazoa > Chordata > Mammalia > Artiodactyla > Bovidae > Bos > Bos grunniens. The sequence goes on from NC_141180.1 coordinate 22,935,556, forward strand.
GGTTACTTCTGGAAAAGTTCAGGCCAAAGTCATCAGAGTCTGAATCAGTAGTTTTCAAATTGGGCTGCTTGTACCCTGGGGCTCTGAGTAAATGCTTGAATGATTCCATAAACAATGGAGTTGTTTATTTTTACCAAACAGTAATGATGTTACATGCCTAAGCAATCTTATTCTTGACTTTTATCTGTTTTACATATTTGGATTAGTTATAGAATTTTTAAAAAGTGTCTGACAATATTTATAAAATAAATTACTCTTGGTGATCTTCAACATGTAATCTGAAGACTGCTGTGCTATCTGAAGTGAAGTTGCTCAATCATGTCCAACTCTTTGAGACCCCATGGACTGTAGCCTACCAGGCTCCTCCATCTATGGGATTTTCCAGGCAAGAGTACTGGAGTGGGTTGCCATTTCCTTCTCTAGAGGATCTTCCCAACCCAGGGATCGAACCCGGGTCTCCCGCATTATAGGCAGATGCCTTACTGTCTGAGCCACCAGGGAAGTCCACCAGGGAAGTGTTATTTGAAGTCAGAATCTTTTGGTGTGCCTGATACCATGCATATTCCCAGCTCCACCCCACTGATGTAAGGAAACACTGAGAAGATCAGGTCACAGAATAATAGACATTTGACATTTGGCTGTTAAAAGGAACGTGGATCTCGTTCTTCTGAAATGCCCTTCCCCTGCTGTGAAGTCCTTGACAAGTGGCTATCTAGCTTCCACAAGAACCCTGCTGTCAGCCAGGCTTGTCATCTCCAAGTCTGCCCATCCTGATTTGAATCAGTTATAAATTAATAGAAAAATTGTCCCTGAAGGAATCAAGAGGCTTCCTTTCACCTCCCCCACCCCAAGAGTGGGTTTCAGAGCTTCTTCCCGGTATACTCAGAGCCTGTCTTTGCTGCCTCTAATATCACCCCCAACCCCTGTCATATCATTGTCTCCTTTCCTATCCATTCCCCTCACCATGCACCTGGAAGATGACCTTTTTTTTCCTCTTATTTATCTGTGTACATTAGCACTGAGTACTCCGCTGCTGCTGCTAAGTCACTGCAGTCGTGTCCGACTCTGTTCAACCCGATAGACGGCAGCCCACCAGGCTCCCCCGCCCTGGGTACTCTACTTGACACATTATTGTTGTTCAGCTGTGAAGCCATTTCTGACTCTTATCAACTCCATGGACTGTAGCATGCCAGGCTCCTCTGTCCATGGAATTCTCCAGGCAGAAATACTGGAGTGGGTTGCCATTTCCTTCTCCAGAAGATCTTCCCCACCCAGGGATCGAACCTGAGTCACCTCCATTGTCAGATGGACTCTTTACTGCTGAGCCACCACCTGACACATAGTAGCACTCAATGAAAGTGTGGTTCAGTCAACTCATCTCCCTCTCATTTAATAAGAATACCCGCCCTGGATCTTCATTTTGCCCTCTGAAATGTACAGAATTCGTTTGATCCCTCTTCCACATGACAACGCTTCACATATTTACAGAGAGCGCTGCTAAGCCTGCTTCTAAGACTCCTTGTATCTGTTCTAACTCCCTCAATTCCTTCAGCCATTGCCCTTAAAACGCTGTCTCCAGGGTCCCCGAAATCCTGATTGCCCAGCGTTTGTCCTAGTCTCACTTGGGTCACTCAGTCCTGAACCAACTCATGGCGTGTGGCTTGACAAGACACTGTTTCTCTCCATCATCTTGGTCACCACACTGTCTTAATAAAATGTAAGATTATATTCATGGGCTGAGCAGTCATGCTCCACTCATTGCCAGCCTCTTTATCTTGTAACCTTTGCTTTCCCATGATTTTCCACAATTTAGAAACTGTTTTGCAACCAGGCTAAGTCTCTGAGTGTGCCTCACAAACCAATGTGGGTTGCAGCTCTGGGTGAAACCGAGTCATATAAAGAGACTTTCATTAAGTTTGGATGGGCAGCTGCAGAGACCTGAGAGTCTGAGAAGAGAGGGCACAGGTCACTGAGAGGTGAAAAGAACCCAGTCCACTCAGCGCATTTTTAAACTCAAGAGGACCAAGAGGTGAGGGACTTGTGTGGAATCCAAAATCACCACCAGGAGCCACAATCTATTTGAGCTGGTGGCTCCAATGGACAGAAAAGCAGCATAAATTTCAGTGAAGCAAAGCTAAGTGGTAACGGACTTTAAGTTCTGTCATATATAGTTAATTTGCAGAATAAATTGGTCAGGGCAGCAAAAGGATTTAACATCCAAATTCATTTGCAAAACAGAAGCTAGATGAGTATCAAGAGGAAAATGGAGACCGTTACAACATTCCCTCGCCGGATGGAGTAGTATTATTATTGAATAATATTTTTATTAAACATTTCTAGACCATTTGGTAGTTAAAGATATTTATAAGCAAGCCCTTGCAGCATCTCAGCAAGGTACTGAATCTCCCGCTGTGGAATCACACAAGCACCAAGGACTTCCACCTGCATGGAACTCAGGTTAGCATCCTGGACACATGTACACACACACACACACACACACACACACAGTACACAATGTACTGCTGAGTCTTTGTAATCTGGAGATAGGCAAGAAATGGTCATGTGTCAGTTTTTCCCATTTCATAATTCTCACGGGGTGTCCCAGACTGTGCTCCTCTTGTCCAGGTTTGAAGCCAGAAATAGAAGAGGTAATGGAGGCAGAAGCTGGAGCTGATGAGAGGAAATGGAATAGAGTCACAAAGACAGTGTCGTTGGGCTGATGGTTCAGGCAAAGCGAAGGGGGACTCAGAAGCATCATTTAATTTCACTATGTGGATACAGCCGGAAGTTGAGAGAGGCCCCAGTCGAGCCCTCCACGATAGCAGAGGCCAAAGCTAGTTCCGGGAGCGCCCTTTCCTCTACACTCTCTCTGTTTCTATTAGTTGCCTCCCTCTACCTGTCCCAGGACTATTCCGCTGTGTTTTCCTGGCTCCTTCTTGGGGAGGACCAGGAAAGAGGAACGGCTCCTGCTCCGGAGTGGTCTGGGAGTGCACACTTGGCTTCTCAGCTCAGCCTCTCAGACAGAAAAACAAGACTAGGAAAATAAAACAAAACCTTAGTCTCCAGGCAAGGGCACGGGAGATTCCTGGCGGCCCACTGAGCATGCCCACTCACTCACATGATCTTCCTGCTAATGGAGATTTGAAAATAAGTAATCCCGCAGGTGTTCCTCATTTTCACCTCTCTCCCAGACTCGTCCTCTCTGCCCCGCCCTCCCTCCATGCTGCTCTGTCTGCAGCGAATCAGCAGGGATAATCCAGCGCAGCTCTGTGCATCCAGAAGGCTGTGACTCTGAATCTCTATGTCAGGTTTATTTTGATGTTGACAAGAAGATGAACACAGCTGAGGCTGGGCCGGGGATGCTGACGGAGCCAGAAACTTCTCCCCTCTTCCTGTGGCCCGTTGTCCTGGCCGGAAGTCCAGGGGGTGGATGGCCAGCTCCCAAGTGGCCAGCTAATGAATAGTCCCTGGCCACCGATCAGGGGAGGGCTGACTGTCAGTGTCACATTGGAGCACAGGATGCTCCAATGGGTTGAATACTGTCTCCCCGCAAAGCCATGCTCTTCTGGAAGCTCAGAATATGACCTTATTTGGAAATAGGATCTTTGCTGATGTAATTCGGTTAAGATAAAGTTATCCTGGATTTAGGGTGGGCCTGGTATCTTTGTAAGAGAGGGAGATTTGGGAAAGATAGACAGAGAAGATGGCCTCTTAACACCCAAGGATGAAACTGGAATGATGCAGCTTTAAGCCCAGAAATGCCAAGGATTGCAGGGAGCCACTGGAAACAAGAAGAGGCAGGAAGCATCCTCCTCTAGAGCCTTCAGAGGGCGTGCAGCCCTGCCGACACCTTGGCTTGGGACTTGCAACCCCCAGAACTGGAGAAATAAATTTTTATTGTTTTAAGTCAGTCATGTGATGTCATTTATTATGGCAGCTTTAGGAAACAGAAAGGGAAAGATTTGATGTGAACAAAAAGCTTGGTGATCCACTTAGTCACATGAGAGGCATTTAGTGAATAAAGAAATGAGACTATAACAGGCAAATGAAAAACCAGAATCCTATAAACATTACAAATGTGAGTGTCAGTGTAAACCTACGGAGTACCTGGTGCTGGCCTCTAGGGTTGCAGGGAGGAGCAGGTCCCACCCCGGAAGCGAGTAGGATGGACAAGACATAACCCCAAACTCAGTCTGATTCAGGGTGGTAGGTACCCTCTCTGGACCCTGGCACAAAGTTCCAGTGGGATGACTTCTATTAGGGGTGATGGGAGCAGAGTGGCACCAGTATATTTATGGAGAAGGATGGAAGAATGACAGGAAGGGAGGGAGGGAACAAGGAAGGAAGGAAGAAAAAGAAAGTAAAAGGGAGAGACATTTTTAGAGAGTGTGGGACAACCACAGTCTCAGCTGGTCTCCCATGGCCCGTAGACATGGGCACTGAGTAGGTACTTCTGGACAATCTCTGTGAGCCACCTCAGGCTGCCTGGCCTGGCCTTTAGGATGTATCCTAATGAGGCTTTGGGTGGCAGTCTTGAGGAATTGCAGGCAGTCAGAGAGCTTAAATGCCTTTGCTTCTTTCCATCCCTGTGTGTTTGTTGAATGCTTATCAAGGACAGGGCATTGGATGAAAACGCACCTTCTTGCCCACTGGGGACTAGCAATCTAGTGATTAGAAGGGCTCATTTCTGTGGTCAGAGCTTTAGGGCTTCCCAGAAATGTTTGGATTTTGTTTTTGTTCCTCTTGAGATATACGGGCTGAGATGCATCTTCAGGCATCTTTAAAGTGTTGGTTGCATCACTGGGCTGCATTCATATTTCCCTTTTCACACTAAGTTGAAGATTAAAAAGAAGTCACTTTTTTTTTTAAGCACTTGAAGTCACTGTTAAACAAAGGTTGGTTTTGGGTTTTTATTGATCCCTTGGTAGCTGCTGCTATCCTGCTATTTCTCGGACTCAGCCTCTCATTCCAAACATCACTATGACTGACCAGAAAAGAGGCTGACAGAGGCTTTGGCCAGCTTATCAGTTTATTATGAAATTAAACCTGGTCCCATGTCAAAGGTGACTTAACAACTTTGGGCAAAGATAAAGCATTGCAGCTACCCCCAAACTTCAGTTTCACGTGAACCAGGAGCCTCAACCAGGAAATTATTTGTTTGATGACATTCTTATTAAGACGGGGGCAGTCTTCAGGAAATGTAACCTTATCCTTATGTTATTGATCAGCTTTTTAAGAGCCTTTTGGGGACTAGATACCATTTTCTTTCTGTCTCCTTCAGCTTCCAAATCTGCATGGTCATAATTGATGAACAAAATCAGCACCTGGAGGCGCCTTGGGGAAAGGTTTAATTCTGTTTTGTAGGCAATTCTTCATGAGGGAATTGGAAAACTGCATTTTTAGAGAAGAAAAAATGTCAACAAGGATTGGAGAAAAACTGAGCATTTTCTGGCTAAGTACCAGTTAAGAAAAAAAAAAAAAATCGCTTGTCCAGAAGACATCTTTTCTTCAACATCCCCATTAATGGGGCTTTGCTGAGGTGCCCAGTGGGTATTTGATGACACCTGACTGTTACTCTGGATTTTACCATACCCAGACATGCTGCTCATGCTTAAAACAAAGACCATCTGCTATTTCCAGAAGCTTTCTGAAGGAATAACAAAGAACTAGAACTGATGTGTGCAGTGACTTTAGTTTTATTGTCATTGTTGTCCTACATCACATCCTTGCATATCATTTATTTTCTATTTAGTAGTTGGTACCTCTTCATGTAACTTTAATTTTAGAATACAAGGGATACATCCTGACAAAGGATGTTTGTTTTTTAATTGTGGATTGATTTGTAAGAAAGGACAAGAGTATACGTTCTCTGGAACTGGGACTGTTTCTGATAGTTGGATAGTTGTCTAGTATTTAATCCCAAAAGAAAGTTGTGCTTCCTCTGAGCTAATGGGTAGTGATGGATGATTGGCAGGAGAGGTGAATGGGCTCCTATGTGCAGGCTGAGGTTGGGCAGAGCAGAAAAAGTGAAGAAGACGTGGTTTTCATGCTTCATCTCTGTAACCATCTTTGGGGTCCAGAGTGCCTCTCTCTGTGTCTTGTTTGTTGGTGAAGTGGTCCATGCGATGAATCCTGGTACACTGCTATCCCTCAGCTCTCAGAGCTGCCCAGAACCCGCACAAGCGATGTGACATCAGTGGCCACAACTTTCTCACATTTTCAAGTCACGAAAGAACCAGAGTCTCCTCTTCAGCACCACCCTTGGCTACTCCCTTTCCTACGTGTAAATCCTTAAATCCCAAAGTGATTTACCCAACGCACGTTAGTAACCTTTGAGCTACATGTGTATGCTTTAAAGTTTGCAGAATGTATTTTTGCAATATTATCTCAAATCTTTGCAACTAGATTATCTCTGGCCAATTTCTGTTTGTACATGAAAGTAGCAGAACTTACTCAGAACTGATATCTCTCTTCCTTGAAGGAAACTAGAAAATCTCAAAAGAACCTAGGAAGTTACAGGGAAAAGTAACATTAAACTCAGCCTGTCTAGTTAGTACCTGCAGAATGCAGAGAGCAGGCACTTCGTATATAAGCCATTTAAATGATTTATTAATTGGACAGACATTTGTATGCATCCCATAAATATTTGTTTAATGAATTGTTGAATGCATTAGTTACATTACCTGTTAGGCACTGTGGGATATTACAATGGCGAAGAAGACTTAATTTCGCCCTCCAAGGAGCCTACCATTTGATGGTGTGGCTGGCCGCAGTGCAGGTAAGTAGACAGGCACTGTGAGTATCCTTCATTTTAGAGTCCTCGCTGTGTCCCGTATCTGCTAAATTCTCTTCATGGATTTTATCAGTTGATCATTACCACGGCTTATGAAATCGGCTATTATCAACTCTATTTTATGTATGAGAAGGCCCAGGCACAGAAAGGTTAAGAAGCCGCCCTGAAGTTACACAGCTAACAAGTGGTAAGGTGAGAAATCAAACCCAGGCAGTGCGACTCAGACCTCACAGAGAAGTGGATGGCTTGGGGGACCTAAATGACGGAGACTCGAGACGAATTGGGCGAGCAAGGAAGAACCCACAAAGAACCCAGGATTTCTGGCTCCAGTGACACAGAAGCTGATGCCCTTTGCTGAGGAAAGGACCGAAGGAGGAGGAGGTTCTGGGGAAGGTGTGGAGGCGTGAGGACGGTAGTCTGGGACACGTTGAGTTTGCATGTTGACCATTCACATGGATTTTCAAACAAGTATCTTAAGTTTCTGTTATACTGGGGGAAGCAATCGTGGCTAGAGATGTAGCTTTGGCTGTTATCAGATGATTCTTTGTTCTTTCTGCTTGACTGCTTGAAGCTTTAATAAGGGGCTGGAGACATTTACAGATGCTGTGACTTTATTCTTTATGTTTGGCTTGTTTTCAAAATTTAAATTCATGGTTCATGACTTCTATGTTTACTCCTCCTTTCCCTCTCTCTCTCTCTCTGTATATATATCTCTCTCCACGGATATATGGATAGACATAGAAAAATATGGACATGGAAATGGATATTTGCACCTAAACTAGGGGAAGGAGTTTCAAATATGAAGACAAAATCCTTTTACCCAAAGCACCCACTCCCTGCTGCTCAGGTGTAGAGAGAAGGGGCCGGGTTACGCCCTACCCACTTGTCCCTGATTTGGAACCCATCCTATCATATGTTGTCCAGCTCAGTTCAGTTCAGTTGTTCAGTCGTATCCGACTCTTTGTGACCCCATGAACTGCAGCACGCCAGGCTCCCTTGTCCCTCACCATCTCCTGGAGTTTGCTCAAACTCATGCCCTTTGAATCGGTGATGCCATTCAACCATCTCTTTTGCCTTCTTCTCTTCCTCCTGCCCTCAATCTTTCCTAGCATCAGAGTCTTTTCAAGTGAGTTGGCTCTTCATATCAAGTGGTCAAATTTTGGAGTTTCAGCTTCAGCATCAATCCTTCCAATGAATATTTAGGGTTGATTTCTTTTAGGATTGACTGGTTTGATCTTCTCACTGTCCAAGGGACTCTCAAGAGTCCTCTCCAGCACCACCGTCCAAAAGCATCAATTCTTCGGTGCTCAGCCTTCTTTATGGCCCAGTTCTCGCATCTGCACATTATTACTGGAAAAAAACCATAGCTTTGGCATGGCAGGTCTAGGAGTTCACTTTAAGGCCATCCAGAGCAACTTGACCCTCTGTCTACAGACATAACCAAATGCCGTGAGAGGCTGATTTGAGCCTGGGTATGTGGGTGGAAATGTGAATTCTGGTAATTTCAAGACTTCTGATGTGAACAGGAGTGGACCAGGGTGGGGCGGGTACATGGACATTGGGGCGTCAGCTTCAGGGTACACTTCCCTGTGGCTGTGCTTCATTTACCCCATGTCAAGCCTTCTTTCCTGTGGGTCCTAAACTGTCTCCAAAACCTGGGATCTGATGAGTTTGCGTTTGGTTTTCTTGCAGCCTAATGAACTGCCTCTGTAGTTCTAGCTGTGATGTCATTAGCATCTCATTGCCTTGGGCAGCAACTCAGGAGAGAGGTTCTTAGGCAGCCCCAGAATCCTACAGGAATTGTACCAATTTACTTCATAACAACTAATTCACCCTCCTGACCTGTCAGTTTCCAGCAGCAGAGCAGACCCTGCATGAGGATGGTCATACTTTTATTACCATCCTCCTAGGCTCCTGAGTCTAGGTGAGTCAATATGCACAGGCCTAAGGCCACAGGCACATCCGCAAAGAGATTTTGAACACAAGGGATGCCAATAATCTCATACCATGATATTCTACTGGGGAAAGTCATCTGCTGTGTGCTGTAGGATACAGATTTAGCCTAAAGCAAATGGCATGTATTTATAGCAAACTGTATTTGCAAAATGCTTTGCAGTTTGGGGGTTGTTAACGACTTTCCAGGTTGGCTGTTCTTCTGCTTGTAAGAAAGCTAAGTGTGATGAGGACCCCAAAGCCTCCCCTGAGAGCAGAGGGGTAAATTTTGCAAATCGGGGTGAGTGGAGGGGGCACACGAGTGTTTTTACTCAGAAGGCACCTTTGTCAGTTACAACTTTTAAGACCTTTGTCGCTGTTCAGTTACTCAGTTGCGTCTGACTCTTCGCGACCCCATGGACTGCAGCACGCCAGGCTTCCCGGTCCTTCACTATCTCCCAGAGTCTGCTCAAACTCATGTCCATAGAGTCGATGATGCCATCCAACCAAGACCTTAACTGTAACTTATTTATGTCCAGAAACTGTGTGTTTGTTGAAATAGAATATTCATTTTATTAAGAGACAATATCATGTCTTGAATTACTAGAGCATTTTTACCCTTCTACCCGGGACCTAGAAGGTAGAAGAGGGGAAAGTAAGAAAAGACTGTAACTGGAGTGGGTAGTGGACGAAGGCAGGCATTGAGCCATTAGGAAATACAGTAGTGTCTCCTCGTTCCACGTCTAGACCGCGCCACCACCCACTCCAGCACCCAGGATGGGGTTAAAAGCAGATGTCAAAGATCAGACTGTCCTGCAGCATTTAGGATTCGAAACTCTTCTTCCACTCACCACAGACATGATGGTTATTGGTGTTCTCTTTGGGCAAAGGGAGATTTATCTGGGCTTTCACCACCAGACTCCATCATTTTAAGGAGTATTTCCCAATTGTATCTTTAACAGTGCATGGAAAATGCATTTCCTTTTTGAAAAATCTCTCTCATACACACATCTCTATTCTTCGCTGGAGCCTGAATAGATGGCTTTGGGGAGTTAGCTGCTCGTTGCTTCTGTGTAAATCTTGCTCCTCTCCTGACAGCTCCATCCTGCATGACGAGGGGACCAGAGGGGCAGTTCGTCTTGGCCTCCAGCAGAACCTGCTCTATATGGGCCTGAATATTTTCAGGAGAAGGAAAATAAAGTTCTGATGAAACCAAGAGTTTGGTGGCCTCCCACCATCTTCCTCTGTAAACTGCTTCCTGTGTTTCTCTGTGTCCTAACCTTGCACCAATCCAGGGCTGAAGGATATCGAAGGGGATTAGTTGCATCTTGCCTTTAATTGGGAAAGCCAGAAGACAGCAGCAAGAGGAACCACCCCTCAAATGTTTACAGCAATTACAAGCCTTAATGATGGCACGCTGGAGGGCAGGGAGGCTGTCACTCAGCTCCACTGTGGTTGGGGTGCAGTGCCCTCTAGTGGCCAAATTTGTCTGCCATCTGGTGCACCCTAAGTGGTGAATGGGCAGAGCTTATATGTCATGTATTGGAGCTTCCCTCATAGTTCATTCAGTCAAGAATTTGTCTGCAAATGCAGGAGACCCGGGTTTAATTCCTGGGTGGTGAAGATCCCCTGGAGAAGGAAATGGCAACCCACTCCAGTATTCTTGCCTGGAGAATCCCATGGACAGAGGAGCTTGGCAGGCTACAGCCCATGGGGTCGCAAGAGTTGGACACGACTTAGCGACTAAACCACCATCGTATGTGTATGGATGTGTGTGTAGGATCTAGAGGGAATTTCTGGGTATTGGGGAATTAAAGGTGAGAGAAAATAAATGTGATGCCATATTATTTTCCCCTTGAAGTAGTTTATACTTCACGTGAAGGATATTGAGATTTTAATTTTCCCTCTGAATTTTCTTCTTTTCATTATCTTATGTTTCTCCCCATTATGTCTCTCACTCTATCTTTCTCTGCATAAGTTTTATGGAATTTGTTTTACTCAACTTTTTGTTATTTGACTGAATGGAAATTGTACCATCACATTTTTTTTTTTAAGTAGCCAGGCATTACTTTTCCATAAGTATCTGTTCTGTCCAAAGTGGCCGTGATGAATTTTTCACACCTTTTCTTTCCTCTCACAGAAGTCATTTTAGACTTTATATCACCATCTAGTGGTCATTTCATAGAAGTGCTTTTCCAAGCCTGTGTTGAGTTACTTTCTCAATCTCTTGGCTGGCTGGATAATGAAATGCATGTGAGGGAGGGGCAGAGGGCCAGCAGGAGACCCTCAGGCTCTGCTGCGAAGCTTGCACAGAGAAATGTTTTAAATCTTATCTTGAAAAGAAGCATGATCTCTTTACTGATTTTTTTTTTTTTTTAATTCTTTTACTCTCTCGATGAATGAGGGCCTGCTTTTCTAGAAGTCGCATCATGGATTCAAAGCTCTCACCCCACCCCCCTTATTGCAGCCCAGTCCACACAGCCTGTTGAAGAGGAATGGAAGCTTGGCCAAAGGGCTGGATGGGGAGTCCTGCCCGGTCATGGCCACTTTGTGAACACTCCCAGCCGGGAGGTGGACTGAGTTGCGTGAGCCTGAGTATCAATCAAGATTTGCACATGGCTTGGAGTGACTTTGAGGTTAACCGCTGTGGGCTCCTGGATCTCCCATTTGAGGCCATCCTTCTTGGTTTTGGTGTGTGCAGTTACTTAGTTCTCTTATAACCTAGCAAGGGCTTGAGCTCAATCTCGGATCTGTTATTAAACAAAATGTGAGTGTGAAATAAATGATATTCCATATTTATAGTCTCTGAGTCTTTGCCTTTGCGCAAAGAAGGAGTCTGGTGTCAATGGAACTGCTGATTAAAAAATGCCTTGTCTGCATAGTGATAATGCTCATGTGGGAAATGATAGTGCTGAAATACCTCTGGACTCTTCCAAATGGTCTTACATTACATTGCAAACAAGGGGAATAGCAGAGCTCCCTGAACCCTGTAAGAGGAGACTCTGCTGTAAGGCTATAAGTCATATTTCATGATCACCTTCTGGAACCGCTTTGTAGATCATTCCAAACAGTTCCCCCAAAGATCCAGTTCATTAAGGATGGCACCCTGGATGAGCTTGAGGAGCAGAAGGAATGTTCTATTATATCTGCCCATCATTTCCAAAAGCCCAGGTGTCCCCCTGAAATTTTTTCATGTTCAGGCATACAACTGGGCACAAAGGACCAGGGGTCACCTAAGGAACACGGAGTTTGTCAGCAGATTCTACTTCCATCTTCCTTTAGACTTAATAACTTAAAAGTCATGAAGGCTTGGAAAAGAAATACCAAGCAGTGCTTTCTTCTGTAAGGAGCAAACACTTCTTTTCTGGCAGGCATTTCCACTGTTTGTCACCAAATATAAATCAAGAGCATCCCCAACTACCTTTTACTCATCAGTCAAGAGCAATATGGATCCATCTCTCAGGCTCTGGAGTACAACTCTTTTTGAAAAAGTCAAAATCCCCTCCCCATCTTCCATACCCCAATTGATAATGAAGCAGAGAATTCTTATTCTTCCCTGTGACTTAAAGGCTTTAGGGTTCAGATCTCATGATAGCTGTGTCTTCTTGAGGCTCTTGGATTTACTCTCCTCATCTGTAAAATGGGTGTGATGATAGAATTCACGCAGAGAGCTGTGGTAGGGGTTCAGGGAGGTCTTAAACAGCTCTCACTTTCATAGTTCAGACTTGATGAATCTTACTGCTAGTTATGATTAAAACTATAATGATGGTGATTTGACATGCACTAGTCATTGTGTTTTGTGCTTGAAAAATGTTTGGCTGTTTATTTATTACACAATGCTAGGGGCAGGTATTATTGATATCTTCATTTTGGGATGAAGAGAGTGATTTATAGAATAATCACTGCTATTATTGTTTATGTTATTGATGATAGCCATAAAACCTGCACAGATACTGCAGAAGCCTCCCTCTGAAATGATTCATGGGGCTCATGACACTCAGAAAGCAAGGAAGGAAAAAAACTGTCTCACATTTGGAAGGACTATTTCCAACTCTGTGGCTTTCTGAGAGTATGGGTTCCCCAAACTGAGTGGGATGACAGCGTCACATTCTTACCCCTCACAGACACTTTCTGACTTCTCAAGAACCTGACTCCAGCACTCGGGCCAGGAGGCCATGCGAGTCCCTGCTGTCTCACCTCTCTGTTCCCTTTCATTCTGTGTCTGGCAGGCAACTCCCCATCCGACGAGTCAGAGGAGCGGGAAAGAGATCCCAAGGTGCTGACGTTCCCAGAGTACATCGCGAGCCTCTCAGAGTCTGGCACCAAGCGCGTAGCAGCCGGAGTCCGCATGGAGTGCCAGAGCAAGGGCCGATGCCCCTCGTCCTGCCCCCTGTGTCACGTGACATCCAGCCCTGACACCCCTGCCGAGCCAGTTCTGCTGGAGGTGACCAGAGCCGCCCCCATCTATGAACTGGTGACCAACAACCAGACCCAGAGGGTAAGAGGCCTGGGACTCGTGGCTCAGGGTGGCATCAGCAACAACAGAGGGCTTTGCAAATGGTCTGAGGAGGTCACAGGGTCAGCTGAGCTCCAGGCTAGGACATGGAGAGCGGGACTTTTTTTTTTAACTACTCCAGGCATCTAATTTTCTTAGATTTGCATATTTGCATGTTAAATCCAGTCAGTGCCTTCGCGTCACCCATGGTGATGACTCAGGAGTCACTGTTCAGCATTTGTACAAGTCTTTGAGCAACAAGGGCTAGTAGGAAAGAGGAGGATGGGGAGGCATAAGCAATCATAGTCACCAAAACAGTGTTCAGAAGGCCTCAGGAGGGGATGGTCATGGGAGGGGGTCAGCAATGCGGCCCCTTCTTGTTGGCATGGCAGGTGGACCAGCGTTCCTAACTGATCCAAACCTAGGACCAGCTGCAGCCAGATGAGAAGGAGCACCTTAGGGATACAGGTCCCCAGGGGAAAGGTCGGCCCACCTTAGCCTGGAGGGGCTGCTTTCCTGGTGATCACTCTGACTCTAAGAGCAAAACTCCAAACCAATGCAGATCTTTCTGCCTTCTCTTATGCAGCTGGGTCATGACGTTTCCCCCAACCACTTCTCCTTTTCTTCTGCTGATCCCTCTCCCAAAGTGCTAGGAGGAAATAAATGGAGCCCTAAGGATAAGCTGAATAAGTGCAGTACAGGCAGGCTTACCTCACTCCCTAGCTCTCTGATCTCCTCAAGGATGTGAAGAACAGGGTGAGTCAAAACACAGGCAACAACAACAACATTGACAATCACAAAATAAACACAAAAGCTCAAGGTGGGGACTTCTGAGACTCCAGGCAAAGCCCACCTTGAGGACAAGGTACAGTAGTCACAGCAGTGAGCTGCTGGCAGGCCTGAGACGTGTGTCTATCCAGGTGGGTGTTAATTGCTTTCTCTTTTCTCTTTTGAGGAACACCTGGTGTGTCACAGTTTGCTCCACAGGTGATGCTCAAACCAACAGGAAGGATTTTGCATGTGTGTGTGTTTCTCTCGCCTCTCTGCCTCCACCACAGATATTTCATTGGGTGTTTGAAAATAAGGTTTTTCATAGGAACAAAAAGATAAATTGTTCCTTTGGCCTACAAATTTCTCTTCAATCTGAAAGAAGTGACTATGGGAAGAGAAGTGGGAGAAGAGAGACCATGGGAGGTGGGCTTGAAAGGATGAAGAGAAGGCGGGGCTTGTGTCACCATGGAAACCCAAAGCTGCAGTGATTTTACTCCAATGCCCAGCCCTCCCCTAACCTTTCCCACCCCAGGCTGCTTCAGCTGGTATCCAGGAGCTCCTGTACACTTGGCTGGAAACAGCAGAGTCACAGCGCTCAGGCACAGAACCATCCTATGAGACGGGCAGAGTGTGTGAAGCTGCAGACAGGGATGAGCTTTGTGGGAGAGTCGGGGGTGGCTAGAGCCCCTGCTTCCTGTATGGCCAACACCAGCAGAATGAGGAAGCTGGAGGAAGTTTCGTCTTTAGCAGCCCCCTTTTCTGGATCCCCTGCTAGCCTGAACTTAGCCCCTTCCTGTCTTCCTGCACTGGTCTTAGGAGGCGTCTCTCAACCTCTCTCCTATCTGGCCATATTTTGAACCCTGAATTTCTAAGCACGTAGAAAGGTGGCTTGAACTGTAGTTCAGTCACTGCGCCCTGTTTCTCCTCACTCATCTTCCTTAGACGTCTTCTGTCCCCACCATTCTCTCTGCTCCTCTGCTTTTCTTTCTAACTGTACCCTTCCTCCCAAAGGATGGAGATGAGGAGTGACAAGCCAAGGACCAGGGGAGGGGAGCTGAGTCCTGGCATTAGTAACTCAGTGTGTCCCTATCCCCACCTCTCTGATGGATCTTTGAGCCAATTTTCCAACATCTTGGCCTTATTATCTTCCTTCTGTTGGACTAAATACTCCCTAATGCCATATTTCAGTCTAGTCTGTGATTGCAGTTTAAAAACATGTAAGTCAAACCAATATTCTTGCCTGGAACATCCTATGGGCAGAGGAGCCTGGCAGGCTGCAGTCCCTGGGATCACAAAGAGTTGGACATTACTGAGAGACTTCACTTTTTAAGTCAAGCCATATTACCAACCAGGTATCTCAAATCCAACAAACTCACCATCTTCCACCCTAAGCCATACCTGCCATGCTTCCGTCTCAGTGAAAGACATTATTTTCTACCAAGTTGCCCAAACTGGAGACCAAGGATGCTTCCTATACTTTTCTTGTCCCTGACATCTATTCCATCACCAAGGGCCACAAATATCTCAAATCCATCTCTTTTTATCAAACCCCCATCACAGCCTAACTATTATATTTCAGTCATGTTAAGTTGCTTTAGTTGTGTTCAACTCTTTGTGACCCAATGGACTGTAGCCCACTAGGCTCCTCTGTCCATGGGATTCTCCAGGCAAGAATACAGGAGTGGGTTGCCATGCCCTTCTCCAGGGGATCCTCCCATCCCATTGATTGAACCCATAACTCTTACATCTCCTGCACTAGCAGGTGGGTTCTATGCCACGAGCACCGTGTGGAAAGCAGCTCAGTGGGTAATGAACCAGCCTGCAGTGCAGGAGACATAGGAAACAGGTATTCAATCCCTGGGTCAGGACATAGGAAACAGGTATTCAATCCCTGGGTCAGGAGGAGGAAATGGCAACCCACTCCAGTATTCTTGCCTAGGAAATCCCATGGACAGAGGAGTCTGGTGGGCTACAGTACAAAGGGTCGCAAAGAGTTGGCACGACTCAGTGACCGAGCACACATGGATTGTATTTCAGTTATCCACTGTAACATCAAGCCACCATCTTATTACAGTTGCCTTCTTACTGGTTTTCCTGTTAGACCAGTCAGAGTCATCTAACTAATTAGTCTAATATGCACTTCTGATCATATAGCAGCAAAGTAATTCAGTGGCTTATCTCTTGACACCATCTAAAGCCTTTAGCACATCATTAACAAGGGCAGGTCACTATCGAATTTCGTCTTCACTTACATGGTTAGGCTGCGCCCACGCTATACTTTATCCTCTAAAATTTAACTCCTTGTATCTCCTTAAACACAAAATGTTTTCTCCCATGCTTCTGGTCCTTCAGATTTGCAGCTCTCTCTCCCAGAAGTGCTTTCTCCCACATTACTGCCCCTGGCAGACTCCTATTGTTACTTCCAAGTTCCAGCTCAAACATGACCCTCCCTTACTCTCCCAGGCCGACCCAGTGTTCCTTCATGTAGCCCCCATGGTACAGGTGTGTGCATCTTTTAAAGCATGCCTCACCTATTACTCTTCGGTTTATATACATGTTCACTCTCCCCTAGACTGTGAGAATCTTTCTCGTCTATGAAATCCCAATGCCTTTGAAACATGTATATTATCATATGTGAAACGAATCGCCAGTCCAGGTTCGATGCATGATACAGGATGCTTGGGGCTGGTGCATTGGGACGACCCAGAGGGATGGGATGGGGATGGAGGTGGGAGGGGGGTTCAGGATGGGGAACACCTGTACACCCGTGGCAGATTCATGTTGATGTATGGCAAAACCAATAAAATATTGTAAAGTAATTAGCCTCCAATTAAAATAAGTAAATCTATATTTTAAAAAAATGAAATCCCAGTGCCTGACAATAGTCACACACAGATGTCATTCTGCAGAATGAATAAGCAAAAGGATCAATAAAAAGAAATGAATGGATAGATGAACTTGAAAGTTCAGCTGCTCTCCTTAGAAAAAAAATAATAAAAGTTGGAAATTAGATTTCTTTTTTAGAATCAGAATTAAATCTAATGACAAACCAGGACTCCTATGCAATGCCGGGTACATTGGAGGGACAAAGAAAAATGTAATTTTCCCTTCTCTTTCTTTCCCAAATCGTACCTTCTTGATTCTGAAATCACTTCAGCCATTTCAGGGTGTGCTCCAAGGAGATCCAGTCCTTTATGCCTTCACACAGAAAGAACTCAGTGAGAGGCACAGCGATAGGTAAGAAGTGACCTATTAGAACAAGGTGCTTGTGAGGCTTATAAATGGGCAGGTTAGAGGGGGCTGGGCACTGAGAACTTAGTAGGCTACAGTTTTATAATCAAAGGAAGAGTGAGGAGGGAAAAAAACACTTTTTTCCTCATTCTTGAATAGACATCACGCTTCTATCGGCTCCTCCTCTGGGTTGAGCCGGGGAGTTTTCCTATATGAGCGGGCTAGGACTGTCGTGGCACTGTGGAAAAATTAATTTAGGTCTCATTTCAATGAGGACGGGCTTCCCAGGCGGTGTTAGTGGTAAAGTACCCACCTGGCAATGCAGGAGATGTAAAGCTGAGGGTTCGATCCCTGGGTCAGGAAGATCCCCTGGCAACCCACTCCCGTATTCTTGCCTGGAGAATCCCATGGACAGAGGAGCCTGGCGAGCTACGGTCCATGGGGTCGCAAAGAGCTGGACACGACTGAAGCAACTAAGCATTGCACGCACAACGAGGGCCTTTCACTGTGAGATGTCACTTTCCATAAATTGTTGGCTTTTGTGTGTGCAGAGAGCATGTCCTAGGAGTCAGTAACTCACTGGGCTCACTGGGCAGGAGGCGGGTCTCATGCCACCACCGTTTGGTTGTTTGGGGGCATGTCCCGTGCTTCCGTAGCATGGTTTTGTCGCTAACCAAGCCTGCTTGGTTTTGGTTAAGCAAAGCTGCTTTCTTGAGTGATTATTAACTTACAGGATCTCCCATACTTTTTCTTTACTTACAGTCCCCTAGTGGGATTAACTGTTTAATCACTTTTCCCCTTTCCTCTGTCCCTGTCAATTCCTCTCTGGTACCCTCAACCTACCTTCACAGTTACCTCTCGCACAGAACATAAAGAGGAGGAACTTGCAGGGAATGGTCTGAAATGGCATTCAGAATGTTTGTCATTGTAAGTGACGGTCGTCACGCCTTTGGGAGGACAATCTGGTCATGTTGCTCCCTTGTGTGAAACATTCTGATGACTGCCTGTTGCTCTTAGAACATGACACCTTCCCACGCGGTGTCCAAGGACTCTCTGTAATCAACCCTGCCGCCCTCCCACTTCCTCAGCATCTCTTTGCCCCTGCTTTCTCTCACAGCCAGGTGAACTTTTTCTCAGTTGATGTTAGAAGTAAAGTCTCATACAGGCTAAAGTCTTCTTAATGTTGGTTTTTTTCCACCTGGAACACTTCTCCAACTTTTGTGACTCGATTACTCTTGACCTATCCCTCCAGTCTCTCGAAGGCATTCCCGCGCTCTTCTGTGATACGGGCCCCCTCCTTGTGCCTCCTGCCACCATCTCAGCCCTTCTGGAGTCCTTGTCACAGCTGTGGTTATTTATGGAACTTTTGTTTATTATTTGTTTATTAACTGTAAGACTTAATGCAAGCAGGGGCCATATTTACCTTTGCATTGTATCCTTAATGCTTAGCACAGGAAATGGTCTTTATAGGTGCTGAATCAATAATAGTCGATTAAAGACTCTAAGGCAGCAGCCATGAAATCCTCTCCATTCTGCTCATCTCAAAGGTTTTCTGTTTTCCTAGTTTAAAAAAAATATATATATATGTATCTTTATATACATATTTATATATATGTGTGTGTGTGTATATATATATATATATGCATATTTTAATATAGTTCAGTCCAGGAAAACATGAAGTGAGCACTTAGTACGGACCAGGCTTCATCTTGGGAGCTAGTGGATATGGCATTAATCAAGACAGCTTGATGTGTCCATCTAGCCTGAGATACCAAATCCATTCTGTTGCCCATTTACTAACCTGTGACCATGAGCAAGTTCATGGTGACCCAACCTCTTGGACTCTGTAAGTGTCTTCCACTGTGAATCATGTTAATCATGGAGCTCAAATTAAAGTGTCACTGATCCAAACTCAGGTCTGCTCTCCTGCATGTGGTAAAGCCAATCTACTGACACCCGGTCATGATGAAGGAAAATGCAGCTTACATTGTGAAGGTTGCCAATACAAGGACAGTGGCTTATGCTCCAAAACCCTAAACTCCTGGAAAGGTTTCAGCAAAACAGTTTTAAAGGCCAGGTGAAGGAGGAGGGTATGTGATCAATTCGTGGTGAACAATTCTCTGAACGGCTGATGGTGAGGGAACAGGATAGTGTCTCGGGGGTTAACATTATCGATGCAGTCCTTAGGTTCCAGGAAGCCTGGTCATCAAGTAGACACATCTTCCATTTGGTGGGGGATTGACATCTGTAAAACAACTCGGGAAATGTGCATCAGATATATTATCTAGGTACTTCAGAGAGGAGCCAGAGCAAAGGATGAAGGGGAAGGCTCTACAGGGCTCCACTCTGTTACAAAGGAGTTAGCATCTACAAGGGCTTTGTAAACTTGAAAACTCTACACAGATAGTACTGATAATGGAGAATGGCCTGGCCCCTGCTCCTAGAGGCTCCCTTTCCAAGGTGGGTGGTGTGGGAGGGGAGTGTCAGTATGCACTTTGTATGTTCTGACCTGCGGTGGATGGGACATAGGATACTGGCTTTGGGCTTGGACATGTTGATTTTTCAGGATTATCTCTTCTTTTACTTCTTCTCTTCTGTTTTTTTTTTTTCTTTCTTTCTTTCTTTCTTTAATTGTTTGGCCTAACATTTTCTAGGATAGCTGTGTCATTACTCTAACTTATCAATTATATGTGGATATGGTGAGGGTGGAACTGAGGGAAGAGAACCACAGGGAAAGCGGAGGCTGCGGAGGTTGAGCTGCCCTGAGAGAAAGCTCTGGGCTCGCCCTGCGGCCATCTCAGGCTCTCCCCGACCCAGGGCTGGGGTTGGGATATTGAGGGGGGCCACTGAAAGGTCAGTGCCCCTGAGGTCAGTACCCCTCAGGACCCACTTCTTCTGCCCCTCTCACATTCTGTTCCCTCACTGATCTAATGTTATCTTATTGTCCTTACATTGAACTGTGAATATCTGCTGTGAAACCACTGTATGTAAAGAATTGTTCTAGCTTGTGTGGTATTTACAAGCTTCCTCATAAGACCTGACCCTGTCTTTTAAAGACAATAACAATTGCTGGTATTTACTGATGACTAACATGTACTATTTATATACGACTATTGTGTGCATTGGGCTTCCCTGGTAGCTCAGCTGGTAAAGACTCTGCCTGCAATACAAGGGATCCTGGCTCAATTCCTGGGTCGGAAGGATCCCCTGGAAAAGGGATAGGCTACCCACTCCAGTATTCTTGCGCTTCTCTGGTGGCTCAGATGGTAAAGAATCTGCCTGCAAAGCAGGAGACCTGGGTTCGATCCCTGGGTTGGGAAGATCCTCTGGAGAAGGGAATGGCTACCCACTCCAGTATTATTGCCTGGGGAATTCCATGGACAGAGGACAGTCCCTGGGGTCGTAAAGAGTCGGGCACGACTGAGCAACTTTTGCTTCCTTCAATTCAATGTGTGCATTAGCATAGGCACTCTGCCGTGCTCCTTGGCATAGAGTTGTTTCATTTAATTGTCACAACATCCTTATAGGGAAAGTGCTGTTTTTATCCCATTTTACCATTTTACCAATGAGTTTATGTCATTTGCCCAAAGTCACAGGGCAGGGGTTGGCAGAGCTGGAGTTCTCACCCAGAGGGACTGCTCCAGAGCCCGGGTCTCAGCCTGTGTGTCACGTGGCTTCTGCGTTCTGTTAGAAAGAGAGGCATGATGCGTAGTCACAGCCCAAGGCAGAACTGCATACATATTGTAAGTGAGATACAAGGCATCAACTGAAGGAGTACAGAGGAAATACTGGGGTGGGGGGAAGAGGGCAGAGGAGGATGCCCTGAGAGGCATTTGAGAAAAGGCTGAGTGCCTCTGGGCCAAGGGTAACCCCGCTGAGTGGATGGAGACGAGGTTGTGTCGCTGGAGCTAGAGTATAGAATGCTGGTGCAGAATGGGAGGGAGAGGCAAGGTGGAATAAGACTGGCTCCCAAGGTTCCAGCCCTCAACCACAGGGATGCTAATGAGGCAGGGACACCCTGCAGGTCCTCCAAGGTCCAGCTTTCCCAGAAACACGCCCCTGGGGTAGAAATACACGGAGACGTGGTGCTGCAGCTGGCTGGCTGGACTTATTTAGGGCCAAGCAGAGCCCTGATAACTCCGTCTCTAGAGTCTGATGACCTGGCCCTGGCACCCTGATGCTCACTCTTGTCTCTGCCCTCCCTTGCAGCTCTTGCTGGAGGCCACCATGAGCTCCCTCTGGTGCTCGGGAACCGGAGACGTCATCGAGGACTGGTGTCGATGTGACTCCACTGCTTTCGGAGCTGACGGGCTCCCCACCTGCGCGCCTCTCCCTCAGCCCGTGTATGAGTCCCTCCTTTCTGGGCTTTCTCTTGCTGGAACACCTTAGCATTATCCTGCAAATGTATATTAAAGATTGTTCACTATTTTCCAGGTGATGGGCTGGGTACTGGGAAACAGAAAGAAAAAAGATGGTGCAGTGCCTGCCTTTGGGGCACTTTCAGTCTTTCAGGGGAGGCAGGTTCACAAATTTAACAGTAGTGGGGAAGGGTTTGATAAGAGTTATATGAGACTAACTGGTGGTTAGTGGTTAAGACTCTGTGCTTCCTCTGCAGGGAGCAGGGGGCAGGGGGCAGGGGTTGATCCCTGGTCTGGGGAACTAAGATACCACTTTCCATGTGGTGCAGCCAAAAAAAAGGGGGATCATATGAGACATTTAAAGACAATGTGAAAAAGAAATGGTCAAGTATGAATCTGAAGAATAATGAAGCCTTCATGAAGGAGATGGCACTGGAATTTCTCCCTGAAGGTGGAGAAAGCACGATAACATGGCTCAAAGCTAAGAGGGGAAAATGTGCTAGAAGTGGACGAAGTTAGAGATCAATTATAAGGCCCGGGCGAAAAGCACACTGACTGGGTGGCAGGCAGCGTGTAGAACGGTAAAGCAGTTATCACCCTTCCCCTTTAATAGACAGGGAAACAGACTCAGGAGGATGAAATAGTTTTTTCTAAAGTCATAGAACAGGAAGCAGAGCCATAGCTGAGAGACCGTGGTCTTAGCCATCATAGTACAGAGAGGATACCTCTGAGAGATGACTTTGGGTCAAACCAGTAGAGTTTGGTGACTGGTTGAGTATGGGAGTGAGAAGGAAGGAGAAGTTGAGAATGGACTTAAGCCTTATGACTGGAGTGGCTGGGAAGATGAATAGGCTACAACTGAGAAAAGAAGCATCCCAGGAGAAGCAGGTTTGAGGAGGAGGTTGACTCCCTCCGGACCTGCCTTAGAGTTATAGTGGGACAGTCTTACAGAGATGGTCACTGGTCAGCAGGAAAGATGATCTGAGCTCTGTAACAAAGTAACCACTAGAGATAAGAAGGTTGAACTCAGCCCCAAAGAAATGAGAAACAGAACCAGAGCTAGGAGAAAGGGTGCTCCAGACTATCAACCATAAAGAGTGGCAGGTCAAGGACGCGTGCTAAGGGGTATCTGCAGTTGAGGGGTGAACAAATGCAAAGGGCTCAAAGGTAGCTGAGAATGAACATGTCCAGCTTCCATCCCTGGACTCCATCCCCTCCGAGGAAGGCTGAACAGAATTGGCTGGACTCATGTAAAGGGCAGGAACCCCTGTTAGTCTCAAGTGGGGCTTCAACCATGGGAGTGAGGCACAGAAATACTGTGTCTACTAAAGAGGGCTGGTTGGACAAGCTAGAGAAGCCTGGCCCCATGAACTGTCACGCAAAGGGAGCCCAAAGGGAGGATCAGGACCTGGTAACTGGAGGGCTGAGTAAGTGGGAGCAAGAGGGTAGGAGGAAACAAGCAAGGGAGAGGCTGGCCTGGGTGCACACTGCCCTCTGGTCTGTTCCATGCAGGTGCTGGTGGGCATTAGAGGGCCAGGACTGAGCAGGAAGAACACTGAGACCGAGGAGAACACAGCGCTGGAGGGTCATTACGAGTCCAATGTCTCCTTAGGTCTTTTCTATTTGGGCAACTTTAGACACACCAGCCACTGGCTTCTTGCTCTTTATAGCCATGATGTGGACCTCTTAACTTGAAAGGGAATCAAGCTCATTATGAGTAAAAGCTCTTTCTTTTGGTATAAAGGGAGACCCTAAAAATGGTTCTTCTAGACTGATTCACCAACTAAAACCGCTAGCTTTGAAATACTGAAGCCACCAAATTGTTATCAGCAGGCGGACACAAAATCCAGTTATTAGTGTGAGCTGATTTCATTTCTAAAGCTGCATTGACTAAATGTCACAGCAAAAAATCAAACTGGGCTAAATTTCCATAAACAGGAAAGTCTATTAAGGATTTTGCTTTCCTTGTCAATTCTAATCACTTCTTCCATCACCAGACCTTAATTTCTTGAATTTTTATCAGTAGTTAGATATAGAGATGCACTCTAAGTTCTACACAAGCCTGTGTAAATCATACACAGTCCTATTTTTCGGTAGAGGCCACAGCCTTAGTCCCTATTTTCACAGAATCTGAATTCTCAGAAAGCCTTAGTTACTTAAGCTTCCTAATGTTTTTTTTTTTCCTTCAAAATAGCCCTGTGCATATGATTCTAATTAATGAATTTGTCAGTCTTTGCACTGTTTTGGGTCTGCTCCATCTTTACTGTCATATGCAAACTATGCACTCCTTCCTAGTAAGCCACTGAAGAGCATGTGGTTTGTATTATTTTCCCACCAGCTGAATTCCTTGCTGTCGCTCCCAGAGTCTCCCATGATTTCTTGTTAGAGTTCTTATCACACGTGATTCCAATCACATGTATAATTGTGTGTTGGTCTGGTGACCACTCCATAGAAGAAGGGACTGGAGCTGGCTCAGGCATCCTCAGCACCAAGCATATTCTTACAAGTAATGGGTGCTTAATAAACATGTGTTGAATTGAAATTGAACATTGCTTTGGTATGATCCGTCCACACTACCTTGCCTGGGAATCCTTGAGACCAGTGATACCTCTTTGAGCTCAGCAGAGACTAGAGGGCCTTGTTTATGGGTGGTCATGAGATAGAGGAGTCAAGGTTGGGAATGAATGGCAGGGACACATGTAAGGGAAGGCGGCTGGTGTGATCAAGAACTGGGAAAACTCCCCGAAGCCAGTGGTCTAGGAAGGAACAAAGACAAGAAGCAAATGAGAAACCTACAGCACACACATGAAGCCAGAACAAAGACAGAGAAGGGAAACCTCTTGGATCATTAGAAAATCCATACCAGTGGATGTCAGTAATGTTTCTTGAATCTCTACCATGCACAATCAGAGATGAGGTGGCAAAGAGTGGTCAAAATGGAAGCCTGACATGACATGAGGAGACAGTGAATTGGGAAAAGCGATGAAAGACTGGAATCAGGAATCGGGATCTTCATAGGAACCCAAGAGCAAAGATAGAAACTGAAATCAGAACCTGAAATTGCAGACGCAGGCCATCACCCTAAGGAGAACTGGACATGTGTCCAGCTCTCTCTGGCCCAGTAAAGTCCCCTGTGAACATGAACTCCAAACTGAGCAGATGTCGGTCCCCGTAACAAGAGGGGAAGCCAGGGTTCCCCCAGCAGGGCAGACCCTATAATGTTCTTGAAGCTGAGCCGACTGTCCTTAATAAAGGGTTCTCCCAGACATTACCTTCAGTGGGCCTTGGTATGAGTCTTATAGGGACATTTTCTTATTTTCAAGAGCAAATCCAGAAATTATATTTGCAAGCCTATAATGTGTTACTCCAAAGGCCCTCTCCACTCACCCTGTGCAATATAAGTATTCGTTTATCTTTGACTTACCTGCTTATTTATTTACCAATAAATGTTGAGTTCCCAATTTGTAATGGGCTCTTAGAGGAACAAAATATAGACTTTAAGGACCTTCAAGAATCTTTACTTTTTAGTCAAGGAGACAGGCTCTCAAATACATCATTTTAGTGGCTGGTCAAGAAAAGTTAGAAAAAAGAGAGTTTACCGTGTGACAGTTGGGAAGGTGGCCAGCGGTGGTATCAGGAGACATCCCAGGTCTGGGCCGGGTCCTTGTCTCACGTTTCTTCCTGTCTGCACTCAGGCTGAGACTGTCCACAGTTCACGAGCCCAGCAGCACCCTTGTGGTCCTGGAGTGGGAACACTCAGAGCCTCCGATCGGGGTGCAGATTGTAGATTACCTCATCCGTCAAGAGAAGGTCACTGACAGGATGGACCACTCCAAAGTGGAGACAGGTGAGCGTCTCCCACTGGGCAGGCTCATCTTGATCCAAGGTAGCGAAGAGAAAAGGAAAATGTCCTGCCTCCTGCCTTTGCCCCCGGTCCCCAGGATCCCCGGGTCACGTGGGAAGAGCAGGGAGAAGCAGCAGCAGCCGTCTTTCCCGTTTAAGAGTTTTTGCATTGTGAGTAGCTGATGAAGTCTTGTTTTGATTTTGTTTTCCTCTTTGTTTATGAAAGAGGTGTCCGTTTCATTGCCTCAAGGCACACTTACAAAGAAACAACAATATAATATGCTAGTTATCCTAGGCCACAATTAGGAAACAATTCTGTGTTAACCACTGCCATGATTACAGGAAAAAAAAAATAAAATCCCTTTGCTATAACCCCCACTCCCCACCCCAGCCAGGCAAAAGCATGTAGAAACAGATGTGCTTATTACCCTGTATCTTGTCCTAAAGCAAGGACAGGCTTTTGCCAGGTCCTAAAACAAGCAAGCAAAAGATCCTTTTGCTTGTCCTAAAGCAAGGACCTGCTTTTGCCAGGGCCTGCTGGAAGAGGGAAGTCTTAAAGGAGTGGAAGTACCCCGTGAAAAATGTTTCATGCCTATTTACTGTCTACACATAGATAAAGGTCAACATAAATCATTCCTAAAACTGACGCATGAACGTGGGCACCAGCAGGGTGGTCTCATTCAGGGCAAATAACTTCTGGTGAAGCTATCACGGAGGCTTGGGAACATATGCACTGCCTTCGGGCATGGAGAGCTGGCTCCTGCTTCTTCTGGGCCTTTCCTTATGTGCACAGGTATTGTGAAGGTCTGAGAAAAGGTCTGGCTGTGACCACTGACCAGAACAGATGTTCTCTGCCAGAGCCAAGAATGTGTCATAAAAGGGCTTGCCGGTGTGCTGGGTCCATCGTGCCTTGGTTGTTTCTGAACTAACTCTGGACAGATGGCTCCAAACTGATTAGTTAGGTGTGAATCACTCAGAAAAGACCATTCCTTCTAGGTCTCCTTTCCCTACTGGGAATTTAAGATCAGGGATCAAGACTTCCTTGGCGGTCCAGGGGTTAAGACTCCACCCTCCAACGCCAGAGATGTGAAGTTCTATCCCTGACTGGGGAACTGAAATCCCACATGCCCTTGGGTGCAGCCAAAAATTTAAAAAATAATAAATTCAGCTCAGTTCAGTCAAACAGTCATGTCCAAATCTTTGCGACTCCGTGGACTACAGCACGCCAGACCTCCCTGTCCATCACCAACTCCTGGAGCCTGCTCAAACTTATGTCCATCAAGTCATTGATGCCATCCAACCATCTCATCCTCTGTCATCCCCTTCTCCTCCTGCCTTCAATCTTTCCCAGCATCAGGGTCTTTTCCAATGAGTCAGTTCTTCACATCAGGTAGTCAAAGTATTGGAGCTTCAGCTTCACCATCAGTCCTTCCAATGAACATTCAGGACTGATTTCCTTTAGGATTGACTGGTTTGATCTCCTTGCAGTCCAAGGGAATCTATAAATTAATTAATTACAAAAAAAAAAAAAAAAAGAAGATGGGGGACCAAATGATTTGCATATTAAGTTTTCATGGAGTTGATCATCACCAGACATTGCTTGGCCATCACTGTTTCTCATGCCTTTTCTATTACTTGCTGTTCTGGGCAGAAACGGTGCTAAGCTTCGTAGACGACATCATCTCTGGAGCGAAGTCTCCTTGTGCGATGCCCTCTCAGGTCCCAGACAAGCAGCTCACCACAATCTCTCTGATCATCCGATGCCTGGAACCCGACACCATCTACATGTGAGTGACAGACACCCACCTCGTTATTCCTTGTCTTGAACGCCCCAAGACTTTTAACTCGTTCCTTTTTACTACTTGAGCTCCTTTACAGACTTGGAAAAATGTAAGTGTTCCAAATCTTGTCTCAATCATCATTATAGTGTTTTGTGTGTTAGTCGCTTAGTCGTGTCTGACTCTTTGTGACCCCATGGACTGTAGCCCACCATGGGGTTTTCCAGGCAAGAAGACTGGAGTGGGTTGTCATATCCTTCTTCAGGGAATCTTCTGACCCAGGTAGGTCTCCCACATGGCAGGCAGATTCTTTACCGTCTGAGCCACCAGGGAAACCCTGGCATTATAAGGGACTTTCTAAACAATGGATGGGGAGGATCAAAAAAGATAATATAATCCCATCCTAATTTGCAACACAGAGGGGAAAAACATAAACAGCTAGCTTTAACATCAAGCAGAATGAAATAAAAGCTAGATATAAAAGAGCAACAAACATGTTGTAGAAGAGAAAAGAAAGTTGTGATTCATTCTAAGTAGAGTGGAAGTCATCTGAACTGGGTTGTACACATTTAATGGCAACCCACTCCAGTGTTCTTGCCTGGAGAATCCCAGGGATGGCAGAGCCTGGTGGGCTGCCGTCTATGGGGTCGCACAGAGTCAGACACGACTGAAGCGACTTAGCAGCAGCAGCAGCAGCAGCAGCGCCATGTTAGAAAAGGCACACCAGGTGGAGCCAACAGCAAGGGCAGAGGTGAAGAGGGGCGATGGCGAGAGGCCAGGAGGTGATGGGGTGGAAACAGATGGTGAAGCAAGGGGCTAGACGAAAGTGAACTCAGGAGAATAAAGTGAATGCTGAAAGTCAGAGGATAGAATACTAAGAGCTCTGCTTTAAAAAATCTAGCCTCAGCCACATTGAAATAGCTTTATAGAGGTGAGAGGTGGTCTTTCTTCAAAGAGAATACAGCGAGCTCCTATCTTGGGGCACTTGGACCGGCTCTATTCTTGCTGGTAGCGCTTCCCTGGTTCCCTCTGTGCTCTGGGAACAACTGTGAAGTATTTTCGAAACAAACATAAAAGACACCAAAAGAGGAGAGATAGTGATGGAATCTAAGTCATGATGGGAACACTGGGGGACGAAGGCAGAATTCATAGTGATGAGTTCTGGGACCCTTTGACCCCATCAGTATGAAAAACATTTAGCAGTTTATAGATGAGGTCATGAGAATAGAGTTAAGGTTTCCAGAATAAATCGTTTCTATTTCCACAGTGAAAGAGTTCAAAGATGAAAAGCACAGGAAATGTGAGTGACATGGATTGCAAAATGAACTTCCATGCTCAGGCTGAATATCTTCAGTACAGGAAAGAGAGATGTAACCAAGGGGCTGGGCTGATGACAGCAAAATACATAAAGACAAGTGATATTCTGGAGGAGCCGGAAAATATAGAGAGACATAAATGGGAATAGTAGGACAAAGGCAAGTCTGCTCAGGATTCTCATTAGCTGGCCTGTGGTTTGGGCAGCCTTGGTTCAGTGTTAAAGGCTCCTCCTGCCAATGCAGGAGATGCAAGAGTCAAGCATTTGATATCTGGGTTGGGAAGATCCCCTGGAGGAGGGCATGGCAACCCACTCCAGTATTCTTGCCTGGAGAATCTCATGGACAGAGGAACCTGATGGGATACAGTCTATGGGATTGCAAAGAGTCGGACATGACTGAGTGACTGAGCATGCACGTCCTTCATTAGAGGAACCAACACGAGAAACAAAGGTTTGGAAATATGGAACACCTAACCCACTGGAAATGCCTCAAACTCGGTGCAACTGGAATTCCCATATATAATGAGGGCTCAGTAATTCCTGTCACTAAGTTACAACTGTTAATGAGGAATTTCAAGGCTCCTATGAGCGGGAGGCTGGCCTGGGTGTCTGTTAGGAGCACCAGTCCTTACCCACCCTGGGACCCTCCTCATGTTGGCCTTGGTCTGGCTACATTTCCTGATCAAAGACCTGAGTCTGATGGCTTCTCCAACTCTGCTATCCCAGGTGAGTTTTCAGTGTCTCCCACTTAAGTCTTGTAAAACACAAACGTTCTGTCAAGGTTGATTGCAGAAGAAATGATGAGACTGCAGGAGCCAGAGGGAAAAATAAACAGCCAACCTCCACTAGGTGGCGCTGCAGATCACATGCAGAGGGCACGCGGGCAGGCCTGGGAGAGAGGCTCCTCTCTGCAGAGCTATCAAGTGAACCAGGGCATCAGTCCCTGGCTTAAGGAGGGGAGCCCTGCATTAAGAGCTGAGAACACACGGGCCCCACACCTGGCTTTGTTCCTAGCCGACGAGTGATGAAGTGGGACACAACGTTTCTGCAGCTGTTTCCTTATCTGTAATACAGAGGAAGGCAGCCTTCACTTACGGCACGTTCACTAGATGTAGGTGTTTCTAGGAACCCTCCAACCTTGCGAGATTAGGGTTACTGTTCCCATTTTATAGTTGAGGAAACTGAGTTCAGCAGCACTAAGTAACTTCCTCTGAATCACACAGCTTGTCGTCTGGCAGTGGTGGGTGGTTAAGAACTGAATCAATGTTTGCACTTTCTTCACTGCATCTCACTCCCAGCCAGCCCAGGCTACTGGAAGGATAAAGCATGATCTTATTACTCACATTAAAGCACAGAGCTGGATCTTCACCTGAGGTCCACAGAGGCAGAACATCCTTTCAGTATAACTGGCTCACTTTGTCATCCTACCCACTTTATTTGACGCATTGGAAAAGCATTATTCTGAGAAAGGCCTACAGTGCAAAAACAGCTAAGAATCCCTGGTTAACAGGGAGTGTCCGGTCCAACATCTTCATTTTACACACGAGGAAACAGGCCAGAGTGGGGAGATGACTCCTGAGCCTTGTAGCCCACCATCCACATCACAGTGTGTGCCCACAGGAGAGCTGCTGCCTTTGGAGGGTGGGGGATGAGACAGTGAACAGATAATTTAGAAAGAGGGAGTGGATTTGGAGCCATCTGCAGAAACCACCACGCCTGGAGCGGGCAAGGGTGAAAGTTGCAGATAGAGGCAGTCAGCCCTCGGCAGGAAGCCCAAGGATGCTCCTTGCACATTAAGTTTCAGTCCTTTAAAACATCAGCCCTGGAGCCAGAGCAGGGTTTCAGTGGTTCACAAACACACATCCTCACGATACACGTGTCATCACACAGGCTCTGACGACAGGCTGAGCAATCCCAGCAGGCAGGCAGTGGTGGAAAGGGACCGGCGGCTCTGGGCAAGGCCGTAGGAGCACCTACACATCAGCCCTCCAGACTGGGGGCAGAGCTTATCTCTTCTGCCCACTGATTCCAGCTACTTACTGTCCTATAAGTGTCCAAAAGTAGAAATGATGATGCTGACAATGAACAGAGAAGACTTCCTGAAGTAACTGCACGTGACATTTCCGCTTGAAATGCATAAAGTGTTCCCCAAGCTTGCTTCAACAGTAAAAGTAATCTGGCTACTCCTCAGGGTCCCTCCAGGACTGAGAGAGCCAGGACCCCTGAGGACGGTCTCTTAGGCCAAGAGTCTTCTTTATTTAGAAGCATGTGGGGAAGCATTGCCTTTCCTAATACCTTGCTTTGCTATTAAAAATGATAAGGGCTTAGGACCCTAAATTGTATACTAATTGCCCAGTCAGAGCAATGAGAATTAAATACAGCACACACAATTTCATCCCAGCCCAGAATCCAGTAGACTTAGTGAGAACTCACAGCAGGATGAAGCACAAAGCGAAACTCAGAGGAATGGGCCAAGTGGGGTGGGGTGAGGATTAACTGCATCCCAGGC
The DNA here is from genome assembly GCF_055505025.1 of Bos grunniens. NCBI lineage: Eukaryota > Metazoa > Chordata > Mammalia > Artiodactyla > Bovidae > Bos > Bos grunniens. The sequence continues at coordinate 22,966,581 of NC_141180.1, forward strand.
ACTGAGAGAGAGCATCCATCTGACAGCCACTGTGCTGCCTGAGACTTAGGACGTTTCAGTCCAGGGAAACTGCTAGAAATCAAGCGTCCAATAAGGTGTGCTACAAGAGGTGGCTGGAACCCATTATCGACAGTCCAGGGCAGGTGACCCCTAAACTGGTAAATATTCAGGCAGACAGCATCACATGGCCCATCAGCAGCTAGCAAGATGCCAGCCCTGACATGGAGTCCTAAGGCAATTCTCAAGACCCTGGGAGGTGGACGGGAAAAGATGAAGCAGAGCGATCTTATAGAGGATGGGACATCAGGCAAGCTGGATCTCAGGGAGGGGGTTCAGGAGGTGGGCTCAGACACATAGTTGGGGAGGGGTCGGTGAAGGAAGAGAGCCTGGTGGTAAGAGCAGGGCACAGGGCCAGGCTCACGCTAGCAGTCCTGTGACTTTGCTGGCAGCGGGGCATTGACCTCATGGAGAATAGGATTTCCTCTTTGCTGACTCTGGTGAGAAGGGACACTGGAAATGGGGTCAGGGTAGAGTCTGCATGTGAGGGTGAGGGGGAATGCATTCATGTGGGAGTCCCTGAAAGTGCGGCACAGGTCTGCAGTCTGCCCTGCGTACCTCTGGGCCCATCCCTGACAAACAGCTCAAGATGATCTCGAGCAGAAGGGCAGAGAAGGAAGGTGGACCTGGCCTGAGACCGGGATGTGGGGATAAGACTGAGAAACAGAGCAGGTACCAGAAGGGCAGATCAGATGTGCCAGATTCAGATTTGGTGGCCTCAGTCACAATTCTAGAAATAGTGGCAAGAGGTTTGTGTTTGTGTGTTGCAGGGTCTAGAAGGAATGATGAAAAATTCTGGGGGCTGCATTGCTAGGGATCCAGGCAGCCCAGAGTGTGGGCCTGGATGCCAAGGGCTCAGATCTAGGAGGGGAGGGATGGTCGGGGAGAAGGGCAGCCAGCCCCTGAGTTTTGGATCAGGGTGGCAGAGGGGTTTAATACCAGGCAAGGTGCTGGATCTGAACTAAGGAGCAAGGCAAGAAGCAGAGGGCAGTAGAATTGACAGAGTCACATGTACACCTAAGATGGGAAAGCCACGCACCTGGTCCTTGTTTGATTGAAAGCAAAGAGGCGGGGCGGTCCTGAACAGCCGGTGGGGTGGGATTCCAGCATGAGACTCTGAGGAGGGCAGAGGGAGGGAAAACAGCACATCAGGACACACAGGTTCGTAGCACTGACCATTTCCTGGGTTTCTCGGCGGGTAGATGCAAGGCTGTCTTTTCTCTGCCGAGAGACTCGTGTATTTCCTGGCAGAGTCTTTAGGCAATTTCCATTTCTTTCTGCCTCACCAGTTCAGCTGTCTGAGGCTCATTTACCTGAACAGGTACCCAAGCCCCTCTGTCTCGGGGCCTCTTTCTTCTTTTCACCTCTCTTCCCCGCTACAGCTCTGCCCAGAGGAAAGAAGATCCAGACTTGCCAATAAATGCAACCTCCCAAGGAGACACAGCAAAAGAGAAAGAGACAAGAAAAGCAGTGTTAATGATTTGCTTTAGACTCACTAGATTAGTTGTTAGAGGCCCTGGGCACTGACACCAGGGGTTATCTTCATGGTTATATTCAAATTCCTCCCTGAGTAGCAGAGCCTGGTGTTGCTTTTTCCTCTGCATCCAGCTCCGTCACCCGAGGGGGAAGTTTTACATTCAGCCTTTGATGGCTGGGTCTTTATCCTCTTTCTGGGGTGAGTGTGTGTGTGTGTGTGTGTGTTGAAGGGTGGAGGGGGCTCTTAGAACCACATCTTCTCATTGCCAGGGCTAGCATAAGGTTTCCACTCTGGCCTCCTGGTCCATGGCTGGTAGCATCTCCATGGGTCAAAAGGAGTCTCATGTAGGAAATAGAGGGTTCAGTCATAGGCAAGTCAGGCCCCCTGATTCTGGCTGTTTCACTTCTGACTTTAAAGAGGAAAACTGTCCTCAGTGCTTGGCACAAAAACCTCAACTGAGCACAAGATGGACAGAACAGAATTGATAGTCGTGTCATTGGGCGCCAGGTACTATGTTAGGTGTTTCTGAGCCTTATTATCCTGTTTCATCTTCACAGTGATCTGCAAGCAATTTTATTATCATCCCCATTTCACAGAGAGGGAAAATAAAGCTCAGAGGTGTTAACTACAACTCCACATGGCAGGAAGTAGAGGTTTCAGACCCACATCAGACCATCTGTTTCTGTAGATGCATGCTCTTTTCCTCAGCTCAGTAGTTGTCAGGATGTAACAGTCATCAGGCGACCCACTCCAGTGTTCTTGCCTGGAGAATCCCAGGGACAGGGGAGCCTGGTGGGCTGCCGTCTATGGGATCGCACAGAGTCGGTCATGACTGAAGCGACTTAGCAGCAGCAGCAGCAGCAGCAACAGGCATCAGAGTCACCTGGAAGGCTTGTCATAGCACAGATTTTGTCCTCATGCCTAGAGTTTCTGATTCAGTAGATCTGGCACGGGGTATGAGGAATTTCATTGCTGTCCACTTCCCTGGCGATACTACTGGTCTGGGGACCCTACTTGGAGAAACACTGCCCTGTGCCAAGATGGTTGCTATCATGCAATATCCTCAAGACAGCAAATGACAGCCCAGGACCTACCAAGAAGTAGTAAAAGACACTATACTACATACTTTATGACCTGGGTGATGGTGGTAAGTGCACGACTGGGTGGCAAGAGTAGCCAGGGGAAACCCGTCCATCTGGGCAAGGCTGGGTTGTCAGCCAGAACCCGGTGAGTTCTCTCTGTTGATGCCCTCCTCTCCCTGCCAGGTTCACCCTGTGGGGCGTGGACAACACAGGGCGACGCTCCAGGCCAAGTGATGTGATTGTGAAGACCCCTTGCCCCGTGGTGGATGATGTCAAAGCTCAAGGTAAGAGACACGGAGGCCAGCAGAGTCTGCTGAGGGATGCTCCGGGGACCTCCCCTCGCCATGGGGAGCAAGGGAGTCAAACAGAGCAGTCTGGAGTTCAGCGGGGAAGGGGGAGAATTCAAGGCTCAGGAGTGGAGCAACTCCTTTGCAGGAACTCCTCAACCTCTGCCTCTGGTGTGGAAATCTGCATTGCGCCCCGGTATTCCACATGGCCTGTGAGTCAGGGATGTAGCAGACACTGGTAAAGGCCCCAGCCACACATGGCAGTACACCAGGTGCTTAGGGACGTGACGCCAGGTGCTTTAATACCTGTGACCTCTGCCCTCAGGATGCTCATCAGCTCACTTACCCTCTTCCCGTTTTTTTTTTTTTGGTACATCTGAAAGATTATTCTGAGTTAAAGGAAGTTAAAGGAAGACCACAGACTTAGAATGCATTGCTGTATGACTCCCTCCTACAAAAGATGTGTCGAAGTCTTCACTCTGTATTTTGGAATTGTTATGGATCACTTCTTTGGTAAAGAATTGTCCTTTTTCAATGCACCAGAATGAGCCCTTGTCAGTTAGGAAGAGTTGGTTTTCAGTCAACATCCATTATAGAGATAGCACATTTCTGACTGCTGCTTCTCATGAAGCTTCCTGGTGTCTGGATAGCATCCCTTGCTCTAAGGTGTATTACATTCCCTCCACAACCAGGATTTTACCCTGCTGGGCACCCCTTCTGCAGGGCCCTGGCACTAGTTAAAGTGATCTGATCAACTACCAATATGTACTAGCACTTGGACTGCTAATGGAGCAATCAGTTCAGTTCAGTTCAGTTGTTCAGTCATGTCTGACTCTTTGTGACCCCATGAATCACAGCACACCAGGCCTCCCTGTCCATCACCAACTCCTGGAGTTCACCCAAACTCATGTCCATCGAGTTGGTGATGCCGTCCAGCCATCTCATCGTCTGTCTTCCCCTTCTCCTCCTGCCCCCAATCCCTCCCAGCATCAGAGTCTTTTCCAATGAGTCAACTCATCGCATGAGGTGGCCTAAGTACTGGAGTTTCAGTTTAAGCATCAGTCCTTCCAAAGAACACCCAGGACTGATCTCCTTTAGAATAGACTGGTTGGATCTCCTTGCAGTCCAAGGGACTCTCAAGAGTCTTCTCCAACACCACAGTTTAAAAACATCAATTCTTTAGCGCTCAGCTTTCTTCACAGTCCAACTTTCACATCCATACATGACCACTGGAAAAACCATAGACTAGACGAAGCTTTGTTGGCAAAGTAATGTCTCTGCTTTTGAATATGCTATCTAGGTTGGTCATAACTTTCCTTCCAAGGAGTAAGCGTCTTTTAATTTCATGGCTACATTCACTATCTGCAGTGATTTTGGAGCCCCCCAAAATAAAGTCTGACACTATTTCCACTGTTTCCCCATCTATTTTCCATGAAGTGATGGGACCAGATGCCTTGATCTTCATTTTCTGAACGTTGAGCTTTAAGCCAACTTTTTCACTCTCCTCTTTCACTTTCATCAAGAGGCTTTTTAGTTTCTCTTCATTTTCTGCCATAAGGGTTAGCAATAGCATGTGCATATTAACAGAAATGGTGACTGATGTTAGAAGTTTAGGTTGCTCAGGTTTTGATAAGAGAAGTTTTCTTGCCAAGCTGGCCTGTCAGATCAGATCAGATCAGTCACTCAGTCGTGTCCGACTCTTTGCAACCCCATGAATCGCAGCACGCCAGGCCTCCCTGTCCATCACCAACTCCCGGAGTTCACCCAGACTCACGTCCATCGAGTCGGTGATGCCATCCAGCCATCTCATCCTCTGTCATCCTCTTCTCCTCCTGCCCCCAATCCCTCCCAGCATCAGAGTCTTTTCCAATGAGTCAACTGATTGCATGAGGTGGCCAAAGTACTGGAGTTTCAGTTTAAGCATCAGTCCTTCCAAAGAACACCCAGGACTGATCTCCTTTAGAATAGACTGGTTGGATCTCCTTGCAGTCCAAGGGACTCTCAAGAGTCTTCTCCAACACCACAGTTCAAAAGCATCAATTCTTCGGCGTTCAGCCTTCTTCACAGTCCAACTCTCACATCCATGCACGACCACAGGAAAAACCATAGCCTTGACTAGACGAACCTTTGTTGGCAAAGTAATGTCTCTGCTTTTGAATATGCTATCTAGGTTGGTCATAACTTTCCTTCCAAGGAGTAAGCGTCTTTTAATTTCATGGCTACATTCACCATCTGCAGTGATTTTGGAGCCCCAAAAAATAAAGTCTGACACTGTTTCCACTGTTTTCCCATCTATTTCCCATAAAGTGATGGGACCGGATGCCATGATTTTCGTTTTCTGAATGTTGAGCTTTGAGCCAACTTTTTCACTCTCCTCTTTCACTTTCATCAAGAGGCTTTTGAGTTCCTCTTCACTTTCTGCCATAAGGGTGATGTCATCTGCATATCTGAGGTTATTGATATTTCTCATGGCAATCTTGATTCCAGCTTGTGCTTCTTCCAGTCCAGCGTTTCTCATGATGTACTCTGCATATAAGTTAAATAAGCAGGGTGACAATATACAGCCTTGACGTCCTCCTTTTCCAATTTGGAACCAGTCTGTTGTTCCATGTCTAGTTCTAACTGTTGCTTCCTGACCTGCATACAAATTTCTCAAGAGGCAGATCCGGTGGTCTGGTATTCCCATCTCTTTCAGAATTTTCCACAGTGTATTGTGATCCACACAGTCAAAGGCTTTGGCATAGTCAATAAAGCAGAAATAGATGATCTTCTGAAACTCTCTTGCTTTTTCCATGATCCAGCGGGTGTTGGCAATTTGATCTCTGGTTCCTCTGCCTTTTCTAAAACCAGCTTGAACATCTGGAAGTTCACGGTTCACGTATTGCTGAACCCTGGCTTGGAGAATTTTGAGCATTATTTTACTAGCGTGTGAGATGAGTGCAATTGTGAGGTAGTTTGAGCATTCTTTGGCATTGCCTTTCTTTGGGATTGGAATGAAAACTGACCTTTTCCAGTCCTGTGGCCACTGCTGAGTTTTCCAAATGTGCTGGAAGCAGCACTTTCACAGCATCATCTTTCAGGATTTGAAATAGCTCAACGAGAATTCTATCCCCTCCACTGGCTTTGTTCGTAGTGATGCTTTCTAAGGCCCACTTGACTTCACATTCCAGGATGTCTGGCTCTAGGTCAGTGATCACACCATCAATATTATCTGGGTCGTGAAGATCTTTTTTGTACAGTTCTTCTGTGTATTCTTTCCATCTCTTCTTAATATCTTCTGCTTTTGTTAGGTCCATACCATTTCTGTCCTTTATTGAGCCCATCTTTGCATGAAATGTGCCTTTGGTATCTCTGAAGAGATACCTAGTCTTTCCCATTCTGTTGTTTTCCTCTATTTCTTTGCATTGATCGCTGAAGAAGGCTTTCTTATCTCTTCTTGCTATTCTTTGGAACTCTGCATTCAGATGTTTATATCTTTCCTTTTCTCCTTTGCTTTTTGCTTCTCTTCTTTTCACAGCTATTTGTAAGGCCTCCCCAGACAGCCATTTTTCTTTTTTCATTTCTTTTCCATGGGAACGGTCTTGATCCCTGTCTCGTGTGCAATGTCACGAACCTCATTCCATAGTTCATCAGGCACTCTATCTATCAGATCTAGGCCCTTAAATCTATTTCTCACTTCCACTGTATAATCATAAGGTATTTGATTTAGGTCATACCTGAATGGTCTAGTGGTTTTCCCTACTTTCTTCGATTTAAGTCTGAATTTGGCAATGAATTCATGGTCTGAGCCACAGTCAGCTCCTGGTCTTGTTTTTGCTGACTGTACAGAGCTTCTCCATCTTTGGCTGCAAAGAATATAATCAATCTGATTTTGGTGTTGACCATCTGGTGATGTCCATGTGTAGAGTCTTCTCTTGTGTTGTTGGAAGACGGTATTTGTTATGACCAGTGCATTTTCTTGGCAAAACTCTTTTGTCTTTGCCCTGCTTCATTGCGTATTCCAAGGCCAAATTTGCCTGTTACTCCAGGTGTTTCTTGACTTCCTACTTTTGCATTCCAGTCCTCTATAATGAAAAGGACATCTCTTTTGGGTGTTAGTTCTAAAAGGTCTTATAGGTCTTCATAGAACCATTCAACTTCAGCTTCTTCAGCGTTACTGGTTGGGGCATAGGGGTACCACAAGCTGGCCTGTGTGGTACACCTCAAATCACGCCAGCTGCCTCAAGTTGGTTATGAGTTGACATAATCCCACAATGTTCAAGGGGTGATGCCATGGTAATGCAAAGTCACACTGGGAAGAGAGACCTAAACCTACTTTATTTATTTAAAAAAATATTTTATCTATCTATTTACTTTGGCTGCGCTGGGTCTTCTAGTTGAAGAGAGCGGTGGCTGCTCTTTGGCTGTGGTGCGTGGGCTTCTCTGGCTGTGGAGCAGACTCTAGGGCTTGTAGGCCTCCGTAGTTGCAGCACGTGGGCTCAGTAGTTGCTGCTCTCAGGCTCTAAAGCTTGGGCTCAGCAGTTGTGGGCTTAGCTGCTCTGAGTCATGTGGGATCTTCCTGGACTAGGGATCGAACCTGTGTCTCCTGTTGCAGGGTGGATTCTTCACCCCTGGATCACCAGGGAAGGCCTGTTGTTGTTCAGTCCCCAAATCGTGACTGACTCTTTGCAACCCCATGGACAGCAGCACACCAGGCCTCCCTGTCCCTCAGTATCTCTCAGATTTTGCCCAAGTTTCACGTCCATTGAATTGGTGATGCCATCCAACCATCTCATCTTTTGTTGCCCTCTTCTTCTGCCTTCTAGGGAAACCCTAGATCTACTTAATTAGGATCCCTGATGCTGTAGCACTTTAGAACTTTTGAAAGGGAAGGACCTTCATTTACTGCCTCATTAAACATGCATCGTACTCTAAAAGCATAGTTATTTTCAACACAGAAATCTGATCATTGTAATGCCTCATCTTACAACCCTTTAATGGATTTCCATTCTTTTCCTGATGAAGATAAAAATATGTATCAGGCATATTAGGACCTAAATAGAGGAGCCCTTGCCCACTTCTCTGGCTTCTTCTTGCCCCTGCTCCCCAGCAATCTCTGTATTTTCTGAAGCCTCACTGCCTCTCTCAGTACCTCGGCACATCATTTCCAACACAGAGGCTCTGCCTATGTTGGCCTTTGACCTCAAGTGTACTCCAGCCCCACCCCTTCCACTCATCAACTCCTCTCAGTCTACAGTTCTGAGCGAGCATCCCTGCTCCGAGCAGGGGTCCAGGGCCACAGCTCAATGCCCTCTTGGTACCATGTTTCTTTCCTTCAGAACACTTATCTCAGTTTGTTATTATAATGCCTTATTCAATGCCTGGGAGAAGGCAATGGCACCCCACTCCAGTACTCTTGCCTGGAAAATCCCACGGATGGAGGAGCCTGGAAGGCTGCAGTCCACGGGGTCGCTGAGGGTCGGACACGACTGAGTGACTTCACTTTCACTTTTCAGTTTCATGTATTGGAGAAGGAAATGGCAACCCACTCCAGTGTTCTTGCCTGGAGAATCCCAGGGATGGGGGAGCCTGCTGGGCTGCCGTCCAAGGGGTCACACAGAGTCGGACTGAAGCGACTTAGCAGCAGCAGCAGCATTCAATGCCTGTCTTCCTCATTAGTCAGTGAGTTCCCTGAGAGCAGAGTTCTGCTCACAATGGTGTCCCTAACACTCAGAAAGCAGCATGCTGACCAACTGGTTCCAGAAAACTTAGACTGTGGAGTCGGACCATGCAAGGTCAAGTTTCTGCTCTGCCATCTAACTACTTGACCCTGAGAAGGTTATTTCACTCCATGCCTCAGCTTATTACTCTGTAAAATGGAGTGGGGATTATGATACCCTAAGTAATTAGTTTCCAGTGAGAGTTCAATAAGCCTTTGACTGTGTGGATCACAACAAACTATGGAAAATTCTGAAAGAAATGGGAATACCAGACCACCAGTAGTCATGTATGGATGTGAGAGTTGGACTATAAAGAAAGCTGAGTGCTGAAGAATTGATGCTTTTGAACTGTGGTGTTAGAAAAGACTCTTGAGAGTCCCTTGGACTGCAAGGAGATCCAACCAGTCCGTCCTAAAGGAGATCAGTCCTGGGTGTTCACTGGAAGGACTGATGTTGAAGCTGAAACTCCAATACTTTGGCCACCTCACACGAAGAGTTGACTCATTTGAAAAGACGCTGATGCTGGAAAAGATTGAGGGCAGGAGGAGAAAGGGATGACAGAGGATGAGATGGTTGAATTGTGTCACCGACTCAACAGACATGAATTTGAGCAAGCTCCGGGAGTTGGTGATGGGTGGGGAGGCCTGGCGTGCTGCAGTCCATGGGGCCACAAGGATTGAGACACAACTGAGCAACTGAACTGAACTGAACTGATAGTTCAATAAGTAAATTTATGTAACTTTTTTAAAAAATTATTGGAGTATAATTGATTTACAATGTTGTGTTAGTTTTAGATGTACAGCAAGGTGATCAGTTATACATATACATAGATCCATTCTTTAGGTTCTTTTCCCACATAGGCTATTGCAGACTACTGAGTAGAGTTCCCTGTGCTATACAGTAGGTCTTTATTCATTATCTACTTTATATATACTAGTGTGTATATATAAAGTGTATATATAAAGTGGACCCCAATCTTCCCATTTATCCCTCCTCCCTCTTATCCTGTGGTAATTCCCATTTTGCTTATAATGTTAAATTAGATATTTAGAGGGTTATTATGTAAAAGACAGAAAACCTTCCTTTGTCTCTCAATGCTAATGAAGAGAAGACCTCTATTAGAAAATAGTTTTCAGCTATATATCAAAATAATTCCCCCTGTCAGGACTGTTGGTCTTCACTGAGATGTTATGGCTGACTGGAGACCTTTAAGTATAAGACCAATGTGCTTCTCTCTGGAGTGAATGCTGCCTGGCTTGTAGGGTGTGGACAGAATGAGTTTTGAACATCTGAGAAATCCCTCCATGATGAAAGCATAATCTGAGGTGGAATATCCTTAGAGGAGAGACTGGGGAGGACCCATGGCACCCTTACCTTATCATCTCTTGATTTCTTACTCCAAGCCAGAGCAGGGACAGGTGGTGAGAAGGTGCCCCAGTTCTTTCTGTTTTGGAGACTTTGCCAGTGTCCTTGCTGGCAGCAGCAGGCACCCTGGACTTCCTTGCTGAGTAGGCAGTGGGCTGGTTGACATCAGTGGGTGATCAGCAGGTAGGCGAGATGCCTCATAATGCCACCTGCAGGAAGAGATGGGTAGAGCAACTCTGGAATAAAGAGTAGGACTTCCCAGGTGGCACTAGCAGTCAAGAGCCCACCTGCCACTGCAGGAGTCATTAAAGACACAGGTTTGATCCCTGGGTCAGGAAGATCCCCTGGAGGAAGGCATGGCAACCCACTCCAGTATTCTTGCCTGGAGAATCCCATGGACAGAGGAGCCTGGCAGGCTACAGTCCATGGGGTCACAAAGACCTGGGCACGACTGAAGCCATTTAGCATGTACACGAGGTAGAGTAATCAGCCAGGGAGAGACCCCTGTACTATTTCTCTGTGGGGCTTCTTTGTGTTAATTCTAGTACCCAAAGCATATCAAAATATGCTTCTGATCATTTGTGCTCCCTGGCAAAGAAGACTTTCTGAAACCCCAGCAGCGTAGCTGAGAGTACAAGAGGCAATTTAATGCTGAGAGAATGAAATAATGTTTCCAGGTCCTGTTATCCTTCAGCCAGGAAGGAGTCCTGTACAGGGCAGGTGTGGAGATTAATGAATTAGACTAATTAAGGGCATCCTTGCAAATTAGTACTGGCCTAGCAGTTATCCAAAAAAAAAAAAAAAAAAACTTTGTCTTCTTCAAACCCAGATGGTGATCATAAATATAACTCACTTGAGTGGAGTTTACAACTAGTAACAAATGGGAATTACCTTTTAAGTGACCCAGAGCATGACCTCAGCTCCTAATTATCTAACAGAAAGCCAGACTCTATTTCTTATATGATCATTTTCCTAAACTAGGAATTCTTCTATGAAGAATTTTAGAACCTCATGACTGTAAAGCCTTTGACCAAAAAAGTTTCTACCAGTAAAACCACCCTTCTCCTAGCAGGAAAGGCTATGTTCAGTAATAAGATCAACTTAGTCTCTAGGTTTGGGGTGCGGCCTTATAGGAGTTCTTCACTAAGCAAAGGCTAGTTCTGATCCATCTTTCCTCCAGCATCCATCCTCCTCTCCTGATGCCAAGCATAAATCCTATCCATTTCTTCATTGCTACTTCCACAGCCATTTATTCATTAATAACACACCCTGGTATTAGATGCTAAAGAAACAAAAAGAACAAGGCTCAGAATCTATTTGCAAGAATTCTGTAATCAGATTTCTGAATTTATCAAATAAAACAGCTTATTTCAAGCCCTTCCTAAATATCTGACTTAGGCTTTAGGGGGGAAAAAAATCCCTTGCCTCATGGAGACTATATTTAAGCAGGGATGACAAAGCAAAAAACCAAAAAAAAGTTGGGAAAATAAATACTGTGTCAGATAGTGACATATGTTATGGAGACATGCAAGCAGGGGAATGGTTTAAGAGCTGCAGAGAGTAGAATTTCAACTAGAGTGGGCTGGGAAGCAGATGAGGAAGGAAGACACACAGACGTCTGAGGGAGGGGCCTTCTGCAGGTTTCAGCCATCGTAGAGATATGGAGGGAAGGAAGAGTGTGCCAAGGTCAAGGGCGAAGGGAGAGTTGGTTGCCATGTAACCGTGCTGGTCCCAGAGGAAGTAAGAAAGTTTTGAGAGAGTGAATTAGTATAGAACGTGATGGTCAAAGAGTGGTCCATACCAGCAACAGCAGCATCACCTGGGAGCTCATTGGAAATGCAGACACTCAGGTTCTATCTGAGACCTACTGGATCAGGAACTCCAGTGGGAACCAGAAACCTGGGCTTTCACAAGCCCTCCTGGCTGTGAATCAAGTTTAATTCTCAAGTTTGAGAATCCCTGGTGTGAAGGAAGCACAGAGCAGCATAGAGAGAGAGAGGCGAGGGAGGGGACAGACAGACTTGGAGGATGCGGGGGAAGGGACTTTGCAGTTTGGACAGTGCTAAGAATCGGAGAAGGCAATGGCACCCCACTCCAGTACTCTTGCCTGGAAAATCCCATGGACGGAGGAGCCTGGTAGGCTGCAGTCCATGGGGTCTCGAAGAGTCGGACATGACTAAGTGACTTCACTTTCACTTTTCAGTTTCATGCATTGGAGAAGGAAATGGCAACCCACTCCAGTGTTCTTGCCTGGAGAATCCTAGGGATGGCAGAGCCTGGTGGGCTGCCGTCTATGGGGTCGCACAGAGTCGGACAAGAGTGAAGTGACTTAGCAGCAAGAATGCAAAGCAGGGGACCTGGATTTGATCCCTGGGTTGGGAAGATCCCCTGGGGGAGGGCATGGCAACCCACTTCAATATTCTCCAGGTGAGAATATTGACACCAGGACAGAGAAGCCTGGTGGGCTAGTCCATGGGGTCGCAAAGAGTCGGACACGACCGAGTGACTAAACACAGCATGCCAGAATGACAAAGATAAAAAGCCAGTTGGGATTCATGGTCCTCAAATTTTCATGTGAAATTCTATGGTCAATTACATCAGTGCAGGGGCAGACCGGGGTTTTAGGTAGTTCCCCACCAAAACAATGAAACTGATGACTTAGGACCTCCATTCAGGAGACTTTCATCACAGCAGCCAAGGAAGCCATTGCAGAAGGGATAGATGCTTCCCAGGATGCTTATTTCTTAGTAAAAAGAGCAACCACTGCTGGGGGATAAGAAAGCTCCCTCCTGCCCTTGGAGTCACTCCTTTTCATTTAAATAAGACTATTTCCCCCTGCCCCGCTCTTGCCCTGTGTTTCAATCTCTGTCTCATGGCACTGGGAAAAACATGATCAAGTAGAGACCCAGTAACAGTGATTTTTTAAAAATAATATCTAGTATTGTCCAGCTCTCTCCCTCCCTCACTTCCAAACACCATGGGTGATCCACGTATTTCAGATCTGCTGGCCACCATATCTGGGGAGCTTCTGTGCTGGTGTTCCCTCTCCCTGGTCTGCTCTGCCACAGATGTCCCCAGCTCATTCTCTCCCCTTCTCCAAGCCTCAGCTTGATTGTCATCTTTCCAGTGATTCCCTCATATTTAAAATTGCAGTGCCTCATCCAGCACTCCCAGTATTCCTTCTCCTGTTTTACTTTTTAACACACCGTATTTTACTTATATATTATGTCTATTGCTTCACTGAATGCGTCTTACCACCAGACTGTATCCTAAAATGAGAACTTTTATCAAAGTTTCTCCCTTGTGTAGCCCAAGTACATAGAAAAATGTCAAGCATGTGGTAAGCACTCAGTTAAAAATGTTTTAGAATGAATCAATGAGTCAGTAAATGTGTACTTGCTCCTTCCAGACATCATGTAAAAGAAAGGCTTTACATTCATCATCACTTTTAGCCTCACAGTACTCTTGGAAGATATGCATTATTGATCATCAATGAACAAACAAGGAAACTAAAACCCAGAGAGGTTAAGTAACTTGTCCAAGGTCACACAGCCAGTGGAGCCCAACTCCATTCGGTGCTATGGTGCCTGTTCTAAAACCATAACTTTGGGCCTGAGGCCTTTAATCCCAACCCTGTTGATTTATTCTGCTGCCCAGGAGTTCTTAACTCCCTTCTCTCTCTCTTTTTTTTTTCTTTTTTGTGATGAGGCTGCATATGTTGACATGTTGCCATCTCTTCACTGGCATTTTAACTATTCCTGAACACCCTGCATGTCAAGAGAGGAAAGGCCCATATGTATTTTGGATAGCTCAAGACTTCTGGGAAGCTGAAAGCTGGATAAATGATAACCAAAAATACCTTACAGTCTTTAACATTCTTTGAGTTAGTGAATTCCTCAGATGCTTTGAAAACTAATGAAATAATATCCATAAATTCCCTCAGTGGAGCTAGGAAGAGCCAGAAATACTCAGTCTCTAGAAGCCTAGCATGTAGATCTTTCTGAATATAGCATCCCATTTACTGATGTAGGCTTTTAAGCACACCCTGGAGTTAGGTTACCTTGGTTTTAGGAGATTTATCATGAAACCTGGGCCTATCTCACCTGGTCTCGGACACAAATGCTGATGCTAATGGCCTTCTCTAGTTGGATATTACTGTTGTGTTGGGAGAATAGTAAATATGCCGGAAAACACCTTCTCGTCATCACTGTTCCTCAGCAGAATGTCACCACCAGGGCCGGAGCCTGGGATGCTATGTCCCATCACCAGAAATAAGAATAGACTGACATCAGTAAAAGGGAGAAGGAACCCCAGACCTCCCTGTCGGGGCCCTGATCTCATCACATGCGTTTTCCTCTATAGGTCATCCTTCTCTAAGTGTGCACTCCCTGTCTCCCATTGAACACAGCACAGCTCTTAGGATAGTCCCTCTGCTTCTTTCCATCCCTACTGCAGAAATGACAGACTTCCTGCATATTGACTCAACTCTTTCTCATGTAGCATCTATGGGTCAGCCAGGGAAATGTCCTCTGCCAGAAGTAATCACTCCAGAAAACATCCCCCAAGACCCTGCCTCCTGCATGTTAAATTGGTTAAACACTGCCATCCCCTGAACATTGATACAAGAGAGCAATGGGAGATAGATAACATTTTCAACCCTGACTCCAGCCCACACGGGCTATGCAACCTTGGGCAGACAACCTGGCCTCTGTGACTGTCCTCATTTGTAGGACAAGAACATTCATAATCATTGTGCAGTGCTCGTGTGAGGATTAGAATTCATAGGTGTAACGTTCTTGGCAGTCAATAGGCTGTTAACAAATACCAGAGCTGTTTATAATCTATATAATTTTATTTATATTCTTTATATTCTATTAATATATAATAAATAACAGAGATCTTTATAGTCTAAATCACTGTCCACTTTATTTCTTGGTCTTATTTTAACAACCTGATAATTTTAAAGTCCTGAAAATCCAAATGAATTTCTGGACTAAAATTATTTTTATTGCAGCTAAAGATGCTGGTTACAAGGGTTTAACTGCTAATGGGTTGGTATAACCTGGTCTAGAGATACATCACAGAAACCCTCCCCCAAAATAGACTCAAATGACTCCCAAAGTCATGAATTTCACCCATTGAGCTAACATTTTTGAATCTATTACAGTGTCTAGCCTTATTCTGGACTTCCTTGGCGGCTCAGATGGTAAAGTGTCTGTCTACAATGCGGGAGACCAGGGTTCGATCCCTGGTTTGGGAAGATCCGCTAGAGAAGGAAATGGCAATCCACTCCAGTACTATTGCCTGGAAAATCCCATGGACAGAGGAGGCTGGTAGACTACAGTCCATGGGGTTGCAAAGAGTCGGACATGACTGAGCGACTTCACTTACTTACTTAGCCTTATTCTGGCCACTCAGGACACTAAAGAAGTAATATCTGGCTCCTGGACAATGAGCAGGATAGAATAAAAAATGAAATCACTGCAGTGTTTGGGCAGAGGTAAAAATTGTAGTCATTCCAACCCAGGAAACTCACAATGATGGCTCTGTCGTTACCAGCAGCCTTGAATTCATTTGAAATTTTGACAAGGAATCAGGGCCTTTTGGCCAACAGGGAGTCAGGTAGGCAAAGTCTGACTCCGAGGCCTGAAGAGCTTGGCTTCTCCGTCCCCAGATTTATCTCTGGGTCCAAGACAAAGCATTGCTTTCCCAGTAATCAGTTCCCAGCCGTTTAGGAAGGAAGTGTGAACAAATGTCCTTTCTGACAGGTTTAAAGAGAAAGTATTTAATGATAAAGTGCTTTGAGCTCCCCAGGAAAGAATGCCAAGACTACACAAAATCACTGCCACTCTGCCACATCACCAGCTTTGGGCTTATCAATGCATACCCTGGAGGCAGAAATCTAAGGGGTATAAATTAAAGCAAAAGATCACTCGTTTGGAACTGCGGAATGCACTGGATTCAATGTACATGTCAGCACAGATCCAGCACCGCAAGCTTGCCTTCCCAGCTGTCTGGGTGGCCCTAGCAAAGGACCTGCATTCCTGTGGCCACAGGATCAGGTTCCCTTTGGCACTGCAGCTACTCCAGGTCTTCATGTAGCTGGAACCATGACCTGGCCGTGCCTCACTTCATCCCTGAGCCACATGCTGCTCCCCACTGCTCAGGGCTTCCACACTGCTTATGCAGAATCCCATTTGTACCCAAACTATGTGGCCTAGAGGTGCAGGGGAATTAATGTCTCCCAGGGGCAAGTGTGAAAGTCCCGTGGACTGATCCTGGATGGGAGCTGGATGTAAAGTCTTCTTCCTTTCTCCCTGTGGAGGGACTGGTGGGAACCGGGTAGCTTCATACATCCTCTCCTGCAAAACCACCATCAGTTCCTTAGAGCAATTTCTAATATTTTACTCTGCCTCCTTTCTTGCCTCATTTCTCTCTATCCTCCCTTCTGCTTCCCTGGGATTGCATTTGCCAATACAGTATCAATCTATGAGCTTTTGCCTCCGGCTCTGTATTTTTAGGAAACATGGGTGAAGACAAAGAAAATTATCACTGCAGTTCACCTTAGAGTGATTCTGTTTGAAGCCTTTCATTTTATAGACGAGAAAACTGAAACTTGATGGAGCAGAAATAAAGTAAATTACTCAAACCACTTTTCTCCAGGCTTTAGGTTGAGTATTCTTTAAGTATCAAACACACACACATATACACATGCATATATATCCAAATACACACTTATATGCATATATACACATACATGCTTATATTTATAATCATTTATATATAGACACAAAAGTGATTTATATGTATATAAATATATACATATATATACATACATATATATATATATATATATATATATATATAGGCTTTCTCAGAGAAGGCGATGGCACCCCACTCCAGTACTCTTGCCTGGAAAATCCCATGGACAGAGGAGCCTGGTAGGCTGCAGTCCATGGGGTTGCTCAAAGTCGGACAGGACTGAGCGACTTCACTTTCACTTTTCACTTTCATGCATTGGAGAAGGAAATGGCAACCCACTCCAGTGTTCTTGCCTGGAGAATCCCAGGGACAGGGGAGCCTGGTGGGCTGCCGTCTATGGAGTCACACAGAGTTGGACACAACTGAAGTGACTTATCAGCAGCAGCAGCAGCATGGGCTTCCTAAGAGATGCTGGTTCAATCCCTCATTCAGAAAGACTCCCCTGGAGAAGGGTGTTGCAGCCCACTCCAGTTTTCTTGCCTGGAGAAGTCCCATGGACAGAGGAGGCTGGCGGGCTACAGTACACAGGGTCACAAAGAGTCAGACACAACTGAAGCAACTTAACGTGCGTGCACACACACACACACACCGACACACACATATATAAAATCTTATTTATGTGCCTTTTCTCCCCTTGTCAGAAATAGCAGACAAGATCTACAATCTCTTCAATGGCTATACCAGTGGGAAGGAGCAGCAGACGGCCTACAACACGCTTCTGGATCTGGGCTCCCCAACTCTCCATCGAGTCCTCTACCACTATAACCAGCATTATGAGAGTTTTGGAGAATTCACCTGGCGGTGTGAGGATGAATTGGGCCCCAGGTAATCAATAAGCTTCATCGTCTCTTTTATAGACCTCAGCTCTTGGAAACGTTGTACCTCTTCCACTATAAGACTGCCTTCATGAATTTGCAGATATCCTGGATGAGCCTAGGTGCCTGGAGAAGTAGGTCCCATGCTTTTAGGCAGCTCAGTTCATACAGATTCGTTATGGATAAGCTGTATTAAGGAGTCAAGTCATGAATGCATTTCCTGAACTCTGAAAAAAACCTTTGCCCTTAAGCTGTTTTACCCATTCTTTATCATGCTGATGCAGCATTCCAAAGGCTAAACTGTAGGAGCCAAAAGCTTAAGTCTTTTGAAAGAAAATTAGAAATTTTATTGAAGGGGTTATCCAAAAAATTCATTGTATATGAACTTTGCAGGTGTTATGTGCATATACAGATTTATTTTTTAAATTAGTTGATCAGTTAATTTTTATTTTTGGCTGCACTGGATCTTCGTTGCTTTGGGAGGGCTTTCTCACGTTGCAGAGAGCAGGGACTGCTCTTCCTCGCAGCGCGCGAGCTTCTCGTTTCGGTGGCTTCTTCTGTGGCGGAGCATGGGCTCTAGGGCATGGGCCTCAGTAGTGGTGGCACAAGGACTTAGTTGCCCCGTGACACATGGGATCTTCCTGGACCAGGGATCCAGCCGGTGCCCCCTGCACTGGCAGGCGGATTCTTAACCACTGGACCACCAGGGTAGTCCGTACAGATATATTTTGAGCTAAATTCTGTTTTCTCTTGAAAGGCAGAGTAGGGATAGCCAATGACCCACCCTGGCATCTAACTTGGCCAAAGTTAGGATAATGTAGTGTTTGTCAAACCACCATGGCCCCGAGGCTACAACTTCCTAAACTTCCTCTGCTTTTAGGTTATATAACTCAGAGATAGGTTATATATACCAAATCAGATTGATTATATTCTTTGCAGCCAGAGATGGAGAAGCTCTATACAGTCAGCAAAGCAAGACCTGGAGCTGACTGTAGCTCAGATCATCGGCTCCTTATTGCAAAATTCAGGCATAAATTGAAGAAAATAGGGAAAACCACTAGGCCATTCAGGCATGACCTAAGTCAGATCCTTTGTGATTTTACAGTAGAGGTGACACATAGATTCAAAGGATTAGAGCTGGTAGACAGAGTGCCTGAAGAACTATGGATGGAGGTTCACAACATTGTATAGGAGGCGGTGACCAAACCCATCTCAAAGAAAAAGAAATGCAAGAAGGCAAAGTGGTGTCTGACGAGGCCTTACAGATAGCTGAGAAAAAGAAGAGAAGGGAAAGGAGAAAGGGAAAGATATACCCACTGAATGCAGAGTTCCAGAGAATAGCAAGTGGAGATAAGAAAGCCTTCTTATGTGAAGAGTGCAAAGAAATGGAGGAATACAGTAGAAAGGGAAAATCTAGAGATCTCTTCTAGAAAATTGGAAATACCAAGGGAACATTTCATGCAAGGATGGGCACAATATAGGACAGAAACAGAAAGGACCTAACAGAAGCAAAAGAGATTAAGAAGAGGTGGCAAGAATATGCAGAAGAACTATTAAAAAAAAAAGGTCTTGGATAATCAAGATAGTATGGTCACTCACCTAGAGCCCGACATCCTGGAATGTGAAGTCAAGTGGGCCTTAGGAAGCATTACTACAAACAAAGCTAGTGGAGGTAATGGAATTCCAGTTGAGCTATTTCAAATCCTGAAAGATGATGCTGTGAAAGTGCTACACTCAATATGCCAGCAAATTTGGAAACTCAACAGTGGCCACAGGAGTGGAAAAGGTCAGTTTTCACTTCAATCCCAAAGAAAGGCAATGCCAAAGAATGCTCAAACTACTGCACAATTGCACTCATCTCACATGCTAGGAAGGTAATTCTCAAAATTCTCCAAGTGAGGCTTCAATAGCCTCACTTCAGCAAACTGAGAACTTCCAGATGTATAATCTGGATTTTAAAAAGGCAGGGGAACCAGAGATCAAATTGCCAACATCTGTTGGATCATAGAAAAAGCAAAGGAATTCCAGGAAAGCATCTCTACTTCTGCTTCACTGACTATGCTAAAGTGTTTGACTATGTGGATCACAACAAATTGGAAAATTCTTAAAGAAACGGGAATGCCAGAGCACCTTACCTGTCTCCTGTGAAACTTTTATGCTGAAGCAACAGTTAGAACTGGACTTGGAACAACAAACTGGTTCCAAATTGGGAAAGGATTACATCAAGGCTGTATATTGTCACCTTGCTTATTTAACTTCTATGCAGAGTACATCATGTGAAATGCCATGCTGAATGACTCACAAGCTGGAACCAAGATTGCTGGAAGAAATATCAACAACCTTAGATACATAGATGACACCACTCTAATAGCAGAAAGCAAAGAGGAACTAAAGAGCCTCGATGAGGATGAAAGAGGAGAGTGAAAAGCCAGCTTAAAACTCAACATTCAAAAAACTAAGATCATGACATCCAGTCCCATCATTTCATGCAAATGGATGGGGATTGTGGAAACAGTGACAGATTTTATTTTCTTGGGCTCCAAAATCACTGTGGATGATGACTGCAGCCATGAAATTAAAAGATGCTTGCTCCTTGAAAGGAAAGCTATGACAAACCTAGATGGCATATTGAAAAGCAGAGATACCACTTTGTTAGCAAAGGTCCATATAGTCAAAGCCATGGTTTTTCCAGTAGTCATGCATGTATGTGAGATTTGGACCATAGTCATGCCTGGAT
Source organism: Bos grunniens (assembly GCF_055505025.1). Classification (NCBI taxonomy): domain Eukaryota; kingdom Metazoa; phylum Chordata; class Mammalia; order Artiodactyla; family Bovidae; genus Bos; species Bos grunniens. The sequence goes on from NC_141180.1 coordinate 22,986,862, forward strand.
GTGAGAGTTGAGCTGTGACGAAGACTGAGTGCTGAAGAATTAATGCTTCTGAACTGTGGTGCTGGAGAAGACTTTGAGAGACCCTTGGACAGCAAGGAGATCAAACCAGTCAACCCTAAAGGAAATCAACCCCGGATATTTATTGAAGGACTGATGCTGAAGCTCCAATATTTTGGCCACCTGATGCTGACTTATTGGAAAAGACCTTCATGCTGGGATTGAGGGCAGGAGAAGAGGGTGACAGAGGATGAGATGGTTGGATGGCATCACCAACTCAATGGACGTTAATTTGAGCAAACTCCGGGAAATAGTGATGGGCAGGGAAGCCTGGCGTGCTGCAGTCCATGGGGTCGCAAAGAGTTAGACAGAATTTAGCGACTGAACAAAAACAACAACGCAGATAGAGTTCTTGGAAAGAGAGGAATGGGGGGAATGTGTAGAGTCCCCTTTCATCTGTTCCATTCACCATGGCTGTGCACTGCTGCTCTGAGAAGAGATTTCCCTGGCAATAATGGAATTTTCAGATAGACACAGTGAAGAGGCTTTTCGTGTAGAATGTTGGGACTTCTATGTTCCCAAACTATGTAAGAGTTCATAAACGAGCAAAAATAAGGCAAGGAAGGAAAGAAGGAGGGGAGAGAAGAAGGAAGAGAAAGAAAAAGAGGAGAAAATAAATGAAGAAAATCAACATAGTAGTATTCTCTGGCACTCAGAATTCTTGCTGTCCTGCCAATGAGATGAACAAAGGTATCACCCAGAGGTTATCCCAACCATCTGGCCTCTCATCAGACTGAAGGGTGACTTGGCCTCACGGTGCCTCTTGTGACCTGAAATTATAAACTCTCTTAGGAGACCCTCATGTAGGACATCTGTCCTCCACCACCTATTCTCTTACTTTTGAAGGAAGGAGAGAATTTAGGATTATCTTCCTAAAATAAAATGATTTTATGTGTAAGATCAGGAAGAATCTTTTGGCATTCCATAAACTATTTCCTGAAATTTATGACAGTTGATAGTCCTTGGGTAAACAGATGCCATGGCTATGGATGGGATGCAGACAGCACTATATAAGGGCCTTTTAATTTGTTTTGTCTCAGTTTTGGTAAAAAGCAAACCCTGGGTTAGAAAGTAGATACATATTAAGAAATATCTTCCTTGTTCCATACCTTACCCTTACTCCTGCCCTCATTATTACTCATAATGGGTATCATCCCTTCTCTCCAGCTCTGTCCCCCTTTCCCTCTGTGCTCGCTGCTTTCCTTTCGGTTTCCTGCTCCCTGCCTTCTTCTCTCTGACATTTGTGGAGTGTGCATATATGCAGTTCTTTGTCAGGAAACGTAAATGTCACAATTTGAATAGCACTAACCTTGTATGCATCATCTCGATGGAAGGCAGTATGGATTGCTTTTAAAATTTCTCTCTTGTAACTCAAGAGTCAGAAGGAAAATTGGTTAATGAAAGTGAGCAGGGGAAAAAAAAGTAGATCTCACTGTAAAGTAAGGCCTGCTGCTGACTTGACACTCTTCTCAAAACTCTTCCCAGAAGATTCTCTCATGTGTAATATTGGGTTTTCAAGGCTATATATTAGGGGGAAATTGTAGTTTCATTATCCCATGGAAAATAAAATTTTATTTTTCAGTGTTATGGATCCGAGGGAGAACCACAGGAAACAACAAGTCTCTTGCCTTGAGATGCATCAACCCACTTTCGAGTTAGCTGTGAGAATGAATAGAAAAGGGTCGGTGGGTACATGTGTCCTGCAAGCAAGGAGAAAGGATTGGTTCAATCCAATCCGGTTGCATCCAAATTCACGGAGGCCTCCAGATTGAGTTGAGAGTTGAACTATCTTGAGGACAGCATTGGTTGCCTCACTCTTAAGAAAGAAGAAAGCTGCAGGCTCTGAGATAGTCAAGGGCAGACCCAAATTAATTATTTTCTTTTTTTAAGCGAGTGATGATAATAGCCACAAAACTCCATGGGCTAATTGAATCCATTTGTTTGAAAGAATGGCTAGGATGTGTTCCTTTATCCATCTCCTCAAGATGCAGATGCAGAGGCTGCCCTTCGGTCTTCCTTCCCTCGCCCTTCATCCACCTCCCAAGAATGTGTCAGCAGCTAATGACATGCAGCAGGACAGATTAAGAGGAAGGCCACCAAAGACCCTGTTGCTGACGGCTTTTGGAAAGGCTGCTTGGCCAAACGGCAGAGGCTGATGGGCAGAGGAGAGACAATCTGAATAAGATGTGACTTAGTGGGCAGAGTGTTTATTTGATTTTCTCTGACCCACCACTGAAGTGGGAGAAGATGCAGCTGGCCCCTGATGACCTCACACTCCGACGGCCCCTTGACTTTGCTGCCGTAGCTCAATACCTTGCCTCCAACATCATCCCCCCCGCAATCCCTCACTTGCCCTCCTAGGAATGCGGTGAGCTCACCCCTGTTGTGCTCAGAGCCAGGACGGAAGAAGAGGCTTGAAATGAACGTGCTTCTTGTTCTTGAGAGCTCATTCTAAACTCAACGTGTAAACTTCCAGTTTCTGGAGAGAGTTGTGGACTGAATTAGAAAAGAGATGATTCCTCCCATGTAAATACCGCAAGGGGTCCTGCTCCCTGAGCTTTCCAGAACAGATTTTACAGCTTTGCATGGGCTTGTTGGAATAAGAGACTATTCCTTCATGGGTCTCTGGTCACCCGTGGGTTTTGGAAGAAGGGAAAGAACAGAGCTAAATGAAGGGGACCCCATTCCTTCATTTATTCCTAAGTGTTCAGAGTCAAAGCCAGTGTGGGCTGAAAACTGGTTATCAGGGGGTCCTGTCTCTAACATCAGAAGTGGAGGCCAGGGAGAAGCTATACACCGATTAACAAGATCGTGGTGACAGCCAGCTTCCCCGGGCTACATGCAGGATCCCACTCTCTATTCTTAGCCCGGTGGGATCACTCCTTTCTAGCATGTGTGAACCTGGGGAGACCTTGCCCTCCTCTGTCTGGTTCTCTGGTTCTGGTTCTGGTTCTCTGGATCTGCAACAGCTCAGGTGCTATCTCATCACCTCCTTGTCTTCCTGCTCTTTGGATGGGGGCCTCCTGACTTTAGAGGGGGATTACAAAACAGAGCAGGCACTCACCTGGGGATTAATTAGGTGATGTGTGCTACTGAGAGTCTGCATTTTCCCAAAGAATGACCCTGTGTAGTATGCACTGAGGACTTTATTGTTGGCGCCCTTATCACACTATAATTACCTTCAGACAGGCATAATTAGTTACATTTGATATCCCCCGAGTGCAATATATTGGCTGCTTCTACTCAGTTCAGAAATAGCCTTGAAAAGGGAAATATCCAGTCAAACATATTATGTTTGTCATTTAATGATGATAAATTACTGGCTTTAAAGTAAATTGATCTGACTTGCCTTTCAAAACTGACAACTCTATGATTTTAAGAGGGCATGAATTTCTAAAGTATTAGTCATTTTTTCTTATTTGTCCTCATTGCGTTTTGTTTCTTTGTTTCATCTCGGTGCCCTACTTTGCTCACCCGGCCTTATTAATTAATTATTTCACTCATTCATTTTTCCCTTATGTTTTTTTATTGGAGGATAATTGCTTTACAATATCGTGTTGGCGTCTGCCATACATCAACATGAGTCAGCCACAGGTATACATATGTCCCCTCCCTCCTGAACCCGCCCTCCCATTTCCCACCCCATCCCACCCCTCTAGGGCATCATTCCACAGAGCACTGGGTTGAGCTCCCTGTGTCACACAGCAATTCCCACTTGCTATCTATTTTCCATATGGTAATGTATGTTTCCACGCTACTCTCCCCATTCGTCCCACCGTCTCCTCCCACCCCCACTCCCGTGTCTATAAATGTGTTTTCTAGGTCTGTGTCTCCATTGCTGCCTTGCAAATAGGTTCATCAGTATCATCTTTCTAGATTCCATAAGTAAGCATGCATTAATATACAGTATTTGTCTTTCTCTTTCTGACTTGCTTCACTCTGTGTCATAGGCTCTAGGTTCATCCACATCATTAGGACTGACTGGAATGCATTCTTTTTTATAGCTGAGTAATATTTCATTGTGTATAAATACCACAATGTATGTATCCACTCATCTGTGGATGGACATTTAGGTCGTGTCTGTGTCCTAGCTACTGTAAAAGGTGCTGCTGCGAACATTCACTCATTCTTGATGAGCATTTATGGAAGTTCCCCCCACCGGCCCGCCCCTGTTTCTAAGCATTAAACATGGAACAGTAAGCAAAACAGACTGGGCTCTGCCCTCTTGGAGCTTACAATTTCACACTATTTGTCCTTGCTGTCTTCTTGTCTTTCTAACTTAAGCATCCTCTGTGCTTGCTCCATAGGAAAGCTGGCCTCATCCTTTCTCAGCTTGGAGATCTCAGCGGTTGGTGCAATGGACTCCTCCAGGAACCCAAGATAGGCTTGCGACGCAGCTCCCTCAAGTATCTGGGCTGCCGCTACAGCGAGATCAAGCCCTATGGACTTGACTGGTCAGAGCTCAGCCGGGACCTCAGGAAGACGTGCGAGGAGCAGACCCTGAGTATCCCCTACAATGATTACGGGGACAGCAAAGACATCTAGTGCGATGATGCCAGAGAGTGGCTGCCGAAAGGAAGCAGGAGAGAGGAGGGGAATGTCTGGGTTGGCGTGCGGATTTTTAATATTTTTTAATGGAACATTCAAACCTCCACAAGCAACATCTAAACCGGGGAGAAGGTGACCCTTGCTCCCTGCGGAACTTCTTTGGTATCATGTTCTCCATCTGCGTGGTCAGTAAGCCTGCTACCCAGGGCTTCATAAATTTCTCTTTAGGGGGTTACTTTGGGGCTTGTTTTGCAGTTAGTTTGTTTTGTTCATTTTTTGTCCAAGAGGTTCATCAGAATGCTCGAGTTCTGCCATGCTTCTCGTGAAAGGGCCACTTGGTTGGTGCACCTGTGCTGAATTCCTAAGTCCCGTGCAACTAGGGACAGAGATGAGGCCAGAAAGTTGTCAGAACAGCCTCAGGCCGTACTCTCACATGTCCTCCAGAAACTCTCATGCTGGGAACCTAATCTCTGCTCACAGAGAACGACAAGAAAGCTGGGAAGGTGGCTGCTCTGTGGGTCTTGTGATTGCTCCCCAGGCCTTCCGATTGCTCTCTTCACACCTCACAGGTGAGCTCAGCCTCCAAAAGCCTCCTGGCTTTTTGGGTCCTCCCTTATTTTAAGGAGATCAAACCAGTCAATCCTAAAGGAAATCAATCCTGAATATTCATTGGAAGGACTGATGCTGAAGCTCCAATACTTTGGCCACCTGATGCAAAGAGCCAACTCATTGGAAAAGACCCTGGTGGTAGGAAACATTGAAGCAGGAGGAGAAGACAACAGAGGATGCGATGGTTGGATGGTGTCACCGACTCAATGGACATGAGTTTGAGCAGACTTCTGGAGATGGTAAAGGATAGGGAAGCCTGGTGTGCTGCAGTCCATGGGGTCGCAAAGAGTCAGACAGGACTGAGCTACTGAACAATAACAATCTTTTAAGACAGGACTGAAATTAAATCTCCTTCCAGAAGAACTCTGCCCTTTCCTCCTCCAAACAATATGATCTTTAAGAGGCAACATAATGTACCCGTGGAGCAGTCTACCTGGGAGTCTAGTTAACAGTCCACATTCTGTGGACTGTATAGTTTCTTCTTTTAAAAACTCCAGCACCTCCAGGGTGAGCTTCTCCAGACCAGCAGTACATATCACACACCTGGAATCTGTGGTCTCCACAGCCTTTATCCTGCACAGACCAGTCCTGGCTGATGCCTGCTTTGGTCAGGTGGGCTCCAGACCTCCATGGCAGTGTTGTAATGAACTGAAGTTATTACCCCTCAGAAAACCCTTCCATCCACTCCCCCACACCCCCTTTGCCAGATTTCCTTAATTATGTTGCTAGTTTTGCAAATCATTTCTCTGGATGAGAATTCCACCATTTTAACCCCCTTCTAGTTGCAGAAGCGTTAGCAGTGCTGTGTAGGTGAGCTCCCCTGACTGCAGGTAAAGATCGGGTCATTGTTTCTGCTCGGTTCCCTGAGCATTAGCACTGGCATGAATAGGTGCCCAACCAGAGGGAAACCTAGCCCCTCAGAAAGAGCTCTGCAGGGTCCTGTGGACCAGTAACGGCCTTAACTGTCCCCACACACGCACCTCAGAGGCCTGAACACATGCTTTCAGCCAACCTGCCTTTGACCAGGACTCTGCACTTAGAAACACAAGGGAAGTAGACAAGAATCTTTAAAGCCCATTGTTGAACCCTATTGATGTTTTTCTAAGTGGTTAGAATGACATGCGTGCTAAGTTGGTTCAGTCATGTCTTACTGTTTGTGATTCCATGGACTGTAGCCTGCCAGGCTCCTCTGTCCTTGGGATTTTCCAGGCAAGAATACTGGAGTGGATTGTCATGCCCTCCTCCAAGGGATCGTCCTGACCCAGGGATGGAATTGGCATCTCTATGTCTCCTGCATTGGCAGGTGGGTCTAGTGCCACCTGGGAAGCCCGGTTAGAATGACAGAGCTCATTTATTGAGTGCTTACTGTGTGCCAGACACTGCTCTAAGCACTTTACTGACAGCGGATTCTCACAGCTACTCTTTCTTACCTGCCTGAGGTACAGTATGAATTCAGGCTCCGGACTCCAGAGCACAGGATTGTAAGCCCTCACCCTCCTCAGCACTGCCTTCAGTATTGCCCGGGCCCCGCTCTCCTTGGCCCCTGCCTCCTTGGCACAGATGTGCCCGCAGTGTGGTGCAGTGGGAGGGGACACGGCACCCTCGCCCTGCAGCTGGGTGCCCTTTGGGACCTCAGGGCGGGTCACAAGTCTTCCTCGCTGGTGCCTGGGAGTGAGCCTGTGACCTCACGCCCCTCTCTTTCCACAGAAAGATGGAAAGGTTTTATATCAAGCTCTGGAATGCACCTCCAGAGCAAGGGTTGGCAGAAAACCCCAAGACACCCCTCAAGTGAAACGCCTCAAGGGTCAGTGTCTCACCTTGACCAGACAGGAAGGGGTATAGGCAGCAGAGGGGGGACCCCAGCCAATGGGGTGGGGCCTGGGAAGGCCTGGTTTTGCCCCTGCTGCCATGTCTCGGTCCTTTATTCAAGTCTGCGCAGAAAACACAGGGGTTCCGCACAGCCAACGAGAGGACGTCCGGGCTGCTGCTATCTTGGGCTGGGGCAGGGCCAGGCAGTGGCATCAGGACCACCATTCCTTGTTCCTGCCCCTCCTTGTGTGTTACTGAAATGAAGCAGGCTCACACTTTCCTCCTTCTTCCTGGCCCCCCCAACAAGGTCCCTCCTTATCTTTGTCTGCTTCTCCTGCCTACGACCCTCCCCAACCCCTTCCTCTGCCTCTGCGAGCCCTTCCTCCTTCAATGTCCCCTGTGCCCTACACACACACGCACACACACACACGACACAGTATATATGTATACACAACACACACGCACACACACGCACGACACAGTATATATGTATATATATATACACACAACACACACGCACACACACACGACACAGTATATATATATACACAACACACATGCACACACACACACGACACACATTATATACACACGCACGCACACACACACACGACACAGTATATATATATACACAACACACACGCACACACACACACGACACACATTATATACACACACACACACACGACACAGTATATATGTATATATATATACACACAACACGCACGCACACACACACGACACAGTATATATATATATATATACACACACACAACACACACACGCACACATAACACACACTCTACACATTATATACACACACTGCACACACATTGTACACACTCCACACAGTACACACACACCACACACTCTCAACAGAGACTGTTTACACACACACACACACACAAAGTGTGCACATACTGCAGACACACTCTCCAAACTCTACACAGTATATACACACACACACATGCACACACCACACACAACACAGTGTTTACACACACGCAGACACACTGCATGCATTATAAACTCTTCACAGTGTACACACACTACATGCACAGCACAGTGCAGACTGCATCCACATTGTACACACTCTACACACACATGCTATCCACACACTGTGTACACTGTACATATGTACCTTCTACACACACACTGTAGATTACACACACTATTTACACACTACACAAATACAAGCAATAGGTACACACAGCCCCTGTGCACACACACTATATATACACACTACACATAGGCACTCACACTGTATACACACACACTGCATACCCACTGTACATACACAACACACACTACAGAGAATACACACACTGCATATACTTTCTACAGACATACTGTATATATATACAGTATACACACACTATTCATGCACTACAGAAACACGCAGCATATACACAAACTGTATACACTGTACACACGGCCCCTATGCCTGGGTCCCATTTACTTTCAGTTAAGATAAGATCAGTATGAATGGAGCGGGACAGCGTGTGAGGTTCCCCCGAGGATTTCACTGGAGGATTTTGCTCGAGGAAGGCCCCTGCAGTCACAGTCCGAAACACTGCCCAGTGGGAGGAACCCATTCTGACTAGAAAGGTAATGGATGGGGCCAGTATTAAACCTCAACTTTCCAAGCTGCCAAACAGGTCTTTAGGGAGTCACTTATACCCAGCAACACGCTGCCAGCCCCAGCTCCCACGAGACCCCCCGGGGGTTCCTCCTGAATGGACACGGCCCACGGTAATGGCATTAGACCTTTAACTAAGTGTGCAATCGTTTTCCATGGAGCTTGCTCCATTCATTCTTTTTAGTTCATCGTACTTCTTGATATTTGAAAATGTTCTGTTAAAAAAACTGAGTGTGGAAAAAAACCACTTTCCTACTATAGAAGGAAGGGAGATACAGTGTGACCAACTCCAGGTATAGCAGTGTTGTTTAAGAGAGAGTCACTGTACGATTATACAAATGGGATAACCAACTAAATAATAAACTAAGCTATTAGTAAGTGTCGGATGTGTGGGTGTTACCTGTGTCTTTCAATAATCAGGCTAATCTGATCGGACCAACTGAGGAATTTTAATATTAAAGCTTTAAATGTCATACTTTAGATTCTACATGTGTGCGTGCTAAGTCGCTCAGTCATGTCCAACTCTTTGGGACCCTATGGACTGCAGCCTGCCAGGCTCTTCTGTCCATGGGATTTTCCTAGCAAGAATACTGAGTGGGTTGCCATGCCCTCCTCCAGGGGATCTTTCCAACTCAGGGATTGAACCTGTATTTCTAACCTCTCCTGCATTGGTGACTAGGTTCTTTACCACTAGAGCCACCTGGGAAGCCTTTAGATACTATATACATAAGCGTTATAGCCCATCAACCTAAATAGGAAAAAAGTTAAACCTTCATAGAAAATTATAAGCTTATTGTTAGATACTAGCAGTTTTCATCTTCTTTCTACCACCATCTCCAAATAATTAGCCAATAAAATGTATTTATTGCTCATCTGCTGTATTTCAGACACTGTGCAGTGTAGGGAATACACTGCTGATTAGACAAGCTAGTTCTACCGCACTGAGTATGGCATTTATAGGAAAAGTTAGACACTGAACCCATCCTTACAAGGGTGACAAGAACTATGACAGAGATGGACAGGACACTGTGGGAGTTGTGATATTTATACATTGGGCATCTAAGAATAATATTGCAGGAGGCCCTGCCTGACGCGTTCTTATCTATAGGCACTTGGGAGAGGCTGGCTGTAATGAACTGTAGCGCAAAACCCTCAATCTTTTTCAACCCCTCCCTATGTTGTAACTTTATATAGATGTTCTTTGTGCTGCCACCAACACACATGATTCAGTTCTTTAAAAGCCGGATATTTAGTGCCTGGGCACTTGTCGGCCCTCTTGAAAAGTGACTGTGAGCGCTCTGGTCTGTGTGCACAAGCGGGAATTATTAAAATAAGATGAAGACTGGCAGTTTTAAAAGACAGCCATAAATTCTTCAACACCCCTCCTGTCTAGAAGGGTATTCTGCTGCCTCTCCTCTGGAATCTGGGCAGGTTTATGAGTGTTTTGACCAATAGATGATGATGGACATGGAACGCTCTGACTTCCAAGTCTGAGTCATAAAAAGCCTTGAGGCTTCTGCCTTTTTCTCTGGAACTCTTGCTCTTGGAGCGGTAATCAGAGGCCACCGGGCTGGGGCCACCACGCTGGAGAGGTCACAGGTAAGCACCCTGGGCTAGTGGAGCCCGGCCTCCCAGACATGCCAGCAAAGGCCCCAGACACGTGAATGAAGCTCTCTTGGCCCTTCTGCCAGCAGCACACCACCCAGCAACCTCTTATCAACATCACAAGGGAGAAAAGAATCACCCACCAAGCCCCACCTGAATTCCCAGCCCGGAAAATTATGCAACGCAACAAAATGGTTATTGTTTCAAGCCACTATGGGGATCTGTCTGCTAAACTAAGGAAATCTGATGAGGGGTCAGTGGCGTCTAGTCCATCCATGCAGGGATTGATCATTAAAGCAGTTCCTGTCCCAGGTGTGAACTCACCGTGAAAAGGAGAGGTGAGTTTACCCAGCCTGGGCTGCATAAGCACAATGTCCCACTCACCAGCAGGGTGAGTCTCTGCTCTAACAGAGGAGGATAAAAAAGAAGGGTGATGCTTCATCCCAGTACCTCGGAGAGGGTGAACCTCAGGAAAGTGAAAGTCGCTCAGTCGTGTCCAGCTCTTTGGGAACCCATGGACTATACCATGGAATTCTCCAGGCCAGAATACTGGAGTGGGTAGCCTTTCCCTTCTCCAGGGGATCTTCCCAACACAGGGATCAAACCCAGGTCTCCCACATTGCAGGCGGCTTCTATACCAGCTGAGCCACAAGGGAAGCCCAAGAATACTGGAGTGGGTAGGCTATCCCTTCCCTAGAGGATCTTCCTGACCCAGGAATTGAACTGGGGTCTCCCTCATTGCAGGCAGATTCTTTACCAACTGAGCCATCAACCTCGGGAACTTAGTAGAAACTCTAGGAAAGGGGACGGTTCTTCTAGAGCCAGCAAAAGAAAAGGAAAGGAAAGGAGAAGACAGTTTGGGGCAAAAAAGAATATTAGAAGGGAAGGGTTTCTAATTATTTGTTTTTCTGTCTCTGTGTTTGAAACTTCCTGGATATAAGTGTGTGTCCATTCCACACGTAAAGTGTGCTAGGCACTGCACTGAACACTTTAACGACATGCTCATCCTCAGTCTTCATGGTGGTTCTGTGAACTGGATACTCCTAGGGAAGAGGAAGCAAAACCACAGAGATTTTATGTAACTTGCCCTAGTTCTCAGCGGCATAGACATATAGGCACCTGCACCAAGGGCTGTCTGACTCTAACCGTTATACCATCTGGCTTCCATCATTCTTGCGTTGGCTTCTCATTGAGTTTCCTAGAAAGGGAAAAAACCCCCATGGAGATTTTTACAAATCACTTGCTGGTTACCCTATGTCAGATCACAAAGGAGAATGTGGCCAGACCCATGCAAACCTACCATGATCAGGAAAAGAACTCAGGGTTCATAGCTTGTTTGCAAGCTGGTTTGCTTGTCTCTTTGGCTTGGTCTGGGATTTGTTTGGCTTGTTTTTGTCTGTCACAGGAGGAAAACAGAGAGCCAAGAAAGACTGGGACTCCATCTGTCTGTTGAATGTAGCCTCGTGTTGGTCTTTAATGGTTGTTTTCCTCTGTTCTTGGTGTTCTGCATGCATCCATGGTTAACACCTGATACTTGAGTGAGAACTTGGGAAACAAAAGCCTCCTGTCCTTCAGGATAGCAAAGCTTAATGCGTTGATGCAGGACTCCAGCCTGATTTTGATAACCTACAGGCTCCTATCCATTTCCATTGTCAATTTCCATTTCATTGTCATTTCAACTGAACCAGTGAATGAGCAGCTTAGTGTCAAATGAAACCTCAGCATTATATGGAACAGCTGACAGTTTCTCTTTGACACATGTGAGACTCCAGAATTTGACTCGTGTCTTTACTGTTCCAAAGTGAGAGGGAGAAAACCCTCTTTGTGCCAGGAATTTGCAGGGTGTGCTGTAATTAAACTGATGGACAGGTTTTGATATCTTATTTCATCACCCAAACTGCCTTTTCTTAGAGTTTATGAATATGTCTGTTCACACAGGGCTACAAATTAGTCTAATTGATTTCTTGCTACCTGTCCCAGGAGGAAAACCCCGGCTGTATTCTGCACTTAATAATTAAAAGCAACTTTATTCAGAAGGATTCAAATGTCAGATGACTCTGAGGCCTTTGCTGTTCAGTGAGTCAGTGTTCTGTGATCGACTGGCTTAAAGATGAAGCTGTCTCCCGCTGTGTCTTTGCGATGTCCTGGCACCTAAGAGCCTGTGGATAAGACCAGGTGGGACACGCCTTCATGGCCTTTTTGCCCCAGGGACTGTTGAGCGTAACTCAGTAATGCAAGTACTGCTCAACAGCCTACTGCCTGTTTGTCCTAAGATCCATTCCCCAGCCTTCTGCTGCTCTGCTCTGTGTCACAGAGAGCTGGTTCTTTCAAGTTGCACTTCCCACACACCTTTGCCAACAGGCTTTCAGCCCCGGGGGTGGGGGCAGGCAATGGCAGGCATTGGGGGAAGATTGGAGGACAGGGAGAGGGAATAAGCCAGGGTATTTCTTCCTCTCTCTGACTGGATGGTGTCCTTAGCATCTCCTCTGTGATTCCAGCTGCCACTCTGGCTTCAGAACTCCTCCAGCACATTCCTGCCATGCTTTCATCTCCCTTTAGGTGGCTCCAAGTCCTGGGTTTCAGTAACACTATCTTATCTCCTCAAGGCAGGAGTTTTCCGCTGTCCCCAATCTTTGGGGTTGGCCCATGATTTTTCACATGCCCTTTCTGTTACTCCTAAACCTTTCTAATTGGGTTCCCTTTTTTTTTTTTCTATTGAATTATCTAAAATGTGTTCTGCTTTCCTTACTGGGTCTTAACTAATAGATACTTTAAACTCAAAATTATTATGTATCATTTGGCATAGTAATTTTGTAACTCTTTAGGGGTCTGAGTGACAATCTGGAAGATGAATTCTGATGCCAAAAGTAAAGAAATTTCCATAAACTCGAAGATTGATTGCAAGGTTGGCAAATGGGTTTTCACTTGAGTGCTAAATTTGATCGAGTATAGTGGCTGCCTGTGATTTGAGAAGGCGTCTGAGGCTGGATCTGGATCTGGCCAGAAGGAGTGGTGAGAGGTGTGATGAATGCCTAGTATGGATATGGAAATGGTGAATGATAAGTTATGTGCCATCCATTTGCCTTCCCTAATTTACAGAAAAAGAACAGGCGCAGAATACCAAAAATCAGGACTCTCCAGAAAAATCATTTAAAAAATGAATTTATTTATATTTAGCTGCATCTGGTCTTGGTTGCAGCTGTGAGCTGCTTGTTGTGGCACATAGGCTCCAGAGCACGTGAACTCTGTGGTTTGCATCACACAGGCTTTCTAGTCTAGGTGCCTGGGCTCAGTAGTTGTGGTACTTTGGCTTGGTTGCCCCATGGCGTGGGACCTTATGTCCTGGACCAGGCATCGAACTCATGTCCCTTGCTTTAGCAGGGGGATTCTTAATCACTAGATCACATGGGAAGTCCCCCAGGAAAATCCTGTATGTATGCACTATAATATTATATATAATAATATCACATAACTTATGACATATACAGAAGTGAATGCACATTCATTGTGCACTGATAATGGAAATAGAGTAAGAACAAAAAACATTTCTGAGATCTCTGGGCCTGTTACTACACGATCACTTTCACAGCATTTTATTTATATTTTCTGAACCATTGTTTTCCATTTCTGAATCTGTCTTTTAAGATAGTCTTCATGGTTCATTTGGGATCTTAAGTGGCATGAAACAAAGGATTCCCAAAGTCTCCTTCGGTTTCTGCCTCTTGAACAGTGTGTTAGTTAAGATCCAGTGAGGATTTCCACAGAAATAATTTAATAGAGGGAATTGGTTCAAAGATAGTAGAGGATCAAAAAAAAAAAAAAAGCATAACTATTTGAAGCACTGAGATAGCACAGAGGTATGAATACCTTCAGAAAGCAGCCACTCCTCTTGGACTCAGAGGACAAAGGGAGGAAAAAGAAAGTTTCCTCAGAGAGAGGCCATTTGCCTGGTGATGGGGCTTTTTTGCAGGTCCGTCAAGGGCACCAAGACAACAGAGACTAAAACCAACTGGTGCTGCCACAGTGAAGAGCCATTGGCAGGATGATGCCGACACGAACCACAAGCAAACCAGAAGGGACCACTCCTTTCTCCCTTCTTTCCTCCAGTCTCTCTCTCTCATGGCCCCTATTGACAAAACCTAGCATGACCAAAAGGAACTGCAGTTTGTAGTATTTTAAAAGCAGCATTACAAAGCAGAGGCCAAGAGGGTGGGTTTGAGCTGGGAAACAGTAGCTTAGGAACTCACACAGCAGCCTGAAGATGAGATGATGGAAGGTTTTGGAGCTCGTTAGCACAGTGCTTGGAATACACTTAGTAAATGCCCCACAGCATTGGTGCTCCCTGGTTGGGCTGTCTACTCTTCTTACACACTGAAATAGAGCCACACGGGCCACTAATATTATGGCCACTAATATTATCCTTTCCCAATTGCTTTCTCTTGATGTGGAGGAGAGCAGGGCAACCCACTCCAGTATTCTTGCTGGAGAATCCCATGGACAGAGGAGCCTGGCGGGCTACAGTCCAGGAAGCTGCAAAGAGTCAGACACAACTGAGCGACTGACCCTTTCATTTCTCTTGACCACATTATAGCATATCAAGAAAACATGTTTCAAGTTCATATTATGCATTCTTTTATTTTTTTCCTCTGGATTTTGTTTTTGAGGAAACATTGGTTTATAACATTATATAAGTTTCATGTGACAACATTATAGTTCAACTTCTGTATATGCTACAACGTGCTATCTTTGAAACCAAATTCTAAGAGGTTTCACCATTTTATGGGAGATTTGTCACTGAAGACGTAGTTTTTAATAGCAAGTGATATTGATTGCTTATTATGTGCTAGGTACCATCACTTTGACATGGCTTCTTTTGTCTAATTCTCCCAACAAGCCTGTGGACAGATATTGTTAGTATCTACATTTTAAAGATGAGGAAACTCAGAAACTTTCAGTAACTTTCCCAAGGCCATAAGGCAGGTAAGTATGGGAGCCAGAGTGTATCTTTTTAAAATTTTTATTTAACAAAAAAATTTTTTACAGGACCATTTTTTTAAAAACTTTACTTGGAGTATTAAAAAACAACAACATTACTTCACAATGTTGTATTAATTTCTGCTGTGCAACAGCTATAAGAGTGTACCCTTTTTACTGCCCTCCATTGCTGCACGTGTGCCACTTAGACCACCCTCCTTCACCCGGGACACTTGGAGCCTATGGTCAACATGGTGACTGGGTTTAACCAAGAGCACAATTTGACTGAAAATGCTTATTTTGCCTGTTATTTCGCTATGTTTTGTTTTGCTGATGAAGCGGGGAGGGGTTTCCTTGGATGAAGCAAAACTGACAAAGGAGACCCGATGATCTTTACATGTCCATGTGTTGCTGCTTCATCCTGGTCATCAGCCCAGCGTCAGTCCCTGCTGTGGAGAAGGCATTACTAGGGAGCTGGGCCTATGCATTTTCAAGGATTCTTAATGACATGAGTTTACTGGTGTGCATGGACATGGAATTCCTCCCACGTCTGAGCTCACGGACTTTTTGATCTATACTGACGTTAAGAGCCATTCCCACCCTCCAGCCTGGTCGTATTCTCAGGAAGATTGTTCCAGCTATGCAGATGTCTCTACAGTTCTAGAATAGAAGCTTTTGACCACACCCATGGATCTGTTATGTCTACACCATGGTAACCCCGGAACAAGAAGGTCAGTCTAGTGCCCTTTGGATCTCTGGACCTTACGATCTCACTCTCGGGTATCTGACAGGGTAAGATGTTTTGATCCTCACCCTGTAGCCTCCATGTCCCTTGGAAACGAGGAAGGAATCTGAAAAGGCCCACCGTAGAGGTGTTGGTGATGGAGCTGACCAGTGTGGGGCAAGGAGAGGCGAGCATAAAGAGAGGGTGTATTGGTTGCCGTAGCAATCCCAGCAAACACTCAGAGGAGAGGGTGTGGCCCGAGACTTAACGAAGTGCCACTGGGTTTGAGCAGCCGCTGGAATGTCTGAGCGGAGCCTCATTCCTCCCCACAGAGCCTGGGCCCGGGCCACAACCAAAGACTGCCCTACCTCTTAGGATTCCTCAGGATGAAGACAGCCTGGAAAAGACAAGCTGACCTCCCAGGTGTGGGTTTTCCTTTCCCCCGGCCACAGACCAGGGGCCTCCCAGAAGAAATTTGGAAATCTCCACAAAGAGCCAAAAGAGACTTGATCTACAAATTATTTTTTTTTCCCCAAAAAACTCTGAGCCGGACATTCTTTAAGGTATGAGCAGGCACTTTGAAAGTTCTTCCCTGCAAAAGTTCACTTCTGTCATTCTCTTTGTTGCCTGCCCTTCCCCGGGGTGGTATTCTCACTGTGGGCATGGCCTTGGGATCCCCAAACCCTCACAGTTGGGTCAAGTAGAAGACAGATCCGTGGTGTATGTGAGCAACAGTAATGTGGGTGGCAGTGGGTTGAAGAGGCAAGTGTGCAAAGATGCTGGATCCCTGACAGACAAGACCACAAGGACAGTGAAGGCCTGGGACTGGCATGACTTGAAAAGCTGGAGTTAAGGAGCTCATGAAAGTCTGAGGTCAAGGCAGGGTCTGTGTCGGAAACCCAGTGATTCAATGTGGCTTCACTAACCAAGAGATGTGTAAGAAACCTGATTAAGAATGAGGTAGTGGCCAAGGTATTTATGACGAAGGAGGTCTGGAGCTCTCCTTAGAGCCCATAAAAGGTGTTGCAGGAATCTGACTTTGCCTTCACCTCCAGGTCTTGCCAGACTCAACCCTTCTCCAGATGCAACTCTTTTCTGTCCCATTTCCTCTTCCCCGAAGCCTTAACTAGCTTAGCAGAAACTCTGGTCTAAGCTATTGCATGAATGGAAACTGGAAGCAAGTGGTGAGATTTTTAAGTGCAATTGAAATGCTAATAGAAAGATACTGGGCACGTCAATGGAAAAGAAAGAAGGAAATCCATTCTCTAATAAATATTTATTATTAATAAGTATTTATTGAGCTCCAGCTGTGCTATGGGAAAGAAACACATGGAACATTTCACATGCTAAGTGTTTTCAAGGGTTACTAAGGTTACCCCATCAAGTGCTCATAATGGCCCTGCAAAGTTCATGCCCACCTTAGAAATGGGTCCTAAAAGACTCATTGCCCAACATCTTGAATTGAGAGTCCACACTAGGTTTTCAGTCTGAAATCTACAATCTCTGAATGAGCAAGATGAATACATAAATGCCTATAATTCCTACCAATGTTCTCTTTGAGACAGTAAAGTCTTGATACCTCCAGGAACTTCATTTACATCTAGAAGAAACCTTGTTATTCTCCTCAAGCCAACACCCTTGCCTGGAGCTCTCTTTTACTTCATGAAGGTGAATTGTCTAAGACTACAATTAGTATGAGTGGATACACATTGCTTATTTGTGAGTATACTGCCAGGCAGAGCCCTAGGACATGCTCTGGCATCAACATGACCCTCTAAAATTGAGAATAAATGATGTCGTCTTGCTGACATAGTTTAAACAATTTTTTTCCTCCCCTTAATACTTGGAATCAGGGTCACATTCTAATTATTTAATTTGGGGCCTCAAACTGGCATATGACATGGTTTTAAGTGAAATTATATTTAAAACATCACCAGAGGTTCACAGAACACTTAATTGCATGTGAATATGCAACCTATGTGAGTATATGGCAGAGAAGGCAATGGCACCCCACTCCAGTACTCTTGCCTGGAAAATCCCATGGACGGAGGAGCCTGGAAGGCTGCAGTCCATGGGGTCGCTGAAGGTCGGACATGACTGAGTGACTTCACTTTCACTTTTCACTTTCATGCATTGGAGAAGGAAATGGCAACCCACTCCAGTGTTCTTGCCTGGAGAATCCCAAGGATGGGGGAGCCTGGTGGGCTGCTGTCTATGGGGTCGCTAAGAGTCGGACATGACTAAAGTGACTTAGCAGTAGCAGTGAATATATGGGTTGTGTGTATGTGTGTGTGTGTGTGTGTGTGTGAGAGAGAGAGTGGGGGGTGGAGTACCCATTAGAATAGTTCACATCCTAGGCCAGAAAGTGCATGGAAGCTCAAAATCCAGCCAATCACCATCTCCACTACTCTGTTTCTTCCTGGTTCCTTCTATAACAGGGATACTTCTATTGATCTTGGGTAATAATACTTATAACCACCATTTTTAGAAGTGCCTCCATGTAAGGCACTTTGTGCTTATTGCAGTAAATACACATTAAAATTCCTTAAGTTAGGAATTATCATTCCACTTTACAGATGGGAAAGTTGAATCTTGAGTCATTAAGTAACTTGCTTAATGTCACTTAACTTCATCTCAATTCTCTTATCACACCTGATCAACAGTTGCTACCTCTTCCTAATCCATGCAGATAGCACATCTAAAACCAAAATGTGAGCATCTGAGCTGAGCACACCTCAATGGAAAATTGACTGATGAACCCTGAATTCAGTGGTCAACTTCAAAATGAGTCATTTTGATACCATAGGCTCACAACCACAGTGTTGTGTGTTATAATCACTGCTTAGACTATTGTTAAAGAACAAGTCAAAGCATACCACCCGAGTGTACAGACCCACCAGCCCATCTCCAGCCTCAAACACAACATCTTCTTTCCTTTTGTCTCTCACATTCATAAAAATCAGGATTGGGATTCAATTCAGCAAATTCCAAGGTTCTATTCAGGAAGGGCACTGTGTAAGGCAGTGTCAGAGATCCAAAATTGAGTAAGATAGTGTTTCTAGGGTTACCGTGTAGAGATGTGAAGTTGTGTCTTGCCCTAGCCTGCCTGTTCCAAGGAGTGAATATGGCCAGAAATCCAGCCTGGGCTACACTTTTCAGGTCATGGTTTCTGACACTGGTTTTCTTTCATTGAAATGAAGGAGTACTTTTTTTTTTTTTTTTTTTTTCACTTCTCAGAAATGGTATTGAATGTCTAGTAGAGCCCTGAGTTCACCTGGCTTTGAAGAGTTTACATTGAATAGGAGGGAAAGATCAGAACAGAACTATCAAAACATCAATCAGGTTGATTATCCTGCGGCTGCTAAGTCACTTCAGTCATGTCCGACTCTGTGCAACCCCATAGATGGCAGCCCTGGGAGGGGACAATAAGGTGCCATACACACAGTGTATCTCATCAGATGGGGGACGAAGAACAACTTCATGAAACTGGAGAACCTGAGAAGGAACTGGGGAAATGAGCAGGTTTGGGGCATATGGAGATGGAGGGAGGCATCCAGGTTAGGGATTAGCACCAGCAGAAGCAGGATCTTCAGGGGCTGGGGGCACATCCTCTGGGATGGGGTGGGGGTAGACGTGAGTGGAGGACCACTAGTTCAGAAGCAGCGGGAAGCCAGTGTCACAGGTTGGCTCTGCTGAGACTGGTCTGACCCTTCAGAACAGGCAGATACCATGAACTCATTTCCCTGAGTCCTGGGTGATGGGACAAGAACTGTGCTTTAGGAAGAAACGATGTGGAAGCCGAGTGCCAGTGGACTGTGGGGGAAGAAGCAGGAGAAGGGACGTGGCTTGGTGATGTTACCATGGCTGTTGAGAAGTTGGTGGCAGTCTGAGATGGGATGAGAGGACGGCAAGCAGAAAGGAGGAGGATGGATGTGAGAGTTAGGAAAGAGATATGATGGATTATGTGCAGACACAGAGAAACTGGCTTGGAAAACAATTTCCCTCCGAGTAAAAGCCAGAGTCACTACCGTGGCTAAGGAGACCCTCTGTGACCACTCCCGATCTCCCATGCCTCTCTGCTCTCACCTACCTCCCTTGTTCTCTTCTTCTGCAGACACACTAAGTTCTCTCCCACCTCACCCCTGGTGCTCCCTGTGCTGATTCTCCCTTAGGTATCCACGGGCCTCACTCTCACTTCCTGCTGTTGAGAAGCATTCACGGACCTTCCCTAGAGACACCAGCACCTCCCTACCCCAGCTACTCCTTACCTCACTGCATCTTAGCTTTCTTTGTAACACTCATCACTGGCCACACACACAAACACACACACACACACACACACACACACACACACAGTGTATTGTCTGTCTCCACCAAGAGAGAAGAAGAGAAGTCGCTCAGTCGTGTCCGACTCTTTGCAACCCCATGGACTGTAGCCCACCAAGCTCCTCGGTCCATGGGATTTTCCAGGCATGAATACTGGAGTGGGTTGCCATTTCCTTCTCCAGGGGATCTTCCCAATCCAGGGATCGAACCCGGGTCTCCCGCATTGTAGACAGATGCTTTACCATCCAAGCTACCAGGGAACCAACTTCTTTCCAAATAAGAAGCTTTGTTTGTTCACTGCTGCATCCCTTGCACTTGGCACAGAATAGTTGTTCAATAAATATTGATATCACACACTAGCTGGTGAAGAATCTACCTGCAATGTCGGAGACCTGGATTCGATCCCTAGGTTGGGAAGATAACCCTGGAGAAGGGAAAGGTTACCCACTCCAGTATTCTGGCCTGGAGAATTCCATGGACTGTACAGTCCATGGGTTCCCAAAGAGTTGGACATGTTGACTGAACGACTTTCACTTTCAAAGGCAGAACAGTCCAGATATAAATTGTGCAACCCTGACAGACAGTGAGTTTCTTAATAGTAGACTGATTCACAGTTAGGCAGGACAACCCATCGTAGGAAACATTGTGTGAATAATTCAGCCTTTTGGAGACCCTTTCAAGCCTGCAAATCTACAGATCCAAGTACTCCCAGAAAGGGAGTGTTCTGTTAGAGCACAGAGGGTCAACGCATAGACCTTGGAACCAGGGTCCAAATCCTGGCTCGGCCGCTTATTAGCTGTACCACCCCAGGTGTCTTTGTACTTCTCTCAATACTTCTCCTGTCTTGTTTTCGTTAAGTGTTTTTCTGCTCCTTAGTCACTGATTTCTCAGGGTCCCTGTAGCAGGTGACCTGGCAGAGCAGAGACGTCAAGAGCAGTGCTGAGTTCATGAGTATTTCCCAGGACATTTGAAGAAGCTGCAAGAACTCTCTTCCAGATTATTCTAAAGGTTACTGATTTGCTCCCAACAAAATCATTCCTTGGAAATTATGTCCTAATACAACTTGGCTCTACTATTCAGAAAGCACTCTGAATGGCACATGTTGAGTTGTGGTATGGGAACTTTCTTGAACTTTGATAACCTTTTGTGAGATTGAAATATTGTGACTTCTATGTGTACATTTTTTTTTTTTTTACAAAGCAGCTGTCTTCAGAGAGCAGTTCTCACAGGGAGAGGAAAGGCAAATTGATATAACGTGATGTGTATGTGTGTGTGCCTGCTCAGTCATGTCCAACTTTTGCAACCCTGTGGGCTGTGGCCCATCAGGCTACTCTGTCCACGATAGGTAGCCATTAAAAGCCAACTCTTATTTGTTTTCTGCATTTGAATAAGTGACTTTTAGGTGGACAAAGACAAAGTGAAGGAAGCTTGTCTGTATTAAGTTATCCTCAGAAGAAAATTTGATTTAAAGAACATTAGCAAACTGTAGTCTGTCTGGACTACCTTTCAAGGCTTGGGGATGTTTTTATTATACTGATTTGGAATGTTAAATAGATTTGACCTGTAGATCCTTTTAAGAATGGACTTTGCCATTGTCCCAGCAGTTCTTCCTAACACTTGGCAATGTAACCTGAGGATCTAGTGGCAGAATCAAGGGAAAAACAAATAAAACTTGAAGTCATCAACAAATCACTCACACACTTGAAAATAATCATTATTCTCGAATCAGTCTTACTTTGTTCTCAACTCACATACCCAGGGCATGTGTAGGTTTTGTGGGTGTGGACATATATTATAGATATAAGGTTTTCATCACTACCCTTTTTCCTGTGCCAACCACTGGGCAAACTGAAAGGTTAGTGGTAAAGAACCAGTGGTCTTCTTGGGATGACATGAAAAGAGATGACCCAAAGACAGCTAGCTCTAGAGATGCCCTGGAGTTATTTGTAAGTGAAAAACCATATCATACTGCTATATTTTAAATGGATAACCAACAAGGATCTACTGTATATAACACAGGGAACTCAGCTCAATGTTATGTGGCAACTGGATGGGCAGGGAGTTTGGGGGAGAATGTATACAAGTGTGTGTATGACTAAGTCTCTGTTGTGCACCCGAAACTATCACAACATTGTTCATTGACCACACTCTGATACAAAATAAAAAGTTTTTAAAAAAACCCACATTGCCCTCTTTCCCATTCTGAGCCCCTCATTATCTGGTTGGCAGGAATCAAAGAGTAGTGAGTCTCCCAGCTGATGGGTGACTCATCATGTCATTTAAGTTTGTCAGTCAATGGAAACCAGAGGTCCAATGTCTTTCTCCAGGACTCTCCCAGGGGAAGCTATTAGGGAGAAGGCAGCCTTGCCAGACGTCTCAGTTCAGCTGGCCTAACTGGCATGTGCAGGGCATCTGCTTATACTCAGGGCCTGGCATGAGCAGAGGGCCCTGGAATGATGCTCCAGAAGGTTTCCTCTCAGTTTTCCTACCACCAGCTACCAAGAAAGCCACTGGGAAGCCAATGAGCACCTTGAAACATAAACAAGCAAAAAGACATTTAACTTTCCCATTCCATTTGGTCAAGTCTGGGTTCACTCTGGGTCTACTGGGCTGAACTTCATGTAGTGGAAAGCACATCACATTTGGGAAAGAAAACTTGGATTCCTATCCCAACCTCCACTTAGTTATATGAACTTAGATTCTTCAATGGCCTCTCTAATACACAGTTTATTTGTAAAATGGAAATTTAGAAGAAGTTCTTCTGCTTAACCCATGGGTAGAATAAAGCATATGAAGGTATTTTGCAGCCCATGAAGAAAATATCAGGTAACATAATTTTCACTCTCAGATGTCTGCTTCTAGTTGTACACCCTACCATCAATTTCCAAGCTCACATATCTAACTATCTCTTCTGCAGAAGCTCCCAAACAGCTCATAGATGTACTGAGATAACCGCCCAGCCCTTCTGGCAGCCAGGTGGTGCGTGGCAGGGCCAGAGACCTTGGTGAGCTGCCCCCCAGGTGCAGAAGTCTCCTCCAGCTTGCTAAACACTACTTTATGTGAAAATTCCAACTAATTATCTCTCTGACTTTTAAAATGATTTTATCAAAAAGCAAATATATTCTCTTTCTTCAAAAGCTTCCTCCTCCCAGCTTCCCTTTTCTGTGATGGACAAAAAGAGAAGGCAGAGACATCGTCTTTGACATTTCTCTCCACTTCCACCCTTTCCCATCCTATGAACCATCATTTTTTCTTTTCTTTCTTACGTCTTGGTGTCTCGCAGAACCAAGCTTGACTCTTGGCTTATGACCATAAACAATTTTATTTACACTGACCCTTGATGTCCACATCTGTGAAATGAAACAATGAAAGTTGTAGATCTGTCTGTGGTGATTAAATCAGCTTGGGTTTGCCACATGTGGGGTACATGTGAGCTGAATTCTGCCTTCTAGCTAAGTTAGATGCCCCAGAGATGTTCACTGTCTCCCAGCCTTTTCTTTTCTACCTCCATAGTGTTATCCCTGTTCTTTACTTTGCCTGGACTCTTCTTTTTCCCTGTCCCATTTCTGCCTATCAAGCTCATGTGCATGCCTCATGGACCATCTTTCAAATACTTCCTCCCTTTGGCATCCAGGAGTGACTCTACTTCCCCTGAACTGTAAATGATTCTTGCATTTTATTCCTACAATTCATGAGGCACTTAACATGACTACTGTGTACTCTGCTTTTGTATATGTCTTCTCTTCTTGTAAACGTTCATGTTTATCTTCCTTACACATACCATTTACTTAATAAATGGTTTTTAAGTGACCGAAAGAACTCATCAATCAACTGATCAATGATGGATGTCCGGACCTGGCATGAGTAAATGAAAAACAATTTGGAAGTGATGGAATGATTTAAACAAAGAATAAGGCACCAAAGACACATCCCATTTTGTGTGCTGATTTTTTTTTAATGAACATCTTATAGTCTTACAAAATAACTGGCTGTAGCTGTTTTACGTTACAATACAGTAGATCAGCTCCTTTCACTGTGTTCCCAATCAAACCATCCCCTTGGAGTGCTAACCGATGCACTCAATAGTGATCCCACAGAGGAGAGGACGTGCCAAACCCAATGCCTTGTAATGGAGGGAAGAAGAGGAGAAAATCAAGAATAGCTCTTTGCTTTCATGTACAGGTTTGCCAGCTGACAGTTCTCACTCTGTCCTCTCATCTGTCTGCTCGGAGGCTGTCATACTAATTGCCAGAATCATTCAGCCCTGGGCAACCTGAACCCCAGAGCTCCTAGTCACTAGGAAAAAGAGGAAGCAGAGAAGCAATTTTTGAACAAGGAAACAGAGGGAAGAGCCTCTGGGAGAGGCTCTCTGTGACCCCAAGTATGGGGAGGAGCAGCAGAATGCAGACCACCATGTGGACTGAGTGTGAGCTGACATCCACGGGGGATCTGGAACTGTGGTATCTCAGACCTTCAACTTTATTGTGACTGGAGGAGCTCAAAACACTAGGCTCCAGGGGAAAAGGCTGGAAGAACCTGCTGTTTCTGAATGGCCAGGGCTGACTCAG
Source organism: Bos grunniens (assembly GCF_055505025.1). Taxonomy (NCBI): domain Eukaryota; kingdom Metazoa; phylum Chordata; class Mammalia; order Artiodactyla; family Bovidae; genus Bos; species Bos grunniens. The sequence continues at coordinate 23,011,721 of NC_141180.1, forward strand.
GCTGGGCAACCTGTAGTCTAAAAGGCTTTCCACACACCCCCAGATCCCTCCTGTCACCTTCCTAGGGAAGTGATGAACAGCAGATGTTGCCAACAGAGACTAAATTTTTTTAAAAAATGAAGTACAAAAGAGAAATGTTCTCACGGTTACTTCTGTGGGGAGACTGAGGCCAGACACACACCATCATGAACCACAGGTTCCACATTCCCATGGTGGGGGTGGGTAGCAATGGGGGCTGTAACCTTCTTGAGCTGGGCAATGCCCAGGATAACTCTCCTGCTACCTCAGCCTCAGACATGGCAGGATTCCCCTGAATGGAGTTTGACATGCTTCAGGAAATTTGGATAGTGATTTTACAGCTGTTTTAAAATGAAGAATTGAAACTTGTCTACTCTCCTTTTCCATACTGAAGCCTATCAGAATCCCGGAAATAAATATTCTTTCCTTGAGAGCACTAAATGTGAAGCCAGATAAGGAAGAATAGGTATCTATACTGTTGTTTCTGTTATGGCTGGGAATACAGAGGACAAGAGTATTTTGGACGGGCAACCTCTGGCTCTTTACCTTCCCCCATGACTCTGCCACTCTCCTTTTAGATCCCTATAGATAAATCTGTACATATCCCCTTTTCCTTTTTATTCCATTCCAGAATGTTGTTCTTTCCTACATGAAGTCTGGCTCAGGTTGGAGTGGGGGAAGGTAATATTTCCTTTTTCCTATTTGCATAGCCAAGGCTTCAGTGTTGATGGGAAGAGTAGAAAACTGTGGTTAGAGGCAAAGAGCAGGTGATCCAGAGAGACCAAGACTGCCCTCAACCTTTTGCCTGTTCTTCCTTTCCTGAGATGATAAGCTGGGGTGTTGAAAAAGAAACTAGCTCCTTACTCTCTTTCTCCATAAAGAAAAAGAAACTAGTTCCTTACTCTCTCTTCCTCCAAAAAGGCCTACTCCATAAATCATTACCCACCCCCCCCAAAAAAAAACCCCAAAAACAACTGCAATAGACCACATGCAGAAAGAGTCAGCCCGGGCTGTAGACAGAGGCAGGTTAACATGGTCACTTCACACATTGTCCATCTATTGAGCAAGAAAGGATCACAATGACAAAATGGACTCTAAATAGTTGAAATTCTTCTCTCTCCCCACAGAGTGTCACCCTTGCTCCATGTATTTTCAGAACTCACTCAAAGGGAGCTCTCTGGGACACAGATTTGACACAAAGCACTTGAATAGACTTTATCTCCCATTCTGCATTGTTCAGAGGATCCCAGTGGTGTGCTGTGGAGACCTGAAACAAAACTGAGTCTCCTTGACTCAATTTGTCCTCCAGTCCTGGGCTCTGATTGACCCCAGTGTCTACCCTGTGAATGGCCTCTGTCAGCTCCTTCATCCCTGCCTATTCTTCCATCTACTCTCACCTTTCCCCCAGAAAGTCAACAATAGGTCATGTGGCTGTGAATGATGGCCAGGCTCAGGGAATTAGAAGATGGGAAACCACAGACCAAGTATGAGGGATGCATGCGTTCCTATAATCCTGGTGACAGGAAGGTGAGCCTGCATACAGACTTGTTGACTGGCCAAGAGCCACCCCTGGAACAGGCACCTGTGGAAATGCAGAAAACCCTGGGCCTCACCGACTGCAATTATGAGTTCTGAGAAGTGAAGAGAAGTACTTTTTGGATGGATACTCAAGACTCATAGTCTAGTTTTCCTGGACCCCTCACCAATGGATACCCCCACCCACCTTTCCATGCCCCTTAGTATTATTCCAAGTCCCCCTCTCCTCAAAGTGGGCCCATCTCTCAGCTCATAAAAAGATGATTAGCTGACATGTGATCATCAAAAACTCCATCCAATCTCTCTTTGCTTCCCCAGTTCTCTCTCAACCTGCTAATCCCTATGAATAGAAAGATGGTAGAAGAACTCAGTCCTCAAACCCTCAGCATTCATTTTGGATGTGAACTTCACAGCAGCATGTGTGGAACAATGGATAATTTTTAGCTTAGTAGACAGCAAAAAATATAATATATATAATATATTTATATCATTATGTTTAAATACTTATAAAGAATTAACAACTAACCTCATTATTACTAAGGGAGACTACACAAAGAAACGAGAGAGCCAGTTTAGATTAGATGAGCCCTGAAAGATGGCAATCCATTCAAAATGGGTATTAACAGAGTGTCCCTGGCAACTGCTCTTCTAGTGTTTTGGTATTGTTTTACAAGTTGGGTGGGGCTGAATAGTTGGCAGGGTGCAGAGTAGGGAGCAGGGCAAGAGTTGAGGATGGGATTGGATAGAATATAAATGGGGGAGGAGGGTCCTTGTATATCTATCATATTTCTCTTTCCATTTTAAATCAACTGCCTCTTTGAAGAAACTTTTGCCTGTGATTCTTCCTTACTTGGGCTACTTGATACAATAGTTGGCACCTATAAACGTCCTCTTGCTTTAAGATCCTTCATGTTCTTCTTCCTTCACTTTATGCCCTTTCTTTTTCACTCATCTTTTCTTTCCTTTTGTGGAGGCCCCTCTTCTTACTGCCTCCAGGGCAGTGGAAGGAAGGGCTTGATCCTACAGTTACAGGTTTTCTTCAGCCCTGGGGTCTCGGCAGGTGCATTCATCCTGATCACAGTCAGCAGCAAATGGAATGACCTAAGGGAAGAGAAGTTGAAATCACCAAATGACCAAAGAGAAGTTGAAATCACCCATTTTTGCACCAAGCTTCACACTTTCAACCAGCCTTTGCTTTTCTCACTTGGTCCCCGAGGAAGTGTGGGATAGCATGTCAGTATCACAGAACTGAAATTAACACTCAGTTCTTTCACTTACACACCATGTCTCCTTGGGCAAGGTAAATCTTGTTTTGCTTTCTTTACATATAACGTGGGAGGGCAACAGCATCTACCTCAGAGGGTGTTTGGATGGTTTCAATAAGATGATGGATATGAAAAACATATTCTAGGTACCTCTAACACCTGTTACTACTACTTCTAATATTACCACTAATGTTTTCACAAAATCCCTGTAAAGCAGGTAAGACGAATGTTAGTATTTTCTTCTTAGAGGTCAAGAGAGGTAGGGTGCCTTAACTCAAGGTCATGACACTACTACCTAGCTCTATAGGTAGGTAGTAGTATAGCTCTACCTAAGACTCTATAACCTAGCTCTATGTTTTCTATTCCCTTGGTGTTCTTGGGGCCATAGGGTCATCTCTGCTATTTTTGTAAGTTTGAGGTTTTGCCCTTCTTGAACCTAGACTATACTTAGGCTTGGTGAAACGATGCATCTCTCTACTCATTGTTTGTGGCTAGATTGCCTTCCTGCTATGTGATTATCCCTCCTCCAGGCCAGAGATGGCCCAGCAACATTTTCTCTCTTCCTGTTTGCACTGCTACCAACAGATAACCATACAGTTTGAGTGTCCATAATTAGCTTCAGAGACAAGTGGGCATTTAGGAGACATGACATAACAGTGACAAAGATTCTGCTCTCTGGGCATGGATGGTCAAATGAAACAAAAATAGATCAGGGTATCATTTAATAGTTCAAGTGCACTGAAGAGACAGTCTTGGTGATTGGGCAAGTGGTGGAGAATGGGTGGTAGGGTTTGAGGAAATTTCCCAGCATATTTTCATATATGAATTCACTAATTTAAGAGTCAACAAGAGTCAAATGATTTTTCAATCCCTTTTGTGTATACTAGCCACAGCCACTGAAATCCATTAAAGGCAAACCCTAGAACTGCAGAATGTGAGATGGAGACGAGGAGAGAATTGTCTGCTTTCTTCTCAAGTGGTTATGCCTTCCTGGGTAGAAAAGGGACCCATGACCAGTTACTTTCTTCAAGTGAGACCAGGAACTAGTTGGCATGATTTCTTACCTGCATTCCAAGCTCTTGATCTCTTTCTCATAGTTTGGGATTTAATGGTTTTTAGAGCAAACTCAACAGTGACACAATGAGCCCTTGAGTTTTCTGCACTAAATAAGTTAATTCATGTCAGCAGTGAGAAGAATGCCTAGCACAGAGTGAGTCATCGGTAAATATTGTCTCTTAGAAGGAGTATTCAGGTCTGTGTACAGGTAATCACAGGTGTGACTTTATTGTGGAGATGAATACAAGGAAGAAAACATTATCTCTTGTGTATTTCTGATTCATCAAATCAGCCACCTAGCATCAAATATCTTTGGAGTTCTTGGGTTTTCATTCATATTATTCCAAGTTTTCAGCCCACTCGATTTTATATGTTTAACTTGAGCATATCTTCTAATTTTATAGAGCCCAGAGCAACAGGATAAAAGAAAAGAACTACTGCTCAGGATACAGTCTAGGGAGTGTTCCAGGGAGCTTGTGATGGTTGCTCAACAAATACCTGCAATATGCTTGCTAGACACTTTATAGGATTTTTAATTTAGCTATGAATATTTAATAATAGCTGGAGACATTTAAAGCACTAGGTAGGAAGCCCTGCTCTGAAGTAGGAAATGGAAACCCACTCCAGTATCCTTGCCTGAAAACTCCCATGGACAGAAGAGCCTGGCAGGCTACAGTCCATGGGGTTGCAAAGAATCAGATATGACTGAGAGACTGAGCACACACAGATACCACTTCATGGGTAATCCTGCCTCCCCAAGGAGTGGAAGCCGTTATTCTCTGCTCATAGAAACATTTCCTGGACAATGATAAGCAGGTGTGAATCTCTGAGGAGCAGCAGCATGGCTTTTCTGAACCAGTTGCAGGACTGACAATGAGAGAAGTAGTGTTTTCTAACAACTTATCCTAAAATTACAGTCCTTCATCCTGTCACCATAGAGGCTCCCGTGTTTGCTCATTGTCATTCCGTCCTCTTGACTGTTGAAGAAAAACCATGATGCGCCACGAAGTAGAGCTAGCTGAAGCCCCTACTTGTTTCTGGGGCTACTATCCTCTCTCCCCACTCCCAGGTGTCCTCACTTACCTTCTTGGAGGAGAGTGTAGAAGGGCAGCAGTCTCCCCCATCATAGTTGCAGTAGGCCCGGTTATTGATGGTGTCACACCAACCGTCCCCTTGGAAAGGCTGGTAAGGAGGTGGCAGGTCAGTGTCTAAGTACAAATTCACTCTGTTTCACCCTTTTCTCCCACTTAGCCCACCTCAAAATAATCCACAGAACTCAAGATACATTATTACGGGAGCACACCCAAAGGGCAGGGTCAAAACTGACCCAACATACTCAAGAAGTTGAAAAGTCTCAAGATAAGACCCTTGGATCTAAGGAATTGTCAAATTTCATACCTAGCATCTGTTCCTGGCCTATTCTAGGGTCCAGAATGGTTCACTGAATTCCTTGATCAACTTTTTCACCTTCTTGTAATAGTAGGTCTTTATATCATGTGGTTTACAGAATATTTTTACATACAAGAAAATTAAAAAAAATATATATATATTTACATGTGTTAACTCTGTTGGTCATCAAGAAAAGCTGTGCATCAGGCAAATTTGGCTTTAAAAGTCCTATTTCATTAGTGAGGAAATGGAGATAAATAGAGATGACAAAAATCTCCCCAGGTCACACAGCTAGGGTCAAGTAGAATTTGGGATTAAAAGTCATGTATCTTGACTTTTTGCTGCTTGTTGAACCATAAAGAAGGCTGAGTTGGACCATAAAGAAGGCTGAGCACTGAAGAATTGATGCTTTCAAACTGTGGTGCTGGAAAAGACTCTTGTGAGTCCCTTGGACAGCAAGAAGACCAAACCAGTCAATCCTAAAGGAGATCAACCCTGAATATTCATTGGACAGACTGATGCTGAAGCTCCAATACTTTGGCCACCTGATGCAAAGAGCCAACTGATTGGAAAAGACCCTGATGCTGGGAAAGACTGAATGCAGAAGGAGAAGGGAGTGACAGAGGATGATATGGTTGGATGGCATCACTGACTCAGTGCACATGAGTTTGAGCAAAATCTGGGAGATGGTGATGGACAGGGAAGCCTGGTGTGCTCCAGTCCATGGGGTCACAAAGAGTTGGACACAACTGAGTGACTGAACAACAAGACAGATTAAGGACTGTAACCTCCACTTCTTCTGGTGTTTGTACTTAGAGACCCAGTTCTGGGTTGCTATATTGACTCAAATGATGTCTGTGCAGAGTGCAATGGTCCTAGGGTTTGGTATACCATGCTGGAACACAAGTCATCCCGCTTGTACAGCTACTTCACGCATAGCGGCTAGACACAGGGTTAGAGCAGAGAAAGCCAAACAGTTTCCATCTATTCCTATTACTGCTACAAGTTAAGAGAAACCAAAATGGGAAAGGGGCCCAGGCCAAACCAGAGTTAATGGAGTGTTTCACCCCCAAAGGGAATGTATGATAAGAACAGCAACCAGTGGTTACAAAATAGCTCAGCAGCCCAATGTGTCATTTCTCTAGAACCACTCCTGGAAGGAAACAATGTCCCGCAGCATCCTGGAAGGCACACCAGCCAACCCAGCCCACCTACTCAATCACATCAGCTGCTCCCCATGCTGAGTGGATGCCTCATTATAAAGCTCACGAGACATCTCGTGATCAAACTCTTGGGGCCACAGACGGTCAGTAGACTCTTGAATCCTGAGACCACCTTTCAGTTCCCACATTCAAATCACTTTCTCTTTCCCCACCCTCCTTAAAGGTCAAATAGAATGACTGTTCCCTATTTCACTGTGCTTTGATGAGACAGATCACTAAACTAAAAAAAAAAAAAAAAAGGCCATTAAATAATTTTCAGCAATTGCGTTACATCAGAACAAGTTCATCCAAGCTATTACTTCAATGTTTTGATTTATTCTATGGGGTCCAGAGGCCACTGGAACACCATTCCAGATATATACCAGTTTGCCAACCCCTGAGAAGCTGCTACTTGTGGGGTGGAACTCAACAGCTGTCGTACAGCTGCACATACAGCAATGTCAGATGAGAGTGGGAAGTGAAAATGAATTCTGTTCTCAACATAGGCCTCGCTGGGATAAAAGACAAAGATTCTGAGATGAGCATTGTTTTCAATGCTGGAGCCCATTGCTCTGGCTCTGGAGAACTTGGAATAACTATACAATAAGCACTTAAATCTACAATTACAGCCAAATAAGAGGAGTCAAAATGCAACTAGCCACATCCTTAACACCTATAGATGCCCCGGTTCTCCTGGGAGGACCAAGTGCATCCCACTGAGATTCTCCCAGATTTTTTTTTTTTCTTTTTCGTGTGTTTGGAGTATATTTTCCTCATCTAACACTGCATCTGTTACTTTTCCTCCAACCCTGACTGACTCATTGGCAAAACTAATCTTGTTCCTTCTTTCTCTTTCATGTAATTGTCTATAAAAATCCAAAGAGCACCCAAAATACTTTTCCCACATTATAAAAGCATGGGCTTCAATATGGAGGACTAAAGGGAGAGCTAAAAAAGATCTTCCTTTTCAAAAGAACCACTTAGACATTTGAATGGATTAATAAGAGATCCTTTGGAGTCTTTCTTTCCAATATCTTCCCCAAGGATGGCCTCTCTCATCTCAAGAGCATTAGGGAAGATGTGTTGAAAAGAGCAGAAATGGTCTAGGTCTAGGCTCTGCAGATCCCACTGGACAACAATGGCTATAGCCTGGACATGATTTCTAAAAATTGCTTCTTTTATGTTCTTAAAGGTCATCTGGGAAGAGAAAGGAATTTATAAAAAGGAGCATAAATACAAAGAAAAGGTTGAAAAGATCCAAGTATTTAATTTACTGTATACCTATTAGAATTAATTGTTCCTCCCCTAACCTGCCAAAAAACAACTACTCCACCCTAAACAAACAGAGTCTCCTATGGCAACATGTGCCTGGGAAGCTTGACAGCTTGAGTCCAAAATCACAATGGAAAAAATAGGAAGGGAAAAACGCCTAATTGATCCAAAATTTTTAAATTATCTGAAGACTGGATGTAGACTGGGAGACGTAAATCACACTAACGGAAAGCTGTCTGATTTGGGACGTCACTCTTCCCTACAGGAAGCTTCCCCAAGGGAGGGTACAGGATCGGTTTCTCTGCGTCCATAGGTGAAATCTTCATTACTCACTCGCACACTTCACTTTCCTGTATCGTTACAGTGTTCCACACAAGTGAATTTTTCAAATACCTAACGCTTATTTCTTTAAGAGCCACTTTTAATTTTTATTTTAACTATTTTCACAGAAGAAAAAAAAAACTTTTATAAAATTCCAGTTTTTCTGTTTTTTGATAAATTAGAGAATACAAAGTCATTAACTTGAATATTTTTCATTTTTACTCACAAGGAAGCTCTTTGCATTGGGATAGTTACTTCTTTACTAAACAAGCCTCCTTCAACATACACACAACACAACACCACACACACACACACACACACACACACACACACACAGACATTCTCATGGATCTAGTTTTGTAGAATCAACCTAAAATAAATACGTAAATCTGAGAGAGAGGCTGAGTTGCTCTTCTTATGATGTTTGATGATACCTACAGGAAAGCTTTTGTTGCAGTTGGCTGTGTTCCAATCAGATGAAGTGGCCATATAAATGACTATGCGTAAGTGATGCAATACAAAGAGGAAAGGCTGTCAGTCTGTCCTGTCCCTATGACTTGACTTCTCAAGAGTAAAGATAATTTCTTCTTTATATTATATTATCTGGTGATATTTTCTGTTTAAATTGCTCTGGGGAGTTAGGTATGGGAATGGTAGCTCTATCTGTTGCCTATGGATATAGTCGTTCATTCAATCACTTAACATTTATTCCACACCTATTTGTGCAAGGCATTGCTATGGGGATACAGAGAGAAATAAAACAGGGCTCCAGTCCTCAAGAAGATCCCCATTAGCAATCACAGCTGCTGCTGCTGCTGCTGAGCTAGCACAGAGATACAGACAGACGAGAAGTACCTAATTCAGATTTGGGGTGGATGAGAGCAGCGGAAGGATTGCATGAGCTTTCAGGGGTTGGCGCTACTCCATCTAACCCTTGTGAAAAAGAGCCTAGCACTGGATGATGCAGAAGGACCTGAAACTGTACAAGTGGAAGGAGAGGGTGAAAATAGACAGGTAGGTGGTCCCAGATGGCTTCTCACAGAACCCAGTGTCAGGAAGAGTGCCATAAATTTAAACTTTGACTGATTGGCTGATAATACCCCTATTTTGTGAATTAGATTAAGAACACTTTTCCTCTACAGCATGCAATGGAACACATGGCCTCACTGATGTTTTAGAAAGGTTAGTTTTGGACTTCAGACCTTCTGCTCTGCTAACTGGAAGACTGAGATCTTAGCCAAAAATGATTATATCCCCAAAGGTAAAGTCTGGGACAAAAGCCTTTGTATTTGTATCTTTTTGTATTTGTATCTTAAGAGGTGTTTTAGAATAGAAGATGCTAATCACATTTTTGCATGCCTAACACTATTTTCTTTCTCCTACATCATTTTCCATCAAAACTTTCTCGTTATGTGAATGACAAATCAGACCCACACCAATTTCTCCATATTGATTAGGCTGCATCAGGCCAAAAGAAGCCTTTCTCCAAGGCAGCTGTGGTATCACACCCAGGGAAGTCCATGCAGCAGATGGAAGCTCTCTGATTCTCCAATGAATGGTGATCTCCAGCCTCGTTCTTTCAGCCCTTGGATCTGCCCATATGTCCATACTGCCTGGGTTTCACTGCAAGGCCTCTCAGAATCTCAGGGGCAAAATCTGAGAGATTTTTGAGCCCCCGCAGGGACTCTTAATAACCACAACACTACTTGCTTTTTCTTTAAAAAGACCACCGATACATAAAATTCTAAGGCTGATAGATCCCTGAGGACTATTTGGTACAAAACTCTTACTTTACAAATGATGAAATGGCCCTTTAATAAGGTGAAATGTCTTGTTTGAAAGGCTAGATATGGCAATCCTGGGAAGAGAGCCTAAATTTCTTAATTCTTGATCTTCTTTCTACTAAACCATGCTACCACCATCTGATTATTTCATTAACCTTTTCATTTTTGTGGATTACAGAGTAACTTAAATTCCTTTGGCACCTCTATAAGAAGGGCTTAGTTGTAGGAATGTTAATAATGAAGTGAACTCAGTGATCTAATACAGAAACCAGGAAAGGGTCATACCTATACTCGCAATTCTCCTGGGCCCCCACAACCTCACTTCAGTTTTTCTCAGTTTCAGGTTAAAGGTTTGTGCCAATAAGCAACCTGATACCATAGCTCCTTCTGATCTTGGGGCTCAATTGGTCCATGTTTCTTTCCCTAGAGCTGATTCTGCCAGGAGGAAGCAGTGCTGAGCTTTCATCTCATCAGCAGATACCTGCCACCCAGAAACATTGATTTCTGGGCCTTAGAATTGTAATCAGATCTCTCTGTTCTTCAAAATCAGGTTCCCTGGGGTTTTCTAGTCCTTTTGCCGGATCCTCAGGTTGGGAAGTCTGATGTGGGACCTAGAACCTTCACAGTAGTGTGAGAACTTCTTTGGTATTATTATTCTCCAGTTTGTAGGTTACCCACCCAGCAACTTCAAGCTGTGTTTCAGCAGTATGTGAACCAAGAATTTCCAGATGTACAAGCTAGATTTAGAAAAGGCAGAGGAACCAGAGATCAAATTGCCAACATCTACTGGATCGTATAAAAAGCAAGGGAATTCCAGAAAAACATCTACTTCTGCTTCATTGACTATGCTAAAGCCTTTGTGTGGATCACAATAAACTGTGGAAAACTCTTCAATGGGAATATTAGACCACCTTACTTGTCTCCTGAGAAACTTGTACACAGATGAAAAAGCAACAGTTAGAATTTGACATGGAACAATGGACTGGTTCAAAATTGGGAAAGGAGTACATCAAGGCTCTATATATGCATATATACTCTGTATATGTACAGAGGACATCAAATGAAATGCCAGATGAATCACAAGCTGGAATCAAAACTGCTAGAAGCAATATCAACAACCTCAGATATGCAGATGATACCACTCTAATGGTGAAAGAGGAACTAAAGAGCCTCTTGATGAGGGTGAAAGAGGAGAGTAAAAAAGTTGTCTTAAAACTCAATATTCAAAAAAATAAGATCATGACATCTGGCCCATAACTTCATGGAAAATAGATAGGGAAAAAATGGAAACAGTGATAGATTTTATTTTTTTGGGCTTCAAAATCATTGCAGACAGTAACTGCAGCCACAAAATTAAAAGATGCTTTCTTCTTGGAAGGAAAGCTATGACAAACCTAGATAGTGTATCAAAAAGCAGAGACATCACTTTGGTGATGAAGGTCTGTATAATCAAAGATATGGCTTTTGTTTTCCATTAGTCATGTATGGATATGAGAGTTGGACCATCAAGAAGACCGAACACTGAAGAATTGATGTTTTTGAATTGTGGTGCTAGAGAAGACTCTTGAGAGTCCCTTGGACAGCAAGGATATCAAACCAGTCAATCCTAAAGGAAATCAACCCTGAATATTTATTGGAAGGACTGATGCTGAAGCTGAAGCTCCAATACTTTGGCCACCTGGGTGAAGAGCTGACTCATTGGAAAAGACTGACACTGGAAAGATTGAGGGCAGGAGGAAAAGGAGGCAACAGAGGATGAGATGGTTGGATAGCATCACTAACTCAATGGACATGAGTTTGAGCAAACTCTAGGAGATAGTGAAGGACAGGGATGCCTGACATGCTACAGTCCATGGGGTCACAAAGAGTTGGTCATGACTTAGCAACTGAACAACAAGAAGAAAGATGATAAAGCCAGGCATTTTCTGCTCACTGCAGTCATCTGAGGAAAAGAGGGAATGGAGTCATTCCACTCTTCCTGTGTTCACCCATTGGGGTGGGAGGGTGCCAGTGATCTCACATTTGTGGGTTTGCAACAATCTTCTTGAAAATGCAAAATTCAAATTGACAGATATCCTGAGATGGATTGTGCAGGAAGAATTTCTTAGATACAATGTCCTCTGGAAAATCTCATCTGGTGTCCTAGACCCAGAGAACTCTCCATGCCTGTGTACTATGGCATATTTTATCCATATATGCTTTATAGGACCTAACAGTCAGCATGTACTGTCAAGGGCTCAGAGTCTAATCACTTCTGTAGTGCCAGGTACTAGCTCAGTGCCTGATGCACTGCAGGTTCCCAACAAATAAATAACCATGATGGTGTCTAACCACATTTTCTTAGCCTACTTTATGAGCCGATTGTCCTTTTCATTAGTCCTCTCCTCCAAGGTGCACAGTATGGATACACACTTATTACTGAGTGGGAAGAGATAGTAGGATGCACTGTCTGAAAATTCTCCCTCTATAAACAATCTAGAAATACTGAACAGATTTATCAACATCATCTTAGTTCTATAGGTGGGATAATAAGGGAAGAATCGAAATTGCCAGGGGCCAAAATCTAGAGCAGAAAGAAGGCAGTGAAACTGTGACTGCCCTTGGAATGTTTGCAAATACTATCTGTAATCAAGTGGTTGAGTTTTAACAGTTGATCAGGAACAGGGACCCAGGTCTTGGATCTTTGCAAAATGGGGATATTTTAAGTGGCTCTGTTAGCATTTTGTATGCATGCTATGCATGCACGTATACGGGTTCTTTACCTCTAGCACCATCTGGGAAGCCCATGGAACAACATATATACGGCAATGCTGCACAGGTAGCTTAACTCATCCGGAACTAAGAGATTTTCCTGTGCCTACCTACCTGACCTCAAATCTCCATGATTTAATCCAAGGAGTGGCAAGGTCACTAATCACTAAGATATTAAAGACCTCCTAGGTACCCAGCTAACAAGTGAAACCATGAAGAGTGCCTTCTTGAAGGCCAACAGTCTACTCTTCAAACAACAGATAAGCAAGACACAATTGAGAGGGAGGCAATAAAGATACACATTCTATTGGATGAGCAGAGGGGAGCAGTCCCATTTCATGGCCCTCAGAGAGGGGTCAGTACTCAGGTCTACTCCTGTGGTCTATTGTGCTTTACTGGTCCATATGAGGTCACTAGACCCTCAAGAGAAAACCAAGGGCGACCTTGACAAGGTCAGAAACAGAAGCCTGATTATTACCAGGTTACCTCTATCTGACACCAAAACCAAATACAATCTTAGAACAGGAATAACCAAGTAGTGCAAAAATGAATCCCTTCTGCGAGAAACAGGATACAATGGACAGGAAAAGAAGAGCGAACAAAATAAGCTCAAGTTACTTCTTTCAGCTATAACACGTTAATCTGCAGAGCTTCAAAGCTCCTGCCCAGTAAGATGCTCAAGGCTGTACAGTATGGTGATTCAGAACATGAGGTATACTGTGAGATAAACCTACACCCAGGTCCCAGCTCTGCTCCTCAGCAACTGTTAGAGCCTGAGCGAGTTACTGCACTTTAAGCTGCAGTATTCTCCTTTGTAAATAGGAATAACACCTATTTACAGAGTCGCTGTCAAGAAAAAATGAGTGAATGGGGATGAAATGCTTAGCCCTGTACCTGGCCCACAGTAAGTACTCGATCAATCCTAGTTTTATAAAGGTGCCAGGAATGTACCATTGCTTTTACCAGGGTGTGGGTTGGTGTCTGAGCTCCCTCCATAGAGACTCTGGTCAAAAAGACATCAAGATTCTGCCACCAACATTTTAGGATCAAAGCTGTGGACGCTTTCATCTCTGCTCCCACCACTCTCAACCATAAATGTACCTATCTGAGTCACGGAGGAGAGTCGGATGACAAGGGAAATGGGTCTGGGACTTATTAAAACCGACTGGGAAAAGTCTTCCTGGCTTCTGGAAACCAGGGCTCCCCTAAAAACCATAGTGGTGACTCGGGTGTCTTAGCCTCTGAAAAACCCCAAACCATCACAGACACCTCTTCCCTGACGGGCACTGGAGGAAAACAGGAAGGTGAGAAGACTCTGTGACTTATTTTTCAGCCAAAAAAAACCTCCTAGCAGTTCCTTCCATTTAGCTGCAAAAAAAAGACCCAGAAGCTCAGACTCCCCACTTCATTTACAAACATACACCACCTGCTTCCCCACGTGGCTCTTCTCTTGGCTCAGCACAGCCCTGGTGCTTCTCACCCACACCCGGCGGGGCAGGGGATATTAAGGTCCTGATGGGGAACCAGGGGCAGCAGGGTGTTCAGGTAGAGGCTGCACTTCCCTGTGCCAGAAAATCATGGGCTCCAAGTCAGAGCTCTGCTTCTCACAGGAGAGAGGAGAAGAGGATATGTCTCCAGGGTCCTTGTCATTCTCTCTCAGGGAGCTTAATAAAAGGACAAAATCCTCCTGCAAATTTGTGATCTGTCCCTCTGCTGAGAAATGTTTACCAAATCGAACCCCTGCTGCTGGTGGGACCATGTCCTAGCCCTCAAGTGCCCAGGGAGGCCTCACGGATGGTAAGACACTCTGTGCCTCGGGCCTTTACCTCCCTCTACCTTTTACCAAAACTGTATGAGGCTGTGACAGAACTGGTACTCCACTCCCAGTGTATGTGTGCTCAGTCGCTCAGTCGTGTCCGACTCTTTGCGCCCTTCTGGACTGTACCCCACCAGGCTCCTCTGTCCATGGGGTTTTCCAGGCAAGAATACTGGAGTGGGTTGCCATGTCCTTCTCCAAGGGATCTTCCCAACCCAGGGACTGAACCTGTGTCTCTTGTGTCTCCTGCTCTGCAGGCAGATTCTTTACCCGTTGAGCCATCAGACACCTTTCCCAAATCCCTTAACTCCCTTCTCAAATCCCTTAACTCCCTTCTCAAATCCCTTAACTCCCTTCTCAAATCCCCATAGTTACTCACAAGGTCACTGCCTGCCCTCGGCCTCAAACCCCGACTCCATGTCCTAAACACAAGGCCCCTAAACCTTTCCTCTCCTCCGCCTTTGGTCTTACTCCTCTCTCTCATGCTTTCCTTTCCTCCAGAGAAGTTGATCCTGCACAATCAGCTTGTCCAGTTTTGATGCCAGTGGTTCCCAGTCCTTCGCTGGCAAACCAGGATTTCGTGGCAGCATCACCTGTCTCATCTCCAAACTGAACCACACAGTAGTGCTTCTTAAGATACGGTCAGGTGACCCAGCAGCAGTCCTTCGGGTGGCCTGATGGCTGTGCTGAGGTTCCCAGTGGGAGATGATGACAACACACCCTCAAGACCCCACCCATGTCTCCATCACGAGGCTGGTGGACCCATTAATTCTCATGATTTTGCCTGTCTAGTTTTCATGGTAGGAGGGACCTTTTAGGTGGCCTACAAGCTCTCCTGATAGTCTTGCTACAGGGCATTTGGCTTTCGTCTTTAAAAGAGGAATAAGTTAACAATTGTTTGTTCATGGGAATTTCCTGCCTTGGATCCAGCTAACTGGAGCAACCTACTGTGGTTCAAGGCCAGAGGTAGAAATGTTGAACACAAGAAGTTTTATGTCTACAAGGGCCATGGGGATAGGGGCACTTCCAGTTTGTCCTCATGCAATGAGGCCCCTGCGTTAGCACAAGGCCTAACACACCACAGTAGGTACTTCCTGAATATCCAGTGGATGAGACCTGTGAGAATTGACTTTACAAGCTCAGAAAGCAGAATAGTGTTTGCTTTCTACTCCTCTGGACTTTCCTCCAAGATAAGGTATTTTCCTCTCTCTGGTTCTCTACCCTCCCCGGATATCTGTTCTCACTATCAAGGACTCTCTAAAGCATCACTTGAAATATGAGCTTGGCATGACCTTCCAGGGAGAGGTTCACCAACAGATTCTCAGGAAACCAAACTGAAAGACTCAGAAGAAGAAAGCTAAGAGCACAACACCAGGCTGCTACAGGCACCTTGCCCAGCAGGTGGGACCTTCTGCCTGGCTTCCAGGCACCTCTGTAGGTGGTCCTTCATCCCCGCTTCCTCCCTGGGCGTCTGCCATCTGCGGTGCCAGTACCCCAGCCCACATGATCAAGACATGGAGCCCTATAGGCTCTGTTCACGCTCTTGGAGGACAAGGAGGTGAAAGCCAGAGGAAACAGGCAGAAGTCAGAGGTGGAGGACCTGCCGCCAGAGACAGGGACAGAACACGTGAAACCTGGAAGAAGGCCTGGGGCTGATGGTGGGGTTCCTGCTCTGACTTCCAGCCTTCACCTCCCCCTGTCCTCGTCTCCTGGTTTTTCAGCCAGCCTGCAGTTCATGGGAGGTTGAAGCAGCCCGAGCCGACGGCGGGAATGTTCCACCGCAGCCCCCGACACGCGTGCTCGCCCCCAGGCGCCCCCGCCACACGCACTCTCCTGCCAGGCAGCTCGGCATTTCTTGGCTCCCTAAGCCTGCCTGTGGAAGATGACTGGGAATGCAGACTGTGGGAGGAAATGACAATATTCATTGTTTGGATTAAATATTTTTCTTGGCCCTCCTGTTGTTTGCTGAGCGTCTTTTTCCCCCCCTTCCCATTCTCTCTTTCTTTCCCTCCTCCCTCCCTCTACTTCTCTCTCTCCCCCTCTCCCTTCCTCTCTCTCTCTCTCTCTCACCTCTTCCTCACTAATCAAGCACACTGAGAGAAACTTCAAGGAGAAAGCAGAAACTCCTAGGGTGGGAAGAGCTGGTGAAGGAAATTAAAGTAGTTGACAAAGGCTTTTGCCATTCTGGTACCATAACCAGCTCTTCACAAGGATGTTTCACTTTGGGATAAATCTAAACCTACATTGCTTTGAGTTTGCGTAAGTCTTCTTGGGATATAACCCATAGCGCTTGTTTTCTCTCTTATTAGCTCCTTCTTTCATATATGTGCAATATGTGTGTATATATATGTATACACATATATACATAGGGCTTTCCAGATGGTTCAGTGGTAAGGAATCCACCTGCCAACGCAGGAGACGAGGGTTCAATCCCTGGGTTGGGAAGATCCCCTGGAGAGGGAAATGGTAACCCACTCCAGTATTCTTGCCTGGGAAATCCCATGGACAGAGGAGCCTGGTGGGCTGTAGTCCACGGGGTCACAAAGAGTTGGACACGATGGAGTGACTGAGTATGCACATATATATGCAAAAATATAATGCATAAATAACATATATCATTCTTATATAAGATAAATGTGTAAATAACAATCCCTAATATATAATGATTAGAAGACAGATATATAACCTTAAAATATGCGTTACAAGCCCGAGAAAACCATAATTGAAGACACATGTACCCCAGTGTTCACTGTAGCACTATTTACAATAGCTAGGACATGGAAGCAACCTAGGTGTCCACTAACAGACGAGTGGATAAAGCAGCTGTGATACATATGTACAATGGAATATTACTCAGCCATAAAAGGAATACATTTGACTTAGTTTTAATGAGGTGGATGAACCTAGAGCCTATTATACAGAGTGAAGTAAGTCAGAAAGAAAAATAAATATCGCACACTGACACATATATATGAAATCTAGAAAAATGGTACCGATGAACCTATTTTCAGGGCAGCAGTGAATGTGCAGACACAGAGATTTATGGACACCGTGAGGGAAGGGGAAGGTGGGAGGAATTGAGAGAGTAGCATGGAACGATATACATTACGATATGTAAAACACATAGCTAGTGGGAATTTGCTATATGACAAGTGAGCTCAAACCTGGTGCTCTGTCACAACTTAGAGTGTTGGGATGGTGTGGGAGGTGGGAGGGGGTTTCAAGAGGGAGGGCACATATGTACACCTCTGACTGGTTTGTGTTGATGTATGGCAGAAACCAACACAGTGTTGTCAAGCAATTACTCTCGAATTTAAAAACAAATGAATTTAAAAATACACGCTACATTTTATACACACACACACTCACACACACACATTCAATTTCTCTGGAAGCCCCAGGCAGAAACAGTGACTCTTAAAGGTAAAAATATTTTTACAACTAGAAATCGACACATAGAGATAAGATACTATTTTTATTTTATATTTGACATTTTCTGTGTATCAGGAGCTGTGCTATAAGGTTTGTATTCATGATTGTATTGAACCCTCACAACAACCCATTTTATACATGAGAAAAACCAGGGATCAGAGCTGTTAAGAAATCTGTCTCTAGAAAAGATGCAGAGCTGCCATCTGACACCCAGGTCTGTGCTATAAACATCTTGGGAGGCTTACTCTGCCTCCAACATCATTCACCATAAAATAATGATACCCCTCACTTCACTTTTCAGAACCGCATACCTGGTTCAATCTCTACCATAATTATGGGCGTGAAGTAGCCACTTTCTGGATGGAAAGTCAGTGTCACAGAGGCTCCTGAGAAGTGTTATCATCTTCAAAATATACGATGAGCCAGGCATGGAGCTATTTGATGGAATTCTGGAATGTCTATTTGATAGATACTTAGTGTGTCTCCTAAATACAAGCTATGACTAAGTATCTGCCTTAAAGAAGTTTTGGCGGCATCAGCATTGAATAGGGCAGAATCTGAGACAACAGGGGAAAAAAAAATCACAAGCTAATGCAGGATTAATTGCCAAAGGAATTAATGGCAACAATAAGACCTATAGAAGTTCAGAATAGGAAAGGGTCTGGGGCATTTCAGAAAGGCTTAATGGAGTAAATGGGATTAGACTTAATCTTTGAGGGTGGAGGATTTGGGCAGAGGAACCGGGAGAAAAATCCCAGCAGGAGGGCAAATATACGCCAAGATTTCAAATGGAAAAAGAAAAGATATATCTGTGGTTTTCTGCCTGGATTATTAATGGCCTAAGTTTGGAACTAGGTCAAAATCTCCATCTAGAGGAATCTAGTCCTTATCCCTGAAAAAAGTAGGGAGCAATGAAATCTGGGAGAGAGTGTGTGTGTGTGTGTGTGTGTGTGTGTAGAAGAAGAATATGGTAAAAGTTGTCTTTCAAACGCTGGATCTGGGGACAGTGCGGGGAATGTTTAGGAGAGAACTGGAGGGCTCCACAGCAGGTAGAAGTTGATCTCGAGCAGATAGGGACTGAGAAGAACAGAATTGTCTGGTCATAATATGCAACAGGAAAAAAGAAGGGAGCGGTCTTATGAAGGAAAATTGTCAGGACTCGGCAAGTGGCCACATTTGGTTAGAAGACCACGGTAATGAAGGTCTGTCTGTGACAATTTACTCAAATCATGATAAGCTTTTCTCAAAAAATTAGCTCATTGAGAAAACAGCTAGAAAGACTCCTCACTAAATCTAAGGATTGAGTCAAAACAAAACCTATCAGCAAACTCTATACTATCTCACAGTGAGAAGCTCTACACATCTTCTTTGTCCATTTAAACAAAGGCCCAGAGGGTCTCTCCTGCCCAACTTCTGCTAGGTTTTCCCCACAACTTGGCCGTGACTATTTTATCACCCCAAGTAATATTCAGGTCCAGCTAAGTTGAGGAATGGCAGGAGGGAGGTGGCATGTTTATTCTGGAATACTTTCTTGCCAAGAGTCATTTCTTTTAGCCCCGATCTAATTTTTAGTTCCTGTGTCTGCAAGGAGCTCAGTTTGTGTGGCTGGTTACTGTGGTTCCCATCCTCAACCTGTCACGCCATCCTGGGTTGTCAGCCTGGCTGTTCTGTTCTCCGTTAATTGGTCCATCCATCCAGTCTCACTTTCACCCATATGGAACCTATTCTCTGTGCAAGTGTCTTGTTTACATTCCCTTTATCTACGGGATGCTTGTCTGTGTATCTTATTCACTCATCCGCTGATCAGCTGCATCTGTTTCACAACATGTTCTCCAGGCTCACTTTGCTGGTCTCTGATCCTTGCTAAGCAGGCCTCCTCTTCTGGGGGCAAGCCTGCAAAGCCCAGGGAGAGATCCTAACAGGTGACCAGCACCCCACGTTCATCTCTCACCCGAGTTCCCTACAAATGCTGCATTGCTAGTTCGTGTGTTCTCTATTTGTTTATTTGTTCTTAATCTTCCTACCAGTTTAAGAACAGGGCAGGGATGGGATGGAATGGGCTGCCTGGGTTCATTTACAGCCTCACACTGCTCTAGCTGTGGGGATTTGGAAATGTAATTGAATCCTTAGCCCCCTAGTTTCCTCATCACGAAAACAAGAAGGATACGAATGGTAATAATTTCTCATAGAATGCACCTGGCATTCAATAAACATCCAATAATGTTATTAATTATACCATGGAAGCAGGAGTTATTTTTCTGTCTCCTGAGTGCAGCAAGCCTGCATACTCTGGGTATCCATGCTTCCCTATTGGTGAAAGTGGAAAGTAGTTCTTCAGAGGCGGCTACCAGAACGCCTGGTTATTCTTCTCTTGCAACTATGACCAGTAATACCAGGGATCTTACCATTAAACTTGCCCAACTATAGGGACAGAATGACTCTACATACATAACACAGCTTTCGCTCTGTGCTCAGTTGCCCATCATGTCCAACTCTTTGTGACCCCATGGACTGTAGCTCACCAGGCTCCTCTGTCTAAGGGATTCTCCAGGCAAGAATACTGGGTGGGTTGCCATTTCTTTCTCCAGGGGATCTTCCCAACCCAGGGATCAAACCCGCATCTCCTGTGTCTCCTTCATTGGAAGGCAGATTCTTTACCACTGCAACACAGCCTCAAGGCAGGCAAATTAAGCAAAGCTATCTGAAATACAAGTCATCTCTCTTAGGTTCTGTTGGATAGCTTCCCTGGTGGCTCAGATGGTAATGAATCTGCCAGCAATGTAGGAGACCCAGATTCAATCCCTGGGCCAGGAGGATCCCCTGGAGAAAGGAATGGCTACCCACTCCAGTATTCTGGCCTGGAGAATCCCATGTACAGAGGAACCCGATGGGCTACAGCCCATAGGGTTGCAGAGTTGGGTATGACTGAAGAGTTTTAGCACATAGCACAGAGGGCTCTCATAATGGAATTATTACCCTTACTAGAAGAGACACCAGAACTTTCTATCCCTCTCTGCCAGCTGAAGACACAGTGAGAAGGTGACCATCTGCACACCAGGAGGAGAGCCCTCTCTAGGAAATTGGATCAGCCAGCACCTTGATTTGGGATTTCCTGGCCTCCAGAACTGTGAGAAATAAGTGTCTATTGTTTAAGCCAGCTAGCCAATGCATATTGTAAACAGAAGACCAAGCAGACAAACACTCAAGATTTATTTAGTGAATTTATTACTTTAGCTTTTTTTTTTCCCCCTTTACTGATTTGTCAACCTAAAGAATTCCTAGAGATTTTTGTCTGAAAAAAGGAGCATGAAAAAGAGGTAAGAAGAGGACAAACAGGCAGGAAGCAGCTCTCAGAGGGAACCTAAAGAAGTTAAAAAGACCGTTGGTTTCTGCTATGCAGTAACAAGGCAGTTTTGCATGGGTTTGACCCATGAGTTAGGCACGCAGGGCCTGAAACCAGGACAGGTGAGCGAAGCCAACAACTTGGGCAACGGTAGCCACTCCAACTCAGCTCTAGTGTCCTCAGGGTCTTAAGTGGTTCCAAGGCCAGAGACCATTCCCAGAGACCTAACAGCACTGCAGACATGCACCACCAAGTTTAATATTTCCCACATTAGAAAGACTTCAATTGAATCTAATCTCATTTTTAATTAGTCCTCACATCGCCTGGTGAGGCAGATTAATATGATTATCCATATTCCACTGATGGGGAAAATGAAACAAAGGGCCATGCCTCAAGGTCACTTAGGGAATGAGCAATAAAGGTGAAAATTAAGCATTTTAAATTTCCCAGCTAGCACACAAGGGAGAGGACAGTGGGGAGTTGATTTCATCTCCTTTTGTTCAGAATCTTTCACATCTGGATAATGCATATTCAATTTACTACTTGGTTTCTCTAATTAAAAAATAAAGGACTCATTCTACTTCTGAACTCCAATATTCAATTTTCAATGCATAAGGAATTTATCAAGTATTCTATGCCAGGAGCAGCCCCAAAGAAAGGTAATAAAATGAGTATTACTTAGACAAATGTGAATATATATTGACTATTTATCCAATGCAGGAGACGTGTGTTCAATCTCTGGTCAGTAAGAGCCTCTGGATAAGGAAATGGCAACCCACTAAAGTATTCTTGCCTGGGAAATCCCATGAACAGAGGAGCCTGCCAGGCTACCGTCCATGGGGGTCGCAAAGAGTCAGATATGACTTAATGACTAAACAACAACATTGACTATTTATGGAATGTTCAATATTATCCTACATTGTAGGGGGTGTATATAAACACAGAAGACTAAAACATGATTTCTGTCCACTAGAAGCTGGTCCAATTGATCTAACTGAACATTCAAAATAGTAACCAATACAAATAGTACACACCTCTAGCTACATAGCTCAATCATTAAAGAATCTGCCTGCAATGCAGGAGACCCGGGTTTGATTCCTGGGTCGGGAAGATCCCCTGGAGAAGGAAATGACAACCTACTCCAGTATTCTTGCCTGGAGAATCCCTTGGACAGAGAAGCCTGGTAGGCTACAGTCCATGGGGTCACAAGAGTCGGACACCACTTAGCAACTAAATCACCACCACTAGCCGTGTAGACAGGAACCAGCTCTTTTCTTTGTTCCCCAAAGTAGATGTTTAAGCACCATGTGTTGATAAACTATTGGCTCAGCTTATTCCAGATCAAACTGAGATATTACTAGTGTGAGAGGCAAGCTCATAGTATCACCATACACCTCCCCTCCTACCATTCAGTTATTTCATCTTCAATCTCTCTCTCATAACCCATCACACCCTTCTACTGAAGAAATAATTTTGTATGCAGCCTCTTTTCACTCTTCTCTTTCTGCTTCCCCAGTTCAGTGAGGTGGCTGTTGCATTATTTTAGGTGAGAGAGGATAAGGTTCTGACTTCTGTGGTTCAAATTTGCCACCATGATTTTCTTCCTTAAATAGAAATCTTATCATCTTTGTTCTGTGACTGAGATGTTTAATGCTCACCTAATATCTGTGTGTTTCCCCGAACTCAGTTGAGGCCACGAGACCATGTTCTGGCAAATGGGAAGGCAAGCAGACTTAATGCACTACTTTTCACCCAAAGGACTCAAGAGTTATTGGCCTCTCTCTATATTTCTTCTCTGCCCTTTTGGAAGAAATCATGGAGACCACATTTTGAGAAGACAGAGGTGTGAGATGGAAGAAATAAATGCGTGCTCCAGAGAGTTACACCAGACTTCATGGGAGTAAGAAACAAATCCTTTGTCACGTTCAGTCACTTGAGATTTCTAGGTTCATTGGGGACCACAGCCTATCCCAATTAATTCATATTCTATTTATAAACCTCGACACTGGCTCCAGGATAAAATCTAAACTCATTAGCTCAGCACACAAAAACTTGAGTGATCTAGCCCTAACTGAGCTCTTTAACCCCCAATCATTCCACATTCCTTCATGTTCCCCAAGATCAGCTTCACAGAGCAGACGAATAATATTTTCTGTGATATGCCACTGGGATTTGGGGGTTGTCTGTTATAGGCTATGACTGTGGCAACATTTAAATACTATAGAGATTGGTATTAGAAGTGGGGTGCTGCCATCACAAAATCTAAAATGTGTGGCCCTGGTTCCAGAATGGTGAGTCAGGAAGCAAAGGAGCTGTTTTAAGAAGCTGGAAAAATCAGTTACTTCACCCATGTAGTGGGGAAAAAAATATTAAATGTTTCCTGTAGTTGTGAGAAAAGTTAACTGTTATAACTTGTATATCAGAAAATTTATTTAATAGCCTATTGGCTTTGGGAAAGGAGGATTTAAAGAAGAGTATTACCAGAGTTAGTTAGTGTTGGCTACCTTCATTTGATAAGGTGCTGCAAGAAGAGATGAGCTCAGAAAATGTTGCTGCTTTGCCAGCAGACTTGACAGGTAACATAAAGTACTAAAAATTCCAGGATTTGTAGTGAAAAACAAACTTATTTCTCATTTCCAACGAGCAAAAGATGAAACTGAGTAATACTTTGTATTAGAAATGCCTTCTAAGAGTGAAGTTAAGGACTAATCTCAGGCAAAGACCAAATCAAGGACTATTTCATCATTTGTTCACACTTTTAGTTGGATTTCAGTGGTACCTAGAAGATCCTTGTAGCTGAACAAAGCGACTTCTAGAAAAGAGACTAAAGACTTTATCAAACAAGACAAGCCTCATAAGCTCAGAATATCTATAATCAAATCGATATGAAGAGGTACATCTTGAAAAGACTGTGAGGCTAGCTCTTATAATATGGATTTGACTGAAATTAAATATATGCAAAGCCAAAAAAGTCTGTGAGAATTCAATTTCCAAAAGTAACATCAGCTTGTGTCAAAAGAGATCTGCTGCTAGAGAATTTTGATAGATTTTTGGATTCCCCATATTCTATACCAGAAGAAAGAAGTCTGAGAAAACGACTTAGTTTCCAATAGGAGGATGTTCCCTAGTGCTCTCTTCTTGTGACCCAAGAGGATAATAGAAAAGGAAGGATGTCCAAGAAAGCCAAACCAAGAGCCATGAATCAAAATGAACCTGGGAGTTTTACCTAGGGGGTAATCAATAGGCATTGAACAAGCAGCACTCTCTATTCATAGAGTATAATTTTTGCCACTTTTCTTGGAGGGATTTCAGAATTTTTGTGTTATGTGATTTTTCCTTTTTCTCCTTGAAAGGGGACAGTTACTGCGGTTTTCTTGTTTCTACTCTACTTTGCCATCAAGTCCGAGGAAGGAAGAGAATCTGTGATTTTATCACATCGGACTCGAGATTAAGAGAAGCTATCTTGTACCTGATGTAAATCATGTTATTTGAGATTTTTAAGCCTGATACTAGACTCGATAAGACATTTAGAGTATCTTGGGGTAGCGTGAAATAAATTTGAATATAACAAATGTCTGTGACCAAAGAGACTGACTGGAAGATATTGTTACATGCCCATAGCGCCTTCGGAGCTCTCTTCCTTTGCCAGGAATTCACTATCAGTAGAGTATAATTTCCCCTCCTACAGATTTTAAATGGAGCCATATGATTTGCCTTGGCCAATGGAACATGAATATATATGACAAGTGCTACATTTGACAAGAGGTTTTGAATGTCTTGGTATGCCTTTTCTGTTTTTTTCCTACTCATGCAACCCACCATGTGAAGAACATATACTGGGTATCTACTGACCCTGAAACTTTGAAGCCTGGGTCCTTGAGTGAGAGTTAGGTGGAGTAATCCAACCCCAAACCTAAGGCAGAACCACTTTAGCCAACCAGCAGATGAATGAGTGAGAAATAAACGTTCTTGATACAGGACATTGATATTTGAGGATGATTTGTTATGCAAAAGGGGCTTCCCTGGTGGTTCAGATGGTAAAGAATCTGCCTGCCATACAGGAGACCCAGGTTCAATCCCTGGGCCAGGAAGGTGATCCCCTGGAGAAAGGAATGGCTACCCACTCCAGTATTTTTGCCTGGAGAATCCCATGGACAGTGGAGCCTGGTGGGTTACAGGGTCCATAGGGTCACAAAGAGTCGGACGTGACTGAGTGACTAACACACACACATACACATAGTATAAAAAACTGGATCACGGCATCATACAATTTCCTTTCACATTTTTGCCTTTCCATATGTTTCTTTTTTTCCTTCAAAATTCACCTCAGATGGTTACCCCTCTGTAAGATCTTCTTAACACAATTGAGGCAAGTTATTTGCTTTACTCTCTGTGCCCCTATGTGACTTTGCTCATATCTTTGTATTATTACTCATTGAGTAGCAATTTGATCTTTTTACCTCTGTTGTATGCTGTGTTGGAAATTCCTTATTCATTTTTGTAATCTTGACACATACTTGGCACTCAGAAAATACTATTTTAAGTGAAGAAATGAATAAAGGAAACTGAAAGAGCGATCATAGTTTAGTGACCATGGTGTAAGTTGGGAGAAGAGGCTATGCAACTTGTGCAAATCCTAGCCATTGGGGGGAGCAGCAAGCTTTTAGATTGAGAAATGGTATGAAGCTCATATTAAAAAAAAAAAGAGCTGGATGAATTTGTTTTTTCATGTGTTGGAATTTGGAGCCCTAGATTCTGTAGCTAAGCTTGGAGAGGTGGGAAGATGCTTCCCATGCATGAAGTATTGTACATTCCTGGTTAGAACATGTTTTCTTTGGGGGTTGTTGTGGTTTCTTTCTTTTTTCTCTTTTCTTTCCTTTTTATTTTTTTCCAGCTTTGGAAGCATCTAATGTTTGCAATAACAACAACAAAAATATGAGGCTGGCCCAGTATGAATCAGGAGACAATCTGGACATGCAGTGGATGTAAGGGGTGGGAGGTGGAGGGAGGAAAGAAGAAAGGAAAAACAGTTGCCAGGAGCTTAACAGAAGAAAATGCCATGCACGACACATGGCTGGCACAGTGGGCAGCAGCATCTGGTCTAGATAAGGACCCCCGTGTGTGCTGCTGAGTGTACACGTGTATGTGCGTGTGCACGTGTAAGGAAACACCCAGGCTCTGGGCTTCAGGAAGCCTGCTCGTGGCTCCAGGCTCACTAGTCTGAAATGCTACCCTCCGTGGCGGCCTCTCACCGTGAGCTAGATCGGCAGCCAACTTATTCTTGCGAAGTATGTTGCAGACTAGAATGGGCTGTGGAAAACAAGCCCGAGAAAAGCCACAAGGGCCTCCTGACCCATTTGAATCTTATTCCTGCCAAGTCCTCATTACTGATCTCAAATAGGAAGGAAAACAATGTATAAGGCTGAAGAGGCTATGGAGAATCCACTGGGGAAAAAAGGCTTACTTAGGGTCGCTGGGCTAGAGGTGTCAGACAGGAAAGAGGCAATGAGTCTGTTTTCAAATTTAGTGCATGGTTTGGCGTGGTTTTTTTCTGTTGTTGTTTTGCTTCATTCTTGTTTGACATTCAAAGGCTTGTTTTCTCTCTTATTCTTGTTACTCTGTGCAATGAAATAGAGGTAAAATAAGGTGGAGGCCTTATATCCTCTATGGATAATGAGCACCCTCTCAAGGCAAGTGTCTAAGGAAATTTACCCCCAGCTGATAGGCTGGAGCTGGTATGCTGCCAGCAAGACTCAGATCTGAAATGTTTTTAGCCCTTTAAATAAGGTTATGGTGCCCAAGTGGGGTGCCTACACCTGGAAAGGTAGACGGAAAGAGACACAAAAACTTAGCTCAAAGCTGCAGGCCTGGGAAAAAAAAAAAAATCAGACTGAGTTGAAAGGAGGAAAGTGGAGGTTCTGCTTCTACTGGATTCCTGCTGAAGCTTTCTGCGTTCACCTCATGGAGAACGTTTGGCTTCCTCAGCCAGGACCTCCAGTGCGCAGCATGTAGCACATGTCACCCATCCCTGTTGGCATGCTTCAACCTGGTCTTGCTTCAGGTGACTTCTCACACAGGGATGATAACAATGATGATAATCCTATACACGTGTGTAGCACCCGAGTGTCTGTCAATGCTTTTGTAAACATCAGAGAGCCAAAAACAAAATTCAAAGTCATCCAAGGGAGATGTTATTTTCCCATAGGAGGGAAATGACTTTGTTTGAGATCACATAGCTAAGAAGAGAAGCAATCCATGGAACCAAGCTTTCTCTACCCATTGTACAAATAGCCTTCAAAGAGTTGAAGGAAATCTAAATGTCATCACTCACCCCCCAAGTCCCAAGACAGGGCCATGCTAACTACAGGCTTCTCTCAATAAAAAAAGAGTATCCAGTAAAAAAGAGTCTTAAAGGAGTCATAAAACTCAGGGTCTCTTGGCAACCTTTTTATTCTTCACAAGTTAGCAAAATTTTCCTTTTCCCCATAGTAATCAAGTTTCTTCTCCAGATCTTTACCCGACTGCCATCTTCTTCCCAATCTGTGGCTGCCCTTAATTGCTACCTCATTCATCCACTCAAGACATATTTATTGAACATTTACCCTGTGCCAATCACTGCACCCCTGTACTAAGCACTTGAGGTTTATCAGTGAATCAAATAAACAGAAAACCCTTCCCTGTAGAGCTTATATCCCAGTGAGGAATATTGACATTAAGTGTAACAAATAAAGAAGGCTGAGTGCTGAAGAATTGACGCTTTCAAACTGTGGTGCTTGAGAAAACTCTTGAGAGTCCCTCGGACAGCAAGGAAATCAAACCAATCAACTCTAAAGGAAATAAACCCTGAATATTCATTGGAAGGACTGATGCTGAAGCGCCAATACTTTGGCCACCTGATGCATAGAGCTGACTTATTGGAAAAGACCCTGACGCTGAGAAAGACTGAAGGCAGGAGAAGGGGATGACAGAGAACAAGATGGTCAGATGGTATCACTGACTCAATGGACATAAGTTTGAGGAAACTCTGAGAGATAGTGAAGGGCAGGGAAGCCTGGCGTGCTACAGTCCATGGGGTCAAAAAGAGTCAGACATGACTTAGTGAATGAACAACATAACAAATAATTATTTAGGGAATTAGAAAGTAACAGCCTTATTTTTATTTTTATTTATTTAT
The DNA here is from genome assembly GCF_055505025.1 of Bos grunniens. Classification (NCBI taxonomy): domain Eukaryota; kingdom Metazoa; phylum Chordata; class Mammalia; order Artiodactyla; family Bovidae; genus Bos; species Bos grunniens. Next base: position 23,040,080 of record NC_141180.1, read on the forward strand.
TTATTTATTTTTTTTAACAGCCTTATTTTTAAAAAATAGGGCAAAGTGAGGGAGTGCTCCCTGGGCTTCCCTAATGGCTCAGATGGTAAAGATCTGCCTGCAGTACGGGAGACCTGAGTTCTATTCCTGGGTCAGGAAGATCCTGTGGAGAAGGGAATGGCAACCCACTCCAGTATACTTGCCTGGAAAATCCCATGGACAAAGGAGCCTCTCAGGCTACAGTCCATGGAGTTACAAAGAGTCGAACACAACTGAGTGGTTTCACAAGGGAGTGCTCTGGGGCTTCCCTGGTAGCTCAGCTGATAAAGAATCTGCCTGCAATGCAGGAGACCCCAATTCAATTCCTGGGTCAGGAAGATCCCCTGGAGAAGGAAAAGGCTACTCACTCCAGAATTTATTGGCTTCCCTGGTGGCTCAGAAGGTAAGAAATCTGCCTGCAAAGCAGGAGACCTGGGTTTGATCCCTGGGTTGGGAAAAACCCCTGGAGAAGGGCATGGCAACCCACTCCAGTATTCTTGCCTGGTGAATCTCCACAGACAGAGGATCCTGGAGGGCTACAGTCCATGGGGCTGCAGGATCGGACATGACTGAGCGACTAAGCACAGCACAGCAAGGGAGTGCTCTAGGTTGAGGGATGGGCAGAGAATGAGAGGACAGTTGTCATTTACAGTCAAATGATCAGAGAAGGGAAATTTGGAGGGCTGTGTACACCATAGCAAGGCCTCTGTATTTTACCCTGAATGAACTGAGGAATCCTGGGAGGGTTTTGGCAGAAGAGGCCCCTTTGGCTGCTGTGTTGAGAATAAAAAGTGCTAAAACAGGGGTAGGAGTGAGACCAGTCTGGAGGCTGTTGCGGGAATCCAGGTAGTAGAGGATGATAGCTCAAACCAGGGTGGCAGCAGATGAGATGGTGAAAAGCGATTGAACTGTGGATGGATTTTCAAGGCAGAACTAGTGGACTGAACTGATGAATTGGATGTGGAGAATGAGAGAGGGGGATTAAGATGACACCCAGGACTTTGTCCTGAGCCACAGGAAGGATAAAGTTGCCATCAACTAAGATGGGAAAGTCTGCACAGAGAAATGATAAACTGTTGCATATGAACTCCTTGAATTCTTAAATTCTGTTTGCTACTCTACTAAGAAATGGAAAAATACTACCACATTTACATATTTACTTCCATATCAATAAACAAGGGTGTCAGAGTCTATTGCAGCCTACCAATGTGAGCCAGTGAAGAACTCAGGAAAGGGAAGAATACCTGCCATCTAGCAGCCATTAGACTACAGCCACTTCCTAGGGTGGTGAGTCCCAAGGAACTTGCTGCTGCTGCTGCTAAGTCGCTTCTGTCATATGTGACTCTCTATGATCCCATAGACGGCAGCCCACCAGGCTCCCCCGTCCCTGGGATTCTCCAGGGAAGAATACTGGAGTGGGTCACCATTTCCTTCTCCAATGCATGAAAGTGAAGTTGCTCAGTCGTGTCTGACTCTTCAGGACCCCATGGACCGCAGCCTACCAGGCTCCTCCACCCATGGGATTTTCCAGGCAAGAGTACTGGAGTGGGTTGCCATTGCCTTCTCCACCCAAGGAACTTAGGATGTGGTAAAAACACAGAATACTGGCCCCAAATAGCTGAGGTGCCTATCAAAGGAATGACTTCAATGAGCCCAGACTCTTGCATCTTCCAATACATAGAAAAGCGTTAAATTCCTTGTCTGGGGTTATCTGGTTTTCTTTAATTAACAATAATCTTTTGATGTTCAGACTACCTACCCTTTATTATTATTATTATTATTTTCAAAATTTCTATATAACCGGGCTCCTCCCCCAGTCTCGGAGCAGTTCTCTCAAGGTTACTTGAGATGCTGTCTCTTGGGCTTGAAGTTCTAAAAGTCCCCGCAGAATAAAACATAACTCTCAACTTTTAGGCTGTGAATGTTTTTTAAGTCAGCACTACAAACTTTGTCTTCAGTCATTGTGCCTTCCTTCCCATCTGACTCAGAGCCAACAGTGTTTGTAATCCCTTCTATCTCCTCCTTACCTTGGGTCCAGACTTTTAATCAGTTTATTATCCACAGATAATATATTAAAGTTTCATTCATATCAAAAGTCTTTCCATAAACACTGTCTTCCACTTAAGTTATTGTTCATCTCACTCCTTGTACTGGCCAACTTTTGGAAACAATATTTTTATTTGCTGCATCCATGTTCTTATCTATTTCTCAACCTACTTCCCTCTCTCTGGTTCCACGGTTACCACTGTGTCTGGGATTACAGCAAATGTTGAAATCATAAGCCTAATTGTCTCTTGTCAATACTCAATTCATCTGTCCGCTCTTTAGCATTTCACACCATTTGCCATCTCTCTCCTCTTCCATGGTTTTCCTCTTAATACAACCATTCTCTCCTGTATTTCTTTCTACTTTTCTAATCATTCTCTATTCCCTTGACTAGCTTTACTTCCTCTGTTCTTCCCTGTATTACTTCCCTCCTCCCATGCCTTTTTTCTCCACCTCTCCCCATTCACATTTCTGGCATGATCTTATCCCCTCACCTACCTTTAATTATCATCCATATTTCCCTCATTTCTCAACAGGTCATCAACTGAGACTGTGTGACTGAACTCTAGACTTTTTATTTCCAACTCTACTAAACTCACTCTATCTAAAGCCAAGCTCATTATCTTCTCCTACAAGCCTGCTTCTTCTTCTTCTTTTTTTTTTTTACAGAGGTGAATGGCATCCACTATCCATCCAAGCACCAGGGAGTCAGATATAGATCTTCTTCGTCCCCATTGGCTGGGATTTTAGAATCGATTTCATATCTTAAAAGGAAAGCCCTTAGTCATGACTTCTTTCCATCCTTACCAAGTGGGGCTGAGTCTGGGTTCTCAACATCTCTCTCTTGAGATGCAAGTATTGTCTCCTAACCATTCCACTTATCACCTGTCTCTTCTGCAAGGGCTTCATCTTCAACAATTTTTCTACCTTATCTGATCTCTCAGCTTCCTGGAGATGCTCTTCAATACCATTGGAATAAAGTTGATCGTCCGAGTAGGGCAACATTCAAGCCATGTCTTCATCTAGCCTGAGCCCCATCAGCCTCATCTGTAGTCTCCAAAGGGTTCTCCAAACTTTCCCTGTGTTTCAAATCCCTGTTCCTTGTACACATACCATCCTCTCTGCCCACAGGGCTTTCAACTTTAACACCAACTAATAAAACCATCAAATCCTACAAAAGTGTCACTTTGCTGTGAAATCTTCCCCAAATCGTATGTCCCACACCCATCCTCTGCCTGTTCAGTAAGTAAATACAGTATCTTTCCTTTATTCCCAAAGAACTTTGAAAACGTGCCTCCCTCAAGTCAGAGTGGATTACCAGAGACAGGAGTTTCATCTTGATTCTTTTAACATCCCAAGAGTCATAGACTATACATGGACAATAAATGTATGTTCTGTGAATGAGTGCTTCTTTATCTAAATCCTACACTTTCAAGAGTTGAGCGCCTTGAAGACATTTCTTCTTGGCTCTAGGTTAAAATAAGAAATTAGAAGAGACAGTAGAGGGAAAAATACCAAAATAAGAAACATTGTCTCTATCAAGTGCCTCTGTTTTCCTCTATATCAGCATAAACCCTGTTGACGGGAATATTGAGGAGTGACGGTATATTGATCACTGCATATCTACTGCATTTCAGGCTTAGTGCTGGTAAAACATATGAACTGAATTTGTTTTTATATCTGCTCCTTCTGGAAGTCCCCTAATATGGGAATAAAGGAGTAAAGAAGGTGTGAAATCACAAGAGCAAAGAGGACAGGCAAGACCATGACAGCCAATGGAGAATCCAACAAAGTTTAAGAAAGTGGAAAGTTCATGAAGGAGTAGTAGCTGACAGAGCAGACCTGAGAAAACAGAAACCTAAATGCCTGAAATGCACAGAACACCAGAAAAACTCAAGAATTAGGATTGTCAAGTACCTCTGCAGGCAGCTATATAGGTGAGTGTTTGTGTGTGTGTCTGTGAGAGAAAGAGAGAGAGCAAGAGAGCATGTCAGAGAGCTCAAACCCCACCTCCTATATTAAGAAGTCCGTACATAATGCCACAAACGAAAAGAAAAATCAAGATTGGCAGTACAAGCATTATTAAACAGATATATGTGTGTGCGTATCTATCTATCTATCTATCTATATGTAGATATATATATAGACACAAATATACATGGGCTTCCCATTGGTGACTCAGTGGTAAAGAATCCGCCTGCAATGCATGAGACACAGGAGATGAGCATTCTATCCCTGGGTCAGGGAAGATACCCTGGAGAAGCAAATGGCAACCCACTCTAGTATTCTTGCCTGGAAAATCCCGTGGACAGAAAAACCTGATGAGTTACAGTCTATAGAGTCACAAAAAAATTGTACATAACTGAAGTGACTGAGCACGCATGCATGCATGCATAGATACAGATATTTATAGACATAATTTCCTGATGAAATTAAAGAATTAAGGAGGAGAAGCAAAAAAGACACGAAAGAGTTGTCTCTGCCTTGGGAGGCGAGGTTAGCCAGAGAGGGGCAGACACTGCCAGTTTTCAAAAAAAACCAGAGGAGCTAACTGGCTTTTTATACTAGGTACATGTATTACTTTTATAGAATTAAAATGAAATTAAAAAATATTACATGAAAATATGGCTAATAAGGGCAGAGCTGAGATTTAAACCCATTAGTGGTTGGGAAGATCCCCTGGAGAAGGGATAGGCTACCCATTCCAGTATTCTTGGGTTTCTCTTGTGGCTCAGCTGGTAAAGAATCTGCCTGCAATGCAGGAGACCTGGGTTCGATCCCTGGGTTGGGGAGATCCCCTGGAGAAGGGAAAGGCTACCTACTCCAGTATTCTGGGCTGGAGAATTCCATGGACTATATAGTCCATGGGGTCACATGACTTTCACTTTCACTTTCTAAAATGTGTATCCTTTCTGCTATGCACACTATTTGCTCCAATTTGCCAATAATTACAATCAGATTGGGACTGCTACCCTTTTATTGTTCACTATGTCATTATAGGGTTAATCACAACAAACTTACAAACATACACAACCACATACACATACATGTATATAGGTATACATATGTACTTCATATAAGGGCTTCCCAGATGGTGCTAGCAGTAAAGAACCTGTCTGGCAATGCAGGAGACATAAGAGACGTAAATTTGATCCCTGGGTCTGGAAGATCTCCTAGAAGAGAGCATGGCAACTCACTCAGAATTCTTGCCTGAAAAATCCCATGGAGAGAAGAGTTTGGCGGGCTACAGTTCATAGGTCACAATGAGCTGGACACAACTGGAGTGACTTAGCATACACACACACATGTACTTCATATGTTTTAAAAAATTAAGTATGAGACTTAAAAAAACCTTTTATCATTCAGTTGCTACCAAAAGCAAGTACTGAAAAACAGAGATATTACCTTGCCAACAAAGGTCCATCTAGTCAAGGCTATGGCTTTTCCAGTGGTCATGTATGGATGTGAGAGTTGGACTGTGAAGAAATCTGAGTGCCGAAGAATTGATGCTTTTGAACTGTTGGTGTTGGAGAAGACTCTTGAGAGTCCCTTGGACTGCAAGGAGATCCAACCAGCCCATCCTAAAGGAGATCAGTCCTGGGTATTCACTGGAAGGACTGATGCTGAAGCTGAAACTCCAATACTTTGGCCACCTCATGTGAAGAGTTGACTCATTGGAAAAGACTCTGATGCTGGGAGGGATTGGGGGCAGGAGGAAAAGAGGATGAGAGAAGATGAGATGGCTGGATGGCATCACTGACTCGATGGACATGAGTTTGAGTGAACTCCAGGAGTTGGTGATGGACAGGGAGGCCTGGCATGCTGTGATTCATGGGGTTGCAAAGAGTCAGAGATGACTGAGCGACTGAACTGAACTGAACTGAATAAAATAATTTCACTTAAAGGAATATCTATTTTAGTAGGATAAATTAGAAATGACTTTTCTGAAAGAGCTTGTCAATATGACTATTTGATAAAGGATATGCAAATGACCATGAAGGTAAATGGTAAACTAATCAACATTTTATGAACTTTAAGAACAGTCTCAGTGAACATATTTGAGTCATGCTTAGACTGCATTTAAAATATATTTTAGGAACACAGTGAGAAATGGAATCTTTCCTGTCATATCAGTAAACAAGAACGTCACAGTTCAGTTCAGTTGCTCAGTCATGTCTGACTCTTTGTAATACCATGGACTGCAGCATGCCAGGCTTCCCTGTGCATCACCAACTCCTGGAGCTTACTCAAATTCATGTCCATCGAGTCAGTGATGCCATCCAACCATCTCATCCTCTGTCATCTCCTTCTCCTGCCTTCAATCTTTCCCAGCATCAGGGTCTTTTCCAATGAGTCAGTTCTTCACATCAGGTGGCCAAAGTATTGGAGTTTCAGCTTCAGCATCAATACTACCAATGAATATTCAGGACTGATTTCCTTCAGGATTGACTGGTTTGATCTCCTTGCAGTCCAAGGAACTCTCAAGAGTGTTCTCCAACAGCACAGTTCAAAAGCATCAATTACCAGTTATCAGAATCACAGTTACAAGCGATTGCAGCCCCCCACTGTGAGTGGTGAACCCTGAGGGAATTCAGAAAGGAGAATACCTGCCATCTTTGACTACACTAAAGCCTTTGACTGTGTGGATCACAACAAGCTGTGGAAAATTCTTCAAGAGACGGGAATACCAGACCACCTTACCTGCCTCCTAAAAATCTGTATGCAGGTCAAGAAGCAACAGTTAGAACCAGACATGGAGCAATGGACTGGTTCCAAATTGGGAAAGGAGTATGTCAAGGCTGTATATTGTCACCCTGATTATTTAACTTATATGCAGAGTACATCATGTGAAATTCCAGGCTGGATGAAGCACAAGCTGGAATCAAGATTATCAGGAAAAATATCAATAATCTCAGATACGCAGATGACACTACCCTTATGGCAGAAAGTGAAGAACTAATGAGCCTCTTGATGATAGTGAAAGAGGAGAGTGAAAAAGCTGGCTTAAAACTCAACATTCAAAAAACTAAAATCATGACATCCATTCCAATCACTTCATGGCAAAAAATGGGGAAACAATGGAATTAGTGACAGACTTTATTTTCTTGGGCTCCAAAATCACTGCAGATGGTGACTGTAGCTATGAATTCAAAAGACGTTTGCTCCCTGAAAGAAAAGCTATGACAAACCTAGACAGCATATTAAAAATCAGAAACATTACTTTGCCAACAAAGGTCCAGTCAAAGCTGTGGTTTTTCCAGTGGTCATGTATGGATGTGAAAGTTGGACAATAAATAAAGCTGAGCGCTGAAGAATTGATGCTTTTGAACTGTGGTGTTTGAGAAGACTCTTGAGAGTCCCTTGGACTGCAAGGAGATCAAACGAGTCAATCCTGAAGAAAATCAGTCCTGAATGTTCATTGGAAGGACTAATGCTAAAGTTGAAACTCCAATACTTTGGCCACCTGATACGAAGAGCTGACTCATTGGAAAAGACCCTGATGTTGGGATAGATTGAAGAGAGAAGGAGAAGGAGATGGGGATGACAGAGGATGAGATGACTGTATGGTATCACCGACTTGATGGACATGAGTTTGTGTAAGCTCCAGGAGTTGTTGATGGACAGGGAAGCCTGACGTGCTGTAGTCCATGGGGTCACAAAGAGTTGGACATGACTCAGGGAAAACACAGGGACACTGGTTCCAGATCCCTGAGGTGCATATCAAAGGAATGACTTCAGTGAGCCCAGACTCTTGCATCGCCCCATACAGAGAAAAGCTCTAAGTTCCTTGGCTTGGGATATCTGGTTCTCTTTAATGAACAAAAAAACTTTTTAAAAACTTCTGACATTCAAGCTACCTGTCTTTTGTTGCAGAGCTTCTACATAACCTGGTTCCTCCCTTTGCTTCCTTGGAGCAGTTCTATCAGGGTTATTTGAGATCTGCCTCCAAGGCTTGAAGTTCTAAAAATTTCCACATAATAAAACATAACTCTGAACTTTTAGGTTGTATGTGTATTTTCAGTCGATAACCATTAGAAATCTTAGTGGAGAAAGGCCTTATAAAAAGAGGAAAGGGATAGAGTTATTTATGGATAGAATCAGGTTTTATTTGCTCACTGCTAATTCTTATAAGTGTCAGACTTTATTTTGGGGGGCTCCAAAATCACTGCAGATGGTGACTGCAGCCATGAGATTAAAAGACACTTACTCCTTGGAAGGAAAGTTATGACCAACCTAGATAGCATATTCAAAAGCAGAGACATTACTTTGCCAAGAAAGGTCCGTCTAGTCAAGGCTATGGTTTTTCCAGTGGTCATGTATGGATGTGAGAGTTGGACTGTGAAGAAAGCTGAGCGCTGAAGAATTGATGCTTTTGAACTGTTGGTGTTGGAGAAGACTCTTGAGAGTTCCTTGGACTGCAAGTAGATACAACCAGTCCAATCTAAAGGAGATCAGTCCTGGGTGTTCATTGGAAGGACTGATGCTAAAGCTGAAATTCCAATACTTTGGCCACCTCATGTGAAGAGTTGACTCATTGGAAAAGACTCTAATGCTGGGAGGGATTGGGGGCAGGAGGAGAAGGGGACGACAGAGGATGAGATGGCTGGATGGCATCACCGACTCGATAGACATGAGTTTGAGTGAACTCCAGGAGTTGGTGATGGACAGGGAGGCCTGGCATGCTGCGATTCATGGGGTCACAAAGGGTCGGACACAACTGAGCGACTGAACTGAACTGAATTCTTATAATCTCAGCATAATGATTAGAAAGCACCTGGACAGATGAAAGAAACTGTAGAATTTCCATATTATTTTTATAAGCAAGTAATATTTCAATTGTCTGCAAACCTGGATTACAAATGAAGACTCAAAAGAGCAGTACAATAAGGAAAAGTACAAAGTAAATCAGAAAACGGGTGTGGTTGGAAGAGAAATAGGGAAAGCCTATGTCACAAAGGAATTAACAGAGTGAGAAAGTGGCCCACCCAGGAAGCTGGAGAAGACAAAAGGAGCAAAATGTAGAAAGCCCATCAGGCTGTCACAGCCTGGTTCTGCAGGAGACTTAGACAAACATAAATTCTCATGAATTTTGCTAATCTAGAGGAGGTTTTACAATTTGCATGGTTGTGCTTTTAATGTTTCTTTCTTTTCTTGTTTTTGGAAAGCAGAGGGGGAAAAACACAATGGTTTTAGTTTTCAATATGAAAACCTAGTCCTAATTAACATTTGCAGTCCAATTTTCAGAGATTTCAGCTGGAGGATCTAAAGTCAAGCCCTGGACCCAAAGGGGACTCTGGACAAACCTAAAGCCATGCCCAGATCTCCAGCCTGGTGCAGAGATTGCACAAAACTGGCAGAGACATTCACAAATAAATCTCAAGGGGACTGGAGTTTGGCAGCCAGTGAGCCTGTAAGACAGTTCCAATGTAAGCTAATTTTCATTTTTTTTCTCTGGATTTTAGCACGTCTAACACATATTTAGATTTAGATTTGTGTGAACCCACACAATTCCTACCAGAAGTGGAGTAGCTATACTCATTATTGGCTGTTAGGTCATTATTATTTCTACCCTAATTAACTCCTTTCCACTCAGATACTGAAGAACTTGGCAAGAATGTAAAAGAAAAGTAAGCTCATATGATTTGTCTTCTGAGAATCAAGGGAGGGGTTGATTATTATGTCTGATTTGTAAACAGCTAAAATGTGGCACAGAGAAGTTTAATTGTTGGCTGTTATTTAAATGACAAAATATCAATGAAAAGGAAATAAAGAGAAGTTAAACAACTTTGCAATCACACAGTGCCTAGAGTGATAAAATTTGGATTGGAACATTTGGTTTTCTGAATACAGGTATCCTCAAAAAGACTCACTTTTCTCTTTTCAATAAGGAATTTATAAAGACATACTCAGGTGACTGTTTTTCTTTTTTTTCTCAGAAAGATCAGTAGCAATTCCATGAGTTCACACTTCAAAGATCAAGTTCTGGGCATGTATTAAAAAAATGTTGTGACTAGTGATGAAAAAGGCATTACTAAAGCACAGTAATAGAGATAAACCATACAGATAGAAAGGATAAAAGTTCAATAAAAAATGGCTGAATAGGGGTTACTATGGGACCGAGTGAAGGCTTATATTTTTAAACCTTAGTCCGAAAGGACCACACATCAGGTAGAAACCCGTAACAATCACTTACTTCTTGGGTATTTATCACATGCAGGCTAACCTGTGAGCCTCTCCCACCCCCATCTCCCCCCACCCCATGATCAGAGATGCAGAATGATCAGAGATGTAGGCAGGCATTCTGCACCCAGGTATAAAGCACATCTCTGTAAAGGGGCATTTTAGTCTGACTCTCGCTCCTCTCTACCCCTCTGGGCTTAAAGTTTGGGAAAGAAGAAAAGGTGCAATAAAAACTTGATTTTCATGCCATTATTTCTACCCCATGTATTATATATAGGCCCCCACATCCTAGAGGTACAGCAGGAAACCCAGACAGTGCCATAAGTGATCCTGAAGCACATTGACACAGCTAACAGGGCTACCATCTGGAATACGAATAACAAAAGAAGGGAAGAGAGAAGGCCAAGACGACACAGAAGAAAGAATCTAAGGAATGGTGGAGCAGATGGAATGAATTAGTGATGGAAGCATTGTTGATATCAGCTACCAAATGTGTAAAAACAATACAACTGCCCACCTACACTTAAGTAAATGCAGTCAGTGAATAAGAAATAAAGGCTAACCAAGAAGGCCACAGATCTGAACTGGAGTTCGTTAAGAGAAAGACTCATGGGTATAATCAAGTTCAAAATGCATACAGAAGCGAAAAGTCCCAGTAACAAGGGAGATTTGCAGTTATTTCTGAAAAATCATCATGATCTACATTCTTCTGGGGCCACTTTGAAGGCCCCAAATGACACCTGGCCCCAGGTCCATCTCCATTGTTTACTGAACCTGGTATCTGATCAACAAGTTTAAAAGATAAATTGTATCCATCTAACTGTAAAGCTGAGGAAACAATTCAGAAAAGTCAATGGACTCGTCCAAGAAGCATGTACCAAGGGATGAAACTGAGGTTGAAGCCTGCCTCCAGACTCCTGACAGCCTCCCTCGGCTCCTCCAGGCTGCCCTCGTTGCAAGGCTCTCCGATTCTAAGCATCACAGGGTTGTATTCTCTCCTGGTCCTTCTACTCCTTCCCTACATTTCTCTCCACTGCGCTACTCTTCAGAAAACTGATACTATCTTTCTCAATTTGAGATGCTCAACTCTCTCTGCTTGCCTGTGAAGGGGAAGAAGCAGGAGTCACTGAAGAATTAGGCCTGTGCTTTTCAAGGGAATAACACACATCCTATCACTGCTGCTGCTGCTGCTAAGTCATTTCAGTCGTGTCCGACTCTGTGCGACCCCATAGACGGCAGCCCACCAGGCTCCCCCGTCCCTGGGATTCTCCAGGCAAGAACACTGGAGTGGGTTGCCATTTCCTTCTCCAATCCTATCCCTAGGAGCTCACAGATTGTTGGAAGGATGGACCTGTCATATAATCTTGAAATAATGTGATAAGTGAGATGACAGTCATTTACAAGGATATATATAAGAATTTATAGGAGAAACAGTAGCATGCCCAGAGAAACTTACTTGAAACATCCCCAAAACTCTTTAAAAATTTTCTACAGTTTATTGGAAGCCTCTAGAACATCAATTAACCATATCCATCTTCAGTATATAATAATACTCATAAGACTTATGGGTGTGTGAACTGTTTCTTGAGTCTTAATATTTATATATTGTTTCAATAAGATCCCATCCTTACATGCTGATGTATATTGTTCCTTAGCCAATACTGCAACAAATATGTTACATTACATGCAAATTACACAGCACCTTAAAATCAGTTATTTCACTTGATTCTCACAGAAGCTTTGAGACAAAGCCAGACAGATACTGTACGCAGTTAACAAAGGTAGACTCAGAATTTGAACCTAATTCTGACATCATTCTGCTTCGTCCTCCTGCATGACTCCCTTTTTGTCCAAAAAGAAAGAGCACAACTCTACAAGAACCTGCAAAAGGTTGAAGAGAGACTATCAGAAATTGTAAGCCAAAATGGGTGCTGCTGGGAAGCACAATGAACTTGCAAGAGATACATGCTCAAAGAAGAAGTAGAGCCAAAATGTAGGCCAATGGGCACTCCATGTTAATTATCCTACAGGAAGTAAGTTAGTCATTTCTATCCAAAGGGAGGCTGAAGTGTGGCCTTTATTTCCTTTGCATTCCCTAGAGAACAAGATGTTCTTAATTTAAGTGGAACCTAGGACTGTACATTTTGTTAGAATTCATAAATATGACTTTTGGGAAGGAAAGAAGAAAAGGAAGGAAGGAAGGGAGGGAGGGAGGGAAGCAGGAAGGGGAAAAAAGACAGAAGATAACACTTATATGATCTGACAGTATTATGTGTTCATGGATGCAGTGACCACTCACTTCAATTATCACCCCACAAAATGAGGAAAACCCTCCCCGCTACAATAGGTCAGGAAGGTCCCCTGGAAAAGGGATAGGCTACCCACTCCAGTATTCTTGGGCTTCCTTGGTGGCTCAGATGGTAAAGAATCTGCTTGTAGTGTGGGAGACCTGGGTTCAATCCCTGGATTGGGAAGATCCCCTGGAGGAGGGCATGGCAACCCACTACAGTATTCTTGCCTGAACAATTCCCATGGACAGAGAAACCTGGCGGGTTACAGTCCATGGGGTCTCAAAGAGTCAGACACGATTGAAGGTCTAAGCATATTTTATATATTTTTATATATATATACACACACATAATTATAATTTATTTACATTATTGCACAGCAAAAACCAAGACAACATTCAAAAGCAATTTTCCTCCAATTAAAAAGAATTAAAAAGTAATTAAAAAAAAAAAGAATAAAAAGCACAGATTGATGGGCCCCACCCCCAGAGCCTCTGATTCAATAAGTCTGGGATGGGGCCTGAGAATAGGCACTTTTAACAGGTTCCTGCTGCTGCTGCTGCTAAGTCAGTCGTGTCCGACTCTGTGCGACCCCATAGACGGCAGCCCACCAGGCTCCCCCATCCCTGGGATTCTCCAGGCAAGAACACTGGAGTGGGTTGCCATTGCCTTGTCCAATGCATGAAAGTGAAAAGTGAAAGTGAAGGTTCCTAGATGACGCCAATTGTGCTTATCCATGGGTCACACTTTGAGAACCCCCGGAGTAGGGGTACCAACAGGTGTGTGGTGGTCAGTCCTCGTCTGTGCCTGATAGTAGTTGGGTGGTGGGGGGTCATAAGAGGGAACACAGTTTTGTTCTTCATCGCATCAGCAAAGGAGCTGAGAGCAGCCTGGGATGCTCTGGATACCACAGCATGCGCTGGGTTCAGTGTGGAGGGAGGACAAAGTGGGAAAGCTGTGTGTTGTAACCTTCTGGGAAACACCGAAGCCAGGTCCAGGGCCTGCTGTCTACCCTCCCTCTTGCGATCATGCGTGGAAGCACCAGAAGGGAATTCTCAGGATACCTTTGATCTCGTCCCAGTTCTCCAGTCTTCTGTCTGTTTATCTCCCTCCTTCCCTGGCCTCTTCTTCCCCCTTCTTACCCCCTGCTTGGGGGATGAGTCACTCCCCCTCCTCTCCTCCCCACTGCCATCTGTTTTTCTAATGATGGCAGAAGATGAGCTGTTTTGCTGGCTGACACCGTAACAAAGCACACTCCAAGCTAGCGTTTCTCCTGATGCACTCTCCCCACGCCAGTTTACTGGTATCATTTCCCCACCCAGTTTTCTCTTTGTCTCAAACCCCACCCTTTTCCCCCCTTTGGCTTCACATAGATCCCAGTTTCCCAGAATTAAATCAAGAGAAACAGAGATACAGAAGAATGGAGAGAGTTGGGTGTTTATGACTGGAGGGTGCTGAAGTCAAGGGCAGTTAAACAGCTCCCTCTGGCACTCGAGGTGCAGCCAGAATTATCGAGTGTTGCTGCTAAGTGGCTGAATTACTTCCAGTGAGAGGTCTGGATAACAAAGGCTGTTGTGACTGAGACTAGAGTACTTGTATTTGTTACTGGCTATTCCCTGGGTACAAGAACGTGTGTGTGTGTGTGTGTGTGTGTATCCATGTCAGGATTCCTTTGTCATGCTCTGTGAGCAAGGCTCTACCTCATTCTTGACTCTTCCTTGTAATAACTTCTCTTAATCTAGTCAAGGAATTCACAACCCCCTAACTTACCCCCTGGTAGGGGGATGCCCTGAGTGAAGAAGTAAACAGAATTTCTTGAGTTGGTAAAAATCTAGTTTGGGTTAATCACCAGTGGACTACAGGTCCTCCTCAGAGGTTGCAAACTGAGATGCCTGCGTGACCCCGACAGTTGATGTCAATGAGAGAAGCCCAGGAGGTGAGAAGCTACAGGGAAAGCTAAGGACAGTGTGAACTGGAGGGCAGCGGCCCTTCTGGCATTCTAGCTGCCACTCAGATCCAGTTAATTGTTGCCATAGTTGCCAGATATTCTTGTTTTTCAAGAGAAAAATCTTTGCACAGATTTTATATTTATTTGGTGTATGTAAAATGTTACCTATACACATACGAATTTTGTGTGGAAATCCCAATTTTTAAGCATTAGCAACCAAAACAAAATTTTTTTTAAGACACTGCCCTGGCCAAACCCCTGTCTGTGGGCCATCGAGCTGCAAAACTCTGATCTAACTAAGCTCCAGTGAGGCCCAGTTAGAGAATCCCAAACCATAAATCATTCTGACTTGCGTTTAACTTTATTTTTTATTAAGCAATTTAAAATGGAACCCTGGAAATTTTGCCTTAAAAAAAAAAAGGCAAAATCAGAAATCCTAATATCTGTAATTTGGGGATTATGGAGCTACATGTAAGAGATTGAACAGAGGGCATCGGAGCAGAGAAAGGGCAAGATACTGAACCAGAAGGACTCAAATCTCTGTGAGTTGAGCAGAGCAGAGAGTGCTGGTCTGGGTTTGAGGGAGGGGGGGTACCTTACCTCGCAGGACTGGATGCAGTGGATCAGGAGGGGGTCTGGGTGCCACTGACGCCGCCCAGTACACATGATGCTCTGAAAGGGAAGAGGGAAAGAACAGAAAACCAAAGCTGAGATACCTGGTCAGTGAGAGGAAGGGCAAATTCTGAGCTTACTCCATCAGCCCAACCCCCTCCCTGAGGAACGAGCCCCAATCAGGCTGCACGAAGAGGTCAAAGGCAGCTGCCCAGTCCTTCCCTTGGAACTGCTAATCCAGCTGGATAGAGCCAAGGTAGAAACTCTTAGCAAAGGGAAGTTTTCATCCTCTTCAATGTCTTCACCCTCCCAGAGCTATTAAAATTTCCAGAGTGGTGTCAGTGTGGTTAAAAAAAAGCATCCTCATGTTGAGGTTTGACAGAAAACAACAAAATTCTGTAAAGCAATTATCTTTCAATTAAAAAATATATAAAAATTTTAAAAAAGCATCCTCAGTACTAAAATGACTTTATTTTGGCTCTAGGCACAATATTGGTCCCACTTGTTTTGAAATTTTAATGTTGCAAGAAATTGTGAGATGGCTGTGTTGATCAGGAAGCACCATGGAGTTTTAAAGGCTGAGAAATAGAGCTTCATCAGAAGAGCCTTGAGCTAAAAGTGGATTTCGGGAATCCTAGATCACTAAATGTGAGTGCCCAAGAGAGGAGTGGAGGCCAAACAGCACTCTGCAAGTCATTAGCACCATGTATCCCCTCCCTGTGAGAAATGAAAGAGGGTCTACGCACTGCACATAGACGTTTAATGTGAAACCACCAGTGTGGGCAAACTTCGGAAGATAGTGAAGGACAGGGAATCCTGGCGTGCTGCAGTCCACAGGCTCACAGAGTCAGACATGACTTAGTGATTGAACAGCACAACACCCCAACACTGGGACTCAAATGGCACCAGCACTAACTGGTGAGAGTGTAAAAGTGTGTTCCTGTGTTCCTTTTAAAACACTGGTGACTCCCTCTAAATCCCAATGGCCATTTGCTAATGTGACTTTTAACAAACTCTTTGTGAATAATAACAACTCATGTTCATGGAGGTTTTTTCCCTTCTAATTTTTGCATTTTACACTTTCAAAAGATACGCTTCAGGAAAAGAGAAAGTCCCATGAGAAGTTTCAAAGAGAAAAAGAGATTCTCCCTATAACTGGCTACTCATCCACCCATTTGCGGACCTTCATATGCACATTTTAAATTCAGTACAACAGAAATTCAGGGAAATCATACAAAAAAAAATACACTGTGAGACATGAGTTTTACATTAAATAGACCTTTAGTAATTGAAAATTATACATTCTAGAATGCTAAGACTGGAGCAATCAGATTGAAGACATTTTCATATATTAACCTGCAGGTATATAAATATATACCTCACAGTCAGTTATGAAAATGGGAATCTGCAGTATTTTTCTGGAGTTATGTTACTATAAACTAAAAGTCCTGCTTCACAGTTTCCAAAGAGAGGAAATAAATACTATAAATCTTAAAAAAACCTTGATATTCAAAACTCTATACTATAATAATATAGAAGATGACTTTGCTTAACTTATCATTGTGCTAAAAAAAAAGGATTATTAAATGTATACAGTCATAACTTGATATCCACAGGGGATTGGTTCCAGGACCTCCACAGATATCAAAATTCAAGGATGCTCAAGTCCCTTATATAAAATGACATACTATTTGCATATAATACCCTATGTATACTTTAAATCACCTCTGGATTACTTATAATACCTAAAACAATGTAGATTCTATGAAAATAGTTGCCTGAAAGCAGCAAATTCAAGTATTTTTTTTATATCTTTCTGAGTTTTTTCTCAATGTTTTATCATTAGATAATGGTAATGGCAAAACATAATAATTTGAACAGCAAATACACGGCAACTCTATTCCTTCTTGTTCATTGAATTCACTAAGGACCCCCAGGTCGCACCCTAGTCAGTCAGTCATTCAAATCAAATGTACCAGTAGCTAGGGGCCAGAATCCCCAGGGAACACGAGAGCTCTGAAAATCCTTCGGTCCCCTCACTGCCTCAGAGAGCTCAGAGTCTATGGGGGAGGAGGCAGCTGGAAGTCCATCAACTTCTCTACACGAAAGGAAACTCAGCCTTAGCATCCTTGCATGATGACTATAGCTAGAACTTGCCAGAACCCTCTGACTGGATCAGTTTCTCTTATGCCCTTCATACCTTCTACTTCATCCATCACCTTCATAGGCCAGAGCACTGATCTTCTAAACTGAAAAATTCTAAACATATTTTGCAAAGGAAAAAAAAAAGGAAGGAAAAGAGTCTGTCTTTACTTTTAACTCTTTTTCCCCAGTGCTGTTTTCTGTTATTACTTCCAATTTATTTTTTACCTTTTTGTATTTTTTTTTGGCTGTGCCATGTGGCTTGTGGGATCTCAGTTCCCTGATCAGGGATTGAACCCAGGCTATAGCACTGAAAACCTGGAATCCTAACCATGGAACTCACCTACATCTTTGTATTTTTACATAATTTAATTTTATTACTATGTGATATATGTTCACTGTATAAAATATACACGGCATTAAAGGATACACATCTCCCTCCTACATCTGTTCCTCAACTACCCAATTTCTTCCATCCTATTTTTAGTTCTTGTTTATATCATTACAGAGATAGTCTATGAATATACATATGCATATTAAATTATTTCCTCACACAGGTTATAAAATACTGAAATTTTATTTAGTGCTTTATTTTATTACTGTTTGTCTGATTATCTTACTTGATTTCACTTCATAATGTTTCTTGGTGTTCTGTTCATTTTATGGTACACGGGATCCTGCATTCTATTGATTGTATATTATTCCATTTCATGGATTTACCCTAGTTTAATCACACTCATATTAATGGGTATTTAAGTTATTTTCAGTCTTTTGCTCTAACAAACAAGGCTTATGTATAAATCATTTCATACATGTGTAACCACATCTGTAGAATAAACTCATGATAGTGGAATTGACAATAGCCATTTCAATGATTTTTAAAATATTCTATGATTCAGTCTTAAGACTAATTCAGAGTGGCAACCTCTTTAATCTCTGTAAAAACCACATCAGTTTCTGGTACTTGTGTCACATGCTTTGTAGACTGCAAACCCTTGTGAATAGATGCCGGGAGCCAGCGTGAGGAACTCCGCCCATGACAAAGGTCATGAGGAAGGAGGCTCGACATACGCAAAGGCGGGATCGAGCCTGAGGAGTACCCCTGGAAATTCTACAGCATCTACCCCCAAAACTAGAGTCTGCCTACTTTACTACTTTGTGCTCTCACCTACACCTCTGACTTTATGGGGGGCTGTCCCCCACCACCTCTTTCGGAGAAGGAGTTAACTTAGAGCTGCAGTTAGTAATAATTCCTGGGCGTGATAGGAGTGTTTCAACCTACAAACTCCTCTGAAGGTTCTCTAGCCTGCCTGACAGGCTTGTCCGGCCACATGTGATTGTTCACAGCCTCCCAACCGTGAGAGGCACGAGATGCTGTAAACCTTCTAAAAACAGGTTCTTTAGAGAAGTTAGAAAACTATTAGTATAGTATAGTGGGCTGATTAGAAATTGTATTGGTGAAGGGTTTTTCATTTGTTGAGCCAATGTTTGCTGCTAAGTCTCACATCCCCTGCCCTTATACACATTAATGAATATATAGAAGAAATAAGTATTAACTTTTGATATTAATCACGTTAGACCTTAGGCTAAGCAAATTCTTTCCTTAATTAAAACCCACCACACCCTCACCCTATAGGAATGTAACTTTATCTGGTACCTTCGGAAGGTGGCATCTGTTTTAAGAATACTCACCCCTGGAGAAATAAGTGTTCTGGTTGACTGACCGCTGTCACAAGGAGAGGGTCATAAATTGTCAGCAGGCCCCCTGGCCAAAAGATGATGTAACACCCCTAAGACCTCTGTATACATTTGTATAAAGCACCTGACTTTAATAAAAGTCAGGACTGCTGTCCCCACGTGACTTTTGTATAACATCTCAGTGTATAAAAACAGACCCTGGAAAATGAAAAATGGGATCAGTTCCTCGAAAGACTGGTCTCCCCATGTTGTTCTTTCTCTCACCTTCTGGCTGAATTCCCATCTGAAACGTGGAGGCTCGTCAAGCCTACTAATTATGCCTGGGCTTCTAAGATCTGACCAGGGAGGCCTTAGTGTCTCCTCTCCTTCCGGAGAACGGGAGTATGCCTGAGGCCTACGTAGCTGACATAAATTCCTTGCCTTGGAATTTTATTAGCTTTCCACGTAAACCAAGTTATTCAGCCTCTTTTCTCCACTGAATTTTCCTCCTGAGCTGTCCTTATTTTATTACTCTTTATATCTCTAATTAACATTTAATTAAAGCTATCGTATCCTTATCGCCGAAGCCATCTCCCCTTCTAATTCCCTGGATCCCCTGGGGCTGGACCCCGGCAATTAGAGACTGTATCCAACTCATAACCTTATCTCAGTGACTTAGAGAGAGACAATGTTTTTTAAGTATTTGTCAACCACTAAATAGGATGCTGTATTTTTAGGATTTTTCTTTATCTTCTGGCCTATGAAAATCATTCATCTCATAAGAAAAGATCTGCATACAGAATTAATTGAATAACTACTTACTAATTAAAATTGGTGGAAAATTTCAAATGTTTTCCAGGTCCTACATTTTTATGTGCACATTTGTGGTGGTGAGCTGAAAGACGGATGTGAAACAGGAGGGAAGTTAGGGAGAAGCTGGCAGAGAAGGGCCAGCTCCTGGTGAGGTATGTTAAATTAACTAAACAAGAAGGTCATGCTAAGATGGCTCTAAATGCCATGGTGGCCTGTGGAAGTAAACCGGAATCTAAGCCCATCAATGCCTCAAGGTTATGAAATTGAAAACAAAGGACAACCAATTAGGCTTTACGCAATAACCAATCAATGATTTCCTTTCTTTTGCCTGTTCTCTATAATCAAATCTCTCCCCAACACCTCCTGGTGGAGTACTCCTAACCAGTTCCAGTTTGGCATTGTCTAATTCAAATTGAGATTTGTTCCTATAAACTCTTAAAACCTTTAATAATATGCCTCGGTTTGTCTTTTAACAGTTCAATATGATTTTCTTACTTCCTGGAATATTTTTTTGACAAATTATAATCCGATATATTATATTTGAAAAGTTATGGAGAATAATTGAAAAAATAACCCTCTGCCCAGCTTTATCAAATTATAACATTTCACTTTATGTGCTTCTGGAGTTTAAGTCATTAGAGGTTCAGTTAAAGTCGCCTATGTGTATCCCTCTAACATCATTTTCCTTCCTTTCTCCCTTCTGGTAACAACTATTCTGACATTTTAAATTATTATTTCTACACATTAGTATATGATTATATAGCTGTTACACTGTTAGCAATCCACTTCTCAGATGAGTCAATTGGGAACAACTGAGTGCCAAGGATTTGTTTTGAACTTTTCAAAAGGAAAAGATTCATGAGAAAACCAGTTTAAAGATTTTCTTTTGATTGAGCTACTTTAATTTTTTAAAAAAATCAAGGGAAAAGAAGAGAAGAGAGGAAGGAAGAACAAAGGGAGAGCAGATGGGAGAGAAGAAAAGAGGGTAGAGAGAGGGAGTGGGGGGAGAGAGAAGGAGACAGAGAGAGAGGGAAGGGAGGGAGGGAGGAGGGGAAGGGAAACTAGTTAGGGTTATTCAGAAGGTCATAGGGCTGTATGAAGGTTGTTGCATGTTTAAATGTGTTGCTGAAAGTCACAAGACTGATGGTTAGCCAACATTAAAGTCTAACAAAAAATTGCTCAATTGTTTTTTTTTTTTTTTTATCAGGAATAAGTTACTTAACAGAATGGGCAACTAATCACATCAGGCCACAAAGTTCTGCTCCTGCCCAGGTCTGTGATGGTTTCCTTATCATCAGTACTATATATGTATGCAGCCCTAAATAAAATACAGTGTTATTCTGAATATCTATTTGGACCATAGCACATTACCCTCCAGTAGGCTTTTGGTTCCTCTTCCCTCATCTTCCAAGACCCCCTTGTCTGTTCTCTAGAGAAGAGTAAATTGATGCTTGAGACTTACTCAAGCAGAGAGGGAACAATTCCATGCTTAAAACAGACGAACAAAGATCTTTGCATGACTCACATCTGAAGGATTTGTTCTCTCATGGTGTGTGGCAAGTGTCACTAGGGCTGTTACTCATAACTGCACCTCTCAAGAGGACCCTCGAGGTGAGGGGAGGGCAAGGATTAGGAGACAAGGGGACACCAGGAGGATGATACCAAATAGTAGGGAGCTATGCCACTGAAGGGTATTGTCTTTTTTTCTTCCTGCTTTTTCTTTCTCTTAAAACAGTTTGGTTTTATTTAAGATGTTATTAATCCTTCTGGGACCAACTTGGGAAAACAAAGTCAGAAATTATAAGATTTGTTTTGACTGAGCAATTCTGTTCATGAGCTGAGGAGTTGAGAGAGGAATTCCACACAGTGTTTAGAATTTTTGCAAACCTAATGAGTGTAGCCCCAGGAAAATCTCATTAACTTGGACTTCCTAATTATGATATACTAAATTATGATATATTAAATAATTCCTAATTATGATATACTGGAAAAAAGTATTATCCAATCTGAGAAAACTGAATTTATGAAACAAACCAATAGTGAAAATGAGCTGTTGTGATGGATTCTTTTGTATTTCAGAAAGAAACATTTTTTAAAAAAATTCATTTACGTGCAAACAATTGCCATACTATGTGTTTTTAAGAAAAACCTCTCCATGAAATCTGGTTCTCAAAAGACCACTTCTTTATAAGGTAAGTCAAAATGCCAATTTTCCTATTTTAGAAAGGAAAGTCACAAGATATAATTAAACATTCTCCAGACACAGTGGTCAAGGACAATAATAAAAAAATTAATCTTATTATTTTTTTGTCGCTCAGGGAAAGTCGGTCAGTCGTGTCTGACTCTTTGTGACCCCATGAACTATACAGTCCATGGAATTCTCCAGGCCAGAATACTGGAGTAGGTAGCCTTTCCCTTCTCCAGGGGATCTACCCAACTCAGGGATTGAACCCAGGTCTCCTGCATTGCAGGCAGATTCTTTACCAGCTGAGCCACAAGGGAAGCCCAAGAATACTGGAGTGGGTGTCTTTTTGGAAAAACCCAAAGGTTTGCCATGAGAAATGGCCCTGGAGGGGTGGGAGCCATTCTTTTTCCAGGTCTTTGGTTTCACACAGCAACTGCCTTCTGAGCAGCAAGTGAAATGAATCTTGCATTGAGGAGGAGGTCTAGAGATGAAGGTGGGGCTTCTCAGGTGGCATGAGTGATAGAGAACCCGCCCGCCAATGCAGGAGAGGTAAGAGACGCTGGTTCCATCCCTGGGTCAGGAAGATCCCCTGGAGGAGGACGTGGTAACCCACTCTACTATTCTTGCCTGGAGAATCCCGTGGACAGGGGAACCTGGTGGGCTACTGGTCTATAGGGTCGCAAAGCATCCAACATGACTGAAACAACTTGGCATGCACACATGGGGATGAAGGTAAGACATCATTCTTATCTCTAAGACTCTTGCTGCTGCTGCTGCTGCTGCTGCTAAGTTGCATCAGTCGTGTCCGCTGTGCGACCCCAGAGACGGCAGCCCACCAGGCTCCCCCGTCCCTGGGATTCTCCAGGCAAGAACACTGGAGTGGGTTGCCATTTCCTTCTCCAATGCATGAAAGTGAAAAGTGAAAGTGAAGTCACTCAGTCATGTCCGACTCTTCGTGACCCCATGGACTGCAGCCTACCAGGCTCTTCTGTCCATGGGATTCTCCAGGCAAGAGTACTGGAGTGGGTTGCCACTGCCTTCTCCCTCTAAGACTTACAGTTTGGTATTAGAGTGACAGAAAAGAGGAAGAAGAAGGGGAAAGGAAGAAGATAAAAAGCAGGGATGAGAAAAGCACACAGTGCTCTCAGTGGAAGTCCACGTGGAGCTTTTCCCATACCCTCAGCTCAGGCCCCCTAGATATGAGCGGTGACACTGAGTGCACAGTTGGCTGCTCCTGTCTGTCCCAGCTGCCAGATTCCACTGCTCAGTCACTTTAACTGGCAGGAATTTATTTGACAGCCAAGAAGCCTTTTTGTTTTATGTCCTCTCTTTCTGCAAGGTCTCTGCTGACGCCATCATTATAGAAAAGTCTATGTCTGCAGACGTAGTAGGTGAAGGAGGAAGACATTATTACAACAGCAAAGGCTCAGACAGCTCATTTGGAAATTTCAAATCCTTACTTCACGTTTCCTAAGCCACAATGCTCTTGAAACATTTAGATATAACAGAATAGTATATGTTCATCCTTACTCTCTTCTCAGACTCATAACCAAGCCATTAGACATTGCTTCTTTAGTCAGAGGTATTCCAATAGGAAGCACTGAATCGCCATTGTCTTCCCAGCCCCATTTGTAAAAGGCACAGAAAAAAAAAAAAAAAAGGCCTACATACATCAATCTGTACATACACACACACACTAACAAGCAGAGCATAGAACTTGTAGAATAATATTTCTCTTTCTTATAGATAGCTGGTGATATCTTTTCATAGGTGTAGGAAATTTCCAAAGGTGAGATTTGTACTAAGTGAACACAAATTCCATTTTTACATAATTCAAAACTATGTGCAAGAAACTGAAAAACATTGCAAAAGTGTTATTTTGAATTTTTATAGCAACCCTTTGAGAGGGTAACAGGCAGGAAGGGCAGAGATCCCCAAGTGGCAGAAGGAAATGAACTGCAAGTGGCAGAAGATTTTGTTTCTGTTTTTCCTTCTCTACACAAAATTAAGAGCCTTCTTTTAATTCTGTGTTGATGATACCTGGTTCAGCCTAGAGCTAACCAATGCGTTTTTCTTATGGAAATATTTTGCTTAAGCTATGTTAATGAAACTATGTATTTGCTTGGGAATCTGCCCTTTCTTCAAAATGGTTCTGCTTAAAGCTAGCTTTTTTTTTTTCATTTTTCAAACCTTGGGCTGATAATGGCTCAATAAACCAGTATTCATGTCAATCTTATTGGGGGCGGATGGATGACACACCTCGTGCTATCCTATCTCAAAAGTGCATATGATAGGAGAGGGGCCTGGTGAAATCCCTCAGCCTTGAGGTGTCTCTCTTATCTGCTTAGCAGCACCAAAAGACGCAAAGTTCAGTTCAGTTCAGTCGCTCAGTCGTGTCTGACTTTTTGAGACCCCATGAATCACAGCACACCAGGCCTCCCTGTCCATCACCGACTCCTGGTGTTCACCCAGACTCACGTCCATTGAGTCAGTGATGCCATCCAGCCATCTCATCCTCTGTCATCCCCTTCTCCTCCTGCCCCCAATCCCTCCCAGCATCAGAGTCTTTTCCAATGAGTCAACTCTTCGCATGAGGTGGCCAAAGTACTGGAGTTTCAGCTTTAGCATCATTCCTTCCAAAGAAATCCCAGGGCTGATCTCCTTCAGATTGGACTGGTTGGATCTCCTTGCAGTCCAAGGGACTCTCAAGAGTCTTCTCCAACACCACAGTTCAAAAGCATCAATTCTTCGGCGCTCAGCCTTCTTCACAGACGAACTCTCACATCCATACATGACCACAGGAAAAACCATAGCCTTGACTAGACGAACCTTTGTTGGCAAAGTAATGTCTCTGCTTTTGAATATGCTATCTAGGTTGGTCATAACTTTCCTTCCAAGGAGTAAGCGTCTTTTAATTTCATGGCTGCAGTCACCATCTGCAGTGATTTTGGAGCCCAGAAAAATAAAGTCTGACACTGTTTCCACTGTTTCCCCATCTATTTCCCATAAAGTGATGGGACCGGATGCCATGATCTTCATTTTCTGAATGTTGAGCTTTAAGCCAACTTTTTCACTCTCCACTTTCACTTTCATCAAGAGGCTTTTGAGTTCCTCTTCACTTTCTGCCATAAGGGTGGTGTCATCTGCATATCTGAGGTGATTGATATTTCTCCCGGCAATCTTGATTCCAGCTTGTGCTTCTTCCAGTCCAGTGTTTCTCATGATGTACTCTGCATATAAGTTAAATAAGCAGGGTGACAATATACAGCCTTGACGTACTCCTTTTCCTATTTGGAACCGGTTTGTTGTTCCATGTCCAGTTCTAACTGTTGCTTCTTGACCTGCATACAGATTTCTCAAGAGGCAGATCAGGTGGTCTGGTATTCCCATCTCTTTTAGAATTTTCCACAGTTTATTGTGATCCACACAGTCAAAGGCTTTGGCATAGTCAATAAAGTAGAAATAGATGTTTTTCTGGAACGCTCTTGCTTTTTCCATGATCCAGCGGGTGTTGGCAATTTGATCTCTGGTTCCTCTGCCTTTTCTAAAACCAGCTTGAACATCAGGAAGTTCATGGTTCACATATTGCTGAAGCCTGGCTTGGAGAATTTTGAGCATTACTTTACTAGCGTGTGAGATGAGTGCAATTGTGCAGTAGTTTGAGCATTCTTTAGCATTGCCCTTCTTTGGGATTGGAATGAAAACTGACCTTTTCCAGTCCTGTGGCCATTGCTGAGTTTTCCAAATTTGCTGGCATATTGAGTGCAGCACTTTCACAGCATCATCTTTCAGGATTTGAAATAGCTCAACTGGACTTCCATCACCTCCACTAGCTTTGTTCGTAGTGATGCTTTCTAAGGCCCACTTGACTTCACATTCCAGGATGTCTGGTTCTAGGTCAGTGACCACACCATCATGATTATCTGTGTCGTGAAGATCTTTTTTGTACAGTTCTTCTGTGTATTCTTGCCATCTCTTCTTAATATCTTCTGCTTCTGTTAGATCCATACCATTTCTGTCCTTTATCGAGCCCATCTTTGCATGAAATGTTCCCTTGGTATCTCTAATTTTCTTGAAGAGATCTCGTCTTTCCCATTCTGTTGTTTTCCTCTATTTCTTTGCACTGATGGTTGAAGAAGGCTTTCTTATCTCTTCTTGCTATTCTTTGGAACTCTGCATTCAGATGCTTATATCTTTCCTTTTCTCCTTTGCTTTTCACTTCTCTTCTTTTCACAGCTATTTGTAAGGCCTCCCCAGACAGCCATTTTGCTTTTTTGCATTTTTTTCCATGGGGATGGTCTTGATCCCTGTCTCTTGTACAATGTCACGAACCTCATTCCATAGTTCATCAGGCACTCTATCTATCAGATCTAGGCCCTTAAATCTATTTCTCACTTCAAAAACTAGCAAGGGGGCACTCTTTCTGTCCCCTTACGATATCTGTGTCAGAAGCTTTCCCTGTCTCTATTATACTTTAATAAAACTTTGCTACACAAAAAGCTCCAAGTAGTCAAGCCTTGTCTCTGACCCAGAATCGAAATCCTCTCCTCCAGAGGTCACGAATCCCAGCATAACACATGGCTTTCAGCAGCAACCTTTCACCTTCAAGACAGAATACCATCCCCATTCTTGCCGCTGAGCAGGAAGAGGCTCCAAGGGGTAAGTCAAATAGTATTTGAACCCAGGAGAGCCTCACTCTTCCTTTTATGACAGTTGCCACTTGGAGTTGTTTTTCATCAAAATTCCTTACTACCTAAGTTCTTGGAAATTCTTCCTTTAATGAAAAGTATATTATTCTAGGACTCAGGTGTCATTTTCAGGAGTAAAATCCAGCAGAATCCCCAAAGACAGGCAAACAAATTTTATAGGAACCTGAAAAGTTTACTTGATTGTTCTTTAAAAACAAACTCACAATAAGGAAAAGCAGTACTATAGGGAAATATCTCTCCAAATTATTTTGTTAGACTTCACGGGGAGGGAAGGAAAGTGTGGGAACAAGGAGGCTCTCATGGTTGTGACAAGGGACTTCTTTTCTATTTGATGGGCAAAGTAATCCAAATGTACACCAGACTACAGAAAACACGGTGATTCAGGGGAAATCACTGAACTTGAAGTCAGAAAAGTTGGTTGCACTGCTCTCTCCAATTCTTGAAAGCCATGCAACCTTGGACAGATCATCCGACAAGATCTAATTTGTCTGTGAAATAAGGATAATAAAATCTTTTTTCCCCTAGTTTATTGGTTTATGAGAAGATTCAAATGAAATTATAAATACCTAAAATATATATTTTATATATACAACTTTGCAGGCAATAAAGTGTTATCCAAATGTAAGACATCATTTTTATTATAAAGAATGAAATCATTGGAAGCAGACTAGAGAAAATGATGCAATTTAATCCACTGCTCTGTTGTCTTGCCAGATACCAGGTATTTGAAGTATGGGAGATAGCAGGGGTTTACATGTAATAGGAGATCATCATTTACTAAACAAATGAGCCAGGCTCCAAATAGGTGTGCTTTTACTTAAAACATTTATGTTGCCAGAATTTTATAATAGCAGTGTTTTGCGAAGTTTTACAACAGAATTACTTGGGGTGCCTGTTAAAAAATACATACCCCAAGGCACTGCGAGCCTCTCTGAAGAGGGGAAGACAGGTCTGCTCCCTTTACAAACTGCCCAAGTGATTCTAAAGGACACCAAAACTTAAGATTGAGTATAATACGGAACATCCTTCAAGATAAATCGATGTAAGCTATGAAGCTTTTACTTGAGGAAGATTTTCATTTAATACAACTGCTTTGGTGTAATAGGCACTTCTTTGTGAGTGTTAGGTAGGTAGACTAGGGAAAGGAGTCCTAAATGGCAGTGGCTAAAAGACAAAGAAGGGAAAAGCCCGCGAAAATAGAACAAAAGAAGGTCTGAGGACCGGGGTCAGGACCTCAGGTGAAACAAACAACACTCCGGGCTGGCCCAATTTACATAGGACAGGCCCAGGGAGAGATAAACATATAAAAAGAGGAGCCAAAGCTAGCTCTCTCTCTCTCTCTCTCCCACATGCTGGGGCACTCTTCTCTTCGTGTCTTTGGATCAACGTGTCCTCACGCCTCAGAGATGGATTTTCCTGCTATCTTCTAAATAAAATAGAGCTGTAACACTGAGCTGTAACACTGATTTGTCTAAGAGCTATAACATGGTCCTTTCGAGACCTGAGAGCTATAATGCGGTCTATCCAAGACTTGAGAACTGTGACACGCCGAGAGGGCTTTAATGTCCGTCACTCCAAATCTTTGTTGTAACGAGACCAAGAACCGAGGAACATATACTCATGTGACATGAGGACAGGCTTAGATCTCCCGCCCCTCAAGAGCCATTGAATGCCACAAAGTGGCAGACATTATGGGTCATCTGTTTTCACTTTCATGCATTGGAGGAGGAAATGGCAACCCACTCCAGTGTTCTTGCCTGGAGAATCCCAGGGACGGTGGGGACTGGTGGGCTGCCGTCTATGTGGTCGCACAGAGTCGGACACGACTGAAGTGACTTAGCAGCAGCAGCAGCAGTGGTTAGTGCATAATCTCATTTCTATGGATCTGGGAACACAAGCGTGATAACCTCATCATTGTCTCCTGTGCTTCCATTGACTTTTTCTTGTTTTTTTGTCTTAATAAAGTTTCAGTTCCCTAAAGGTGAAGCATTCCATGTAAGCTTCATTTGTAAGCAATCCTTCTTAACTTCATTATATCTATAAAAGAGCTGAGAGAGTACAGGTAACAGCATGGTGGTTAGCGACTGTATGATAATGAATATTAACACTGGATTAACCCTCGGTTTCCTTTTGGCATAAAAAAATACTGATTTGGGCATTCAGGAAATGTCAATTATGCTTTCAACCTTTGAACTTCTGACTTTTGGGGTTTTTTTAGGAACAAGTTACTCTTTCAAGGTAGGAATGAAGTTCATTTTGTGAGTTACTTCAATTCTTCCACGACAGTGTTGGAAGCAGCTAATTTAATTATTTCACTTTATTTTCACACAGAAACATGGCACAAGTCTCAAGGGTACCACTAAAGTAATGGTGCTGCTAACCATATTGCACACTGTGACCCACCACGACATTATTTAGTTGCATCTCCAAATTATAAAAAGCATGGTGTGCCATTACAGATGAGAAGAGGCATGCAGAAGTGAGGGGAAGCAGCTTGTCTCCAGTAGGAATGACAGCCAACCAAGAAAGATTATTATGCATCAATCACAAAATTAAATTCTAGTCATATGCTTCTCATCTGATACTCATACTAACCTTATGAGTTAAGTATTACACCTATTTTACACACAAGGAAATGGAGTCACAGAACAGAAAAGCAGCCTAAAATTATGTAGCTCATGAAGAACAGAGATTATGAATAAAAACTCAACTTTTTTTTAAACACGATTTTTTTATCCCAAGATCTACAGTGTTCCTTAGATGCTATCATCCTCAAAATTGTGCTTGGATAACCTATTTTCCAAAACCAGGAATTTACTTACTAGACCATAGTCATGATAAATGCAGTGATACAAATGATAACATTTGATGTTTGGCTTAAGAAGAAAATAAATTCTGCATTTTCTCTCTGGCGTTTGCAACTTGCAATTGACAAGGATATAATTATATATAACTGTAGGAAGCTGCAACAACATACCCAGTTTGAGGAGAAGATATGTATTTACTTCCAAAGTAGAAAATGATGCCATAGCAATTTCTTTGCTTACTCGACTAACATTTATAAGATACCTACAATTTGCCCCGTGCTGAAAAAGGAAGTAGGAATATAAACATGAACAAAACGCTATGGAATAGAGAAATAAATAATAGTGACTGCCCTGAAGGACAGTGGAGAAAGGAGAGGTTTTAATAAAACAGAAGATACTGTTTTCCAGTTTGGAAATAGTCAAGTCTCTGCTGTCTTCATGAAGAAAAGTGAACTGCTCTTTCTGAATGTCCCATTCAGAAAGTGGAAGTGGAAGAACCCCTATCACTGGAAGGCCTGCACTCTGGTCTCACAAACCCTGAATCCACCGACTATGCTCATCGGATACCTTGTTGGGCAGATGCTAAAGTAAGTGTAGAAGGGTTCCTGAAGCAGTTCATCTCTCAGGTGGAGAAAATGGATTGTAAAAGGTCCAAGCCTTTCCCCCTTTAGCTGCTTATAGAGAAAGAGAAGTCTTTCACATAAGAAGTTGAGCTAGAGGGACTGACAGGGGATACTCTGCCTGGCACCCCAGGAACACGAGGCAGAAGTCCTTTCTTCAGGTATTCTAATTCCAGCTAAACCTTCACAACAGATTGTGGGAAATGGTGCAGAAAGTCCAGAAAGGCCAGGGGATGGGAGAACCAGGCAAGGTGTTTTTCTGGCTTTCTCCTTTCCACTTCCAACTGGACTTCCCAGAGTCCCTCCCACTGGTGCAGTTTTCTCTTTGGGTTCAACATCCTTAGAGGAGTGCACCATGCACTACAGGGTCTCATCCGCTTGCCTCTGTGCTTTCCCATCTTTCTAGCTCCCATCTCCCCTCTCCCTCACCACAGCGCATACTCTGGTTTCAGACACACAGAACTTCTTACCCACTAGAATGTTCCCTTTGATCATAGTTTATGACCCAAAGGAAGAGCTTTCTGGTCTATTGCTCCTTCCCCAACTCCAAGGTCTTCCCTGGTGGCTCAGATGATAAAGAATCTGTCTGCAGTGCAGGAGACCAGGGTTGGAAAGATCCCCTGGAGAAGGGAATGGCAACCCTGGTATTCTTGCCTGGAGAACGCCATGGACAGAAGAATCTGACAGATGACAGTTCATGGGGCCCCAAAGAGTCTGACATGACTGAAGGACTAATGCACACCCCCCCAGAGTTCCCCAGCAGAAGAATTAGTTGCTCCCTCTTAGGTGTTCCTATAGTTCTCTACCACAAACAAGGCACTTCTCATGTTGCATTATTATAAATGGCCATTTTTATGGCCAGATTGTAACTCTTGTAAACAGAGGGACTCTCATTTTTCCCTCTTTATATTCCCAGCACTTAGCATAGTTCTAGGGCACACAGTAAGCCCCAGTAAGTGTTTGCTGAGTGACTGAATTGATAGGGTCACACTCCTCCCATCCCCCACCCCTGAATCATACTTATGTATTTGTTCCTTATCCTCCTGCTTTAACACACATCCTCACCAATAACACAGCACAATTAGCCTGTGAGGAAAAGGGAGCAATCTGAGAATGAATTCCAAATGAAATGTGGTACCTCTCTAGAGCCTATGTCTTGGTGACTCTGCAAGAACAAACTTCTAAGGTTTTTGCTTATTAGACAGTTTAATAAAACAAGCCATCTTCCAGGCTTTATGATAGTCCCACCCTCCCATTCTAAGAAGAAATAATGTATCACCATCTTATCCATCTTTCTCTTTTTCATTTATTCATTTCACACAAGTATTTATTGAACACTTACTACATAGTAGGTAGTATTCTAGGATCTGGGATATGGTAGTGAACCATAATTCTTCAGTGATCTTTTGATCTTTTTATTCTAGTGGCAGAAAGAGACTGATTAATATATAAGATAAATGAGTTAAATATATACTATGTATGGTCACGATAAGTCCTAAGGAGAAAAAGATAAAAGAGGGAAGAGAGACAAAAGTGTAGGGGAGTTAACATTTTAGATAGTAGAGTCAAAGGAGGCCTTCCAGACATTGAGTAAATTGAGGAAGGAAGCTGAGGAGCAGGACATGAAGATACCCAGGAGAAGAGCATTCCAGGCAGAGGGAACCACAGGGCAAAGGTCCTGAGGTGGGATGTGTCTGGCATGTTCAAGAATCAGCCAAGAGCTACTGTGGCAAGATTAGAGTGAGCCAAGGAAGGCATGTGGGAGAGGAAGTCAGGGAGCTAAAGGTGATCAGAGGAGGCCATGGAACTGAGAACCAAGGTTTCAGAAGGACCAGATGTGTGGATGTTGAATTCAGTAAGAGTTATGCCAGTAGTATTAGGTAAGGTAACTACAAGTCAAGAGCTAAAGTGGTTAAGAAACCAGGGGAGGGACATCCCTGGTGGTCCAGTGGTTAAGAATCTGTCTGCCAATTAGAGGACATGGGTTCAATCCTTGGTCTGGGTTGATCCCACATGCCTCAAGTCAACTAAGCTTGTGTGCCACTGCTTAATCCTGTGCAGCTTGGAGTCCATGAACCACAACTAGAGAAAGCCCATGCACAGCACTGAATACCCAGCACAGCCATTAAAAAATAAAATTAATTAAATAAATAAAGTCAACTTCTCTTACTTCCTTTCATCATTCTTTCCCTGTTTTCAGTTTTTTTCATTGTTTTATCTTTTCCTCTCTACCCTTCTCTTATCTTTATTCATAACTTTGGCTTATCCTACATTTTGCTGTTCTATTTTTTAAAAAGCTTTTTATTGGAATAGAATTGATTTACAATCTTTTTTTTTTTATTAGTGGTAATTTTCTCTTTAAATTTCCTTCCTGTATTATCATATTTTATGCCTCTAGGTCATCCTTCTATATTCTTTTAAACTTTCCTTTGGATATGGGTCATCTTTTCTCAAGCTTTTCTCTTTTCTTATTTATTTTCAGTTCTTCTCTCTAGGAATGATCCATGTGGTTGTTTGTTCTAAGGATGCTTTGAAAGCCTCTGAAATTACACCTGGGAATATGCTGCCAGTTGAGAATTGCTTAGTGTCTTACCTCCTTAGCATATAAAAATGACTCTTTTTCTTACCTGTACTCTGACGGGTTCCATCCAGTGCTCCAGAGTGTCAGTAGTGACATTCTCAGGAAGGATTACAGGATCATTAGGGAGGACGGTACACAATGGGGAACACACTGCACCTGAAGGAACAGAAATTTACGATAGACTTCATGCATCTCAGTGTTTCACTTCCTGGAATCATTAGCTTTGTTTTTCAAAAACAATTGCTTTCTATATTGTGTTGTTGTTGTTCAGTCGCTAAGTCATGTCTGACTCTTTGCAACGTCATGGACTGCAGCACACCACACTTCCCTGTCCTCCAGTGTCTCCTGGAAGTCTGCTAGAATTCATGTCCATAGAGTCCATCATTCTACATTGTAGATCACCTCATTAACATGGTCACAGGCAAGGCTGATACTCATTGACTATGCACCTGTAGGGATGCTCCTACACTCACAAGTAAAGAACCACTGCACCAAGTTAAGTCCCTGGCTCCAAGTGCTCTTCCCCTTTCTGGTCACATATACCCCTTCCTCTAGAATCCCTGAAATCTCTGTATGACCCAGCAATAAAAGATTTAATTCCTGCTCTGCAGACCTCTGAGACCCCACTCCAGGACTCTGGCCAGCTAAGGTCTATACTGATTGGTTGATGCCTTTTAAGTACTTTTAATAGCATTTCTGCTTATATGATTTCCTGAATCTGATAATTGCAGGATCTATTATCTAAAAACTTTACTAACTGGGGAGAAAATGGCCCAGAAATCATGAAGGTGGATTTATAGTGCCTGAAACACTGAAGATCATTACTCTGGTAGCCAAGAAACCTACTGATTAAAAGAGGAAATGAGGAGAAAACAAAAGCAGAGACTTTGG
Organism: Bos grunniens; assembly: GCF_055505025.1. Taxonomy (NCBI): domain Eukaryota; kingdom Metazoa; phylum Chordata; class Mammalia; order Artiodactyla; family Bovidae; genus Bos; species Bos grunniens. The sequence goes on from NC_141180.1 coordinate 23,073,598, forward strand.
TCCTGTGGTGGCCTTTCAAAGGAAAATCCCACTCTATTTCTTTGTACATGAAGCCTGAGTATCTTCTAAAATTCTATTCAAAGAAGGCAGACTCTCAAGGTTCTCTATTTCCTCATCTAAAGATTTTATGATCTCCAAGTTTCTTTTCAGTGTTATCTATACTCCTGTTTTACACTGACTTGTATAACTCAAAGAATTACATGAATCTTAAGGACTCTACACATGTTAGCATATGATACATTAATGTAGAAATTAGAGGGTGGGGATATAAGAATTTTCTCATGAGGCACCACGCAAGAAGCACAGTCTCAGCATCTAACTACTCCTTGTCTGGCCACAAGATTTTTCAGTGCAAACAGTAAATTGAAGATGGTAAAAAACAGTCTCAGAAACTAACAAGCTTTCTCATTAACTCAAGTTTTATCTACTGGCGTTACACATGTTAGAATGACTTGGAAAATTACTCCTTGCTCATGCAATTAAAAACTTAGGGTTAGTCTCAACACTTTTTTTCACAAACAGGATCTCTTTTCTATGATGCTTAAGTTCACACAGAGCCAATTTGAGTTAATTTCACTTTGAATTATCCCTGGCCACAGAGACTTTTATCTTCACTTGCTTCATAATTCGAAAAGACATATGCACCCCGATGTTCAATACAGCACTATTTACAATATCCAGGACATGGAAGCAACCTAAATATCTATCAACAGATGAATGGATAAAGAAGATGTAGCACATATATACAATGGAATATTATTTAGCCATAGAAAGGAAAGAAATTGAGTCATTTGTAGAGACATGGATCTACCTAGAGACTGTTATACAGAGTGTAGTAAATCAGAAAGAGAAAAAAAAAATTGTATATTAATACATATATCATTGGAAAAGACCTTGATGCTGGGAAAGATTGAGGGCAGGAGGAGAAGGGGACGACAGAGGATGAGATGGTTGGATGGCACTACTGACTCAATGGACATGGGTTTGGGTGGACTCTGGGAGTTGGTGATGGACAGGGAGGCCTGGTGTACAGCAGTTCATGGGGTTGTGAAGAGTTGGACACAACTGAGCTACTGAACTGAACTGAACTGAATACTTATATATGGAATCTAGAAAAATGGTACAGACGAACCTATTTGCAGGGCAGGAATAGAGACACAGACATTGAGAATATACACGTGGACACAAGAGGCAAATGAAGGGTGGGATGAATTGAGAGAGGAGCATTGACATTTATACATTACCATGTGTAAAATAGATAGCTAGTGGGAACCTGCTGTATAACACAGGGAGTTCAGCTTAGTGCTCTGTGATGACCTAGATAGGTGGGGTGGGGGGTGGGAGGGGGTCCAAGAAAGGACGAATATATGCATACATATAGCTTATAGGAGCAGAGAAGGCAATGGCACCCCACTCCAGTACTCTTGCCTGGAAAATCCCATGGACGGAGGAGCCTGGTGGGCTGCAGTCCATGGGGTGGCTAAGAGTTGGACACGACTGAGCGACTTCGCTTTCACTTTTCACTTTCATGCTTTGGAGAAGGAAATGGCAACCCACTCCAGTGTTCTTGCCTGGAGAATCCCAGGAACGGGGGAGCCTGGTGGGCTGCCGTCTCTGGGGTCGCACAGAGTCAGACACAACTGAAACGACTTAGCAGCAGCAGCAGCTTATTCACTTCATTGTGCAGCAGAAAGTAACACATTGTAAAACAACTATCCCCCAATTAAAAAAGAAAAGTTGTCCCTAGGTTCTGGAGCCAGGTTCACCATAGAGAAAGAATGGCTGCTGATCCAGGCAATCAAAGACAATCTCAAATTGCTCCTTTGGGAACTCTCTGCTCAAGGTACAGCAGCAGAGAGAATGAAGCAGGTGTCCAATGCATGTGTGGTATGTGGCTACACATTCCCACCTTTCCTCTTTGAACTACAACTCCTACCAAAAATCAATCCATTTTCAGGCTATACTGGGTAACAAATCACTCAGCAGCACCACCAACATTACATGTGTGTGGAGGAGTGGGGGAAAAAAAAAAGTGTCATAAATTTCATTTTAACCGAAGCAGCTCAAAGTCAACTTGGATTTCTGTCCACTCCTCAGGCAGAATGATGGAGCTGATCTAAGACCCAGCCAGGCCTGATAGAAGGATTACTTGAGAGCAGAAGTCAGACTCTCTTCCCAAACATACCTATCCCGTATCCTTGTTGACACTTGTACTCCACGAGTTTCGGCTCCGAGGTGGGTGGTGGGCATTCCCCTTGCAGGTTCTCACATAACTTGAACTCCTCACTCCACACTCCCTCCTTCGTGCAGCGGATGGGAAGCTAGAATATCAAAAGTTGAAAACATGGACATTATAGTTTTGCTAACTTCTTTTAAGGTGTGGGCAAAAGTGGTCTGCTTAAATGGTAGCATTCTCCAATTGTAGAACCTGGACTAAAAGACACTATTAAGATAATAAACTATGTTGCTATTGACTTTTCCCCCAAAAAGTCAAGACAAGTTTTTTACTGTTTTGATGTGAAGGAATCATGAATAATTTTGTCATTAGAAAATCATTAACAGTGTGTCTTCCTTTGGATATAAGGATACAGTAAGCTACCAAATGGGACCCATGTATTCTGAGATAGCCTTGGGAAATTTTTTTCCCAGACGGTGTCATTTTTGCATTGATCCATTCATACTCTCCCACAAATGCTGCTTGTGGCAGATGTCAGATTTTTTGCAAGATGAGTTTGAGCCAGTGGGACTAATTCATAATTTTTCTGAAGGTGCTTTTTGCTTTTCTGTCTGGTTGAATGGACACGTCATAGCTGCTTTTCGTCTCATCAAAGTTCTATTCCCTTTTTCTACATGTGTGCTTGTTTGTGTAACTCTTGGCTTCATGTCCCCAGTAATCACTAAATATCTTATATGCAGAACATAGAGAATAGCACTAACTCACAAAGCCCAAGAAAATAAGATTTTAGAATTACAGATAAACTCTCCCTTCATCCGGCCAACTCCTTGAGCCCTTAAACAATTAGTGCGAGCAGGTGTGCTTGATTTCCCAGGGGACTCATTTCATGGAGTATTCTTTTCACATGTGTCCTGTGGGCTTTACCTTGGAGTACTGAACATTGAGATAAAGGCACGTGCCAGGAGAGAAGGTAAAGTCATTGATCTCTGCTTAGGAAGTCTGCTTAACTTCCTGTCTCTGGTTTGTGTAGGGTACTTGAAAGGCTTCTAAAATAAAATTGACTTTAGTCGCCCAACCACGATAAGACTGTGGTTTTTGTTTGAGACCTCTTGCGCCAAAATCCTAGGGAGAACAACAGTCCAACAGTGCTTTCAGCTTTGCCTTTGCTGAGGAATTTGTGTTTCTGTTCAAGACTGTTTTCTATTAAAAAGTATGATACCAGCATTTCTAGCCAAGTTAGTTTGGGGAAATCACATTGCCAAATCAGAATCTGAGCCTTTTTGCAGTTTACTCAGGTATCTAACCTATCAGGTTGTTCTTCTTATCCAAGAGGAGAGAATATTCCAAGAATGTAGCATCTTCTGAATTCCCTATTAAATGATATCAACATCTCTGGTTAGAATCCCAACTTAGCCCCTGTCTGTTGCCATTCATTTAGATTATTTTATTCAACATTCTCGGATTGGTCACCAAGATTGGAGCACAGCCTGCTCCAAAATAAAGTTCAAGTCATCCTTACCCTTTTACTTTCCTGGTTACATTTGACCAAACACTGGCTGTTGAGCTCAAAGCCATTGGTGCATTCATACATGCCTTCAAAGACAGGGGAGGGGGGCTTGCACACCACTGGGACACAGCTGCCTTGCTCCCAGATTCCACTCTCCAGGCACTGAATCTTCAGGGACTTCCTGACAAGACAAAACAAAAGAGTCCATCAGAATCCTCAAGGGGGTTATGGGAGAAGTCTGGACCCTCAGCAACATGGGACAAGGATTAGCTAATAGATGGGAGCAGTTGGTTCTTGTTAGCCCAGTGTCTTACCTCTTCATCCTAATTTCTAAGCCATGGAAGGAAAAACAGTAATAATGCACTTTACATCAGTGATTGCATTGTTATGTAGTAATATTGATATACTCCTCTCCAGAGACCTTGTTAACTATCTATGCAGCGTCTAGATTTTGCAATTGGGTTTTCTCTAAGGTTGTCATCTTGGAGCAGTCTCACACTTAAGTGCACTGGGAAATACCAGGTAGGATGGTGTACAGCAAAGGTTATCACACACTCAGGGGACTACCCAGAAATCATCTGAGGATCATCAGTATTAATATGGTAATGGAATCAATGAAGCTGCCAATATTTATTGGTTCTCCAGAGAGGAGAAAAGATACAGCAGTGGGGGGTCTTCTTAAAACAGAAGCTCTTACCCTGAATTTCATAAGGGCAAGAGTATTGCTGGAAATGACTATGGCCATTTTGTTTGCTGGCAAGTCCATTTTTTTTTCTTGGAAAGTTTTCATAGCTTTCATCAGATTCTCAAAGTAGACATGACTCAATAGTGTCCTGGAATAACTGCCCTTCCTTCCCATGCAGAGATACGGCCTCCACCCAGAAGAACTGCATTTGAGGTAGTCGATAATCAGCAGGATTAGGTCTTACCACTTCAAACTCCATCCCATTTCCTTCCTAACTCATTGCCAAACTGAAAGTGCTTTCCATTTGCTGTTTTAACACATCCAGTTCTGATTCAGAACATTCCCAGTCAGATAATCTTGTGATTCTAAAATAGAAATAATCCTTTGTCCATTGATTCAAGGGCTTCCCTGGTGGCTCAGTGGTAAAGAACCTGCCTGCCAATGCAGGAGAAGCAGGTTCAATCCCTGGGTCAGGAAGATCCCACGGAGGAGGAAATGGCAACCCACTCCAGTATTCTCGCCTGGGAAATCGCATGGACAGAGGAGCCTGGCCGGCTACAGTCCACGAGGTTAGAGAGTCAGACACGCCTTAGCGACTAAACAACAACAACCACTGATTCAATCACATGATGGCCTTGAATTGTTATTTTCCAGTATCATGATGCCCTTTGAAAATTTAAATATGGCCCTCACCCACACACTTTTAATGGACTTCTGTACAATGCCTCCTGCATGCTTTGCCAGTATTCTAATATTATACTAGTATAACATTTATCAAATTATTTTATAAATGTGTATATGTTTGTCTTTCCCACTAGGCTGGAAGCTGCCTGAAGGCAAGGATTGTGTTTTATTCTTAATTTCAATTCCCAAGAACAACAACAAAAAATCTGTCTTATATTAGGCATTAATGAAACATTTACCAAACTGAATTAGTTAACCAAAACTCACAGTGCATTAAGCACACTGCAGAGCACACAAAATATTTTAGTAAACCAAATCACCAGGATAGCTCTACTGAAGTAGTATTATCATTCCCATTTCATAGATAAAGAAACTACTCCAAGATGTTCAGTAATTTTACCAAGATCCTACAGCCCAGAATGTAGTTGATTTTGAGTAATTTAAATAAATTTTAATAGTTTAACATTATAAATTTTAATAGTTTAACATTATATATTTTAGTAGTTTAAAGGGCTTTTCTCATATCTCAGTCAGTAAAGAATCCACCTGCAATGCAGGAGACCCGGATTCGATTCCTTGGTCTGGAAGATCCCCTGGAGAAGGAAATGGCAGCCCTCCAGTATTCTTGCCTGGAAAATCCCATGGACAGAGGAGCCTAGCGTGCTACAGTCCATGGGTTCGCAAGAGTCGAATACGACTTAGCTACTAAACCACCACAGTAGTTTAACGTATTTTAACAGTATCCATTTAGATATTCATGAAGGAGTACTTAATTTACGGTTAAACAGTTATTTAGATTCATATTCATACCTTCATCCCCAGTAGTATTCTAGGAAAGAAGGCTGATTTTATGACTGGAATTCTTTAGCATCATAGTTTATTTGGACATATGTCTAGTATCTGTCAATAATAAATATTATTTTTGAGCTATATTTCAGGTGTTTGGCAAAATACCTACACACATAATTTCATCAAATCCCCCAAATATCAGTTAAAGGTAAATATTATTATCCACATTTCAGGGAAGAAAACTGAGCCTGAGAGATTTAAAGCTAGCTCAAAGATCCACAGTTAAAGCTGCAGACAGGATTTGGACCCACATCAGCCTGCCATTGAATCCTATGGTCCTTCCTGGGTCAGGTTCTTCTGCATGTTATGCTCTACAATCCACTTTGAGTATCCATAACATCTCTTCTCCACTTTGAGTATCCATAACATCTCTTCTCTACTGAACAGTCCTTTATTCAGGTGCCACATTTGTAAGTGTGACCAAAAAAAGGAAAGAAAAGAAGATTCATTTGAAATTTTTGCATTGAGCAATAAATTACATATAGAAAACTGCATAACTTGGTATACAGCTCAAGAATTTTTACATGTGAATAACCTGGGTACTCATCACTCGGATCAAGACACAGAGAATTTCCAGTCCCCCTAAAAATCTCCCTTCACAACTGAATACCCCTGCAATCCATACTTTTCTGACTTTCATCAGTGTGGATTTATTTTGCCTGTTCTTGAACTTGATATAAATGAAATCATGCACCATGTACTACATGGCTTCTTTCCCCAAAGGAAGATGACATTTTCAAAATGTCTTCTCAAATCTATCTTCGAGGAAGTGTAGGCAGTTCTTTTTACTATAATGAAGCTCTTGTTTGTCTCTCTCCAAGACTGGATATTCTACTCCTTTTTCACGCTACAGAGTTTATATCCTTCCAGAGACTCTCCTTTCTACCACGTCCCACAGATGAAATCCGCCCCCAACCTCGGCTGAACTGACATCCCCCGGCTGCAGAGAGCAGGCAATACCATTGACACCAGGGGAGAGGCAAGTCTGTAAACCTTGCATGTCAGCATGGTTATAAAGGAAAACCCTTGCTTGGCTAGGACGACAATATTTGACTTCGTGTGGTATTTTTCTCTGAATTGGTTGGAACGCTTAAACCATGGAAACAGTCCTGTGTTTCCTTGCCCAGAGTGAAGAGCCATTCAAGAATGTCGATTTCATATATCTCTTTGCCAGTTTAATAACCTCAGAGGCGAGGGTAGACAGATCACACTTGGCTGGGGAAGAGTGAGTTGGATGTTGTGGGTGGTACCCAGGCAACGTGACCGGCCCTGTGCTGCAAACTACCTGTCATATCGGTGACAAGGGAGGAAGAAGGCTGTGAGGTGGCCGGAAGCAGCACAGTTCACATTGGTGCCCCAGAGGAGGCATTACAGGCAGGACAAGGGACAGACTGGGAGAGTCCTGATTCCCTAGGAAATATCTTTTCCTTCTTATAAGAGTTCCTATGCCCCCTCCACCTCAAGGATTCTCCTCACAGTTTCATCTCCCTTATACAGGGGCTGGCTTCTGCATGTCACCCAAGCAGATGACACAACTCAGGCTCCACCCACACACTTCTCACAAAGCATTTGATTGGTCCGTTCCTCATAGCCCCGGTGGTCTCACAGCTCCACGGTGCATATCTATATGGGTTTATGAAATAAGAGCCCCTGGTATGGAGGTTGACACTTGAGTGCCATAGGCTGGTTCTTTTCATTTTGTTCAAAAAGGTACTGTGATTGCAGGAGGAATTGAGGGCGTCTTGTATTTCCTCCCAGCTTCAGAAAATTTTATTTCCATGTAGGTCCCTGAAGAGGACTAAAGCCTATATCGCAAAGGCAGAACTTTAATCCCCAGTGATACCCAAACTGCCTCTGTGTTTCTTCTAGTTTGGTGATCTTGAGGAGTAATCTCTGACACTTAAAAAATCATTATGAAAACATTGGTTTTTTCAGAATGGTCCACCTTCTTTGTGTAATGTGTATGAATTTAAAAAAGAGAGAGAGAGATTTCTTATGTCATGAAGTGAATCAGTTTGCATTTTAAAGAAGGATGGTATTCGATATTAGACAAAGCACACAGGCAGGTCCTCACCAGGACAGATTCCAAGACTTTTTTGATAATCTAGTGCAAGTGCCTTTCAACTGAGATATTCTATTGACTCAAAGCTTTCTGCATTTTCTTTATCCTGATGGAGTAAGAGAGGCTAAAACATCTCATTTTACAGGCAGGAAACTGCACATTAATAACTATGAACTGACTTGCTCAATGCCACACAGCAAGCTAGTCACTGGCAAAAGCAAGGATAGAATTCAGAGTTTTGCAATCATAACGTAACACCCCAACCATTAGAACAATGGTTTCCAAATGACATTTGTAGACCAGCCCACCAAACTCATGTAGGAACTGTATAAAAACTAGATTGTCTAAGTTTCATGGAATTGGCCTCACACTCTTTATTTTTTAATTTGTCAGCAGTCTAATATGTAGTTAGGTTGGCAAACTGCTAAAATCTATGCTACTTTCCTATGCTAGTAAAAATAAACCATAGGTATAGAAATCAGAGTGCAAAATCACCCACCTAACAACACCAGCCAAAAGACTGGATGTTTAGCAAAGACCAAAGAGGACAGTTACAGCCAGACAACTTACTCTGTAAATGGTACCATGAAGGGTTGGGGGTCGGGGAAGGTTTATATTTATTTTCCCTCTAACTACTCCAGACAAATCACCACAATTTCCAAGTTAGAAGATGCTTTTTTCCAATTTTCAGAACATGTGGTATCCACCTAGTACTGAAAATCCAGCTGTGCTCTTTCTGCTTCTTACATCATTGCCAGAAATAAAGATCTTGTAATCAAAACTTGGCTGAAAGTTTGATTGATGTTGCTCGAGGCACACGTGAGTCTATCCCATCCTTCTATCACTACTGCAGGGTTTTCAAAAGTAATATTTATTTTCCATTGGAGAAAATAAAAGTATGATTATTGAGTCCAAGGGAATTATCATGTCTTTACTGATCAAGGGCATCTGGTGTCTCCAATGAGTAGTCCTTCATGAGTAATAATAATATTAACAGAAAAACAATAAAATACTGAGTATTGAAGTGCTAGGCATTGTACTGAAGGATATATATCTATAGCATTTCCCCTCAAACCCATTCTGTGTGATAAGATCTATCATTACCTGAGTTCTTGATTCCCTTCTCTCCACAGATGCTCTTCTCCAATCATTCCTAGCTCAACAAATGATACCACCATCTATGCTGTTGCCCAAACTTGATATGTAGGAGACATCCTTGATTTCACTCTTCACCCCAATCTTATATTTTCCCCAAGCTCCCATTTGCTCATGTTCTATCAGTAGGGCCTCTTAGTTTTACCTCCCAAATATCTCCATCTGTCCCCACATCTCTTGCATCTCTACTGCCGTGAGCACTAGCCCACATTCTTAGTGCTCATCTCCCAACTAGAGACTTCACTTCTCCTCTGGACCCCTTCCTTCCTGGTCCAGAAACACCAGTCAGAGGGATACTTTGTAAAAACAAACAAATAAATCAGAATGTCATTTTCCTGCTTAGGATATTCCAATTGCCTCCTGTTACATGAAAAATAAAATCCAAACTTTTTTGCTCATGTGGTCCCGCATGATCTAGCCCAAATTTTTCTGACCTCATCCTATGTCCTTCAAAGAAAAGCTATGACAAACCTAGACAGCATATTAAAAAGCAGAGACATTACCAACAAAGGTCCTTATAGTCAAAGCTATGGTTTTTCCAGTAGTCATGTATGGATGTGAGAGTTGGACCATAAAGAAAGCTGAGCGCCAAAGAATTGATGCTTTTGAACTGTGGTGCTGGGGAAGACTCTTGAGAGTCCCTTGGACTGCAAGGAGATCAAACCAGTCAATCCTAAAGGGAATCAGTCCTGAATATTCATTGGAAGGACTGATGCTGAAGCTGAAGCTCCAATACTTTGGCCATCTGATGCGAAGAACTGACTCACTAGAAAAGACCCTGAAGTGGAAAAGAGTAAAGGCAGGAGGAGTAGTGGACGACAGAGGATGAGATGGTTGGATGGCATCAGTGACTCAATGGACATGCATTTGAGCAAGCTCCAGGAGTTGGTGATAGACAGGGAAGCCTGGCGTGCTGCAGTCTATGGGATCGCAAAGAGTTGGACACGACTGAGCAGCTGAACTGAACTGATACTATGCCCCAGTCATCTTACTTACTTTGTCCACACTGGACTTAGAATCCCAAGCACAACTCAAGCTCTTTCCTGCCAAAGGAAGTTAGTACCATTCTCTCTGCTTCTGATGCTTTTCTTTTTTTTCTTCCCATGGCGGGCTCATCTTCCTATCTAAGGAGAATGTTTGCCACCCGAGAGTATCTTTATTTTATGCCTCTAATGTTTTGGGCTTTCATCAAAACACCTGTACATTTTTACATAGAATGCATACTGTGTAATTATTTCATTTTTTTTCCTATCTCCCCCTTTGGGTTCTGAGCTTGGCGAGGGCAAAATCTCATTTAGTGTTATATCCTCAGCTCTCAGCAAAATGTCTGGTATGGAATAGGTGCCAATAAACACAGGTTCAATGAATGTATAGATGTTCATTTTATAGATTAAGTAAGCAGGTTTAGAAAAATAAAATAACCAGCTTGAGGTTACCTAGCTGGTTAAAGGCAGAGCAGGGATCAGTACAGGCATACCTCATTTTGTTGTGCTTTGTTTACTGCACTTCATAGATACTGCAATTTTTACAAACTGAAGGTTTTTGGCAACTCCGTGTTGGCAAATGATGGTTAGCTTTTTTTTTTTGGCAATAAAGTATTTTTAAATTATGTACATTGGTTTTTAAGACATAATGCTATGGCATACTTAAGAGACTACAGTATCGTGTAAACATAACTTTTATGTGCATTGGGAAGCCAAAAAAATTTGTATGACTTGCTTATTACAATATTTGATTTATTGCAGTGGTCTAGAACCAAATCCCAACTATTTCTGAGGTATGCCCATACCAGGATCTGTCTGATGCCAATACTTAAGTCATAATATGGAAGCACTAGAGTTACTAGAAGTGGAGCTGCACATAAATTACCTCCCTTTACTTTGTGCCTTTGCACCAAGTATCTCAAAGTCCCCCCACGCAGAATATCCTGAAAATGGAAATGTAAGAGTGAGGAGTAACCAGGTCACTCTTTCCGTTACATAGGTTAGGAAACCGAAGTGTTAATTGGCCCAATGTTTTACATGGCATATGGTCTGTTTGGGGGTTAAAATTAGAAAGACTCTTCACTGAGAATATCCTCGCCCGTCTGAGTATGGCTGCAGAACAGCAGCACTGAAATCACCAGGGAGCTTGTTGCAAATGCAGAATCTACAGCTCTACTCAGACTCACTCAGAATCTGCATTTTAACAAAGTCACCAAGTGATTCCTATTCTCATTAAAGTTTAATAATTAGCCTTCTAGACCATTTTAAAAGACTCGGTCCTCTGGTATTCTACCCCACCCCAGAGAGAACCATCAGCGCTTCCAAACACCAGGCCAGCTTTATTAACAAACTGCAGACCTGGTTTCTCAAGCCAGCATCCTAAACGGAGAGCAGCAGACTCCAGGCATAGCTAGTCCACAGCCGATCGCAGTTATCCTGTCTTCTCTCACACCAGGCCGCCTGAAATCCAGCCCCAGTCCACTTGACTAGAAGAGAAACAGTTCAGCAGGGCCAGCACATTGGACACATGGGCTTTGACCTTTCATTCTTCCCTGACTCATAAAAGCGCCTGTAACTTACAAAGCTCCTCTTCCATGTAAAATAGAGCCTCTCTGTGAGAATGAGCAATCTGCTGACCCCTACAATCATGTGGTCACCAGTCTCCTTTGAAGTCCCACCCCTCACTTCTATCTTTGGATTTCCTGCTGTGAACTTTCAGGTCTCCAAATTAGCAGATGCAATAATGTCCTGCCCCTAAGTCTGATCCCCTACCTCAAGTTTGGGGCCCCTTCTTCATCCCTCACTACCACTGCCTAAACTGTCCAACCTTTAGCCTCTCTCACTTCAAGTTCAGTGTGTGTGTGTGTGTGTGTGTGTGTGTGCGCGCGCGCGCGCGTGCACACACACACATGTGTGCAGTCAGTCATGTCTGACTCTTTGTGACCCCATGGACTGTAGCCTGCCAGGCTCCTCTGTCCATAAGGTTTTCCAGGCAAGAATACGGGAATGGTTTGCCATTTCCTACTCCAGGGGATCTTCCTGACCCAGGGATGGAGTTCAATAGCCCCCGCTTAACCTCTTTTCTACGAGTATCTTGGCGCCTCTCATGCATTCTTCACACAGCTGACAGCTATCTTCCTACTAAATCTCCTCAGGTTACCTCCAGATCTAAAAACATCCTGAGGTTTCTCCAATGCCTACAATTTAAAGCCAAACATGTATAATAACTATTAAAATTATTCCTCAGAATTCTGTATCTGTTCCCTTCAGTGTGTGTTTGAAGAGTTAGTGATTACACTGAAATGCAGTGATGAACTGAGTTTAAAACATGGGAACATTAAATAGGAATCTCTTGATTTCGTTGTTTTTTATCATTTAGTCACAGGCATACCTTGAAGATATTGTGGGTTTAGTTCCAGACCACCGCAATAAAGTGAATATCACAATAAAATAAGTTGTAGGCATTTGTTGTTTTCCCACTGCATATAAAAGTTATGTTTACACTATACTATAATCTACTGAGTGTGCAATAGCTTTATATTTAAAAAATGTACATATATTAATTTAAAAATTCTTTATTGCTAAAAAATGCTAACCATCATTAGGACCTTTAGTAAGTCATAATCTTTTGCTGGTGGAAGATTTGAAACATTGCAAGAATTACCAAAATGTGATATAGAGACACTAAATGCCATTAGGAAAATGGTGCCAATAAACTTGCTCCATGCTCAATACAGGGTTATCACAAACATTACATTTGTAAAACAAACACAATTATCTACAAAGCATAATAAAGCAAAGAGCAATAAAATGAGGTATGCCTGTATTTGTCCATTCATATGTTCAGTCTGTGAAGAAAGCTGAACGCTGAAGAATTGATGCTTTTGAACTGTGGTGTTGGAGAAGACTCTTGCAAGTCCCTTGGACTGCAAGGAGATCCAACCAGTCCATTCTGAAGGAGATCAGCCCTGGGTGTTCTTTGGAAGGAATGATGCTAAAGCTGAAACTCCAATACTTTGGCCACCTCATGTGAAGAGCTGACTCATTGGAAAAGACTCTGATGCTGGGAGGGATTGGGGGCAGGAGGAGAAGGGGATGACAGAGGATGAGATGGCTGGATGGCGTCACTGACTCGATGGACGTGAGTCTGAGTGAACTCCGGGAGTTGGTGATGGACAGGGAGGCCTGGCGTGCTGCGATTCATGGGGTCGCAAAGAGTTGGACACGACTGAGCAACTGAACTGAACTGAACTGATGTTCAGTCAACAAATATTCATTAAGGACTAGTATGTGCTATGTATTGCATTAGGTCCTGCTATTGTAGAAACAAATATTAATACTATAATTAGGCCAGAAGACTAAACTGTGGGGCCCCAAAGAGGAACAGAAGGAAGGCTATCAGGAAGGGATCACTTAAAGATGGGTTTGTTAGAGAAGGAGAAAGGTCCTCCACACAGAAGGAACAGTGCATGCAAGGGCCAGTGATGCAAAAGGCAGTTTGTGTTTCAAGCATTGGTCTAATGTGTAAATGGAAAAAAAGGCATATATGTAACCTCTGTGGGGAAGAGGCAGGGCAGGAAGAAGAGAGCCTGGATGGGATAAAAGTCTGGCAGAAAAGAGCTGCAAATTGCATGGATTCCATTTCAGAGGGTGGGCTGTCTCATACATAAGGAATCCCTCAGCTATCTTCATAATGCTTATAGTTGAAGAATTCTTCTCGGTGTTGTTCTATTCCTATTCCTGGTCAGTCCAACTCACAGACAGGCCTGATGAAAAGTGCTCACAGAATGTACACACATCCACACCCTCACCTGGGAGTTCATGACCCCATTCTGCCCGTCACTGTTGGTCTCTCAGAAAGCAAAGTTCCTGACATGGCTCTTGCCCAGAAGCCACAGCAGTGATGAGACCTGAGTCTACTAGTGAGTTATGAGAATGAGTGGCAAGTTGTGACCTATGTCATGACTTCAGAATTCACACAGGTAGACCCTGAATTTGCCTCATCCGTCTGATGTGGGCTGGAATGGAAAGGTTGATTAATATTGACCAGCTTTTCCTGACTGAAGAGAAGGAGTCAGAGGTCATAGTGGCCTTCAGCAGGCTGTTAGTGACCACACTGAGTAGTTCCCATCAGAAAGATGGTGTGCAGTGCGGTTAAGAGCAGACAGCAAAGTCAGGAAACCAATGCTCAAAGCCCAGCTGTGGCCCTTCCTGACTCCCTGACATTTTCTTCTCTCAGTTCTCCTATCTGAAAAATGGGGATGAGAGCTTCCTTACAGGGTCACTAGAAGATTCTATAAGTTAGTGTATAGATAGCATATAGTCCAATGACTGGCACATACAAGGCTCAAAAACCCAGGGAAATTATTAGCTCGGATGACCAAGCTTTCCACCCTTTCCCTGTGTGTATGTGATTAAAATGTGGAATGTTAACATTCTACTCAGTCTTTCCACCCTACTTAATTCTTCAGATTTTTGTCCCACCCAGAATCCTTCAGGAGACAGTTCATAAATTAGCTGGGCCTGACCTGACCCTTAAGAACAAAGCCAAGCTCACAATCAAAATGCTCACCCACTATGCTGAAGAAGGACTTGGCAGGAGCCTGAGACTGGATGGAGAAGCAAAAAGGAAGTGTAGAAAGGGCATCAGGGAGAGAAATTCTGGATTGAAGAACCTATTGGCTTCTATTTAACAACCCAGCACTTATTCTTACTAGATTTTTAAAGTTATTTTTCCTGATGAATAGAGAAATCAGTGGTCAATATAATATTAGAAGAGAAAGGGCAGTTTTTACAATAAGACTCTCCCTAGTCTGGGATTGAAGGTCACAGGGAAATTTTTAAGTTCAACAAATGCTGTGTTCAAAGTGAAGGCTGCATGCCAATCGCCTGAGCCTGTGAAGCCTACGGCAGCAAGCTGGCCTGTAGCCAGGTGTGCATGCAAGTGTCCAAGGCTTGGAGCAGAGGTTCAGTCACTTTTCTGCCAAAAGAGGCTGTAATAAATTAGCCTAAAGCTCACAGTATCCTACAATGGCAAAAGAATTGAGCATTCCAAGGATAAACTTTGAATGTATTTACTATAAACACTAATTAGAAAGCCAGACAATGTCTTAATGGAAAGAAAACAAATTTCTGTTTCTCACAGATGCATGGGTGTTCACAAAGATTACAGTGTGACCCATTAATTGGCAAATCATGGCTAGGACATGTGTCTCTATATACATAGGTTTACTCACTTCAGTATCTAGTCATGTATGTATATGCATGATGTTATGACAGAGAGCTTAAAAATTAAGTACATTATTTTACTGAATTTTTAAAATTACAAATCCAGGGTACTTAAGGTTTTTAGCATTTGCCTCAACTGAGCATTTCATTTCATTTGCCAAGACTTTCTCTCCCTTCCAATGGTAGAATAAAATCAACTGAACCTCAGAAAATCAAGCTATGGTTCAAAAAGATGAAAAGAGCCTAAAAATTTAGGCAATATCTCTAAGAACATGCCCTTCCCTTCTCCTCTGAGACCAGCTTGACCGTATTTGCCCACCCTAATTTTTGAAGTATGTCCACCTGTATTTTTTGATGAGTTAATTTCCGTTTCCTTTTCACCACATCCCCCTTTTCCCTTTTCATGGGCTACTTGAAGCCACAGTAGTGTTTGGATAACTCAGAGTGGGATGAGAAGCAACATTCAGAGGGGGTTCTGACTGGTGGAGGGAAGTACAAGCATTTTTCTTAATTTAATGAAGATTCTGTTTTGATGTGTGTTTTTTCCTTCATGCAGGGGAAATGTACTCCCTTACCACCCTGTAACTGAAGGCTTGTACTTCCCATTTGGAATGCCACTTTCAGTCTTTCTGGTCTCTATGTTGTTTTTCTGGGGTATAGAAACCAACCACAGAATGGGAGATGATAGCCCTTGATAAAAAATGTAGCTGAGTAGATTCCTGGCTAAAGAAAATTACCCATTAAACACACCAAAAGCAACAGTCATTTTACAAGGAGCAGCAACCTGTTGGAGATGATGATGCTGATAAACAGCATCTATTGCTGACTTGAAGCTGAACAAGACTAAGAACTGTGCTCAGTTCATCTGTCTATTGTCTCATTCAATCCTTGTAAAAATTTGTAAGTATCCCTCTTTCTTTGATAGAGATCAATGACTTTCCCAAGATCAAAGAGCTAATAAATAGAAGAGTGGGGATGCAAATTTAGATCTCACTAACCTCAGAACCTGTGTAATTAACTATTAATACTAAGCCAAGGGACTTCCCAAGTGGTGCTAGTGGTGAAGAACATGCCGGCCAATGCAGGAGACATAAGAGATGGAGGTTCAAGCCCTGGATTGGGAAGAACCCCTGGAGGAGGGCATGGCAACCCACTCTAATACATTCTTTCCTGGAGAATCCCCATGGACAGAGGAGCCTGGAGGGCTACAGTCCATAGGGTTGCAAAGAGTCAGATACAACTGAAGTGACTTGGCATGCACGCATGCACTAAGCCAAGAGAGAAATTTTGCACAAAGGAAAATCTTCCTAAGAATTTGACTAAATTTTCTTTTTAGAAGTTTTAGAGACTTGCTTAATCTTTCAACTCAATTCTAGAAATCTTAATAAATGTATGCAATATTCTGCCTTCAAGAAAGATCTAGAACTCATCCTCTTGAGTGTGAATGGAGAACAATTCACCAAAACCCATCAAAAGGAAGAGAATAAAACCTTGGCTGTTCATCCACATCAGAATCTCTCCAAGTAGTACCTTGAATATTGCCTACTAAGATCATGTCTGTGTAGTGTTTATGTTTATAAATAACCTTGCTTCTTTTTTTCCTGGTGGTAACAAATTTCATGTACCACTTCTCTCACTGGTATTGTACCAAAGTTATAACTCTCCTCATTGATTCTGTTGAGATAGACTTATAGAGTTTAAAGTCACTCAAGATTTTCCATTATTTTGCAGAGGTGGAAAAAAGAACCTCAGAGAAATGTAGTAATTTACTCAAGATCAAAAGTGTTGTTAGCCAAGAGCATGGGCTTTGGTCTTAGAGTGAGCTTAATTAACATCATATATTGGTTGAGTGACCATGGGATGGCTGCTTAACAATACTCTGAGTCTCTGAAAGAGGTGATAATAATGTATTTATTATTAAATTGTAGTATTATACTACTGTATTAAGTATTATATTAAGTATAAGTATTAATATAAATTAAATGTATTACTATTATTATTTCAAGTTGTATATTATCATATCATAGTATGTTATTCTACATTATACTATTATTTTATTATATAATAAGATTTATCAGTGTCATAAGAACTAAATGAGGTAATATATGTAAAGTGCTTCATATAGCATATAGTGATGAATTATCATTGTCATCATCATCATTAACCCAATAGAACAGAGTCAAGACCTTATGCTTTTTAACTCTCTGCCACACTAAACAATCTCCCTACGTGTGTAGAGATGGGTCAGGTACACACATGTAACTATAAAGCCCTCTCCCACTCTTCTCCCAAATCAGATCAGACAAACCTCACTGAAGGTGTTGACAACCAAACACTGTCAAACGATGCATAAGCACAACGTGAGGCCTTTTTACAGTATTGAGTCTGAACCTATGTTTGTGTTTATAGCCCTTCAATAGATTTAAGTTCACTGGAAAAGTGACCCTCAGAAAGACAGCTATTTACAATTACTTTTAAAAAGATCTTACTATGACACTACCTTTCAGATGGCATCGTGATGAATGACTAACTTATAGAGGGGGAGGCTATCTAAGTTAGAAGGCTGGGATAATTTCTAATTTTAATTAATTGTGGGCCCTAATGGGGTTAATCTAAACTCCACACATTAAAGATAGCAACTAATGAGAAAAAGGTAACCATTGGAGTGATAGATGAGGGAGAATAGAATATGGTCTTTTTTATAAAATATAAGTCAAGCACATTTATTTTAGCTTCCTGGGAAGTTGGGTTAATGAAACATTAACCTGACAAATGTGGTTAATGATAATATGTATGTGAAAGTAAATCGCATGGGATGAAAAGAAGGGTGTGTGTGTGTGCGTGTGTGTGTGTGTGTGTGTATGTTATAAAATATGAACGAGAAAGAACTCCCCAAACTGTCTAACTTGACCATTTCTTTGGAGTTACCATTGTTTGTATTTTCTCTATTAACTCCAAAAATAAATAAACCCAAAGAGACGTGTGAAATCTAGCATGCAAAAGTGCTGCTATAATTAATTTTGAGAAAAGAAAGTGTTACTATGGATATTTTTAGGAAAGTATAAGTCCCATGACCAATACCATTCTTACATGCAGAAAGGTTCTTGCTTCTAGACTGTGCTTCGTCATTTTGGCTGCACATTGGAGTGACTTAGGCAGCTTTGCAGAAGATTAATGCAAAGCACTGAGGTATTTGAACTTGTCCCAGCTGATGCTTACACACAGCCAGGTATGAGAACCACTGTTCTGGTGAGCTTGTTGAGAGATCTGACCCCTTTTCTGTTACCAACAACTTCTGCAGAGT
This sequence comes from Bos grunniens, assembly GCF_055505025.1. NCBI lineage: Eukaryota > Metazoa > Chordata > Mammalia > Artiodactyla > Bovidae > Bos > Bos grunniens. The sequence goes on from NC_141180.1 coordinate 23,092,232, forward strand.
TTGCCAATCAAGTTTAAATGTCAGTTCAATGAACAAAATTAAAACTATCTCTGAAGAATGATTATTCCTTCTAGGTTGCTGACACAAACTGCTAGAAAAAAAAAAACAATAGTTTTAAGGGTTTCTTTCACTCTAAAGCACTTGAAATAGAAATTTCCACCCCTCAAAAGAAAATAAAACTTCCCTTCACTATTTTAGCATCAAATTTAACATTAAAATTCTACCACAACTTTTCTAATAAGGCAGTCTTTTCACCCATTTAGAAAGTGTTTATTGAATACCTATCAATAAATGTAGAAGCCACTGGCCACATGATGCTAAACAGGAATCCATGGTCTACTGAACAGGTAATCAAACCACTTCTACTCAGTGAAATAAATGATGTTGTCAGCGAAGTCTTTTGTGCAGTGGGAAACCATGGGAGGGACACTTCCTACAGACTGGGGAGATCTGGAAGGCTTTGGAAATAAAAATCACACCTATCTTAAAAATAGGACAGTAAGGCTAATGGTGAAGAATCTGCTTGCCAATGCAGGAGACATAGAGACACAAATTCAATCCCTGGGACAGGAAGATCCCCTGGAGAAGGGCATGGCAACCCACTCCAGTATTCTTGCTGGAGAATCCCATGGACAGAGGAGCCTGCCGGGCTATGGTCCATAGAGTTGCAAAGAGTTGAACACAACTGAAGTGACTTACCATGCACACACGCATGCAAGAGTTAGTCAAGCAAAAGGCCACTGCTGGGGAGAGCTCAGACCAGAAGGAATAGCATGTTTGAAAGCCCAGAGGCATGCTAGCTATGGTGCATATAAAGAAGTAAAAGAAACCCAGAGCATTAGAACCTACACTACAGAAGGTTTTGTGTGTAATAGTTGGAGGCAAGTGATCTCCCAGGGAAGATACTGATGACCCTGGAGAGGTAAGCCGGGCCTGGCAAGATCATGCAAGACCTTGAAAATATTTTTAATTTTAAGTTTTTTTAGTGTCTTAGATGAAATAGCAGAAAGGCTGGTCATTTAGTTTTATATAAGGGAAATACTATAACTGGGTTGAAATTTGTTGAAGATTGCTATTACTGCAAAGTAGTGAATGTAGTGAAGGGGGAAAGACTGGAGTCAGAAAGCTCAGTTCATACATGACAAAGGATAGTGATTTGTCATAGAGAAGTGGCAGCAGGGTGAGGAGAAATGGCCAAGAGTCAATAAGATAATGACATTTGATGGAAGCTGATGACTGATTTGACTGAGGGAGAAGGATGTTCAAGAGTCTCAGGCCAATCTGTGTTGCCATGTGGCAGAGGCCAACACAATATTGTAGAGCAATTGTCCTTTAGTTGTTCGATGTTTCTCAATAGTGTATAATTATAGTCTCGGATCATCATTAGTTACTCAGGAAGAGTTACGTTTTGTGAGTATTGTTCAATTGTCATCACCAATAGAATAATACTCAGATGTGTTCTTTCCATCAGTTCAGTTCAGTTCAGTTCAGTCACTCAGTCGTGTCCGACTCTTTGCGACACCATGAATCACAGCACGCCAGGCCTCCCTGTAAGTCAGTGATGCCATCCAGCCATCTCATCCTCTGTCATCCCCTTCTCCTCCTGCCCCCAATCCCTCCCAGCATCAGAGTCTTTTCCAATGAGTCAGCTCTTTGCATGAGGTGGCCAAAGTACTGGAGTTTCAGCTTTAGCATCATTCCTTCCAAAGAAATCCCAGGGCTGATCTCCTTCAGAATGGACTGGTTGGATCTCCTTGCACTCCAAGGGACTCTCAAGAGTTTTCTCCAACACCACAGTTCAAAAGCATCAATTCTTCGGTGCTCAGCTTTCTTCACAGTCCAACTCTCACATCCATACATGACCACAGGAAAAACCATAGCCTTGACTAGACAGACTTTTGTTGGCAAAGTAATTTCTCTGCTTTTCAATATGCTATCTAGGTTGGTTATAACTTTCCTTCCAAGGAGTAAGCGTCTTTTAATTTCATGGCTGCAGTCACCATCTGCAGTGATGTTGGAGCCCTAAAAAATAAAGTCAGCCACTGTTTCCCCATCTATTTCCCATGAAGTGATGGAACCAGATGCCATGATCTTCGTTTTCTGAATATTGAGTTTTAAACCAACTTTTCACTCTCTTCTTTCACCTTCATCAAGAGGCTTTTTAGTCCCTCTTCACTTTCTGCCATAAGGGTGGTGTCATCTGCATATCTGAGGTTATTGAGATTTCTCCCAGCAATCTTGATTCCAGCTTGTGCTTCTTCCAGCCCAGCATTTCTCATGATGTACTCTGCATAGAAGTTAAATAAGCAGGGTGACAATATACAGCCTTGACGTACTCCTTTTCCTATTTGGAACCAGTCTGTTGTTCCATGTTCAGTTCTAACTGTTGCTTCCTGACCTGCATACAGATTTCTCAAGAGGCAGGTCAGGTGGTCTGGTATTCCCATCTCTTTCAGAATTTTCCACAGTTTATTGTGATCCACACAGTCAAAGGCTTTGGCATAGTCAATAAAGCAGAAATAGATGTTTTTCTGGAATTCTCTTGCTTTTTCCATGATCCAGCAGATGTTGGCAATTTGTTCTCTGGTTCCTCTGCCTTTCCTGAAAACAGCTTGAACAACTGGAAGTCCTTTCCATAACACTTTATAAATAAAAAAAAATAAACCCATATATGGATTAAAAAAAATGTGTCTCAGGTTATATGCAGATCTCTCACCTGACCTGTCCAACCACATGGAACACAGAAGGATGTACAGATTTGAAAGAGTTTATAATAGGCTCTGTTTTATATAGGGAGAGTTTGAAATGCATTCCAGATATCCAAGTGGCTTTATCTGCAGGCAATTGTCTTAATGAGTCTTATAGCCCTTATGGGAAGAGATTAGATAGCAGGTGTGGGTTTAAGGGTCATCAGCATGTGGAAGGTAGTGGAGGCCATTGGGGTAAATGAACTTCAGGCCAGACAAATGTGCAGAACACAAGAGAAGAGTGAGTTCAGAGAAACACCAACATTGAAGCCATGGGCAGTGGAGGAAAAGCCAGAAAAGGAAATTGAGAAGAGGCAGAGAAGAGGAAAATCAAGGGGGTGACATAGAGCAAGATCAAGGAAGAAGACTCAAGGAGGGCTCAGACAAGTGTGTTTTACTGAAGAGCCAGACTCCATCTTTGATGTTTGACTCTTGACAGCGTCCGAGCCCTACCATCTCCCACCTCCGAGCAAGCCTATAAGAAAGCCTGGGTGCCTTCTCTTTTGGCCTCAGCATAAAGTTCAAACCATAGCAGGTCCTGTTCACAAGCACAAGTGAAAGTGAAAGTCACTCAGTCATGTGCAACTCTGTGACCCCGTGAACTATGCAGTCCATGGAATTCTCCAGGCCAGAATACTGGAGTGCGTAGCCTTTCCCTTCTTCAGGGGATCCTCCCAACTCAGGGATCGAACTCAGGTCTCCTGCATCGCAGGCAGGTTCTTTACCAGCTGAACTACAAGGGAAGTCCAAGAATACTGGAGTGAGTAGCCTATCCCTCCTCCAGGGGATCTTCCTGACCCAGGAATCAAACCAGGGTCTCCTGCATTGCAGGCAGATTCTTTACCAACTGAGCTATTAGGGAAGCCCTCACATGCACAAACCCTCACTCAAGCCCCACACCCTAACTACCATCCAACTCCTGACCAGCCTCTTTACCCTGATTACTCAAGCTATTTGAAGACCAACTTGGGATTTTCCCCTTCTCTCCGCCAAAAGTCTCATTATGTGACTAACAACCCTCTTAACGCTCTCTTGGTCTTGTATGTATGGCATCATTACTTTCCATAGCCAAACCAAATTTGGGTGGGAGGATCCATTTTATCTCACAGGGTGATTACAACATAAGCCAAATATTCCCACATAACGTTAGGTTCCTGGTGTCTCAGATGGTAAAGAATCTACCAGTAATACAGGAGACCCGGTTTCAATCTCTGGGTCAGGAAGATCCCCTAGAGAAGGGAAAGGCAACCCACTCCAGTGTTCTTGCCTAGAGAATTCCATGGACAGAGGAGCCTGATGGGCTACAGTCCATGCGGTCACAAAGAGTTGGACAGGTGTAGTTGGAGCAATTAACACCACATTAGGTCCAAGAAGAGTCCTTGCATTTGGCAGCGATGTTCATGGCACCCTCAGCTTTAGTGGAGAGATGGGAATGGAAACCTGAGTGTCAAAGTGTGAAGGAGAGAAAAAACTATAAGACAGGGACAGTGAATACAAATGACTCTTTTACGCATTTCATAAGGGAGGGGGAAGCTGTGATAGCTGGAGAGGAACATGGGTCAAGAAAAGGCTCTGCTTGTTTGAGTTTTAATGTAGGAGAGACCTGAGCACAATTAAAGAGAAGTAACCTGGCGTGAGGAAGAGAGAGGCTTCAGCTGCAGGAAAGAGGAAGGTGAAGAAGTTGAAGGAAATGTTTGAGAAAGATTACGCGATCCAGGGTAAAGGTAGAGGAGTTCCTTTTATTTTATTTATTATAAAATATTATTTATTAACAGAACCTCAAATCAGAAAACAAAAAAAATCTCCCTAAGTCCTGCCACTTGCCCATGGTCTTGACATTTTGCTGGTTTTTTTTTCTTTCTAGTAAATATATATATATATATATATATACACATACATACATACATATATATATATTTGAGGTTTTTGGGTTTTTTTGAACTATAGTTGATTTACAATGCTGTGTTAGTTTCAGGTGTACAGAGTCTCGGTGAACTCCGGGAGTTGGTGATGGACAGGGAGGCCTGGCATGCTGCGATTCATGGGGTTGCAAGGAGTCGGACATGACTGAGCGACTGATCTGATCTGATCTGATCCATATAATACATAAAGTGTATATATATTATATATATATATATATTCTTTTTCAGATTTGTTTCCCTTATAGGTTATTACAAAACAGAGTAAGTTCCCTGTGCTGTACAGTAGGTCCTTGTTGGTCTTAATTCATTTTAGACAGTAAGAAGGGGGAAAGCCTGTTTGGAGGTGTCATTTGGCTGGCACACTGGTGGGCAGACCTTTGCGCTTTGGGAGTAGGATGATCTGCTGGAAGTTAGGGAAGAGGCGTTAGGACTGGAGGAGATGAGGTCTGAGACAGCCTTCAAGAACAGAGATGGTGCTTGTATATTAAGGTATATATGTGGAATCGAGAAAAATGGTACAGATGAACCTATCTGCAGGGCAGGAATAGAGATGCAGATGCAGAGAACGGACATGTGACATGGAGGGGGACGGGGGGTGAGATGAATCAGGAGAGTGGTACTGGCGTATGCACACTGCCACTTGTAAAATAGACAGCTAGTGGGAAGCTGCTGGGTAGCACAGGAGGCTCAGCTCAGTGCTCTGTGATGAACTAGAGGGGTGGGATGGAGAGGGGTGGGAGGGAGGCCCAAGAGCGAGGCGATATATGTATACTTAGAGCTGACTCACATTATTACACAGCAGAAGCTAACACAACAGAGTAAAGCAATTATACTCCAATTTAAAAAATATAGATGAGTCTAGGAGCAGGATGCCAGTGGCAAGTTCCTGTCTTAATGCCATCTTGGACTGCTGGTCTCTGTTTGGTTTGCCTGTTTAGAAAGATGTGGCTAGTTCTCCTTTTATCACTCTCCACCTCCACAAATGGCTATGATATCCACTCCATTACTTCATTTTTAAACTATTTATCTCATTCTAAAGTCTAGAAAAATTAGCATATATAAACAGCAGAAAAATAAAAGCTACATTCCCTATAAACTTACTATATAAAGATTATGGCTGTTAATATCATCATCACTTCTAGCTACTGAAAAAGAATGCTAAAAATATACATTTAATGTGGAAAATAGGGATTGTGTCATTTATAATAATTATGTTCTTGCTTTTATCCATTTGCCATATTGTGAATGTTTTCCCATGTCCATAATATTCTTCTAAACATCTTTAATGTTTAGAAGGATACTTCACAATGTGCCTGTACCAGCCTATGATTGTACCATATAATGGGCATTTGTTTCACTGAATATTTGTCACCCCACATCCACTTAACCTCCTTCTCAGTTTTTCCCTCTATAGAATCTATATGGTTTGGGTAATACTGACTCTACTCAGGACTTCAAGATCAGAGTGCACTACCCAGGCCAAACCATTGCATTTCTCTGTCCTCAGGGACTAGATTCAGTGTGAACAGTGCCATCTTCAAATCCCAGAAAGAAGGGGCAAGGGATCCAAGGGCCAAGAGAAAGGGCCTACTGTGGTCCGTGTCCACTCCTATGCTCTCTTGCAAGAAGAAATGATGCCCATGAAACAGGGAGCATGGCGGCTGTGTGCTCCTGGAGGCCAGAGCCTTGGTCCTACTCTTACAGGGGTCTTTGCTCCTAACCCCAAGGCTGACACACAGCATGCTCGTGAGAAAGTGGTAGCTGCAGCTGTGCCTTCCATGCTAACCTCCAAGTGCAATGGCACAAAACTTAAACAAGCTGGATGGAAGAGAAAAGTCAGATGCAGTACTTCTCTTTTTCTCTTTTGAAACAATATTCAACAGACTTGAGAAGAAGCAGGAAGGCAATGTACTTGGCTGATATTTTGGTAGCTGTTTCCTTCTTCCAAAAAGAAATGAACAAAAAGTTACATCTAGCACACGTATTGAACTCATAGTTTATAAAACACTTTCAGGACATTACCTACTTTGGGCATCAAAACAATACTGTTCGGTAGAAGTCATTACCGCCCCTCACATTAAGAATGCAAAGTCTGAGACACATGGCTATGATTGTGGAGTACCTTATTCAGGGTCATGCAAAGAACAAGGGGCGAACTTGACCATCAGGGGGCTTTTTCCACTTCTCAAAGAGGTGCAGAAGACTAGCGCATGCCCACTCTGTCTGAGCTGATTTCCCTGCCAACTTCTCTCAACCTCTTCTCCCCCTGCCTGCATGCCCTAGAAAGAATTTCAGGGCTCCATTTGTACAATGCTGGGCTCCAAGCGAGGGACAAGGCTGACATAGTTTGTTGGGTAAACACAAGCAGCAAGTGACAGTGATTTACTCCTGACTTGCAAACTTCTGATTACCAATCTACTGCTGTATGTAAACAGGTGTAAACTAAGACTGAAATCAGTTTACACAGTGGGGTAAATAATTTAATCTCTCCTCAGGATGGTGCTTGCAAATGTAAATGTTTAAGCTCAAACCCATGCTGACGTTGTGACGTAAGCTTCCAGTTTCTCAACCAGAAAAGAAAGTCATGCCAGCAAATGGCCCCTGTTTGCCCCTGCTGGGGCGGGGAAGCTGGTGGAGATGTGGATGCAGTAGAAGCCCATCCTCTGGGGGGGAAGCCACACTCTTCCCAATGCAAAGCTCAGCCATGGGCCTGGAGAGCTAGGAAAAATCCCTCTGCCCTGAATTCCTCCTGGTCCCGAGACTGTTAGTCTTTATTGCACTGTTCTGCAGACCCCTGAGTTGGCTGCAGGTGTGAGAGAAGGGAGGCAAGAAGAAAAGAAAAAAAGGCAAGAAAACAACAGCCTCCAGGGCTGGTTGTAATGACATTCTCACTGGAAGATGACCTGGGCCCTCCCTGCCTATCAATGTATGTTGATGCAAATTGATCTAGACCCTATGACCAGAACATGCAAATGTGTTTTTGGTTGTCAAAAACTGTAGACTGTACCTGCTAGAGTCACTGAACCAGAATGCTGCTTCCTATGAATTTTTCATCAGTATTATTCATGTTTTAATTAGTCTGGCTCTTGCCTTGGGCTGAGATGAGGAGGAGGCTCCCCCCACCCCAAATATTATCTTGGGTTTTCTCAGGAGTGAAAGGCTCTGGGTGAAGCCAGACTCAATCCATCCCATACTGAGATGGCTGGATGTAGACTAGAGAAGGGCAAATGCAAGCCAGAAAGTAAGCTTCCTAATTTTCTTCTGCTCCCTTAGAAAATTCTAGTTTACAATCGTAGTTGATATCTTCTGGAATCACTGGTAATGCCATGGCTAGGATTTTGTCAGTTCAAAAAAAAAATCTTTTAAAAAGAATACCTACTATGGTCAGATTTTGAACTAAGTCCTAGATAAGTAATAAGACATAATCTATGGTAGGAAAATAATAGTTACAATTTACTGAGTACAAGGAGTTTCTTCTTCTGAAAGTTTTTTGCTTGTTTTGTTTGTTCAGAAAATGTTTCTTTCTTTCTTTTTTTTTGAAACAATTTATTGAGCATTTAGCACAAGTCAGGCACTGAGCTGTACATTATTGTATTGCGTGTGAGCTCTGTTGTATCCAACTCCATAGAATGTAGCCCCTCAGGTTCTGTCCATGGGATTTCCCAGGCAAGAATACTGGAGTGGGTTGCACGCCTTCCTCCAGCGGATCTTCCCAACCCAGGGACTGAACCCACATCTCCTGTATTGCAGGCAAATTCTTTGCCTGCTGAGCTATTGGGGCTGAATATGTATTATCTTGTTTAATCCTCAACTGAGCACTTTGATGCAGGTATTATCCCCAGTTTACAAAGGAGATGAGACCCAAAGAGTTCAGTAACTTGCCTGAGGTTACTCAGCTAATAAAATGGGTGATAACTGGGATTAGAACCCCAGCACAAGTGTCTTCAAAACAGTTTCTCTTAAATTATGCAGCAAAGCTTTTATTCTTTCTGGTCCGCCATGCACTTTGAAGAAAGGTCCTCTTGATTTCTGGGTCTAGGAATGTATACACACAAAGTCCAGGAAGGATAAAGCAGAGACACTGTAATTACAATAGTAATAGATAATATGTATTGAGTTTTATGTTTTAAAAATAGATTTACTAGATTTCCCTGGTGGTCCAGTGGTTAAGAATCTGCCTGCCAATCAAGGGAACATGAGTTCGATTCCTGGTCCAGGAAGATTCCATATGCTGCAGAGCAACAAAGTCCATGAGCCTCAACTACTGAGCCCATGCTCTGCAATAGAAGTCACTGCAATAGGGAGTAACCCCCACGTGCTGCAACTAGAGAAAGCCTGAGCACAGCACTGAAGATCCAGCACAGCCAAAAATAAAATTAAAAAAATTAATTCACTGACTCATGTTTTATACATATTAATTTACTTAGTTCCTACATTATTATTATCATTATCCTCATTTTACAGATGAGAGACTGAGACAGAGAAACTTCCCAGCATCACATACCTAATAAGAATCTGAGTTGGAGACCACCCTAGACAATTTCTGCCACAGCCACAATTTTAAACTTCCAATGGGCCTGATGATGATGTTCTAGGACAGAGTTGGATTCGGGTGATGTGTGTACCAGTTAAGAAGCTCCTAACACTTACTTTCAAGGAAAATAATAATATGGGCAGAGATTCTTTTAAAACACACCAAGATGAGACTCTGGAATCTGCTATGGGAAATCATATCTTTACAGGAAGCATGTCTGGCCAGTCTGCCGGTCACGACTGGGGAACACACTTGTGCAGTCGAAGAGAGATTATATAGAAAAACACACACAACAAATGGTGGACAACCCAGAAGGCCTTAATGTTATTTCCAAAACAATGGTCTTGGATTTGCAAGTGAAAGAACAGGAGCAAGGTACAAGGGTAGAGAGAACTGCAAAGACCAGGAATGTTCCAACTTACTTCCTGACTTTATTCTCTGTGCTTCCCATCACGTAGTAGCCTGGTTTGCATTCGTATCTGCAGGTAGAGCCCACGTCATGGTTGCCCTTGAGGCAGCGAGGCTGGAGCAGGTTGGCATTCGGGATAACAGGAGGAGCATCACACTCCAACTTGCAGTAAGCTTCAGGGAGAGACCAGAGCCCATCTTCAAGACAGGTCAGCCACGGGCTCAGTCCTGACTCCAAGAAAGAGAAGCACAGAATGCTCAGAACAGAGAGTCCAAAAATAAAATAACAAACAGAAAGAACGAAGACCTATCAACAGACAGGCATTCTTGGAAAGTCACAGTATTTTTCATGGAGCAGCTCCTCTAAAACGTCATGTCAAATGTTTATCCTATATCTTTCTACCCACAGAGCGTCTACTGCGCTCTCTTGTGTAGCATAGAGGTCAGAAAGCTAGTTTTTGACCTGAATGAAAGAAGGGCTACCAACCAAATCCTTACCTCACTCCTCACTACAAATAATAAAAATCAAGTAGTGACAGTATTGCGGAAAGGATTATAATAATACTAGATGACACTTTTATAGGGCTCATTACATGCCAGGCACTGCTGTAAGCATTTTACATGTATCACTTGTGTGAACTTCAAACCTCAAACAATCCTGTGAAATAGATACCATCATTATCCCCTATTTTGCAGATGAGGAAATTGAGTTTAAGTAATTTGTCCAAGCTAGTAAGGGCAGAGGCAGGGTTTGAACTCGCAGTTTGATGCAAACTTCTGTACTTCAATACCATACTCTCTATGCCTCCGCGGTTTCTCTGAGTTCAATCTATGGACACCCCATAGAGTAGTATCACCAACCCACTTCAGGTTTACTAAAGCAGACTCTGTCAGCATGAGCCTAAGAATCTGCATTTGTAACAAGTCTGCTGGATCACTTTTGGGCACACCTAAGTTCATGAGGGAGAGCAAGATGTGGGGTCAGAGGGACCTCCCTGGCAATTCAGCGGTTAAGAATCTGTGTTTCCGAGGCAGGGGGCATGGGTTCGATCCCTGGTCAGGAAACTAGATCCTACATGCTTCGGGGTGTGGCCAAAATAAATTAAAAAACAAGTAAAATAAAATAGCCTATTCTCACGCTCTCTTAAACAACAACAAAAAGATGTGGGATCAGAAGAAGTTCTACCACATCCTCATCTCTCCCTAGCAGTACAGCTCATACAACTGTGCTCTCATTGCTAAAACAGGACTAAAGGCACCTAACTCATAGAAGGGTTGTAAATATTACATTTTAAAATGTGCATGATAAAGGGTATCTGAATTATTAATACTCTCAGAAAACTGTTAGTTGGCTTGACTCCAGAGAACATAAACTCAAATAAAAACAGGAAAGTCTCAGTTTCTTTCAACAATGAGATCTTGAGTTAGGGGCATCCTTCCAAGTGTTTGAGACAAGGAATGTGTTGCCTCTTGCTTGTCAAAAGAGGGTGCTTCAGCAGAGTCAGGTGGGAAGGTCACTGGAGTAAAGAAAATATCCCCAAAGTACACGCCCCCTCCCCCCCAAAAAGAGAGAGAACCTGAAGAGAACTTGCATATAACTCCTGCTTAGCCAGAAAATACCTTGAAGCTTGGCTGGTGGGACACAGGAGATAGAGCAGCGTTTCAGAAAGTTGGTTCCCTCTGAGCAGGAGAATTTTGCATAGTTCACCAAAGATGCGTCGGGGACACCACAGTCAAGGGGCTGACAGCTCACAACCCGGTCCCAGTGCCCAGAGGAACATGTAAGCAGAATTTCCTTCTAGAAACAGAAAGTTTTCTGTTATCAAAGTCACACAAAAAGGCTTATCAAAATAGTTCCCAGGATTTGGCAGAGTCCTGATGATTATTTGTGCAAATATTCACAATGGGCAAAATGATTTTGCCTCCCTCCCTCTTTATGCCTTGTCTTAATGTGCAATTTCACAATACCCAAGTACATTGTTGATGAAAGGTGCATGTGAGCTCAAGGGAGTCATTAAATGAAGACGCTCCTCCAGGCCAACTCTTGGCTCTCCTCACATGCTTCTCCAGATGACTCTCCACCCTACTCTACCCTGCTGTGTGCTCCGGGCCCCTGGCCCTTGTGGACTTCATGCTTTTGACTTGTGTCTGCTGTAGCACCCAAGGTAACACTGGTAGGAGACTGAAGAGGCAGAGAAGCAAGGGAGGTCGGGGTGCTGATTCTTGCTACTCCCTCCCTTGGGTCGCTGTAGGGTGGCTCCCCCTTTGGCAGAGCTCTTCACACGCCTGTTGCACTCTTTCTCATGGGTTCTGCTAACTGCCCCTTACAGTCAACTCTTTAGGTCTAGAAGGGATATTACCCTTTCACCCTGGGATTCTGGACCATCTCTTTGCCATTTCCTATATCCTGCCCCCACTTTTATCAGCAGTCCCTTTACTGAAGTTCCTCAAATTGCCCCCTTTTGGGCATTCATCAGTTTCCTGCTGGGACCTTTACTGATAAGCTGACTGATAATGGTACATAATAAACACAATCATATTCTCTGAGAATGGTGCCTAGTCTTTAAGAACATCTGAGAATTAATGCACATGAGGCATCTTCCAAACTCTTGTAGTTAAATTTAAGAGATTCCAGCCATTTCCTTGGGGCTATGGCTTATGTAGGGGGTCCTAGAATTCATCACCATGAAACAAATGAGGAGACTTTTTTTTTGAGCACTTAGAAGGGCCAGGTACTTTCAAGTTTGGATAAACAAGACCCTTAAGGAGCTACCAGCAGAGCTCATCACAGGTTGAAGCAGTGAAACAGAAAACATCTGAAGTGGGGAGAATGGAAAGAAGAAGAAAGAGAGAGAAGAAGGAAGGAGAAGAAGTTAAAAAGGAAAATATGGGAGATGCATTTTGGTTATATCTTACTCCCTTCTATGATGATTTGTGAGAATGTAATACAAAGAATGCAAATCATAAAATAGAAAACATGGACCAAGAAGAAGGAGAATACAAACTGTTCTACTAAATAACAGCAACATCATATAGGCATGCTTGTTTTATGGTGGTAAGGTAGCACTACAGAGGCTGGAGAAGGGATTGCCCATCTTGGGTAGGAGGGAGAGTGTTTGCGGGGAGATTCACATAGTAGATAACTCAGGAACTGGTCTTTGAAAGATGAGCAAGACTTCCCAGCAGCAGAGGAGAAGCAAGGATAAGGAAGTTTCAGAGTGAGAGGAACAGGATGGGCAGGCACTCAGAGACCTGGACACTCATGGCTTGTTGGGTGAAAAGTGTCACCATAGTAGGTTACCAAAAGGCAAAGGGAGAGAAGGGAGATTCTGGGGCTCAGCCAGCATCCCACCGGGAGACCACAGTGGCACCAAAGCTGAAGGTAGAACGACTGGTGGAAGCACCTGTCACCCCTGACACCTACTTCTGCCTGGCTGCCCCTCCGTCCTTCCCAATGTCCCCAGGTTCCCTGCCAGAAGGCCCCAGTTCAAAGCCAGACACATTTTTCTGGTTAGTTTCAGTTCTTATGTCAACAAAAAGCAGATATCCCTGCTGTCTTGTGATCACGAGCTGGGATCATATCATTTCTTTAGGGGGGCCAGGCTCAGGTGATGGGAGCAGTCAACTGGAGAGCTGTGCTTGATGATTCCATCATATGACTGGCAAAGGGCGAGCTCCCACCTTCCTTCTCCCAACTTGGCCGCAACCGCAATGCTCACAGCCTAGAAGACTGGCTCCAATCACAGTGATCACTTACAGAATGTCTCTCAAACACTGTCTATATTGTCTGGGTTTTCTCCTGGCTCCAATAAGTATTGACTGTTCTGTTTTGAATTTGCTCGTAATTTTAATGAATTGCACACACCATCTTTTCTTCTCTCTCCTTCTTTACCTAGCACACAAATGTAGTCGGTTCCTACATTGTTTTTGTTCTTTTTCCTTCTTTCCATCTCTTTTCTAGTGTGAGGTAAGCTGAGTTAAGGACAGGTAGGTGGTAAGAGTTCTGCTTTTCTGACCAGAGCATCACAAACCAAGGAGCTGATGCCTCAAGGTATGTCAAAACGGTCTCTCTACAAAGTCTCTTTAAGCCATCTGAAACCAAAGATTGTATCTTTAAATTCTGTGTCTAAGCAAGAGAAATTCCTCCACGGATCCACAATCTGCTGAGCTGTCAACTGGTACAATATGAAAAACAATTCCAATCTTCCAAGCCATTGATACCTGACTACAAATCATGCTTCCACTCATCCTTCATCATACCTCATCTCCCTCATATTCTTCTCAAGCACCATTTACCTTTTGCCTAATGCATCCTGTCTCTCTATCATATTGTGCTCATGTGTTCTCAAATTTCAAATTCCTCTGTAGAATATGGAAAGCTTTCTAAAGGAAAGAGGGAAAACAAAATTCTTAGTCGACAATACATCATCATTGTCATCATAATGGCAGCTTTGCAGAGAGCTAGGTGCCTACCACTTTGATAGAAGCTTATGAATTATTTCTACTCAGTCATCAAAACAGGACATAAATACCTCTGATCTAACTATTTTACAAATGTGGAAACAACCTTAAAGAGGTTGGCATGTTTTGCTTGTCTTTACCTAAAATTACACAATAAACAGAGGAGTCAAATTTCATTCCAAGTCTGTCTCCCAAGCCATGCTCTTCACTAATATATTCTACTACCTTCAGACCACCTTAAAGTCCTGGAAGTGGTGCCATGGTAGCTTACAGAAATTTGAAAAATTCAGTCAAAACTAGAATCTTGATACAAGTCCTACTTCAGTAGCAGAAGAAAGAAAATCATAATTTTCCCTCCAGTATTCTTATAAGGAGGGTCGGACTTGGGGGAACAGGCAGAAGATGGACCACAAAAAAGCTGATTGCATCCTATCTTGCCTGCAAATTTTGGACAGGTCTAAACTGTAATATTCTCATCTTGAAGCTGAAAGTCGGGATCATAATTTCTTACACTTCTTATATATTTCTACTTATACCTTGCATTTCTATAAATCCATGCGTCTCCTTGATTGTTAGAGTTCTCATTTTTCCTTTCAGATGATTTAAAAACACAGGCCTTTCCCCCATCCAGCCAGGAGGAGGAGCATGCATATTGTCCCTCCCCAGAGGCTTGGTCCTGATGACCACAGATTTCCAACTCACCTGTATGGGCCTGAGGTACTGCCCATTGCTGGCCTGAAGGGCAAACCCCCTCTGACAGGTGATAGAGCACTTCATGTGACCCGGGCCACCAGAGGTACAGTTCACCACATCCGCGTGATCAAGCACCAAAGGCACACAGTTGCCCTGCTCCCCACAGGGCCGATGGACACAGCTGGAGATGACAGAAGCAGAAATATCTTACATTGACTTGCTAGGCAGCAGCAAAGGCTTTGCCTCTCCCTTTGAGAAGGGTCTCTAAACCAAAGAGAACACTTTCTTGAAAACCTACATTAAACTCATCACTTCCTTCTTGTGACCTGGAACCCAGCAACGTAGAGTAAACAGAAACAGTATCAGCTGCCAAGCGATTATGAACCAGCTTTCTATGGATCTTCCAGGAAGAGAAAATGATGATGAGACAGGAGGGGAGAGTGTCCCCATAGCTCTTGATGCATAGCAGTGAATAGATCAGAGGGTAATCCTCAAAATATTTCACAGCCAGTACTTCTGAGACCCAAACAATCAGAACAGATGCAGGGCAAAGATAAGGAGTGAATTCTAGAGGCGCCTGATTGTGTCAGGCAGAAATCTTTTTGTTTTTCCATCATGGGTTGGTCTCAGGGGGCCCTGTAGAACAGGTGTTTGAGCTGGCAGAAAAGGCAACATTTATTTACTGATTGGCATGGAGTATTTTTTTAAACTTCTTATTTTGTTTTGGAGTATTAACAACCAACATTTAACAACAATTAACAACCAACGTTGTGATAGTTCAGGTGAATAGCAAAGGGACTCAGCCATACATATACCTGTATCCAATCTCCCCCAAATCCCCGCCCATCCAGGCTGCCAAATAACACTGAGCAGAGTTCTATATGCTATACAGTAGGACCTTGATGGTTATACTCTTTGAATATAGCAGTCATGCGGCACTAGTGGTAAAGAAGCTGCCTGCCAATACAGGAGTTTTTAAGAGACATGGGTTCAATCCCTGGGTTAGGAAGACTCCCTGGAGAAGGGCATGACAACCCACTCTAGTATTCTTGCCTGGAGAATTCCATTGATAGAAGAGCCTGGCAGGCTACAGTCCACAGGGTCACAAAGAGTCAGACATGACTGAAGTTACTTAGCACACATGCACACATATACCACTGAATATCAACACTGGCTTAGAAGAAAAGCTATGAAAAATCTAGACAGCATATTAAAAAGCAGACATGTCACTTTGCCAACAAAGGTCCATATAGTCAAAGCTATGGTTTTCCCAGTAGTCACGTACAGATGTGAGAGTTGGACCATAAAGAAGTCTGATGCCGAAGAATTGGTGCTTTTAAACTGTGGTGCTGGAGAAGAGTTTTGAGAGTCTCTTGGACAGCAAAGAGATCAAACCAATCAATCCTAAAGGAAATCAACTCTGAATACTCATTGGAAGGACTGATGCTAAAGCTGAAGCTCCAGTACTTTGGCCGCTTGATGCAAAGAGCTGACTCATTGGAAAAGATGATGCTGGGAAAGGTTGAGGGCAGGAGAAGCAGGTGACAGAGGATTGGATGGTTGGATGGCATCACCGACTCAATGGACATGAGTTTGAGCAAACTCCAGGAGATAGTGGAGGACAGGGAAACTGGGCATGCTGCAGTCCATGGGATCACAAAGAGTTAGACACGACTGAGCGACTGAACAACAAATCAGAAATTGAGCCCATGACAGAAAGAAGAAAAAACTCACACATATTAAGCCCCTGCCACATGCCTAATGTGCTAGATGTTTCCAGGACATTATCTCATGGGAGAACTGCCGTCTGGGTCTCTAAAGCTAGTCACGAGGGAATAGGAGAGACAGTTAAACTCCCCGGGGTTCGAGGGGACCCTGTCAGGACCATGACAGCATCAAGGATGTAACAGATTCCAAAGAGGGTTACTCTTTTATCAAGGCAGAGCCACAGAGATTAAAATTTAGAGCACTGCCCTCAGGCTGGGTGAATTTGAATCCTGGCTTCACCATTTACTACCTGTGTGATATGGTTGACCTATTTATTCCCCAGGGTTTCAAGTCCTTCCCCCATGAGATGAGGACGATAACGGTGTGTCCCCATATGCAGCTGCTGTTCCTAGGTTCATTCTCTCTACTGCTCCACTGCAAATGGCCTTCATCCCACATTCAATGGCCTGTTTCCTATGAGTCACCCACATGTCTTGGTTTTCCTATGGCTGTACCTTTGCTCAATTTATTGAACCTTTTAAAAGGCCTTCCCATGGTATGGGGAGGGAGGAGGGAGGAGGGTTCAGGATGGGGAACACATGTATACCTGTGGTGGATTCATTTCGATATTTGGCAAAACTAATACAATTATGTAAAGTTTAAAAATAAAATAAAATTAAAAAAAAAAAAGGCTTTCCCACTCCAAGAAGCCCCTCCAGATATCTTCCTTCTTTGAATCTTGAAGGGAAATTTAAAAAATAACTTTGCTAACATTTCTTTTACTCTATCTGCATTATTGCCACAATTTTTAGTTAATGCATCCATTCTTTGATCCACAAGGCAATGGGTACACAAGTGTCTCCTAAATGCTGCTGAATCTCCCAACTAGACTATGATGTCCTTGAAGACAAATACTGACTTCTACCCACTTTTGTATTTACCATACCCTTCATTGTGAGAGATGCAACAAATGTTTGCTGAATTAAATATTTTCGTGTCATAGACATCAAAGTAAGTCAATGGCTATCAAAATGGTAAATTTGTTAAATTTTATAGTGATAGATGGGGATACAAAGTTAAGAACAATCATTATCAAACAACAATTCAATCATCTTGCCCTACTGCTTCATTCATTCATAAACATTTCCCAAGCACTTAGCGCATTGGTCTCAGTATTGGGATAAAATAAGTATGCCCTTAAAGAACTCATAGTCTAGTGAGGGAAAACAGCATGATACTTTTTATACTTTCTTGCTCATGATGTTTTTGCCAGTGGTGGTAAATCTTAATCAAAATGACCTCTGTGAATCCCCTCATCATTCATTTGTTTTATTTGCTCTTGAATTTTGTTAGAGGCCAAAGACTTCTATCAAGGAACTGGGCAACAGTATAAGAAAGTGGAAAACAAAATGTCATTGAATTGCACTTGAAATAATTGAGAATTGATTTAAAAAGCACTAGTCCAAGAAGTATGGATTTGATTTGAATATGCTAAAGTTGCTGCCTCTGATCTTGTACCCATGGGATTTAAACTATGTCAGTGACATTCTCATTTTTTTTTACCCATGCTTATTAGGCATAGGATGGAGGAACTGCATTTGAGTGGTATGCAGTAAATGTTTTTCTCCTGTAAACCCTGATTATTCTCTGGGATTGTGAAGTATTGCCTCAGACTCACTGCACGGAGCCTGATGAAGGGAGGAATATATGAGTTGAGGGAGATGGATTCTTCAAATTCAGCACTGCTAATTAGGTCTGCAATACAGGAAATAAAGCTTTGTCTCTGAGCCTTCATTCAGCCTAGCGGCATAAGGAATCTGAAACCTGACCATCCTTCATGGAATGAGATGAGAACCTCTCATTAGTGATGCTAAACAACTCCAAGTTCCATAGATACTACATGCCTTTGATATGCACAAGATGTAATATTTCTTCAGTGTGTTAAGCAGAGAGGACTGGAAAACAGAGAGTCATTAACAGTTCTGGCTCATGTCAGCTCACTGCCAGGAAATTAATGTGAAATAGCACGTGCTATTTTCCAGTGACCCCATCCAATTCATCCTCAGTGTCATCACTGAGGACAAATACGTGCTGAGATAAGACACAAAACAAATACTCTGAATGAGCCTCCTTCCATCAAGGTGGTGTTCCATTGACTATGGTTGCTATGACTACCTGTGTGCGAAGTCCATTAGCACTGGCAGCAAGGGAGGCAGAACAGAACAGGGGATCACAGAAGAGGGGGAAAGGCATGAAATAAGACCAAGACAAAAAAAAGAAAAAGCATCAAACACAGACCTGTTTATGAAGTGAGAAATGGTTTTAGGGCAGCTGCTGCAAATTCTTTCACTAGCTTATATTTCCATTTGCTTCCTTTTTAAGGAATTTGTTTTATGAGGACGGTGTTTGTCAGGTCGTTAGCTTCTGATGGCATCTGGTACCAATTGTAGACTTCTCTGCCTTGCACCCTATCCCCAAAACCCCTTTTGCGTTTCTCTTCCACTACAAATACACTGCTTCTCTGAGTGAAGTACTGTATTCTCCGTTTTCCCACGCTCCTGATACATTCTTCTTTCTGGCTACTACAACATTAAGCCCCAGTGTCATAATGATAATGTTGCTAGTAAACATAATTAGCCTTCAAACTTTTCAAAAGCTTTCTTCTTATGGTCTTTGGACACATGTCAATGAAAGCGGCAGCAACAAAGCCTTACCATGCGAGAGATGGGAAGTTAGGTATTTATCTTGGTTTGACATACAAAGAAACTAAGGCTGTTTGGAGTCTGGCTAAAGGCCACACAGAGAGTCAGGAAAACCCTCAAACTGGAATGCAGGGCTCTCACTCTCCAAGCCAGCTTAGACCACCAGGCCATCTCCCTGGAGATGAGTTGGGTCTCCTGTTGCTTTCTTCTCCATTCAGGAGCTAACATCATTGGCCAGGATGAGCCAAGAAGTTCCTTAGCAGGGTGGTTGGGGGGAAACGATGGATATATTTCATGGTCGTTCTTAGTTTTGAGCAGTTTACTTTTAAGTGATAGCAAGTCAAATTAACGGTCTCTGTCCAGCTGCCTTTGTCTGCAAGATGCCCTGTTAAGCCTGCTTCCTCCTTGGGCAAGCTTACTCTTTCACCCATTTTTTCCAGACCTTTCCTGACACCCCATCACAATGTATTCTCAAGTAAGAGTATGATACACCCAGTCAGACATGATTCACAGCTATTTCCATTTTAATGGGAGACAACATTTGCAGACTGAAGAATGAGTTTTTCATGGTGGAATTTTAAGTCAATATGTCCTTAGAGATTACACTATGTAGATGGTCCCCTTATCCATCCTTCCAGCTTTGCTCTCTGTCTCTCCACTTCCCCAATATGCCTCTATTCTCGCTGTCTCTTCTAGTTCTCACTCCCCAAAGTCATTGCATTTGAGGGTTTTAGAAAACGCTTTCAATAGAGAAATTCTGTTGCAAAATGTGCGTTATCCCTGGACTATCCTCTTGCATAAAATCTGCTCGTGGGTATCCAGGCACACTTCTAGCACCATCCTACCAAAATGATGTGTGTGTTTCCTTTATGTTTGGGCCTCCGAATGATGCCTTGGGAAATCTCTGTTGGCAGAGTTCCATAAAAGAATGGCCCTCATCTGTCACAAGGCAGACATTGTCAACCATCATTGTGTTTTTGACTCACTTAGGCAGCATTTAAAAAATATAGATACCCAGGCTTTTCCCCCTGGAGAGTTTGATTTTGTAGGCCTGTGGTGGGATCCTCACAGTGGTGATTTTATTTTGCATTTCAAAGTTCTTGATGCTCATGAGGAGTGAAACTCAGTACCACAAAGATTTGGATATGTGTAACCTGAAAGATAAGTCAACAAATTCCATAGTCCAAGACTATAAAATAATAATACTGATTCCAGAAGGAGAAACTGGTCCCACTGTTTCATCATTATGCTTTAATGTTTTCAGCACAAATTATCACACGGGAGCCATAAGACAGATCAAAAGTGTAAAACATTTCCTTAATTCTGAAGAAGCTTTCAATATAGTCAAAGAGAGAAAATAATTAAATCATGTGGTTCCGATTATAAATCCATGGCTGTTCCAGAGAAATTTTATCATTGAATATGATTTGACCTCAATAAATTAATAGGATTTGGAAAGGCAAAAGAGATATGCCAGTAAGTTATCACCAATGCTTTCCAGACCAGACAGAACACAGCACAAAGCAACCCTCTAAAAACCTAGACAAAAAATCACCATTTCCTTTCCACTGAGAGCTAAAGAAAATTCAGTAGGTGTGGGTCTCTAATTTTGACTAACAAATTTAGAGAACCTATAAGAAGAAGAGTCATCATCAATATTTGATCCACTGAGAACTGAAGAAAATTCAATAGGTGTGGGTCTCTTAAATCCTGACTAACAAATTTAGAGAACCTATACGGAAGTCCTGAATATTCATTGGAAGGACTGATGTTGAAGCTGAAATTCCAATACTTTGGCCGCCTGATTCAAAGAACTGACTCATTGGAAAAGACCCTGATGCTGGAAAAGATTGAGAGCAGGAGGAGAAGGGGATTGCAGCAGATGAGATGGTTGGATGGCATCACCAACTCGATGGACATGAGTTTGAGCAAGCTCTGGGGTTTGCTGATGAACAGGGAAGCCTGGTATGCTCCATGGGGTTGCAAACAGTCAGACACAACTGAGCAACTGAACTGAACTGAACTGATATGGAAAAGCATCAACATCAGTATTTGATGATAGGCTTAGAAGCAAGTTTCCCAAATCTCCTCCTACCTTCCAAAGGTTGGTAAGGAAAGAGCATGGCTAACACCAGAAAGCTCACCAACAAATCTGCCATGAGCTGTCTCCCAAGGTATGCCAAATAAGGCACATTAAAATTTTTTCCATTGCATGAGGCCACTAGAGGGAAGCTGGCCTCACTTCCAGCCAAGGGCCATACTTGGAAAGCTGGGTAGTTCCTTAGGAATGGGCAAAGTCCTGGCTTCCTCACAGCTTTGGTGTAAGGTTCCCCTGAGGGTCTGAGCTACCCATGAGGAATTTCAGGAGGTTGTGACACTATTTAGAGTCAGTCAGAATCAATAGTGAAACCTTATTTCTTCCATGTAGGAGCTAATGAGAAATTATGCACCAAAGACCCCATTTCTTGCATGTTACTGCTGGAGAGTGGAGAAGACCTTTAAAACTGATCTTAGAGGATAATTCAAGTGACCTTAATTTAAGTGACCTTAAAGATAATTCAACCTTAATTTTCCATTTTAGAGATGAGGAAACACCCTAACAGAAATGATGGGATATTTCAGAACTTCCTACCATACTCAGACTACAATATAATAACAAACAAACATCCAATTAAGCTTTAGCTCAAACTCAAAATCAGGATGACATCAGCTTGTGAACTTTTCTAAAGTCAATGTCCCACCTTCTCTCAGGCCTCCATTTTGATACCTGGAATCCAGGTTAGTTTAGGAGAAACATTCTGGTTTCTGTACCACAGTTTTTGAGAAATAGCCTAATATGATGGAGAAAGTAGTAGATCAAGGCCCACATGACTTGGGTTCAGGTCTTGGCATGTCCCTGCTTAGCTCTGTCACATTGGGTAAGTCTCTTAATCACTCTGGCCTTTTGTTTGCAAATTTATAAAATGATGAAGCTGAACTATGTTCTCTTAAAGGTCTCTTCCAGCTTTAACATGGTATTTAATATCCTAGATGAAGTGATGGTGGTATTGGGGTGGGAGTACAAAAAACCCATGAATGGGGAGGATGTGGTAGAGAACCAAGAAAAGAGTTACTCACAATCTTCCTTGCCCAGCGTAAGTTTTTTGCTTAATGTCCCAACCTTTAAGTTGTTAAGTTAAACAAAATATTGCAATTCATTTATCCAAGAAGTGTCACCATTGACCAAATAGCAATCCCAGTGGTTTCTGTAGAAACAACTCTTTGAAGGTTAAATAGTAAAAGAGGATCAGATGTCTCTGCGTTCCTTCACTGTTTTACTGATTCTTATTGAAATAAGAGGCTATGGGCTAAGAAGGAATGTATGCTCTGGATTTGGCAGCAGATGGAAGAAGAATGTACAGAATGTAGAATGGACCAGGAGAGATGGAGTCCTCATTAATCATCCCACCACCAATAGGAAAACCAAATAATAATAATAACATCCATTCTTAGAGAGCTCTGCTGTTTCTCCAAACAAATACAAAAAGATATGGCCTCCTTTTTGGCTCCCATTCTACCTCTTCCTCTCTACTGGTTCCATCTTCACTCCGTAGGACAAGAACCAGACTAAATGTCAAGTACATTTCCATTGGCCTTCTTGAACAGAACAAAGCCAGTACTTTGAGGGTTTTACTGAAAGAACATATTCACCAAGAAGAGAAAATGGATTCAAATTTTTCTCCTCTAAAGAATCTCATCTGACAGAAACAGGGGCATCTCAGTAATAATTCTGATTCTTCCATCATGTGACAAAGAAATTAATATTGGACTAAGTAGACTTCTCCTTCCTGTATCCTGGGAAAGCAGAGGTTTTCTCTGCCCTTCAATTGAAGTCTCTGACCCAAAGTTGGCCCCTGAAAAGACCTCTGTCAGGAGACATGTCCTAGAATGTAACCTATTCATAAGTTCAGGACTGGACTCCAGTAGCCCCAGTACTGGGTAATTTGCTTTGTTCATTTCTAGTTCTGGGCCCGACTTTTGCCACGCCTGACTGTAATGCTAGAAGTCCCGTCCAAAGGCCCCCTCTTCTTCCCTGGTGGCTCAGACGGTAAAGAATCCACCTGCAATGTGGGAGACCTGGTTGCGAGCCCAGGGTTGGGAAGATCCTCTGGAGAAGGGAATGGCTACCCACTCCAGTCATCTGGCCTGGAGAATTCCATGGACAGAGGAACCTGGCAGGCTAGAGTTCGTGGGGGTCATAGAGTCAGACACGACTGAGCGAATTTCATTTTCACTTTCTTCTAAAGTAAAACAGATTTCCATCACACAGCCAATATGTACTGCCTTTCCAAAGCCGTCTCACCAAGTTTCAGAACTGACAATTTTAATGTAGTTATAAAATATGTAAAACACCAAAAAAAGAGTCAAAGCAATTTCTGGCTAAGTAGCAAAGAATGTGCACCCTAGAACAGCACCAGGGAAGCATAATCACTCATCAGAAATAACGATATTAATAACAAACATAATATATATAATACATATCTATATATCTATATAATAAATATACATAGACATTTTTTCCCACTTGCAAAGGCAGGAACGATCTCCACATGGTGCGTTTCCTAATGAAGAGTGATCAATGGAACCCCAAAATGACCACACTGCTGACTCCCACTGCACCACCACTTCTCCTTGGGCATTCCTCCAGTTAAAAAATAAATAATAAAAGTATCCTTGGGCCTCAATTAAACTATTAATTCAGGAGTGACACTTCCCCAGACATATTCATAAGCCATAGCTGAGGAATGGTGAAACAGGTGGAGGTAAGTGAGGGAACAGCATAGTACTGTGAATAAAGTGTAATGCGGATGAGCTTTCACATATGGCAATCCTAGAACAGTATCTAAAAGGCATGAAGAAAGGGTAGCATGGCTTCTGCATGCTATAATATACAAGCTTTGTGTTGACTGAGGTCTTAAGGAGTCACGAGCTACAACCTTGAATGAGTCCCAAATTCATATATAGAAGTAGAACATAAAACATATGTCAGCCCAGGACTCTTCCCCTTGGCTTCTTTTGCCTATAAAGTTTCTAGACTCCTCAACAGAAGCCTCACATTGTTCCTATCATCTTGTAATTCAGGAATTTATCAGTCCTGGGTTGACATCAGATTTGGAATATTACTGCCTTCTGTCCTGTTGCAAGCATTCCCAAGCCTTGCAACATCAATGGCTCATTTGCTTATGGAGATAGGAAGGCCCAAAGGAGCAAAGAGACTTCCTAAAACTGTGTGGCAAGACTAGATGATGTGGCCAGATGTGAGAGGCAGGGGTCTGGACAATAGGCTCGCTACCATTCAAATCACCGGGCTTCTGCTGCTCTTGCGGTTATGGCTACACAGAACCAGACACAGCCTGAGAGTCATTCCAACCAGAATGCAGGGTCATATCTATCAACAGCCTGTTTGGCAGGCTGGCAAAACAACAGAACCCTGGAAATATTGGTTTGTTTTATTTTCTGTGCTTTCTCCATCAGCTGCCAATAATACCATTAGCATAGGGCTAGCCCTGAGCAAAATCGGGAAGCAGGTGATATTTTAAACTAATTTCTCATTTTGGCACCACTTTTCCTGCTTCTCATACTCCCTCAAACTTCCAGATGCCTACACTAGGTTGCATTTCAGCAGGGCTCTGGTCTGATTTCCAACTGGCAAGGTCTATAAGAGAATATCTTTGACATAAATAGCTGATAATGACTTAAAACATTTCTACTTCTATTAGGTGGTTATTGACTATTTTAAAGAGACTGCTGGAGATTATCAGGACTTAAAATAATTCCTAACCGTGGAGTTTTAGACACTATGATAAGACATTGGGAGTTAGTGTCCTGAAGTCATTGTTTTTAAACCATCTTTAGCAGTAGTCTCCAGCCTCAGGTCGTCCTAAGTTGCCTGAGCCTGTCCCTAGCACTGAAACTCAAAACCTGAAAGCTGCCACCCAACTGGCTCTAAGAATGTATCCCACTAGGAACCAGGATTTTTCTAGAATAGTCTAGCCATGCTCCTCACATTGGAGGCAGACGCTTTAACCTCTGAGCCACCAGGGAAGCCCAATAAAGCCCTAAGTGAGACCATGTCCGTGACCTTTCCATTCTTCCTCTATAACCCCATGACAGCAAACAGTTGAAAAGACTCTACAGCTCCCAAAGCAGATCTGCGGTTCACCAGACCTTCTGTCATCAGCCAGGAGAACCAGAATCCTCGCCAGTGGATTCTCCTGCTTCCCTCTTATTTTATGGACAAATAATTCTGGGAAGAGGAAGTTGAGCAAGAAATCTAGGGAACAAGTGAGCAGTTATAACTCTTTTCCTGCTTAAGAAAGACAATAGATTCAATGTTAATTTGCTAAGCTGCTTTAGGGAAGAAGATAATCAAATGAATAGAAATATAATACATATTTCATTTTCTATAGTGCCTTTCCCAGCAGCAAGAGATGACACTTCCCATCATCCTGGAACATTAGAAGGAAACTCTCTGCTAAATAGAAAAGATGAAGAGCCAAAGGATAAATTGATGCTTTAACCTGCAGCCCCTAGCACAAAAAAAGGAAGTAGTCCTTTACTTTATGAGGCTATCAGAAGGGAAGTGATTGGAATGGTTTACATAGGACTGAGTAGGGGAAGAAAGGGCCTGGCAAGGTGTAGGAGCCCAATCCAGGCAGAGAAGGAAGGGAAAGGGTCAGCATTTTAAATTTGAGCTTCAAATAACTGAAGTACAATTTGAACTGGTAAAGCAGCAGCAATGAGGGTTCCAGGGAATAATGAAGCATGAAGCAGAATGACGGACAATAGAGATGGAATGATCCTATTACCAAGACCAGGATCACAAACTGGTTATAGCAGGGATGCAGTACAAGGCGCTGAGCTGTGCTCTGGCTACATGTCCCTGGACTCAGAGCCCTCAGGGTTTTGAGGGCTCAGGACCTTATTATAATGTAGCCCTAGCTCTACCTGCAATCTACGCTGCAGCCAAGAAGACACCTTTTCACACCCGAGTCCCAACATCTTCCAAATGGAAAAACATAGCCACTTCCTCCCAGAAATTATCTGGGGATTATTCAAGTCAAGTGAATTCTATGGAAAAAGTGCTTTCCTTTCTACCACATCCCTCCAACCTCCCCCCACCCCAATCAAAATCCCATGTCTACAGAAAATTCTCCAGGGACAATGGAGGGTGACCCAGAAATCTTCTGTACTTGACTTACTGATGAAGGCCCTATCTTCACTGTCAGCAGATCTACCCTTTCAGGATTTGCTTTCTAAGGCTAAAGACATCTTTTGTGTCACAGTACAGGGATGTCATGGAAAGGGATCTGAAGACGTGATGCAGCTGAGGCAGATAGCCTGAGGCAGCTTTAACCCTGCATGTTACCAAGGTTCACAAATTGCAAGTGGAATGTTATAGGTGATTTGGTGGTAGTTGATTGTTGGTTTTTCTCTTTTGATTATTTATTGTTGCAGTCTCTGCTTCAGGAGACAGGATCTGAAGAACAGAAGCTTCACAGAGAAAACAAAAGTGACTGAACTAGTATTTGTTGTTGCTGTTCAGTCACTAAGTCATATCTGATGCTTTGCAACCCCAGGGACTGCAGCATGCCAGGCTCCTCTGTCTTCCACTAGCCCCCAGAGTTTGCTCAAATTCATGTCCATTGAGTGGGTGATGCTATCTAACTCTCTCATGCTCTGCTGCCCTCTTCTCCTTTTGTCTTCAATCTTTCCCAGCATCAGAGTCTTTTCCAATGAATTGGCTCTTTGCACCAGACTACCTTATGTGTCTCCTGAGAAACCTGTATGCAGGTCAAGAAGCAATAATTAGAGCCAGACATGAAACAACTGACCGGTTCAAAATTGGGAAAGGAGTACAAGCCTGTACATTGTCACCTGCTTATTTAACTTATATGCAGAGTACATCATGCAAAATGTCAGGCTGGATGAATCACAAGCTGGAATCAAGATTGCTGGGATAAATATGAACAACCTCAGATATGCAGATGATACCACTCTGAAGAGGAACTTAAAAGCATCTTAAGGAGGAAAGTGAAAAGCTGGCTTGAAACTCACCATTAAAAACTAAGATCATGGCATTCAGTCCAATCATTTTATGGCAAATAGAAGGGAAAAAAGTGGAAGCAAAGACAGATGTTATTTTCCTGGGCTCCAAAATCACTGTGGATGGTGACTGCAGTCATGAAATTAAAAGATGCTTGATCCTTGGAAGAAAAGTTTTGATAAATCTAGGCAATGTATTAAAAAACAGAGACGTCACTTTGGCAACAAAGGTCCATATAGTCAAAGTTATAATTTTTTCAGTAGTAATGTATGGATGGAGAGTTGGACTGTAAAGAAGGCTGAGTGCTGAAGAATTAATGTTTTTTTAATTGTGGTGCTGGAAAAGACTCTTGAGAGTCCTTTGGACTGTAAGAAGTTCAAACCAGTCAATTCTAAAGGAAATCAACCCTGAATATTCACTGGAAGGACTGCTGCTGACCACACGAGTATCCATGCACACTAATTGGCAAGTCTCTGTGCATCCCGAGGCATTTGAAACCAAACCAGCTACACACTATTCTTTGATGACTCACTTTTTAATTATCTGATTCTTTTCTTTACACAAGCATGATTAACAAAGTATGATAAGTATGTTAAGGCATATTTATGTCAAGTACACAGAAGTTGGGGCTGAACTCCAACTGATTTCCATAAGAACAGACTAATAGGAAATGTTTTTAATGCAGAAGATAAAATCTGCTTAAAAGTTGTTGCCTTGAATATAGAATCGTACAAGAGTACAATATGTGTTCATTATTTTCTCTTGACTTAAACTTTATGTGTTCATGTTCAGTTTGCTTTAAGCAAATAGGAAAGTGAAAATTTATGCAGATAAGAAAAAAAGGAAAGAAAGAGGAGAAAATCTGAGGATAACACTGCTCTTTACAAAAATATTTGTTTTTTTACTTAAAAAATAATACCTTTTTGAAAGGCACTATCATTTACAAAGTTGCTGCTGCTAAGTCAGTTCAGTCATGTCTGACTCTGTGTGACCCCATAGATGTCAGCCCACCAGGCTCTCCTGCCCCTGGGATTCTCCAGGCAAGAACACTGGAGTGGGTTGCCATTTAAAAAGTTAAGTCACTTCTCGCTTCAAAATGTAGCTATATAATTCAGTGAACATTAATGTTTTCCAAAAGACTGCTTTGTGTATAGTAAAATATACACAAACACATTTACACACATATAACTACATTTTACTGGGCCCAAATTGCTAAAAACAATTAACTCTCAATTCTCCTATATTATGAGGAGTCAGAATGCAGGCTATTTTAATAATAATCCCATTTTTAAAGATTCTTAATAATTTTATGACTTTCTAGGAAACCCAATTAATATTACTGATTATTTTTCACTTTAATGAATACTATTAATTCCAGCTGAGCTATTGAGAAGTTGGCTCAGGCTTAGACAAAAGGGAAAATGAACTCGGGAATAAAAGGTAAAAATGGATCAGTCATGAAATGGATGTGAAGTATCTAGATACTGGAGCATAAAGAGGACATCCTCTGGTAAAAGGCTGCCTAGATAATCCACCTGCCAAGAACTGGGGAATTCCTACAAAGAAAGACCATCCTTTCAGAATCGTTGTTCTTCCCTTCTGATTTATTTCTGCATGTAAATTCCTCGCATGTCCTTGTGAGCCAAGCTGTCCTGTAAGTTAAAACTACATCAATACCGTATGTGGCTCCATCAGGAGTGAGGTCCTTGTAACTCCAAGGTCTAAGCACACATCCAGCTAGTCCAGGCTAACACATTTTGGCGCACATGATTCCAGCTTGTTGGAATCCACAATCTTGTGTAATTCCCTCAACCTGAGTGCAGGTGGGACCAATGACTTAAGTCTAACCAGTTGAATATGGCAGAGGTGACAATGTCCCTTCCGATCATTATACATAACCTAAGACTGAAAGGTACTCTTGCTGCGAAACTCTCCCTTTGCTGGCTTTAAAGAAACAAGCTGCCATGCATGAGCTGCCCAGTGGAGAGGGCTATAGGGCAAGGAACTAAGGACAGGACCTGTGCAACAGCCAGCAGGAAATGGAGCCCTTAGTCGGGCAGCCTTCTGGGACCAAATGTCAACAACTGTGTGAGCTTAGAAACTGACTTTCCCCACAGGAGCTTTCAAATGACCTGACCTGGCCGACACCTCATTATAGCCTTATAGAGGATCCAGTTGAGCCTGGCCTAGAATCTTTTTAAAATTATTATTATTTTAAACTTATTTTATATTTGGGTACAGCTGATTATTCTAAAGGAGATCAGCCCTGGGTGTTCTTTGGAAGGAATGATGCTAAAGCTGAAACTCTAGTACTTTGGCCACCTCACGTGAAGAGTTGACTCATTGGAAAAGACTCTGATGCTGGGAGGGATTTGGGGCAGGAGGAAAAAGGGATGACAGAGGATGAGATGGCTGGATGGCATCACTGACTCGATGGACATGGGTTTGAGTAAACTTCAGGAGTTGGTGATGGACAGGGAGGCCTGGCGTGTTGCAATTCATGGGATCGCAAAGAGTTGGACACGACTGAGTGACTGAACTGACTGACTGACAGCTGATTAACAATGCTGTAATAGTTTCAGATGAACAGGGAAGGGACCCAGTCATACATATACATGTATCCATTCTCCCCCAAACTTCTGTCCCAGCCAGGCTGCCACGTAACATGGAGTAGAGTCCCATGTGCTATACAGTAGGTCCTTGCTGGTTATCCATTTTAAATATAGCAGTGTGTACACGTCTGTTCCAAACTCCCTAACTATCCCTTCCACTCAGCAACTATAAATTCATTCTCTAAGTCTGTGAATCTCTTTCTGTTTTGTAAGTAAATTCACTTGTATCATTTCTTTTTCAATTCCACATATAAGGTATTTCTCCTTCTCTGTCTGACCAACTTCACTCAGTATGACAATCCCTAGGTCATCCATGTTGCTGCAAATCTGGCCTAGAATCTTGAGTCTCAGAAACTGTGAGAGTGTAAATGTGTGTTGGTTTAAGCTGCTCAGTACATAGCAGTATTGCTGCATGGCAATAGAAAACGAATACACACATAAACCTGGTTTTAAGTTGTAACTTCTTTCTGGCTTATCTGTACTTCTAATCTCCAAGAGAAGGGAATATTTCTTTCTCTGATTTTCTCTCCTCTGGGGACTGAGATTCTTTTTGCCTGGGCTAGGACAACATGCTGAAGCTGAAGCTCTAATACTTTGGCCACCTGATGTGAAGAACTGATTCATTAGAAAAGACCCTGATTCTGGGAAAGATTGAAGGCAGGAGAAGGGATTGACAGAGGATGAGATGGTTGGATGGCATCACTGACTTGATGGACATGAATTTGAGCAAGCTCTGGGAGATGGTGAAGGTCACGGAAGCCTGTGCTGCAGTCCATGGGGTTGCAAAGAGTTGGACACTACTGAGTGACTGAACAAAAACAACAAGGACCCCATAGGAGCTAGGTCAAAATCTCTTTTTCTAATGACCCCAAATCCTCTGGATTCTGCCCATAAAATTGCTCCACTCCAGATAATTCATTTCCTGAATTTTCCCAAAGTTCAAAGTATTTTTTTAAAGATTTATTTGCTTTGTTTATCTTTGGCTGTGCTTTGGTTTTGGCTGCTTCATACTTGGTCTTTTCTCTAGTTGCGGTGAGAGGGGGTTACTCTCTGGTTTTGGTGACCAGGCTTCCCATTGCAATAGCTTCTTTTGCTGCAGAGCACAAGCTCTAGGGCACTCGGGCTTCTGCAGCTGCAGCTCTTGGGCCCTGGAGCGTGGGCTCAGTAGTTGTGGTGCATGGGTTTAGCTGCCCTGAGGCATGTGGGGTCTTCCCGGAGCAGGGGTCTGACCGGTATTCTCTATACCGGCAGGTGAATTCTTAACCAGGGAAGCCCCCAGAGTATCTTTACAGTTCCATCACTTATCACCTACTCCATCAAATGTCACAAGCTCACCTACATTACTTGGCACCCACATCTATATTTAATTTCATGTATTCCACAAAAGAAATATGCCATTTGCATAAATATATCTAAAATACAGGTGTTCTTTAATTATGCCAGTTAACCTCTTGTTATCCTAATCTTAATATGGTTTGAGGGAGAGGGTAGGATTTCCTGGGTCGTAATAGACAGGAGTATATTTATAAAATAGTTTTTCATTCATAAAATGGAAACTTTCTTTACAGAAAAACTAATTTGACTCTAGTCTTAGTTTTGCTAATTTAAAATAAAGTGAATTTGTACACACTGAGTCTCAGTTTCCTCAACTGAAAAATGATTCCTGGCATATTATAGGCACTTAATAAACATTTTTTGAATACTTCTATATTAAAATATAGTCTGCCCCTTTCTCTATACAGACACACACACACACTATATAGAATAATTAGTTTTACAAATCACTCTACATTAAATTTTTCAGAAGCCTTTCTTCTATGTGAAATAAAACACAGCAATATAAATACAATGTATACACACACACACACACACACACATAAACATTCATTGTTTTAGACCTAAATTGTTACATAATTCTGCTCTCAATTATCCATAATGATAAAAAGGATCAAACATGATTATATATAGTGAGTGAAAAAGAATGAAAGTGAGAACAAGAGAGAAAGAGAAGAAATAACTCTAGTTTCCACATGGATATTTGTTTTAAAAGATAAATGTCTTTTTCAGTTTTATAGTAGAATACTTGGTTTTAATAAGCTACAGTTTAAGGTAAACCTCAGAACCCACTACAGTTTTATATTTATGAGTATCTATTACTTGTTTTCCATCTCAATCAGAATGTGCACTTATACTGAATAAGTTAAAGTGATATTTTTACCTTATGTTTGCCTTGGACTTAAAATAAGTTCAAAACATTAAAAAGAGAAAATATAAATGTCCAGTTAGTTCAGTCTACTTAGAAGTTATATTGAAAACTGGTCTTAGCCATTGAAAAGACGGCTAACAAACAAATGAAAAGATGCTCAACATTGCTCATTATTAGAGAAAAGCAAATCAAAACTACAATAAGATACCATCTCATACCAGTCAGAATGGTCATTATCAAAAAGTCTGCCGCTGCTAAGTCACCTCAGTCGTGTCCGACTCTGTGCGACCCCACAGACGGCAGCCCACCAGGCTCCCCCGTCCCTGGGATTCTCCAGGCAAGAACACTGGAGTGGGTTGCCATTTCCTTCTCCAATGCATGAAAGTGAAAAGTGAAAGTGAAGTCGCTCAGTCATGTCTGACCCTCACCGACGCCATGGACTGCAGCCTTCCAGGCTCCTCTGTTCATGGAATTTTCCAGGCAAGAGTACTGGAGTGGGGTGCCATGTAGACTCCAAAAAGTCTACAAACAATAAATGCTGGAGAAAGTGTAGAGAAAAGGGAATCCTCTTGCACTGTTGGTGGGACTGTCAATTGATACAGCCACTATGGAAGACAATATGGAGACTCCTTAAAAAACCAGGAAGAAAACCACCATGTGACCCAGAAATCCCACTACTAGGCATATACCCTGAAGAAACCAAAATTGAAAAAGACACATGTACCCTCATGTTCATTGCAGCACTATTTACAATAACTAGAACTGAGAACAAGAAGGAACCTAGATGTCCACCGACAGATGAGTGGATAAAGAAATTGTGTTACATATATACAATGGAATGTTGTGTGCTGTGCTGTGCTTAGTCACTCACTCAGTTGTGTCTGACTGTTTGTGACCCCATGAAATGTAGCCCGCCAGGCTCCTTTGTCTATATAGATTCTCTAGGCAAGAATACTGGAGTGGGTTGCCATGCCCTCCTCCAGGGGATCTTCTCAACCCAGGGATAGAGCCCAGGTTGACCACATTGCAGGTGGATTCTTTACTGTCTGATTCTTCCCCACCAGGGAAACCCATGAGGGTAGCCTATCCCATCTCCAGGGGATCTTTTCAACCCAGAAATTGAACCGGAGTCTCCTGCATTGTAGTCGGATTCTTTACCAGCTGAGCTACCGGGGAAGCCCACAATGGTATATTACTCAGCCATAAAAAGGAATGCATTTGAGTCAGTTCTAATGAGGTGGATGAACCTAGAGCCTATTATAGAGTGAAGTAAGTCAGAAAGAGAAAAACGAATATCGTATACTAACACATATATATGGAATTTAGAAAGATGGTACTGATGAAATTGTTTGTAGGGTGGCAGTGCAGACACAGACATAGAGAACAGACTTATGGACATGGGATGTAGGGGGGAGGAAGGAGAGGGTGAGAGGTATGGAGAGAGTAACATGAAAACTTACATTACCATGTAAGTAGTCAGTCAGATAGATAGTCAATGGGAATTTGCTCTACAACTCAGGGAACTCAAACTGGGGCTCTGTAACAACCTAGAGGGGTGGGATGCTGACGGAGATTCAAGAGGGAGGGGACATATGTATACCTGTGGTTGATCCATGTTGATGTTTGGCAGAAAACAACAAAATTCTGTAAAGCAATTATCCTTCAATTAAAAAAGGAAAGAAAGAAGAAAATTGGTCTTAGAATTCAAGCCAGGAAAATCTTAATCTGGAACATCAAAGGCAGAGAGAAAACGGGTTTCTTCATGGTTATTTGACAAAATATTTTCTGCCAGCAATCAACTTATGGCCCGTCATTTCCAAATGCCCACTCTTAATTACCCTGCTTTGAGATACTAAAGAGGGACCATGCAAGTATTGCTCTTTTGCCAGTTAGTATAACATTATGTTTGCCCAGTAGATATAACTGGGGAGACATTGTAGGAGAAAGGGGTGTCTCTTCTTGATTCTCGTGTGCTTTTCTCTCCTTGCTTCAGCAGCATTTGATGTCTGACACAGCATCAGAGTTTCAGTGACACCCTGCATGTCCCAGAACTCCTACCAGCACCCTAGCTGGATTTCCAGCAAAGGTACCCCACTGAATGACTTCCCAGAAAGTCTCATTGGTATCCCAATGGGTGGCTTTCCATCAAGTTCATCAGTGCACAGCAGGTGACCTCCTGGACAGTTTCAGTAGCATTTGCTATGACAGCTTTTCAGAAAGTCCCAATAGAACCTCAACAGACAGCTTCCTAATGAGCCTTGATCAGCACCCCAGAGGGTGGTTTCTTGATTGCCAGTCTTAGCCTACAAAACCTCAGCACGCTTCTCTGTTACCCTGCTCCACCCTGTCCAATGAGATAAAAATCACAGCCTTGGAGGGAGTGGAGCGCTCTTCCTCAAGATACTCTCCCCCCATCCCTAAAAGTAATGGTTGCCCCCTTGACCCACCATTCTTCTCTAAAATTAACTACCAAGGTGATCTCCTTACCCCTTAAGAGTTCCTTTTCTGTTACTAGTTACTTATATTAATCTTCCCCATTCTAATTATGGTGTCCTGCTTGACCGACTGACACAGAATGGAACTGGAAATGATGGTAGAAGACAGAGTCACATAGATGGAGGGAATCGGTTTGGTTGTGCCTGTGTGCTTGAGTGACAGGCTGTGGGACCACAATTACTAAGCTGCCACCTCTAACTACCGCGGTGAAGAGCCATCTGGAGCACAAAGGCCGCCATCCTTGACCACAGGTGTCCTGCACATCACTGGTGAGCATGTCACGGCAGCCAGAGGGAAGATGGCATATCCGAACAGGAAGAGAAGCCCCTTCCTCCTGCAGTGTGTCTCCAGAACTCTCTGTTGACAAGAGTTAACACTGTGTCAGTCAGCAAACAGAATCCTATTCTTAGTACTACAAGTTAGGGTGATGAGGGTGACTTTAGAGATGAGAAGCAGTAAACTGATGGATAACTGTCACATTTTGTAAAAGGAGGGTGGTAAAAAAAGTTAAGGATGGGAAATGGTGTGGAACTTGTCCCACCTGGTGCTTGAATGGGTTACAAACTCCACATAGATCATTCTCAAGCAGTCTCACAAGAATCCTCAAAGGTAGTTTCTCCCTGCTTCCCACTTAAATATCAACAATACAGAAACATAGGAAAACTCTGATTAACACCAAAAACCAAGGTGGATAGCTGGACTCTGAGGATCCCCCCGCCCCGATTTCAAAATGTATTGGAATTGAATTGAGAAACATCACTGGAAGCCAAAATGTGATTTCTGTTGTTGTTGTTTATTTTCTGAAAAAAGAAAAAAAAAAAAAAGCACAAAGCAAATAAAGAATAGAGCTATACTAAAAGAAAAGGAACAAGTCAGTCTTTCTTCATTCCCTGGCTCCTGTAAAGACCAGGAAACTGGGCACTACTTTTCAGGGGTCACAGATCTGTCCTCTATCCATCAGTCTTCAGCAGTACTCTTTCTTTACTCATTTCACAATTTCCAGTCAGAAAGTATAAGGGTCTTGATGGAGTGAGGTAGGAGTGAGTGAGGGGAAGGGAGAACCATTGACAAAGGCCACTGAGTGCTGGGAGATAAACATCCCAAAGGTAAAGATGCTACAGCATCCTAAAGAATATTATGGGCTTAGGGAACATGAGATGAAATTTCAGAATAAAAGCTTGGAGTAGTTTTACACAATGAAATCCTACTGTCTTTGTAAACAGTGCAATGAAACAATAAGCCCTGGACTCATTGGCAGTGAAGATAGAGAAAGGTTAAAAATCAAAGAAAGGCAAATATTTATCAAACAAATACAAACAAAGAGAAAGCATGGATGGAAATTTTAATTCCAGACAAAGTGTAATACAAAGCCAAATCCTTTTAAAGGGGCAAAAGGGTTGGCAAGAGGTATGATCCCAATAAAGATAAAACAGTCACAAGTACTTCTACACCTAATTATGTAACACAAATTATAAAAATCCAGAACTGTTTGAAATATAAGGATAAATTGAAAGAAGCACAATTGTTTGGGAGGTTATATTCTCAACCTTTTATAAGGCAGGTAGGTAGGAAAAAAAATCAATAAAAAGAAAGTATAAATGCTGAAAAGAAATGGGTGATCAGAAGTTTCAACCATTGCTATCAGCCCAGACCCTGGAAAAGGGGACACTATTCTTCAACTTCAGAAGACTCAACACTGGGGCATTTAATGGCTATACCATCAGGCAGGGTCAGAGAAGTTGCAACTAGTATTTTAATTGTGTTCATATGACTGAAAGAGCAGAATCTTGTTGCACGGGAAACACACGTCCATGAGAAATTCTTGTCTATTAGCAAATTCTGCTAGACTTGATCTTGTGAATTTCCAAGGTAGATTATATGAATCTTGATTATCTGTGAGCTAATCTACTCATTTAGGAAAATTAACCTGTTAGTGCATGGATTCTATTTTGGAAACATTCAAAACCCCACTGTATTAATCAAAAAGATGGTTCCCACTTTCCAAAGCTATCGACACAACCCTGGGATGGCTGGGAATCTGCCTGAGACTCCAACTCCTGGGATACTGTGGAAGGTTATGCAAGGCCTTTCCCAAAGGTGGCTAGAGCAAGAAATAGAGAGTAAAAAAAAAATGCAGGAAACTGTTACTGGGCACTGGTGGGGCTTCCCAGGTGGCACAGTGGTAAACAATCCACCTGCCAATGCAGGAGACACAGGAGACATGGGTTCTTTCCCCGGGTTGGGAAGATTCCCTGGAGGAGGAAATGTCAACCCACTCCCATATTCTTACCTGGAAAATTCCATGGAAAGAGGAGCCTGGCAAGCTACAGTCCATGGGATCGCAAAGAGTCAGACACGACTGACCACATGCGGGCATGAGGAGACCGAATCCCGGAACACTAAACTTGGTTTTCAAGACTAAGGATCCATTATCAAAAGACTAAGCCCAAAGGGTCATAAACTGGGTAGCCATCATGGCAAAATGGGAAACAAGATGAAGAGAGAGATCAAAGCCAAAGAGTCCAAAGTAAGCATCATGAATGTCACCGGGAAGCCAGGCTTAGGTTTACTGGAAGCTCAGCTGAGATTCTGTGGACCAGTCACACTGGTTTAAAGATGCAGTATTGTAACGCAGAGCACAGAGCATTTTCAGGGCCCTGAAACTACTCTATGACACTGTAACAGATATATGTCATTAAGTATTTGTTCAAACCTATAGAACATGCAAAACCATGAATGAACCTAATGTAAACTGTGGACTCTGGGTGATGATCATGTGTCCCTGTAGGTTCATTGATTGTGCGTCTGATGAAGGTGTGACAGTTGGGGGAGACTGTGACTGTGTGTGTGTCGGGGGGGCGGGCGTGGTTTATGCGAAATCTCTGTACTTTCCAGTCAGTTTTGCTGTGAATCCAAAACTGCTCTAAGAAATAGAGTCTATTTCAAAAAATAAACAGAGGTGCATTGATGTAGGAAGTTGGGCCATTGGTTACTAATGGTTAAATACAAAATGGATAACACATCTTCTACTGCCAGGCATCTGTCAGCTCTCCCTTGCCCATTTTAGTATTAATGGAATTCAGGTCATAAGGGGTAAGAGGAGGTAGCCAGGAATCCCTCTTACTATGCCCAGAATTTGAGGCTTTCATATTATGGTCTATCTACATTTACAACTGTGATTGATACAAAGACGCTAAAAGACTTCCATCCTTTGAGAATATATAGGGGTTCAGATTTTAAATCTGTCCACAAAGAAAATACGTGGGATCTATTAGGTCCCCTATATATCAAAATTTACTATATTGCACTGATTTGCTGGCTGAGAAGGAAAAGCCAATTTGCATGGCTCCTGTCAGTCAGACGTGGTTTGGAAATGCTTATGCATTCCAGATACATTCTGTGTAAACTGGAGAATCATATCCTATTTCTACTGGTTTGCACGCATGCATGTAAGAAAACTTGTTTTCCCACAGTGCCAAATGAAAATAAGCAAAGAATTAGCAGCAGTGATGATAATTAATCAACTTCTTTGTCAAAATTTCACAGCTGTGATGGTGTAAGGGAATTCTTGTCCCTTGGGCCTAGAGAGGTTGTGACCTCTTTTTTGGTTTGCTTGTTCAGTTCTGTTCCGTGGAGGATTTAGAGGTAAGGTCTGTAACCATCATGCGATGTACAGTTTCCGACATCTCTGATACATCAGGGCCTCTGCTAGGTATTGAGAGATACTGAGCAGAATGCCTACTGTAGGGAGTTCAGAGTGGGAAAGAACAAGAAAATAAATAAGCTACCACCCAATGAGAGAGCTGCTTTTGTAGAGTGTGGGTTGTATGCAATGTCCTATGGAAACAAGGATGGGGTTTGCCAAAACTTCATAGAAGAAGGTGAATCCTGATGGTCAAGTGTGAGTTGAAGTGAAGAAGTACTGGACAGCATTCAAGAAAGTAGGAACATTATGTGCAAAGACATGGAGCTCATCAAGAACACATGTTCCAGGGACCTGAAAGAAATTCTGTATTGCTTGAGGCCAGAGGTAGAGCCAGTAAAGAAAATAATTGGAAAACACATGAGACAGAGGCAATCATTCTAGTAAACAATGTTATTTTAACAGTCTACATTCTTGCATTAATATTTGAAGATGTTTGCTCACTCAGGAGACTTAAAAGTCACAGATGAACTAGCTAATGTTGCAATGTCCATTACCGAGACCCCATTCCTTCCTAGCACTTACAACAATGTCTGGCACATAGTTAATACTCAATTAACATAAACTACTATCATTGCATGTGGTAAATGACCACTAATAATTTGTGCACTGATGCTCGTCCTTCCTCTTGAGTATGGGCAGGACTAATTGACTCATTTCTGATGAATAGAATATGCCAGAAGTAATGGGGTGTCAATTCCAACATTATGTTATAAAAAGACTGGCTTCCCTTTGGGGCAGATTCTCATGTACTCACCCTTTCTGGCTCTTTTTATGTTTTTGGATTATTAGCCGTCATGTCATAAAGACATTCAGGCAGATTATGGAGATGCTCATGTGGCAAGGATGGGAATACCAGACCACCTGATCTGCCTCTTGAGAAACCTGTATGCAGGTCAGGAAGCAACAGTTAGAACTGGACATGGAACAACAGACTAGTTCCAAATAGGAAAAGGAGTACGTCAAGGCTGTATATTGTCACTCTGCTTATTTAACTTACATGCAGAGTACTTCCTGAGAAATGCTGGACTGGAAGAAGCACAAGCTGGAATCAAGATTGCTGGGAGAAATCTCAATAACCTCAGATATGCAGATGACACCACCCTTATGGCAGAAAGTGAAGAGGAACTCAAAAGCCTCTTGATGAAAGTGAAAGTGGAGAGTGAAAAAGTTGGCTTAAAGCTCAACATTCAGAAAACGAAGATCATGGCATCTGGTCCCATCACTTCATGGGAAATAGATGGGGAAACAGTGGAAACAGTGTCAGACTATTTTTGGGGGCTCCAAAATCTCTGCAGATGGTGACTGCAGCCATGAAATTAAAAGACGCTTACTCCTTGGAAGGAAAGTTATGACCAACCTAGATAGCATATTCAAAAGCAGAGACATTACTTTGCCAACAAAGGTTCGTCTAGTCAAGGCTATGGTTTTTCCTGTGGTCATGTATGGATGTGAGAGTTGGACTGTGAAGAAGGCTGAGCGCCAAAGAATTGATGCTTTTGAACTGTGGTGCTGGAGAAGGCTCTTGAGAGTCTCTTGGACTGCAAAGAGATCCAACCAGTCCATTATGAAGAAGATCAGCCCTGGGATTTCTTTGGAAGGAAAGATGCTAAAGCTGAAACTCCAGTACTTTGGTCACCTCATGCGAAGAGTTGACTCACTGGAAAAGACTCTGATGCTGGGAGGGATTGGGGGCAGGAGGAGAAGGGGACAACAGAGGATGAGATGGCTGGATGGCATCACTGACTCAATGGACGTGAGTCTCAGTGAACTCCGGGAGTTGGTGATGGATAGGAAGGCCTGGGGTGCTGCAATTCATGGGGTCGCAAAGTGTTGGACATGACTGAGCGACTGAACTGAACTGAACATGTGGCAAGGAACTGAGCAATGCTTATGTGACTGTGCCCACACCAGCACCTATGCGAATTAATTTGGCCACAGATCTCCCGAGGCTTGCCAATAGCCACGTGAGTGAGCTTGGAAGTGAATTCTGCAAGGCTCCACTTGAGCCTAGGTTACTGCAGCCTTGGCCAAGAGCTAATGGCAACCTCATAAGGGACACTAAGCCCGAGGCACCTAGCTGAGTTGCATCCAGATTTCTTACCAACAGAAACTGTGATAAGCCACTAAATGTTGGTATTAATATAATTTGCTACAGAGCAAAAGATAACTAAAATACTATATTAGTATCATCTACCTCCTAATCAAGATTGGGTTTCTGGGATACCTAGGTTGGGCATGGTGGTATCGGAGTCCCTCCTTGATGATGGAGCACTGTCTACAACCCCAGCTTTTTGACTAGGATCCCAATTGCCTGACACTTCACTCCTTGAGGAAACAAACTCTGTTACCTGTAGTCCTACTTACCTGATTAGACCTTTCAGAGAATGAATTCAGCACAAGTGCAGCACAGATTACCGTGTCTGACTTGCTCCTTGCCTCATCAGGGCCAACCTTGACCACACCAACGTTCATTACTAGCTGTGGCTGAGAGTCCAGGAAACACTATCTACATGGTGACAGTCACAGATGTCTACAGAAGGGCACACATAGCTCATATAGTCCTGACTTCCATGCTGCTGCTGCTGCTGCTGCTGCTAAGTCACTTCAGTCGTGTCCGACTCTGTGCGACCCCATAGATGGCAGCCCACCAGGCTCCCCCATCCCTGGGATTCTCCAGGCAAGAACATTGGAGTGGGTTGCCATTTCCTTCTCCAATGCATGAAAGTGAAAAGTGAAAGTGAAGTCGCTCAGTCGTGTCCAACTCTTAGCCACCCCATGGACTGCAGCCTACCAGGCTCCTCTGTCCATGGGATTTTCCAGGCAAGAGTACTGGAGTGGGGTGCCATTGCTTTCTCCACCTGACTACCATATGTAAGTCTAATTGATTACATAGCACGCCTTAGAGACTAATTGTTAAACTCACTACATACACTGTCCAGGCGGGAACAAGTGGAAAAATATACATCACCTTGGGAACATTGAGTTTTTGGCAGGGAAATTTGGCAGTTTACATAGCAACGTTGATTTGAAGGCAGTGGTTTTATATGTACAAGAGATTTTAAGACCTAGTAAAGATGATAAATATTTACATAAAAATTATTCTCAGCTAAGGAAAGAAGAGCAAAATATAAAATGCAAGTGTGCCTTCTATGAGTTGTTCTTTGCTTGGTTCTTATGTCTTTTTTAGTAGTTCTTAGACTGGAATGCAGCAGGGCAGAGGCTAATAGAGTTTTGCCAAGAGAACACACTGGGCATAGCAAACACCCTCTTCCAACAACACAAGAGAAGACTCTACATATGGACATCACCAGATGGTCAACACCAAAATCAGATTGATTATATTATTTGCAGCCAAAGATCGAGAAGCTCTATACAGTCAGCAAAAACAAGACTGGGACTGACTGTGGCTCAGATCATGAACTCCTTATTGCCAAACTCAGAATTAAATTGAAGAAAGTAGGGAAAACCACTAGACATTATGACCCAAATCAAATGCCTTATGATTACACAGTGGAAGTGAGAAATAGATTTAAGGGACTAGATCTGATAGACAGAGTGCCTGATGACTATGGACAGAGGTTCGTGACATTGCAGAGGAGACAGGGATCAAGACCATCCCCATGGAAAAGAAATGCAAAAAAGCAAAATGGCTGTGTGAGGAGGTCTTACAAAGCTGTGAAAAGAAGAGAAGCGAAAAGCAAAGGAGAAAAGGAAAGATATAAGCATCTGAATGCAGAGTTCCAAAGAAGAGATAAGAAAGCCTTCCTCAGCGATCAATGCAAAGAAATAGAGGAAAACAACAGAATGGGAAAGACTAGAGATATCTTCAAGAAATTTAGAGATACCAAGGGAACATTTCATGCAAAGATGGGGTCGATAAAGGATAGAAATGGTATGGACCTAACAGACGCAGAAGATATTAAGAAGAAGTGGCAAGAATACACAGAAGAACTATACAAAAAAGATCTTCATCACCAAGATAACCACGATGGTGTGATCACTCACCTAGAGCCAGAGATCTTGGAATGTGAAGTCAAGTGGGCCTTAGAAAGCATCACTACGAACAAAGCTAGTGGAGGTGATGGAATTCCAGTTCAACTATTTCAAATCCTGAAAGATGATGCTGTGAAAGTGCTGCACTCAATATGCCAACAAATTTGGAAAACTCGGCAGTGGCTACAGGACTGGAAAAGTTCGGTTTTCATTCCAATCCCAAAGAAAGGCAATACCAAAGAATGCTCAAACTACTGCACAATTGCACTCATCTCACATGCTAGTAAAGTAGTGCTCAAAATTCTCCAAGCCAGGCTTCAGCAATACGTGAACTGTGAACTTCCAGATATTCAAGCTGGTTTTAGAAAAGGCAGAGGAACCAGAGATCAAATTGCCAACATCCACTGGATCATGGAAAAAGCAAGAGAATTCCAGAAAAACATCTATTTCTGCTTTATTGACTATGCCAAGGCCTTTGACTTTGTGGATCACAGTGAACTATGGAAAATTCTGAAAGAGATGGGAATACCAGACCACCTGACCTGCCTCTTGAGAAACCTGTATGCAGGTCAGGAAGCAACAGTTAGAACTGGACATGGAACAACAGACTGGTTCCAAATAGGAAAAGGAGTACGTCAAGGCTGTATACTGTCACCCTGTTTATTTAACTTCTATGCAGAGTACATCATGAGAAATGCTGGGCTGGAAAAAGCACAAGCTGGAATCAAGATTGCTGGGAGAAATCTCAATAACCTCAGATATGCAGATGACACCACCCTTATGGCAGAAAGTGAAGAGGAACTAAAAAGCCTCTTGATGAAAGTGAAAGAGGAGAGTGAAAAGTTGGCTTAAAGCTCAACATTCAGAAAACGAAGATCATGGCATCTGGTCCCATCACTTCATGGGAAATAGATGAGGAAACAGTGTCAGACTTTATATTTTGGGGCTCCAAAATCACTGCAGATGGTGACTGCAGCCATGAAATTAAAAGACACTTATTCCTTGGAAGGAAAGTTATGACCAACCTAGATAGCATATCCAAAAGTAAAGACATTACTTTGCCAACAAAGGTCGATCTAGTCAAGGCTATTGTTTTTTCCTGTGGTCATGTATGGATGTGAGAGTTGGACTGTGAAGAAAGCTGAGCGCCAAAGAATTGATGCTTTCAAACTGTGGTGCTGTAGAAGACTTTTGAGAGTTCCTTGGACTGCAAGGAGATTCAACCAGTCCATTCTAAAGGAGATTAGTCCTGGGTGTTCATTGGAAGGACTGATGCTAAAGCTGAAACTCCAATACTTTGGCTACCTGATGCAAAGAGTTGACTCATTGGAAAAGACTCTGATGCAGGGAGGGATTGCGGGCAGGCAGACAAGGGGATGACAGAGGATGAGATGGCTGGATGGCATTACCGATTTGATGGACATGAATTTGAGTGAATTCCGGGAGTTGGTGATGGACAGGGAGGCCTGGCATGCTGCGATTCATGGGGTCGCAAAGAGTCGAACACGACTGAGCGACTGAACTGAACTGAGACCCATTTTTAGTTGGCAAACAAACACCTACTTTATATACAACAGTATGTAGAAAATGATAGCAGTTGTTGAAAAAGAAAGGGAAAAGGAAGTAAGGGGACTTTATACCTTTGTCCCTGATGATTTTGCCCCTTGTGCTCTGGGATGATGCAGCTGTTGGGAGCTGAAGGACTTATGTCGAAGGGTGTCCTTAGAGCCACCGCCGAGATGCCCACCAATGGGGTTGAGAAATTCAGCAGCACTGATGTGGCATGGTGGAAGAGGACGTTTGAGTGATGAGTTATGTTGATAACCAGCGGGTTATGCTGGCATGACAGTTCATAGGTTCCTGAAGAGAAACAAGGGGATCGAATAATATTTTAAGCCATTCGTGTAGCATCAAGTTTCCATACCTAGTGTTCATTTTATCTTCTCCATAGCTATATTATGTAACAAGGTCTCAAAGAATATCAGAGACAGACATCGAGCTGAATCCTGGGTCAAAACTGGATTTTCCTCTGGTGGCCCTAAAGGGATAACTGTCAGACTCACCAAGAGAGTGGTTGTTTCCACTGACATCGGTCAGGTAAAGGGTCACTGTTGGCTGCTGACGTTTCCCAGGTACCAGGCCATCAGATGTCAAGAAAATGAAAATTGCTGTGGCCACTCCTGGTCTATTGAAACAAACCTAGGCACAAGCACATATATGTACGAGCCATTATTTCCAGTGGGCTCTCAAGGCACATGTCACACTACTTTTATCCTTCTCAAATAGCTCGCCACTTAGAAGATAAGAACTCCCTCCTTTACAAATGGGAAAAAAAACATGGAGTAGGCACAGAAAGATAGCCATGGTCTTATCAAAAGTAAAAATTAGCTGGAAAGTAGCTAACTTTCAGCTACTGAGAGTCCCATCTTTTTCTGAGACTTTTTACTTCAACCAGTTCTTTTTCACTTGAATCTTTCTTTACACTTCTCTAAAAGATCACTCAAGGAGACCATTGTTGGAGACGGTAAACCACTGCATAGCCAGCCAATACCTCCCTATCTCCAATGTGAGAGACGTGGACAAGATGATC
Organism: Bos grunniens; assembly: GCF_055505025.1. Classification (NCBI taxonomy): domain Eukaryota; kingdom Metazoa; phylum Chordata; class Mammalia; order Artiodactyla; family Bovidae; genus Bos; species Bos grunniens. The sequence continues at coordinate 23,137,095 of NC_141180.1, forward strand.
ACCAAGCTAATGCTTTGTTCTCAAGTGGCATAGCTAATTATCCTTCCCTATCTCCTTTGTTTGGAGAAGGCAATGGCAACCCACTCCAGTACTCTTGCCTGGAAAATCCCATGGATGGAGGAACCTGGTAGGCTACAGTCCATGAGGTCGCAAAGAGTCAGACACGACTAAGTGACTTCACTTTCACTTTTCACTTTCATTCATTGGAGAAGGAAATGGCAACCCACTCCAGTGTTCTTGCCTGGAGAATCCCAGGGACAGGGGAGCCTGGTGGGCTGCTGTTTATGGGGTCGCACAGAGTTGGACATGACTGAAGCAACTTAGCATCTCCTTTGTTGCTGTTGTTTAGTCGCTAAGTCACATCTGACTCTTTTGCAACCCCATGGACTGTTGCCTGCCAGTTCCTCTATCCATGGGATTTCCCAGGCAAGAATACTGGAGTCAGTAGCCATTTTCTTCTCCAGGGGAATCTGCCTGACCCAGGGATCGAACTTATGTCTCCTGTGCTGGCAGGTGGATTCTTTACCACTGAGCCACCAGGGAAACCCTCCCTGTCTCCTTGTCTCCCCCTTAAAATTGTTATCAGAACCTCTCACTTGGCATTTCAACTATGACACAGGAGAAAGGTCACTGCAGAGTCTGTTGCTTCAGAAACTAGATGCTGCCAAACTGCTTATTCTTATTCTTCTGGTGCCCCAAGCACAACATTTACCCTGTCCATGGCGGGAAAATAAGCCAGCGCCGAAAATTCACAGGGAAATTCAGTTATCTGTAAGAAATATTCTAGATGGCTAGACTAATTAACAATGAAGCAGTCTTGTCCCTAAAAATTCTTTAAAATAAAACATTTCGGAGATTGGGGAATGACATGAAGAACTTATCTTCCATTATCTGATGTTGCAATTCTACTTTTGTCTTATTTCCTAGAGCTCAATGTTGCTCTTAACACTAAGATATTGAGAGTCATCTCCCATCTTCCCCGGTGTTGCATGGTTGCTGCTTTATTAGAATCTAGGGCTAGAACATACATCAGTCTGCATGTATTTCTCTAGCTTTGTATCAGGTTCTGAAAGGGATGTGCTGTGCTATGCTTAGTCTCTCACTTGTATCTGACTCTCTGCATCCCTATGGACTCTAGCCCCCCAGGCTCCTCTGTCCATGGGAATTCTCCAGGCAAGAATACTGAAATGGGTTGCCATGCCCTCCTCCAAGGGATCTTCCCAACCCAAAGATCAAACCCAAGTGTCCCACATTGCAGGTGGATTATTTACTGTCTGAGCCATGAAGGAAGCCCAAGAATACTGGAGTTGGTAGCCTCGTCCTTCTCCAGGGGATCTTGTGGACCCAGGAATTGAACTGGGGTCTCCTGCATTGCAGGCAGATTCTTTACCAGCTGAGATACCAGGGAAGCCCCCCCAAACACTGTCCTCAGTGTCAGAGCAGGGTACGACATCTAAAGGCAGAGGGCTTTTCTTAAAAGGGGAGCATGAGAGTCAAACATGTTTTCTATTTTAACGAGAATTTTTCCTTGTCCACAGACCTACTCTCCCTGAGCCTTGGTGGTATGTTTATAGAGTGTCCATTTGCACTGCTGGCTTAATTAGGGTGATTTTATGATTTTCAGTGGTCAATGTAGCACACTCTCCCTTCTTGTTCTCCACCTTTGAGGAAAAGACCAGCCACGCTCTATTTTTTACAGTGTCATTTCCACCCCGCCCCCCACCTTTTCATTTCCCTTCTTTGAAGTAGTAAATATTTCTTTATAACTTAAAAAACTTCCAGACCCATAGGTTATGGCTTGCAATACGAGGTCCTTTGTTCCTTGCTAGATGAGGGCTAGACATGAAACACACCATAAGTTAACCAGGAGCCTAATGCAAAGCCCTCAACTCCAGCCCCCAGAGACATCAAAGTCCCCCGGGAATGCCCACAACCTCTTCCTTTTCATACACCACAAAAGAGACCCAAGTACTGGAAGAAAGCTCTGGGTTATTTCCTGAGCCAGGAACAAACAGAGCCCAAAGAAGTACCTGGTGGCTTTACCCGAATAGGTCTCAGGAAGAGTGGGGTGGCTTCAGTGAGGAACAGGAGGGCTCAGTTTTCCCACTTTCTGTTGGGTCCCCAAATAGACACCACCCACCTGAAACTAATTAGTAGGCCTTATGCTGTGGATTTCTCTGTCTTGAGGGCCTGTGCCCAAAACCTCTGAGTCATTTTGCATCGCCTTGCTCTAAGGGTCTTTGAATCCCAAATCGCTTTGAACCTTAAAGCCTGTTCCTGTGGCAGTGGCAGTGTCTCTGTGCCTTGATTTGTGATTTGTGGGAAGTGGTTATGCCAGGATTTCCCGGCCATGGCTTTAGTAGGGAAACCACAAGTGAGACACTGGCAGAGGAAAGTCTGATCACGATACAGGATGCCGAGTCTTGGGCATTTCCTCTCACAGTGACACAAGGGAGGTAGCCACACCTCATTCTCATCTGAATACCGAATATGCCCCCACAGGAGCAACTCAGTGCAAAGAAGTAGAACTCTGTCGTATAATTATTGGAACCTCAAACCAGAGACCGGTTCAAGTCTGTGCAATGAATGCTAACCATGGTAAAGGGAATCTAGTTAAGTGCACCATTCTGAAGGGAGGGATGGCCAGGCCGAACCCTGGGTTTAACTCTTAGCCCATCTTTTTTATTATTGTTTAGTCGCTCAGTCATGTCTGACTCTTTTGGGATCCTGTGGACTATATATAGCCTGCCAGGCTCCTCTGTCCATGGGATTTCCCGATTGCCATTTCCTTCTTAGGGGGATCTTCCTGACCTAGAGATCGAACCCACGTCTCCTGCATTGGCAGGTAGATTCTTTACCACTGTGCCACCTGGAATAGTCCTAGCCCTATCTTTACTAGCTGGGTAAACTAAATTTGACAATCCATTTCTTCTCTCTGAGCCTAGGGTTCTTCTTTTCCACACCTGAGGAGCCGACATACTACCCATCTCACTTGGCTACTATGAGGATGAAATGAAATCATGTGAAAGCACAAAGATAATGCCTACGATCTAGTAAAGACTCAATGCTCAAGAATTTTTATTTCCAAAAAGGAATATTTTTAAAAAAATTCTGTTTACACTTCAGGAAGATCAGGATAAAGAAGAAACATTTAAATAAACACACAACTATGTATTTTGTTATATAGAGAATTATGCTTTTCTGAAATTTATAGGCTAAAGAATCTCACATATGTTGTTTTAAAATGGTACTTGTAGATGTGAATTGGTACTGCAGGTTCTGCTTCCATAGAAACTGGCAATATTTGAGGCTCTTGGTATAAAATGCATCTCTACTTTATATACAGAATCCATGAAAAATACATTTTGTATACATAACTTTTAATAGAGATTTTTAAAAATTCAGTTCAATATGTGTTTATTAAAAATCTACTTTTGCTGTACATATAAATAAGGACATTTCTAGAATTGACAGTATAATTAGAATACTAAAATGCATTCTTTATTTGAACAAACATTATATTTTTCAAAGCTGCTCTTTCTACAGCCAAGTCGCATCTATTTTAATTTATATAACAGTCTAGGCTATTTTTACTTTATATGAAATAAACAATGAATTTTGTGCTCTTAAACGAAAGTAGGTAGTGGCTAGAGCAGAAAATCTGGCAACACAAAATCCTGCTTATTCTCACCTCATGCCACCATGGTCACTACATAAGTAAGACATTCCTCTAATCACCACACCAAACGCACAATGCGAACAGCTGCCCTCTTCTAGACAAAATACACTAGAGGCAACTAACTGGGGACTGCGCAAATCTGAAATGAGCACCAGGCATGCCCCAAGAGAAGAGTCCAGGATGCTAAGAGGTCAAGGGAATTGTTAGCTTTATTTGTAATATTTTACTGCTTGTTTTAACAAGAAAATTGCGTTTATGTATTACAGGGCAATATAAAATTAATTTGAATGTGGCTTTTAGGAAGAGGACAAACTATAGTTAGATATCAAAACAAGGCAAGATCTTTTAGAAAAGCAATTGATTCTCAGACAGAACTGAGGAATGGCTTAAAGATAGAATGATAGCCAGTTAAATTAGCTCAGTGAATCTCTAGCAAAATACTTTGAAACAGAGAGTATGGAGTACATAGATAATAGGCAGATAGATAGATAGAAACCGACTGACAGAAAGAAATGGAAAACCAGTCTCATGCATTCAGTTGCTTTCCATCCAAAGTCTGCACATTAACAGCCGGATCTGACTTCTGGCCCCTGCTAAAGGGTAAGACTGAAAGAATGCTTCCCTGGTGTAGAACTTTTTTGGGCTTAAGAAATCCCTCTTCAGTCTGCCTGCTGGGTACAAACACACTTAATTGACTCCTAAACCAAGCATCTTGACGTTCAGGTCATCCTTTGCGGTGGTCCCTGGACAGCAAACCCTGAAACTATACCACAAACTTGAAAAGAATCTTCTCTGAGGTTTTAAAATGTTTTTGGTTAGTTACTGAGATGTTATTTTTTTCTGTGTGCCTTTCCATTTTCATTCATCTATGGCACTTCCTGATTTCAGAGAGAAAGGGAAGGCCCTTGAACAGGAGAAAGTGGGCACATACTACTTTCTCTTTATAAGTACTTTACGGTTCCCCAACCATGCTTTCCTGGAGCCTCCATTAAGCTCATTAGGTTTTTGTTCCTATCTGAGACACTATTTTTTTTTTTTTTTACTATAATATCCTTAGGATACAAAGGTTATATTATAGAAGTGGGAGGTAGGATTCTGAGAGCTTAAGTGACTTTCTCCAACGTGAATGTTAGACAGTTAGGAATTTGGGTTTTCTGTATTATTTTGACTGCCTAAGGGTTCCTAATTTTGGTGAGCAGAAAATCACAAAGTTCTTAGAAAATTTGTTGACATGTGTGCCCTCTCTCTCCACAAAAAGTGAAGTCACATAAATACTTAGGTATAAAAACATGATACTATTTCAGGGAGCTAAGAGAGCCCTTTGAAAGCCATTCACAGTTCAAGTAGGGTCAATAGAAATTAGATTAAGAATGCTTACACTGTTGGTGGAACCATATGCCTTTTTTTTATAGGTGAAAAATTATCAAATACTGGCAATTTTATATGGTTTACTCTAATAATATTACTGTCTATGTAGACTTCAGAAATTTGAGAATGGAGAGAATAACTCTGAAACCTTCAAGGTATCTAACCTGAAGTCCAAATCCAACAGATGAAGGGAAGGTGAGAGGCAACTAGCGTCTTGCCTCTGAGCTTGAGATCTCTTGGTGGCCTCTCTACTTGAGGGCGTGGGTCAAAATGTGGGAGGAGTTTTCAGCAGAGTTTGACTTCCTTCTGGTGCCCGGACACCTATCTCTCTGGATATTGCTTAAAGTCCAGTTGATTTCTAGCATTATCCCATCATCATACAAGTAAGGTTATAAATATCATGAGCTTATGTAGTTCTTTTTTCAGAAGAGTGAGGTCACCTTGTAAATTTTATGAAATGAAGAAATCTCCATTATGACCTCAATTATCCAGGAGGAGGCATATGCCAGGGTGTGATTTGGCAGGTCAGTGGAAGGGCTCTGACCAAAATCAATTTATTGCTTAGTTCCTTCTAATAGCAACTCCTCAGCTGTGATTTTAGATACCAGAACTAAGTCTTCAGAAACTTTGTGTTAGAAGAACTTGTGAGACTCAGAGGGGGATCATAAAGGCAAAAATCAAATCTGTAGAGAATACTGTGGTGTGCCACCAAAATCCCCTGCTTCATGACTGAGCATTCAGCTCACATCAAGTCTCTGCCTTCAGAGAAAGAAAGCCTCCAAAAGGTCATGCCACTTCCCTGGAGTAGGGGGAGAGGAGAACCCCATGTCTAATGACCTTTTGATAGGATTGTGTGGAACAAAGTGGGACAATTCTGAAGGGCCATCCTAGTTCCCTGTGGGATGCTGAAACCTTTGTGTAAATGTTTCACAGTCCTACTCCTCTCTCTGCCAACTCCTGGATCTTTCATTCTCCCCTAGGTATTGATCCCAAAGAAAGTTCTTAATAAACTTTCTGCGTGCAAATCTTTATCTCATAGTCTGAATCCTGGGGAAACTCCACTTAAGACAAAATCTGAGAATGTGAAAACATATTAAGAAATATTGATAATGAAAGGTCTCTTGGGAACTAGACTGCGTAAGTGAGGGGATGAGGGATTCACTGTGGAGCCAAGAAATCTTTCCTTCTGATTAAAAGAAAATTGCTATCCAAGTATTTATGAAACTTACAGTTTGCCAAGTTGTCATATCTAAGGCCTGGAAAAGTTTCCATGTAAAATCAATCAAGTTGTGTTAGTAGCAATCAGATAGGAAAATGGAAAATGAGTCCTTTATCTCTGGGGCTAAACTGCTTAGCCAAGGAGAGATGAAATTCTTCTTTCAATGCATTAGGCTATTCTTTGATGGAAGTGAAAATTATATATGCATAGTCATATTTGGTTTTTTTAGGATTCCCAGGGACTGTAGGAATTCACCTAGGTTAATTTTCCAAGGAGAAAATTTTATTTTGGAAAGCAAGAACTTTTCAGAAGTTAAATCATGTGCATAGAAATAATCCCAATATATATATTAGAAAATTTTCTTCCCTCTTAAAAACAGGATCCTGTACTTAAGTGAATTTTCATAATTGGAGGCATCATTTTGAACATCAGTTATTTTACTGATGAGATAATAATCCTGTAGAGCTCCTTTAACCTTACAAATCTCCTGAGAATCATGTTAAAATAAAGATTCTGATTTAATACAGCTGAGATTTGTATTTCTACCTAACTCGCAGGTGACACTGATGCTTTTGGAAGCCAATCAGGTTTTAAGTAGCAAAACTCTAAAAGAATCAATAGATATGATTATCTTTGTCCTTATCACTTAATAGCCTAAGACTACAATTACTTGATTGATCATACTTATTTATTATATTATCTTTTCTATAATTCACCATCAAGCTTGAAATACAACCAGAAAGGAATCACCTAGCCCAAACACCTCATTTTAATTCAAATAAAAATGATGCCAAAGAAGGATATATGATTATATAAGGTCATGACTGATAAATGGTAAAAACAGAGCTTACAATATTCCTCTGAGCATACATTTTTGTCAGTGTCTAAATCCCTGACTAATTGGTTTCACCTTTCCCATTAAAGATTGAAATTCAGATAACTAATATTTTTAGAAATTTATATTAAGTTAATAGATTCTGACAAAAGACCTTGCCAACTTTTCTACAAATAAAGTCAAAGAAGTTGTGGCTAGACTAGGAAACTTCTACACATGAATTTTTTCTTTTTTTGCTAAATTATGATATCTGGACAGTTTTCTGGATGGTTATAGTTTTCTGGATGAATCTTTGAATAGAGGCTTACCTTCCAATTTATGAAATAAAAAAAAAAGAATTGTCAGATCTAGCAAAATAAAAACAGCACACCATATAAACTTAAATGTCAGAGAAAAAATATTTAGTATAAGTATGCCTTGAATATAGCCTCTGACTGTAATAGATACAGAAAACCTGTAATAGATACAAAAAAGATAATGAAAAAGGAAACTAAGCATATCATTCTTAAAAGTCATCAAGCCACAAAGGAAGCAAGAGAAGAACTAGTAAAAAAAGAAACTACAAAACAGCAAGAAAACAATTAACAAAATGTCAGAAAGTACATACTTATCATTACTTTAAAAGTAAATATGTTCAATTCTAAAGCAGTTATAAGAGAGAAGTTCATAGAAATAAATGGCTGCCTCAAAATGTAACAAAAATTTCAGATAAACAACCTAACTTTACACCTAAAGGAACTAGAAAAAGAAGAAAGAACAAAGCCCAAAGACAGTAGAAGGAAGGGATTAAAGTCAGTACAGAAATAAATAATACAGAGAATAGAAAGAAAATAGAAAAAAATCAATAAAACCAAGGGCTGATTTTTTTAAAAGATCAGCAAAACTGATAAACCTTTAGTCAGACTTACCAAGAAGAAAAATAGAGAGGGTTCAAATAAAATCATAAATAAAACAGGAAACATTACAACAGGTACCACAGAAATATAAAGGATCAGAAGAGATTACTACAAACAATTATACACTAGCAAATTAAACAATCCAGAAGAAATGGATAAATTACTAGAAACATACAACTTTCCAAAGCCAAGTAATGAAGAAATAGAAAATCTGAACAGACCAATGACTAGTATGGCTACTGAATCATTAATTTAAAAACTCTCTACAAAAATGTCCAGGATGAGACATCTATACTGGTGAATTCTACCAAACTTTCCAAGAATTAAAGCCAATTCTTCTTGAACTCTTCAGAACACAGAAGAGGAGGGAATACTTTCAAACTCATTTCATGAGGCCAGCATTAGCCTGGTACCAAAACCACACAAGGATACCACAAGAAAAGAAAATTACAGGTTAATATCCCCGATGAATATAAATGGAAAAATCCTTAACAAAATATTAGCAAACCAAATTCAACATTACATTAAGAGTATTATACACCATGACAGAGTGGAACATATTCCAGAGATGAAAGGATAGTTTACCATTTGCAAATCAACCAACATGATACACCACATTAAGAAAATGAAGAATAAAAACAATGTGATGCAGAAAAAACATCTGACAAAATTCAACATATATTTATGATAAAAACTCTCAAAGTCAGTATCCAGGGAATAAACCTCAACATAATAAAGGCCATTTATGACAAATCTACAGCTAACATCATATCAGTAGTGAAAAGCTGAAAACTTCCTCCAAGATCAGGAAAAAGACAAGGATGCCCAATTTTGCCACTTCTATTCAACATAGTACTGGTTATTCTAGCCAGAACATTAGGCAAGAAAAATAAATAATAGGCATCTTAATTGGAAAGGGAGAAGTAAAACTGTCACTATTTGCAGATGATATGATTTTATATATAGAACCTAAAGATACCACCAGAAAACTATTAGAACTAATGTGAATTCAGTAAAGTTGCAGGATACAAAATCAGTACATAGAATTGGTTGCATTCCTAAACACTAAGAAACTATCAGAAAGAAAAATTGAGAAAACTGTTCCATTTCCAATTGCGTAAAAAGAATAAAATACCTAGAAATAAATTTAATCAAGGTGGTGAAAGACCTGTACTCTGAAAAAATGCTAGAATGACTACTATCAAAAAGGTAAGAAGCAGCTAGTATTGACAAAGACATGGAGAAAGGGTAACTCTGTGCACTGTTGATGGGAATGTATATTGGTGCAGCCACTAAGGAACAGAGAAGGCAATGGCACCCCACTCCAGTACTCTTGCCTGGAAAATCCCATGGATGGAGGAACCTGGAAGGCTGCAGTCCATGGGGTCGCTAGGAGTCGGACACGACTGAGCGACTTCCCTTTCACTTTTCACTTTCATGCATTGGAGAAGGAAATGGCAACCCACTCCAGTGTTCTTGCCTGGAGAATCCCAGGGATGGGGGAGCCTAGTGGGCTGTCATCTCTGGGGTCATACAGAGTCGGACACAACTGAAGCGATTTAGCAGCAGCAGCAGCAGCAGCAGCAGCACTAAGGAAAGTAGTATGGAGTTTCCTCAAAACATTTTGAAAAATAGAACCACCATGTGATCTAGCAATTCCACTTCTGGGTATTTAGCCAAAGAAAATGAAAAGACTAACTCAAAAATATATATGTACCCTCATGTTCACTGTAATGTTACTTACAATAGCCAATATATGGAGACAACCCAAGTGTCTAACAATGGATGAATATATAAAGAAAATATGGTGTGTGTGTGTGTATACACATATATTCAGTCATAAAAAACAAGGAGATATTACCATTGTGACAACATGGACAGAACTTGAGGGCTTTATGCTAAGTAAAATAACAGAGATAGGCAAATACCCTATGATCTCACTTAGATATGGGATTTTTTTTAAAAGGGGAAAAAAGCAAGCTCATAGATACAGAGAACAGATTAGTGTTTGCCAGAGGTGGGGATTAGGGAGTGGACAAAATAGATCAGGAGAGTCAAAATGTACAAACTTTCAGTTATAAAACACAGTCAAGGGGATGTACTGTGCAGGGTGGCAACTATGGTTAATAATGTACTACATATTTGAAAGTTGCTAAAAGAGTCGATCTTAAAAGCTCCCATCACAAGAAAAAAAACTGTAACTAAGTATGATGATGGATGTTAACTAGACTCACTCTGGTGATCATTTCCCAATATATACAAATATTGAATCATTATGTTTTATACCTAAAATGAAAATAATCTTGAGTATAAGTTATGCCTCAATTAAACAATAAATAATTTGAAAATAAAGAATAAAAGTAAGAAGAGCAAAGAACACAAATTTTTAAAATAAGAAAAGAGGAAAGGAAAAAGGATTTTGTACATATTTCTGTATATTAAAAAAAAAATAGAAAAAAATGGTAAGAGTACTGGTAAACACTTTTTGACCAGCTAGGAGAATCTCTAATACATCTCTGATACAGACTGGTCCTTAATTTCTGAATGAATAAAGGCTCACTATTTAAGTACTTCCTAATAAACTCTTGGGCCAAGTGGAAGAGGAGTAAAACTCTAATATTGACATAACTGGCACAATTAAAGTTGTTATGCTCTGAAAAATCAGGGCTAGAAACAAAATGCTATTAAAATTTTACAACTTCAAAAAGAAATTATGAGGTATAAAAAATACTTAGGACTCGTTGACAATAAAAGAACTATATATCAGTATTTATGGACTACAGTTAAAATAACATCTAGAGGGAAAATTTATGAAACAGTGACAACAAATTATCCAAGTGTCCAACATAAGAATCTAAAATAGAACATCAGAGTAAATGCAGAGAAACAGGAAGGGAGGAAATAATAAAGAGGACAGAAATCAGTGACTTGGAGAATAGTAACTAGAATAAAAACAGAAATGAATAAAACTAAAATTTGTTCTTTGAAGAAGTACCAGGCATGTGTAATTAAGAAAACAAGAGAAAAGGAAGGTTCAAAAAATTCCAGTATAAAGGCAGTGAAAACTATACCTAAACCTAACTATACCTAAAACAGAGTTATTCGTAAATATATTATGAACAACTATCTGTATTAAAATTTGAATATGTAGAAGAACTATCTAGTAATCCAAAATTGGAAAAGAAAAATTGAATATATTAATAAAAATCAAAAACATTTAAATAGAAATTATAAATTATAAATGTTTCCTCAAAAAAGCCCCAGGCTCAATTGGTTTTACAGGTGGGTTCTGACAAATTTTGAAGGAACAGATAATTCTTATTTTATGCAAGTGGTTTCAAAAAATAGAAAAGGTGAAAAATTTCCCAAACAATTTTATGAGAGTTGTATATTCTGAACATTCAAAAAAGAAATATATAAACTAATTTCACATATAAATGTAGAAGTAAGAATCCAAGATTAAAAATCAATAAAATCCAAGAGTATGCTTAAATATTATATATAATAAACAAGCAAGTTCACTCCACAAAGGCAAATATGATGTGATATCTTAAAAAAGAAATCCATCAATGTAATTCAACATAATGATGGACCAAAGAAGAGAAATCACAAGATAATATTAAACAGTGAAAATCAAGTGTTTGATTAAATTCAGCTCATATGTACCAGTATGCTTTTCAAGAAGTGGAAGAAACTATCCAAAGCTTATTATAAAATTGGAAAATAAGTGAATAATGTGAAATAAGTGAATAATATGAAATAAGTGAATCAGATCAGATCAGTCGCTCAGTCGTGTCCAACTCTTTGTGACCCCATGAATCGCAGCACTCCAGGCCTCCCTGTCCATCACCAAATCCCGGAGTTCACTGACTCACGTCCATCGAGTCAGTGATGCCATCCAGCCATCTCATCCTCTGTCGTCCCCTTCTCCTCTTGCCCCCAATCCCTCCCAGCATCAGAGTCTTTTCCAATGAGTCAACCCTTCGCATGAGGTGGCCAAAGTCCTGGAGTTTCAGCTTTAGCATCATTCCTTCCAAAGAAATCCCCGGGCTGATCTCCTTCAGAATGAACTGGTTGGATGTCCTTGCAGTCCAAGGGACTCTCAAGAGTCTTCTCCAACACCACAGTTCAAAAGCATCAATTCTTCGGCGCTCAGCCTTCTTCACAGTCCAACTCTCACATCCATACATGACCACAGGAAAAACCATAGCCTTGACTAGATGGACCTTTGTTGGCAAAGTAATGTCTCTGCTTTTGAATATGCTATCTAGGTTGACCATAACTTTCCTTCCAAGGAATAAGCGTCTTTTAATTTCATGGCTGCAATCACCATTTGCAGTGATTTTCGAGCCCAAAAGAATAAAGTCAGCCACTGTTTCCACTGTTTCCCCATCTATTTCCCATGAAGTGATGGGACCAGATGCCATGATCTTCGTTTTCTGAATGTTGAGCTTTAAGCCAACTTTTTCACTCTCCTCTTTCACTTTCATCAAGAGGCTTTTGAGTTCCTCTTCACTTTCTGCCATAAGGGTGGTGTCATCTGCATATCTGAGGTTATTGAGATTTCTCATGGCAATCTTGATTTCAGCTTGTGTTTCTTCCAGCTCAGCGTTTCTCATGATGTACTCTGCATATAAGTTAAATAAACAGGGTGACAATATACAGCCTTGACATACTCCTTTTCCTATTTGGAACCAGTCTGTTGTTCCATGTCCAGTTCTAACTGTTGCTTCCTGACCTGCATACAGGTTTCTCAAGAGGCAGGTCCGGTGGTCTGGTATTCCCATCTCTTTCAGAATTTTCCACAGTTTATTGTGACCCACACAGTCAAAGGCTTTAGCATAGTCAATAAAGGAGAAATAGATGTTTTTCTGGAAATAGATGTTTTTCCATGATCCAGCGGATGTTGGCAATTAGATCTCTGGTTCCTCTGCCTTTTCTAAAACCAGCTTGAACATCTGGAAGTTCATGGTTCACATATTGCTGAAGCCTGGCTTGGAGAATTTTGAGCATTACTTTACTAGCGTATGAGATGAGTGCAATTGTGCGGTAGTTTGAGCATTCTTTGGCATTGCCCTTCTTTGGGATTGGAATGAAAACTGACCTTTTCCAGTCCTGTGGCCACTGCTGAATTTTCCAAATTTGCTGGCATATTGAGTGCAGCACTTTCACAGCATCATCTCTCAGGATTTGGAATAGCTCAACTGGAATTCTATCACCTCCACTAGCTTTGTTCATAGTGATGCTTTCTAAGGCCCACTTGACTTCACATTCAAGGATGTCTGGATCTAGGTGAGTGATCACACCATCGTGATTATCTTGGTGATGAAGATCTTCTTTGTATAGTTCTTCTGTGTATTCTTGCCACCTCTTCTTAATATCTTCTGCTTCTGTTAGGTCCATACCATTTCTGTCCTTTATCAAGCCCATCTTTGCATGAAATGTTCCTTTGGTATCTCTGATTTTCTTGAAGAGATCTCTAGTCTTTCCCATTCTGTTGTTTTCCTCTATTTCTTTGCATTGATCGCTGAAAAAGGCTTTCTTATCTCTTCTTGCTATTCTTTGGAACTCAATTTTGAAAAAGATGTACAAAAATTGGAAAGGGGGGAGGATATGCTCCACCAGAAATGTTTTACATAGTAAAAAGTTATAGTAAGAGAAACAGTGTATTGTATTGCTAGTGTAAGGAGTAGAAAAATAGATCAATGGAATAGAACAGAGTGTTTAAAAACTGTCTCTTGAATATTCCAGAAACTAGTATATAGTTAATGTAGTGCCACAAATTATCAGGCTAAGGATTAAAGTTTTAATGGATAGAATTAGAAAAACTGGCTTATTGTATTTAGAAAACAAAATGGGACTCTATCGTATTCTGCATATGAAAATGAATTTTAAATATGTTAAAAACTAAATTTTAAGAGGCAAAACTATAAAACAAATAGATAAGTGAAATAATTTTCAGGTTGTTTTTCTCTTTAGATGTTAATTCAGTTTATGAGAAAATGATTTAAATTTTAAGTCTTTTTTTCATGTTTTATACTTCATTTATTTTATATCTCATAAAGTGTAAAACTAAAAGTCTAATTGCACTGCTGCTATTTCTAGAGAAAATAAAATAACAGTGATGATACAGGAATTTTTTTTTCCTACTTGACTGACTTTTGCTCTTTGTTATTTCCTTTTTATTTTTACTTTGGTTTTTATTTGCTCTTTTTCCAATTACTTCAGGTGAAAATTGATTATTGATTTTATAATGCTTGAAAAAAGTGGAAGTCTTAGTTACTCAGTTGCATCTGACTCTTTGTGACTCCATGGACCTTACCCTGCCAGGCTCCTCTGTCCATGGAATTCTCCAGGCAAAAATAGTAGATTGCGTAGCTATTCTCTTCTCCAGGGGATCTTCCCAACCCAGGGATTGAACCTAAGTCTTTTGCATTCCAGGCAGATTCTTTACCATCTGAACCACTGGGGAAGCCCTTAATAATGCTTTCCCTCAACCCTAACTACCTCCTCACCCCGCTACTCCCGCCAAACATAGACATTTAAAGCTATAAATTTCCCTTTAACATTGCTTTAATTGCATCCCATAAAATTTGACATATTATTTTCATTCAACTCAAAATATTTTCTAATTTCCCTATAAAGTCTTCTTTGAACTATGGATTATTTGCAAGTATATAGGAACTGTGACAGAAATGTTTATTGAGGAAGCACAGAGGAGGAAGAGATTAATTACACATACTATGTAGGGTTTGGGAGAAAAATTCAGAAAAGTCTAGGCCTTATAATAGAAGTAATCCTTGAGCTAAATCTTAGAAGATTAGTATGTGTTTTTTGGAAAGTCCAAGTGGAGAAAGCACTTACCAAGAAGAAAAAACATGAACTCCTTACCTGAAAGGCTAGGGAAATATAAAAACTTTGGTGTTTTCTAGCACTGAAAGCAATCTGTTATGACTAAAATTTCTAAATCGTAGAATGTGTATATGTGTGTGGGTGGAGAGGGGTATAGAGGGGTGTGGAAGATTAGATGAATGGGGAAATTCCATTTGAGACAAAGCTATCTCTGTCTCTCTATGTCCAATCAATCACCAGGTCCTTTTGAGTCTATTTTACACTTAACAATATTTGTAGCATAGCATTTTGTCTTCTGCAGTATTGCATAAATGTGATCGCTGAGGAGTATGTACCTTAAGGGTGAAGATTCATTCCTCATCAAATCCCTCTACAATACAATATTCTGTTCATTTTAGGTAGTGGACTGGAAACTAGAAATACAGCAGAGGTCAGACTCTATAGCCCATGGGCCAAAACTGACCCATTGCCTGTTTTTTTATGGTCTGTGAGCTAAGAATGACTTTTGCATTTTGAAATGGTTGAAAAACAATTCAAAGAAAAATAATGTGAATATTGTGAAAATTATATGAAATTGAAATTTTTGTGTTCATAAATATGATTTTATTATAGCACAACCATGCTCATTCCTTTCTGTATTGTCTATGCTACTTTCACTCTGTAACAGCAGTGTTAAGTAACTGCGTGTCAAGTCACTTCAGTCATGTCTGACTCTGTGCGACCCTATGGACCATAGCCCGCCGGGCTCCTCCATCCATGGGCTTCTCCAGGCAAAAATACTGGAGTTGACTGCCATGCCCTCCTCCGGGGGATCTTCCCAACCCAGAAATCAAACCTGCATCTCCTACATCTTCTGCATTGGCAGGTGGGCTCTTTACCACTAGTGCCACCTGGGAAGCTATAACTGTGACAGAGACCAAATGGCCCACAAACCCTAAAATATTTGTTACCTGGCTCTTCAAAGAAAATATTTCCCAACTCCTGGTATAGAAGAAAAATTACGGACTTTGGAATAAGCTGGATTTGAATTTGAATTCTATCTGTACCTCTGCTGTGTTATCTGAAATGCTTAGCATCTCTGAGTTTTCAGATAATCATTTTTAGAATCAGAAAACTCATATCTCTGATAAAAATTTGTATAAGAATTGATAATAAGATATCTGGAAAAGATTAAATCACAATAAATGTGTCACTTTTTATGCTCTTAAAGCCTAGTTTTATGGATTCTCATCCTTGAAATCCAATCAATTAAATATACACTACATTTCTGTTGAGGATTCATATGCAGAGTTTGGCTGCTGCTGCTGCTGCTAAGTTGCTTCAGTCGTGTCCGACTCTGTGCGACCCCAGAGACGGCAGCCCACCAGGCTCCCCCATCCCTGGGATTCTCCAGGCAAGAACACTGGAGTGGGTTGCCATTTCCTTCTCCAGTGCATGAAAGTGAAAAGTGAAAGTGAAGTCGCTCGGTCGTGTCCAACTCCCAGCGACCCCATGGACTGCAGCCCACCAGGCTCCTCCATCCATGGGATTTTCCAGGCAAGAGTACTGGAGTGGGGTGCCATCGCCTTCTCCGAGAGTCTGGCTAGTTAAACTCAAAGAAAAGAAGGAAATCATGGTAACAGGCTTTAGGTTTTATGTAGCGAGGGTTTCCAGGCAGTGGTCCATAATTTATAACTAATGTGGAGAACCCTAGTATTTCAGATACTATGACCAACCACCTGATGGCTTCTGTTAGGAATGCTAACCAGTCTAGCCTGAGTGAGGCCATTCTTAACTTTTGATTTTATAACAGCAATGAAAATAAACATGAACATGTGAGGTTTGCATATGATGATGGGCTCCATGTAAAGCCAAACAACAAGTAATTCACTGGATACTTGCTTTTCAGATTGCTTCATTGGTTGTCTATATTGCTTAGTGTCAAAGGACTTTCTGAGAAGGATCATGCCTTCTGTTTCTTTCTCTATTCCCTAATGGCACCTAGAGTTTACAATATGCACTTAATAAATCCTGTGAACTAGATCCACAGATATTGTCTTTGAAGAATTTAGAAGAAATCCAACAAAAGAAAAAAGGGAACCTTTTCTTCCAAGTCCACATATGTTTTAACTTGTTTTCTTGCTCATGTCATATTTCCCTGTTTATTCCCAGTGATTATTTATGGGTTTGGCATATCACAGGTACCTAATGAATGTTGATTGAATGATGCAACGTAGTGCAAAGAAATAAACATGGGATTAGATCAAGAGGCATGAGTCTGAACTTCAGATTTACTCTTTTATTCTTGGGTGATGTAGGAAAAAGTACTCTGAGTATTTGATTCTGATTTCCCCCATCTATAAAACAGGAAAACAACTACTTTGCCAAACTCATAGGACTATTAAGGGGTTCAAATAAAAGTGTGTGTGAGAATGTACATTGTAAACTATGAGTGGCCTTAAAGTGTACTTATTATTGTAAATAATAAAAATAATCTACACTTTATGCTATGTAAGAGATCTCATAATTTTGTCTATTGACCCAAGATGTAAGGAAATAATGATAAGGAAAACTAAAAGAGACAAGTTACCTTAGTAAATATGGACTAAAATGAAAGAAATTGTTAGGCAAGTAGCAAGGAAAGATTTTGGAAAGGCATTTTCAAGGCTAATATTTTCCAGTACAGTTGTTTCTCACTGTAATAAATTTGTCTCTGATCCACAGAATACAAATCATATTTGTATATCAAATAAAGATTAAAGTGAGATTAAAGAAATAATGAAGAATCAAAAATCATTCAGTCCTCAAAAGAACTTTGAAAAAACCTTAATCAGATTATTTTAAAAAATCACTTTCTCATTTATTTGGTATTATGTGAATTTGTGAAAACTAAATTTTTTAAATAGCTTTTATATATTAATTTTCAATGATATTAGTTACTTTTTTGTTATACAAGTATTATTACTCTTATATCACTTGTAATAACAGAGTGCAAACCTAAAATACATATGGTAGCTAACTATTATACATTAATAAAATTCCAGTTGTAGATTTTTGCTTCCAATTACAATGAAGTAACATATAGCAAAACACATACTCTTGGTAAGAACAGTTTTAAAATATGAATAAAGTAAAAAAGAAAGTTTGAAAGCATTTGAGAGCAACTAAGGCAGTCAGGACTGAAGAGACTCAAAAAGAAATCACATTGAAGGTAACCTAACATTCTGTGCCACTATTGCCACTGAGGTATTTTTCAAATTCTAAGCTATGAAGATTAAGAATATAAGAAGCAGGCAGATTAAAGGCCAAAAAACAGGCACATAGTGCTGAGGAAATAGAAATTGTGCTTCAGAAACTATCAAGAGGGAAGGCTCAATCCAAAGTTTTAGTTGAGACCCTTGAAGGGATGGGCCTTAGCAGAAAAGGAAATATGAAATGTGTCAGGGCTCATTAATACAGAAGCACAGGTTGAGTCAACTTAAGTACTGATTAAATTAAGGTGCTGTTTCCCAAATCTTATTATACATTTTCTTAAAGAAAATCATCTTGAAGGGAAGATATTATTAACTAGAGCCTATGTATTTTTTCAGTGTCTGATATTCAATTAAGACACTGTTCAATAGGATAGTAGATATGCCTAAATGAATGAAAATTAAGAAAAAAAACTAACATGAACAGACCTCCAGTCACCAATACATTACTATTATCAAACACAGGTTTTAAAATAATTGTGATTAGTATATTTTAGACAACAGTCTATTAGTATACAATAGACAACAGAATGGAGAATTTCAAAGAAAATGAGAGCCTGTAGGAAAAATTAAATAGGTGTTCTAGAATTAAATGACTGAAATTAATAATAGTTGAACAACTGATTGTATGGAGTGAAAGTTGGGTTTCATGAAACAGAAGATATGTCAGCATAAAATAACCAGGCTTCAGCATGGGGAACAAAAGGAATGGAAAATAGAACAAAGAAAAAAGGAACAAACAATATACAGCAGAAAGTAATTTGGTGTTCAAAAAACGAAAGAGCAAGCAAGGACATTAAGCTATAGATTCAAGAAGCTTGATAAACTCTTCGCCAGATATATGCAAAGAAAAACAGACTTAGGAACATTACAGTAAAACTGTTGAAGACAAAATATAAGAAGATTATGTTAAAAGCACCAGAGAATAAAAGACATTGCCTTCAAGGTAATATATATCAAATGTTCAGCTAAATTTCCAGAGAAAGTATGTAGGTAAAAAGGCAACAAAATAACATCTTTAAACCAGTGAAAACTACAACTGGCCACCTAGAATTTTATACCAGGCAAAGATATACTTTGAAAATAAATGTCAAGGATATTTTCAGCTATACAAAAACCAGAAGAATTCACTGCCAGAAGATTCACATTAAAAATAATAATAAATGAATTTCTTCAAGCTAAATAAAAGTGAAAAGCATAGAAATACAGAAAGGACCAAAGAACACTGGAGAAGGTCAATGTTAGGTGATATTAAATCATTTTATCTTTAAAAAGCCAGGAAACAGAAAATAGAGACAAAGCATTCTAAGTTACTTATTGATTATGAAATTGTGAGAATACTAATTCATAGTAGACTCTAACCAGTTAAGTACACAGCTTGTTATCTATAGGGTAACAAAGATAGAGAATAAAAGTATTCTCTATCAACAAATTGATAGAATGGAAAATAAAATAATAAAAACACTTATTTAATCTAAGGGCTCAAAAAGGAGGGCATTGGGAAAGGCGTATGTCAAGGCTGTATATTGTCACCATGCTTATGTAACTTATATGCAAAGTACATCATGCAGAATGCCAGGCTGGATGAAGCACAAGCTGGAATTAAGATTGCCATGAGAAATATCAATAACCCCAGATATGCAGATAACACCACCCTCATGGCAGAAAGCAAAGAACTAAAGAGTCTATTGTTGAAAGTGAAAGAGGAGAGTGAAAAAGCTGGCTTAAAACTCAACATTTAAAAAACAAGGATCATGGCATCCGGTCCCATCACTTCATGGGAAATAGATGGGGAAACAATGGAGAAGTGACAGACTGTATTTTCTTGGGCTCCAAAATCACTGCAGATGGTGACTGCAGCCGTGAAAATAAAAGATGCTTGCTCCTTGGAGGAAAAGCCACGACCAACCTAGACAGCATATTCAAAAGCAGAGACAATATTTGCTGACAAAGTTCCATCTAGTCAAAGCCATGGTTTTTCCAGTAGTCATGTATGGATGTGAGAGTATTGGACGGACTGATGTTGAAGCTGAAACTCCAATACTTTGCCCACCTGATGTGAAGAGCTGACTCATTGGAAAAGACCCTGATGCTGGGAAAGATTGAGGGCAGGAGGAGAAGGGGACAACAGAGGATGAGATGGTTGGATGACATCACTGACTCGATGGACATGGGATTGGGTGGATTCCAGGAGTTGGTGATGGATAGGGAGGCCTGGCGTGCTGCAGTCCATGGGGTCACAAAGAGTTGGACATGACTGAGTGACTGAACTGAACTGAACTGAGCGCCAAAGAATTGATGCTTTTGAACTGTTGTGTTGGAGAAGACTTTTGAGAGTCCCTTGGACTGCAAGGACATCCAACCAGTCCATTCTAAAGGAAATAAGTCCTGAATATTCATTGGAAGGACTGATGCTGAAGCTGAAACTCGTATTTTGGCCACCTGATGTGAAGAACTGACTCATTGGAAAAGACCCTGATGCTGGGAAAGATTGAAGGTAGGAGGAGAAGGGGACGACAGAGGATGACATGGTTGGATGGCATCACCGACTCGATGGACATGGGTCTGAGCAAGCTCAGGGAGTTGGTGATGGACAAAGAAGCCTGGCGTGCTGCAGTCCATGGGGTTGCAAAGAGTTGGACATGACTGAGTGACTGAACTGAAATGATTTAATCTAAAAAGGGCAAGAAATATAAAAAAACAGAGTACGAGGGAAAAGTGAGAAACAAATGATTCCCTGGTAAATATAAAACTGCTTAGTTGCTAAATTGTTTTTGACTCTTTTGTGACCCCACACACTGTAGCTTGCCAAGCTCCTCTGTCCATGGGATTTCCCAGGCAAGATTATTAGAGTGGGCTGCCATTTCCTTCCAAGGGACCTTCCTGATCCAGGGATCAAATCCACATCTCCTGCATTCCTGCACTGGCAGGCAGATTCTTTACCACTGAGTCACCAGGGAAGCATCATTAATTACATTAAATGTAACTGGACTAAATACTACAATTGGAAAAAAAAGAATTTTAGATTTATATATATAGCGGTTTCTTAGATTTATTTATATTATTTACATATATATAAAGATATGTTGATTTCAAACAAAGTATATTAAATATAATTGCACAGAAGGATTAAAAGTAATAGAAGAGTAAACAATATGCAAACAAAAAAAGACATATCTATACTAATATTATACAAAGTTTATAGTGCAGCAAGAAATATTCTTAGAGATAGACATTTCTTAGTGTTAAAAGAGATAATCCACAAGGAAGATATAGTTCAGTTCAGTTCAGTCACTCAGTCGTGTCCAACTCTTTGCAACCCCATGAATTGCAGCACGCCAGGCCTCCCTGTCCATCATCAACTCCCAGAGTTCACTCAGACTCATGTCCATCAAGTCGGTGATGCCATCCAGCCATCTCATCCTCTGTCGTCCCATTCTCCTCCTGCCCCCAGTCCCTCCCAGCATCAGAGTCTTTTCCAATGAGTCAACTCTTCACATGAGGTAGCCAAAGTATTGGAGTTTCAGTTTTAGCATCAGTCCTTCCAATGAACACCCAGGATTGATCTCCTTTAGAATGGACTGGATGTATCTCCTTGCAGTCCAAGGGACTCTGAAGAGTCTTCACCAACACCACAGTTCAAAAGTATCAATTCTTTGGCACTCAGCTTTCTTCGCAGTCCAACTCTCACATCCATACATGACCACTGGAAAAACCATAGCCTTGACTAGATGGACCTTTGTTGGCAAAGTAATGTCTCTGCTTTTCAATATGCTATCTAGGTTGGTCATAACTTTCCTTCCAAGGAGCACGTGTCTTTTAATTTCATGGCTACAATCACCATCTGCAGTGATTTTGGAGCCCGCAAAAATGAAGTGTGACATTGTTTCCACTGTTTCCCCATCTGTTTCCCATGAAGTGATGGGACCAGATGCCATGATCTTCGTTTTCTGAATGTTGAGCTTTAAGCCAACTTTTTCACTATCCTCTTTCACTTTCATCAAGAGGCTTTTGAGTTCCTCTTCACTTTCTGCCATAAGGGTGGTGTCATCTGCATATCTGAGGTTATTGATATTTCTCATGGCAATCTTGATTCCAGCTTGTGTTTCTTCCAGCCCAGCATTTCTCATGATGTACTCTGCATAGACGTTAAATAAGCAGGGTGACAATATACAGCCTTGACATACTCATTTTCCTATTTGGAACCAGTCTGTTGTTCCATGTCCAGTTCTAACTGTTGCTTCCTGACCTGCATACAGGTTTCTCAAGAGGCAGGTCCGGTGGTCTGGTATTCCCATCTCTTTCAGAATTTTCCACAGTTTATTGTGATCCACACAGTCAAAGGCCTTGGCCTAATCAATAAAGCAGAAATAGATGTTTCTCTGGCACTCTCTTGCTTTTTTGATGATCCAGTGGATGTTGGCAATTTGTTCTCCGGTTCCTCTGCCTTTTCTAAAACCAGCTTGAACATCTGGAAGTTCATGGTTCACATATTGCTGAAGCCTAGCTTGGGGAATTTTGAGCATTACTTTACTAGCGTGTGAGATGAGTGCAATTGTGCGGTAGTTTGAGCATTCTTTGGCATTGCCCTTCTTTGGGATTGGAATGAAAACTGACCTTCTCCAATCCCATGGCCACTGCTGAGTTTTCCAAATTTGCTGGCATATTGAGTGCAGCACATTCACAGCATCATCTTTCAGGATTTGGAATAGCTCAACTGGAATTCTATCACCTCCACTAGCTTTGTTCGTAGTGATGCTTTCTAAGGCCCACTTGACTTCACATTCCAAGATGTCTGGCTCTAGGTCAGTGATCACACCATCATGATTATCTTGGTCGTGAGGATTTTTTTGTACAGTTCTTCTGTGTATTCTTGCCACCTCTTCTTAATATCTTCTGCTTCTGTTAGGTCCATACCATAGGAGCAACCCCACGTCCAAAGAGCTGCTGCTGCATAGGCGCAGGAGGGCTGAAAGGAGCTACTCCACGTTCAAGGTCAGGAGGGGCGGCAGTGAGGAGATACCCCTTATCCAAGGTAAGAGAAACCCAAGTAGGACGGTAGGTGTTGTGAGACAGCATCAGAGGGCAGACACACTGAAACCACAATCACAGAAAACTAGCCAATCTGATCACATGGACCACAGCCTTGTCTAACTCAATGAAACTAAGTCATGCCATGTGGGGCCACCCAAGATGGGCAGGTCATGGTGGAGAGGTCTGACAGAATGTGGTCCACTGGAGAAAGGAATGGCAAACCACTTCAGTAGTCTTGCCTTGAGAACCCCATGAACAGTATGAAAGGGCAAAATGACAGGATACTGAAAGAGGAACTCCCCGGGTTGGTAGGTGCTCAATATGCTACTGGAGATCCATGGAGAAATAACTCCAGAAAGAATAAAGGGATGGAGCCAAAGCAAAAACAATACCCAGTTGTGGATGTGACTGGTGATAGAAGCAAGGCCCAATGCTGTAAAGAGCAATATTGCATAGGAACCTAGAATGTCAGGTCCATGAAAGCAAGGCAAATTGGAAGTGGTCAAACAGGAGATGGCAAGAGTGAATGTCAACATTCCAGGAATCAGCGAACTAAAATGGACTGGAATGGGTGTATTTAACTCAGATGACAATTATATCTACTATTGTGGGCAGGAATCCCTAAGAAGAAATGGAGTAGCCATCATGGTCAAGAAAAGAGTCCGAAATGCAGTACTTGGAGGCAATCTCAAAAATGACAGAATGATCTCTGTTCGTTTCCAAGGCAAACCATTCAATACCATGGTAATCCAAGCCTATGTCCCAATCAGTAATGCTGAAGAAGCTGAAGTTGATGGTTCTATGAAGACCTACAAGACCTTCTAGAACTAACACCCCCAAAAGATGTCCTTTTCATTATAGGGGACTGTAATGCAAAAGTAAGAAGTCAAGAAATACCTGGAGTAACAGGCAAATTTGGCCTTTGAGTATGGCATGAAGCAAGGCAAAGGCTAATAGAGTTCTGCCAAGAGAATGCACTGGTCATAGCAAACAGTCTCTTCCAACAACACAAGAGAAGACTCTACACATGGACATCACCAGATGGTCAACACTGAAATCAGACTGATTATATTCTTTGCAGCCAAAGATGGAGAAGCTCTATACAGTCAGCAAAAACAAGACCGGGAGCTGACTGTGGCTCAGATCATCAACTCCTTATTGCCAAATTCAGACTTAAATTGAAGACAGTGGGGAAAACCACTAGACCATTCAGGTATGACCTAAATCAAATCCCTTATGATTATACAGTGCAAGTGAGAAACAGATTTAAGGGACTAGATCTGATAGACAGAGTGCCTGATGAACTATGAATGAAAGTTTGTGACATTGTACAGGAGACAGGGATCAAGATCATCCCCATGGAAAAGAAATGCAAAAAAGCAAAATGGCTGTGTGAGGAGCTCTTACAAAGCTGTGAAAAGAAGAGAAGCGAAAAGCAAAGGAGAAAAGGAAAGATATAAGCATCTGAATGCAGAGTTCCAAAGAATAGCAAGGAGAGATAAGAAAGCCTTCCTCAGGGATCAGTGCAAAGAAATAGGGGAAAACAACAGAATGGGAAAGATACAGTAAGTTCTAAAATCATCTACTGGCAGTAGTTTCATTTTATGTAGTTTCCGTATACACAAATATCAGTTATCACAATTTAGGTATATAATACCAGATAATGTGATTCAAATTTCAACTAGCAAAAAGTATTAATTGTAACTGCAGAAAGTGTAAACTCCATGAATAGTCCTTCCGTATCACCATATAAATCACCATATAAATAACCAATGAGAATCATGATAAAGTGACCAATTACATCTCTTCATTCAAATTGTCATTGATTGGTCCCTGTGTACCTGTTATTTTGTTCACACAGAGACAGAAAAATGTGCAGCTGCATTGTCTCGTCTCCCACTGACATATTACCCACATGACATTTTACAAAAATGGATAATCAAAAGAAGGGATCTCTAGGAAAGATGAAAGTGTGGCAAAGAAATAAAAAATTATAATGCTGGAGGTGAAATTTGAATGAAAGGTAAATAGAATTATAGATGAAATAATTGGGTATGGGAATGCTGCTGCTGTTGCCATTTGAGAGACTCTGTATTTGCAGCCAGAGGAACTTAGTGAAAATGAAATTATCAGCAAAAAGGAGTAAAGTGGTTGTGACAAAAAGGATAAAGATGTCCCAGAGGAAATGATGCCAAGAAAAAATTCATATCAAAAGAACTCTCAGAGATGTTTCATAACATTGAAAGTGTAAAGTACCATAAAGTATTAGAAGATAATCAAACTTGGAAAGGAATATTACAATTCACAATGGCATAGAAAAATTGCTTGCTTTGTAATATAAGTCATATGACGCAAAAAAAGGCAAGAATTGTTAAAACTATGCTTGTAAATTTATTTTACAAAGAAATGAAACACTAATTCTCTGTAATGTTTTAAATT
This sequence comes from Bos grunniens, assembly GCF_055505025.1. Taxonomy (NCBI): domain Eukaryota; kingdom Metazoa; phylum Chordata; class Mammalia; order Artiodactyla; family Bovidae; genus Bos; species Bos grunniens. The sequence continues at coordinate 23,162,647 of NC_141180.1, forward strand.
ATGAGTTAAATTTTACTATTTTTTCATTTTATTTCACATATACTTCTAAAAATAAAAGTTTTTAATGTTGTGACAAACATATCATGTAACAATTGTAATTTTCACCATTGGTTATTTAGCTTGCTTTGTACAGTTTTAGGATACATGGTCATTTTGTGTTTCCACGCTACAAAGTGAGAATTGCCTGAATATTTAATAATAGTCTCAAAATGTAAATAAATCAATGCGTAGATCAACCACTGGCAAAAATAAAAGAGAAACAGGCAAATTTAAGATTATGGTAAGAAAGTCTAACACATGTATCTCAGTAACTGGTGGAAAGAGTATCAAGGAAAATATACAATATGGGAAATTTTAACAACATGATGGATGAACTTGATCTATGTTAAATATATAGAATGCTATATCCAACTATTTCAGACTACATATTTCTTTCAAAGTACATGTAATATTTATCAATATTAACCATATTGTTGTTGTTTAGTCAGTAAGTTGTATCTAACTCTTTTGTTACCCTATGGACAGTAACCTGCCAGGCTCCTCTATCCATGGGATTTTCCAGGCAGGAATACTGGAGAAGGTGGCCATTTCCTTCTCCGGGGATCTTCCCAAACCTGGGATCGAACCTGCATCTCCTATTTGGCAGGCAGATTCTTTACCACTGAGCCACCAGGAAAGCCCAATTAACCATATGTTTTTCCATAATTCAAAGGTCAACAAATTAAAAAGGCTTGACATCATACCAAATATAATCTTTAAGCACAGAAGACTCTAGCTATAAATCAAAAACAAAAAATAAATAATTTCCAAACAAATATTTGGACATTCATCAGCATATTTATATATAACTCAGGGATCAAAAAAGTAATCAAATAAAAATTAGAAAATATGTTTGAACTGAATGATAATAGAAATAAGACATATGAAATGTAATATGTTGCAAAAGTCACATTTAGAAAGAAATTTGCCACCTTAATGTTTATATTTTAAAAAGAAAGAAGCTAAAAATTAATGATCTAAGCATCATCTCAAGAGCAAATTAAATGTAAACATAAAAAGAGGCAATAATGAAAATAAGAGCACACATGTATGCTACTTTCATTATTTCCTTCCTTTTATGTTTACATATGTATATTTATGTATATATGTATATATATATATAAGCATACATATATACACACATGTATAATCTTTGGTTCTATAAAAACATTAATGAAAGATTAATGTAACTGTTAAGTCTTTAGCAATACTAAGCAAAAAAATAAAAGAGAGAAGCCAAAAATTAGCCAAGAATAACTAAAAAAAGTCCTAGGGAGTATAGAAATATACAAAATAAGAGAGCATTACGAAAAACTTAATGCCAACAAATTCAAAATTTTAGGAAAAAAATGGACAAATTATTTGGGAAAAAAAAATAACTTCTTCCAAAGTTAACCTAAGAAGAAATAGAAAGCCCCAATTCTGCAATATTTGGTTTAAGATTTTAACATATATTTAAATATTTTCCTCAAAGAAAATACCAGACTCAGATAGCTTTACTGATGAAGTTCACGAAAATTTAACACCAACCTTTCACAAAATATTCCAGAAAACTGGGGAATAAAGGAAACTTACTCTAGGAGTCAAACCTGGCCTTCATCATAAACCTGACAAGATAGTAACATTTTTCTTTTTTAATGTAGGGACCAAGCTCTAATGAATATAAAAGAAAAAACACTTAATATATTCACAAAAAGTATCCAAAACTATTGGCAAAGGATTATACATTGCCTTCAAGTTGTTATTTTGGTGGCTCAGATGGTAAAGAATCTGCTTGCAATGCAGGAGACCCAGGTTTGATCCCTGGGTCAGGAAGATCCCTAGAGAAGAAAATGGCTACCCACTCCAGGATTCTTGCCTGGAGAATTCCATGGACAGAAGAGCCTGGTGGGCTACAGTCCATAGGGTCACAAGAATCAGACATGACTGAGCAACTAACATTTTCACTTTCAATGGTGGTTCTAGTTCTAGGGGGAAAAAATCTTGATCCCTACCTCACACAATATGTAAAAATTCCAGAGGATTGTAGATCTATATATAAAAGGTGAAACAATAACGTTTCTAGAAGATAACATAGGAAAGTATGTCTTTGTGGTAAGCAAAGACTTCTTAATATAGTACACGATTAGCACTAACCATAAAGAAAAAGAAAAATAAATTGGATTGTGGTAAAATTTAGAACTCTTCATCAAATACACCACTAAGAGTAAAAAAAAAAAAAAAGTAAGCCATGAAATGCTGGAAAATATTAAATAATATACAACTGAAATATGATTTATATATTCCAAAAATTGTAAAGAAATCATATAAATTAAGAAGAAAATGACAGTCCAATAGAAGATTGAGCAAAAGACTTGAATAAACCCTTCAGAAAAAAAGAGGGAAAAAGGATATATCGATACAAATGGCTGATATACATATAAACATTACAACTTCATTAGTCAAAATGTAAATGTAAATTGAAACCATAGGGAGGTACATTTACATACTTAATGGTTAAAATTAAGACTTAAAATACTAAGTAATCAGTAAAAATATAAAGCAATTGCCTCATAAGCCTCTGTTGGGAGTATAAACTAGTATAACCAAGTAGAACACCATTTGGTATTATCTACTAAAGCTGATCATCTGCCTAATTACTATCTAGCAGTTCCAAATATCGGAGAAGGCAATGGCAGCCCATTCCAGTACTCTTGCCTGGAAAATCCCATGGATGGAGGAGCCTGGTAGGCTGCAGTCCATGGGGTCGCTGAGAGTTGGACACGACTGAGCGACTTCACTTTCACTTTTCACTTTTATGCATTGTAGAAGGAAATGGCAACCCACTCCAGTGTTCTTGCCTGGAGAATCCCAGGGACAGGGGAGCCTGGTGGGCTGCCATCTATGCGGTTGCACAGAGTCCACGACTGAAGTGACTTAGCAGCAGTTCCAAATATACCCAACTGTCTGTATACATTCACCAAAAGAAATGTACAGAAGTGTTTATAGCAGAACTATTTGTAATATACAATAGAGAAAAATTAGAAATAAACGAAAGTTTCATTACTATGATTAATTAAAGTATGGCCCATTGATGCACTGGAATTCTGCTCCACAGTGGACATGAACACTACTGCTAAGTATAGCAGCCTGAATGAATCCCAGAGATAGAATGCTGAGTAAGAAAGAATCAGACGCAAATAGTACAGACTGTCAAATTTTTCACATAAAATACAAACAGGCAAAACTAATCTTTGGTGATAAATGGAAAAATAGTAGATACCTCTGTAGTATAAAGAGAGGGAGAATGACAGAGCCTTTTGGGGGTGATGTTAATTTTCTGTTTTTTGATCTCTGTGGTGGTTAGAGAGGATGTTTACTTTGTAAAAATTTATCAATCCTTTCTGATTTTTGTACTTTTCTATATGTGTATTACACTTTGATAGAGTGATTGCTTAAAAGAAAAGTCCAACATTCAAAGAGAAATGAAAATAAATTCAAAACATAAGAACTTTTAGATGACAAAAGGAAATTTCCTGACATTCCAATGTATCATTTATACACACACACACACACACACACACACACACGCACAATCTATCCAGTTTTCACAAAAAAAAACATTTGGGTCACTTACTTTGAGCCAAACCTCATCCTCTCTCTGCAGGCTACCTTTTGGCTGCTTACTCCCTTCATCTTCAGGTCCATTTCCACTGGGGACACAGGGAAACCAACCAATTATGGGTCGGTGCTCTGGTAAATCTGGACGGTATGATGTGCAAACCTGAAACGCAATTTCAACCAAAAATTAGACATGAAGGGTGAGAGACAAGTAAAGATAATGAAACTCCCAGCTCAAAATCAATGTTTTCCTTTTTCTGAATGCCTCATGATGACATTATTGGCAAAAAACTTTTCTCAAGGTAGAATGTCTCAGTGCTCTCTCTTAGCCTCAATATCCAACTTTTCAGGGAGGAAGAACACACATGACAACTTACAGCCCATTGGTGGTCCAGGGACCTTGCTCAACGAATTCTCCTGGCACGTTTCAGACAACTGCTCCTAGGATTAGTTAGGGAAATCTGTCCAAGACGATGATTCTGTCCTTACCAGGAAGGATCTACTGGCCCAGGAGTGAGACAACCGAGTCAAGGAAACACTAAGATGGGAAAAGGAACCAGAAAAGAGAAATTCCAGAAAAATTTTCCCACTTCACTTGGGGAAGACAGACAAGCTAGACTAAAAGCCGCTTTAGAGAGCTGTTACTAACTCAGAATCACCTAACTTTCCTAACTTCCTACCACTGGGCATCAGAATGCTTGAGAAAGATGCCTTCAGAATTAGCGAAAGGAGCGAGACAGGCATGGCTAATTGGCTGTCCATATCCATACCTCCCTCTTTCTTATTAATTCTAATCTTGGTCAAGGTGACAGTGTATCCAGCTATAAACGCTCATCTCCTCAGGGTCCCTTACAGCTAAGGCTGGTGAAGTGACCTGGATCTGAACAATGGGATGTTGGTAGATGCCTATATTCCTGGAACAGCTCCCGTTTTGCCACTAAAAACAGACTCAGCTCGCATGCATTTATTTCCCTTTGACCTTCCCTCTTCTTCCTGCTTGAATAATGACTTCACACCTGGAGGGCAGTAGTCGTCTCATGAGCTTGAGGAAGAAAACTGCAAGTCAAGTGTGGAAAGAGCCAAAATCTCAGAGACACTTAGGTCCTTGATGAGTTCCTTGACCTGGACCACTAGCCTTGGCTAGTTCCTCAGTCTCTTGGGCTGTCTCCTCAAGACCAAAAACCAATGATTTGCCTCTGGCCTAAAATACCTAGAGAGCTATTAACAAATCTTACTTCTGTCAAAAATGACTATATTACTTATTGTTATAAAGCATGGAAGAGTATATTTGGCAATGGAAACATCTAGAATAGCATTCAAAAACCAAAGCCCTTAATCTTTGGGTTTCCCTGATGGCTCAGACAGTAAAGAATCCACCTGCATGGCAGGAGAACCACGTTCTATCCCTGGGTTGGGAGGATCCCCTGGAGGAGGGAATGGCAACCCACTCCAGTATCTTGCCTCCCACGGACAGAGGAGCCCAGTGGGCTATAGTCCATGGGGTTGCAAAGAGTCTGACACAACTGAACAATTAACAATTTCACTTTTTTCACTTAATCTTCTTTTAGGTATTTATAATTCACAGAAGTCAGTCCTCAAAGCTCTCGGAAGATCTTCTATTTACTTAGGTAGATATTCATGGAAAATTGTGTGCCTATGGATTTGATTTAGTACTAATTCTAGAAAGTCTTTAATAATAATAATTTTTAAATCAAATTATATTTTGATCTTTAATATATATCTTAAATTTCACTTGATCCTTGCAATAAACCTTGAGTTAAATGCAAAAGATTTACATATGAGATAATTGGGGCCCAGAGAAGTTGAGTGACTTGCCAAATGTCACTTAGTAATAATCATAATGATAATGATAGATCCAACAGTGTCATCCAAGTATTCTGACTTTACTGCTCGTTTATCTTCTTTCAAGATAAATTCTTCCAAACTCAAAGCCTAAGTGTAATTTCTGACATGCATATTATAAGGCTAATTTTGAGATGCTTTTGTGTACTTTTAAGCCAGTTATTGCATAGTCAAAGGTTCCTAGATGAAAACTAGTGAAGGTAAGTGGGGTGAGGGTTGGGGAGGAGATTTAACTGATAGCCTAGAAGCTTTTCATTTAACATTATTTTATTCTGAGTTTGTTAACTAAATTTGGCATCAAAGTTAGGAGAAAAAAATGTAAGCTCAAGGTCAGTATCTGGGGGAATCACTTAACAATTTTGTTTACCCTTGACTAGTCTTAACTTACCATGGAGTGAGGTGCTCCAGTTACCAAGGAAGCAGGACATTTCTTCTTGTCTTCATGAGAAGAAAAAGCTTGGGTAGCCCACTGATCCAGGTATCCTTTGGGAGTATAGAGGCCACAGTCTACAATGCTGGTTTCCTTCTCAAAAGGCTCACATATTCCATCTCCCTCATGTATATAGCACAGGCTTGGTTCCCCTGTCAAGAAACATTGTTTGACATTTGAAAAGGTATTTTTATATAAGTAAAAATAATTACATTTTTACTCCAGCTGCTAGAGAGAATCCTGTAACTACTAACCAGTCTAATGCCCACCTCAAACATATAGATATCATACCCCTAAAGAAGGATACATTTTCATGGGGAGAATGGTAAAATCCATTGAGATAATAAAAAGTCTACAAAGTGGGTAGGGTTAGGGGAGAAGGAACAGGAAGGAAAAAAGCAGCTGTGGGGTGGATATAGAAAGAAACTTTAAGGAATCATTGAGCAAAGTACTAGGGGAAGCTAGGTAAAAGAATAAAGGAAATTAAATAGATGGTAGGATGTGATATGTACTTGGAACCTCATCATAGTCTTTGAAATTTTAAATAAAACATTTGAGGGATTTGTTTTCAATTACATTTTTGCTGCTGTATTTCTTCAGTTAACCATGCAATTTGCTCTGAAATGGACAATATGGGCTCCAGGTTTATAAGGGTTACACATCTATTATTGTCTTACAATAACCATGTGAGGTATGTATTTTTTGTTTGTTTCATCAATAGACAATCTGAGACTCCATGATTATAAGTGATTTGTCAAAGTTCCCTTGATGCAGAAGCAGTACTGCTTGGCTTTGAGCCAGGCTTACAGGAAGCAGGTTCAGGGGCTTTCTCTTACTCCACAGTACCTCAACCAAGGCAGAGAGACTGTCTTCAGGAGCAAATGTGTGAGTAATGAACATATGAGAACAATCACTGGGTCTGTAAAGCAAGCTATAATTCCTTGGACAAGGTCCTTACTTGCTTGTAGGATAACTTCTACTACGTGGATAGTCCTCACTAACTATAGATATATAAACTGCGTGGGTTTACATATCTTCAGTAACTTCAGTAAACTTCAGTCATGTCCAACTCTTGGGGACCCTATGGACTGTAGCCTGCTCTGTCCATGTAGGCTCCTCTGTCTATGGGATTCTCCAGGTAGGAATATGGAGTGGGTTGCCATGCCCTCCTCCAGGGGATTGTCATGGCCCAGGAATCAAACCCATGTCTCCTGTGTCTCCTGCATTGCAGGCAGATTCTTTACCCCTGAGCCACTTGATATGTAACTTAGCTTTCTTCAAATGTAAAAACCTGAGATGCAGTTATAAAGCCATTTATTTATTAAGTATTATTGCCCTGTCTACCCCTATTAGTAACACAATTCTAATTCTTCATTTCTACCTAAAATAATAGGACATGAAAATAAGATCAAGATTTAAAATAGATCAACCCATAGCTACATGGGCTTTCCAGGTGGCACTAGTGGTAAATAACCCACCTGCCAATGCAGGAGATATAAAAGGCACCAATGTGATCCCTGGGTTGGGAAGATCCCCTGGAGAAGGACATGGCAACCCACTCCAGCATTCTTCCCTAGAGAATCCCATGGACAAAGGAGCCTGGCAGGCTATAGTACATATGGTCACAAAGAGTCAGACACGACGAAAGCGACTGCATAGGTCCACATTCAGTAACATCACTAAAATTAACTGTTACTATTCCATTCTTTTAATTTTAAATTCTTTACAGAAATACCACAGGACTGCTTCAGTAATTTTTCAACTGTTCATCAACATGTAGTTACTAATTATTTTCCTTCATAATCTCTTCAAGTCAAAGACGCTTCTCTGGTAAATCTATCTCTACTTGCCAGGGGTATGCTCCTGTTCCGAGGACTTGGTTCTGAGCCTATTTTGGGTTTTCAACTCCTGTATGCCATTAAATCCAAGGCCTTTCTAAGTTACTCCCCAAAGCCAATATATGTGTATTTGGAATGACTTTTCCATGATTGTTCCATATATATATATATATATATATATATATACATGCATATATATGTATAGTTTATATGTTTATATAGTTTATATACATACACACATATATTCATACATATGCATGTATGTAGAGTTTAATATGTATGTGCATATTTTGAATATACACATATGTACATATGAATGTGTTTGTTTTATAATATATATTTTATGACATTTTATAGTATACATATGTATACATATCTTATTTTTCTATATAATCCAGTGACAGTCTCTCCTTGCTTCTTCTCTATTTTTTGTTTACCATCAACTTAAAAATTTTGCTTCTGTTTCTTCAAATCAATGCAAAAATAGCAGACCACTTTTATAACACATTTCACTATGGTTCCTTCAAACTTAGTCTCTTGAGAAATGATGGAACAGAACTATATGCTTAGCATATGCTATGAGCTTTAGAGCTATATGCTATAGAACTATAGAACTAAATAACTGAAATAAATATCTAGCTGTGGAATAGACCATTTTAACTTTGCCATGTAAAGCTAAAATAATTTAACTATGATCTTCCTGGAGTTGGAGGGTAAAGGAATATGAACCAAATTTAATGGAATTAAATGTGATGGAAACAAAGTAAGGTCCACTTTTAAGACAGATGAGATGAGCTGCAGTGGCAAAGGCTGTGTGTGTGTGTGTGTGTGTGTGTTTGTGTGTGTGTATCATGAGCCCATTATGTGAAAAAAGGAATGATGCAAACAGAGATGGCATTAACAAATACTGGTATACAGAAGAGGGGAGGTAATCGGTTCAGTGTATTTTACACAGCCAGACCGTATCTGGAGTATTGAATTCCTTTCTGGGCACTGACCACAGAAAGCATGCCAAGTTAGGGTAAATAGGAAAGGGCCTGGAAACCTAATCACATCAGGGGATGTTTGGACTGGAAAGGAGAATAATGGGGAGGCATTTCAAATATCTGAATGGTAGTCAAATAAAACAGGGAAAAAAAATGTAACCTCTGTAGTTTCATAGCAAGGAAAAAGCACTTGATTAAGAATTAGGAAAGCTGAGTTCCAATGCTGGCTTTGTAGACACTTCATTATATGCCCATGGACAAGTCACTAAAATGCTCTGAACATCAGTTTCCAAACCAGAAAGGGGGAGAAGAATTTTATAATAGATAAAGCCACTTTTAAACAGAATGGTCTTTCAAGGTGCAATCTTTACTGCTAGATGCATGTAAGAAAAGCTCGAGAACTGATACAGCAATTTCTATAAGGTAAAGAGGCTGCACATATGAAGGGATCAGGGTCTCTATTAGACTTGTGCTATACAGAGGGCACTGAACATAGTTTGTTATACGGATAGATGTAAGACCACTAAGATTTTATAATTTTATTATTCTGCTCAGGGAAGCAGGAGAATTTGTGTGTTCTTTGTGGTATTTAATACCTTAATAAATTATACATAATTATAATCATATCCAACTTTGTCTTGAAATTTAGAAACATTAAAATATTGTTAAATGCACTGCTTTAAAAAATAACTTTGCTGAGTAAATATGTTCCACAGAATTACTTCAATGTATGCACATAGGAGGGCTTCCCTGATGGCTCAGATGGTAAAGAATCCGCCTGCAATGCAGGAGACCCAGATTCGATACCTGGGTCGGGAAGATCCCCTGGAGAAGGGAAAGGCTACCCACTCCAGTGTTCTTGCCTGGAGAGTTACATGGACAGAGGAGCCTGGCAGGAGACAGCCCATGGGGTCCCAAAGAGTTGGACCTGACTGAGCGACTAAGTGTGCATGCTCATAGGAATGAAAAAATAATCTACAAAGAAGCCTGTTGATGGCTTTAATCAAAATCAGGGAAAGTGTTCTGGAGGGCCTTCCTGTGTGGCAAGAGTCTAGAGTCAATGGCACCTAGCAATAACATTACCAGTGATATTCCCGGATTAAGAAATTCTGTGTGTCACTCTTCATAATTTTATCTACTAAACACAGACACCAAGAGATATCTTGTACTCTCTTTGGCTTAAAACATGTCCCATCATAATTTTTATGTTGAATCTGTGATTGTGCTACTTGGCTGACAGTCTGATGTTAGACATGAGGACCCAAGAGCAATCTTTGGTAACATTAATCTAGGAGGCCAGGTAACTTAGTAGTTTAACATGTGGATTTGCTTCCCTGGTTCAAATCCTGACTTCATCACTGCCAGCTGTGTAAGAGAAAGCAAGTTATTTAAGCTCTCTGTGCCTCTGTTTAGTCTCCTTATATTTATTGTAGGGATTAAACAGGATAATATATGTGAAACAGTTAGTGCCAGGCACATAACAGACACAGCAAATGTTATCATTATTACCACTAAATTACACATTGCCAGATATCAAGGGATCACAAGAGTAAGAATTGGAGACACCTCCAAACATAGGATATAAGCCTGGGCAGGTGCTCCTAAACTCACCTACACAGTTGAAACCTTCCTCTAACTCACATGCCCTTGAGCAGCCATCTCCATTCAAAAGGTCTCCATCATCACACTCTTCTCCCAGGTTCCTACAAGGTAAAAGTACACATTCTGATATACAAACACACACACTTGTATACATAAAATGATTTTTCTCTTGTAGTTAACATCATTTTAAAAAGTATTTAGTTAGTTTTGGTTGCTGTGCCGGCTTTTCTCTAGTTTTAGGGAGCAAGGGCTACTCTCTCAGTGTGGTGTGTGGGTTTCTCATTGCAGTGGCTTTTCTCATTGTAGAGCATAGGGTCTAGGGTGTGAGGGCTTCCATAGCTGCAGGTCCCAGGATCTGAAGCACAGGCTCAATAGTTGTGGTACATGGGCTTAGTTGCCCTGAGGCATATGGGATCTTCCTGGATCAGGGAACCCATGATCTCCCATGAACCCATGAACCATGTCTCCTGCATTGGCAGGCAGGGCCTTCCAAAGTCACAAGAACAAAGTATGACACTCTATAGAGAGGTGGTATAGGCAGAGTTTAAAGGAACATTTTGATAAGGAGCTTTGTGAAGCCCAGTAGCCAAGCAGGTGTCACTACAGATGAAGCTGTTTCAAGGCTCAGGCTAGAATGTACAATGTCAGATTAGGAAGATGGCCCTTATCTTGTTCTGCCCCAGAACCCCAGACAGATGTGGCATCCTGGGACATGAGAATCTTAATTGGAGGACTGCTGTAGGAGATGCTACAACATAAGATCAAATGTTTTGTTCAAGCAGGGCTCTCTCTTGGTAGTAATGGTCACCTAGTCCTGCAGATACCTTAATTAGTGGGCAGCAGGTTTAAAATGAGGTAGCCATGGAAAACATCAACAACAACCAGATTTGTTCTGTGCACACGTTGAGTCATCCCTAGGTGATAGGGACAAAAGTGAAAGTGAAGTCACTCAGTCGCATCCAACTCTTTGCAACCCCATGGACTGTAGCCCTCCAGGCCCCTCGGTCCATGGAATTTTCCAGGCAAGACTACTGGGGTGGGTTGCCATTTCCTTCTCCAGAAGATCTTCCTGACCCAGGGATCAAACTGAGGTCTTCTGCATTGCAGGCAGACACTTTTACCGTCTGAGCCACCAGGGAAGCTCAAAATAGGGACAAAGTTGGTGATTAAGTAGTTAATTCCACTAGGGGATTGTATGTAGAAAAATATGGGTGACCCCTGTAAATTACTGATTACTCAGTTGAGCAGTTTTCAGTTCAGTTCAGTCGCTCAGTCGTGTCTGACTCTTTGCAACCCCATGAATCGCAGCACACCAGGCCTCCCTGTCCATCACCAAATCCCAGAGTTCACTGACTCACGTCCATCGAGTCAGTGATGCCATCCAGTCATCTCATCCTCTGTCATCCCCTTCTCCTCCTGCCCCCAATCCCTCCCAGCATCACAGTCTTTTCCAATGAGTCAACTCTTTGCACGAGGTGGCCAAAGTATTGGAGTTTCAGCTTTAGCATCATTCCTTCCAAAGAACACCCAGTACCGATCTCCTTTAGAATGGACTGGTTGGATCTTCTTGCAGGTTTACTTAACCGCAAAACCAAGCTGGCTTGCTTAGCAACAAAATCATGCAACAGAAGCACGAGACACTGCCCCCAAATGATCAAATAAGTGTTGTCATGAGACCCACATCCTGCCCAGTAAGCTCAGTAAGCTAATTATCCCTAGAACATTCTCTCTGCACACATAAAAAACAATAATTTGCAGACCAAGCTTGATCAAGTAGGGACAAGAAAACTCCCCTGCTCAACCAGGAGGAAGAGCTGATGATGGAAGCATGGCATCTACTCAAGAAAGACAAAGAAGTTCTTCTCCCCCTCCCCACTTTTCCTTTGATTATAAAACTGTAGCCCAGTATGTTCTCTGGTTGAGAACCTTCACCACTACTGCCTCCTGCCAATCCTTGCCAGCTTATAAGTCTTACAAGCATCCTAATCTAATAAATCACTTCTTATCTATCACTTTGCCTATAGCTGAATTCTTTTCTTTGCTGAGACGTAAAGGACTGTGGTACTGGAGCTCTTGCGAGCCCCTGAAATGTCACCTAATGGTTTCACAGGGAGATATTTAATTGAGATGGGGGCGGGGGGGAGGGTAAGCTGAGACTGAGGCAGAAGGTGGCCTCAGCAAACTAGCAAGGTTTGGGTATTAAAGTGATCTCAGTCTCTTGGATGTATTTCTGAAGTCTGGGAACATTTGGTGTTTATACTACTATGAAAAGGAGTAGACTTACACTAAAGCTTAAGAATCTTAGAAGATTGAGAAGACAAACAATATTTAGTAATTACTAAACAATGGGATAAAACCCCAAGAAAGGCTATAGATTGCTTTCAATTAGGCCTTCAAGATACAAGATATTTTTACTTGATCTGGAAAGCTAAAAACAAGCCATCTTATTAGGATACAGACTCTGAGACAAATTACAGTACCTGGGCTTCCAGTCTTTTACTCCCAGCAGCTTTATATAAACAACATATTAGGTGAGCTAAGCATTTAGAATAGATTAATATAGGGTGGTCACTGGGACATGGGAATATTCAGTGAAAAATTTTGGCAAGTGCCTGGCAAATCAGAATGAATTAAGTTGATATCACTAAAGGGCATAGAGAAAGACCATAAAGAAAGCTGAGCACTGAAGAATTGATGCTTTTGAACTGTGGTGTTGGAGAAGTCTCTTGGGAGTCTCTTGGACTACAAGGAGATCAAACTAGTCAATCCTAAAGGAAATCGGTCCTGAATAGTCTATGGAAGGACTGATGCTAAAGCTGAAGCTCCAATACTTTGACCACCTGATGCAAAGAACTGACTCATTGGAAAAAGACCCTGATGCTGGGAAAGACTGAAGGCAGGAGAAGAAGGGGACGACAGAGGGTGAGATGGTTGGATGGCATCACTGACTTTATGGAAATGAGTCTAAGCAAGCTCAGGGAGTTGGTGATGGACAAGGAAGCCTAGTATGCTACAGTCCCTGGTGTTGCAAAGAGTCAGACATGACTGAGAGATTGAAATAACTAACTAACTAAAGGGCAACAGGAAAAGGAAGGTAGTATGTTAAGAAATCAAAAGAGTGATTCCATTTTTACCTTGGTGCTTTTATAGAATAGTTGTAAATTGCATTGCAATGAGGTCTTCCAGGGATCAAATGAGCAACTGAAGCTCATAAAGCTATAATGACTTTCCTTGGGTCATAAGACAGGCAACTGATCCAAAAGATACCCTCACATCCTCTTTTAGCGTCATTTGGCAATAACCTTCTCCACCATGAATTCCTTCCCTGAATCACTGCCCAGCACTTGTTCTCTGAAACCTGAAGAAGATCCCCACAGAATCAGCCCCAATATCTTGGTACTAAATGAAAATGGGTCCATCCTTAACTATGTAGAGATGTGAATGACCCCTCAAGATCACTACCAGGTCCCAGATTTTGTTCAATACCAGAATCACACAGTGCCTTGCCCCTTTCACTTCCCAAACCAGTCTCAAGGTGAACCCTCATGGTCCAAGCAAGGCGGGACATCCTCTGACACCCAGCCCAAGGCACCCAGTATGTCCTCACCTTGCAACCTTCCCATCTCCACAGTAAGGAGCTCCATGGATGTGGCTCAGAGGAGGTGAAGCTTCTCCCAGTTCTGCTCCAGCTGCAGCTTGAACTTGGTACCGATACATCTGCCCAGGCATGACCTCCCTGTGGAAACCAATGGGCTGTAACCATACATCTGGGAAGTGGAGCAGGCCCTGGGTCTTTTTCAGATGGTGTGAAGGAATTTTAAATAAATATTACAGGGAATATAAATGTTAAACATGAGCCATGTTGTTTGAAACAAAGAGCAGGGCATATAGTCTGACAGAGCATTTGAAACCATATTCATCTTTGTATTCCCAGCACCTTTTATATAGTCAATGTACAACAAGTGGTTGTTTAGTGAACGCTGAACCAACTAACAGTCCTACACAATCCAGGAGGATGGTATTTCGAGCATATCTTTACCATGTTACATAAACATACACACACAAACCCACCAACTTTGAAAACCTAGTCTTCTATATCACTGCATGTGTGCGTACATGCTAAGTTGCTTCAGTCATGTCCACCTCTTTGTGACCCTATGGACCATAGCCAGCCAGGCTCCTCTTTCCATGGAATTCTCCAGGCAAGAATACTGGAGTGGGTTGCTGTGCCCTCCTCCAGGGGATCTTCCTGATCCAGGGATCAAACCTGTGTCTCATGTCTCCTACATTGGCAGGCAGGTTCTTTACCACTAGCCCCACCTGGGAAACTCCTCTGTATCATTGAAATGATTGTAAAGCTGAAGATGAAAGCTTCAGAGTTTGGGCTCAGCAAGGCCCTTCTTGGGTCCGTGAATCATAGTTTTCTTTCAAGAGAATTCTTGTCTCTCAAGAGAATTCTTGTCTTGAGGAGACTGAATGCTTATGAGGAAAAGCAACTTTCTCCTAGAAGGAGATGAGAAAATCTTCCATCCTTATTTTAGGGATGCAAGAAATTCCACAACTGGAAATGCATTAAATGACTCCTCAGCTCCAAAATACATATAAACCAGGAATGGAGTTTTATCAATTGATACCAGAGATGGAAGGAGTTTATTGGACTATCTGGAGCCCAAGAGCACTAATCAAGTGGAGACTGTGAGAGACTGAACGTTTGCAAGGGGGCCAGTGGTGTGGGGGTTGGAGGGGAGCTGCTGGTTCCAAAGATGAATTCTGCCTTCAACTTAATTTTTATCTAACGCTTACCCTAATTGGAAAAGTACCACTAGAGTCAAGCTAGAATGGGAGTGACTTAGGAGAATAGGATCTCAAAGGGCTATTGGTTCTCCCACAAGAGGTACCCACAGATGTCCTGCTAAAGCCCTCTCTGCTTTAGCACACTCTTCAACTCAACCACAAAGCTTCTACTCTTCTGCTTGATGCTGCAAGCAGCAAACAGGAAATGTCACGGGGTTTCAAAAACACCTTTAAACATCTCTGTACTGGTTTTTAGTTATTTTAATAGGAAAGACACCTAAATATTAAAGACTTTTAAATTTCCAAATTAGTTTTCTGTAGGGAAGCACTCTTTTCATAAGACTGCCAGGTATTTCAAAAGCAAAACAAGTTTTATATCCTAATCAATTCTGATGGCTCCCCTTTCACAGGGAGGTTTCTGTCTGACTTCTCATCCAGCCATGCATAAAAGTCTTACACTGATCTCTAGCTGGTAAAGGATTGGAAAGAAGCATCAGGACATGTTTACGCTTCTTGGGGAGAAAACTCAGCAGCAGGTAGCCCCAATCTTCAATGAGCTGAGTTTGTAAAAGTAATGTGTTACTAAGGAACCAAAATGAGATTTAGTCAGAAAATTGGATTTTATTCTTGAGTTTGCCACTTACTAGCTCTGTTCAACAAAATTAAAGTTAAGCCTTAGTTCCCTCATCTATAAAATAGAATATTATTATCCTTAAATGTTTTTTGTGTGTAAGTGTATGTGTGAGAATGTGTGTATATCAAGTTAGATAATAAATATCATTAAATAGCTCATGCTTTGAAAATCATGAAGTTAAAAAATATCACTAGATAGCTTATATTTTGAAAATCATGATGAGGGAACACAAAACTTGACTTACTAAATGTAACAAAAATAACAATAAAAAATTATTTAAAAAGATAAAAAATAACATTTTAATTGGCTTACTAAAGAAAGTCCCCCTAAATAACATTTTTTTTCTTTTCAGACCTATCCCATGATCTATCCTCCCATTTGCACGAACTTTTTGACCATTTCACTATCCTCTAGTTCTAATTCAGAGAGCAAGTATGGAAAGAAAATTGCAGTAAAATTCAAGGTGAACGCTTTTCTTGACTCATTTGTAACTATGGCAGACTGAAAAGTGGCCACAAATTCTTCCCATCCCAGATGTATGCCTTTCTGTGATGTGACTTTACTGTTTCTCTCATTAAGAGATAGAATCAATTTTGTCACCACCAGAATCTGAAATTCTTTGTGATCTGTTTTGACTAGTGAAATGGTATCATGAGTGATACAAGCAGAGGCCTGAAAAGTATGAGAATTTGGGGACTTGCCCTTCCTGCTTCTGGAAAGCCTTCTACCACCATGAGGACTTCCTGGGTGGCATGAGTGGTAAAGAACCTGCCCACCAATGCAGGAGACATAAGAGATGCAGGTTCCATCCCTGGATGGGGAAGATCCCCTGGAGGAGGAAATGGCAACCCACTCCAGTCATCTTGCCTGGAGAATCCCATGGACAGAGGAGCCTGGCGGTCTACAGTTCATAGGGTTGCCAAGAGTCAGATATGACTGAAGCGACTGAGCACGGCGAAGCACCATGAGGACAAGCCCAGGCAAAGCCTCCCAGTGAAGGAGACATGTGGAAAGAGAACTTCATTCTCCCAGCCAGGCCAGCATCTTAGCTGAGCTTCATGTGTGCATGAGGTCATCTGGGGCCATGTAGCCTTGGTCAAGCTGGTCTGGATGAGTGCACCCAGCCAACACACAGAACCATGAGAAATGTGTTTGTTGTTTTAAACCACTATGCTTTGTGATGATTTCTCATGTGGCAAAAACTAACCAATACAGCACCTCTGATAAAACTTTTGTTTTACCCAGAGTTCTGCCCTCAGGGCAGCCTCTGAAAAAATTATGAGGTGAGGAAAATTTGCCTTTGGAGATACCAGCCTCCTACTTTTGAACTCTTTAAGCCAATGATCTTATCTTAGTCTGTGTCCCCTCCACTGAGCACACAGTGCCAGGAGCACTGAAGAACACTAAATGTAGGAAGAACAGAAGAAAAAGAAAGAGAAGGGTTGTAAGAGAAGGAAAGAGAGAAGGAGGGAGGGAGGAAATAAAGGAGGAGTGAAAAATGAAATTCATGAAAGTATAGTGTTTCAGGAACCCTAGGCTTCTCTGCTTAGCTGTGGAAGAGGTGACTATAACCTTTGAATGATATAGGAGCTGTGGCAGATTATTTAAAAGTTGCGGCAAAGATCAAAAATCAGGTGGTGTCACCAGATAGGAGTATCTGACTCTGATCAACTTATTTCTGGCAATTACTTTCAGCCCAACTGAAACATACATGCATGTTGCATCTGACTCTTTGCAACCCTGCAAAGAGTTGCAAGGCTCCTCTGTCCAAGGGATTCTTTAGGCAAGAATACTGAAGTGGGTTGCCATGTCCTTCTCCAGAGGATCTTCCTCACCCAGGGATGGAATCCAGGTCTCCTGCACTACAGGTGGATTCTTTACCATCTGAGCCACCAGGGGATACCAACATATCATTCACGGACCTCTTTTGTCCATAATCATAACGATGGCATCATCAATCAGGACATCCACTTTCCCTTTTCTGGGAAATATTTTTGTTCATCTCAGAGATGCCGCTTTAGAATAAAAGCCCCTCCGAGGGTCTGAATGTTTCTCCAAATAAGGGCATGTTGGAATGTAAAACAAACAAAAACAAAAAAACACAACAAAGAAAAAGGAAGCAAAACCCACTTCCAAAGCCTCAGGAGGCCCCACGGTTTAGAAAGCCCTGCTGCCCAACTCACGTGTCTGTGAACTTCCGGAGAGGATGCGTCACCACCACAGGCAAGCCACTGGCAAATGGGGGCTCACGGAGGACCTGGTATTTCACAGGCCTGCAGCCAGAACACAGGGGACTGTGGGGCTGAGAAGTCAGGAGAGCTGCGTCAATCTCCATCCGCTCATCAAAGGTGTAGACTTTCACCCCCACGACCTTCCCATCAACATGCAGTTTGATAGTGAGCGGTGTGTCACAGAAAGTGTCCAAGGGGCCCAGGTGCACAGACTTCTGGTGTTCCAGCAAGATCTCCGTGTCAAAGAGCACCGGGGAAGAGCCCATGGAGAGGTAGGTGACCCATAGGGTGAGAGTGTCAGCTTGGACCGGGTGCTGAAAGAGCAGCTCCAGGCTGCAGCCTTCCGCGGGGCAGGGGACCGTCATGTTCATGTGGTACAGGTGGAGCTCGGGACTCCAGGCCTGCAGGCTCGGCTCACAAGGCCGATCCACATCCGGAGGCCCTGAGGGAGACGAGCCAAAAGACAGATGCATCAGGAACCACCAATAAAAATCTGAAAATGAGTCACCCCTATCAATAGTCAGGAAAGAAAATGAAGAAGAAGAGAATTTTGAGCATATTCTTATAGGAACTGGTCAGCTTAGTAGGTTGGGGGATTTTCCTAGCAATAATACTGGAGTGGGTTGCCATTTCCTCCTCCAGGGTATCTTCCTGATCCAGAGATCAAACCTGCATCTCCAGCAGCTCCTTTATTGGGCAGGTGGATTCTTTACCCCTTGAGCCACCTAGGAAGCCCTTACTGAAGATAAAGCTCTAATGATTCTAAAGCACTCTGCTCCAAATCACCTCTGTCTGGTGCCCTTGAACAAGAGAAACCCAGCATGGCACTGAGAATGGAGTGACCCCAATCCTAAGTGGAAACATGAGGCTGATGGAGATAAGGTAAGCCTGAAAGAATCCTTGAGCAGGACTTCCCTGGTGGTCTAGGACTTAAGAGTCTGCCTGCCAATGCAGGGACACAGGTTCAGTCCCTGGGTGGGGAAGATTCCATATGCTTGGTACAACTAAACCCATGCACCACAACTCCTCAGCCCACGCTCTAGACCCAAGCTCTGCAACAACAGAAGCCACCGCAATGAGAAGCCTGAGCACCACAATGAAGAGTAGCCCCTGCTCGCTGCAACTAGAGAAATCCCACATGCAACAGTGAAGACCCAGCACAGCCAAAAATAAATAAATAAATAACTTTAAAATATTTTTAAAATTTAAAAAAAAAATTCTTGAGCCAAGAAGAACTATTTGTACTTAGTTTATTAATAATTTATGATAAAGCAATGCTTCTGAAGCCCTATTTTATTAATAAGGCCAATGTTTTTTTCAGGCTGTTGCTACACTGTTTAACTGTTGCTCTTCACAAAACTTTGATTCCCTAAGATCATACCTTAGAAAGCCTTCCAAAGGACTGTAAGTCAAACTTTAAAACCATACACTGAAATTTCCCCTTTAGTTCAGATATGTGTAAGGCAGGCGATCAGGAAACTGCCCGCAGGAAATAGAAACACTTTTCTTTAGTAGAAGAAAAAGGAGATTCAGTAGCCAGGTAGCCAAAAATGTAATGGTGAAAAATCAAAGATTGCTAACATATTAAGGTCATCTCTGTGGAAATAATCTATATACAAGGTGGTTTCCTTTTATATCCCACAAAGAGAATTAAAAGAAAACTGCTAAATTAAAAAAAACGTAGTTTGGCTCTGCTTGGTGCTGTGCATTAGCTGTGTGACTGTGGCCAGTCTCTCTAAGCCTTCGTGTCCTCATTTATAAAACAAGGCCTATTTAACCCTGCCTTACTTAGTAGTTCCTGGTGGCTCAGCTGGTAAAGAATCTGCCTACAGTGCATGAGACATGGGTTTGATCCCTGGGTTGGGAAGATCCCCTGGAGAAGGGAAAGGCTACCTACACCAGTATTCTGGCCTGGAGAATTCTGTGGACTGTATAGTCCATGGAGTTGAAAAGTCAGACAGGATTGAGTGACTTTCACTTTCACTTACTTAGTATAGAAGATCTGTACGATGTTTCATAGGAATATTTGCAAACTATATGTGCAAAAATAGAATGACTTATCCCTTCAGGATTTGGAAAACAATGTTCCATATCCCAGAGGAAATAAGTTCAAGTGTGTGTGTGTGTGTGTGTGTGTGTGTGTGTGTTACATCTTTCAGTCCCTATTGTTTTTTCCCTATATTATGAATCCATTCATTCATTAACTCAATAAAAATTGACTGTATACCTCTTTTATATCTAGCACTAAACTAGGTATCAGAGATTGAGTAATGAACAAGATAAAGATACTGACCACATATATCTTACTGTAGGGTGATAGGTGCAACAGTAAATAAAGAGGTGTAATTTCAAGTGGTAATGTCATCTCTGAAGAAAAATAAAGGAGGAAAAAGGACTAGAGAATGATGGGGTGAGACTGGGGGCTATTTCAGATCATGTAGCCAGGGAAGTTCTCTCCAAGAAGATGATATTTAAGCAGGGAATATATCTGGTTCAATTTTCTAATCTTTATAGTACTCATAATGTAGTTGGTGATCAATAAACGTCCAATAAGTATCATTAAATACATTTTGATCATATCTGTGTTTGTGTGTGTTCTGCTTGGGAGTCAATTCCTTTCATTTTATATATTTAAAATATGACTTGATTCTTCACCTGTTCAAAACAAAGGAATACCAGTATTTCCCAGCAGTATTTTCCAATAGTCATCCCCAAATACTAGCAGACTGCAGGCCCTTGGAAGCCAACTCCTCAACAGTAGCACTGTCTGTCAGAAAGTTTTTATTATGATCTCATGTGAAAAGATGGAGTGGAGGCCCTAAAAGCTAATTTGGTTTGCTTGGAGACACAATACAAGAGTTAGAAACCAGAACTTCTAATTCCTTTCACCTCTACCAGATAACTTTAAATTTTTCCAAGAATTAAAAAGGAAAAAGTACAGGGCCAGACAGTCAAATAGGCATTAAAACACTAGTGCAGGACAAACTGTTTGCCACAAGAATGGCCTTTTATGAAATGCCAGTCTCTAAATGAGTCCTGTGCCGTGCCAATGTAAATTTTATAGTCACTTTCCATTCTTCCCTGAAAACTCATTTGAAAAAAGTCCTATATGATCAGTCAGGTCAATTGTCTCCCTCCAGATTTCTCCTTCAGGCTCCTGTTGTTTGAGTAACTGGGAGCCCAAGGGGACATGGTAGATTCTTAGACCAACGTTCTCCTTTTTTTCTTATCAGAGTCAAGATTGCAAACTAACTCAAATAGGACCATGCCTAACACATCTGATTGAATTGTTTTACTCAAGAGAAGATGATGACTAGGTAAGCGCTGATGGTTTGATGGACCAAACAGGACAGTCATGATGGAAAAAGTCAAGCCATTCATCAGAAGATGCTGAAACTCATGTCAACAGCATATTTGGGACTTGAATTGGGATAGCATTCATGCTCTAATTTGCTGTAAGGCACTGATACACGTATGTGAGTGAATATGTAACTGAGAAGTTGGGGGGTGGGACAGGAAAGGGGACAACAGCTAAAAACATTTTCCCCTCCCAGAGCCTAGCTTAGATCACATCCAAAGCACAACCAGCACCACAGGTTAATAGACTCATAAAATAGCATAGATGAGAACGATGAGTTTGGAACACCTAGTCCACCCCACCCCCACCCCGGCTGGCTCAGTAAGTGTGCATAAGTGTTTCCTGACAGAGGCAGGGACGAGATCAGCTTACGTCATCCTGTGGCAAGGCTGTTCCATGGGCTGGCGGGCACAAATAGCATGATGTGCTGGAGCCAGCTCATCCTGAAGTCGTCCCCAGAGTTCTCCTCCCTCGGTCCCCCATCTGTCCTCTGACTCAGCACAGCCACCACCACCTTAAGCACAGGTGGGCCATCCGCACAAAGATCCCAGCCAGTCACTTGCAGATCCCTGGAGTTTTCCAGCAAACCATACACACAGACACACACACACACGCACACTGCCTTATTCTCACTGCCACCACTTCACCCTTTACCTCCACCCCCATTCTCAGTGGCCACCAAGGTGTAAATGAAAAAGCCATGGTCCTTTACCCACGGCCTCCTCTGGAGTCCAGTAACCTGAGGAGTCACACACACGCTGGGAGGAAGCCGTGTGCACGTACTGACGGAACGTGCCATCTTCAGTGCAGGCGCCACACACGCTGCCCGGGGCCCTGCGAAAACAACGCGGGGGGTGGAGATGGGAAGAATAGGTCAGATGGACTGGGACAACAAAATTCAGATGACTTTTGGGGCAGGGAAGTGACAGTGGGTATGGAGGCCCTGGGGGGTAACTGGGAACACAGCTCTTTCGCAACTCACTCCCTTCTTGTATAGACCTCACCTTTGCAAAATTCAGAGTGACATGAAAATCTCAAGGTTATGAAGCAGAAGAATTTAACTAAGTCATAAAGGAGGCCTGTGGAGATGAAAGAGGACTTCTATCCCAGCAATGGTCAACACAAAATAATTACAATCTGAATCTTTCAGCATA
Organism: Bos grunniens; assembly: GCF_055505025.1. Taxonomy (NCBI): domain Eukaryota; kingdom Metazoa; phylum Chordata; class Mammalia; order Artiodactyla; family Bovidae; genus Bos; species Bos grunniens. The sequence continues at coordinate 23,185,176 of NC_141180.1, forward strand.
AAACAGCTTTTTTGCTGATTCTCAATAAGTCAGCCAGAGGCTCCTTGCATTCCCCTGAGTAAAACGAACAGCAGTTTTCACAGTAAACTTACTAGCTATATGTGGTCTTATGTTTTAACACTCCACTTTTTAATCACACATGTAAGGGTCATGTGAAATATAATGCCTCTTGGTTCTCCAACACCTATGGGGATATGCCTAAATTCCTGATCATGACCCAAGATCCTTCAGAGAAGAGCTCTAGCCTTACCTCCTTCAGTTTCTTCATGAATTTTATGTTCCCATCACAATAACAAATCACCACTTCACAAAAACATCCTACCGATCACACAGTTCCATGAAACATGATGTACTCTCTCCTGCTAAGTCGACTTTCCAAGCTTCTTTATTTAGCAAGCTCCTATTCATCCCTCAAAACCTATGCAAGTGTATCCCCTGCAATGGTACTTAGCCTGACTCCTCTGGATGACCAGCACTCTCCCCTCTGGGCACCCACTACATCTTCTAGCTCCCATCTTGGGACACTGATATTTGGTATTGACAATCCCCATTCCCATTCCTTCTCCTGGAGGGGTTCCAGGCTGAGCTCTATTCTTTCTGTGCCTAGCAGTTAGGACAGAGACTGGTCTAAGCGGTCCCTCAGTGAGAGCTTGTTCTGTGGGCATCCTTGAGACTATTAATAAGACTATGAAGAGCTCTTCAAGCACCATATCTTGAAGAGTAATGTAAATAGCTAAATAGCAAGGGTAAATCACTTGATGAAGCCTGTTTCTGATACTTAGAATTTTTTTAAATTTATTGAAGTCTCAGTTCGGTTCAGTCACTCAGTCGTGTCCGACTCTTTGCAACCCCATGAATTGCAGCACGCCAGGCCAGCTGTTATATAATATTATATAAGTTCTAGATATATAAACAGTGATTCAGTTTTAAAGGGTATACTCCATTTACAGTGATTATGAGATATTGGCCATATTCCCCATGATGTACAGCATATCCTTGTAGCTTATTTTACACGTAATAGTTTGTGGAAACCCCACTGTGAATGATCCATCTGCAAACAGAGGTACCGAATCAAGGTCTCTCAAGAAGCAGCAAGAGAAAAGTAAAATCCAATAATATGGTAGAAAAACAGTATTGTCAAATAAGGGTAATGATTGTGCTACTGAAAGGTTGCTGCTGTGAGCTGTGTGTTACGCCGGGATTCGTGACCTCCGGAAGAGAGGATTTTGATTTAGGGTCAGAGACCAGGCTCGACTACTTGGACCCTTTTCTGTAGCAAAGTTCTATTAAAGTATAACAGAGATTGGAAAAGCTTCTGACATAAACATCAGAAGGGGACAGAAAGAGTGCCTGCTTGATAGTTTTTAACAAGGTGTTTTATGCTTGTTTAAAGTGAAAGTCACTCAGTTGTGTCCAACTCTTTGTGACCCCATGGACTACACAGTTCATGGAATTCTCCAGGCCAGAATATTGGAGTGGGTAGCCTTTCCCTCCTCCTGGGGATCTTCCCAGGGATCAAACCCAGGTCTCCTACATTGCAGGCAGATTCTTTACTAGCTGAGCCATTGTCTGTTAGCTTCTAATCAGATAAAGATCAGATCAGATCAGTCGCTCAGTTGTGTCCAACTCTTTGCGACCCCATGAATCGCAGCACACCAGGCCTCCCTGTCCGTCACCAACTCCCGGAGTTCACTCAGACTCACGTCCATCGAGTCAGTGATGCCATCCAGCCATCTCATCCTCTGTCATCCCCTTCTCCTCCTGCCCCCAATCCCTCCCAGATTCAGAGTCTTTTCCAATGAGTCAACTCTTCACATGAGGTGGCCAAAGTCCTGGAGTTTCAGCTTTAGCATCATTCCTTCCAAAGAAATCCCAGGGCTGATCTCCTTCAGAATGGACTGGTTGGATCTCCTTGCAGTCCAAGGGACTCTCAAGAGTCTTCTCAATCAGATAAAAGAAACACCTTAAGCCTGAGGGAGTTTCACCAGGCTGCTCTTCCACGATATGCATTTTTGAGATAGGAGGGCAGGAGGTGTGTCATCCCCTGGCCATAAAACAGTTGCAATGAATACTGGTTTGTTGAGCCATTATCGACCCAAGGTTTGAGAAAAGTGAAAAAGTTAGTCTTAGGTGGAACCATTTTGAAGACAGGCAGTTCCAAAGCAGATAACATAGTTTCATTAACATAGCTTAAGAAAAACATTTCCATAAGAAAAACACATCGATTAGCTCAAGGCAGAACCAGGTGTCTTCAACATAGAATTAAAAGAAGCCTCTTTCAATTCTGTGTAGAGGAGGAAATACACTTGCTGTCTATTTCCTCCTGCCGCTTGGGGACCTCTGGCCTTCCTACCTGTTACCCTCTCACTACCAGCTGCTGTGTATTAAGCACACTATTGTGTGCTTAATACCTGGCATTGTCCCACGAGATGCTTTTCATAAATTATTTCTCATCCCTGTTTACGAGTGAGGATACTCAGGCTCAGAGAGATGAACTGCCTACAGTCAGAAATTTCTTAATTTCTCTGAGCAAATTCCCAAACACCATCAAGTGTCCAGGACTTTGGCAATGAAAAGGTGTCATTAACTGCAACCCGTGACTGCAGTCAGCACTCACGGCCGCTGCGGACACAATTCCAAACCACAGTTCCCTGATGCACTTGGCTCTTCCGGGGCCGCCGCTGAGTGCGTGGTTGGGCTCTCTCTGACATAAGGATTCCAAATACCTACTGGAGAGGAGTAAACACAACTCCAAGCATGACACAAATCCCTGAGAACGTGACGTGAGTCTCCCCGACACACGTGTCGTGAGGCCTCGGCGCTGTGGCCCACCTCGCTGAGAAAAGGAAGCCAACTGCAGCCTTTGCTGCCAACAGCCTCGCAGCCAGCCAGCAGTGATGTCTGCTTTATCGTAACGTTTGTACCAGAGAGAGAATTGAAAGATTAAATTGTTTACACATGTTACATAAACTGATGTAAAAACGTGGGTTTGCACATACCCAGGGAGGGCCTACTGTTCAGCCAGAGCCACCCAAGGTCACACTCGCAAGAAGAGGTTTCTTCCACACATCACAGAGATATAGGTCAACTCACAAAAGGGGTCTGTGAGAGCTTGGGGGCTGATGAAAATCGAAACTGCTTTATAGGCTTGTGAGTCTAAGTACCATCATGCAGTAAGGCTAGCAAAGTACCAAGACCCCAGAAGGCTGGGAAAGCCACTTTGCAAAATGATTCACCTGCTTCTTCCCATCCCTGTCTCTGCCTGTCCTCTCTCCTAGGTTTTCGGAAAAGCTGGAATACACGGGAACATGCTTCAGGGACACTCATCTCCTCAGCAGGGATCTGACACCCAGAAAGGTGTCACACAGATGAGGGGCTATCCACCTGCTCAATGAGAAAGCCCCAAATTCAAAGAAACAATCTATTCCACATCCTCCACTTCTGAAATTCCCGGGGATGTACCCAGTTCACCTCTACCCTGCCTTGGATTGCTCACTGATACAGCAGGGATTGGGCTCACCGCGAGAATTAAAGAAAATAATTTCAGGTAAAACATCTCACATAGTGAATGCCTCTCACACAGAAGGCCCCAGTAAACCACGACCACTGGTTATTTAGAAGACAGTGGCAGGTTTTGGGAAAATGGACAGCAGGTCGTGGATGGGGTTCCGACCCTTCCCCATTAAACGACATCCCCCATCTTCCCACCAATTGTCAGAGATCACCCTTTTCCTTCCATCTCTCTTTGCCACAGAAATGTTCCTGGTAATCATTACAGCAATATGCAGAGGATGAATAAAAACCAACTTTAGCTAGAATGATTCTCTTCACTAAATATGAATTAGGTGTTTATTGTGGCAGGCCAAGAAACCAAGATAACAGAAAGCAGTTCTGCCCCCTTGGAACTACCAGTTGAGCAGTGGAACAGACAGGAAAATGAACAGATAATGACAATTGCACGAGATATAATAGCCATAACTGAGGCAGGCACAGGGTATAACAAGATAGAAAAGAGGCATTAGAAACACCCACCCAAACCAGTTAAGCCCCTGATACATGGCTTGAATAGGCCAGTTACCCACCCAGCCCCAGAATTGCCTGGAGGAAGACGGTGCACTTCCCTTCATCCAGACACTACTGCGCAAGTAGTAAGCCCCTTACTACTGTTCTCCATCCTTACTCCAAGCATAACAGCTGACCTGGGCAGGAAGCAAGTGCCGTCCCAGTTTTGCCAGATCATTGTTACCACGTTTGTCAACCTCTTCACAGCTCCTGGGACCATGCCAGATGTGACATAAGGAAACATCGGAGATGCCCCTAGCCAAGGAGCAGGCACACATGATGCAGTGTTGGCTTACGTGAGAGCCCCAGGAACCCTGCTCAGGAGATAAGGATGGAGCAGGGAGGCCGACGCAGCCCTGAGCAATGGTGCACACTTATTGTTACAAACTGGGGTTCCCCCAATTTCACATTCTTTCCCTCATTCATAAGAAACGCCACGGAGAAAGATACCAGCTCACCCACAGCCAGCGCCTTCTCACCTGTCATACATAACTCCACTAATAGGAGGCAGCCAGTGGATAGTGAGGGACTTTTGAGTCTGCCCGATGACCATGGGGGGGATGGGGATGGGGGTGGGCTTCTGGCTCTGGCTCCACTGCTGATATACAAGGTCCAGATAGCAGTGCATTCGGGCCACCTGGTTGGGGGTGAAGTTGTCAGTGCAGTCATCGTCTGCGGAGACAAAAAAAGGGAACAAGAGAGATGGAGGCTTTACCCTGAGAAGTCCACCAAAGTGGGGATAGATTTTGCCAGAAAGTATCTAGGCTGGAGATGGGAAAGAGAAGGCAGAGAAGAGCAGTGGCTTATCTCTAAAGCAAATTGGGCTTGATGTTTACCTTGGGCTGGGCCAGTGAGAGACTCAAGCCCTGCGGTACAGGTTGCTCTGAGCTGACACTGTTTATCCAGGAAACCACAAGATGGCAGTGTTTCAGCGTATGACCCTTTATCCATGACCGTGTGTGGAGTTAGACACCTGCTTCATGCCTGGGGACTTTGGCCAAGGTTAGTGAGCATTCAGTGGAGATGCTCGAGGAAAGAGGGCCAAAACGTCAAGGAGGCATCACACCTGGGAGTGGTGATCCCCAACTTCCTTTTGGAGCTGCAAAATTCCCCATTAGGGACACTTTTCATAAAGTTAGAAAGAGAGTTATCTTAGTTTCCAGGTCTTTTTCCATGAAAGCACACACAACACTCTCCTTACTTCTTAGGTGTTTTCTCTCTCCACTTCAAAGGTGGTGTCTAAAGAGCTCTGCCCTCCGCACCCCATTGCCTTGTCCCTCTGCCCTGGAAAGGGACACTGCTGGAGGGCTGGTCCTCATGAATTTTATGTACCTGAATCATGTGCCTAGATTAGATTTAGATAGGAATATATTGATGGGTCATGGACAGGACTAGTTCAGCACTCTCTTCCCTTCAAAGGCACGGCCAGCTTCTTATCATTTACCTTTTTGGGGGGAGGGGGTGGTTTTGGAACTTATGACCAAGTCCCTGAACCTTACAGAAAAATTACTTCTTTCCTTCACCACCAGGATAAGTCATCGAATCACATCACTCCTCAATTTTAGGGATAAATGTAAGTCCATTATCAGGAGATGATGACTAGTATTGCTTTTTGACAGAAACAGGAAAGATGTGGAAGGATAAAGAAGAAGCATAATCCAAGACAACAAAACCAGACACTAAAGTTGTCCCCAGGACCAGGAAATTACCATTTTTAAGTGAGACAGCACCATTTTTTATAGGAAGACTAAGAATCAGCCCTTGGCTAGTGTTGGAAGAGGAGAATCTGATACTTTTAAAAATAACATAAAAGAAAAAGGAACTCTGAGCCTAACATTAACCAGAACCATCTTTCTGATCAACTTCAAAACCAGTAAAAACAGCCACCTTGACCCAAAAACCTCTTTCTCCATCACTTTTGGACTCTCCTTCAGAGTAAATCCCTAAGAATGTGGCAAAGAAGCAGGATAACCAAGTTCTAGAGGTCAAGGGGCTCTCAAGAGAGTGTTTGACTTTGTCTCTCTCTTTAACTATCTGTGTCAGAGGTGTGTTTTTCTTTTAGTTTTTAGTGGAGGAGAATGTAGTCAATGAGACTAATCCAAACTTCAATATTTCTGTAAGTTCTTCAAGAACATGAAAATAAATGCCATGATAAATACACTTCAATTCTCTGGCATGAATGACTCTTGATGATACTCTCTAATTCTCATACCTCCACCCTCCCAGCCAGCAAAGGCCTCCATGTAATCTTAACAGAAAAGAAATCCATCAGGACATTGGTGATACCTGTATAACTCATGTAGTTGTTGAATGGAGCCCCTGGGAAGTGGGTGAAGCCACAGGTGTCATTGGCAGGCTCTGGGTTCTGGCACAGCTTACTCTTGGGAGTGGGGGCAGTGTCAGCGCAGAGGTCTCCTGTCTCCATGGATGGCACAGTCTCCCTGCAGGGGTCATCACAGGATTCTCTCTCACTGACCCCTTTGAAGACATGGTAGAGTCCCAGGACATGCCCCACCTCATGGATCATGATGTTGGTGTGGCCAGGCATGCCATAATAGGCTGGGTTGAGGACAACACCACCTGCAATGGAAGGTTTGCAAAATATCTCTAAGCATAGAATGAATAACCAGCCTCTGCCTTCTGGAAACAGTGTTCATTTCCAGCCTCTAAGGGGAACAGTTTATAACTTCTAGTGGCATTCAGCCCCTGCTCTTCCCTTTTGCCACAAACACCTTCTGAACTAATCAGTAAACATGTCTCTAACCTTTGTCTTGGGTGAGTGTTGTACTGGACACCAGGGATAACAATACGACAAGGCGACATGAGAGAAGGCCAAGATTCTGAGCCCTGGTTGCATATTAAAATCACCTCACAGCGTTGAAAAATACAGATGTCCAAATGCCAGCCCCAGTGAAATGAATAGCTGAGGATAGGGTACATGACTCAATATTTTTTAAAACTTCCCAGGTTGAGAGCCATTGGTCTTAAATGAAAGCACATGCAATTCTCTGAGGACTTGAACAGCTATCTGACGTTCTAGAAGATCAGTTCTGCTGTCTGTAAAGTAGAGATAATAACACTCCTCTTCTTTTGTTTAAAGCATTTGGCATATTGAAAGAGTTCAGTAAGTGACAGTTGTACATGTTGCTTCTGATTTTATGATCCATGCTCTCAAGGAACTAACAACCACTGAGACAAAAGAGACGTCCAACTGAACTATCATGAAATTCCAAATGTCACAAGCTCTACAGGGAATATGCTCCACCCTCGTTTCGCCCAGTCTCCCCAAGAACACCAAGAGAGATATTTCAGAGAAGAGTTCATTACATCCAATATGGACTTGGACGAAACAGCCAGTGGCATCACTGTTGTTACAAAAGAAAAGGCTTAGGATCTCTGAGTGTCCTAACTTCTGTCTAGTCCCTGCTTTTCTCCTCTTCCCATGGAAGACTTTCCTTTTTCACCCCTAAACATTATCAGGATCAGACCAATTCTCATCTCCAGGACCTGAAACAGCATGTCAACAGGTCTGGACCAACCGACCCTAGGCTTCAGAGTCACCTTAGCTGTGTTTGCAGGCTGGCCCCCCGCCTTGTGTCCTAGATCCGATCCTAGTTTCCAGGACTTGCTTTATTCCTCATACCTAAGCCCTTTGTATATCAGTAGTCAGCTGAGTAGAGCAGGAGCCCCCAGAAGAATCCCTCTGCCTTTCTTTTGCCAGATGATATTCCATATGATCCACCCTGAACTCTATGCAATACCCGAGAGAGAACTACTTTACATGGTTTTACGGGCAGAACACAATCACCAGGGTATCCAGCATCATATCCATTGGTTTCTGTAATGGGCAGCTCAGTGTGCCTTTTTAGTGACTACTTAATTTGCAGGATAGTTTTTATTTTTTTAAATTTAAATTTATTTACTTTAATCGGAGGCTAATTACTTTACAATATTGTATTGGTTTTGCCATACATCAACATGAATCCGCCACGGGTGTACACAGGCTCCCCATCCTGATCCCCCCCTCCCACCTCCCTCCCTGTACTATCCCTCTGGGTCATCCCAGTGCACGAGCCCCAAGCATCCTGTATCCTGCATCGAACCTGGACTGGTGATTCATTTCTTATATGATATTATACATGTTTCAATGCCATTCTCCCAAATCATCCCACCGTCTCCCTCTCCCACAGAGTCCAAAAGACTGTTCTATACATCTATGTCTCTTTTGCTGTGCAGGACAGTTTTTAAATCCAAGTTCTAGTTTCTTCCAGTCTAGTCAGTCATGCTGACATCAACCAAGGCATGTTTAGAATTGTCCTCAGATATACTGTCTACTTTCACATCTAAAATAAAAGTAGTCCCTTGTTTATCATTTCTATTACTTCCAGTAAAAAAAAATCAACATTAGTCTTTTATAAAAATGTATTTTGTATAATTTTATTCATTTGTACATCATTATTATGTCAATATAAAGTTAAAAAGAAGTTTGAAAACAGATCTATTTTTAAAAAATCCAGGGTGCCTAGTATTTGAATAAACCTGGGGAAGTGAAATATGTTCACTTCTCAAGATGCCTTCCCTTTCACGTTTACATATCCAGTTTTAGTAATAATCATCACTGAAGTTCATACTCCATTATGCTCTCAGTTCTTCAACAGCAATATCAACCTTCACATCAATGAAGATTGTAAGAGAATACATTTCTGTTCTCTGAAAAATACCTACATCAATTTGTCAGATATCAAACTTTGAAAGACTGTAACTTGCCGAAAGTTTTGAGTGTCTATGCTAAGTAGCCTTTCCCAAATTGTATTTATAAACTCCGGTCCTGGGTGATACTTTGCAAAAAAAAAGTAGTATCAGTGGTTAAATGTGCTTGAGAAAAATGTGCCATACCAACCTTCTGAAGATTCACATGGTACCTGAGAACTGTTACATTAAAAGTTCTAAAAAGTCCTACAACAATGTTCTTTAATCCTTTGTCCCCATACTTGTTTGGACATGGAACTCGTTTGGGACAGAATACTTTTTGTCATCTGGAGTACTGAATTACTTGGAGCACAATTCATGAAATACTAATCCAAGGACCAAAAAGCTTCCCAATCAGTAGTTATTTTCTATCCATATTCTTGCCCCTGAGCAAATATCAAATAGCTCTCATCCTATGGTCAGTCTAGCCCAAGTCCTCTTGGGATCTCCTCCAGCAGTAGAGAAAGGAACTAGAGCTGAAAGAAAGAAGTAAGATTCCAGGAAGAGGGGCTGGCAAAAGTAGCATGTGTCAGTGACACAGGGCTGGCAGGCAGTGAGGCCCCAGGGCACTCAGAGTGGATACGAGTGTGGTCATGATAACAGTGGGCTTCTTAGCAATCTCTCAACCTCTAGAAGTCTGTGCCTCAAGTCTAGATAAGATTTCTCCAAACCCAAAAATATTTAGTCTCCTTTCAGTCAACTTGGTTATTTATAAGAGGAAGAAGAAGTGTAAAAATGCAAATCATCAACCCTGCCAGAAAGTCTCCTCCATGCTCAAGACAACTGGCCAGAGTTCTCCTCCACTATACCTTCAAGATATATTATCAAAGAAGGAGAATATAGATTTAACTAGACAGCACTTAAATTTTAATGCAAAGCAAAAGCCTTTGAACATATTTTCTCAGAGTTACGTTTTTGATTCCAAAGACTTCTAGCCCCAAATTATCTGTATGGAATGCCTTGTAATGAGTTTAGTTACTAGTCACTGAGTCATTTCTGATTCTTTGCAACCCCATGGACTGCAGCCTGCCAGGCTCCTCTGTCCACGGAATTCTTCAGGCAAGAAAACTGGAGTGGGTAGCTATTCTCTTCTATCTTCCCAACCCAGGGATAGAATACAGGTCTCCTGCATTGCACACAGATTCTTTACTGTCTGAGCCAACAGGGAAGCCCCTTAGTTACTATATGTGGCTTAAATAGCATACTACATATTCTCATTGAGGAGTGAGTGCTGTGCACACCAATACCTGTTAAGGAAAAAGTACAAGACCCTGGACCTCTTATGGTAATTCTGCCCACTAGATTTCAAGGTTATGCATCAGAACTTAAGGACCTTGAAATGTGACTCTGACTAGCTATGTAATGCTGGCCCTGCTCTTTAACTTTTCCCTAGACCTCCTCATCTCTAAAGTGAGGCGCCTCCACGGGCTTATGGTTGAGAGTCCTTCCTGTTCTCCTCCTGGGCCTCTGAGAGCTCACATGCAGGACTGAGTGAGACAATCATAGACACCATGTGGATAATTCATGTTATGGACTGTCACCACCTCAGCTTGGTAAACTGTGTTCCCAACTCTAAGCAGCCTGAGGGGAAGGGGAAAGGCTGGGAATGAGCAGCCACAGACAATGCATCTTGCTCTGCTGCAGACATTCAAGCGGTCCAACCACTGCCTGTTCATCCTCACACCCTTTCCGCCCCTGAAGGCTCTCCTTCCTCCTTCGTGCCCTGGGGCCCCACGCTGGTCTCAGCCCCTCTTTATCCCAGCCAAGACAAACTGGTTAAGTTATTAGAGGAGTGCATTTTAGTTACTCAGACACACACACACTGATACACCCATATGGGGATGAAAGGCATTAATTTATGTCATGGTTTAGTTTATAAAAGTTCTTCCACATTTTCATAATAATTACACACACACACACACACATACACACACAGGCTCATGCCAAAGCCTGAGGGAGGCATACAAGTTCAGAATCTAAAGAGAAATATCATCCAAAATCTGGAAAAACAAAGGTGACAACTTTTTTCCATTAAGAAGGAAATGGAAGAGGGTATAAAAAAAGGGAACCCTCTTACATTGGGAATGGTGAGAATGAGATTGGTGCAGCCACTATAGAGAACAGTATGGAGGGTCCTTAAGAAACTAAAAATAGAGTGACCATGTGATCCAGCAATCCCACCCCTGGACATATATCCAGAAGAAACAAAAACTCAGTCAAAAAGATATATGCATCCCAATGTACATAATAGCACTATTTATAATAGCCAAGACATGGAGGCAACCTAAATGTCCATTGACAGTGGAGTCGATAAAGAAAATGTGGTGTGTATATACATATATATATAGTTACTCAGCCATAAAAAGAGCAAAATAATGCCATTTATAGCAACAGGGATGGACCTAGAAATTGTCATGCTGAGTGAAGTAAGTCAGACAAAGAAAACCAAATATCATATGATATCACTCATATGTGGAATATGACTTTTAAAAAGATACAAATGAGCTTATTTACAAAATAGAAATAGATTCATGAACATAGAAGACAAACTTATGGTTACCAAAGGGGAAAGGTAGGGGAGGGATAGAATAGGAGTTGGTGATTGACAGATACATACTGTTATATATAAACCAGATGAACAACAGGGACCTACTGCATAGCACCGGGAACTGTATTCAGTATCTTGTAATAACCTATAACAGAAAAGAATCTGAAAAAGTGCACACACACACACACACACACGTGTGTGTATGGACTTCCAGTTGCTCGGCTGTAAAGAATCCACCTGCAATGCAGGAGCTTCAGGAGATGCAAGTTCGATCCCTGGGTTGGGAAGATTCCCTGGAGAAGGACACAGCAAACCACTCCAGTATTCTTGCCTGGAGAATCCTATGGACAGAGGAGATTGGCAGGCTACAGTCCATAGGGTCACAAAAAGTCAGATGTGACTGAAGTGACTTGGCAAACACATGCATGCACGTGCGCGTGCACACACACACACACACACATCTGAAACTAACACAACATTGTAAATCACTATGTTTCAATTTTTTAAAAAGAAGGAACAAGACGTGAAATATAATAAGTAAAAACTAAGTCCAGCTGCCAGAATGGCAACTCCTTCCCGCCTTCTCTGCCATTTGGGTCTGACCAGGGAGGATCCAAGGAACTGTAAATTCTCACCCTCTCAAGGAAATGGGCAATGCTTTTCCAGGAGAAACTTAGTAGAAACAAGGAAAAGATGGTGCAAAATGCTACTTTCCAGGACTATTTTGTACTAATATTCAAACAAATCAGCACCATTTCCTGAAGCGGATACCTATGCCCCACAGTTCCTCCATTTTCATTTATTTACCAGCACCATGTGTGGGTCTGACTCTGTGTGGTTATAAGTGGGGCCTTACACCACTGCACTTTGGGGGGACCAGGGCTCCTTCTCTGGCTGTGGACTTTCACTGGGAATGTATTGGTCTTTATTTAGGGGGACATTGCTTAAAAGTGCTAGGCTCTTTGCAAATCTGTTCAGTGGTCACAAGAGTTCCTACCTTAAAGAGTTGTTATGAAGATTGAAGTAGCAATGTAGATTAATAAACATTTCACTTATTTTCCAGAACAAAGTAACTGAAAAGGTGTATTAGACTATTTGTCAATATTATTATAATTACATAATGCATCCTGGCCACATGCACTCACTTGCCCCCACCCCTCGCTGGCTCTCACCTAACCATCTTCATTCAACTGGAAAATGAAAGCTAAGGTCTGGCCACAAACAGGGCAAACCTCCCAGAGTGATAGCAGACATCACCAAGCAAGGCAGACAAACACCCTCACATGAGGAGCTCTGATTTGCTTCTAAGATGCTCATACTTTGCTTCCAAGTTGTTCTAATCTTGAGACCATGGGCACCCAGAAGACAGAAATGAATTGAACAGAGTTGCAAATAGACAAGTGCCCAATCTCTTCAGAGACAATATACTGGCATTCAAAACTACTTTGGCCTAAAATTAATGATCATAAGAGGAAAGGAAATTTTAAGGGATTGGGAAAGTAAGCTGAATGCTTCATAGACCTTACTGGCAGGTCAGATTTGTATAAGACACCTTTTTTTTCTGTAGTGTCAATCCTTTTCCTTATCACATCTCTAATTTCAAAAAATTTAATTATCATTTCCTATATCGAAACCACTGTTCATGTTTGTCTTTCCTCATCTGGGAGGATAAAAATAAAACACAGCTGATAGATAAATCTGGTGGTAGATTGGGAGGGATAGTATTTCCTCTACAATAGAATTCCTTCTTTTGTGTTCTCTGATGTCACCTGCCACATTGAAACAAGAAGTAGAAAGACATACCAATATTTGTTTTAACCATACCTTGGCCCCTCAGTCTTCACTTTAAGACACTATTGGACTTTCTCTACTCTCATTCACCTTCTAATACCTGTCCCACAAAGGGCTTCTAGGAACTGATGACCAGAACAGGAGTACCTATGCAGGGGAGACTTTCAGCAACATTTTATAAATACTAACATTTCACCCAAGTGGTTCCTTGCCTCCCTCCCTCTTACCCTATTGCCAGACTCTCTTGCATACATTTATTACCTTACTAGGAGGTATATGAAAGAGTGAAAAGCAAGGAAAGCAGCAGTCCTTTTCTGGCTGTGAGATTTCCAAAGCCTATGCCACTGAGACACTGAGAGGACTCTATGGTTCAGTTAGCATGGTGGATAAATGCAGGAAAGTAATCCTTGCCTCACATTACCAACACCACCACCATCCTCTTAGCCTTGGAAAGATTCTCTTAAGCTGGAGGAAGAAAGAAGAGATAAAAAGGACATAATGGGAATGTATAGATGATGGGGGGTCCAGATAAAATGGACTGTAGTCCATCTTTTGAGACTCCAATAAAGGGATAAAGATTCAAAATATGTGCATATGATCTGACAACCAGAGGGGTCTTGCCTCATTCTAGTGATGGGTTCCTGATTAAAGCACCTGGTTCTAAAAAAGAATAGCTGCCCAGTGATGCTAAGAGGGAAGGGTAACAGAGGGCCTTCCAGGGAATCCCTGAAGGTGGAGGACTCTGTGATGGGAACAAGGGTCATTTCAGATGATCAGCATCACCTGATAACTAAGGATAAAATGAACCTTCCCTCTATGACCTTGGCATTTATAAGCCAGATCTGCAGTTAGATACAGTCCCAAGCAAAGGAAATTATGTTAAGAGTAAATTTCTACTACCCAGCAACAGAGAGGCTCAAAATAGAAATAAAATTCAATTATAGAAGAATAAACAAAGATTACATTTCTTGCATATCTGAATGTGGTACTGGACCTTGAACTCAATACGTACCAGTACCACTGACTTATACACAGAACACAGTATGAATGAGGCTCCCTTGATTTAGCAACTGGTGGCCATGTGTGGCACAGCTGTTGCTTAATGGACTGGCGGGGAGCACAAATGCCTTCTTAGAAGACCTTTCAGCTTTGATTATAAGAGATGAACTAAAACAATAAGACAGGGTTGTTGTGTGGTCTGGAGGATGGTGCAGAGGAAGAAAAGCAAGAGAAGTTGCTGATTAAAAGATGAAATCTCAGTAGCAGACAGCCAAGCTCCCAAAGTGATGCTGTATTCCCAAGTTCCAACTTTTCCCCACTTCAGCACAAGACCGCCAGAGTGGCGTGTGGGAAGGAAATGATTCCCAAAGTCATTTTCTGTCTAAAAAAAAAAAAAAAAAAAAAAACCTCTGGCGGCTTGAGGAAAAGGACATGAGTTGAAATGACTTTAAAACTGTTCTGTAAAACTTTTAGGGCTGAATGTTATATGCCCATAAAACAAGGAAGTTGAGAGCTGGTCTGCAGGTGCCTTGTGATTACTTCCAGTTACTGGCTGAAACACACTCCTCCAAACACACCTTCTGCAAGTAAGGAACAAAGCCATCAGGATGTGTGTGGGTCCGAGGAAGGAACACTTGTGGGCAGGGCAAGGGAGGAAAGTGGCAGACGTGGACAGACAGACAAAGGGAGAGAAAGAAATGGAAAATATTTTAAAAAGCCACTAGCACTTAGAAAATGAAGCAAATTTTTAACAGGACCAATCCAGGCATCATTCATCTCCAAGCCCTGTACTGGTCTCTTGGTTTTACAGCCTGTGGTCTCATGAGAAAGGAGTCCTTGTTCTGGACAAGACTGAACTAAGAGTAGAGTGTGTAGAGGGTAAAGATTTTGCAAAGCTTGATGTTGTTTCTTGTCTCCTTTTACACTCTTTCAGCCATTTCTACCCCCCCAACTCGCAAGCACTCCAGGCTTTCTAACCACTCTCATACCATGGGAGAAAAGTAATTTGATTAATGAAAACTGAAGATGTTATTACTGAGGCTTTGGAGACCTATGATGTAATCATTTCTTTGCTATTGGATGAGGGTGTTGCTTCACACACACACACACACACACACACACACATACACAACCTCATGCCAAAATCTTAGGCGCTACAGAGTATGAATGGGAAAGATATTTTCCATAATTGATTTATCAATTCAGCCTTTATTGTGCATCTATACAGTGTCAGGTCCTGTTCTAGGGCTTCCCTGGTGACTCAACAGTAAAGAATCTGCCTACCAATGTGGGAAACACAGGTTCAGTCCCTGAGTAGGGAAGATTCTCTGGAGGAGGAAATGGCAACTCACTCCAATATTCTTGCCTGGGAAATCCCATAGACAAAGGAGCCTTGTGGGCTATATTGCATGGGACTGCAGAAGAATGGGGCATGACTTGGTGACCAACAACACTGTTCTGGAAACAAAGGATTCAGTGATTACTAGGATATGTTCTAGTAGAGGAGATCTTTCAAGGTATCACATATAAAGGTGATTGTTTATTAATACTCCACATACTCATGAATGCATAAAACTATCTTTGCATGCATGCATGCTAAGTCACTTCAGTCGTGTCCAACTCTGTGTGACCCTATGGACTGCAGCCTGCCAGGCTCCTCTTTCCATGGGATTTTCCAGGCAAGAATACTGGAGTGGGTTGCCGTGTCCTCCTCAAATCTGTCTTCTGTTATTCAGTTGCTCGGTCGTGTCAGACTTTTTGTGACCTCATGGACTGCAGCACACCAGGCTTCCCTGTTCTTCACCAACTCCCAGAGCTTATTCAAATTCATGTCCATTGAGTCGGTGATGCCATTCAACCATCTCGTACTCCATCCCTTTCTCCTCCTGCCTTCAGTCTTTTCCAGTATCAGATTCTTTTTCAATGAGTTGGCTCTTTGTATCAGGTGGCCAAACTATTGGAGCTTCAACTTCAGCCCTTCCAATGAATATTCAGGATTTATTTATTTTAGGATTGGCTGGTTTGACCTCCTTGCAGTCCAAGAGACTCTCAAGAGTCTTCTCCAACACCACAGTTCAAAAGCATCAATTCTTCAGCACTCAGCTTTCTTTATAGTCCAACTCTCACATCCATACATGACTACTGGAAAAACCATAGCTTTAACTATATAGACCTTTGTCAGCAAAGTAATCTCTCTGCTTTTTAGTACACTGTCTAGGTTTGTCATAGCTTTTCTTCCAAGGAGAAAGTGTCTTTTAATTTCATGGCTCCAGTCACCATCTACAGCGATTTTGGAGCCCAAGAAAAAAAAGTTTGCCACTGTTTCCATCATTTCCCCATCTATTTGACATGAAGTTATGGGACTGGATGCCAAGATCTTAGTTTCTTGAATGTTGAGTTTTAAGCCAGCTTTTTCACTCTCCTCTTTCACCTTCATCAAGAGGCTCTTTAGTTCCTCTTCCCTTTCTGCCATAAGAGTGGTGTCTTCTGCATGTCTGAGGTTATTGATATTTCTCCTGCAATCTTGATTCCAGCTTGTGCTTTATTCAGCTCGGCATTTTGCATGATGTCCTCTGCATATCAGTAAATAAGCAGGGTGACAATACATAGCCTTGATGCACTCCTTTCCTAATTTTGAACCAGTCAGTTGTCCAGTTCTAACTGCTGCTTCTTGACCTGCATACAGGTTTCTCAGAAGAAAGGTAAGGTGGTTTGGCATTCCCATTTCTTTAAGAATTTTCCACACTTTGTTGTGATCCACACAGTCAAAGGCTTTAGTGTAGTCAATGAAGCAGAAGTAAATGTTTCTCTAGAATTCTCTTGTTTTTCCTAAGATCCAACAGATGTTGGCAATTTGACCTCTGGTTCCTTTGCCTTTTCTAAACCCAGTTTGAACTTCTGGAAGTTCTTAGTTCACATACTGTTGAAGCCTAGCTTGGAGAATTTTGGGCATTACTTTGCTAGTGCATGAAATGAGTACAATTGTGTGGTAGTTTGAGCATTCTTTGGCATTGCCTTTCTTTGGGATTGGAATGAAAACTGACCTTTTCCAATTCTATGGCCACTGCTGAGTTTTCCAGATTTGCTGGCATATTGAGTGCAGAACTTTAACAGCATCATCTTTTAGGATTTGAAATAGCTCAGCTGGAATTCCATCACCTCCACTAGCTTTGTTTGTAGTGATGCTTCCTAAGGCCCCCTTGACTTCAAGCTCAGGATGTCTAGCTTTAGGTGAGCAATTACACCATCGTGGTTATCTGGGACATTATGATTTTTTTGTATAGCTTTTCTGTATATTCCTGCCATTTGTTCAAACCTATCTTTGGGCCACCCCAATTTCAGGACATGTAGTTCATACCAGAGGATAATTTTTTCAGGGTTTCAATGTCTAAGAGTGCCCACTATGTTTGAAACCCCAAGCAACCTAAAATAACACCATTTATAGAATGTCGTCTTCTGATAATTAAATAATCTGCAGAAGCAGCCAGTGGGCAATGGCCAGTAAACGCCCTTATCCTGTTCTCGCCCTGCAGCTTTTCTCATTAATGATTCTGTAAGTCCTCATAGGAACCTGGTGTGCTCCAGTTTACATGTCTTGTTTGCTCCTAATCTCACATAAGAATCACTCCACTTTGGCCTAGTGAAGAGGAGACAGTGGAGAAGAATGAAGCTGCTTTGCTCTAGCCCCATCATTTAGTGGTTAGTTGCACCAGGGTGCCCCTCTTCACCTCCTGCAGACTCTTCGACCCTTCCCACTCTGGTTCCTTCATCCACACTCCTCAGAGACAATCGGGCTGAGATTACCAAAGACTTCCCACTTGCCAAATCCATGGCTGTTTCTCACTCACATTGTGAATGAATGTGTCACAACTGATGTCAGAGTCCAATCTCAATGCCAACTGTTTGGTTAGGAGGACGTCGAGCTTTGTCTTGCGGGGGGGGATGGGGATCCCCTATGAAAATTCTAGGTGAGGGAAGTTTGTATCCCCTGTGGGCTCACATCTGCTGCTTCCGTCTTCCCCTGCCGGGCCATGCAGCTCCTGCTTTGCCTTCCACCAGATATATGCCACACCCGTGCCACCACCCCCAAACTGCCAACAATCACTTATTCTTTCCTTCTGTGACTCACAAGGAGATTACTTTTGCTTCTTTTAATTTTTCTGCTTTTTTTTTTTTTTTTTTGTAGAATAATGGCTTTACCAACTCAAAGGACATGAATATGAGCAAACTCCAGAAGGTAGTGAAGGACTGTGAAGCCTGGCATGCTGCAGTCCATAGGGTTGCAAATAATCAGACATGAATTAGCAACTGAAGAACAACAATTGCTTTACAATGTTGTGCTGATTCCTGCTGTGTAACAACACGAATCAGCTAAAACTGAATATATATATATATATATACACATATACACACACACACACATGTGCGTGCTAAGTCACTTCAGTCACCATGTCCAACTCTTTGCAACCCTATGGACTATATAGTCTACCAGGCTCCTCTGTCCTTGGGATTCTCAGGCAAGAATATGGGAGTGGGGTGCCATGACCTCCTCCAGAGATCTTCTAGACCCAGGGATTGAACCCATGTCTCCTGTGGCTCCTGTATTACAAGCAGATTCTTCACCACTGAGCTACTAGGGAGGCATATATATTTATATATAGTATATATATATATATATATATATTCCCTCCCTCTTGAGCCTCCCTCCCACCCCATCCCCTATCCCTCCCTTCTCGGTGGTCACAGAGTGCCAGGCTGGGCTCCTTATGTTATAGAGCAGCTTCCTTGGGCTCCCTGTGTTATATATATTAGCTATCCACTTTACACATTAGGTACTGTGTATATGTTCAGGCTACCTTCTCAATTAGGCCCCTCAGTTAGGCCCACCCTCTTTTTCCCCTAAGCAACCTAGATGTCCATTGACAGATGAATGGATAAAGAAATTGTGGCACATATATACAAAGGAGTATTAGCCATAAAAAAGAAAGAATGGGAGTCAGTTGAACTAAGGTGAGTTAACCTAGAGCCTGTTATTCAGAGTAAAGTGAGAAAGAGAAAAATAAATATTGCATATTACGCATATATATGGTATCTCTTTGCTTCTTATAAGTTGCTTTGCCTCTGCAAAAAGTTTGACCCTTAAAACACATTGTTTACTCTTTTACAAAGGAGCGAACATCTTTCTAGGACACTAAAATTCTCTAGGATGGAGATGAGGTAGGTGAGAGGCTAAGGGCACAACCAAGAATGTCAGCCACAGACACATGGTATGTGGAACTTCTGCTGTTGCTACTACTGCTAGTACCAGTCGGGCTAATATTTACTGAAGCCCTACTATGCAGCAGGTACTTTTAAAATTCATTCATTCATTAATTTGGCTGTGCTGTGTCTTAGTTGCACCATGTGGGATCTAGTTCCCTGACCGGGGATTGAACCTGGGCCCCCTGCATTGGGAGTGCAGTCTTAGCCACTGGACCACCAGGGAAGTCCATGTGCCAGGCACTCTTCCTTTATTTCCATCTTATATATTAGGTGACTTGCTCAACATATATTTCTTCCTATCTTTTGGAAGCCATAGCCCACTCTATCACTCAAAGATATTTTTTCCTACAAGGGTCGTATTACCTGGACTCCTTAGAAGATCCTATATGTCTAAAGCCCCATTGTAAGCCAGGCTCAAGTTCCCTCCCACACAGTTCTTAGGTCCCATGCGTTGGGGCATGTTGCTTGTGATCTGATCAGTATCTCTGAATGTTCTTGGCAGTACAACATTCCCTAGGACAATTAGAAAGATGGTTGGCCCAGAACACTCTGAAGTGTTCAACGTCCATGCCAGAGAGTGACCGACTGTCCTTTCTAACCTAGCCAAGATGCCCTTGTACTTACTTCATCTTTCTGAAGCAGGCATATTTGTGGGCCTCAAGGGACTCTCTCAAACCCCTCTTTCCTTTGGTGTCTGGTACACTTCTGAATCCTGCTCCTCCTCTGCTTTTGTGGAAATCCTTTGCATGGTCAAATTGGTAGAGACCCCAAATTTAACACCTCCAAAATCAAACTACCTCGCTCTTTGCTCCTCTTTTTTTCTGTATTTTCTACCTTGGCACCACCATCCACTCAGTCAAACACAACTCTATTTCCCTCATCTATTTATTTATGTGAAAAAAGTTTCTCAGCACTTAGAGCTAAAAAAGAAAAAAAAAAGCAATATAACTGATGCTAAATCCTGTCTTATTATAGCAGTAATTACTTTTCATCCACTGACACAAGAACTAATCTGGGACAGAAAAGCCATTCTCAACTCACTAAATGTGCATTTTCCACTTTGCTTACTAGTCATCAATCAACATTTTAAAGTATTGTTTTGATCAATTTTGGACAAGGAAACATTTCAAAAGCTAACTCAATTGAGAAGAAATTTTTAACTCATTATAACTTATGATCAGTATCAACATTAATATCCTGTTTGTGATATTGTATTATAGTTTTGCAAGATGCTTCCCTTGAAGGAAAATGGGTAAAGGATATGTGGAATCTCTTTGTACTATTTCTTACAACCACATGTGAATATACAATTATCTCAAAATAAAAAATTTAATTAAAAGATATCACAAAAGAGTTGTTTTAATCAAAATCTGTTTTTAGAAGATAAATAGGTGACTTACTAAACCCACTCCAGTATTCTTGCCTGGAAAATCCCATGGATGGAGGAGCCTAGTGGGCTACAGTCAGTGGGGTCACAAAGAGTCAGACATGATTGAGTGACTTCACTTTCACTTCCTTTCATTGTTACATTAAGTGCAAAGTTCTATATGTGTGGGTGGTGTGTGTGCGCATGGGCACGCACACTCAGTCACTTCAGTCATGTCCAACTCTTTGCAACCTTATGGACTATCACTCTCCAGGCTGCCCTGTACCTAGGATTCTCCAGGCAAGAATACTGGAGTGGGTTGCCATTCCCTCCTCCAGGGATCTTTCCAACCCAGGGATCGAACCTGCATCTCTTATGTCTCCTGCACTGCAGGCAGATTCTTTACTGTTGAGATATCGGGGAAGCCCACAAACTTCTATAGGAGCAATGAAGTGGAAACACAAATCCAAAGAGAAAAAAGGAGCAATGAGCAATTTCTCAATGTTAAAATAGTAGCAGATGAATGGATAAGAAAGCTATGGTACATATACACAATGGAGTATTACTCAGCCATTAAAAAGAATTCATTTGAATCAGTTTTAATGAGGTGGATGAAACTGGAGCTTATTATACAGAGTGAAGTAAGCCAGAAAGAAAAACACCAATACAGTATACTAACATA
The DNA here is from genome assembly GCF_055505025.1 of Bos grunniens. Classification (NCBI taxonomy): domain Eukaryota; kingdom Metazoa; phylum Chordata; class Mammalia; order Artiodactyla; family Bovidae; genus Bos; species Bos grunniens. The sequence continues at coordinate 23,206,635 of NC_141180.1, forward strand.
CATATATGGAATTTAGAAAGATGGTAATAATAACCCTGTATACGAGACAGCAAAAGAGACACTGATGTATAGAACAGTCTTATGGACTCTGTGGGAGAGGGAGAGGGTGGGAAGATTTGGGAGAATGGCATTGAAACATGTATACTATCATGTATGAAACGAGTCGCCAGTCCAGGTTCGATGCAGATACTGGATGCTTGGGGCTGGTGCACTGGGATGACCCAGAGGGATGGTATGGGGAGGGAGGAGGGAGGAGAGTTCAGGATGGGGAACACATGTATACCTGTGGCGGATTCATTTTGATATTTGGCAAAACCAATACAATATTGTAAAGTTTAAAAATAAAATAAAATTAAAAAAAAATAAAAGAATGCTAAAATAATCTAAAAAAAATTTTTTTTTAAAAATGGGAAAAAAAGTACATGGCCATACATTTTTAAATGAATGATAGTAATTATCAAATTGTTATGTTAGTGAGGATACATTTAGTAGAGGAGATTTAAAAAGCATTTTTAAATGTCAATAATTTAGATAATATACCAGCAATATAATATAATTAAATTGCTATAATTTAAACTTATGGCTAAATTTTTAGTTGTTACTTTTAAAATCTATGAAGGGGTAAAGGGGTTTTTCAAAAGTCTTTTAGGAGTTACAAGAAAGCAAAAATGAGTTTGAAGAGCACTGTTCTAGCGATTCCAAGGACATTCCATTTCTAAGCAAGTCTAGATTTATAACAGTCTAAACATTGGCATCTACCTTTTGTTTCTCTCTGGAATGCCCTGCCATTGTCTGCCACACAAACTTCTGCTTATCTTTTAACTCTCTCCTCCAGCCTCAGCCCCTCAGCCCGCTCTCCCCTTCTTCTCTGATATTTTTGGCATAACCAAGCACTTTCTTGTCACGTTCCTACTTGCCCTCATGTGCGGCAGATTCACATAGTATGACTATAAGTTTGTATTTGCCTGTCTGTCTCCCAATTTTGCTGTGCATATCCCTACAGTGAACTTCTTCTAATTATTCTATCTTTGACACTACCATGAAATGAATTCAATTCAATTTTCCAGTAGTCATGTGTGGTTGTGAGAGTTGGACTCTAAAGAAGGCTGAGCATTGAAGAATTGATGTTTTCAAACTGTGGCGCTGCAGAAGACTCCTGAGAGTCCCTTGGACAGTAAAGAGATCAAACCAGTCAATTCTAAAAGAAATCAACCCTGAATATTTGTTGGAAGGACTGATGCTGAAGCTGAAGCCCCAATACTTTGACCACCTGATGCGAAGAGCAAACTCATTGGAAAAGACCCTGAAGCTGGGAAAGATTGAAGACAGGAGGAGAAGGTGCAGCAGAGGATGAGATGGTTGAATGGCATCAGTGACTCAATGGACATGAATTTGAGCACTCCAGGAAATACTGAAGGACAGGGAAGCCTGGCATGCTGCAGTTCATGGGGTCATGAAGAGTTGGACTTAGCGACTGAACAATAATAACAAGCACTAACTTAAGACTTCTGCCTTTGAAGACATGTTTTCAGTTTAAGTGTTGTTGTACACTAAAGGTAGAGATAGTCAAAACACTGAGCTCAAGGGGATCTCACTTATTCATTTACTGATTAAAAAAGATTCTGCCCTGCATTACCACAGCATTGACAGTACAAAATCATGCTAAGGTCAGAAATGGGTTGACCACAGATTACCTTGGTTTTTCCACATAGTGACTTAAGCTGTTTGTAGTCAGAAATTGGCCTCAATCTTCCAACTTTCAGACTAGTGTACTTATCTGCCAGGTCACTCAAGTGACCCTCAAAATACAGAGTCTTGAATGTTGACACAGATAATCTTATCTTGAGTTTTGTAAAGACTGTGTTTAGAAAATCATAAACGTCTTCCTCTATCATGTTATTTCAGCTGTCTGTACTACTCTACACCTGATTTAGGTCAATATAGTTCCTTTATTCAATCACAGTTATGATTGAACAAGAAAAAGTAAATAAGAACATGAGAAATTTCATATTGAGTCAGACATTTCAGCTGTTCAGTCTACTCTTCTACTTCTTAAAAACAAATTAGGAAACATGTGGTGGGGAACTAGTTACTCTTAAAAGGTTTAAGAATAAAATTTAAAATCCCCAGCTTCTTTTTCAATTCATTATGAGTCAGTGACCAATGACATAATTTAAATATTTCTTTTCTCTTTTTTAAAAAAATATTTATTTTTAATTGAAGGATAATTGCTTTACAATATTGTGTTGGTTTCTGCTATACATCAACTGAATCAGTCATAGGTACACCTATGTCCCCTCCCTCTTGATACTCCCTCCCACTTCCCACCCCATCCCACCCCTTAGGTTGTTACAGAACCCTAGTTTGAACAAACATTTCTTGAAACCATTTAAATTTAATACCTTCATTCATTTATTCATTCATCCCTTCATTCAGTGAGCTTTCAAAAAGCTCTATGTGATATGTTCTATTTATGCATAGAGACTACTGACCTTATTTAGATTTCACCAGTTTCTGCATGCAGTCTGGTGTGTATGCATGTAGTTCTGTGAAATTTTATCACATGTTCGTATACCTTGGTGTACTACCACCACAATCAAGACACTGAAACGTTCAATCACCATTAAGATTGCTCCTCTATTATCCTTCGTGCCCCCCCTCACGCATACCTCTCTCCTCAATCCTCTACTATTCCTAACCCCTGACAACCACTAGCTTGTTCTCTCTCTCTAGTCTTCTTTTTTAACTTTGAGAATACCACATGAATTTTTGAGAATATTATATAATATTCTCAAACATACAACTTGTGAGATTTCTTTCACTCCCCATACCACCCTTGAGATCCATGTAAATTGTTGCATGTATCAATACTCTGGTTTTTTTTTTTATTACTGAGTAGTGTTGTTGGCTTCGCAGGTGTCTCAGCAGTAAAGAACCCACCTGCCAAGCAGGAGGTGCAGGTTCCATCCCTGGGTCAGGAAGATCCTCTGGAGTAGGAAATGCCAACCCACTCCAGTATTCTTGCCTGGAAAATCCCATGTACAGAGGAGCCTGGTGGGCTACAATCCATGGGGTTGCAGGGTTGGACACAACTGAGCGACTGAGCACAGCAGGCACACGTGCACATTCCACTGTACGGATGTATCATTGTTTGCTTAAAGTTATCACTAAAAAATACTCTTGTCATTTCCAGTTTTGCTCTATTGCAAATAGAGCTACTATGAAGATCAATACACAGGTTTTGGAGTGGACATATATTTTCACTTTTCTGGGACAAATATTCAGTAGTCCAGTTACTGGGTCATATGGTAAGTATACATTTAATTTTACAAGAAACTGCCAAAGTATTCTCCAAACTGGTTGTGCCGTTTTACTTTTTCATTAGCAATATATGCAATATCCAGTTCTCTGCATTCTCACTAGCAATTAGTATTGTTATTATTACTTTTTAGGTCTTTTAGTAAGTGTAGCCTCATTGTGGCTTTAATTTGTTTTTCCCTAATGATATTAAATATTTTTTCATGTGCTTACTTTCCATCTGTATATCTTCTTTGGCAAAATGTCTGTGCTTTGGCCCATTTTCTAACTGGAATATTTGTTTACTCTTGTTTTCAAAGTTCTTTATATATTATAGACACAAATCCTTTGTGAGATGTACGACGGTTTGCAGATACTTCTGCCAAGTCTGCCATTGCTTTGTTCATCTTAATAAGGTGTTTCTCAGACAAAAAATTTTAATTTTGATTAAGTTCAATTTATCCATTGTCATGTCTATGGACTATGCTTTGGGTGTGATATATAAGCACTCTTCACCTAACCTTGCCCTGAAGATTTTCTCTTATGATTTCTTTATGAAGTTATACAGTATTACTTTTTATATTTAAACCTATGATCTATTTTGATCTAAGAATTTTGATCTAATTCTTATATAAGGTATATATAAGCTGTCTAAAATGAATAAATCAGTAATTTTTCTAGATATTTGTATAGAAGGGGCTTAAATCATTTAATTTACTTTACTTTCTTTTTGCCTTTCATGCCATTGTTGTCATGTTTTAACCACATATATTTTAAACCAAAAAATTTTTTTATTACTTTTAATATTTTTCTCCTATCTAGTGTGGTTCATTTCTTTTTGTATGTCTCTGTTTCCATTTGGGGTCATCTTCTTTCTATTTGGATAGCTTTCTTCAATATTTACTTTACTGCTGGTATTAAATTATCTATTTTTGTCTGAAAATATGTTTAATTTTTCTTTAAAAGATTTTTTTGCTGAATATAGAATTTTAACTTGGCAATTATTCTTTTAGCATTTTAAAAAATCTATCAATCTGTGTTTTATGACTTCCATAGTTTCTGTTGAAAAATCAGCATGCCAATCTTACTGCTGCTTCTTTTAAAGTAACAATTTTTCTCTGGTTACTTTTGAGTATTTTCTCTTTGCCTTTGATTTTCAGCATGTTTGCTATAATGAATCAAGTTGTGATTTTCTTTCTATTTATCCTTCTTAGGGTTTGAGAAACATTTTGAATCTGTAGTTTGATATTTTTTGTCACCTTGCAAAATTCTCAGCTGCTATCTCTTTGATATTGTTTCTGCCTCAAAATCTTTCTCTTTTGCTTCTCGAACTCCAATTTACAGTAGGAATTTTTCATCAGGTCTCAAATGCTTCATGCTGTTTTCTATATTTTTACATCACTTTTCCTCTTTGAGCTTCAATATCTATGTGTTCTTTAGTTTTCTAAATCTTTTCTCCTGCTCACAAACTAATCTATTAATTTCTTAATTTTAGCTACTATATTTTTGTCCTAAAATTTCCCTTTGATTCACTAATATAGATTCTAATTCTCTGAGGACACTCTACAACTTTTTATCTATCTTGAACATATTAATCATAATTATCTTAAGCCACTATTCCATAACTCCAATATCTGGATAATCTGTGGATCTGCATTTATGGAGTGATTGCTTATTTCTTTGTTTAGTTTTGTTTACCATCATTTGATCCTGTCTCTTGGCATAACTGGAATTTTTTTTTTACTGGTTTCAGGACATTGTGCATGGAAATTTGTAGAGGTTTTTGATGATATTGTCTTCCTCCAGGGCATATTTAACTTTCTTTTGTTAGGCAGTTAAATATAGGCAGATGCTGCTACTGCTGCTGCTAGGTCACTTCAGTCATGTCTGACTCTGTGACTCTATAGACTGTATTCTGCCAGGCTCCTTTTTCCGTGGGATCCTCCAGGCAAGATGACCTTCCTAAAAACAGGTATTTAAGAGTGTTTCAGGCTGAATTTTATGCTTTGTGTAAGCTAGACTATTTATGTTTTCCTTCATAGAATGTCTATGAAGAGTATTTCATAGAGTGTCTCAATGCCCCTCCTTGACAGAATCTCAATTCCATTTTTTTGTCCCCCCCCACTGTAAGACTCCTGATATTACTTTTCAGCTTTTTTATCTAATAGCAGCTATTTTATAGCAATTCTTGTTTTCTTGGTCACTGACTTAGAGAATGCATAGTTCAGAAATCAGAAAATATCTTAAAATTATGAGTAGAATATCACATTCATTTTTTCCATGGTTTCTATTTCTCTGGGAACTTGATCCCTCTAGTCTGGATACCTTAGAAGTTCTGACTTATAGTTTTTGTCTCCCCAGTAGTGAGACTGAAACATGCTCTGGACTGCTGCTCTCTGATCTGCTTCTATTACTTTTACTGAGAATTGGCAATTTCCCTCAAGGAGAAAAAAACAAAACCCCAAAACTGAGCTATATGTAGATCTCACGTCAATGCAGCTTTCTTCTAATTGAGGATTGGTTCTCTGAAATCATTGTCTTGGCTGATGTCTGATGTTTTCAAGTAGCTAATTTTTTGGTATTTTGTCCATTTTTTTTATTTAAATGAATTTTGTCAATGGCCTAGTACCAGAAAAGTTAGAAAATACTCAAGGCTCTGCTCCCATCTCAACAATTCTTATTAAGGGGCCAAGATTTGTCTCCATAATGGCTAGGCAGATCTTTTTTTTTTTTTTTTGAAGGTTTTTTGAACAAGTAGATTCAATTCCCAATGACTGACCTAGGATTCTTAGAAACCATTATTGATAAACCTTGCTGTCATATATACTGAAACGTAACATTTGGTGAATCAGATGTGAGCCAATTTGGAGATATTTTCTTAAAGTTTTGTATGCTCCTCTGTTACCACTGTTTATCATGAGGATAATTCAAGATACTCAAACTCACTACTAAATGATTTATTGGCATATAACCTTCCAGCTTGCCTCTTACAACCATGAAGACTAGAATGACTCACATTAGTTTTGATTTGGACAGCACCACTCACCTCACAAATTTCTGACTTATCATATACTGACAACTGAAAATACAAAATTTAATGATAAAAGGAGAGCCCTAAAACTGTATCAGATGACTATAGAGCCAATGAAACCCAGGATAAACAAAGCATTCAGTCTGGATCACTACAGGTTTAACTTTTTATTATCTCTTCCTTTCTTGAGATATATAGCCCTACTGTATGCTGACCTAATTTGCTACAGGGATTTCTATGTTCTGGTTTCCTCTTGAACAGGAACAATATCTTTTCATCTATTGTTAACCTATTGCTTCTTATTCCTTCCCCAATCTTTTGGACACATCCATGCAAGATGACCAGCAATCTTCTGGCACAGTGATTATTGCAAACCAGATTTCACAGTCTAGCCACCTTTTTGCTTGGTTCCCTCTTGAGATTAATCAAGACACAAAATGGATCTTATCCCATGTCAGCAATTTATTTGCATCTAGATTATTTGGTCTAGAATCTTCTGAATATTTGATCTAGAACATTCTGAGTATTTGCCACATTGCCCTAGTACATCTTACCTGTCTTCATTAAAACATTTTGAAAAACTCTCCTCAAAGCTATTATCAGCCCAAAGAAGCTAATTTATTAAGTAAATTTATTTTTCTCTCCATTTCCCCCCAAACTAACTTTCACAGATTCCCTTCCAACCTGCTCATTTCTCCAACTGTAGTTGTTCTTCAACTTTACTTACCCAGGTGACTGATGGCTTCCTTGTCCCAAGGCCAGGTGGCAGCACCTGCAAGGTCTTCTCGTACTGAGTTGCCAAAGTAGACATTGAGGAAGTGGGTGCTGTTGAGCTGCAGTGCCTCCTTCAGCTCCTTCACACTCATGTACGCCCTGGGGAGCACATAAGAGAGGAAATGTCACACCAAAGGATCAGTACATAGAAAGGAACAGAGCCAGATCTAATCAGACTCTGGCTTCCCAACCATCATTGCCTTTTAGAGGAGAAGGGCAAAGAGGCTGAGACCAGGTATCATGGTGCTCTCAAAAAAGACACTAATACTCATTTAGAATATTTATTCCAAGATAAATAATATCCTACCTTTTTTGGCACCATAATATTTATATGAATACTCAGTATTTGACATCATACTCAGTTCCCCACTTAACGCCTAGATTATTTCTTCAAGATAAACCCAATGATACTCTTAATTCTATGCCTTGAGAATTACTCTCCAGTCCATGGTGAATGAGGCCTTCCAGTTCTCAGTCTCTGGTTCTATCACACTGCACGATCATTACTATAAGAAGATTGATTAAATCTCTATTTCAGCATATGCTTGCTTTGGGCATTTTTAAAAAAGGTAAATAGTAACCAGGAAACACAAAATTAAAGAGGAAAAAGAGATGAGTTATAGGAAGGAAAGGATAACATAAAGCTACTGCAGAAAATATTAGTTTTATGTATATTTTTTCTCTTTCTAGTACCTTAATCCATAAACTCTCTAACCCTACTCTGACTACTTTATACTCACTGAGTATCTCTATTGGTGGCCTTCAAAGAACTAGGTAATATTATGTTTGTACTTATTTGCAGACTTAAAGGTCTATTAAAAACACATGCCCCATGGCCCATAAAATAAAGGGGGAAACAAGCATTCGATCTCTTTTAAAGCTCATATATAGTCAAAGACCTTCATTTTCCTGACACGAGTGAAACTTAAAACTTCACCATGAGCAAACAGAGCCTCATCATTCTCAATGGAGAGTTATTTTAAGAAAGAACAACTAAACCAAAACTGAGTCGCCCCTTGGATTCACTGGAAATGCTGCTCCAAAAATGGCAATGATCCTATCACAGCTTCAACTATGCAGACAGCTCTCTCAACATAGTTGAAAATATCCTTTATAGATTGATGCTTTATGCTTACTACTCTGGTAGACAAGCTGCAGACACTGAAATCACTCAACCCCGAAGCTCATGTGAGAACACCATGACCCTCTTCTCTTGCTTGCTTTGCCTCCCAACTATACTGTTGATGCCATCTATTTAATCCACATGTAAGATATATTGGCAAGGAGTATCCAAGAAATAGAGATCCCAAAGAAGACTGTATTTGTGTTCTTTGGCACAGAACCAAAAAGAGGAATAAAGAAGCACAAAAAGACTTTGCTTTAAAACCAAAAGTGCTTAGGAGAAAGGGGGTTTTAAAATATCCTTTCTTATTGACTTATAATATCTTGGAAAAATAGTTCTCCTCTCCCAAGAAACCATCCAGATTCCATGAAGTGATGTCAGATGTGATCAGAGGGATATTCCTTCTTCTGCTTTCCTGGAGACTCAGTGGTTTTTGAACTGTTGCCTGGTTTTCCACAGACATTAGTCACATGCCCTTTCCTTTTCTCCTTTATTAAAAACAATTACAATTTCCTGCAATGACAAATCGATGGTTTGGAGCTATGATGACATCAAGTAACTCTTCAACATGGAGATGTTCTAATCGGTCAGACGAAAGAAGAGGTAGCATGGATAGGAGGAAAGAGAGAAGAAAGAAAAGGAAAGGAAAAAAGAAACGATTAGAAAAGAAAGGAGAGGGACCAGTGACTGAGCCTTCACAGAGGCAGGGTACCAAGGAAGAAAAACTGCACCCTCTGTTCCTTTTCAGAGAGCCCACTAAAATTAGGAATTGGGAACTTGACAGTTTTCTCTCTTTTCTCCTCCCTCACTTCCCCCAAGTCCCCCTGTTCCTGGCATGGTTTACTTGGGCTACCTGTGTGTTCCTGGCTTCCCTGTCTGCCACTTACCAACCTTGGCCACCATCCTTCTGTTCTCCCTCAACCCAGCAGTTCCAATAATTTCCTTTGAGCCATTCTCCAAGAGGCCTCCTCCTCCACCACCAACTCATCGGTTGGGTCTACTCATTTCCCTTTCCTTCCTTGCCCATCCCTCTCCCAGCCATAAATTACTCTTCCAGATGAGAGTGGTAGCAAACTGGATGCAGTGCTCTAACTCCTGCACTCCAAAAAGACATAGGTAGAAGTCGGCAAGTATAAGGGAAAAATACATTTTTAAAAGCTAGAGACAGTAGGAAATGGTCATTAATGAAAACTATAGAGGAGAGTCTTATTTTGTTGGAGACAAACATTTTTGTCCAGATTTTTCCCTAAACCAAAAAAGGGTAAAAGTGTAGCTATCCAAAGGGTGTTCACTTTGCACGTAGACTGCCTCACCTATTATAATACATGTATGCCATTTCAGTATTTAATCTGAGCTAATAACATAAATGTCTTAGTTTGTCCACTAATATGACCAGAGCCTGGCTCAGACCTACAGTGAAGAGAATGGACATTATTCAAAAATTCAAACTATAACATCTTGCTTCAGAAATAAGTTATTAAGAGATATACTTGTCATCCAAAATATCTTAATATTCAAAGAAGAAATGACATACATAAGTGTCATAAAATGCATAAGCTCATGAACTGACCGGGACCAATATACATAAATGTCATAAAAAGCATAGGTTCATGAACTGTCTAGAACTATGTATTACAAGAGAGATGTGTTCAGTCACTCAGTCGTGTTCGACTCTTTGCTACCCCATGGATTATAGCCAACCAGGCTCCTGTGTCCATGGGATTTCCCAGGCAAGAATACTGGAGTGGGTTGCCATTTCCTCCTCCAGGGGATCTTCCTAGCCCAGGAATCGACCCTGCATCTCTTGCATCTCCTGCATTGGCAGGCAGATTCTTTACCACCATTCCACCTAGGACCCTGAAAAGAGAGACAAGCTGTATTAATCTACTTAATTTCTGCCAAGATCTCCCTTTACTCATCTTCTCCACACCCTAGATGGAAATACTCGCCATGAACTTCTCTCTGAGGGCTTAGACAGAGCAAAGTGAAGTTTCACCTGGATCTTCATAAACACTGTCTCAAAATCAAGCTTTCCTTGAGGCTGACATAGCAAGTTGTTCTGCCATAACTTAAGTCTATTATTTCTGGTATGCCTCCTGGAAGAATACACACTTGTTTCACTATTTTATCACTGTCACCTACTGATTTGAGATTAACCATTGTCCAGTGTCCAGCCTACCACATTCCTTTGTTGGGCTCCACAACTGCTGACCCCTAGCCACACTCTCAGAGAAGGCAATGGCACCCCACTCCAGTACTCTTGCCTAGAAAATCCCATGGACGGAGGAGCCTGGAAGGCTGCAGTCCATGGGGTCGCTAAGAGTCGGACACAACTGAGCATCTTCACTTTCACTTTTCATTTTCATGCATTGGAGAAGGAAATGGCAACCCACTCCAGTGTTCTTGCCTGGAGAATCCCAGGGACGGGAGAGCCTGGTGGGCTGCGGTCTATGGGGTCACACAGAGTCGGACACGACTGAAGCAACTTAGCAGCAGTAGCAGCAGCAGCCACACTCTAATATCTAACTTTCCATGAAAGTCCCAACTCTTGCTTAGTTTCCGATTAGGTAAAAGTAAAAGAATATAACAATAATGCCTCTTGTGTTCTAGTTTAATAGTCAGTCAAACAGCTCCCTTATAAACCAAGAGAAGTAATTCAGGCCAGAAAGAAGAAAAAGATCCTGAGCTGTCTGAAGGAAGTTGAATGAGCATCAAAAATTCTCATGTTAAAAAATGAGACATAAAAAGATGCATACATGTGTGCCCTAAGACTGGGACCCAGGGCACTGTTACCCACAGGCAGAGCAAGCCCCCTCCAGAGGAAGATGCTGCCTGCATGCCACAGGTGGTCAGGCAGCCTCCAGGAGAACAAAACCAGATGCCCCCAAGGACCCTCAGCCAATTCCCCTCACAGAAACAACTTGGGCCAAATCTTGGATATCTGGGTTTGGTTAAATCTAAATCTTTCTGTCACTGTTGTCCATCCGTTGGTTCTCAACACAAAATACGCAGAATGATTTCCCTCTGCCACCTGCATCTGCTAGCCACTTTGCCAGTTCTGTTTCTTCCTCTGGGCGACTATCCCCTTTGACCTGCTCCCCCAATCCTTGGGCTGTTCTCACACCATAAGGCTTACAGGTCCCCAGAGTACTAACTAGTATTCTCCTAGATGCTTAGGGCAACTTCAAAAACTTAGTGTTTTCTACCTCTGTCAAAGTGCTCCTACTACTGTGCATGTGGCACTCTAATATGTCACTGTATCTTTCTATTTTCTTTCATTTTCCCATCCCCCGGCTGTCCCATACACATCAAGGGCTTCACAGTCTGACTCACAGTCTTTCCCTTTGCCCAGCTCCTAGAGTCACTTGAAGAAATGTCAACACACTCCCTTACTTCCAATGACCTTTGCACACCATTCTCAATGTCACCCTAACTCAGATTGATTTTTTATTTCTGATCTAATGTGGATCTTTAGTGGCACTTGTCTAAATTGTTTATGGTCATCTCTTCTTCAGGAATTATTCAAAATATTCACCATTTTTCTTGCCCCTTCTTCCTCACCAACCTCAATCTCCTCTGACTCCTACACAAGTATGCCTCTTTCTTTGATGATAAAATGTAGGCCACTTATCATGAGCTCTATCACTCCCTTGAACAAAGCTAGTGGAGGTGATGGAATTCCAGCTGAGCTATTTCAATTCCTAAAAGATGATGCTGTTAAAGTGCTGCACTCAATATGCCAGCAAATTTGGAAAACTCAGCAGTAGCCACAGGACTGGAAAAGGTCAGTTTTCATTCCAATCCCAAAGAAGGCATTGCCAAAGAATGTTCAAACTACCATACAACTGTACTCATTTCACACACTATCAAAGTAATGTTCAAAATTCTCCAAGCCGGGCTTCAACAGTACGTGAACTGTGAACTTCCAGATGTTCAAGCTGGATTTATGAAAGGCAGAGGAACCAGAGATCAAATTGCCAACATCCATTGGATCATCAAAAAAGCAAGAGAGTTCCAGACAAACATCTACTTTTGCTTTATTGACTATGCGAAAGCCTTTGACTCTGTGGATCACAACAAACTGGAAAATTCTGAAAGAGATGGGAATACCAGACCACTTTACCTGCCTCCTGAGAAATCTCTATGCAGGTCAAGAAGCAACAGTAAAAACTGGACATGGAACAACAGACTGGTTCCAAATAGGAAAAGGAGTAAGCCAAGGCTGTGTATTGTCACCCTGCTTATTTAACTTATATGCAGAGTACATCATGTGAAATGTCAGGCTGGAGGAATCACAAGCTGGAATCAAGATTTCGGGTAGAAATATCAATAACCTTAGATTTGCATATGACACCATCCTTATGGCAGCAAAGAACTTAAGAGCCTCTTGATGAAAGTGAAAGAGGAGAGTGAAAAAGTTGGCTTAAGGCTCAACATTCAGAAAACTAAGATCATGGCATCCAGTCCCATCACTTCATGGCAAATAGATGGAGAAACAATGGAAACAATGAGAGACTTTATTTTGGGGGGCTCCAAATTCCTCCAGATGGTGACTGCAGCCATGCAATTAATACACACTTGCTCCTTGGAAGAAAAGCTATGACCAACCTAGACAACATACTAAAAAGCAGAGACATCACTTTGCCCTCAAAGGTCCATCTAGTCAAAGCTATTATTTTTCCACTAGTCATGTATGGATATGAGAGTTGGACTATAAAGAAAGCTTAGCACCAAACAATTTATGCTTTTGAACTGTGGTATTGGAGAAGACTCCCGAGAGTCCCTTAGACTTCAAGGAGATCAAATCAGTCAATCCTAAAGGAACTCAGTCCTGAATAGTCATTGGAAGGACTGATGCTGAAGCTGAAGCTCCAATACTTTGGCCACCTGATGTATAGAATAGACTCTTAGAAAAAGATCCTGATACTGGGAAAGATTGAAGGCAGGATGAGAAGGGAATGACAGAGGATGAGATGGTTGGATGGCATCACCGACTCAATGAACATGAGTTTGAGCAAGCTCCAGGAGTTGGTGAAGAACAGGGAAGCCTGGCTTGCCACAGTGCATGAGGTTGCAAAGAGTCAGACATGACTGAGTGACTGGACTGAACTAATCACTCCCTCACACACAAACACACTCCAACATTTATTTCTTTACTTATTTTTATTACCTTTCTTCTTTCCTACAGGATGAGGCTTCTGAGAAAATCATAGCTAGGAAGAAAAAAGGGTTCTTCCTTTCTAATTCAAATCTCTTGAAAGGATAATTTCTTCATCTCCCATTTGTTTCTGTTTTCATCACATACCCCCCAATCCCACTGTAACCTGGTTTTTATGAGAACCACTTTCATGTTTATATTGTTAGTTACTTCCTGATTCTTGAAGTTCTCTGCTTTTATTGCAGTGTTCTTTCCCAATTCTTTCCTTGCTTTTGTGATCACAGATTCTTAGTCTCCATTCCGGGTTTCTCTTTCCCTTTCTGATTCTTATAAGTTATTCTCCTGGGTCATGATTGCAATCCATTCTTTTGTCATTCACCTTGTTCACCACTGGGAAATTTTCTATTCTTGAACTATGAAGTGCCTGTGTGTGTGTGTGTGTGTGTGTATCTGGATCCCCCACAGACATCTTGAAGTCAACATGTCAATGGTATGGGTGTTCTACCTGAGCAGAAACAAATTTCAGACACTGAATTTTAATTCCCATCTGAAGTAGTAGTCTAATTGATGAATCTGTGGATATTTTTCCATGGATGTATTTGCAAGAAGGATTTGAATTTTGGCCAAAGGCAGAAGCAGTATGTGACGGTGTCCACAGAAAACCAAAAAGGCAAGGACAAGGGAAGAACCACAGTGACATTCTGTCCGTTACTTGATTTTAGGGACTGGATTTCGAGTTCTTTAGTAAGAAACAAAAAGAACTCTTTTCATAGGAAAACTGGTACAACCCAGGATACATAAGCAATACTTTAAGGTCTAATAACAAAATGAAGCACCAATTGAGGATAAGGGATACTCTCTCCATTTCTGGAAAGAATTAAGGGCTGTCAGCACCATTCTAACACTTGAAAGTTTTACAGCCTTGGGTTGCATTAGAAGCCAGCTCACTAATAAGGCCAGCTTTTCCCTAGAGAAACAGTGAGGGCAGAGCATCAGCTGGAAATGTTGAGTGTCAGCAGACAAGGTAAATACCATTGCCAGCATGCAACAGCGAACAGCAACAGAACCATAGATGCCAGTGGGCATGGGTTTTTATGGCACACCAGTCTGAAGACTCCCAGAAATACTAAAGAAAGGGGCAATGTATGAAGATAAGATTTTATAGTTATACATTCTACTCGTGTAATTTGATTGTTAATAGCAGTGTGACATCATTCGTTCTCAGGGGGCATGTGGACTGGAGGATATTCAGTTTGTCTCTAACACTGAACTCATAGTCTTCTTCCCCACACTATCTTCTCCTCCAGTGCCTCTCTCTGAATTGCTGCCACCTCTATTACCCTCTCTATGACACGAGAAGAAAAGCCAGGATTCCTCCTCAATACTTCCTTCCCTCACCCTTGACTTCAGTTCTCTCAATGCTGCTGCTGCTGCTGCTAAGTCGCTTCAATCGTGTCCGACTCTGTGCGACCCCATAGACAGCAGCTTACCAGGCTCCCCTGTCCCTGGGATTCTCCAGGCAAGAACACTGGAGTGGGTTGCCATTTCCTTCTCCAATGCATGAAAATGAAAAGTGAAAGTGAAGTCACTCAGTCGTGTCCGACTCCTAGCGACCCCATGGACTGCAGCCTTCCAGGCTCCTCCATCCACGGGATTTTCCAGGCAAGAGTACTAGAGTGGGGTGCCATTGCCTTCTCTGAATTCTCTCAATAACCACCTACTAATGACCCCAGGAAGATAAGATCTCAAAATGATGATTGTTTCTCTTCTGAATGCCACAAAAGAGCCAAGATATCATCATCTCTCAGACATAATCAACTGGGAACAACATTTTTTTTTTTTCTTGAAATTCAAATGTGGAGAACTTGACAACACTTTTTACACCCAAAATACTAACTCACTTCTGCTAATGCATATGGGAGTGAGTAGTACTACTGGAAATAAAATGGAATTATTCTCCTGAAATGTTTATGTATTGTAAGAACTTGAGGTTGAAATATAAGAGTTAACTGGAAATTTAAAGGATTTGAAGTCTAATGTCTTCTGTGCTAGGCAGAATAATACTCCCAAAGTTGTTCATGTTCTGATCCCTGCAATCTGGCACTATGTTACTTTACATGGAAAAGGGGACTTTGCAGTGATGCTTAGGAATGCACTTTGAGATGAGGAGACTATTCATGATTTTCTAAGTGGGTCCAATCCAATTAGATGAGAACATTTCCCATCTGTGATCACAGAAAGAGGTGGCCATGGAAGCAGAGTCAGAGAAATATTACATTGCTGGCTTTGGAGCTGAAGGGAAGGGGATTGCAAGCCAAAGAATGTGGGCAGCCTTTAGAAGCTGGAAAAGGCAAAGAAGTGGTTTCTCCTGCAGATCCTCCAGAAAGATACACAGCCCTAACACCTTGATATTAGCTTGGTGAGACCCATGTCAAACTTCTGACCTACAGGATTGTAAGGTGATCAATATGTGTCATTTTCAGCCATTAAGCTTGTGATCACTTGTTGCAGCAGGAATAGAAAATGCATATATCTTCTCTCACTTAAATACAATATCTTTGGAAAATAAAAGAGCAGAGAATGAATGTCTGGCTTCCAAAGATGGTTTCAAAGCAAAGAACCTGTTTTAAAAGAAGGTATGATTGCCTAGATAACTGGCTCAAAAGGCAGAAGAGAGTAAATTCCACCTTTCCAGTTCTTGGCAGTAGTTTATTTATCTGACCAAGAGAGTCACACCCTGAAATTTATTTGGAAGGGTAGCATAAAAATACCCATATAGCTTATTGGGTCAGGATAAGAAAAAAGAAAAGCATGAGGGAAGAAGTACCCAGTAAAACTTAAGAGAAAATGGTTGAACCATAAGTCAGAGGTAGCATGTCAGCACCCCGAGGAGAACAGGTGCTTAAGCCAGAATGACTTGGTCTCATGTCCCACCTCTACCACTCACTGGCCATGTGGCACTGACAAGCTGCCTGTCATCATTCCTTCTCAGTTTCTTTATCTGTAAAATGAGAATAATGAAAGTATAATCTGTGTATACTTATTAGAAATAAAAATCAGGTAACATATATAAAAATCACACATAAGACATCATCAATAAACATTATATTATTAATAACAATATCTAAGGTCTCAAATGTCTACATAATCAGCAACAAAGTTCAAAAATCATAATACAGGAAAGCAAGTATCAGCTTAAAGACTCTGGGTAGCTAGTCACTTGTTGAAGACAACTATGTCTGAGGACAGGCATACCTGGTGTGACAGAAATGAAGTTAAGTGAAATAGAAGTAATACCACAGTGCAAAAAGAAAGGAAATGCAACTGAAATAAGACACCCGAAGTAAATCCACAATGGAAAACATTTAGTGAAAATAAAATAGCAATGAACATTTTCTAGGCATAAACTACTGCTGGGCATGGTCAGGCAAAGGATAGCTTTGATACATCCCAAAGGCAGTTTCTAAAACTGACACAGAATAAAAATACAGTGATAATCTAGAACTTCAGGTGAGAAAGTTTCTGCCCGAAGACAGGTGCTGCTAATAGCAATGGCAGAACTTCTGATAAATACTTTATATGACTTGTGGGTAATATCTCTCAAAAACGTTCAAGAAAAAAGCAGAGTTATGATAATTTATTTTAATTCATATTAATAAGAAAGAACTAGATGGTGACATGGCACGGGAGAGTTCTTTTAATGAAAGAAATTCTATTTTAGTTCTTGCAATGGCCAGGACTGGTAACATCAGGGATTAGAGTTCAAGAAAACAGATTTCTAAAAGGGAATATGGTATAGTCTCAAGGGGAAAATGGCCCTTTGTAGGTGAAAGTGTATAAACCTTGAAAATCAGCATAATTCTAGGTTATCCCAATAAGGCAGAAAGGAGACAGAAAGTAATAGGAAGAACGAGGTTCTGTAAAAGAACTCCTTGCTGAGCTAAAATTTTAACAGAGCATATGTAGATTTTGGAAAGAGGAACAGCACAAACTATTAAAAAAATAAGGTCAAAAATAAATATAAAGCCAGCATAAACATAAAAATGCAAAGTGATAAATTTTAAAATTTATAAAATCTGCATTCAGAATAGTAAGCAAGATAGAGTATAATAATACAGAAGGGAAAAAACTGAACTCTTCAAAGTCTGCTTTGCTGCCAAGACAAATAATCATGAAGAAATGCACTTAATAAGTCATTAACTTGGCAATAGTTTATGTATCCCTAATAATAATAGTGATCACAATGAACTGAATCCCAAATACATGCCAGATGCTTCATATATATTTTCTCATGTAAGCTCTCAAGTCTATGAAGTCAGTATTATTTTATTTTACAGATTAGAAACTAAAACTTACAGAGATAAAGTCACTCGCCCCAAACCACACCGCTTGTAAGTTTTGGAGGCAAGTTTTAAACTTGAGTTCCTTTAACTCCAAAGCCCACATTCTTTCCCCTGTTCTTCAGTTGGTCTCCCTAGGATCTGTGAGTCACTGTGTTGGGCCTTGGCAATGAAAAGATGCATAAGGCATGACTCTCGTTTTCAAGAAGTTCAGTCTAGTGAAGAAAACAACCATGGAAACAAATGATTATAATGCAAGGTGCAAGGCATTATAACAGCAGGGTGCCCAGAACTGTATGCAAGAATGGGAGACAGAGGGAAAACCAGCTCAGAGAAGCAGACATGAGTAAGGTTTTTTGAAGTTTCTGGTGGATACTGTCAGCTGGTTTGTGCACATCAATTCTTTCCTCCTTCTACGTATCTTCCTGTTCTGGAAAACAGGAAAGTTGAACTCTACATTGGTCCAGCTCCCTTGCACCTAGGGATCTGGATGTCATTTAGAGTCTACCAATCAGCTGGGCTCTAGTTGGCAGGTGATGCCAACATGAAGACCTCACTTCTGACTGCTGCTTCTCTCTTTGCCTCCAAGCAGGGCTGGACCATTGTGTTACAGTGCCCAGCTCAGCCACTGGCAGTGAGGGTGTGGAGAAGTAGGCTGTGAGGCAAACCCTCTTTGCTGGTGTGGGTCTAGCAGACTTGGCATGACTCAGTGATGGCAGCTGGGGTTTAGAGACTTTGTCAAAGAAGATTCTATAGAAGTTGGTGATTAAGGGGATGTTTTGTCCCAGCTTCTATAGACTCTTCTTTCACAAAGTCTCTAGAATACATTCCTATATTCCCTTTCCCACTGTCACTATCTGGAATAGAGCATTTTTACTTTGTCATGTGCTAAGATGTCTTCTTATTTTTCTCGCTCTAATGATATACGTACTCCAGCCCATGCCATATGATATTCGAATTGGTGTTCTGTTCCTCTTGGTTCCCTCAGCCCTACACGATAGCCCTGCAGATACCCTATAAGTTGCCACTCAAAGTTGCCCTTCATCTGACACTCAGCCTACCCTCCAGGATCGCCCCAACTCCACTATGCCATCAATTGAGCAAAACTGATTTACTCACTGATGTCAAACATGCTCCTGAGTTTTTTGTTTTGAGTCATTTTTATTCATTTGGTTTTTTAATTAATTCATTTATTTTTTGCCTCACTGCTTTGTTTAAGGTGTACTTTCCTTACATATATAATTATCAAAAATGTATCTAATATTCAAGGCCCATTTTCTATCTTAACTTTCCCATGAATCCCACAATGATCATCCCAGACTGAAAGGAGCCCCTAAATCTGAATTTCTAAGTCATTTAGTCTAGTCTATAATAGACAGATTAGAATAGGTAATTACCATATGTAAGCCTGCTTTGGTAATATCTGCCAACAGTAGAAATCTTACCTCTAGTATATTTAACTTAAGAAGATATTTGTATGAGTTTCATACATGCACCAAAAATAATGGAACAATAGCAAAAAATATAGTGCAATAACATAGAATAGTGTAACAGGAAGCACAAGTATAATCGCAAAAAAATGTAGTGCAAACTTCCATTACCATGGATCTGGCAATATAAATTAAGAATATATAACATTCACATGAAATCATTAACAATAATTTAGATTTTTTTATTAAAATTGAAAAATGTCCCCAACATATTATTGAGTAAAAAGTCTGGCTGTACAACAGTAAGTATAATTCTATTTATTTCAAACCATATCAAATGTCAATCTAGATATTTAGAAGGGGATGAAACAGGTCATGGGATTTGAAGTAATTCTCTTTTCTTATTTGTATTCTTCTGTATTGGTCTTTACATATATATATATATATATACACACACATACACACACACACACATTTATTTATATGTATGCATATGTGTCGGAGAAGGCAATGGCACCCCACTCCAGTACTCTTGCCTGGAAAATCCCATGGATGGAGGAGCCTGGAAGACTGCGGTCCATGGGGTCACTGACGGTCAGACACGACTGAGCGACTTCACTTTCACTTTTCACTTTCATGCATTGGAGAAGGAAATGGCAATCCACTCCAGTGTTCTTGCCTGGAGAATCCCAGGGACAGCGGAGCCTGGTGGGCTGCCGTCTATGGGATCACACAGAGTTGGACACGACTGAAGTGACTTAGCAGCAGCAGCATGCATATGTGTAACCTACACATATAGGTATGCATAGGTCTTTACATACAGATACATATACATGTGTGCATATATTTATGTATATATAATACCAAGCATTCTTTATTTTAATATTATAGAGCATTCCTAATCTCATTAGCTGGACAAAGTTCCCAGAAGTCAAGCACCACATCATTGTGAGAACAACCTCGCACATCATCTTGCATATTATTAAGTGCTCATTTAATACTAGCTGAATATATGAATGGTGCAGATGGGCTGTAACTTGAAGATGAGGCAGAGAACACCCCACTCTTCCCACCTCCCAAGTTTGCCGATACTCCCCAGCTGCAGAACCATCCTAAGCCACAGGGCCTGTTTACATCTGAAAGAACTAGATTTCAAAGGGTAGCACACAGGATCTGCTCCTCTGGTAGAGAACAAGAGACAAAAATACACCCAAAGCCCCAAGTGTATGCCCTTTGACATCTCTTTGTTGATAACTAGAGACAGAACAGGTTCTTGGCAAAAACAGTGTGTAATGATAAACTCTGGGGGCCTGGGTGGGAATAGGCAATGTAATTCCACAGGCATTACACTAGGTTTAAAAATAGGAAGCTTTTCCCTAGAGAAGTGGTCCTTGTGGGTGACTGGAGCAGATATGATGTGTTTCAACTTCACGGGTAAAGACCCATGAAGTCATCCCATATTTTAGTCTTTTGTGTGTGTGTTTCTCTTCTTTCCTCTTTTAGTTCTCTCTTTCACTGCTTTAGACTATTTTAAAAGGTTTATTTCAAACCCTGTTTTCAAACAAAACATTCTTTGCATATTATGTCATACACGTGCACATACACACATACATACGCCACAGAAGTCAGTTCTTTTTGATGATTCAAACTGAACTGACAGTTCAGTCAGTTCACCAAACGGAACTCTCAACTTTCTATTCTATTGATATGGGACAGGTGAATGAATTCTATAAGAACGCTGATGATTGAAAATCCTTTATACTTGGACTTTGTAAGGTGGAATAACACACTCCTCAATTCAGAAAGTATCTATGGATTTGAGGAGCACAAAACTGGAGGCAGAGAAACCTATTCAGAGGCTGTGGATATATATGAGAGATATTTAGGGAAAGGACTAATAGCAATTGGTGGTGAACTGGATGAGGTTAGGGTGAGCAAGAGGAAGAGTCCAAAATGACCCCTGGGGTTTTAAATTAAGTAACTGCTTAACACAATTCACTGAAGTGGGAAATAGAAGGAGGAACAGATCTTGGTGACAGTTTGAAGTCATTGTGATAATCAAATTATAGATGCTTATTAGATGCTTGTATATATGGTTCTTTAGATCTGAGCAGTATGTAAATTCAGAAATTGGTAATAATAAAAACTGTAGAATGAATGAGATAATGCATTCCTGACCTCCTAATAGGTTTACTCAACACAATACATGCTTAGGGATCCAACAGAGGGAGAGAGAGAAAGAAAGCATGTGTTCTAGGTAGTTCATTTTCAAAAATTTATCCAGAGCTGTACGATTTAAAAGACTAGAGAGACCATATTGTTTCTCCTTTGTTTAAAAATATGTGTTTACTTCTGAATTACATATCATAGAACAGCAGAGGGTGATCTTTTCTGATGGTCTCAGAAGCTCAGACTGGTCCAGGAAAAGGTATACAGAGTGAGAAGAGAAGGTACCAAATCAAACACTGAGGAATAGTAACTTTAAGGAATAGGCAGAAGAAAGGAAATTGGCAAAGACGTCTGAGAAGCAGTGATGAAGAGGTAGGAAGAAATCCAGGTGAGTTGGCATCTCCAAAGCCCAGGGTGAAGATCAATCCAAATGTTCCTGGCGATTGAAATAGCAGAAGAACAGAAAAGTCTCCACCAGAACTAGAAACAAGAAGGTCAGTAACATTGACAAAAGCAATTTCAGAAAAACAGTAGAGGCAGAAACCAGACTGCAGTGGGTTGGAGAATGAGTGGCTCTTAAGGAAGAGAAGATAATGGGCAAAGACAAGGATCTTGGCAGTGAAGGAAAAAATGTGAGGATGTAGAGGAGGATGGAAAATGTTTATGGTAGGAGATTTAAGCATCACTAAAATAGTCCACTCCAGTACTCTTGCCTGGAAAATCCCATGGGCGGAGGAGCCTGGTGGGCTGCAGTCCATGGGTCGCTGAGAGTCAGACATGACTGAGCGACTTCACTTTCACTTTTCACTTTCATGAACTGGAGAAGGAAATGGCAGCCCACTCCAGTGTTCTTGCCTGGAGAATCCCAGGGGCGGGGGAGCCTGGTGGGCTTCCATCTATGGGGTTGCACAGAGTCGGACACGACTGAAGCCACTTAGCAGCAGCAGCAGCAGCAAAATAGTTTAATAGGAAAACAGCAGTAAGGGGAGATAATATAAAAGGGAAAGAAAGATTTAATTAGTGTAATTAAATGCAGAACCCATCAGAAAAGATACATCATGCACAGAAGTGGTGGATATTGTTGGTGCTCCGCCCAAGCAGGTACCACCAACACCTAGCTACTGTGAGTACTGGCTAACAGCTTACTGCTGGTGCTTTTCTTTGGAAAAATCTCTTTTCTCCAAATAGGAGCTCCCTCAAAGCATGGTTATGTCTGCCTTTTCCCAGGGTGGCTGGCAGACAATGACCAATTGACAGAAAGTTACAAAAAGCCAGCCTTTGCCCCAAGATAGGACCAAATCCATGATGCAATTTATGCTCCAGAGCTCCCTATGGGATTGGACTGTGAGACCACATGCTTGCTTAGCCCATCATTCTGCTTGTTTTTCTGTTTTCCTCATCCCTTTCTGCTAAAAGAAACCCTCAGTAAATTACAAAAATTCCTGTCTCTGGCATCACTTCCTGGGAATCTCCTTGAATATCAAGAGAAAATTGCTCACGAATTAGAAAGGGAGGAGGGAAGGGAGGAAAGAATGCACAAGGTTTCTAGGGTTGATGGCAGGTATTACATTGAGGAATGCTTCTCTAATTAATGCTGCTCTAGAAATAAAGGAGAAGGTGGGGGTATCTCCTGTGACACAGCGTGAGGTAATGGGGATAGGAACTTGAGAAGACTTAGAAGGTGTGAGATACTAATTGTGGGAGGAGACAGAAAAGGACACCAACCACTTACTAGAGAGATGTAGGGGGGTTAATTAGATGAGGTTCAGTAACAAATACTTTGATGCCACCTTCTCCCAAATCTAGTTAAACACCTAATTTGAAAAATCTAAAGAGCAGGACAAAGAAGAAATTCTGCTGTTATTAATGATTTCACAGTATATGATCATTCTTAGATTTTGAGCTTCCCTGGTAGCTCAGATGATCTGTCTTCAATGCAGGAGACCCAGGTTCAATCCATATCAGGAAGATCCCCTAAAAATGGAAATGGCAACCCACTCCAGTATTCTTGCCTGGAGGATTCCATGGACAGAGGAGACTGGAGGGCTACAGTCCATGGGGTCGCAAAAGGGTCGGGCATGGCTGAGCAATTAACACTTCCAGATTTTGAATTTATAAAAACTATACAATGAAAAATTGTTAATTATAAATTGAATTCAAAATTTTCTGCTTTCATCTTCAACATTCATAGTAAAATTTCCCTCTGCAGGTCATCAATAATGTCCCAGTTTTTCTATGAAGTGGACACATTCTGTCCTTATCTTCTTGATCTTTCTAGGGCATTGACATTGTTGGTCATTTTCTTCTTGAAACTTCTTCTTCCCTTGGCTTCAGTGTGTCATCATATTCCTATTTTGCCTCCTATCTCTAAAGATATTCCTTCATATACACTCTCATGTATACACCTCTTTTTCTTTTTCTCCCCGTCACTCCCCCAGGGCCCATCCTCCACTTTCTGATATATATATATATATATATATATATATATATATATATAATGAATCATGCCTAAACATCATGCCTAAACATGCCTTATGTGCATGCTCAGTCACTTTAGTCATGTCTGACTCTGTGCAACCCTTTCGACTGTTACCCACCAGGCTCCTCTGTTCATGGGATTCTCCAGGCAAGAATACTGAAGTGGGTTGCCATTTCCTACTCCAGGGGATCTTCCTGACCCAGGGATCAAACTTGTGTCTCCTGCATTGCAGGCAAATTCTTTACCACTGAGTCACTGGGAAAGCCTTAGAGACCTCAAACTCAGCAAGTCTAAAACTCAACTCATCCTTCCATTCAATTTTCACGTTTTGAAGTCGGACTGTGAAGAAAGCTGAGCACCGAAGAATTGATGCTTTTGAACTGTGGTGTTGGAGAAGACTCTTGAGAGTCCCTTGGACTGCAAGGAGATCCAATCAGTCCATTCTAAAGGAGATCAGTTCTGGGTGTTCTTTGGAAGGACTAATGCTAAAGCTGAAACTCCAATACTTTGGCCACCTCATGTGAAGAGTTGATTCATTGGTAAGGACTCTGATGCTGGGAGGGATTGGGGGCAAGAGGAGAAGGGGATGACAGAGGATGAGATGACTGGATGGCATCACCAACTCAATGGACATGAGTTTGGGTGAACTCCAGGAGTTGGTCATGGACAGGGAGACCTGGTGTACTGCAATTCATGGGGTCACAAAGAGTTGGACACGACAGAGTGACTGAACTGAACTAACTGAATCATGGAGACAGACCTCACCAATACTTTGTATCTAAACCAGAACCCTATGGTGGTGGTGGTGGTTTAGTCTATAGTTACCCTAAATGCTTCTCTTTTTCTCACTTCCATATCCAATCATTTACCAGGTCCTATAAGTTATACATTCTGAATATTTCTAAAATCTCTCCCTTCCACTGTTTACTATTGTTTTACACTGTCGTACTTTCTCATGTTTATGGAGCAAAATCTTTACTGCCTGGAATATCTCCCATCTTCCTCCATCTTCTTTCATCTCCCTTATGGAAATCTGAGCAAACCGTGTTCCTGTTTAAAACACATCAATGGTGTTCAGTGTATTTGAGACAAAATCCAAATGCCTTAATACATCTTCAAACCTTTCATGATCTGGCCCTTGCTATGTAACTAACTTCATCTCTCACTGTTATTTCTCTTCTATTGTTTTTTCTGAATCCCCAAACTACTTACAGTTCTGTGCCTCTGTTAGGCTCTCCCTTGGTTCCATGAGAGTTCACATGTATTATTTAGCCTAGAATGCTCTTTTCCAGTGTATTTTTGCAATAACTACACATTGTCAAAATTGGTACAGATGTCACCTCTCCTAGGAAGATTTCTTGACATTTGTCCCAGCAGCTGAACCCACCTTAGCTCAGTCTGTGTCCCTCATCAAAGCATTGATTTCATTATGCTGCTGACAGGTGGAGGGATGAAACTGTAACTGAGATGTTTGTGATTCTACAACAATTTCTCTATGGTACAGTATTGTCTGTCATGATAGATTAAATATTTCTCAATATTAAGAAATATTCCTAAAAAGAATTAAAACAAATCCCACTGTGGGACATACACATTGCAATGCAGAAAAGAGCCATTTCTGTATCCATATAACTCCTTTAGATGAAACAATGAAATACAAAGGATAACTAGATAATAAAACAGATGTTTTAAAAATATTCTGTCACTCATAGACTCCAGGAAAAGTATTACTGGTTGTCTGGTCAAGGCTATGGTTTTTCCTGTGGTCATGTATGGATGTGAGAGTTGGACTGTGAAGAAGGCTGAGCGCCGAAGAATTGATGCTTTTGAACCATGGTGTTGGACAAGACTCTTGAAAGTCCCTTGGACTGCAAGGAGATCCAACCAGTCCATCCTAAAGGAGTTCAGTCCTGGGTGTTCATTGGAAGGACTGGTGCTAAAGCTGAAACTCCAATACTTTGGCCACCTCATGCGAAGAGCTGAGTCATTGGAAAAGACTCTGATGCTGGGAAGGATTGGGGACAGGAGGAGAAGGGGACGACAGAGGATGAGATGGCTGGATGGCATCACTGACTCGATGGCCGTGAGTCTGAGTGAACTCCAGGAGTTGGTGATGGACAGGGAGGCCTGGCGTGCTTCGATCATGGGGTTGCAAAGAGTTGGACACGACTGAGCGACTGAACTGAACTGAAGGACACACAGCATGGGAAGATCCAATCCACCAAAGCTTTCTGGATCCTTCTGATGGTGCTCACAACCTCTCCAGAAGTCTCATGAACCTGTAGCCAAGGCTCACTTGTCATTATCTCTCAAGGGACAGAGAAGCTTCTGCTTCTAATTCCATCCTTTCACCTAGGAAGTTCTTGAAAGCCCACAGACTCCATACGGATATTCAGTACATGTGTATCCTCTTTTGATGGGAGAGTTTTGGTTTGTCTTTTGCAAACCAAAATTATTGTTTGTAGACTTTGATTCCAGAAAGATGCCAGACCATTCCTGTCCATCTGAAATTTGCAAGTGTTGTTGTGGCTGAGGAAAGAGATGTCTGTATATACACATGGAGGCAACCTCCCCACCTTCCCTTCTTCACTCCTATCCCCTGGCTTTTCTCTCACCCTCTCCTTTCCTCTGAGAGTTGGGACCCAGAAAGGCACGCTTCTTCATCCCTTGCACTGGGCTTTCTTTCCAGAAGGTCAGGGCCAGTGTTCTATCTAAGGAACATATTTCTTTTCCTCAATCTCTCTTCCTCACCCGCCCCTGACATTAATGCTTTTAAGCCATCTGAGGATCATTTGTTGCCTGAGTGATCACGTTCAGACTATGGCCGAGTGATGACTCACACTCTTGTGGTCTCCCTGTGTTTACCATGGATATTCTATTCCAGCTGGATTTCCCTTTCCCCAGGAAATGTAGAGCTAAGTGATTTCTCCATTTTTCTCCTTCTCCTCCAGCATGCTTCATATGACCCTTTCATCACCAGTATTCTCTCTAAAAGGTGTATACATGTATGCATGTGTTTGTCTGCTATAAACCAGGGATATGCAAATTCAGCCTGTGGCTAGTTTTGTATGGCTTACAAACTAAGAATCAAGTTTATATGTTTAAAACTTGTTTAAAAAAACAAAACAAAACAGAAGAAGAGGATGCAAGAGAAACCATATGTGACCTGAAAGATAAAAGATATTTACTATCTGACCATTTACAGAAAAAAAAATGTTTGCCAACTTCTATTCTTAAAACTCAATATTCAGAAAGCTAAGATCATGGTATCTGGTCCCATCACTTCATGGCAAATTGATGGGGAGACAATGGAAACAGTGACGGACTTCATCTTGCAGACGGCGACTGCAGCCATGAAATTAAAAGACGCTTGCTCCTTGGAAGAAACATTATGACCAACCTAGACAGCATATTCAAAAGCAGAGACATTACTTCACTGACAAAGGTCTGTCTAGTCAAAGCTATGGTTTTTCCAGTAGTCATTTA
Source organism: Bos grunniens (assembly GCF_055505025.1). Taxonomy (NCBI): domain Eukaryota; kingdom Metazoa; phylum Chordata; class Mammalia; order Artiodactyla; family Bovidae; genus Bos; species Bos grunniens. The sequence goes on from NC_141180.1 coordinate 23,233,922, forward strand.
TGGATGTGGACTATAAAGAAAGCAGAGCACTGAAGAATTGATGCTTTTGAACTGTGGTGTTGGAGAAGAGTCTTGAGGGTCCCTTGGACTGCAAGGAGATCAAACTAGTCCATCCTAAAGGAAATCAGTCCTGAATATTCATTGGAAGGATTGATGCTGAAGCTGAAACTCCAATACTTTGACCACCTGATGCAAAGAACTGACTCAGTGGAAAAGACCCTGATGCTGGGGAAAATTGAAGGCGGGAGAAGAAGAGGACAACAGAGGGTGAGATGGTTGAATGGTATCACCAACTCAATGGACATGAGTTTGAGTAAACTCTGGGAGCTGGTGGTGGACAGGGAGGCCTGGCATGCTGCAGTCCATGGGGTGCAAAGAGTCAGACATGACTGAGTGACTGAACTGAACTGAACTTTTATTCTATATTAAAGTATGGTTCTAAGTTAGAGTGAAAGTCGCTCAGTTGTGTCCAATTCTTTGCGACCACATGGACTGTAGCCCACCAGGCTCCTCTGTCCATGGGATTCTCCAGGTAAGAATAATGGAGTGGGTAGCCATTCCCTTCTCCAGGGGATCTTCCCAACTCAGGGATCAAACCCAGGTCTCCCGCATTGCAGGCAGATTCTTCATCATCTGAGCCACCAGGGAAGTCCATGAGTCAATCAGACAGACATGAATTTATAGTCAAGCTCTGTCACTTACTAGCTATGTGACCCTGGACACAGTATTTAACCTTGCTGAACCTCAGTTTTCTCATCTGTAACATAAATTAATAATTAACTCCAATGACTGATGGGAAGGCAAAAATGATATGCTATATAAAGTATTTATCATAGTGTCTATGAGTAAGAAGAGTAGAATAAATAGTAGCTATTTTTGTAACTGTTATTCTTGATTGGTGGGGGAAGTCTAATACACCTTGTATGCTTACACAGGAAAAGGAGGCACACAGGAAAGGCCATGCCCTTTCAGACCAATGTGGAATGTGAAAGTCTCTCAGTTGTGTCTGACTCTTTGAAACCCCATGGACTATACAGTCCATAGAACTCTCCAGGCCAGAACACTGGAGTGAATAGCCTTTCCCTTCTCCAGGGGATCTTCCCAACCCAGAGAGCAAACCCAGATCTCCCACATTGCAGGCAGATTCTCTACCAGCTGAGCTACAAGGGAAGCCTAAGGTCGGCCCACTGAGTTGGCTGGGAATCAAAACCGGGTCAACTGTTTGGAAGGCAGCTATGCTCACCCCTATACCATCGCCAAATCTCCTAACTCTCCTGTGATTGGATCTATATCTTCACTCTCAAAAAGGAGAACAAATGCTTCCATATACGGCTCCAAACTGTTTCGATGGAAGAAGATCTCAGAGTTATATTTTCCACTTCTTTTCACCCTAGGCAGACGCCTGAGAGTAATCCTTTCTCCTCCATATTTATCCTCAACCTTAATATCCATTCAATCACTGAAGCCTTACCTAATTTACCTATGAATTATTTTCAAATCTGTCCCCTTCACTCTAATGTCACTGCCATGGGCTCTCATTATCTCTTGCCCAAACAGTGGTCTTCTATCTTCTTTCCTGTGCTGTGCTGTGCTTAGTTGCTCAGTCATGTCTGACTCTTTATGACCCCATAGGCTGTAGCTTGCCAGGCTCCTCCGTCCATGGGATTTTCCAGGCAAGAATACTGGAGTGAGTTGCCATGCCCTCCTCCAGGGATCTTCCCAACCCAGGGATTGAACCCAGGTCTCCCACATTGCAGGTGGATTCTTTACCATCTGAGCCACCAGGGAAGCCTATCTTCTTGCTTCCCTTCCCCAAACTGTTACTCATATTGCTGCTGGAGTTATCCACCCAAGCCACCATTCTCACCAACCTGTGACCTTCCTTACAACCACCTCATCTCTTGTCACTGTCCAGCTCATTGCTCTACTCACAACAACATCAAACTACTTACAGCTCCCCATCCACGATCAACTATATTGTTCAGTGCCATCATCCTTTGCTTGTGTTATTCATTCTACCTAACCCCTTCTTTTTTAATAATAAAACTACTACATGGTTATAATTGACAATTAAGAATGCAAAAAGAATTAAAAGAAAATTATATAGTACCCAAATTCTAATCTTTCAGAGATAATTGCTATTAATATTTTGATTTGTTTGTTTCTATTTGTGCATATACACACAATAATTTATAGAATTTGGGGCATGCATCTTAAGCTCTTGGTATTTCACTGTTATTATTTTTTTGATCAACACAAATTTATCTTGTTCAACCAAATATGCAATAAGCTATCCTTTGCAATTATTGTCATTTAAACTGTAATAAACCATAGAAAATTGACAGTCGTGGTTTTCTCAGCCATTTACTCTTTTGGGCAACAGATTTTCTCATTTTATTCAGAGGAATTTCTGTAAAAGTAAGCATGCCTTGGGCACTGCCCAGAAAAGTGGAGCAATTATCTTTCACTGGGGCATGGAATGAAAAGAAAAATCTGGGAACATCAAATCTTTCCTTCTCACAATAAGTTTAGTTATAGAGACAAGTTGCAATTTGGTTAAAGTTAAGTGGCAATTCTGGGACTAATGTGTATATTTGAACTGACTTTGCTGTAAATAAAATTGCACATGCATGTGTGCTAAGTCGCTTCAGTCATGTCCCACTCTTTGTGACCCTATGGACTACAGCCTGCCAGACTCCTCTGTCCATGGGATTCTCCAGGCAAGAATACTGGAGTGGGTTGCCATCCTCTTTCCAGGGGATCTTCTCAACCCAGGGATCAAACCCACATCTTTTATGTCTCCTACATTGGCATGCAGGTTCTTAACCATTAGCACTATCTAGGAAACCTATAAAATTGTACACACTAACTTAAATCTCCTTGACTTATCTCAGTGTTCATGAAAAGACTGGCGTGAGTCTCAGTAATGTCACTGTCACCATGAAGCTCTTAAGATCAATGGTCACATTTCATTATCAATGAAATTGATTCAGACTAGATTCTGTTCTGTGAGGAATAATGGCTCCTTAAATGTGTTTCACCAAAGGAATACCACAGTCAAAAAAAAAAGGAAAGGAGTAGACTGTCCTCTTTATTCTAAATGCAAATTATTAAATGTTCTGAGAATTCTGTACCTAATAAAACTAAAATCTGTTTAAATTCCTAGGAGATGGCATAAGTAAATACAGATTGCAGCTCTGAATTAAGATGACCTGGGTTGATTTGGGCTTTGCCAACTTCTTATCAAATGTTTTGGAGTATTATATAATCTTACTAAGACTTGGTTTCATAACTTGAAAAAATGATTGTGATTATTTTAAAAATGAACTTAAAAATAACCTAGAAAGCTGGAATAATAATAGCCTAAGGATATAAACAAGATTGACTCTTAAGACTGACTACGCAGGTTAAATGAAATAAGCAATCTTGAGAAAGAAGAATGGAACTGGAGGAATCAACCTACCTGACTTCAGGCTCTACTACAAAGCCACAGTCATCAAGACAGTATGGTACTAGCACAAAGACAGAAATATAGATCAATGGAACAAAATAGAAAGCCTAGAGATAAATCCACGCACCTATGGACACCTTACCTTTGACAAAGGAGGCAAGAATATACAATGGATTAAAGATAATCTCTTTAACAAGTGGTGCTGGGAAAACTGGTCAACCACTTGTAAAAGAATGAAACTAGAACACTTTCTAACACCATATACAAAAATAAACTCAAAATGGATTAAAGATCTAAACGGAAGACAAGAAACTATAAAACTCCTAGAGGAGAACATAGGCAAAACACTCTCCGACATAACATCACAGCAAGATCCTTTATGACCCTCCTCCCAGAATATTGGAAATAAAAGCAAAAATAAACAAATGGGACCTAATTAAACTTAAAAGCTTCTGCACAACAAAGGAAACTATAAGAAAGGTGAAAAGACAGCCTTCAGAATGGGAGAAAATAATAGCAAATGAAGCAACTGACAAATAACTAATCTCAAAAATATACAAGCAACACCTGCAGCTCAATTCCAGAAAAATAAATGACCCAATCAAAAAATGGGCCAAAGAACTAAATAGACATTTCTCCAAAGAAGACATACAGATGGCTAACAAACACATGAAAACATGCTCAACATCACTCATTATCAGAGAAATGCAAATCAAAGCCACAATGAGGTACCATTTCATGCCAGTCAGAATGGCTGCTATCCAAAAGTCTACAAGCAATAAATGCTGGAGAGGGTGTGGAGAAAAGGGAACCCTCTTATATTGTTGGTGGGAATGCAAACTAGTACAGCCACTATGGAGAACAGTGTGGAGATTCCTTAAAAAACTGGAAATAGAACTGCCTTATGATCCAGCAATCCCACTGCTGGGCATACACACCGAGGAAACCAAAATTTAAAGAGACACATGTACCTCAATGTTCATCGCAGCACTGTTTATAATAGCCAGGACATGGAAGCAACCTAGATGTCCATCAGCAGATGAATGGATAAGAAAGCTGTGGTACGTATACACAATGGAGTATTACTCAGCCATTAAAAAGAATACATTTGAATCAGTTCTAATGAGGTGGATGAAACTGGAGCCTATTATACAGAGTGAAGTAAGTCAGAAAGAAAAACACCAATACAGTATACTAACGCATATATATGGAATTTAGAAAGATGGTAATGATAATCCTGTATGTGAGACAGCAAAAGAGACACAGATGTATAGAACAGTCTCTTGGACTCTGTGAGAGAGGGTGAGGGTGAGATGATTTGGGAGAATGGCATTGAAACATGTATAATATCATATATGAAACGAATCGCCAGTCCAGGTTTGATGCAGGATACAGGATGCTCGGGGCTGGTACACTGGGATGACCCAGAGGGATGGTACGGGGAGGGAGATGGGAGGGGGGTTCAGGATGGGGAACACGTGTATACCTGTGGTGGATTCATGTTGATGTATGGCAAAACCAATACAATACTGTAAAGTAATTAACCTCCAATTAAAATGAATAAATTTATATTAAAAAAATAAAGGTTACTTAAGTTTTCAAAACTAGTAAATAATAAAAATAAATGAAATAATATATGTAAAGTACAAGGCAAAACATGGAGGATGCAGAAGAGCGATTGATTTAACTTGGCTTCCTCAATCATATGTGAAAATGGCACACTTTTTATTGTTTTTCAAAGAATGCTTATTTAAAAACCAATGGAACACACTTTCACAAACTGACCTAAACTCAGAATTAGGCGTGCTTTCAAAAGTTGTGGAAAGATGGAAAGAAATAGATGGGGAAAGTAGAACAAAGACAGAACTTATAACTATTTCTTTACTGTTTGAAAATTTACAAGGAGAATGTATTATTCTAGAGGAGAAACAATTTCTAAAGAAGAAGAAGGACAAATTAGACCTTGTTAGACTATTCACCCTATACTATACCACCATTTTATATGCTAGAAAACAAAAGCTGCTTCACAGTTAAAAGGCCAGCACCCAGAGGCTAGTGCATCAAGCTCTGCAAATGAAGATAAGGTAAGGCAACACTTGCCTATGTAAGAGCTTTCCTAGGCAGAGTGTGGGCTACTTAATCTCTATTATTCTAACTCTGGCCCAGTGTTTGGAACCAGCAAAAGGGTCGACCAACAATAACTAACAGAGAAAAGAAAAACATACGAGAGTAAGGACCAACTGGGTTCATCCTAGTTTTTTCCACTTGGCATACATCCTAAAGACATTCTTGACAAGCTGAGAAGAAGGATGGATGGGTCATCTGTTAAGCCTCATCCTTTATTTAAAAAGAAAAAGTCAGCATTTCCAACTCCAAGATCTATTAACAAAGTATTTTCTACATTCAGCTTTCTCCATTTGTCTCCCCTCACACACACACACACACGCACACACACACAGAGGCGCAAGCACATGCACACACACATACATGCAATTTCTTAAAACCCAAGTTTATTTTTAGGCTAGAGAGATTGGGTGTTCCAGATCAGGGCCCTCTGCTCCTGAACAGACATTGTAAAAGGGCTTTCTTGCCAGATATAAAAAGGCCCCTGTATAATTTATTAGAGGAACTTTCACCAAGCCTTGATTACTTTTTAACCAGAAAGTGAAAAAAATATCCAAGAATCCTGATCAGATTCAGTATTGCACTTGGCACATGGGAATCTGTAAGGGCTAGGAATTCTCAGCAATCCTCAGCTCTACAGGCTGTTCATCCACAGCGCACCATGAAGGAAGATTTGAGTTAACTGGCATTCAGTCTCCTCTCTTCTCTGCAAATGTGCAATTCCATTTCCCTAAATAATAGGGGAGTTTGGGCCAAAGAAAACTCAAAACAATACATTCGTTTAATAGCCCTAATGGCTCTACTAAGGCCTGCCAATGAAAATGCTGGCTAAATTGTTCCAGAGAGCCTTCTACTGGAGCTAAACAAAACCCGCCAAATCTCTACCCACCACCTCCTCCTGCTTGCCGCTCAATTTTTTTTTCTTTCTTTCACTTATTTATATTTTTTTCATTTTGGCCTTTTCCAAGAGGAGAATGTAAAATACCCAAAGAATGTTCTCTTTTTTAATATGGATTATATTTGGGGTACAGATTAATGTTTACTTTTCATGGGTAGGGTGAGCATATTTTCAAACCAAAAATTAAGATGTGGTTTTATAGTATAAGTATACTTTATAAAACAATAGAATAGAATAGTTGAAATCACAAATGTCCTGAAAAACTCAAGTAGGGTCAACCTTCATTATTAAGGACAAAAACATGTCTGAGGTTACATCTTGCATTTTCTTTCAAAAATCATTTTTTGTGAACTTAACATTTCCTAGCACTGTGCAAGGCACTCGGGATGACACTGAGATAATTTAACTAAGAAAAAAGGTCTCCACCCTAGACAATGATTAACAAATAACTCTCATCCCCTCTTCTCCCAAGGAAAAGGGTCATGATGACCCTTTGGGGCAGACCAAAAGAAGAGATTGCTGGTCATAATGAAAGAAAGAAAAATGAGAAAGAGTAAAAAAGTTAGGGTCAGAACATAAAGTGAGAAAAGAAGCAAAAGAGTAGGCAAAGAAAGAGAAAATAAAGATGTTCATAATAGGGAAGGCCACCTACCATTAAATTGCCGTTGTACATTAGACCAATCTTTTCTACCCTTATATAAGAAAAGCAATTAAAGCCAGTTGGAATTAGATCTCATGCTCTCTCACCTTCCAAGTATCAAGAGAAAGTCATGAAATTCTTTCAAAAGAATGCAATGCTGTCACTACGATTTGGAACATGTCTTCAGGTTTTCTCATCCAATACAGTTTCTATTAAAACCCCAAGAGTCTCTTATTTTTATTATAATTCATGTGACATATAAACAAACTATGGTACCACTTTCCACTGATTCAGATCCAGGTACTGAGACCTGGAGGAATCTGTCATTAATTCAGCAATTCAAAAATCACAGAAGGAGCAAGTCAAAAATGGTGTTATGTACATGTTTATAAAGGAGAGATTTTGAGGAAGCCATGGGGAAGCTTTGGCCTGAAGCAATGTATGAGTCCTGCAACCTATCTGTTTAGATCCAGGTTGTCTCCCTACCAAGCCATCCTACACCCTGCTGCTCATATCATATCAGTCTCTGCTCAGAAAACCACATGTGGCTCTTCATTTTCCAGTACCTAGTTTCAAAATCCTTAGTTTTGTGTTGAAGATCTTTTATGCTCTTGCTTTTGGCCTCTTCTTTATCTTTCTGTAAGTACCATGATCCAGTTGAATGACACTGCTCTCTACTCCCTAAATATACCTGGAAATTATCTACAAACTTTCATTCATGCTGTGTCCATTGCCAGAAATCCCAAACCTTCACCTACCAAGTCTTATCAATACATCAACACCCAGATGAATTTTTGCCCTCCTTTAGAAGTATGACCTCGGAGAAGGCAATGGCAACCCACTCCAGTACTGTTGCCTGGAAAATCCCATGGACGGAGGGGTCTGGTGGGCTGCAGTCCATGGGATCGCTAGGAGTCGGACATGACTGAGCGACTTCACTTTATTTTTTCACTTTCATGCATTGGAGAAGGAAATGGCAACCCACTCCAGTGTTCTTGCCTGGAGAATCCCAGGGACGGGGGAGCCTGGTGGGCTGCCGTCTATGGGGTCGCACAGAGTCGGACACGAATGAAGCGACTTAGCAGCAGCAGCAGCAGAAGTATGACCTAATTCCCTCCTCTTCACTCCTGTTCTACTATATCTACAATGAAACCTCACTGCTTTGTTGCTTTTTTCCTAAGTTGCTAAGTCGTGCCTGACTCTGTGACCCCACGGACTATAGCCAGTCAGGCTCCTCTGCCCATGGGATTTCCCAGGCAAGAGTACTGGAGTGGGTTGCCATTTCCCTCTTCAGGGGATCTTCCTGATCCAGAGATGGAAACTGTGTCTCCTGCATTGGCAGGTGGGTTTTTTACCACTGAACCACCAGAGCCTAATTCCCACCTTTTCACTCCTATTGTACTATCCTTACCTTATTTTAACCTGTAACCACATTTTACCTTCCTTCATGTTTATATTTGTACTTACCCCCCCACCACATTGTGAGTTCATCGACTATATGTCTTACTTTTTTTTTCTCCCATGAAGAACTGAGGTTCTCATTGGATACACTCAGCACTGACTTATTTTACAAATAAGTGAATCTAGATCTTTATGTACCCAAAATGAGTCACTGAGAATTTTCAAACTTTTCTATGCACTACTATCACCTCTAAGATTTATTTTAAAATATATTTGGTTAGAGTGTAGACATGAGAATTTTTAAAAACCTGATGATTCTGGTGTACTACAAAACTTGCAAGGCCATAATCTATAAAATGTTAATGATGAAAAAATTGTGTTAGTGATCCCAAAGATTTAAGTTCAAGTCAGAAGTTGAAATTAGCCTACAGATTCTACCAACTTTCCCATCTGCGGTCCATGCTAACAAAATCTAATTTGTTTGCCCAATATTCCCCATTTGACCTTTCATCTAATTGATTACTCCAAGTAACTAACAAGTAGAGAGCCAACCTTTCTGAGAAAGTTTCTGTTTGGAGATACTTGCTAGCTATTTAAATTTAGAGCTTAACCAGTTGCCAGTCTTAAATTCTAAATTCAGGATGTCTAAACTCGTAGCTGGGGATTCTTTAGTTTAAGTCGCTTAGGACCCCAAGCCTTGGTTTCCCTGACAAAATATGGAAACAAAGAAATAAGCAAAATCAGTACCTCTTAAAAATTCTACAGTTACCTCTGCAAAATGTGATAGCCCCCAAAGAAATTCTCCATTAATTTATATAACTGTCACTTTACAATTGTGTTTGTTGTCTGAGTCCCTTTCATAGTCTCAATAGCAGAGTGCATCAACAAGAAATCTTTTTATATGGGCACCACAGAGGAAGAAAGATATTGAGGCAAAGTTGTTTCATGTTATTTACTCTGATTCCCCGGTTTCAGAATTGATGACAAACCACTTGGCATTCTTGGATCTGTGACATCTGGGTCTCCAAGATTCATTCCTGGTAACATCAGGTTAACTCGGGGCATTTGGCAGCACTGTACGAGGTGCTGTGAGTAACATTTAGTTTTGCAACCTCATTTGTCATATAATTAAATTATTATATAATGAAAACTATGTACCACACAATAAAATGTTCATTCTCCTACTGTGGTACAGTATACTTGAGCATAAAACAGCCACAAGGGATGATTGGAAATGACATGGAAAGGTCAGCCTTAAAATTATTTTAATTCATTTAGAAAAAAACAACAATAAAAAGAAGAACAAACCCAGGAAGAATTAATTTCCAAACCGAAGGGACCAAGGAAAGTTGAGTGGAAAACAGGAAATTAAAGAAGGGGAAAACAAACCCTGGGACAGGGAAACAGAAAGAGAACGGGCCTTAGAGATGGGGCAATTGTCACAATTCCCCATGATAAATTACACAAAGTGGTCATTGAGAGTCATTAATATTTGCTATTATTCCAAGATGACTAGCCAAACTTGAGAATTCCCTATGCCCACATGTCATCGTGGTACCCTGAATGTTGGAGGGTAGCTATAGTATTTTCAAACACTGGATTGTGGACCATTATTGTTATGAAACAAATTTAGTGGGTTGCTAATCAACAAGTATTTTTTTATATTAAAAAAAAGAATAGAAGGGGAAATATCAGCACTGTTAACAGTAAGTACTGCATTTGGAAACTTTGGGTTTACACATATACATAAATAGACACATATACACATATTGGGTTGCCAGACAAAATGCTTTTTCTAACTGGGAGTCAGGGTAAAGACATGAAAGATAATATTATAGGAGTTATTGTTCTACCTCTTGAATCATTTTCTGTTTTCTTAGAGACCTCATATTTTCCCTCCTCTCTTCTGACACATGAGCAGTCCCCAAAATTTAGTCCTCAGTTCTTTGCTTTGTTATGTATATGCTGTGCCCGCGGAAATTTTAACTACACCTACCAATTCCAAGAGGGTCTATAAGAAATTTCTGTCTCCCAAATGTATCTCTTTCCAGATTACAATCATCTGGCCTCAGGTACCTACTGAATATCACTCCCCCATCAATCCCCAAAATGAATGTACCCGGAAGTAAAATCGGAGAAGGCACTGGCACCCCACTCCAGTACTCTTGCCTAGAAAATCCCATGGATGGAGGAGCCTGGTAGGCTGCAGTTCATGGGGTCGCTAAGAGTCGGACACAACCGAGCAACTTCACTTTCACTTTTCACTTTCATGCTTTGGAGAAGGAAATGGCAACCCACTCCAGTGTTCTTGCCTGGAGAATCCCAGGGATGGGGGAGCCTGGTGGGCTGCCGTCTCTGGGGTTGCACAGAGGCCGACACGACTGAAGCAACTTAGCAACAGTAGCAGCAGAAGTAAAATCACCTGGATCCAAAGTCTGATACCATCATCTACTGACTGTGTCACTTTGGGGAAATAAATCTCTGAAAGCTTCAATTTCTTAATCTATCAAATATAGATAATAATATTTTCTTACATTAAAAATAATAATGTATATTAAGTATAATGGCCTTTTGGATACATTATGTGCTTCATAATACCTAATATTTCCCTGCCCCCTCAAACCAAATTTCTCATCAATTTCCAAATTTTTACAAAATGCAACATTTCTCCAGAACTTGAATTATTGGAATAATTCTTGATTCCTTGCCCTCCCTTCATCTCACATCATTTACTAAGTCCTATTGATCCTACCAGGTCTAATTCATTTCCACACTTCTACATCCCTTATCATCTCTATTGATCTATCAGTATCCACTGACTTCACTTTCTTTCTGGTGTCACTTGATTCTCAGACTGAGTCCCATCTAGAGTCAAGGTAGAAGAATTTACCAACAAATCATTCATCTCAGAGGTAAGCATTAAGCCACTCTCATGAAGTGCTCCAGCTACTGCTAAGCCAATTACCCCTCAGCAAGTGATTACCTCCCTATGCTTCAGTGTCCTCATCTGTGAAAACAGAGATAATAGTTTTTCTTCACTCATTTAGTTATTGTGAAGATTAGATATAAAGCACTTAGACTGGTGCCTGGTGAAAAGTAGCTGCTCATTGAGTGTTTTTTCTTCTTCCTCTTCTCTTCTACTTCCTCCTTCTCCACCTCTTCCATCTTCCTCTTGTTAGTGGTTATTGTTGTTATTGTTAATGTCATTAATCTCATATATCTTGCTTTCCTTGTTCCACTTCATTAAGTACTCCATAGACCAGTGGTTTTCAAACTCTGTTCTAAGAGCCATAGGACCCCAAGAAGCTACTCAGGGACTGCTGAAGAAGGGAAGAACATGCTGAGAGGTGTATCTCCAGGTCACTAATAAGAAAACTTTGTGTGTACTTTGGGGGGCTGTTTTTTTTTTAAATTGATTTCACTAAAAAATTGATTTTTAAATTTTTTAAAATTGATTTCACTAAACAGAATAGTTCCATTGCTAAAATAAGACTTGAGCAACCCTTTTAGACCACTAGACCACTATCAGTATCCATTGACTTCACTTTCTTTCTCCCTACCCATCATGTTAATCAGCCATGTATCTTGAAATTTGATTCTCTGCTTCTCCTTGCACGCAGTGCTCTATAAATGTTCAAAGTTGAATCAATTCCAGCACTTGTTCTTCTCTCCAGGTTCCTGAGAGCTGATGATAATAAAACATACACATACTACTAATTCTGGTCTTCAGCCTCAGTGGAACATTCACTGCTGCCTAGCAATCCAATGTGTCTCAGTAAGCTCCTTCCTCCATTTCCTTCATGACTGAAAATCCTTATTCCCCACTTAAACCATCGACCAGGCTAAATGCCACTCAACCATAGAAGATTTGCTTCCCAACTTGATGGAAATATAGAACCTGCATGGCAACACTTGATTGAATTTCCTCCTTCTCAGTTACCCACAACTTCTCCTCTACCTGGGCAACAGATCCTATCACTTTCTACCTATTCATAATTCCTTTCGTTAATCACCCCTCCTCACTCCTGTATATTGAAACATTCATGTTCTCCTAGCTCTCCTCCAGTTTTAGAGAAATACTTTCATTGCTCTTAGCATTCAACTCTCTTTTCCTATCTCAGTCAAGGTTCTTCAAAAAGATCATTTTCACCTCCTTCTACCACTGTCATCTGTACTTGACACCCCCATAGCATTAAATTTGCCAATGATCTCTCGGTAGTCTCAAATTCAATTGAGATTTTTCTATGCTTATTTTGTTAGACCTCTATGCTACACTTGATTTTACTCCATATTCCTTTTCTTTTAAAGAGATTTATTGCAATAAAATCTACATAATATGCAATTTATCCATTTGAAGGGGAAATTCAATGTTTTGAGTATAATCACAAATATGTGCAGTTTTAGAATATTTTCATTATCATGAAGAAAAACCTTATATTGCTTAGCTACCATCTCCCTATTTCCCCCATCTTCCCCAACTCTAAGCAACCACTAATCTGCTTTCTGTCTCTACAGACTGGTCTATTCTGGACCTTTTGTATAGATGGAATCATAGAATATGTGATCTTTCATGACTAGCTTCTTTCACTTAATATAATACTCCAAGTTTCATTTATGCTGTGGCATGTATACCAATACTTCATTCCTTTTTGTGTTGGATAATATTCCATTGCATGGACATACCATATTTTATTATCAACTTTGCAATCCTTTAAGAAATTATCTCCTCCTTAATTTCTGTGACAACATAACCTCCTGGATTTCCTTTACCTGTTTTCCCCCCCAGTTTCATCAAAGGCTTTTTCTTCCAACTTCTCATAATTTAACTGTCTGGTGTTTACATTCTACAGACTTTCCATGGATGAATTCATCAAAATCTATAGCATCAGCTGCCACCAATTTGTTGATGACTGTTAAAGCAATACCTATGACTCACAGGCTATTCTCTAAGTTTCAAACTGCATAGCCAATTTTCTACTGGACATTTTCACCTGGGTATATTTCTCTGAATGTTTCAAATTCAGTTAGTCCAAGTTGAATTTATCTCTTACCTCCACTTCTTAATCCCTAACCAGCTATTTCTCATCAATTCTTCACTATGGTGAAATTGCCCACCACTTATTTATCTCTGCCATAAATACATGAGTCATCCCATCCCTAAGCTCCTCTTCATTTTTTATCCTTTCCCAAAGCCCATATAGACATTAATGCCCCTCACTGTTGTCGTTTAGTCCAAGTTGTGCCCGACTCTTTTGCAACCCCATGGACTATATCCTGACAGGCTCCTCTGTCCATGGGATTTCCCAGGCAAGAATACTAGAATGGATTGACATTTCTTTTCCAGGGAATCTTCCCAACCCAGGGATAGGAACCCATATCTTCTACAGTGCAGGTGGATTCTTTACTGCTGAGCCACCAGGGAAGCCCTAATGCCCTTCATACATGGCATCGTTTTCTCTCAGCTTTTACTGTCACTGCCTTCTTTTAGGCTAACCCTTTGTCATTTCCTACGAGCATTACCAAAAGAACCTTTACAATACCTGCCCCCCATCCATTCTCCTTATTTCTACAAATGCTAATCTTGTCACATAATCTACTTAAATAATCTTCAATGGTTTAGCACACGTGGTTCTTTGTTGTCTTCTCCTTGCCTAATTCTCTAGCATCAAGAGCTTTTTCCCAATATATTTTTTGCTCCAGCTTGAAATTCCTTGATTGCAATTTCACATTCATGTGCTTTTGACAAACTTCTCATTTTACCTAGAATATATTTACTTATAAAAACAAACATTTATTTTACATAAATATATGAAATATATTTAGCTAGGTAAAGATCAATAGATATAAATATATTAATGCATGTATTAATAACCTTTACCTAAATAACTCTTTCTTATCACTCAAAGTTCACCACATAGGGAAATTTCCTCTAAGACACATTCCTGGCTGATGTAAATACTCTCATCAGTGCTAACTAAGTACTGACCACATTACACTGTAAGTTTTTGAAAGCAGAACTTACCTCCCATTTAACTTTGTGTCCTTTGAGTGCCCAGTACCTTGGTTGGCATATATTTGGCCTTCAATAATGTTCAAAAATGTATCTTACATTTTCCATGAAGCTTTCTTTCCCTTTCTCCCCAGTCTTCTCTGCATGATTCACCCAAGTACTTCTAGAATATTAACTGATACACTCTGTCACAATATCTATCACATTGCAGGATAATTATTATCTTTACATACCCCAGTGTCGTCACCAGTGCTTGGCACACAGTAGATGTTAGATAAGTACTTGCTCAATTAAGGAATTCGTGAATGCAAATGAGTGCATGAACGGAAGTCTTCATCACAGGACCCAGTGTCTGCCACTCCTAATAATTGAACTTGTACTCATGTCCCTCTCCCTGGGTCCATTTCCTTATTACCTGCTGAGTAGCTTAAGCTCACACAGAATTGGATTCCAACCTGAGCCTAATTCCTACACAGATCTCTTTCAGGGACTGAAATTCTAAATTCCATCTTGATATCTGAGGTTCTAACAGTCTCATTTGGGACCAGTTGCCCAACTGTCTACCTGCATGTCTGGACTTTCAAGGAGGTATATATATATTATCCATCATCCCTGTGATTACGCACTTGGATACTCCATTGTTTTACATGTTAATCCATCATTAAATGATAAATAAGGTTACATTTCCTTTTAACAGGGAACAAACTCTTATTTGATTGAAATCTTGTAAATAATGTTCTATTTATGGAATTTGGGGCATTATCAGCTGGTGGGAGGAACCACTCTCAAATGGACCAATGGCCTGCTAGAAACTCTGAATTCATTCCACTTGTGTGTCTACCTGTATTCATCTGCTCAAAAGGAAGCTAACCCTGACTGTGTATAACCTTCCATTAATATCAGAGGCAGTTATTGGAGTAAATGTCTCTCGCTGGGAATATACTATAAACCACAACAGATAGGGGTCAAGTTGGCCTGTTTATACCATTTCTTGATTGCTTTTCCATTGTTGGTGAAGGTCTTAAGTTTTATGGGAAGCATAAATTGCAACTGCAGCCTAAGATTTCATATCCAGCTTTTAACATAAAAGATATGTCAAATGTAATACATCTTGTGAAGAGCAGAACCAGAAAGGAAAATTAAATTTTATCTGCATGCAAGTTATTTAAAAATAGGAGCCTGAAAATCCTTATTCAACACTGAGAGTTTCAATTCCATATGATACACTAAATGAAAAGGCAAATACAAGATTATGTTTTTAAAAGAAATTTGAAAAATCAGCCTACGCAGACTCATTGTATCTCCTTCTTCGTTCCTTGCATTTATCAACTAGAGATCAGTCTGTGCTTGAATACATTCAAGAGATAGCATTTATTCAAAAAAATATCCAGTAGTGATCAAGTAATAATGTTATAAACCATATAAACACTTCTAAAAGGTTTCATTCCATATTTTATTACATTTTGTACATTATGTTCTATTTTTTGATTAGGGTATAAATCCCTTTAGGGTAGAAATCATGGCATATTTCTCTATGTTGTCCCCATAGCATTTAGCATGGTAATACAAACTTACGATTAATAATGATTTCATTAATTGAAAGTCATACTTCAGCAAATATGTACGAAGTGCCCACTATGTCCCAGTCTGAAGATAGTTCTGAATTTGGCAAATGTTTCTATAGGAAACAAAGACTTCTGAGACACAGACATCACCATTTTTCATCATTAGACTGCTCCCTTTGCATACCTTCTCAACTCCTCTGCCTTGACTTTCTCTTATTTCAGCGCACGTCCTTGGCAAAAACCCCAAAACTAGTGAAATCTATCTTGTTGCAGGTGCTGTTTGCATCCATGCAGCTTCAGATCATCAAAGAAAAACACACAAATATGCTTCTGGTTTCAATTTAAATGCATGGCCTTTAACCTCACCTGGGCCCCTATGCTGTTCAGATCCTAACACATTTCCCTGGTCCATTCAATGTCCTGTTCACCTGGTAAGTATTTCACAACTTATTTTCTCCCTTCAAATCTTCAATACCTTCCTCTTCAAATCTTCACTCTCAATCGATTACCTTAATGCTTCCTTCATGGGGACGTAGCATGGAGAAGACCATTTAGACTAGCTCCTGCCATTTAACCTACCTGTCCACTGGACACTATGTCTCCTCTTCCTACTGTTAGGTGAGTGAATCAGTCAGGCTCTGGCCAAAAGCTAGTCCTCCTATTGTGGCCTAGATTTTAATCCCTCTTCACCGTCTCTAGGATATCTTTCAATAGTTCCCCCCAAGATGATTTAAATTTCAAAATGACATGCTCTAGCTTCCAAGAGTATCTTCCTCATAAGTTTTCCCTACAAGGAAGGATGAAACTGGCTATTTAATGAAAATGTCATCTGTGTCTAGTTTCTCTTGAAAAGAATAACATCAAAATAAAGTTCAGTTTATACACCCTAACCAAATTAAATCAGAACTGGAGGTTGGAGAAAGAACTCTGGACCAGGGTCTAGTTCCTGTCCTTTGGGCAGTTGACTAAGCTTCTCTGTCTCAGAGGATTAGACTTAAAGATCTTTGCTGTCCCATCCAAGTGCTAGTGTCTCATCTAGCACCTGCATTTTTTTCAGTGCAATTTATGGAAAACAAATTGCTGACTTAATCCAAATAATTGTAATCAGAACAACTGGGTATTTGGTACAAATTGGGTTTGATGCCAAACCAGAGAACACATATAGACAAAGTCATAGCAAATCCATGCAGCTGAAGTTAGCTGAATAATTAACAGGAAAATTCACCTTCCTTGTATCTAAATCCTTCAGAAAGCAGGGCCAATTTTTTTTTTCTCTTGGTTCCCAGTAGCATGGGTCTGGATGTATTGGCCCGAATAATTAAAGAAATAGGAAGAAATACAGGAAGCTCTTCAGACAAAACAGGAAAAAATGTGTGATCTGCAGGCCACCTATACATCTAACCTCACTGAAAAAAAACAAAAAACAGCATTTTATTCTCCGAGGAAAAATAAGACACATACCTGGCCCAGAAATGTAGTGAGATTTCTTATCACCTTCTATTTTCTGGACATAAAGCTTCCAGCATCCTCCCTAATCCTTATTATAATTGTACACTCTTCTTTTATCCAACCCTCAAGTGCATTTACTTTTGTTCTCCATGTGAAATCAATTCAGGTATAACTGTATTGATAGAGATTTCTAAAACACTATCTAAGCTTTAATTTTAACCCAATAATATTTTAAATTTTAAATGGCTAGTACGGTAAATTATTTAGGAAAGAAAAGAAAACAAACTACCCTCAATATTTGTCAGTTTGGCTTTCCTGAAAGAGGGTCCTGGGTGTACATTATAGCTCATTCAAATATTTACTCAAAGGGTAGAAGGCAGGCATATTCTCCAGTCATCTCAGCAACAGAAAGGTTAAAAATAAAATCTCAACACAAATTAACACAGATTAATGAATATAGTCAGAGAAGGCAGTGGCACCCCACTCCAGTAAGGTTTAGCAGAAGAAGCCAGACACAAATGTATGCAGGAAGCTTCTCTTTAAATAAAATTCAAAACCAGGCAAATTAAATATATATTTTAGGAATACAGGCATGTGATAAAACTATGTGTTCATGCTAAGTAACTTCAGTGATGTCTGACTCTTTCTGACCCCATGGACTGCAGATCGCCAGGCTTCTCTGTCCATGGGATTCTCCAGGCGAGAATACTAGAGTGGATTGCCATGCCCTCCTCCAGGGGATCTTCCTGACCTAGGGATCAAACCCATGTCTCCTACATCTCCTGCACTGGCAGGCAGGTTCTTCACCACGAGCACCACCTGGGAAGCCCCTAACTAAAAGTAAATAAATTATTGTCACAAACATTAGGATATCGGGGAATGGAGGGCTGAAGTCAGAGACAGAGGGTAATCAGAGCTTTTCTAAGGCATTAGTGATCTATGTCTCAACTTGAGTGGTGGATGCTAACTTTGTAATTATTTTAAAAATCATGTACATATGCCTTACAAACCCTTCTTTAAGTATAACATTTTTATAAAAAAGAACAAATTAGCACCAACATTGTTTTAAAGTAAATTTGACTTCTTGAACTTTTTAGTTTGGGAAAACAGTGGGATTAGAAGATGGAAAGGGCACTCATACCCAAATAATTATGGATTATATAACTATGTATTTGTTTAGTATTCTCATAAACCTGATTGTGTGTATGTCTCAGGATTGTGTGTATGTGAGTGCATTTTATAGGAGCTGAGGACTGTTCATTTATCCATTAATTCACTACTTTAATCAACACCTACTGAGAACCTGATACATGTCAGGCACAGTGTTAGGCAGTAGAGAGAAAAAATGAATAAGACGTGAACTCTATTCTCAAGAGCATATGATCTACTGCTAGAAGACTAGCACATTTCCAGTTTTTCAAAGTGATAATCATCCCCTGCCTCTCGCACTCTTTCTAGCTGGAGGTTTTCATGCTCTTCTGTTGTCTCATTCTCTAATTTCCAAGCCAACTACCTGGACCACAGCTCCACTGGCAGTCTCAGGAACCATTTCTTGCTCAAGTATGGGAACTGACCATGTTGTCAGACTCAGTACCCATCAGGGCAGAGTCAGTCTTAGGCTTCTTACCTCTGTGACATTGATCAGGTCCACTGTCTAGTTTCTCCTCCTAGCACAGTCTTTGAACTCCTCCAGTCGGCTGGGTTGCCACTGACCACTGATCTGAGTGATCTAACAGCATGTGGCCTCCAAACACCTCCCTCGTGTAGTATCCTGAAAGGCTCAGTGTCCTTGGCTGCAGTGTTCTTCACGACTGGGCTGCCTCTTGTTAGTATCCACACACTCATATCCACCAAGCACCCTTTCTGCCTGCCTTCTGACCCTCTTGGGGGTCCGTCATGCAACCCAGTTAAGTCTCCCAGTCCTAGACTTGCCAAGTTCTCGCTCTCTCTGCCTTTCCCCTGAGCAGTCTCAGAAGGCATAGCTCACAACCCGTTGAAACTATGATGCCAATGCAATAAACAAAACAATAGAGGTGCCTACAGAGTGATACAAAAGCTCAGAGAAAGGGAACAGGATTGGAGGAAACAACTGAGCTGAGTCACAAGAAGTGTACCAGATGAGGGAGCAAAGGAGTATTCCAGCAAAAAGGAACAACTTCTTCAAAGGCATAAATATGGGGAGAAGTCTGACACATTTGGAAAATGATGAGAAGTTTTGTGCGTTCAAAGAATGATGAGATATGAGAACAGAGCAGTAGATAAGAAAATGAAGAAAGCTCTGTAGCGCCTCGCTAGTAAAAAATGTGTCCTATTTGGTATGCATTTAATACATTCCTGTCACAAACGATGAAGTGACCTGACCTGAACCAAAGTAATGCATTCTGTTACTTGGAGATTAGTGTGGGCTTACTCACACGTAATTTATAAGGCTCAGCATTCAAGGAACTCTGAGCTTTTTTAATACAACCTCAAACATCCACACCATTTTCTTGGGAAGGAGATAGTAGAAGAAGCTGCAGGTACAGCACCTGCTCAGAGGCACAGTGATTTTAATGAACTTATTTAAGGCGATAGAAGGAGAACAAGAGGTGTTCAGCCAATTGTTAGTGAATACATTTAAACTGAAGCAAATAAAACCCTGAGCCTTTGGGAAATCTCCCCAGAGTTCCATACACTTAATTTTATTCTTTTGAATGTCAGCACAGCTCTCTCTCCTGATCCATGTAGAAAAGGTAGTTGCTCAGGAAAGGAGGTCTTCAACAAGGACAGTCCCAGGTGAAATGAGGACTGGCTGTTTTCTGGGCCCAACCAAAATGAAGACTGGCTCTAACTCTTGCTGGCACTGGGGGAGTTTACACTATTCATTTCAGGCTGCCAGGGTCTATTCACTGCCCAGTGATTTACACTGCCAATAGTGAATCATCAGACATACACAGACCTGTTCACCTCTCTGAAGTAGAGACACAGTGACTCAACCAGCCAAGAGGACTTTGTTCAGAACAGAATGAGAAAGGGAAAACTTATTAGGCCTGAAAGGGGGAATCAAAATGGAAGTTCTTGAGACCGATGTAAAATGGTTCTAATAAGAATAAAAGGAACTAAATATCTCAAGCTATCTATCTGGTCAATGAGTTTCCTTATTGCTTTACCCCATTTTTATTCCTCACAGACTTAGGCGGGCATAACTGGAGTGGATGAGAGCAGATGATTTTGGAAGTTCCATTATATCAGAGCCTGCCTTCATGGTTTACCAACTCTCTGTATCTCAAGTGTGCTCAAACTCAAAATCCCACCTCAGAAGAAGCCTCACAGTCTTATTAGAGTTTACTATGATCAAGTTTGCTAGTAAAGTATTTTGACAGCTTGATAGCAAACAAAAGGAAAACTCATGGATAAATGGCCTCCAAGGATGGTTCTTGGTCTAAAGTTGTAATTGTAGGGCTCATTTAATCTTCAGAGATTGTCCTTGATCTCCTTATATCATAGTTTGTGTATTTATACCTTCAGCAAATTTGTTTAGCACAATTAAGAACCGATTGTATTCTCTATATGAGATTATATAAAGCAAACTGTGAGAGATTGAGTTTCATCTATAAAATGAGGATAGTATTCATCTCTCAGAATGGTAATTAAATGACACAATAAACATAAAATAGCTCAGCTCCTGGGGCTTCCTAGGTGGCCTAGTGGTAAAGAATCCGCCTGCCAATGTAGGAGACATAAGAGACTTGGGTTTGATTCCTGGGTCAGGAAGATGCCCTGGAGAAGGAAATGGCAACCCTCTTCAGTATTCTGGCCTGGAGAATCTCATGGACAGAGCAGCCTGGCTGGCTACTGTCCATGGGATCGCAGAGTCGGAAACGACTGAAGCGACTTAGCATACATGTAGTACCTACGACTGAAATGACTTAGCAGCAGCAGCAGCAGCAGCACCACACAAAATCAAGGCTTAATAGTCATCGCTTTCAACTGTGGCAGTACAAAGATAAATAGGCATACTTCTCTTCCTTCAAGGAACTCAGAGTATAGATCAAGACTGAAACCAACCCTGCATCCTGGAAGTACCACCTGATCCTTCCTGGGCTCTTTGAGCAGCCATGCTGGGTCAAACTTAATGCTGAGTCTTCTGGGCTGAGAGCCCCATGGAGCTTTCTCCTGCATGCCTTATAGACCCTAACTCTACATCCACTTTAGGTACTAAAAGAAAGCTATGGAATATTTTTAAGTTTAAATATAAGTGATTAGTGAGGACATCACCAGAGTGTTGTCAAATGGCAATGAACTTGAATAATAGCTCTTGTCCAAGATACTTTGTAACTTGTTGAAAGTGTTCATAACTACTACTTTTTAAAAAGAGAAGGAGGGCAAGGAAGAGAGAGCAATGTTTCCTGGCATGAAGAGGTCTTGGGTCCACTAGATGCAGTTACTACGACAGAAGGCCATTGATCCCAACACTGAGTCCTTACTGACAGAGCAGGTGCCTCATGGGAGCCGCTTATGCCAGAGAAAAACCACTGCCATCAACTTGTCTTTCCTGGTGTTTTGAGTGGAATTTTAATCTTTACTCCTGAGAAGTTGGCTTTGTCAAAAGTAACTTTTTTCTCTTTTACATTTTCTTTAACATTAAGATTTCATGTGCTAAATTACTTAGAAAAGTGAAGTCTGACTGGGAAACGTGAATAAAAACTAAGGGAACTGGTCATTCCAGACATTGTGGCAGGGAGCCAGGGTGATGACCATAAGAAGAGCAGCTTTGACCACCAGGTAGGAGGTCCCCTGCTTTGTCCATGACTGCAGCCAAGGCATTTGTGTTTTAGGTGAACCCATTATATTCTTCCTCATATTAGGCTTGTATTTTTCCATTGCAATGAATGTTTGTTGAGTTTAAAAAATAAGACAATCTGGGGACATCCCAGAAGACCCCAAGCAGTTTTCAGATCCATGACTTACCAGATGTCCTTAACCTCCAAAGAAGATTGAATTATTACCATACTCATGAAGCAACATCTTTCCCCTCTTACAAATATATTAAAAAAAAAAAAAAAGGAGGGGTCGTGCCTTCTTCTGTCTTTCAACAATCCTCTTGGCCTGGGGTTTTCTGTTGCTATTGTCTTCTCTCACTTAGGAGCCACTTTATCGCCCCACCCCACTTCCTCTCTCTCAATCCCCCATGTGGAATCTTTTTCTCTTTGTTTATATTTCCATAATTAAAGGCAGAGTGTGCCTTTAAGTAGCATGCATAGGGATATTATTATACTTTTATTATACTATGGGAAAAGAGATATTAAATAATGACTATCTTGAGACAGTGTACATAATGCAAATTGCACTTTTTTTTTTTACTGTTTGTATTCAATCCCTTCTGAGCGTATTTGCTTCTAGAATAAATGTCTGTAAATCAAGTCTCCCTTGCAATGTTGCCCCCTTTTCTTCATCTAAAGAAATGTGACTGTGTCAGGCAGTAACCTGTCATCTTGAGAAGTAATTGGGTAAATACGTTTTCATAAGCCACTTCTTTACCAAAAGATACATTAACAGAAACAGGTCAATAAACATCTTCCAGAACATATGTCTAGCATGTGACTTTGCAATGGCTATCAGAAAGCATTTTCATTGAGTGAACTGGCCTTCTATACACATTGCTGTATATACATAGCCCGTTTCTGGGAAAGGTAGTGAAGTCTTAAATGTATGCTAGTTTTATCTCTCTTTTCTGAGGAAGTGCACCATTTTTTTATGCGTTGCAAAGTCATCTACTTAGACTGAATAGGCTTTATTTTATTGGCCATAACAGATTAGATCAGGAATTATTATGTGAATTGAGAGCTACAGAATAACAATGTTCTATAATGGGTTGTGACTCACTGACCCAGTTGGATCTTCTCTGTTTGGGGAAGGTGAAGGTATGGGGAGGAGGAGAACACAGAACATGAAACAGAATTTCTGGAGCCACTTCTAGTACTATTTTCTGTACCACTTCTGGAACAACAGTTATATATTCACACTAATTCTCATTACTTGAGGTCACCAGAACATGAGATAGAACTAAACTCAAATAGTCCTTATGATTAATTCATTTCTCATAAATTTCTAAAAAATTGTCTAATGAGAATCACCATAATGGAGTGTGATAGACATCATGAATCAGTGATTTTTGTCTCCTGGTATTCACAACCTTGTATAATCCCCTCTGCTTGAGTGTGCACTGGGCTTCATGACTCACTTCTAAAGAACAGGGTAGAGGCAGAAAGAATAGGGTGTGCTTCCAAGATTAGGCTATAATAAGACTGCAGATTCCATCTTGGCTTTTTGTTTGTTTGTTTTGTTTTTATTGCTGTTGTTTTTACTCACATGCTCTGATGAAAGCCATGTAGTGGAGCACCGCATGATGAAGAATGAACATCTCTTCACAACAGCCACATGAGTGAGCTTAGAAACTGACTCAGTCGAGCATCAGTGATTACAACCCAATGTGATACCTTGACTACAGCCTCCTGAGAGACCAAGCACCAGAAATACCTACCTAAGCCATTCCCAACTCCCAGTCCTCAGAAACTGTGAAACCACAAAGGTTTATCATTTCAAGCTGCTGCTGCTGCTGCTGCTGCTGCTGCTAAGTCGCTTCAGTCGTGTCCGATTCTGTGTGACTCCATAGACGGCAGCCCACCAGGCTCCCCCGTCCCTGGGATTCTCCAGGCAAGAACACTGGGGTGGGTTGCCATTTCCTTCTCCAATGCATGAAAGTGAAAAATGAAAGTGAAGTCGCTCAGTCATGCCCGACTCTTAGCGACCCCATGGACTGCAGCCTACCAGGCTCCTCCATCCATGGGATTTTCCAGGCAAGAGTACTGGAGTGGGGTGCCATCGCCTTCTTTGCATTTCAAGCTACCAACATGTTATTCAGCAATAGATATTGGATGACAACATCTCCTTGTACAAGACAGGCCAGTGCCTCTTTTTGTAAGTAAAGTTTTACTGGAATACAACCATACATTCATATCATCTAGGACTGTGTCTAGACTACAACAGTGTGGAGTTGTTGAGCCAGAGACTGTAGTATAAACTACTTATTATCTGTCCTTTATAGAAAAAAGTTTTCTGACACCTAGACTTACAGAAAAATGTGTTTCTCTTATCCTACCATTATTATTAACCATACCTTTTCTTTTTCAATGGTGTCCCAATCTGTATGAGAAATTATATAGTCATCTGATTGATCATCCAATTTGGAAGAGGCCTTTCTCCTTTCCCTAACATTCCTTCAGTAATTAATAGCTTAGAGTTGACAAATTATTTCACATATAATAATTATTTTAGTTTTTATTTGTGCTTTCATAATCCACTTCCCAGTCTAGATCATGAACTATGAGGGCTACTGTGTTTCACTCTACAAGGGTACTAAAATAGACATGTAGCAAACAAAATTTCAATTAATCTTTAATCCCTACTGACTCACACACACTAGACACCAAGAATCATTTGTTGAATTAACAAATTCTTAAGATCATAAGAGTTCTAATAGTTAAGTTACCCCTTACAGTGAACTTCACAGAGAAATAGTACTTTGAATACCATGTATGCCCCATAAAACTTGTTTGTGTAAATGAATAAACTAATGAATTCTCATAGGAAACTTTCTTGGCCACATTATTCAATCTTCCTCATTATGTTTTTTACAACACCATAGAAGATTATACTAACCAAATTCGTTAACTGAGATATTAGCTATGGGTTTTCCAGTAGTCATGTATGAATGTGAGAATTGGACCACAAAGAAGGCTGAGTGCTGAAGAATTGATGCTTTCAAATTGTGGTGCTGAATAAGACTCTAAGGAGTCCCTTGGACTGCAAGGAGATCAAACCAGTCGATCTTAAAGAAAATCAGCCCTGAATATTCATTGGAAAGACTAATACTGATGCTGAACCTTCAATACTTGGCCACCTAATGCAGAGAGTCAACTTATTGGAAAAGACCTTGATGCTGGGAAAGGTTGAAGGCAAGAGGAGAAGACTGAAGCCAAGGATGAGATGGTTAGAATCACTGACTCAAGGGACATGAATTTGAGCAAATTCTGGGAGATGGGGAAGGACAGGGAAGCCTGGAGTGCTATAGCCATGGGGTCACAAAGAGTTGGACATGACTTGGTGACTGAACAGCAATAACAAATCAAAAGCAACATGTTGCCATAGGGCAGAATTCCTTTTTAATTTCCTGGTGCATTTGAGTGGTTAATAGAAATATGATAACATTTCCTTGCCTAGGTATTTTCGTATGGCTAGTAGTAAATATTGGCCCATTTCTGAATAGAGGGCATGGATCTGATGACATCTGATGATCCAGGTGGCCCATTTGGAAAAGTTAGCTTGGACAAGAGGGTTCTCAGAATATGATCCATGAACAGAGGTCATCAACTTGATTCTATAGTGGCCACGAGTTCAAGGTCTAATTTGATATTAAAATATCTCAAATTTCCAAATGGAGGAGCTAGACTAGAGCTAAGAGACTACAAAAATCAGTACTTACTGGGACTAGAAATATGCTAGGGATTATCTCTCATGACACAATTATGTTTCTTAAATTCTAGCTTATGATCCGACTATCATTTTCACAGCTCCAAAGCCATTACCTATAGGTCTTAACATTCTATGAAAGGAAGAATTATGAGTACTTTTTAGGTCTTTAGCACTTGTCAGATTTTCAGACAGATCATTATAACCAATAAGATGTTCTGATTCCCTAAGAAAGAGAGCCTGTTCAGTCTCCTATGGAGTTTACTTTGACTAGGGGGCTTCTCCACACACCACAGTTAACTCAGAAATAAGACTAATTATTGTCTTAAAACCCTGCTTAGACATAACGTAAGGGTTCTAGATGCCTGAGGAGGCCCTTACATACATTTGGCAGGGAGTGAATTAAGAAGGAAATATAAACTCAAAATATTTGTTTCTGGCCAACATTTCAAGTTTTCATATGTAAGAACAGAGGTTATTCAGCAAACTTCAGGTGAGCCGAACCTAATACCAGCTCCTGCTACAGTATAGCATGTGGCCCAATTAATGGAGCTTCCATATCTCTAGGGAAATGGCTATGGTTGACCCCTCATGTGGCAATGAATGGACTAACTGATCTCCATTTAGCTCTTATTAAATTCTGGTACGGAGAAGGCAATGGCACCCCACTCCAGTACTCTTTTGCCTGGAAAATCCCATGGACGGAGGAGCCTGGTGGGCTGCAGTCCATGGGGTCGCTAGAGTCGGGCACGACTGAGCGACTTCACTTTCACTTTTCACTTTCATGCATTGGAGAAGGAAATGGCAACCCACTCCAGTGTTTTTGCCTGGAGAATCCCAAGGACAGGGGAGCCTGGTGGGCTACCGTCTATGGGGTCGCACAATATCGGACATGACTGAAGCGACTTAGCAGCAGCAGTAGCAGCAGCAAATCCTGGTAAATTAAGGAGCAAGTCACAAGGACATACTGTATAGCACATGGGGTATAGCCAATGTTTTATAGTAACTATAAATGAAGTATAACATTTAAAAAAATTAAGATGCAAGTTCACAATTAAAGGAAAACCAAAAATGGTCTCCATACTCCGGTTCTTTGCTTCCTCCACTCATCCCCCTCTTTCCCTTCACCATCCAACCCTCTTGATCTCCCTTGCCGTTTCTCCCTGCACACCACCCTGGCTTGGGTTAATGATTTACTCATTCTTCAAGGCAGAAGAATACTGCCTTCTCTGGAAAAATGATATGGCTTTCTCGGCCCATGCATCATTGGAATTTTCCCTTATTTCCCAACCTCTGCTGTGGAAACTGCAGTGAAGCATGGGCACACTGCTCTTTGTCCTTTTAAATTGGGATTTGCATGCTGTTCTCCATGCCAACTGCAAAGAGAAGAGCTACTTGGTCACCAAGCCAGCCGCCTGCCAGGGCATCCAGCCATGGACACCACAGACTCAGTCCATTCTAATTTCATGGGAGTCACGTTACCCAAAGTCACGGCAGTTCTGGGCTTTATTCTTATTCTAAACTTTACTTCACGTCTTATTTTTCTCAATATCCCTATTTTTCTCTTTCCCAGTCATCATGTATTCCACCAATGGTTGCATTATATGAAACTATTAAACCAGATAAGCACATGGCCACATAGATAAGGGAATCCAGTAAGGAATCTGTGGCTTCAAATCTTTCCTTCTCAGCCCCCAGATAGTTTTGAGACAATGGGGTGAAGTAGACCATGGAATGAAATGAAGACACTGAGGCAGATTCACCTTCATCTGCTACCTAGCAGCTTGAGTAGTTAGGTGCAGTTGGGAAAAGAATTAAAATTATTAAATTAAAAATAAAATAAAATAATTAAATTTAAAATAAAATACTTGATCCACTCAAATTAATTGCATAAAGATGCTGTGATAGTTCCCTAAGAAGTCTAAACACAGGATGGACCATGACTCCATAGGCCATTTTCACTCTGTGTTCTTTCCAAAGCTACATGTGATAGATTTTTTTTTCTATTATATTAAAATATATGGAAAAGAAGTAGACCAAACTATTGAACAAAAGAGTTAGATTTAGATGTAATTATAAAATGTATTTAACTAAAAGTATTATGCTCCACATGGAGTCAGTCTGAAAAACTGTTCTCCCAGTATTATACTGTGAATACCAATTGATGATGTCCCATTTTCATTATTAATGGTTAGGTCATTGAATAAATGGCAACTATTATTACAGTTGTTACCCTAAATCTTATACACGTTCGTGCAAGCTCAGTCATGTCTGACTCATTGTGACCCTGTGGACTGTAGCCTACCATGGGATTTTCCTGGCAAGAATATTGGAGTAGGTTGCCATGCCCTCCTCCAGGGGATCTTCCTGACCCAGGGATAGAACCTGTATCTTCTGTGTCTCCTGCATTGCAGGAAGGTTCTTTCCCACTGAATCACCAGGAAATCCCCTTATACTATGTGATAGTTGCTGATTCTCTGTTTACCTTGAGCCTCTGCTTAGCATACTCCCCCCTCTGATCTCTATTACCCAATTGAGTGCTTCCACATAAATGATTTTAGAATGATTACTCTGATGCAGGAGTTAACTGAGTTAATTTTTAGGTTAGGATGGAGAAAAACTAAAAATAGAAAGACAAGTCAGTTGATGCAGAAGTTCGGCTTTAGGGGGACCAAAGATGACTAGAGATAGCACTTAGCTGAGTGACTTCACTTCCACTTTTCACTTTCATGCATTGGAGAAGGAAATGGCAACCCACTCCAGTGTTCTTGCCTGGAGAATCCCAGGGACGGGGGAGCCTGGTGGGCTTCCGTCTATGGGGTCGCACAGAGTCAGACACGACTGAAGTGATTTAGCAGCAGCAGGGGCAGCATTACAATTATATTCATATGTGTTTGTTTCTCCCACCTGCACTCATTTGCAGACAAGAATCATATCCCTAGAGCCTGGTACTGTGTCTAAAACATAGTTGTTGTTCAGTCGCTAAGTTGCATCTGACTGTTTGTGACCCCATGGACTGTAGCCTGCCAGGCTCTTCTGTCCATGGAGTTCTCTCATCAAGACTACTGGAGTAGGTTTGCCATTTCCTTCTCCACTAAAACACAGTAGCCACCTAATAAACATTTGTTAGAAACAATGAATTAATGAATGAGTAGATGAATGAATAGAATGAATAAGATATAAAAGAGGCCGTTGTGACTTCTTAAAAAAACACACGACTATTTAGGCTCATTCCTTAGTCAAGTAGGGAAAAGTTAAAAATCCACATCTGAAGGGAAACAGGGCCATTTTACCATCTTGCTCATCATTACTCTCTTCCCCAAACTTTGGATGTCCTCCAGGTTGCTGGTGTTCCTCATAAAACCTGCTGCCCAGAACTGAGCCTAGGCTCCAGATAGAGCCTGATCAGGACTCAGAGCATCTCTTCCAGTCATCTGAACACTTTATCCCTTTTTAAGAGAGCCCCAAATTGTTGGCACACTTTTAATGGCCACATCACACTTTTGATTCATACAAAGCTTATGCTTACAATTATGTTCACATTGTAAGTTGGTGATGCCATCCAGCCATCTCATCCTCTGTCATCCCCTTATCCTCCTGCCCCCAATCCCTCGCAGCATCAGGGTCTTTTCCAATGAGTCAACTCTTTGCATGAGGTGGCCAAAGTACAGGAGTTTCAGCTTCAGCATCAGTCCTTCCAATGAACACCCAGGACTGATCTCCTTTAGAATTGGCTGGTTGGATCTCCTTGCAGTCCAAGGGCCTCTCAAGAGTCTTCTCCAACACCACAGTTCAAAAGCATCAATTCTTCGGCGCTCAGCTTTCTTCACAGTCCAACTCTCACATCCATACATGACCACAGGAAAAACCATAGCCTTGACTAGATGGACCTTTGTTGGCAAAGTAATGTCTCTGCTTTTCAATACGCTATCTAGGTTGGTCATAACTTTCCTTCCAAGGAATAAGCGTCTTTTAATTTCATGGCTGCAATCACCGTCTGCAGTGATTTTGGAGCCCAAAAAATTAAAGTCTGCCACAGTTTCCTCATCTATTTCCCATGAAGTGATGGGACCAGATACCATGATCTTCATTTTCTGAATGTTGAGCTTTAAGCCAACTTTTTCACTCTCCTCTTTC
This sequence comes from Bos grunniens, assembly GCF_055505025.1. Lineage (NCBI taxonomy): Eukaryota > Metazoa > Chordata > Mammalia > Artiodactyla > Bovidae > Bos > Bos grunniens. The sequence continues at coordinate 23,264,108 of NC_141180.1, forward strand.
ACTTTCTTCAAGAGGCTTTTTAGTTCCTCTTCACTTTCTGCCATAAGGGTGGTGTTATCTGCATATCTGAGGTTATTGATATTTCTCCTGGCAATCTTGATTCCAGCTTGTGCTTCTTCCAGCCCAGCGTTTCTCATAATGTACTCTGCATAGAAGTTAAATAAGCAAGGTGACAACATACAGCCTTGATGTACTCCTTTTCCTATTTGGAACCAGTCTGTTGTTCCATGTCCAGTTCTAACTGTTGCTTCCTGACCTGCATATAGGTTTCTCAAGAGGCAGGTCAGGTGGTCTGGTATTCCCATCTTTCAGAATTTTCCACAGTTTATTGTGATCCACACAGTCAAAGGCTTTGGCATAGTCAATAAGGCAGAAATAGATGTTTTTCTAGAACTCTCTTGCTTTTTCCATGATCCAGTGGATGTTGGCAATTTGGTCTCTGGTTCCTCTGCCTTTTCTAAAATCAGCTTGAACATCTGGAATTTCGCAGTTCACATATTGCTGAAGCCTGGCTTGGAGAATTTTGAGCATTACTTTACTAGCGTGTGAGATGACTGCAATTGTGCAGTAGTTTGAGCATTCTTTGGCATTGCCTTTCTTTGGGATTGGAATGAAAACTGACCTTTTCCAGTCCTGTGGCCACTGCTGAATTTTCCAAATGTGCTGGCATATTGAGTGCAGCACTTTCACAGCATCGTCTTCCAGTATTTGAAATAGCTCCACTGGAATTCCATCACCTCCACTAGCTTTGTTCATAGTGATGCTTTCTAAGGACCACTTGACTTCACATTCCAAGATGTCTGGCTCTAGGTGAGTGATCACACCATCGTGATTATCTGGGTCATGAAGCTCTTTAAGAAATTATGCATGTCAGGAGTCTCCAAGAAGTAAAGATGAAAAACCAGCTTGCTCTACCCAGAGTGTTGGCACCAGTTGAGTGATGTTGCCTTGGAACCCTGAGGCGCCCTCCCTGTCATCCTGTTTTTTGGCCACAGTTGCTTAAATTCAAAGCTGGCCAGAAACCTATGATTTCTAGCCTGATGTGTAGAGATGAGTTAGGCCAAGTCACTGTTGATTATCTGCAGAATTTGAGCAACAATTTGCAAGAGGCTGAGGCAATTAGCAATTGGATATGAATCATAAGACTCAATGAGATAAAGCAGGAGCCACAGAAAGCTGAGTTGTTTTAAACCAAAGCCATATGAGAATAGGAACTACGAGTAATCCAGCAAACTAGGACCAAGGTGTGAATGGTGCAGATGCACTAAGATGCAGAGAACCTTGCAGAGAAACGAAGCACAAAACCTGCCTTAGTCCCTAGCAGCCTTGTAGCTCCAGTCCATTTGTAATTGTACAAAAAATCCTTTTTTTTTTTTAAGCTAACGAGTGAATTTCTGTTTTTTACCACCACAAAAGCTAAATGTTTGGTAGGAACTTGGCTAATCTCTGACATCACCTCAAAGAGGCCATTACCCACTGAAGGGCTCTGCACCCCTTTCGGAGAAGGCAATGGCACCCCACTCCAGTACTCTTGCCTGAAAAATCCCATGGGCGGAGGAGCCTGGTAGGCTGCAGTCCAGGGGGTCGATAGGAGTCGGACACAACTAAGCAACTTCACTTTCACTTTTCACTTTCATGCATTGGAGAAGGAAATGGCAATACACTCCAGTGTTCTTGCCTGGAGAATCCCAGGGACTGGGGAGACTGGTGGGCTGCCGTCTATGGGGTCACACATAGTCAGACACGACTGAAGTGACTTAGCAGCAGCAGCAGCAGCAGCACCCCTTTGCGGAGTCTGCTCTTTCTCTCATTCACTGTCTCTCCAGCTAATGAGGATGCATCTTACTTCCTGGCTACTTTAATTGACTATTTCTCTGATTATAAACTTTACTCCATGTTTCATAGTTTCAGAGCCATCTGGGAGTTTAGTCACTCAAATAATGAGACAATGAGTAAAATGGCTTCCCAGGGGTCTTTCCTGGTGGCTCAGTTGTGAAGAATCCACCTGCCAATGCAGGAGACATGGGTTCAATGTCTTGTCTGGGAAGACTGCATATGCTGCAGGCTAACTAAGCCTGTGTACCACAACTACTGAGCCTGTGCTCTAGAGCCCGGGAGCCAGACTATTGAAGCGCACACATTCTAGGGCCCGTAAGCTACAACTACTGAGCCCATGTGCTACAACTACTGAATCCACATGCCTAGAGCCTGTGCTCTGCAACAAGAGAGGCCACTGCAATGAGAAGTCTGTGCATTGCAACCAGGGAAAAGCCCTTGAACACCAGCAAAGACATGGTGCAACCAAAAATAAAATAAATAAGCAAAATTGTTTTTAAAATGGCTTACAGCCTTTCCCTCAGCTAATACATTAACTTTTCATGGGTATCTTTAGTTATTTCACTTACATCTGAATATGGCAATCCTACCACAGTAAGGGAGCCAGCAGGAAGGATGGCTAGAATATAGATTCTGAATACCCGTCTTCCTTCAATACAGAGTAGCATACTCTACCCTTCCCAAACCCTTGCCCAACACTGTCATTTCCCCCATGTCACTGATTTTGCATTCATATATATGTCAATTCATTTAAAAAATATCAATTGAGTGCTTCCTATGTTACAACAACTATGAATAAACAGCCTAAAGTTTTGTACAAGAGACAAATAACAATGGACAATGATAATGCATGAATGCATGCACACTAAGTCCCTTCAGTCGTGTCCAATCTTTGCCATCCTATGGACCATATTTTGCTGGGCTCCTCTGTCCATGGGATTCTCCAGGCAAGAATATGGCAGTGGCTTGCCATTTCCTTCTCCAGGATCTTTCTGACCAAGGGATTGAGCCTGAGTCTCTTAAGTCTCCTGTACTGGCAGGTGGGTTTTTACCACTAGTGCCACCTGGGAAGCTTACATAATTATAACATTGTGTGTTAAGTACATACTCAAGAAGTTGGCAAACTTTCTCTGTAAAAGGCCAAATAGCAAATATTTCAGGTTTTGTGGGCCACACAGTTTCTGTTGTAACTACACAACTCTGCCACATGAAAGCAGTGATAGACAACATGTGAATAAATGCATGTGACTTCATTCTGATAAAAATTAATTTACAAAAACAGGTCCTTAGTTAAATTTAGTCCACAGGACATAGTTTGCCAACCACTATATGAGGATAAGAATATTCGTTTATTCAACAGTTATTTCTTGAACACTCATAGCATTTGTTTTTCTAAGTGCTAGGGTAAATAATAACTCAAATATACAAAAACTCCCTCTCTAATGGAACTTGCATTCTAATAGAGAATATGGATATTAAGCAAAAATTTAAAATATGTAGCCTGTTAGTGTCAGATTCTAAAAAGAAAAATAAAACAGAGAAGAAATCACGAAGAGTTAGAGGAATTGGGATTTTAAGTGAGGTCACCAGGAAAGGCTTCACTAGAAGGTGACTTTGAAAAAAAGCCTGGAAGGAAGTGGGAACACAAGCCATGTAGGAATCTGGAGGATGAACATTCCAGCAGAATGAAAAGTCACTGAGAAGTTTATGCAGCAGGAGTGTGTCTGTTAAGCCAAGGGACAATGAGAAGGCCACTATGGCTGGAATGGAGCACACAAGGGAAGCCTGGTGGGAGATGAGGCCACAGAGTAACTGGTACCAGACCAGTGAGGGCCCGGTCGGTCACTGCACTGCTGTTGGCCTTGACTCTGAGTGAGCTGGGAAGCTGCTGCAGAATCCGGGCAGAAGAATGACTGGACTGAACTGTAGTCTACTAGGGTTACTCTGGCTGCTATGTTAAAAACAGACCCGGGCGGGGCAGAGGTGGTGTGCAAGAGCAAAAGTGGGGAGACCTCTTAGGAGGCTATTGTAATAACACAGGTGAGAGACAATGGGACTAGAGCAAAGTGATGGCAATAGGGGATGAAGAGTGGTACGAATGAAATGTGTGTGTGTCTGTTAGTCACTCAGTCGTGTCCAACTCTTTGAGACCCTATGGACTGTAACCCACCAGGCTCCTCTGTCCATGGGGTTTCCCAGGCAAGAATATTAGAGCAGGTTGCCGTTTCCTTTTCCAGGGGATCTTCCCAACCCATGTCTCCTGTGTCTCCTGCATTGCAGGCAAATTCTTTACCCACTGAGCCATTGGAGAAGCCCATCTGAACGAGGGATCAAATGAGATAAAATGGCAACCCACTCCAGTATTCTTGCCTGGAGAATCCCATGGACAGAGGAACCTGGAAGGCCATAGTCCATGGGCTCACAAAAGTCAGGCATGACTTAGCGACCAAACCAACCTCTATTTGAGGACAGAGGACTATTCCTAGGAAAGAGGGAATGACATGGGAACTGGACTTAAAAATAGGAATTAGCCAAGCATCAAGAGAAGAGAATCAGGTCTACTGCTGCAGATAGAGCTCCTGATGAGAAGTGAGAGATACGTGAGGGTTCAGAAAATAAGTGAGTCAGCATCTTCCTCCTGAGGGTGAAACAAATCTTCAGAAAAACCCATGATGGCCAAACTACATATTCCATCCACTCCCCAACCTACTTCTCTGCGACTTCCATTCAGTCACTAAAGTAAAATGCAAACAGAGTTCCTAGAGGGGGAAAAAAAGGAAAACATGTGTAAGTGTGCAGCTGTCTTTCAGATTCCTAGGCTTAAATTCTAAGAAAAGATCCCTAAGTGAAATCCTCTGAGACAGACTGGCATCCGGCCAGGGTACTAGGGCCAGAACCCCAGCTCCTAGGAAAATACCCAAGTATCTTGAACAACTGAATGTGTTTGGAGACCAGGGTCTCTCCTAAAATTTTTCTAAGAGGAAATATTTTTAACCCAGACATACCACAAGGCTCTCTCACAAGTCGGCCTATTTGGCTAGAAAATAGCCCCGAAAAGGAGAAAAACAACCTCTCCCCACTCACCTGGGGAGAGAGATTCACTGAGCCAGCTAAGTGAACAGAAAAATTGTGGATATGATTTACTCCATAAAATAGTACCTATTGAAACTATGGAGAAATTGGCCTGTAGGAAAGCAACTGAGAGACATTTCTATTTGTTAGTACACTTTCTGAGCTTACCTGCAAGTTATTCTCCTATTCCTTCCCTTCTATTCCCTTTGCCAGGTAAAGTGCGTATGAGAAGGTGAGATTTGTTTCTTTAAAGTTTGTGTGGCCTCTGCATATTGCAGTAGAGAGGTTCAGAGGTTTTCTTGCTGTTTAGTTTTAAAGTTTCTCCTTCATTTATTTTCTCTCTGCCCTCTTCTACCCCCTTACACTTATTTTCCCCATCCATGTTTTTTTTGGCTACAGGGAACTTTGAATCCCAACTTCAAAAGAAACCTATAATGAAGCCTGGCTGATGTTTAACAGATCTGCCTCTGTAGGGGCCCAGTCCAGCCGTTCCTTTGGCTCAACAGCCACAGAAGGTGAGTGAGCAAAGCACAGCTAAACCAGAGCACCCAGCTCTGTGCAGCACCCATTTCTCCACCTGTTCCCTTGGATGTCATGTGCATCTGCCCTCCTGTCCTGAGATACACATCCAAGAGCATGCAACTGCAGGCACCGCTCTCTGGCACGCTCCTTTAGGGCACCTCCCAGTCCACCCTCTTGAGGACCTGTTTAGAGGGAAGTGGACCATGCTCTGGGGCTTCCCCAGTGGTACTAGTGGTAAAGAACCTGTTTGTAAATGCAGGAGACACAAAAGACGTGGGCTTGATCCCTGGGTTGGGAAGGTACCCTGGAGGAGGGCATGGCAACCCACTCTAGTATTCTTGCCTGGAGAATTCCCATGGACAGAGGAGATAGGTGGGCTACAGGTTATGGACTTGCAAAAGAATAAGACATGATTAAAGCAACTTAGCACAAACGCAAGTCTGGACCATGCTCTAGCACTGCTATATACAATAGTCTTTCTGCCCTCAAGCTCCTCACCATCAAAACTCAGGCAATGAGGCAGAGGAGAGACAATGAGGCACCAAGACACAGAGACCTCAGCCCACCACAGGCAGTAAACAAATGCATGCCATCGTCATCCCATTGTCTGCTTCAGAGCATAGTGACACTAGGTGGCTAATGACTCGCTTAAACTATGCTCAGTCATTTATTTTTACTTGGTGATTGTCCTCCTCCACATGATAATAGAGTGATGAAATCTGACAGAAACCAAAGCAAAGAGGTAAACGCGATGTTCTAGATTTGGTTGGATACTAAACTCATGTGAAAAGGGGAGGGAGAATGAGGGATGGAAAGTAGATTCAGCAACAAAGCACCCTTCATCTCTGGGACATAATTTTAGAGAGAAAAACAACAAAAATAAATCATGACCAAAAAAGAAGCTGCAGACCGCAAAGGTCAGGAAAGCTGGGTTTCCCTTAGGGCATAGACATTCCCTTCGCTTGGCTTTCTAAGATGCATCATAGGGAGTAGCCAACGACATTTGGGATTTTACTAAAGAGGACTTTCAAGCCCTCTTTCCCACAGCAATTGTAGACCCTCTCTTAGGGTAGCTACGATGTAGAAATAGACATCTGGCCTATGTAGCCTTCACTTTCCACAAGCCAAGTTTCTCTATCTTGGTAATTCTGCTCAACTGGCTGGGTAATGTTATCTATAATTCATATCTCCTTCTGACCAGTCCCAAGTCTGATAAATACTCTGCCTTTGATAGGTGCATCTGGGTTACAGATGTTTGGTGTGGGAGTCCTCAGACTCCCTCCTCATCTCAGAGCCTTTGGGAGAGGAACTCCTTTGGGCTACATTTCTGGTTTCTTGCTGTGGGTGGGGGAAGAGGGAACACTAAGTAGGATTGGAAAAATGAAGAGGATTGTTCATAGAGCCATCACTGTGCTTGCATGTTAGTGATCTGTCTGTAGATGTGTCCCCCACTTTCCAACCAACGCTGTGAGTTCCTGAACAGAGGGATTCTGTGCCTGACACACTCTGCTCCTCAAAAAATGTCTGATAAAACATTTGTAGAAGTTGGGTTCTTCAGAGTCACAGAATAAAGGGACTGTGAACTTGAGCACTGTGATTTAATTGTAACAATACAGATGCTATGCCATGCCTTGCCGTGTGGTACCTGAATGCTTAGTCGTGTCTGACTCTCTGAGACGCTTTAAACGATAGCCCACCAGGTTCCTCTGTCCATGGGGTTTTTCCAGGCAAGAATACTGGAGCAGTTTGCCATTTCCTTCTCCAGAGAATCTTCGCAACCCAAGAATCAAATCTATGTCTCCCGTGTCTCCTGCACTGAAGGTGAATTTTTACATGCTGAGCCATCAGGGAAGCTCCATAGAGATGCTGCTGCTGCTGCTGCTGCTGCTGCTGCTAAGTCACTTCAGTCGTGTCCAACTCTGTGTGACCCCATAGATGGCAGCCCACCAGGCTCCGCCGTCCCTGGGATTCTCCAGGCAAGAATGCTGGAGTGGGTTGCCATTTCCTTCTCCAATGCATGAAAGTGAAAAGTGAAAGTGAAGTCGCTCAGTCGTGTCCAACTCTTCACAACCCCATGGACTACAGCCTACCAGGCTCCTCCGTCCATGGGATTTTCCAAGCAAGAGTACTGGAGTTGGGTGCCATTGCCTTCTCCGAATAGAGATGCTAGATACTGGTAATTTAGTTCAGAGACAACCACTAACTCCACTAAGTCATAGGCCCTCATAGAAATCCAGAGATCTACATCTCTGTGAATCCAAAGTCCTTTCAAACAATCTAAGCAATGGCACAGAAAAGCAGTCTACACTCTATGTTCTGCTTTTAGTGGGTCAGACTGGATTTAAACCTGGGTATTTAGATAAAATTATTAAACCCCTCCACTAAGATATGAGCACTTATTCTATGTATTCTTTATATTTGTCCCTTTGCTTGTCTTACTGTGTCTGGCACATCAGAGAAACTTGATAAATAATTGTTTTTCAAAATATGGTTCCTGCCAATAAGAGTTATGAAAAACATTCAATGTTTTTAATAATAAAAATTTAACACAAGAAATACAAAGCAGAGAAAGTGGAGTAGAATAAAAGGTCTGTACATGAAATAAGTATAAGGGAACTGAGAAAAAAAAACCCACTGTCTTCAGGATTCTCCCCCTAAAAGAAGAAATTCACAATTAAGTATCCTTTTTTAAATCATAATAATAGGGCTATAAAAGTGTGTTTCTTATTGTGAATAAGCACTATGCACTTGAGAAAATCCACCAGCATGAAAGACAGATCAGAATTAAGAGGGGAAAAAAAGGAAAAATAAAAGTTGACTACAGATGAATCAAATATACGGCACCAGGAAAAAAATTCAGAATTCATCTTACTTTTAGCCTCAGAAAATGGCTGCACCCTTAAAAACAGACTAATATAGAAAAATCAGAGTAAAGTCTTAAATATATGATTGCTAAGATTAAAAAAAAATTCAGCAGAAGATTTAGAAGATAAACTCAAGGAAATCTCCAAAAAATAGAACTAAATAACAATGAGATAGAACATATGAGAGAAAAAGGACAGAATAAATTCAGATCATCCTCAGAAGGTTCAGAGGGGAAAAAGAGATCAGAGAATTAAGAAATATCAACCTAATAATTTCAGAAAATTTGCTAGAGATAAGGATGGCATCACTCAGTGGACATGAGATTGAACAAGCCTCGGAGATGGTGAAGGACAGGGAAGCCTGGCATGCTGCAGTCCGTGGGGCCTCAAAGAGTCGGACACGACTGAGTACTTAACAACTGATCAACAACAACGACGACAACAAGAGGCATGTGTCCAAACTGAAAGAATCATTGAATATCAACAAAAGAAGAATGAAAGGCCAACCCTTCCAAAAATTATCATAAAATCCCTAAAGTAACATGGCTAAAAATCCAAAATGATTTTTAATAGGAAAAAAATTCACCTCTAAAACACATAATTATTAGAATAGAAGCTAGAGACAATTAATGAATTTCTTCAAAAATTTAAGAGAAAATATTTCCCAACTCAAATTTTACACCAGGACAAACTATCCGTTTTGGGTAAAGGCAAAATAAAAGCATTTTGAGAAATGCTTTTCTGGAAAAGTTATCTAAAACATCCTTTCTTAGAAAGTTACTTAAGGAGGTTTTCCAGGAAAAAATTAAGCTTTAAATTAAGAGATATTCATGCAATTCAGGACACAGTGACTCCAATCCTCCCAAAAAATCAGTGATGAGAAATTTCAGGATAACAACTGTGCAGCAGAACTAAATATAACTGGTGAAGTCGGAAGAGGAGAGAAAAGTGGAATGAACTGGAAGGGAGAGCTCCAGAGGAGTGTTAAAAAAATTAAAAGACACTTTCTATAGATCTATTTATCTATTCTATAGATATGATAAAGCATTTGAAAATGAAGACATCAAAAAGGAAGGAAGATAGAAGGGAAGGAGGAAATAGAGACTCAAGGGATAGGGTCCATGTGTATGCGGAAGTGGAAGAGCTATGCCAGAAAGAAAGCATAGTAATAGAACAGAACCTTGTTCTGCAACCAAAGAAAAATATTTTATAGTCACAATATTATAAATATATATAACTGAGTCAACTACAAACAGTAAAATTAAAACATTAATTTTAAAATATATTAAAAAATGCAGATGCAATGTGGGAGTAAAGTAAAACTCTCATCGTTATAATAAAAGCAAGTCATAATATTTAAAACTAATGTTTAAACATAACGTTTAAAATGGATGAAAATAAGTTGATCCAGTGGTTCGGACTCTGCACTTTCACTGCCAAAGGCGTTGGTTTGATTCCTGGTCAGGGAACTAATGCAAGCCATGTGCATGTTCCCTGCCAAAATTTTTTTTAAAATAAAATAGATGAATCAAGTAATATAAATATAATGTTTGGATATTACCAAAAAGGCAAGTAAAATAATTAAAGATAGGAGTAAGGCTAGAGAGTAGAGAAGGACGAGGAAGAGTTAGGCAGAGGATTGCCATTCCTTATTTTTTGGTACAGTTGTCTGCAGTACATTTGATATTTTAACCAGGGACATTTATTTGGGCTTCCCTGTGGCTCAGTGGTAAAGAATCTGACTGCCAATGCAGGAGACTCAGGTTTGATCCCTGGGTCAGGAACATCCCCTGGAGAAGGAAATGGCAAGCATTCTAGTATTCTTGCCTAGGAAACCCCATGGACAGTGGAACCAGGTGGGCTATAGTCCATGGGGTCACAAGAGAGTCAGATACAACTTAACAACTAAACAACAACAACCAAAAAAGTATGAATAGTTCCTTTTATTCCGTAAAGCAAGTTTTGCATCTAAGGGTAAGAAAGTTTGAAACACATCTGGGTCCACAGATAGAAAAGGATAAGTTACCATGGCAACTCTGAAGGAGTAAGGTGAATAAGTTATAAACCCCTGGGTACGAGCAGTGGCAGTAAGGATTCAGAGATAAGGGCCCACTCTAAGGAGAAAGATGCGTAGGTACCATGAAAGACATCTCTGTCAGTCAAGGCAGTGTGTTGTTATAATGAGCTAGTAGACAAATGAGAACAAGCCAGATTTGCCTGGAGAGTTCTCTGGAGATCCTGAGTTGGCAAACACTGTTGCTAGTGAGGTTTAGCTTCTGCTTAAGGTTATCAAAATCTAAAAACCAAACCCAAACAGAATCTTTCTTATGCAAATATTTCTGGTAATATGATCAGTTCCCTGGGTATTATTATGTAAACAAAGGCTTCCCATCTGTCAGTTCTAATAATGATAATAACTAATGTTAGTTTAGAACTATTTTTGTACTAGGAAAACTTTAGAGTTACCAAGCACTTTCCTGTACCTTGCTTCCCTGGTGGCTCAGATGGTAAAGAATTTGCCTGCAATGCAGGAGATCCAAGTTCAATGGGTCAGGGAGATCCCCTGGAGAAGGGAATGGCTACCCACTCCAATATTCTTGCCTGGAGAATTCCATGAATGGGCTACAGTTGTAAAGAGTCAGACACGACTGAGTGACTAACACATTTCCTGTACCTTATTTCATTTGCTTCACAAAATAACCCAAAGATATAGGTAACACCAAGTATTACTGCAACCCTTGTTTTACAGACAAGACATCTGGGTTTCCAAAAGTGACTTGTACAATTTACATAGCTGGTTAAGTAACAAGGGCTCTGGAATTCAACTCCGTTCCCTCTTTGCAAATCTTACCGTTTTGACATCACATGTCTGAGATATAGGAGAATCTATTAATTGGTTCTAACCACCCACACACAGGGGCATCAAGAGGACAGCCCACACACAAGACCACGAATTACCACACAAATCGTGTCCAAAAAATTCAAAGGCAGCCATTCAGGTATTGGGTGGAAACTGATATCCAATCCTCCCACCTCCCACCAACACAACACCCTAGCTCAGGTGTGAGGCATTTTATATTTCATACAAAGGTACAAGTTATAAGTAGGGAACCCTTGTCCATATGCACAAATCAACAAGTTTACCACCATCTCTATCCTTTCTTAACTCCCTCTAATAGTCCTCAACCCTGGCATCAACCATCAAGCAGAAATCCTCCTATTGGCTTCTGTCTCACAACAGATGACACATCAGATTCATTTATTCATTAAAATAAACATAAAATAGACAACTATGTTTCAGCTGCTGCTCTAGGCACTGGGAATGTAACAAGAACTGATATTCCAGGCCAGGAAAAGACAAATAAGCAAGTGCACAAGAAAAACACCAGAGGTGAGAAGTGTTATGGAGATAATTTAAATTAGTTGACATAATAGAGATTGACTAATCAACTTAGATTGGGTGATCAGGAAAGGTCTTGCCAGGAGGTGACATTTAAATAGATTTTGGAATGACAAGAGAAAACTCACCAAGGGAAGATTAAGGAAAAGAAGATTCCAAGGTGAAACAGCTAGTGCAAAGCTCTGGGGCAGGGACAAGCTTAATGTGTGCCATGGAACAGACTAGAGTCTGCAAGGCTGTGTAGTGTGGGTGTGGAGAACCAGGCTGGGGTGGGAGAGAGGCTGGAGAGGTAGACAGGGGTCGGGTTGTGATCCAGGAGACAGGAGTGGGGCTCGGGTTTCATTCTAAGTGTAGTAGGAAAACATGTAAGGAGGCAAGTGACCGGATCTGATGCACCTTTCCAGTGGGATTGTTCCAAATACTGTGTGGAGAATGAAACTTAATGGAGCAAAAGAGGAAGCCTGCAATTGTGCTTAGATGTGAAACATCTTAGGTTCATAAAGCTGCTGAACTGCTCAGTCCACGTCACAGACTAAGCACACATGGGGCCTCCTCATGAATTTGCACTACTTTGCTGGAAACCAAAGACTGTGAAAAGAATGGAAGTGAAAGTGTTAGTCGATCAGTCATGTCCGACTCTTTGCAATACTATGGACTGTAGCCTGTCCATGCAGTTCTCCAGGCAAGAGTACTGGAGTGGGTTGCCATTTCCTCCTCCAGCGAGTCTTCCCAACCCAGGGATCAAACCTGGGTCTCCTGGCTCCTGTATGAGTGCTGTCTATCAATGTATACCCCGTTTGTTCTCTGCAAAGATGCCCTGGCTTCCTTGGACAGATAAAGTCATTCAGCTTCCCTGTATCTCAAGCACCTGGTGCATGTGCGGCTCACACCACATCCACAGTTGTGTGCTTCAAAGAAACTGAGTTTGTAAGGGTCGTGTTTTCATCTTAGTCATCCGTGTGTCCCTAATTACCCAGCACAGCATCTAGTACTTGATGAAAGCTCACCGATATCTGGTGGAGTAGATAATTGTTCTATTTGGAGGTTGCGTGAACACTCTTTTGTTTCCAGAAGCCAAAAAGATAAAACGACGTCAGGAATGCACCCTCCAAGCAGGATACCCCCTGGCCCCGGTCCCTTACCTCCTGGGTGAGTCAGGGTCAAAGCAGGTCTTGCGCACCTCGGCCACGTCTGGGTCACAGCAGTCGCCCTCGTCAAAGTCGTTCAGCATGTTGTTGCACCCCACATGGCAGCGCCCGTCCTTGCGATTCCAGGGGTAGCACCGGCCCCGCAGGCGGCAGTCACCCCCATCATAGCCCGTGAGTGGGTGCTCGCACTCGGGGTCACAGTGGTCGTTGCCAATTTTGCTGGGCTCACAGTTCAGCAGCACGATGCGGTGGCGCAGGGTGGAGTTTTGGACGCGGTGGACGCTCAGCTGCCAGCTGATGTTGTAGCGGCTGAAGGCGTCATTGAGCACCTCGTGCTGCCGACGGATCTGCTCCTCACTCACCGTGGGGTTCAGACCCTCGTCGTCATAGATGTTCACCAGCCGGTAGCGGATCACCTTCTCTCCCCGGAGGGGCCAGTGCCCATTGTACTGAGAGATCAATTCCACATTGTCACATGCTGTCTGCCCACAGAGCGGGGGCTGCAGAGGGGACAGAATCTCAGGCTCTGACTCAAAGCCCTGGAGAACCTCAAGCCGTGGGTACTTCCCATCTCTAAAGGGGACCCACTGTTCTTCCAGGGGCTCAAAACTGGCGGTCAGTAGCAGGGTGGTCAAATCCTCCACCTCCATTGGCTGCTGAGGACTGTGCTGAAGGTGGCTTTGTGAGCGGGCTGTCGACCAGAAGACCAGGATGCCCAGGTGTCCACGGAAAGAGTGCCCGTCTTCTGAGCTGTCCCCCCCAAGGAGGAGAGAGCGACAAGATGCCATGAAGGGGCTGTTCAGGGGACCAGACTGATCTGGACTACTAGCCACCTGAGTGCCATCCACATACAAGGCCATGCGCTGTCCATCGTAAGTGGCTGCCACGTGGGTCCACTTGCCCGGTTGGTAGCGACTGTGGCCCATCACAGTGGTGGCTTTCTTCACTCGGTCGGTGCGAAGAGAGAAGAAGAAGCGAGCATCTCGCCTTCCCACATCCTTCCCTGAGCGGATCCCCAGGGCCCAGCCCTTGTCACTGATAGCGTGGGAGCAGTTATCAAACACACCTGGGAAAGAAGGAAGAGTCGAGGGAGAAATACCAGATGCAAAAGGGATGGAGAAAGGGAGAAGAAAACCCGTATAAATAGCAAGAATGTAGGTTTTTAATGGGAAAAAAAAATTGATACAGAGTCCCCACCTAAGATGCTTGTCCAGTACCCCATATTAGATGTTCTGGCAACAACTTTCCCCAAAGGAATTTAATTTGAGATTCCATCCAATTTAACGCATTCCAGTATTTTTAAATAATCAAAATGGAAGCTGGAAGGGGATTTGTCACAGTGCAAGTGACAAATATCCTCACTACTTTGTCACAAACATTTCTCATGCTGACTTCGTATCCATGCCTTCTTCTCTTTCCACTTCCTTAGAATTCACAAGGGCCATTGTAGTTTTTACAAAATATAGTAATCTACCCCCCAAAAAAGATTTTTTTTCTATTGAATATTGAAATGACGAATCCTGTGGGGAAAATAAGAAGACTGTAACATCCTAGACATGTTATTCCCTCTGATGCCTAAGGGCAAGAACGCCCATCTGAAGTGAACAGGTGTTCCCCTAAGTAAGCAAAGGAGTATTGCCCCATGGTCCTAGACTATAAAAACCTAGTCAAACTATAAGAATGATTGTTCTTATGACCCATAATGCCTACCACAGTGCAGAAGTGGAATCTTTCCAGATAAATGAAGCTCCTTACCACATGCTGCCTTAGCATCATATTCATTGCAGGCCCAGGACTATGAAGTCCCATAAACAAAGCAGAGAATTCCTGTAGATAACTATATCACTAAGAATTTGGCAGCAGGAAGGAGTAGTCATATGTGACAGATGAAAGAGGAAGCCTCAGACAATATGGAGGCCTCGAATGTTCCTGGCAAAGCCATCTGCAGTTATGAGTTCACCACCTCCTCCCAGTACCTCTTCCTGTACATAGGCAGAGTCTATGTAGTTAAACAGTCTTGTAATTTACGTAGAGGTAGTACATTCACACAGGAAATGCTTAGTAAATACTGCTTTAAGAATGAATGGATAATGGAAAAGTTGACTGGCCTTTAGATAGACACAGGAAGCTAACAAGAGTCATTCTTCCCCAGCCCCCGACACACCCCCCAGGCAAGAATTTTACTTATTCCTCTCAACTTCTACGTAATGCACTCAAATGGTACTCTCCTATGGAGAGTCTGAATTTTAAAGCCATGAGTTGCCCCATTCTAATCGCAGGCAAGTATCAAAAGTAGCTATGCTTTCATAAAAGGATAGATTATCTTCTCTTCTGTCTCTGCTGCTGCTGCTGCTAAGTCGCTTCAGTCATGTCCGACTCTGTGTGACCCCATAGATGGCAGCCCACCAGGCCCTGCTGTCCCTGGGATTCTCCAGGCAAGAACACTGGAGTGGGTTGCCATTTCCTCCTCCAATGCATGAAAGTGAAAAGTTAAAGTGAAGTCGCTCAGTCGTGTCTGACTCTTAGCGACCCCATGGACTGCAGCCTACCAGGCTCCTTCATCCATGGGATTTTCCAGGCAAGAGTACTGGAGTGGGGTGCCATTGCCTTTTCCCCTTCTGTCTCTAGTATAAATCAATAACTTGTGTTTTAAAAAAATAAATGTTCTTTTTAACAAAGGCAACTCCTCCCCAATCTAGTAATTCTACCAATTATACTTGCAAGTGAACACTAGGAGTAATAAAACGGTGATATTCTGGTTTTGTATTGAGAAAGTCAATTCCTAGGCAGGTTGATAAGAAGTCTAGAGGTCCCTGAGGAGAGAGAGGTCTGGGGTTCTTGAGGAGGAGGAAAAGACAAACTTTTTTTTTTTCCTCTACATTCATTTGTCTTAGTCACATAATTTTTTTTTTTTTAAGCCTGAAACTGATGATTACACAACAAAAAACTCAGTTTAAACTCTGTACTGCTGCTGAGGCTGCTAAGTCGCTTCAATCATGTCTGACTCTGTGCGACCCCATAGACGGCAGCCCACCAGGCTCCCTCGTCCCTGGGATTCTCCAGGCAAGAACACTGGAGTGGGTTGCTATTTCCTTCTCCAATGTATGAAAGTGAAAAGTGAAAGTGAAGTCGCTCAGTCGTGTCCGACTCTAGTGACCCCATGGACTGCAGCCCAACAGGGTCCTCCGTCCATGGGATTTTCCAGGCAAAAGTACTGGAGTGGGGTGCCATTGCCTTCTCCTGTACTGCTGCTGCTAAGTCACTTTAGTGTGTCCGACTCTTTGCAACCCCATGAATCGCAGCACGCCAGGCCTCCCTGTCCATCACCAACTCCCGAAGTTCACTCAAATTCCCATTCCTATTTGGAACCAGTCTATTGTTTCATGTCCAGTTCTAATTATTGCTTCCTGACCTTCTTGAGAAACCTGATAGAATGTATATTATGGGAGTGGGTTTGGTAGGATCTTTCTATTACTAAGTTCTAAGCCTATTATCCTAAAATGTAAATTGTGGGAGTGGGTCTGGTAAAATTTTCACAAACTTGGGACATTCTTTTGATTTACTGTAATAATTAATTAAAAAGTATATAACTCCATAGCTAACTCTAGTGAGGGGGGTATTCTCTGTCCCTCTTCTGATGTCTGTGTCAGATGATTTCTCTGTCCCTTTTATGTCCCCGTGCCAGGCTGCGACAGCACAGGAGCGGCCAAGAGGAGCTACCCCACGTCCGAGGTCAGGGGCAGTGGCCAAGAGGAGCAACCCCACCTCCAAGGAGCAGCGGCTGCAAGCAGGAGAGCCGAGAGGAGCTACTCCATGTTCAAGGTCGGGAGGGGCAACTTGTCCAAGATAAGGAGCAGCATCTGTGCTTTGCTGGAGCAGCCGTGAAGAAGCACCCCAGGTCCAAGGTAAGAGAAACCCAAGTAAGATAGTAGTTACTGTGCGAGGGCATCAGAGGGCAGACACACTGAAACCATACTCACAGAAAACTAGCCAATCTGATCACATGGACCACAGCCTTGTCTAACTCAATGAAACTAGCCATGCTGTGGGGCCACCCAAAATGGAAGGGTCATGGTGGAGAGGTCTGACAGAATGTGGTCCACTGGAGAAGGGAATGGCAAACCACTTCAGTATTCTTGCCTTGAGAACCCCATGAACAGTATGAAAGGGCAAAATGATAGGATACTGAAAGAGGAACTCCTGAGGTCAGTAAGTGCCCAATATGCTACTGGAGATCAGTGGAGAAATAGCTCCAGAAAGAATGAAGGGATGGAGCCAAAGCAAAAACAATACCAAGTTGTGGATGTGACTGGTGATAGAAGCAAGGTCCGATGCTGTAAAGAGCAATATTGCATAGGAACCTGGAACGTTAGGTCCATGAATCAAGGCAAATTGGAAGTGGTCAAACAGGAAATGGCAAGAGTGAATGTTGACATTCTAGGAATCAGCGAACTAAGATGGACTGGAATAGGTGAATTAACTCATATGACCATTATATCTACTACTGTGGGCAGAAATTCCTTAGAAGAAATGGAGTAGCCATCATGGTCAACAAGAGAGTCCAAAATGCAGTACTTGGATGCAATCTCAAAAACGACAGAATGATTTCTGTTCATTTCCAAGGCAAACCATTCAATATCACAGTGACCCAAGCCTATTCCCCAACCAGAAATGCTGAAGAAGCTGAAATTGAATGGTTCTATGAAGACCTACAAGACCTTTTAGAACTAAAACCCAAAAAAGATGTCCTTTTCATTATAGGGGACTAGAATGCAAAAGTAGGAAATCAGGAAACACCTGGAGTAACGGGCAAATTTGGCCTTGGAGTACGGAATGAAACAGGGCAAAGGCTAATAGAGTTTTGCCAAGAGAATACACTGTTCATAGCAAACACCCTCTTCCAACAACACAAGAGAAGACTCTACACGTGGACATCACCAGATAGTGAACACCTAAATCAGATTGATTATATTCTTTGCAGCCAAACATGGAGAAGTTCTATACAGTCAGCAAAAAAAAAGACTGGGAGCTGACTGTGGCTCAGATCATGAACTCCTTATTGCCAAATTCAGACTTAAATTGAAGAAAGTAGGGAAAACCACTAGACCATTCAGGTATGACCTAAATCAAATCTCTTATGATTATACAGTGGAAGTGAGAAATACATTTAAGGGACTAGATCTGATAGATAGAGTGCCTGATGAACTATGGAATGAGGTTCGTGACATTGTACAGGAGACAGGGATCAAGACCATCCCCATGGAAAAGAAATGCAAAAAAGCAAAATGGTTGTCTGGGGAGGCCTTACAAATAGCTGTGAAAAGAAGAGAAGTGAAAAGCAAAGGAGAAAAGGGAAGATATAAGCAACTGAATGCAGAGTTCCAAAGAATAGCAAGGAGAGATAAGAAAGCCTTCCTCAGCGATCAATGCAAACAGAGAGGAAAACAATATAACAGGAAAGACTAGAGATCTCTTCAAGAAAATTAGAGATACCAAGGGAATATTTCATGCAAAGATGGGCTCGATAAAGGACAGAAGTGGTATGGACCTAATGGAAGCAGAAGATATTAAGAAGAGGTGGCAAGAATACACAAAAGAACTGTACAAAAAAATATCTTCATGACTCAGATAATCACGATGGTGTGATCACTCACCTAGAGCCAGACATCCTGAAATGTGAAATTAAGTGGGTCTTAGAAAGCATCACTATGAACAAAGCTAGTGGAGGTGATGGAATTCCAGTGGAGCTACTTAAAATCCTGGAAGATGATGCTGTGAAAGTGCTGCACTCAATATGCCAGCACATTTGGAAAACTCAGCAGTGGCCACAGGACTGGAAAAGGTCAGTTTTCATTCCAGTTCCAAAGAAAGGCAATGCCAAAGAATGCTCAAACTGCCACACAATTGCACTCATCTCACATGCTAGTAAAGTAATGCTCAAAATTCTCCAAGCCAGGCTTCAGCAATATGTGAACCATGAACTTCCTGATGTTCAAGCTGGTTTTAGAAAAGGCAGAGGAACCAGAGATCAAATTGCCAACATCCGCTGGATCATGGAAAAAGCAAGAGAGTTACAGAAGAACATCTATTTCTGCTTTATTGACTATGCCAAAGCCTTTGACTGTGTGGATCACAATAAACTGTGGAAAATTCTGAAAGAGATGGGAATACCAGACCACCTGACATGCGTCTTGAGAAACCTGTATGCAGGTCAGGAAGCAACAGTTAGAACTGGACATGGAAAAAAAGACTGGTTCCAAATAGGAAAAGGAGTATATCAAGGCTGGGTATTGTTACCCTGCTTATTTAATTTATACGCAGAGTACATCATGAGAAATGCTGGGCTGGAAGAAGCACAAGCTGGAATCAAGATTGCCAGGAGAAATATCAATAACCTCAGATATGCAGATGACACCACCCTTATGGCAGAAAGTGAAGAGGAACTAAAAAGCCTCTTGATGAAAGTGAAAGAGGAGAGTGAAAAAGTTGGCTTAAAGCTCAATATTCAGAAAACAAAGATCATGGTATCTGGTCCCATCACTTCATGGGAAATAGATGGGGAAATGGTGGCAACAGTGGCTAACTTTATTTTTCTGGGCTCTAAAATCACTGCAGATGGTGATTGCAGCCATGGAATTAAAAGACGTTTACTCCTTCGGAGGAAAGTTATGACCATCCTAGATAGCATATTGAAAAGCAGAGACATTACTTTGCCAACAAAGGTCCGTCTAGTCAAGGCAATGGTTTTTCCAGTGGTCATGTATGGATGTGAGAGTTGGACTGTGAAGAAAGCTGAGCACCGAAGAATTGATGCTTTTGAACTGTGGTGTTGGAGAAGACTCTTGAGAGTCCCTTGGACTGCAAGGAGATCCAACCAGTCCATTCTGAAGGAAATCAGCCCTGGGTGTTCTTCAGAAGGAGTGATGTTAAAGCTGAAACTCCAGTACATTGGCCACCTGATGTGAAGAGTTGACTCATTGGAAAAGACTCTGATGCTGGGAGGGATTGGGGGCAGGAAGAGAAGGGGATGACAGAGGATGAGATGGCTGGATGGCATCACCAACTCAATGGACTTGAGTTTGAGTGAACTCGAGGAGTTGGTGATGGACAGGGAGGCCTGGCGTGCTGCAATTCATGAGGTTGCAGAGTCAGACACAACTGAGCGACTGAACTGAACTGAAGTGTGTCACTTGCCAAAATCTTATAATTGCAATTCTGAACATTTTAACTTATTATCCTTAGAACCTATATTCTAGTAGCAACAATTTAATTGTTTCTACTTAGTTAATCTCATTGTTTAGTCTCTGAGTTGTATATGACTCTTTTGCAACCCCGTAGGACATACTCCCACCAGGCTTCTCTGTCCACAGGATTTCCCAGGCAATAATCCTGGACTGGGTTGCCATTTCCTTCTCCAGAGGATCTTCCTGACCCAGAGATTGAACAACATCTCCTGCATTGGCAGGCAGATTCTTTACCACTCTGCCACCTGGGAAATCTATTTAACCCAAGATCAGATCAGACCAGTCACTCAATCGTGTCCGACTCTTTGTGACCCCATGAATCGCAGCGCAAGGCCTCCCTGTCCATCACCAACTCCCAGAGTTCACTCAGACGCACGTCCATCGAGTCAGTGATGCCATCCAGCCATCTCATCCTCATTTAACCCAAAGGAAGCTATTAAAATTATTATAATTATAGTGTGTCTAAGATTTTATCTCTAACTTCTTGACACACTACACAGAAGATGGAATTTTCTTATTAGTTCTGATTAATCTAAATTTTAGTAACTCTATTATTAATATAAAGGATTTATTGGCCAAGGGTATTAAAATAGTTCTAGTTGGGAGTTATAGGAAGTATATAGAGGTATTACTTTTTAAATGATTATGAA
This sequence comes from Bos grunniens, assembly GCF_055505025.1. Lineage (NCBI taxonomy): Eukaryota > Metazoa > Chordata > Mammalia > Artiodactyla > Bovidae > Bos > Bos grunniens. Next base: position 23,284,844 of record NC_141180.1, read on the forward strand.
AGTAATGATTCTTTACTTTCATTTAATAAGATGTCCAAGCAGTATATGTGAAACCTCACTAGGTACCTGGACAACTGCATTTTACTTGCTATATTACCACTTTTCATATTTCATCTATAGGAAGAGGGTAAATAATTGGTGAAGCATTGCCTTGCACTCTTTCCAGGAAAAAAAGAAGCATACTTAACAAATAGCATTTTCTAATCCAATTACTGTGAACTGAACATGTGTATTCCCCACCACCTCCCAAATTCATTTACAGGAACCCTACTGTCTCATGTAATGATATTTGGAGACAGAGCCTTTTGGGAGGTTATTAGGTCATAAGGGTGGTGGCCTCATGATGGGATTAGTGTCCTTTTAAGAAGGACAGAGCTAGCCCCTCTCTCTGCTCTCCACTATCTGAGGATACAAGAAGACAAACATCTGCCAACCAAGAAGAGGATTCTCACTGGATACCAGATCTGCTAGTGCCTTCATATTAGATTTCCTTGCCTCCAGAACAGTGAGAGATTAATTTCTTTTGTTTAAGACACCCATTCACCTAGAGGGTAGGATGGGAGGAAGAAGGGAGGCTTGAAAGGGAGGGGGTATATATATAATTATGACTGATTCACCTTGCTGTTTGGCAGGAACCAAGACAACATTGTAAAGCATGTGCATGCATGCTAAATTGCTTCAGTCGAGTCCGACTCTGTGCGACCCTATGGACTGTAGGCTGCCAGGCTCCTCTGTCCATGGGGAATCTCCAAGCAAGAATGCTGGAGTAGGTAGCCATTTCCTCCTCCAGGGGATCTTTCTGACCCAGGGATTGAACCTCTGTCCCTTACGTCTCCTGCACTGGCAGGCAGGCTCTTTACTACTAACGCCACCTGGGAAGCCCTTGTAAAGCAATTGTCCTCTGATTTAAAAAAAAAAAAGAAGACACCCAGTTATGGTATTTTTGTTATAGCAGCCTAAACGAAGACATCACTATCCTCAACACTAGCTGTGGATCAGAATCACATGTGGTACTTTCACAAATACAGATTCTTGTGAAACCATGTTGAGAGCTGCTGATATTCTATATTTACAAAACAAGTCAAGCTTTTCCCTGCAGCTCAGTAGGTGGAAATGCAGAAGACAGAAGCTGGGGGTCTTAGAATTTCCACCAGTGGAAAAGCGTTAGAAAATTTGTTATTAATAAGTTAAGTCAGACAGGAAAGTGGAAATAGCATCTGAGATTCTTTTAAACCATTTATTTAAGGACTAATATCAGATCAAGTATTTTAGGTTTGTCTGAGGTCTCTACATAACCATAGTGCATTCTTGCTCATTAACTCTGGAAACTAGTGGAATGAAAGGCAGTTAAAACAAACAGGTGTCTGTTATGAAGTGTACTGATATAATGCTGTTAGAGAAGATGGTTAATTGGTTGTCTAGGACTGGTAATTAATTAGAGTTTTTATTATCTATAATTCAACTCATATTTAAGACTGCTGAAATGGAAATAAATGCCCCCTGTTCTCACTAAAAAATCTATTATTCCCAGAGAAGAAACTGTGGCCCTGAAGAACAGTATGCTGACATCTCTCTGAGAATCACTGCCAGCCACACCAATCTCTTTCATGAGATCACGAGTGTGTCCTTCTGGGGATTTTCAAAATTTCCAAGGACAAAGTAGATAAATGCTTCTAGCCCCTGCATTTTCTATATTCTCATAGTCTGTAGGGGTGAAAATCTGTTCCTCCAATCTGTGTGATATTGAATGGAAAAGTATCTGGTTCACTTCTACCTTGAGACTGAGTAGGCCAGACTACAGTTAGACCAGAATTGCAGTCTGTGCTCAGAAAAACACAGATTTACCCCAACGGTGAACCTCTGACCTGGAAGTGCTCTGCTTCACCCCCTGTAGCTGGTGGGAAGAGGATCCTGCTTTGTCGCTTGGGGCGGTCACCCCACGAAGCCTCAAAGGATTTGCATTTCCTCTCACTATCTTACTCCTTCTGGAAAAAGAAATTCCACTTGGAATTAGTCCTTTAGGCTCCTCAAACGTTTACTGAGCGTCTTATGCATGCCAGCCATATACATTCTTCTTAGTTTGGAAATAAAGGTAGTTTTTGCCCTTCAGGAGTTATAGTCTCATGGGAGAATGAGCAACATAGGAGATAATTTTAATATAATATCAGAACTAAGCACAAGAAATACATAAAACCCTCTGATGAAATAAGATGAAAAGACAACCCTCAGAATGGGAGAATATAATTGCAAATGAAGCAACTGACAGAAGATTAATTTCCAAAATATACAAGCAGCTCATGCAGCTCAATATCAGAAAAATGAACAGCCCAATCAAAAATTGGGCAGAAGACCTAAGCAACAGATGGTCAACAAACATGAAAAGATGCTCAACATCACCCATTATTAGAGAAATGCAAATCAAAACTATAATGAGGTATCACCTCACACCAGTCAGAATGGCCATCATCACTGGATGCTTGGGGCTAGTGCACTGGGACGACTCAGAGGGATGGTATGGGGAGGGAGGAGGGAGGAGGGTTTAGGATGGGGAACACATGTATACCTGTGGCGGATTTATTTTGATATTTGGCAAAACTAATACAATTATGTAAAGTTTAAAAATAAAATAAAATTTTAAAAAATCTACAAACAAAAACTGCTGGAGAGGGTGTGGAGAAAAGGGAATCTTTATTCACTGTTAATGGGAATATAAACTGATACAACCACAGTGGAAACCAGTATGGAAGTTCCTTAAGAAACTAGGAATAAAACTACCACAGGTATTGAAACTGTTAGTCACTCAGTTATGTCCAACTCTTTGCAAGCCCGTGGACTGTAGCTTGCCAGGCTCCTCTGTGGAATTCTCCAGGCAAGAATATTGGAGTGGGTAGCCATTCCATTCTCCAGAGGATCATCTCTACTCAGGGATCAAACCCAGGTCTCCCACATCACAGGCAGATTCTTTATTGTCTGAGCCACCAGGGAAGTCATATGACCCAGCAATCCTACTTCTGGGCATATACCCTGAAAGTAAAAGTGAAAAGTGAAAGTGAAGTTGCTCAGTTCTGTGCAACTCTTTGTGACCCCATGGCCTGTAGCCTACCAGGCTCCTCTGTCCATGGGATTTTCCAGGCAAGAGTACTGGAGTGGGTTGCCATTTCTTTCTCTGGGAGATCTTCCTGACCCAGGGATCCAACCTGGGTCTCCCACATTGTAGGCAGACGCTTTACTGTCTGAGCCACCAGGGAAGTTTCCTGAGAAAACCATAATTCAAAAAGACAATACTGGATGCTTGAGGCTAGTGCACTGGGACAACCCAGAGGGATGGTATGGGGAGGGAGGAGGGAGGAGGGTTCAGGATGGGGAACACATGTATACCTGTGGCAGATTCAGTTTGATATTTGGCAAAACTAATACAATTATGTAAAGTTTAAAAATAAAATAAAATTAATTTAAATGGCACATTAAAAAAAAAAAAAGACACGTGTACCCTGATGCTTATTGCAGCACTATTTACAATAGCCAGGACATGGAAGCAACCTAGATGTTCACTGACAGATGAATGGATAAAGAAGATGTGGTACATATATACAATGGAATATTCCTCAGTCATAAAAAAGAACAAAATGAGTCATTTGTAGTGATGTTGGTGAACCTAGAGTCTGTCACACAGAGTGAAGTAAGTCAGAAAGAGAACTATATATATATATATATATATATATACACACACACACATATATATATGGATTCTAGAAAATATATATGGAATCTAGAAAAATGATACTGATGAATCTATTTGCAGGACAGGAAAAGAGATGCAGATGTAGAGAACAGACTTGTAGACACAGTGGGAGAAGGAGCTGCTGCTGCTGCTACTGCTAAGTCGCTTCAGTCGTGTCCAACTCTGTGCGACCCCATAGACGTCTGGCAGCCCACCAGGCTCCCCCGTCCCTGGGAGAAGGAGAGGGTGGATCAAATTGAGAGAGTAGCATTGACATATGTACACCACCATGTGTGAAACAGACAGCCCCTGGGAAGCTGCTGCATCACACCGGAAGCCCAGGCTGGTGCTCTGTGATGACCTAGAGGGATGGGATGGGGGTGGGAAGGAGGCTCCAGCTGGGGTCGGGGATATACACATTTATAGAGCTGATTCATGCTGTTGTATAGCAAAAAGTAACAAAATTTTTTAAAATAAATAAATACATCAGTGAGCGAAAACAGAACCTAATTTCAACCCATAGTTCAGAGATGATTTCCTGAGGGAATGAGACCCAAACCTACTCTTGAAAAGTGTGTAAGAATTGGCCAGGAGAAAGAACGACAGATCATTTCACACAGTGGCAGGATGGAGAGCACCAGAGGTGAAACGTGTGAAGGTAGTTCTTGTAAACACAACTAGGGACTTGGACTGTATAAGTTAGGGAACACCTAGGGGCTTTCCTATTGCTGTCAACTGTCTCTGATATGCTTAGAGCACACAGATAAACTCTAGCCTGAAACACCACATGGTTGACCTTGCCTTGCACACTACTTCAACTTAAATTAAGAAAAATTTTCAAAGCCTGCGGATAGACAACTGCAGCACAAGGAAAACATGAACACAACAAGTTGCATGTAGTTAACTCACCCATGCACTTGTTGAATAAATATTTATGAAGCAACACTAGCTGCTTATGTCAGTATGCAGTGCTGGGGATATCTATAGTGATCAAATGGTTACTTGACATCAAAAGGAGTTGGTATAGGGAAGAATATAAACCTTAAATAAGTAGCTAAAATGAACAATGCTGACAGTTCGAAGTATAAATAGCTATGTGAACAGCAAATGAAGAAAATTCTTCATTAAAACATGGACATAATATGGCAAAATTCTCCCTAAAGTTACTAAATGTCAACTTTCCAGCACTGGCCTATTGTGGTAATAACTTCAGATCAGATCAGATCAGTCACTCAGTCGTGTCCAATTCTTTGCGATCCCGTGAATCGAAGCACGCCAGGCCTCCCTGTTCATCAACATCTCTGGAGTTCACTCAAATTCACATCCATCGAGTCAGTGATGCCATCCAGCCATCTCATGCTCTGTCGTACCCTTCTCCTCCTGCCCCCAATCCCTCCCAGCATCAGAGTCTTTTCCAATGAGTCAGCTCTTCTCATGAGGTGGCCAAAGTACTGGAGTTTCAGCTTTAGCATCATTCCTTCCAAAGAACACCCAGGGCTGATCTCCTTTAGAATGGACTGATTGGATCCCCTTGCAGTCCAAGGGACTCTCAAGAGTATTCTCCAACAACACAGTTCAAAAGCATCGATTCTTCAGTGCTCAGCTTTCCTCACAGTCCAACTCTCACATCCATACATGATCACAGGAAAAACCAGAGCCTTGACTAGACGGACCTTTGTTGGCAAAGTAATGTCTCTGCTTTGCAATATGCTATCTAGGTTGGTCATAACTTTCCTTCCAAGGAGCAAGTGTCTTTTAATTTCATGGCTGCAGTCACCATCTGCAGTGATTTTGGAGCCCAATAAAATAGTCTCTCACTGTTTCTACTGTTTCCCCATCTATTTCCCATGAAGTGATGGAACCGGATGCCATGATCTTCGTTTTCTGAATTTGAGCTTTAAGCCAATTTTTTCACTCTCCTCTTTCACTTTCATCAAGAGGCTTTTTAGTTCCTCTTCACTTTCTGCCATAAGGGTGGTGTCATCTGCATATCTGAGGTTATTGAGATTTCTCCCAGCAATCTTGATTCCAGCTTGTGCTTCTTCCAGCCCAGCATTTCTCATGATATACTCTGCATAGAAGTTAAATAAGCAGGGTGACAATACACAGCCTTGACATACTCCTTTTCCTATTTGGAACCAGTCTGTTGTTCCATGTCCAGTTCTAACTGTTGCTTCCTGACCTGCATACAGGTTTCTCAAGAGGCAGGTCAGGTGGTCTGGTATTCCCATCTTTTAGAATTTTCCACAGTTTATTGTGATCCACACAGTCAAAGGCTTTGGCATAGTCAATAAAGCAGAAATAGATGTTCTTCTGGAACTCTCTTGCTTTTTCCATGATCCAGCGGATGTTGGCAATTTGATCTCTGGTTCCTCTGCCTTTTCTAAAACCAGCTTGAACAGCAGGAAGTTCGTGGCTCATGTATTGCTGAAGCCTGGCTTGGAGAATTTTGAGCATTACTTTACTAGCGTGTGAGATGACTGCAATTGTGCAGTAGTTTGAGCATTCTTTGGCATTGCCTTTCTTTGGGATTGGAATGAAAACTGACCTTTTTCAGTCCTGTGGTCACTGCTGAGTTTTCCAAATGTACTGGCATATTGAGTGCAGCACTTTCACAGCATCATCTTTCAGGATTTGAAATAGCTCCACTGGAATTCCATCACCTCCACTAGCTTTGTTTGTAGTGATGCTTTCTAAGGCCCACTTGACTTCACATTCCAGGATGTCTGGCTGTAGGTGAGTGATCACAACATTGTGATTATCTTGGTCATGAAGATCTTCTCTGTACAGTTCTTCTGTGTATTCTTGCCATCTCTTCTTAATATCTTCTGCATCTGTTAGATCCATATCATTTCTGTCCTTTATCGAGCCCATCTTTGCATGAAATGTTCCCTTGGTATCTCTAATTTTCTTGAAGAGATCTCTAGTCTTTCCCATTCTGTTGTTTTCCTCTATTTCTTTGCATTGATCGCTGAAAAAGGCTTTCTTATCTCTTCTTGCTATTCTTTGGAACTCTGCATTCAGATGTTTATATCTTTCCTTTTCTCCTTTGCTTTTCACTTCTCTTCTTTTCACAGCTACTCGTATGACTTCCCTGGTGGCTCAGATGGTAAAGCGTCTGTCTAGAATGCGGGAGACCCGGGTTTGAGCCCTGGGTTGGGAAGATCCCCTGGAGAAGGAATTGGCAATCCACTCCAGTACTATTGCCTAGAAAATCCCATGGACAGAGGAGCCTGGTAGGCTACAGTCTATGGGGTCACAAAGAGTCAGACATGACTGAGCAATTTCACTTCATAACTTAATTTCAATCAAATCTGCCATGAAACTAAGGTTACCTTGATTACCAATCAGACTGTCCAGGAAGGTTAGGGAGACCCAAAACCAAAGAATTCCAAGAGATAAGTTCAGGCATTCCCAGATCAAGAATCCTTCCAATTCACTTAGAAACATTCACTGTAAAATTCCATAGAAACTACATTTATATTGAATATCCACTTTAGCTGAATCCTCTAAACTGTGATGTGGTGTTCTTTTGGTAAATATTTTTTCCCTTCACTCCTTATCATGTAATGATATCACCCATTTATACAGTACCTGAGCTTTCCAAAGCAATCTTGTACAAGTATCATTTAAATGGTAAAGCCTCCTGTGAGTTAGGCAGGATTATTATCATCACCAGTCTTATTATATAGATGAGGACACTGAGGTTCTGAGAGGTCAGGTTATCAGGCTGGGTGTAGAGTGTTCACTAGAAGCAAGGTGTCATAATTCAGAGCCCAGAACAGTTTTCAATGCTGGGGAAGACCATAGAGCATGATGATTACATGCATGAGTCAGTCAGAAGCTTAGGTCTCCAGTCTGAATATGGAGTCTCAGTCTCCAGCTTATGCTATATGACCTCAGAAAAATTACATCTTCTTGCTGAACCTCAGTTTACTCATTTGCAAATTATACCTGTAAAATAAAAATCTGTCTGCCACTGCTCTTCTCTTCAGCATTCTTCAACTACAAGTTGAGACTACAGACCTACTTCAAGACATTGTTGTGAGAATTAAATAACACATGTGAAAGATCTTGGCACAGTGCCTAATGCATACAAAGTGATTAATAAACCATATCTGTGATAACTAAAAGGAGTTTGATGATGAACTATCAAAGGGAAGAACAAATTAGATATAAAATTAGTGTTTTGCAGATACATGTTTAACAACTGGCTCTCTGAAGAAAACCAAGTGAATACTGATTTGTAACATTTGCTAGTTTCTATGGTGTAAAATTCTAATTTACTGACATCACTGAACATGGAGTTGGGGAGAGATGTGTACAGCTGGCTCTGATGAGCTAGGCTAAGTCAGTCCCACCACTAGAAAGACTCAAAAGGAAAGCAGACGCAAGCCACTATGTGTCCCCTTCACCCCATGCTATTAAAGTAGATGTAGCTGCTTTGTGGGCCATCAGATTTTTTACAGTTAAAAAGGGGTAAGTGTGAATTTGAGACTTACCATAAAGCTATAATAATCAGGATACTGTGGTATTGGTGAAAGAGCAGACAAATAGATCAGTGGAACAAAATAGAGAGCCCATCAGAGATCAGATCAGATCAGTTGCTCAGTCGTGTCCAACTCTTTGAGACCCCATGAATCGCAGCACGCCAGGCCTCCCTGTCCATCACCAACTCCCGGAGTTCACAGAGACTTATGTCCATCGAGTCAGTGATGCCATCCAGCCATCTCATGCTCTGTCGTACCCTTCTCCTCCTGCCCCCAATCCCTCCCAGCATCAGAGTCTTTTCCAATGAGTCAACTCTTCGCATGAGGTGGCCAAAGTACTGGAGTTTCAGCTTTAGCATCATTCCTTCCAAAGAACACCCAGGGCTAATCTCCTTAAGAATGGACTGGTTGGATCTCCTCGCAGTCCAAGGGATTCTCAAGAGTCTTCTCCAACAACACAGTTCAAAAGCATCGATTCTTCGGTGCTCAGCTTTCCTCACAGTCCAACTCTCACATCCATACATGACCACAGGAAAAACCATAGCCTTGACTAAACGAACCTTTGTTGGCAAAGTAATGTCTCTGCTTTTCAATGTGCTATCTAGGTTGGTCATAACTTTCCTTCCAAGGAGTAAGCGTCTTTTAATTTCATGGCTGCAATCACCATCTGTAATGATTTTGGAGCCCAGAAAAATAAAGTCTGACACTGTTTCCACTGTTTCCCCATCTATTTCCCATGAATTGATGGGACTGGATGCCATGATCTTCGTTTTCTGAATGTTGAGCTTTAAGCCAACGTATAACCAATTTATCTTTGACCAGGAGCAAACTAAGTACAATGGAGCAAAGATACTCTCTTCGACAAATGGTGTTGGAACATTCAGATATTCCCATAACAACAACAAAAAAAAGAATCTAGAAACAGACCTTATATTCTTCACCACAATTAACTCACAATGGGTCATTGACCTTATGTAAAAAGTAAAACAGCAAAACTTGTAGAAGATAACATATGAAAGAAAACCTAACTGACCTTCAGTATGATGATGCCTTTTAAAATACAACACCAAAACATGATCCATAAAAGAAATAGTTTATAACCTGGATGTCATTAAAATTAAATACTATTTTTTTCTTCTAAAGACATGGTATTGTCTCACAAGGACTAGAAGACAAGCTACACATTGGGAGAAAACATTTGCAAAAAGATATGTCTAACAAAGGATTGTTATCCAAAATATACAAAGAACCCTTGAAACTTAACAATAAGAAAGAAATGGTCCATTTTTAAAATGAGCTCAAAACTGTAACAATACCTCGCTAAATAAGGTACACAGATGGCAAAAAGGCATATGAAAAAATGTGCCAAGTCACATATCATCAGGGAAATCCAAATTAAAACAACAATCAGTTCAGTTCAGTTTCTCAGTCATGTCCGACTCCTTGCGACATCATGAATCACAGCAGGCAGGCCTCCCTGTCCATCACCAACTCCTGGAGTTCAACTCAGACTCATGTACATCGAGTCAGTGATGCCATCCAGCCATCTCATCCTCTGTTGTTCCCTTCTCCTCCTGCCCCCAATCCCTCCCAGCATCAAGGTCTTTTCCAATGAGTCAACTCTTCGCATGAGGGGGCCAAAGTATTGGAGTTTCAGCTTCACCATCAGTCCTTCCAAAGGACACCCAGGACTATTCTCCTTTAGAATGGACTGGTTGGATCTCCTTGCAGTCCAAGAGACTCTCAAGAGTCTTCTCCAATACCCCAGTTCAAAAGCATCGATTCTTTGGCACTCAGCTTTCTTCACAGTCCAACTCTCACATCCATACATGACCACTGGAAAAACCACAGCCTTGACTAGATGGACCTTTGTTGGCAAAGTAATGTCTCTGCTTTTCAATATGCTATCTATGTTGGTCATAACTTTCCTTCCAAGGAGTAAGCGTCTTTTAATTTCATGGCTGCAATCACCATCTGCAATGATTTTGGAGCCCAGAAAAATAAAGTCTGACACTGTTTCCACTGTTTCCCCATCTATTTCCCATGAAGTGATGGGGTCAGATGCCATGATCTTCATTTTCTCAATGTTGAGTTTTAAGCTAACTTTTTCAATCTCCTCTTTCACTTTCATCAAGAGGCTTTTGAGTTCCTCTTCACTTTCTGCCATAAGGGTGGTGTCATCTGCATATCTGAGGTTATTGATATTTCTCCTGGCAATCTTGAACCAAGCCTATGCCCCAACCAGTAATGCTGAAGAAGCTGAAGAAGAATTGTTCTACGAAGACCTATAAGACCTTTTAGAACTAACACCCAAAAAAGATGTCCTTTTCATTATAGGGGACTGAAATGCAAAAGTAGGAAGTCAAAAAACACCTAGAGTAACGGGAAAATTTGGCCTTGGAATACAGAATGAAGCAGGGCAAAGGCTAATAGAGTTTTGCCAAGAGAACACAGTGGTCATAGCAAACACCCTCTTCCAACAATACAAGAGAAGACTCTACACATGGACATCACCAGATGGTCAACACCGAAATCAGATTGATTATATTCTTTGCAGCCAAACATGGAGAAGCTATATAAAGTCAGCAAAAACAAGACCAGGAGCTGACTGTGGCTCAGATCATGAACTCCTTATTGCCAAATTCAGACTTAAATTGAAGAAAGTAGGGAAAACCACTAGACCATTCAGGTATGACCTAAATCAAATCCCTTATGATTATACAGTGGAAGTGAGAAATAGATTTAAGGGGCTAGATCTGATAGACAGAGTACCTGATGAACTATGGAATGAGGTTCATGACATTGTACAGAAGACAGGGATCAAGACCATCCCCATGGAAAAGAAATGCAAAAACGCAAAATGGCTGTCTGAGGAGGCCTTACAAATAGCTGTGAAAAGAAGAGAAGTGAAAAACAAAGGATAAAAGGGAAGATATAAGCAACTGAATGCAGAGTTCCAAAGAATAGCAAGTAGAGATAAGAAAACCTTCCTCAGCGATCAATACAAAGAAAAAGAGAAAACAACAATTAGAAACCACTAATGGTGAAGAATCTACCTGCAATGCAGGAGACTCCGGTTCAATCCCTGGGTTTAGAAGATCCCCTGGAGATCAGAATGGCTACCCACTCCAATATTCTTGCCAGGAAAATTCCGTGGACAGAGGAGCCTGGCAGGCTACAGTCAATCGGGTTGTAAAGAGTAGAACACAACTAAGCGACTAACACCATCACTTTCATACACCTAGTAGGAAGGTCAAAATACAGAACACTGACACCATCAAATGCTTCTCAAGATGTGGGGCAACAGAAACTCTCCTACATTGCTGGTGTAATACAAAACAATATAGCCTCTTTGGAAAACCATTTGGCATTTTCTTAAGAAACTAAACATACTCTTACCATACGATCCAGCAATCATTCTCCTTGGTATTCACCCAGAAAAAATTGTAATTCTATCCACACAAAAGCCTGCACATGGATATTTATAGCAACTTTATTATAATTGCCAAATCTCGAAAGCAACCAAGACATTCTACGGTAATTGAATGGCTACATTAACTATGATACATCCCGACAATACAATATTATTCAGTGCTAAAAATAAATGAGCTACCAACCCATGAAAAGCATGAAGGAAATGTCAATGCATTTAATTAAGGGAAAGAAGCCAATCTAAAAGAGCTAAATACTACATGATACCAACAATATGGTATTCTAGAAAGGGCAAAACTATGAAGACAATTAAAAGATTAGTGGTTGCCAGGGGTGAGGGGAGAGATATGAATAGGCAGAGCAAAGAGGATCTTTCAGACAGTGAAAATAATCTGTATGATATTATAATAACAGATACACATCATTATACTTTTGTCCAAACCCATAGAATGTACAGAACACAAGATTAAACTCTAAACTATGGTCTTTGGGTGATTATGATGCATCAGTATAGATTCATCCTAGGAAATTAAAAAAAAAGATTATTTTAGTAAGTGATGTTGATAATGGAGGAGGCAAAGCATGTGTATGGGCAAGGAATACATGGGAAATCTATGTATCTTCCTTCCAATTTTATTGCATACCTAAAACTGCTATTTTAAAAAAGTGTAAGTATTTTTAAAAGACACTGGGTGGGGGAAAAGGTAAATATTACTTCCACTCTGGGTTTTGAGCCTTAAAATTACCAGAGCACACAGCAACCAACTGCGCCTATAAAATAAAATCTGCCCATACCAGGGCTGCTCTTCATATCCTTCAACCATGAACTAGGATCACAGAAAAACCTGCACAGCTCATCCACAAGCCCTCAGGAGTGATCCTCAGCCCTGCTTCCTTAACTCTGCCAAGGAGAAGCAAGACGGACTCTGATAAAAAAGAAAAATTACCAATATCCTCATTTAGGAGATTTCTCAGTCTAGCAGAGTAAAGGCTTACAAAGCCAACACAGGCTAAGCCAACACAATGTACTTGATGAAACTGAGCTTATGCAATATTGAGATTTTATAACTTTGGACGTACATGTGACAGAAGCAAATATGTTATAACTGTTGTTTACTCATCAAAACCACATTCTTGGGAGGAACAGAGGGACCAGATCATCAACATAATTTATAAAATCACTCAGCACCAAACTGAACTACAAAAGCACATGAGTTAGAAAAATCAGATCAAGTGACGTAACTCAAAAAATGATCGTGGTACTGAAGCCAAACATGTGGGTCATGTCGTCTTAAAACTTTAAGAATCATTCTTTAATAGAGAAGCTGAATGAAATAAAAAAAAAGAAGACTCTTCTATACACTGCCAACAAAGACTAACTTCAGATATAAGGATATACACAGCCTAAAAGTGAAGGAATGAAAAAAGATATTCCATTCAAATGGAAACCAAAAGAAAATTGAAGCAGATGTACTGTTATCAAAAGAAAGAGACTTTAAAAAAAACACTGTAATAAAAGACAAAGAAGAGTCTCACATAATAATAAAGGGGTCAATTCAACAAGAGGATATTATATTTGTAAATGTTTATGCAATCAACATAGGAGCACCTAAATATATAAAGCAAATAATAGTAGACCTAGAGGGAGAAATAGACAGTAATACAATAATAGTAGAAGACTTAATACCCTACTTACATCAATGGATAGATCATCCAGACAGAAAATCAATGGTGAAACATTAGCTTTAAATGATACATTAAGCCAGATATACTTAATCATTATATATAAAACATTCCATTCAAAAGCAGCAGAATATACATTCTTAAGTGCTCACAAAACATTCTTCAGGGTGAATTATATGGCTATGAAATAAGTCTCAATAAATATAATACAGAAATCATATTATGCATCTTTTCTGACCATAATGATATAAAACTAAGTATCAATTACAAGAAAAAAAAATTTTTTTTCTTCACAAATATGTGAAGATCATGGCATCCAGTCCCATCACTTCATGGAAAATAGATGGGGAAACAGTGGAAACAGTGTCAGACTTTATCTTTTTGGGCTCCAAAATCACTGCAGATGGTGACTGCAGCCATGAAATTAAAAGACGCTTACTCCTTGGAAGGAAAGTTATGACCAACCTAGATAGCATATTGAAAAGCAGAGACATTACTTTGCCAACAAAGGTTTGTCTAGTCAAGGCTCTGGTTTTTCCAGTGGTCATGTATGGATGTGAGAGTTGGACTGTGAAGAAGGCTGAGCGCCAAAGAATTGATGCTTTTGAACTGTGGTGTTGGAGAAGACTCTTGAGAGTCCCTTGGACTGCAAGGAGATCCAACCAGTCCTTTCTGAAGGAGATCAGCCCTGGGATTTCTTTGGAAGGAATGATGCTAAAGCTGAAACTCCAGTACTTTGGCCACCTCATGCGAAGAGTTGACTCATTGGAAAAGACCCTGATGCTGGGAGGGATTGGGGGCAGGAGGAAAAGGGGACGACAGAGGGTGAGATGGCTGGATGGCATCACTGACTCGATGGATGTGCGTCTGAGTGAACTCCGGGAGTTGGTGATGGACAGGGAGGCCTGGCATGCTGCGATTCATGGGGTCACAAAGAGTCAGACACGACTGAGCGACTAAACTGAACTGATGTGGAGATTGAACAACATTCTACTGAATAATCAATGGGTAAACAAAGAAATCAAAGGAGAAATTTTAAAAATACCTTATGACAAATGAGAATGGAAATACAACACACCAAAATCTAAAACATGAAGCAAAAGAAATACTAAGAAAGATGTTCATAGTAATAAATGCCTCAAGAAACAGGAAAAAATCCCAAATAAACAACATACCCTGACACCTAAAGGAATTGTTTAACAAATTAAAAATATAATAAAGCAAGTCCAGAGTTGGTAAGAGGAAGGATATAACAAAGACCAGAGTGGAAGTAAATGAAATAGAAGCTAAAAGACAATAGAAAATATCAGTGAAACTAAGGGCAGTTTCTTTGAAAAGATAAACAAATATGACAAACCTTTATCTACACTCAGCAAAGAGAGAGAGAGGGCTCAATTAAAATCAGAAATTAAAAAATAAGAAGTTACAATTGATACCACAGAAATACAAAGGGTGGTAAGAGACTATTATGAACAATTATACACCAACACACTGGACAACCTAGAAGAAATGGATAAACTCCCAGAAACAAATGATCTTTCAAGTAGAAGAAATTTCATGAAGAAATAGTAGTTTTGAGTAGACAAGCTACTAGCAAGGATATTGAATTATAATCAAAAACCTCCCAACAAACAAAAGCCCAGGACCAGATGGCTTCTCTGATTAATTATACCACATATTAAAAAAAGATTTAATACAAATTTTCTCAAACACTTCCACAAAATTGAAGAGGAGGAGATACTTCCAAACTCATTTAATAAAACCAACATTACCATGATACCAAAAATAGACAAGAATACCACAAAAAAGAAGATTACAGGACAATACCCCTGATGTAAATAGAGGCAACAATTCTCAACAAAATATTAACAAAACAAATTTAACAACACATTTAAAAAAATCATACACCAGTGGGATTTATTCCAGAGATGCAAGAATGGTTCAACATCTGCAAATCAATCAGTGTGATACACCACATTAACAAAATGGAGGCTGAAAATCATGTGATCATCTCAACAGATGCAAAAAAGCATTTCACAAATTCAACCTCCATTTACAATAAAAACATTCAATAAAGTCAATATAGAGGAAATATACTTCAACACAATAAAGGTCACATATAACAAGTCCATACTTTTCACCAATAATATTCAAGGGTAAAAGGCTAACAGCTTTTCCTTAAATATCGAAACAAGACAAGGTTGTTCACTATTTCACTTTTATTTAACATAGTATTGGAAGTTCTAGCCAGAGCAGTTAGGAAGGAAAATGAAATAAGAGGCATCCAAACTGGAAAGGAAGAAGTAAATTGTCACTATTTGTGAATGACATGATTTTATATACAGAAAAATCCTAAAGATTACACCAAAAAATTGTTAGGACTAGCAAACAAATTCAGTAAAGTTGCAGGATACAATACCAATATGCAAAAATCTCTTGTGTTTATGCACACTATCAGAAAGAGAAGTTAAGACAACAAGGCATTTAGAATAGCATCAAGAAAAATAAAATACCTAGAAATAAATTTAGCCAAGGAGGTGAGAGATTAATTGATGAAAGAAATTGAATAGGACACATATAAATAGCAATATAGTTCATGCTTATGGGTTGGAAGAATTAATATTGCTAAAATGTATGTATTACCCAAAACAATCTACAGATTTGGTGTGACTCCTATCAAAATTGTTGGGCATTTTTCACAGAAATAGAACAAAAAACCCTAAAACTTGTATGGTTTAGGAATCCTAAGCCACAAAAGACCCCAAATAGCCAAAGTAATCTTGAGAAAAAATCAAACAAACTGGAGGCTTCATGCTCCCCGATTTCAAACTATTCTACCAAGCTATAGTAATCAAAAGAGAATTGCTATAAAAGTAGACATATGGATTAGTGAAACAGACTAGAGAGTCCAGAAATAAATCTGCTTGTATACGATCTATTGATTTGTGACACAAGAATCAAGAACACAATGGGAACAGGACTGTCTCTTAAAAAAAAAATTGCTGTTGTTTAGTCAGTAAGTTGTGTCTGATTCCTTTGCACACCCCATGGATTACAGCCTGCCAAGCTCTCTGTCCATAGGGTTTCCCAGGCAAGAATACTGGAGTGGGTTGCCATTTCCTTCTTCAGAGGATCTTTCTGACCCAGGGATCAAACCCACATTTCCTGCATTGTCAGGCAGATTATTTATCACTGAGCCACAAGTCTTCTTTTCAAAAAATGCTCTTGGGAAATCTGGATAGCACTTGTAAAGGATGAAAACAGCTATCTTACACACAAAAATTACCTCAAAATGGATTAAAGACTAGAATGTAAAACCTACAACCATAAAACGCCTAAAAGAAAAACAGAATATAAGCTCCTCAACCTTACTCTTGGCAGTGATTTTTTGGATCTGACTCCAAAAGTAAAGGCAATACAAGCAAAAATAAATGGGACTATATCAAACAAACAAACAAAAACCTTCTGCACAGCAAAGGAAACCATCAATAAAGTGAAAAGGCAACCTACCAAATAGTGAAAATACATGTAAATCTTATATGTGATTAGGGTCTAATATCCAAAATGTATAAAGAACTTGAACAATTCAATAGCAAAACAGAAGCCAAAAGAAATCTGGTTTCAAAAGTGGTAGAAGATGTGAACATATATATTTCCAATGAAGACATAGTGATGACCAACAGGTATTTTAAAAAATGTTCTACATCAATCATCACCAGGGAAATGCAAACCAAAATTGCAAAGAGATATCACCCTTCATCTGTCAGAATGCCTATTAACAAGAAGCTAAGAAATAACAAATGTGGGTGAGGATGTGGAGAAAAGGGAATCCCTCTGCACTGTTAGTGTGCACAAAAATTGTTGCAGCCACTATGAAAAACAGTAGGGAGTTTCCTCAAAATATTAAAACTAGAACTAACATATGAACCAACAATTCTACTTCTGGGTGTTTATCTGAAGAAAATGAAAACAGTAATTTGGCAAGATATGTGCACCTTCATGTTCATTGCAGCATTATTTATAATAGCCAAGATATGTAAACAACCTAAGTGTTTATCAGTGGATGAATGGATAAAAAGATGTGGTAAATAGACTCTATAGAATACTATTCATCCATAAAGCAGAATGAAATCTTGCCATTTGTGACAATGTAGCTGGATCTTGAGGATACCATGCTAAGTCAAATAAGCCAATAGTATAATAAATCATAATGTAAAAGTTTTATATATGTATTTATATGTTCTCTGAATCATTTTGCTATATACCAGAAACTAACACAACATTGTAAATCAATCACATTCTCATAAAAACATTTTTTTAAGTCATGCAGAGAGAAACAAATACTGTATGATTTCACTTACATGTGGAATCTACAAACCAAAACAAACCAACAAATAAAACTCATAGATACAGAGAACAGAATGGTGGTCACCAAAAGAGTAGGAGATTGAGGGGGTAGGTATAATAGGTAAAGGGGTTCAAGACGTCCAAACTTCCAGTAATAAAATAAGTAAGTCATGGGTATGTAATGTAGAAGATAGTGACTATAATCAATAATATTATAGTACATACTTGAAAGTTGCCAAAAAAGTAAATCTTACAAGTTCTCATCATAAAATATATATATATGTAAATTTTTTATGGTGATGGATGATAACTAGACATCGCGGTGATCATTTTGTAGTATATACAAATATCACAACATTACGTTATATACCTGAAACTAATGTTATATCAGTTATACCACAATTAAAAAAAAAAATCTTTCAGCTCTTCCTTGGAACTGGCTTCCATTATTTATCAATGTTTACTAAATATAATGTTTATTAAATTTAAAATTATTCAGATACTTCACCCTGTACTTAAGTTTTGAAAGGGAAGTAAATTGAGAGAGCATACCTTTTTCATTTTATTCCTGCTCTTAACTCCAAAAGTTGTATTTAGAGACTATGGTTACTTTAACAGAGATGTATACACACTCATGTGGGTCTTCAGGAAAAATCATTTACATTCAGTTCTCTACTATTATTAATGGCCAGAATTTAGAGTTAATAGAATCAATTACTCTCCCTGGTGATAAAAGTCTAATAGTAGTGAACATCAAAGCCAGAGAGATACAGACAATTGTTTAATGTGGAAATTTTTAAATGTAACCCTTGTAGAGGAGTAAGCCTGCTTCTTTCCCTCCTGGGCTTCTTTCTCTGCACTCAGGAGATCTGCTCATGCCAAGAGGAAGTAAAAAGACACACTATCTTTTATTAAATATCTACTATACTCCAGACACCGGACATGTGCCAGCCCTTTTAAACTCTACCACAAATGTATGAACTAAATTTTATTATCTTCACTTAGAAACCAAAAAACTGAAGATCATAGAAGTTAAGTTTTCCACAGTCTTACATTTAGGAAGAACCAGAGGCAGGGATCAAAACCAGATCTCTTTGACCCAAAAGCCCATGCTCTTTCCACTGCACTGCTGTTGCTGCTGCTGCTAAGTTGCTTCAGTTATATCCCACTCTGTGCAACCCCATAGACAGCAGCCCACCAGGCTTCCCCGTCCCTGAGATTCTCCAGGCAAGAACACTAGAGTGGGTTGCCGTTTCCTTCTCCAATGCATGAAAGTGAAAAGTGAAAGTGAAGTCACTCAGTCATGTCCAACTCCTAGCAACCCAGTGGACTGCAGCCTACCAGGCTCCTCCGTCCATGGGATTTTCCAGGCAAGAGTACTGGAGTGGGGTGCCATCGCCTTCTCCGAGTCCACTGCACTAAAACATTTCAAATACTAAAATAAATAAATAAATAAGTGGTTAGTTGCTCTTTTGGAGCATGAAGAGCAAAAAAGCTGGTGAGTATAACATTAACAAATTTTCAGACCATTTCTTTAAAACTGTCTGGGATCTGATTTTCAAAAAAAAAAAAAAATGTATAAGCTGACATTTACACCTGGAAATAGTTTGGAGGTGAGAGTTAATATTAACTGAGATATCAGTTAATATCTCCAGGTTGGCCAGTATCTGAACTGACAGGCTGCCTTGTTGACATTTGATAAAACATCTGGGTGGCCCTTCAGGGTTTTCTGTGACACATGACACTCAGTAATGAATTCTAGAGGACGCTGAGAGAAAGGGAGAGCTTCGTATCCCAAAGCCAGGACAGTGACTAAAGGCTGGAGAAAGTGGGAAGGGAGCTAATATGAATACTCAACTGAAAGCTCTCCTGCAAACCTGTGGCTTCCATCTGCATTTCCTCCTTCTTCTTGGTTTCCCCACTAGGATTGTAACTGGTGGAGGAAGAGTTCGCATCAGAGACAGGAAGCGAGATGGTCCAGGTAAGAGTTGCTCTCAAACAATGCAATCACACTGTTCTGACTGCTCACCTACCTTTCCATCAGAAATCTCACCTTGCTCCCCTAACTAGAAGCTTCTGTCAGGCAGTTTTGCCAGAAGAGACTCCCCTGAACACAAGACCAGAAAGAGGGAGTTGTGCTCCAACAGTGCTCTTGGCATCACAATGAGGGGGACTGTATCCACCCCAGGACTTATAAAGGTCAATATGAAGTGAGAACTGTCAGGAATCAACCTGTCCTTGGCATTCTGATTTTACGATAATAACAAAAGGGGGAAAGGAGCAGTTCATACCCTTTTCTTCCTCAAAGCAGAAAAGTGTCTGCGTTTCAAGAACATTATGTGAACTTCAGTTTCAGAGTGTTGAAATAAAGGCAAAGCCAAAAATATGTCCCTGTCTGAGAGGCTATGTAGGCGTAATGCTGAGAACGACGCACGACGCATTGAGACTTCATTCTTGTACACTCCCCAATTAAAATCCTGCTCTCCAGTCAACATGCCACTTTCCTAAAACCAACATCAAATACAGTCTCAACTCCCTAAATAATGCTAGAGAGCTCCCTTTATCTGAAGTGGGTCCCATCTACAGGTGTGCCCTTCAAAATTAACCTAAACTTCACTTTGTACATGAATCCTTGCTTGCTGCTAAGTCGCTTCAGTCGTGTCCGACTCTGTGCGACCCCACAGACGGCAGCCCACCAGGCTCCCCCATCCCTGGGATTCTCCAGGCAAGAACACTGGAGTGGGTTGCCATTTCCTTCTCCAATGCATGAAAGTGAAAAGTGAAAGTGAAGTCGCTCAGTTGTGTCCGACTCTTAGCAACCCCATGGACTGCAGCCCACTAGGCTCCTCCGTCCATGGGATTTTCCAGGCAAGATACCGGAGTGGGTTGCCATTGCCTTCTCCAATCTTTGCTTGGCCATACTTTAATCAAAGCAGTTTTCTGTTGCAGCTTGCTGACCCTCATAGCACTGCAGCTATTACATTATTCAACCAAGCAATTTGAACGTTCCTTGAGAAGAAGATCCTGTCTTAGACACCTGTGAATTTGCAAAGGGCCAAGGGAGGAACAAGTTTTAGTTCCTACCTTCTACCTTCTCTGAAAGTCAAACTAAGTCATTAGAATCTTAACTTGGGGAAGGAGGATATCCCACCATTCTTGGGGAGAGGGGACAATGGTTGGGTAGGGGGTAGGGCTGCCCACTCACCCTGCAATTGCATCTGACCTGCTCTGTCATTTACCTATAACAGAGTCTCATAGAGGAGATCACTTAACTACAGGTCAAGGTGGAAGAAGAAAAAGTCCAGATAAAAATGCTGTCCTTGGCACAGAAATGGCTGCAGAATCTCAGTTCCAGTAACTACCACAGCTGAGTTCTCCTTTGTACTTCTGGGAGGGTTAGAGTCCGGAGTGAGAGTTCTGCTTCTCTTGGAAAGCCCATTGGCTTCCAGGAAGGTGAGGTTCAGTAAAAGAAAGAAGTCACGCACAGTGTCATCAGTTCTGGTAACTGGAAAAACATGCTGTGTGGTGCAAGTTTGATTTCAGGAAAAAAATGAGCAAAAAATAGGGCCGGGTTAGGTCATGATTATAAATCAACCTGGTACAAGGCAAGGTTCTTTCTCAGGAAGTTATGCCTATGGCCTCTCTGCACAACTATTTGCTGCCTTCTGCAGAACTACTTACCCAATACCTTACCGCCCCACCCAGGGAGAGCATGCGGGGAACAAAAAGGAACAAAGAGGAGGAGAGAGGCCATCCATCAAAAGCCGTGCAACCTGGCAGAGAGCAGGATTGTGTCAGCTGGAGAAAGTGAAAAAAAGCCCAGGGAGGTATTTTTCAGCTGTTATAGATGACTTTCCTTCAAGATAGGATTAGGCTCACTTTTTAACTATGAGTTCAAGTTTTTACAGGGCGGGGGCGGTGGCGGGGGGGGGAACCTCCTGAGAATATTTCACTAGCATCTTCCCAGAAAAAAATTTAAACCTCTTTACAGTCCACTCTTCATTTTAGTCATGCCTTACGATGATAGCAACCAGAATGAGATGTCCCAGGCTTTCTGTAGGCCATGCATGCATACGGTGAGTGAATGAGGCAGATTGGCAGGGAGAGGAGAGCAGAGAAACACAGAATGATAAGATGAAGGACAAAAATCCAAAGGCATGCACATCCTCAGAAGAGGTGACCCATACATAGCATCCATGGAAAGTAGTTAACAAGTTGCCTGACACAAAGCGTCACTCAATTCAGTTCAGTCACTGAGTCGTGTCCGACTCTTTGTGACCCCATGGACTGCAGCACTCCATGGACTGCAGCCCCATGGACCAGGCCTCCCTGTCCATCACCAACTCCCAGAGTTTACCCAAACTCATGTCCATTGAGTTGGTGATACCATCCAACCATTTCATCCTCTGTTGTCCCCTTCTTCTCCTGCCTTCAATCAAAGCATCACTAAATGTTAGCTAATCTCAAAGTTATTATTATTGTTATGGATGAGGGTGAGAGTGGACATGAGGAATTAAATGAAAAGCACTACTACTTTCTACCTTTAAAAGAGGTACTATTTTCTACTTGCTGAACTAGGCTAAAAGTGCACAAAAACAAGGCCAGCTCTAGACCAGAGCTGCTCAGATCTTAGTGTGTATATGAAGAACCTCCAAAGTTAATATTATCAGCAAAATTAATATTAAGAAGGAAAGAATAAATTGCTTTTCAGAAAAGCAAATGATAAAAGAGTTCATCACCACTAAACAAGGCTTACAAGAAACGTTAAAAGGACTTCTTCAAGCTGAAAAGAAATGATGCTAATTAATAACAAAAACACATATGAAAGAATAAATCTCACTGGGAAGGTAAGGGTAGTGGGTTAATCTAAAGGCAAAAAGATATGACACTGAAAGGTGAATGCCTCAGGTCGGGAGGTGCCCAATATGCTACTGGAGAAGAGTGGACAAATAGCTACAGAAAGAATGAAGAAGCTGAGCCAAAGTAAAACCAATGCCCAGTTGTGGATGTGACTGGTGATGGAAATAAAGTCCGATGCTGTAAAGAACAATATTGCATGGGAACCTGGAATGTTAGGCCCATGAATCAAGGCAAACTGGAAGTGGTCAAACAGGAGATGGCAAGAGTGAACCTCAACATTCTAGGAATCAGTGATCTAAAATGGACGGGAATGGGCGAATTTAATTCAGATGACCATTATATCTACTACTGTGGGCAAGAATCCCTCAGAAAATAGAGTAGCCCTCATAATCAACAAAAGAGTCTGAAATGCAGTATTTAGGTGCAGTCTCAAAAATGACAGAATGATCTTTGTTCATTTCCAAGGCAAATCATTCAGTATCACAATAATCCAAATCTATGCCCCAACCACTAATGCCAAAGAAGCTGAACAGTTCTATGATGACCTACAAGACCTTCTAGAACTAACACCAGAAAAAGATGTCCTTATCATCATAGGGCACTGGAATGCAAAAGTAGGAAGTCAAGAGATACCTGGTGTAACAGGCCAAGTTTGGCCTTGGAGTACAAAATGAAGCAGGGTAAGACTAACAGAGTTTTGCCATGAGAACACACTAGCCATAGCGAACACCCTCTTCCAAAAACACAAGAGATGGCTCTACATCAAGAGGTGGACATCACCAGAGGGTCAATACTGAAATCAGATTGATTGTATTCTTTGCAGTTGAAGATAGAGAAGCTCTATACAGTCAGCAAAAACAAGACTGGGAGTTGACTCTGGCTCAGATCATGAACTCCTTATTGCCAAATTCAGACTGAAATGGAAGAAACTAGGGAAAACTGCTAGACCCCCATTCAGGTATGACCTAAATCAAATCCCTTACAACTATACAGTGAAAGTGAAAAATACGTTCAAGGGATTAGATTTGATAGAGTGCCTGAAGAACTGTGGATGGAGGTTCATGACATTGTAAAGGAGGTAGTGATCAAAACCATCCCCAAGAAAAAGAAATGCAAAAAGGCAAAATGGTTGTCTGAGGAGGCCTTAAAAATAGCTCAGTAAAGACAAGTCACAAAAGGCAAAGGAGAAAAGGAAAGATATAACCATCTGAATGCAGAGTTCCAAAGAAGAGCAAGGAGAGATAAGAAAGCCTTGCTAAGTGATCAATGCAAAGAAATAGAGGAAAACAATAGAATGGGAAAGACTAGAGATCTCTTCAAGAAAATTAGAGACACCAGGGAACATTTCATATAAAGATGGGTTCAATAAAGGACAGAAATGGTAGGGACCTAACAGAAGCAGAAGATACTAAGAAGTGGCAAGAATATACAGAAGAACTAGACAAAAAATATCTTCATGACCCAGATAACCACGATGGTGTGATCACTCACCTAGAGCCAGACATCCTGGAGTGGGAAGTCAAGTGGGCTTTAGGAAGCATCACTACAAACAAAGCTAGTGGAGGTGAGGGAATTCCAGCCGAGGTATTTCAAATCCTAAAAGATGATGCTGTCAAAGTGCTGCACATAATATGTGAGCAAATTTGTAAAACTCAGCACTTGCCACAGGACTGCAAAAGGTCAGTTTTCATTCCAATCCCAAAGAAAGGCAATGCCAAAGAATGTTCGAACTACTGCACAATTGCACTCATCTCACATGCTAGCAAAGTAATGCTCAAAATTCTTCAAGCTAGCCTTCAATAGTATGTGAACCATGAACTTCCAGATGTTCAAACTGGATTTAGAAAAGGCAGAGGAACTAGAGCTCAAATTGCCAACATCATTGGATCATAGAAAAAGCAAGAGAGTTCCAGAAAATCAACTACTTCTGCTTCATTAACTACACTTAAGTCTTTGACTGTGTGGATCACAACAAACTGTGGAAAATTCTTCAAGAGATGGGAATGCCAGACCACCTTACCTGCCTGCTGAGAAACCTGTGTGCAGGTCAAGAAGCAGCAGTTAGAATCAGACATGGAACAATGGACTGTTTCAAAACTGGGCCACCTGATGAGAAGAACTGACTCATTTGAAAAGACCTTGATGCTGGGAAAGATTGAAGGTAGGGGGAGAAGGGGACAACAGAGGATGAGATGGTTGGATGGCATCACTGACTCAATGGACATGAGTTTGGGTAAACTCCAGGAGTTGGTGATGGACAGGGAGGTCTGGCGTGCTTCAGTCCACGGGTTTGCAAAGACATGGACACAACTGAGCGACTGAACTGAACGTCAAGGCTGTATATTGTCACCCTGCTTGTTTAACTGATATGCAGAGTACATCATGCGAAATGCTGGGCTGGAAGAAGCACAAGCTGAAATCAAGATTGCTGGGAGAAATATAAATAATCTAAGATATGCAGAGGACACTGCCCTTATGGCAGACAACGAAGAGGAACTAAAGAGTCTCTTAATGAAAGAAGAGAGTGAAAAAGCTGACTTAAAACTCAATATTCAAGAAAATGAAAATCAAGACATCCAGTCCCATTGTTTCACGGCAAATAGATGGGGGAAAAGTGGAAACAGTGACAGATTTTATTTTCTTGGGTTCCAAAATCACTGCAGTTGGTGACTGCAGCCATGAAATTAAAAGACACTTGCTCCTTGGAAGAAAAGCTATGACCAACCTAGACAGCATATTAAAAAGCAGAGACATTACTTTACTGACAAAGGTCTGTCTAACCAAAGCTATAGTTTGTCCAGTAGTTGTGTATGGATGTGAGAGTTGGAGCATAAAGAAAGCTGAGCAGCGAAGAGCTGATGCTTTTGAACTGTGGTGTTGGAGAAGACTCTTGAGAGTCCCTTGGACTGCAAGGAGATCCAACCAGTCCATCCTAAAGGAAATCAGTCGTGAATATTCATTGGAAGGACTGATGCTGAAGCTGAAACTCCAATACTTTGGCTACCTGTTGCAAAGAACTGACTCACTGGATAAGATCCTGATGCTGGAAAAGATTGAAGGCAGGAGGAGAAGGGGATGACAGAGGATGAGATAGTTAGATGGCATCACCAACTCAATGGACGTGTTTGAGCAAGCTCCTGGTGTTGGTGATGGACAGGGAAGCCTGGCGTGCTGCAGTCCATAGGTTCACAAAGAGTTGGACATGACTGAGTAACTGAACTCAGCTGAAGTTAATAGAGCAGATTGTGGAGTGAGATCCACCAGACCAGCCAAACTTAATAACTCTACAGCCTAGAGCAATCCTCTCCCATTTTCCTCATCCATGAAATGGAGATAATAGTGATACCTAATTTACAGGGTTTGAGGGAGGATTAAATTAATTCACACATGTAAAATAATGAAAACAGTGCTTAACACACAATAAGCACTCAATATTATTATCCATTACTTTGCCAAATACTATTTTCTTATTTATTTATTTACTTGACTGTGCTAGGTCTTAGCTGGGTCATGCAGGATCTTTGATCTTTATTGCAGCCTGCAGGATCTTTCAGTTGTGGCATGTAGGATCTAGCTCCCTGACCAGGGATCAAACCAGGCCGCCTGCGTTGAGAGCATGGTGCCTTAGCTCCTGGAACACCAGGGAAGTCCCTCAGAGTTAATATTATCATTTTAACAGGTATGGGGCTTATGTCTTCCCTTGTATTATAAACTCCTTAAGAGCAGGTGTGCTCAGTAGAGTCCTGTTGAATAAATAAATTAGTAGGTGAGTGAACGGATTAAAAAGCACTTAGAGCTATGTACTTCCTCTAAGTGTTTTATCAGACGAGATCAGGTGTGTTCAGACCTATAAGTATCTTATGTTAAAAGAATTTCACCTCCCCGCCCCCACCCCCCAAACTTTGTAATAACTCCAGATTTCGAGAAGACCACAGAAGCAAAGGCAGGAAAGACTTGGAAACTAAGGAAAGTTTCTGGACCACTGTTGACCTCTTTTCTGGATTGGCAAGATTTTTTTCTACAAACACTGCCTTCTCCCTCTTCCACAAGGAATAATGTGAGCATAAAAGAGACAATGCATACAAACCGCAAGAAGCAAATAAATAGAACAGAAAATATCTGAAAGGTCAAAAATGATCATAGTTAAATCAAGTTTTAACTATATCCAATTCTTCTAGGAGACTAGTTTCCAGTCAATATTTATCAAATAAAGATGTATTGAGGGGGGTTGAGGAAAAGGAATTCGAGGTGGAAGATAAGGGTAATCATCCCTTCTAGTTATTTTTGAGTGAATTTCAGACATATTAGTCACTTTCCAAATCAATAGGATGTAAAGGTTACCTGTGCCTACTTCCGAGTAGAAAAATTCGCTTCCCAGTTTGTAAGACTAATCGTGCCTTCTGTTTGTTCACTCATTCATTCATCCTCTTATCAAATATTTATCAGATGAGTTTCATTTGCTATCGCTGCACTAGGTCCAATGAACAAACCACAGCCTTGACCTCCAGTAGCCCAGGAGCAGAGCTAGCCAAAAGAGAAATATGGCAGTAGGGCCATGTCTGTCTAACAGTCCCCAGCACAGGGCCTGGCACACAGTAGGAACTCAAAGAGTATCTGTTTAATGATTAAAACGTAAGATGGAAATTACAGTAAGTTGACCTAAGTGTTTTGATAAGGCTTAGTGCAGGATATCAGGGGCTTTCCAGGTGACTCAATAGTAAAGAATCCACCTGCAATGTAGGAGACATGTGTTCAGTCCCTGGATCAGGAAGATGCCCTGGAGAAGGAGATGACAACGCACTCCAGGATTTTGGCCTGGAGAATCCTACAGACAGGAACCTGACAGGGTCCATGGGGTCACAAAAGAGTCAGACACGACTTAGCAACTAAGCAACAATAACAACAGCAGGATATCAGTATTCATTGGAGAACAAATCTATATTAGTGAGGCCAAGGAAGGTTTTCTAGAAAAGGTGTCATATTAACTAAAATCCCAGGGAGTGACTTGAAGTAAGTTTGGTGAGTGTGGGTTTGGGGAGTAGTTTCTTGGGCTTCCCTGGTAGCTCAGACGGTAAAGAATCAGCCTGCAATTTGGGAGACCTGGGTCTGATCCCTGAGTCAGGAAGATCCCCTGGAGAAGGGCATGGCAACCCACTCTACTATTTTTGCCCGGAGAATCTCATGGGCAGAGGAACCTGATGATCTACAGTCCATGAGGTTGCAAAGAGTTGGATGTGACTGAGCAACTAACACTTTCACCTTCACTTTGATCCTAGGGACCGAGTGTTCAGGTTCAAATCTCGATGCTGCAGGAGCAGCTGTGTGTCATCCTATTCCTCTCTGTGCTATAGCTTCTCCATCCACTTCCTTGAGTTGTTCTGAGTTCATGAGTTAACATTTTCAAAGTGACCACAGTTACATGTGCTGTTGAGTAAATACTACATAAGTATTTGTCAAATAAAAATCCTTTCAATAATTTCTTGAAACACTGGAACTTGCATGGGCATGCTCTCCATTTCCGGGATCCATCTCGTATCACCTCCCTGTGTGTTATGCTGTCTTCTCTTTTATATGACTAGTGCTTTATTACAGGACGTTGGCTCTCTCTCACCTTAAAAAATTCCCTCTACACCCCTGTGTCTACTTCTGACTTCTGTCCATGGCCAGTTTCTGAGCAGATTGTGCTGGACCCTGTTCTGGGTCTTCATAGTCTCACATCTCACTCATAACTCCACCCGCTGTAATGCGGAGTCCCCTCTGAACCCCCAACTCCAGAGTGAAACTGCTCTCTCTAAAGTCCCTGATGATTTTCTAACAGCTGCATCCAATGGGCCCAGTTCAGGCCTGATCTCGTATCGGGTGGCTCTGTACCATCTGACACTTTGGTAAATCCATCCTTTTCTCTTTTCCCCAATTCTGCTGCCTTCAGGCCTCCTTCAGTCTCTCCAGTTACTGGCTCTCCCTTTCTAGCCTCGAGGAATTGTCGGTCTCATTGAGATAGGACTGGGATCTCCCAGAGGCCAAGCTGCAATAGTCTAATTACAGGTCAGCTCCCACCGGACAGAGAGAATCTTCCAGGTATGGCCTCTGCCTTGCTCTCTTGATTCCCCCAACATATGACTAAATGTCTAATACTTCACCTAAGAGGAACTCAATAAATGTGGGATGAATGGATAAAATAATAAACAGAACCCCCAAAAAAGTATATTTATTTTCTAACCTGTCCAAAATGCAGGGCAACAAGTTGTATGAAAGTCAGCAAATGCTGAGTCACTGCTTGAATGATGACTCACTAACTGATTGATTAACTTTTAAGCTCTGTGACTTCCCCACTGATCAGCCACTGGATTTCTAATCCAGAAATGAGCCATGATTACTGGTCTTGATATCCCAAGCATTGCCATGGCAACGTTTCAACTTCAAAATGCTCTGAAATGTTGGGTTCCAATGACCGTTTTGTATATTTGGGCAGGACCACTTTTCTCTACGACTCACTTCTGACTCATAAAGAGAATTGGGATGTTTTTGTTTGCCCACTGGGCTTTATTTCCTGGATGCTCTCTTTTTTAAAAAAATTCAAAGCACGGGATTTTTTTAAGGCAGGTAATGAACATGAGAAGGAGGGGATGTTATTTTTGGGACACAAACTTAACATAGAGATGTGTTTTCTAGAAGGTGCCAGGGTCATGGGGTGTATGATGTGAGCAGCAAGGAATCTGATGAGTACCCAGAGTAACTGACCCTCAGAACACAGAAACATGGAATTGATGTACTTGTTTATGGCAGCAGGAACCAAAGCTAAGGGACAGTCAGGGTATACAGGCTCAGAATACAAACTAACGTGCCGCCTTCCACTCCTATTTATTTTGCCTCCTCAAGGCATGGGCTAGGATGGGAACAGGAAGAAGCCAAGCCACCTGGCACACACATCCCAAATGACTCAGATGGGCAGCTCCAGAGGAACAATAAAGCAGAGCACGGAGGAGGGAGCAGAAGGTGAGGAAGGACAAAGCATTGCCAGTGCAGGGCAAACGGGTGAATTTACTTGGGCTGCCAAAGGTGATGCCTACTTTCCAGCTGCACCCCTATTACTCCTGAATATTTCCACCTGACAACCTGTACTCCACCCAAGAACTACACTGAGAGTGCCTGTGGGTTTCCATCTCATCTCTGAGGATGGAGAGAATATACAACCAATAGACAAAGAGAAGAGAGAAGCAGATGGTGGCACGTGGATTGGCCAAGGCTCCTCCTGACTACACTGTCATCCTGAGATTGTAGATGCCATGAAGGGGGGTAGTAACTGAAGAAGGGGATGAAGACAGGAAGGGCAGGGAGCGGTGTCAAGCAACACACCTGCAATGTGATGAGGACAATCACACAGTCATGCTCAGAGAAAGCCCCTCTGTGCTACCACCTGGAAGTGAGTCTCCTTTCCTGACCTGTACCCCAGACACCTGGGTGACTTCAGCATCCCAACCCCCTGGGAGTCAGACACAGGCCCTGAATAGTGTGGGCCACAGGGAGATGGCAATGCCTGAGCGCCCAGAGCTGGAGTCCAGGGAAAAGTTCAGGTCATATTAGCAGAACTCTATGGCCTTTATTTTCCCTCCTCCCTTCTGTTTCTCTCTTTTGCTTCCTGAAGGTGCTGCTGCATCAGAATCTGAGGCACTGTGGAGGGCCTGAGTGTTCCCCATGAGCATGTCATTCTGAGCTCATGTGGTGGAAAGCCATAGAAAGTAATGCAGTTCAGGCTGAAGGGAAACTCCATCAGGCAGAGTTAGGTTCAGGGAAGAAAGGGCCCTCTTAGGATGCCCTTAAGT
Organism: Bos grunniens; assembly: GCF_055505025.1. NCBI lineage: Eukaryota > Metazoa > Chordata > Mammalia > Artiodactyla > Bovidae > Bos > Bos grunniens. Next base: position 23,315,200 of record NC_141180.1, read on the forward strand.
GGCTGAAGGAAGGAGCTTGATGATAATTTCCTTCTCAATCAGTAAGACCTTCATGTGATTGCAGAGGTCTCAGTGCAGAGATCCAGGTGTTTATTCATTGTACAAAACATCAGCACATTCCTCAAAGACGACCCAGGTGCTACCAGATGTAAGCAGTGGCCAAGCCCTAGCCTTCAACGAGCCCAGAGAAGCCCTTTTCATTTCAGTGGGTCAAAAATATAAAACCAAACTCTCGTGCATTGCTGAGGGGTGCAAAATGGTGTAGCCATTTTGGAAAACAGTCTGTCAGTGCTTCAAAATGTTTAACACAGAGTTACCATATACAATCCCACTCTTAGGTGCCTACCCAGCAGAAATAAAAACATAAGTCTGCTTGTGCAGGGTCCATAGCAGCACTATTTGTAACAGCCCAAAAGCGGAAGCCACTAAAATGTCCATCAACTGCAGAATGAATAAACAAAATAGGACATATATAAGGAATAGTATTCAGCAATAAAAAGGAATGAAGCTCCAATACATACTAAAAAAAGCAAACCTCAAGTGAAAGAAACCAGATTCAAAAGACCACACAGAGTAAGCCTGCTACATATGAATGAGTTCCCTTCTGAGAGTTCACAAATCCAATTTGTTCATATAAGTCCAACAAAGTTAGCCTAGGTACCAGGTACAATCAGCTGTATAGTACTGTACTATATAGATTTGTAATACTTTTCACACAAATAATGCATAAAAACAAACACACACAAAAATAGAACATATTTAATCTCACAGCACAATACCTTGAAAAATATGCCAGGCATGTGAACTAACTTACACGATTAGACACGCAAACACAAGTTCGCATCTTTGAAGTTCTCAAGTTAAAGATTCACATGTAGGGTACTTACTGTATTACATGGAATGACCGGAGTAGCCAAATCTACAGAGACAGAAAATAGTGGTTGCAACATTCAAAAAACTAAGATCATGGCATCTGGTCCCATCACTTCATGGGAAATAGATGGGGAAACAGTGGAAACAGTGTCAGACTTTATTTTTGGGGGCTCCAAAATCAGTGCAGATGGTGATTGCAGCCATGAAATTAGAAGAAGCTTACTCCTTGGAAGGAAAGTTATGACCAACCTAGATAGCATATTGAAAAGCAGAGACATTACTTTGCCAACAAAGGTCCGTCTAGTCAAGGCTCTGGTTTTTCCAGTAGTCATGCATGGATGTGAGATTTGGACTGTGAAGAAAACTGAGTGCCGAAGAACTGATGCTTTTGAACTGTGGTGTTGGAGACTCCTGAGAGTCCCTTGGACTGCAAGGAGATCCAACCAGTCCATTCTAAAGGAGATCAGTCCTGGGTGTTCTTTGGAAGGACTGATGCTAAAGCTGAAACTCCAGTACTTTGGCCACCTCATGCGAAGAGTTGACTCATTGGAAAAGACTCTGGTGCTGGGAGGGATTGGGGGCAGGAGGAGAAGGGGACGACAGAGGATGAGATGGCTGGATGGCATCACCAACTTGATGGACGTGAGTTTGAGTGAACTCCGGGAGTTGGTGATAGACAGGGAGGCCTGGAGTTCTGCAATTTATGGGGTCACAAAGAGTCAGACACGACTGAGCGACTGAACTGACTAGTTATTGTGTATTTGGGAAGAAGGGGAAGGAAATGGGGAGTGACTACTAATGAGTAAGTTGTTTCTTTTGGGTAGAATGAAAATGTTCTAAAATTAGATTGTAGTGACAGTTGCACAACTCTGTAAATATTCTAAAAAACATAAATTGTAGAGTTTGAACAGGTGAAGTTTACAGTATAGAAGTTTTATCTCAAAATGCCATAAAAAGAAAATATAGTTGATGTTGCACAATGCAAGGGTTAGGGTCACCAACACTCCACGCATTCAGAAATCCATGTGCAACTTAGAGTTAGCCCTCTGTATTCCCATCTCCTCCATATCTGGGTCCACATCCTCAGATTCAACAGCTCAAACTCACGTTGTTCAAGGGTCAGCTCTAAATACAAACTCCATCTGGAATGTTACCATCAGGATTTGTTTTTTTTGCAGGAAATTTCTGGGAAGTTTTGTGTTTACTTGAATAAAAGGAGTTTTCCTACCCCTGATACTGTCAGTCTCTCTGTAGGCATTATCCTGCATAGTGTAGAACTAGGAAGCAAAGCAAAAGAGGATTGAGGAAGACGCACAGCATGCAGGAAGAGTCCTGGATACCAGGAGCTGGCAAATAGCCAGCCAAAATCAGATCTGCTCACAGCCAAAATCTGATCTGCCCACAGCCAAAATCAGATCTGCCACTTGTCTTGGTAAACAAAGTTTTATTGAAACACAGCTCTGCTCATTCATTTACATATTGTTTATAGGGGCTTGGACATTCTAGGAACAGAATAGTTTCAATGGAGACTGTGCAACCTGTAAAGTCTAAATTATTTACTAAATTCTTGTGCCTTTAAAGAAAAAGGCACTTTTTTGCTGACACTTCTCGAGACTCACGTGTCCACTTAAGTCCTAAGTCATGATCCGCATGCTAGTAGCAGCAGCACCGAGGAGCCTGTTAGAAATGCAGAATCTCAGGTTCCCCCAGACCTTGTGTTAGTTAGTTGTATTAGTGAAAGAAGCAGATGTCAAGATGGAGCTCAATATACATGGACTTTATTAGGAGAGATAACTAGGAGATAAAACAGGGAGGAAGCCCGAAAAGGCCAGGAGAGCCATTAGTCCATGATGCAGGTCTGACCTCGAAGGAAGGAAAGAGAGGAGGAAGATCGGGTGAAAGCACTGTAAACTGCTATACGGTCTAAAGCGTGATCTGCAAGGCCCTCATGAATCCTCAAGGCAGAGTCGGCTGTCAAAGGAGTCCTGAATCTCTCAGAAACTGGTTTTCCTTTATCCCTGCTGCACCAAGGCATCCGGCCTTAGTGTACATGCGGTGACAAATTCATAGCACAGCGCCTCTGGTCCTTCGGAAAGGAAATGCGCTGTACTTGGCATTCTCATTGCATCTGCGGCAAGGTGTATTCCCATAGCAGTGAGATCACTTTGAGAAGAATTGCAGGGGATCTCTATGCACATTTAAGTTTGAGAAGCAAACTCAAGGGCAGGAGTTAGCCAACTTTCTACAAAGGGCCACACAGCACATATTTTAGGCTTTGTGGGCAATATCTTCTCTGTTGCAACTACTCTGCCATTCAAAGTAGGAGCAGCTCCAGAGAACACATAACCAATTGGGTGTGGCTGGGTTCTAATAAAACTTTCTTTATAAAAACAGACTTTTGCTTTGGACAAGATGTGGCCCATGGGCCAGAGTATACCAACCTCTGCTCTAGAGTTACAGGGTTTAAACTTTTTAGAAGCAATTAAACACTTTTGGTGGGGGGGGGGTGGGAGGGCGGGCTTCCCTGGTGGCTAGACAGTAAAGAATCTGCCTACAATGAGAGAGACCTAGGTTCGATCCCTGGATTGGGAAGATCCCCTGGAGGAGGGCATGGCAACCCATTCCAGTGTTCTTGCCTGGAGAATCCCCATGGACAGAGGAGCCTGGTAGGCTACGCAAGGCCTGTGGCCCACGCTGGGTCTCAAAAGTCAGACATGACTGAGTGGCTAAGCACAGCAGAAACTCTTTTTTCATATGAAACAGGTAAGAGAGGGGCTACCCGTCTTGATGGTGGGCAGGAAGCCCCGTGTCCAACAGTTCCCCTCAAAAACCACTGAGACACCTCTGTAGGCAACAAAATCAGAATCTGAAAGTCACTGCCCTGGTTCCCCACAAAGAGCCTCGAGTTACAGAAAGTTTCTCTCACCTTTTTCTCATTCCTAGTGGGCATCGGCAACCTAACTTTCTACTTTATCCATTCTACAAACATAGCTGACAGTCTAACACTGTGCTAGGTACTTAGGGACGACAAAAGTGAATCAGACACACATTTGGCTCCTGGGGAACTTTCAGTAAATAAAAACAAGACCTGTATAGAACCACGGCAGCAGGGAGCAATGTGCACCCCAGGAAGTCACAGGTCAAGGACTATGGAGACTGAGCAGTGGAGGAGATCTTTTCCACACAGGGAATCCGGAAGATTCTGTGGACAAGGGTCAGGGAGCTGTGAAAGGAGGGGGAAGACTGACCATCTGTTTTCCTTCTAAAACCAGACAATGCCTCTCTTCTGGAGGACCACACCTCCACAGGACAGACTCTTCTGTACACAGATGCTAACTTACATCCATCGGGGCACATGGCTTGCCCACACAAGCAGACTCATGGATCTCATTCCCATCACAGTGGGCATACTCACCGCCGGAGACCAACAATCTCGTGTCCACAGTTCTTTCACGCAGGGTTACTATGACTTCACTGCATGTCTGGGGCAAGATCAAGGAGCAGAACTAAGTGAGAATAAAATGGGCAATTCCTCAGGGTCCCACGAGGGCAAACACTCTGACCTTGACCACCAATGCAGTATAGGAAGAGGCAGCTGAGGAGGAGGGTAATGGAAACCTTATCTTCACAGGAGCCCTGGGAAAGGTATGGACGTGGTGCTTCACATGTCACTGAGCCCTGCTGGATACTCGGGGAGGCAGCACACGTGGCCTTCCTTTTAAATTCTCTTTACATCTCTGTGGATACTTCCATGTGTCAATCTGCCTTCTGCAAAGCTCCACACCCCACATCAATAAAACTCCTCACCCCGGGGCTGCTACTCCCTTACTGAGAGAAGGGGATGTTACAGAGTCCTGTGAAATCTCATTTCTCTGGGGTCGTTCAAAACAAAAGCTATCCATATGCCTTAAACAAGGTCAGCAAATGCTGACCTTCCTACCAGGAAATCCAGAGACCTTTGAAACTTACATGAAATATGTGACTTGGGCATATTGCTAAAAAGTGAGCAGAGCTTCCATCATATTCCCAAAAGGGTGCATGACCCCAAAATAGCCTTGGACCACTGTCCAACGTATTAAATAGTACATAGGTCACTTCAGTCGTGTCCGACTCTGTGTGACCCCATAGACGGCAGCCCACCAGGCTCCCCCATCCCTGGGATTCTCCAGGCAAGAACACTGGAGTGGGTTGCCATTTCCTTCTCCAATGCATGAAAGTGAAAAGTGAAAGTGAAGTCACTCAGTCGTGTCCGACCCTCAGCAACCCCATGGACTGCAGCCCACCAGGCTCCTCCATCCATGGGATTTTCCAGGCAAGAGTATAGCCCAGGCTTTAAAAAAAAAAAAAAAAAAAATCAAAAAACAAAAAAAAAACGGTCTTTTCAAGCCACTGACTCAATAGTGTTCTCAATCATCTTGAGACCATCTTGCAAAAAAAAAAAAAAAAAACCCTATTTATCACCATTCCTGCTGGACAAATGAGGAAGTTAAATTCTTAAGAAATTAATACCCTACCTAAGAAAAGATTACAGGTTGACAGGTTAGCACCAAAGATGAGTAGGCTAATACACTGCTGTTAGCAATGATCACCTCCTGCTGTTATACCACTTCATAAATGAATTTTACAGTCAAGTCTGTGTTGGGCACTTTACATACATGGCTTCTTTAAACACTATAACAACTCTTTGCGACATTTTCCCATTTCTCCAAGTGAGGAAACCAAAGCTCAGAAAAGTTGAATGGATTGCCACAGATCCCAGCACTGATAAGTGTCAGATGGAATCTGATTCCAGGTCTGACTCCCAGATTCTGCCCTGGGATCTCTACCTCAACCTGGATCCTCAGAGAAAGAAAACTCATCTTCAACTCAGGGACAGTTTCTCAGACATCTTTGTATTCCCCCACAAAGCCTTGCCCTGCTTTGCATGGCAAAGCACTCAATAAATATTTGTTGAATGAAGAAGCGTGGGCTTGGGCTCCAATCCTGCCATGGACTTACTGACTCAGTCTCCGGCCACTTGGAGTTGCAGGTGGTTAGTCAGCTGGGCAACTTCAGGGAACATTTGAAATCAATTACGGGTGAGGAGGAACCCATTAGAAGTTCCTCTTCTGTGTGTGTTGGTGTGGAAGGAGAGGAAAGGAAGTTGAGAAGGAGGGAAACAGGATGGTTTCAGGACTGAGTGCTGGAGCTTAAAGATTTCACACCAGGATAGGACAACATTTGACTTATGTCCACAGCTGAGTTCCAAAAGCCCGTCCAAATGGGCTGCTGACCCCAGGCTACTCCTCGGTGGCCACAAATCCCTGAATTGCCAGGCCCCCCGAGCAGTGACCTTTATGGAGGCCCTGACACTGGAGCAGCCACACACAGTCCTTTCCTGCTTGCCGGGAGTCAGAGCTACAGGAGATTGGCAACTTCAGAAGATCTAAGCTGCGGGCGGCCCAGCACCATCGCTCCCCCTCCAGGGGCCAGAAAGAAGCTAAACACCTACAGCCTGTGAGGCCCACATTGTCCTCTCAGCCCTAAATGAAAGTATTCCAGCAATCCACCCGGAATCCAAAAACTTCCTATTTTGGAAGCATGTGGGAGTGGGGCGGGGGGAGGGGGGAGGTAACTCGAGTTGATTTTGTTTTCTTTACGGTTGTTACAAGTGCCGGTTAGTCATAACCCAAAGAATGCCACTTGAGTCCTTTCACATGGGCCCTGCAAAGAGACTTGTATGAAGCCGACCCTCAGGGATGCCTACCAACACGCTCTGGGAGGGAATGATCAAATACCTCCCAGAGGCCCGGGAAGGGACAGCCCTCCAAGAAACCAGACTGCATTCCCCACTACTTGGCTTCCAAGGCACCGCCTACTCTCCTGTGCACGAAGCAACACTGCCACCTAGTGCTCTGTGTAGGAAGTATTCTCCGAGGCCTCCTATCTCTGGGGGTGGGGTGCCAGGGTGGGGGTGGGGGATGGTTCCTCTACCATGGCTAGGGCAACTGAAGCCCTTGATATCTCTGCCGAGGAGAAAATGCCCCAAGTTTGGTAGATGGAGAAAACTGGGTCTAGGTTAAGTAGGTAGAACCTGAGGTTTGAGAGCTGTTAGAAGAGTGTGGGAGCCAAGTGTTGTATCATCTTGTGTTATCCTCAGTGGGGCAGCAGAACTCCCGTGGTTGAATTGTATTTACCTCAGGAGCACAGTTCAGCTGTGGTCATTCTGCAACAGCTGAAAGCCAACCATCCCAGGAACAGGCAGGTACCGGCTAAAAGGACCAGGGCTAGGGTCAGAGAGGGAGGATGGGCTGATCTGTTGGTAAGAGTGAATAGATGAGCAAATAGGAGACTTTTATTCCTGGGGGTGACTACCCTTGGCCCTTCATGGTTCTCAGCCCAGGGGGCCCCAGGGAAAGCATATGGAGCTGACCACAGCGAGTCGACAAGGATGCCTATGTCCTGGGAACCCAGTTGCTAGAATCCTGAAGAACGAAGGCTGGGTTCTCAGCCCCTATCTCTCCCAAACTTTTACCCTAAATCTTTTCTGAATATTTTCTGAGGTGCACAAATCTGAACAAAGATACAGGGTGGGAGGTGGAGAGGAGACAGACCCGAGTATTCTCTGCTCTCCGTCTTTCCGGTGTGGACCTACAGGGGACATGCCAGCACAGCTCCGGGAATGCTTTGATTTGAAGAGAAAGAAACCTCAGAGGCTAGACTGTCTGCGAAAGATTTCCTGCCTAATTTTACATGCTTAGGGAGGTGGCAAGGGCTCAGATGGGCACGTTGGAGAAGGAGTTGAGTATGCGCTGTGGCAAGGTTGGGGGGCAGGGGGCGGCAGTGGAGGTGGGCATGGGAGGGAGAGGTATGGGCTGGCGGGGGAGGGCTGGTACATTAAGGAAAGCTGTGTAGGTGCATGCTCAGTCACTTCAGTCTTGCCTGACTCTTTGTGACCCCATGGACTGTAGCCTGCCAGGTTCCTCTGTTCATGGGATTCTCCAGGCAAGAATACTGGAGTGGGTTGCCATGCCCTCCTCCAGGGGATCTTCCCAACCCAGGGACTGAACACGCTTCTCCTGAGTCTCCAGCATTGCAGGCAGATTCTTTTACCCACTGAGCCACTTAGGAAGCCCTATGCTGCTGCTGCTAAGTCACTTCAGTCATGTCTGACTCTGTGCGACCCCATAGACAGGAGCCCTATAACTGGAACCAAATCCTGACCCTGTTCTCCTCTCTTCAGAGAATGAGAACAGAAGGATGCAGAAAGTTCAGGAACAGGGGTCAGGTACCCACTGTCCAGAAACTGTTCCCTCAGGTCTAAATTTTAACAACTCAGACCACTGGTTTCTTAGAGCCTCCCTCCTATATTCCTGCTGGATCTTTCTCCGATTCTTCAGAGCCAGGGAACTGATCCCAGGTCCCTGTGCTGCTACTGCCAGAGGAGGGGTAAGTGGAGTCGTGGTCTAGACGGCAAGCACACAGTTTCCCTGGCAGATGGGTACTAGGAAGCGAGATTAGGCAGCAAGAAGATGTCATCTGGGAAAAACTGTGAAGCTGCCAACTCCGATCAGATAATCATCTCATTATTTCTTCCATTTGGCCTCAGAATAAGGATTTCCTTCTACTCTTTCTCTGCCCCAACCTATCATCCAGCCCAGCCCCTTCTCTATCCTCTCCCCTCACCCCCTTTCCCACCCCAAAATAAAATCAAGCAAAACCACAAGAGTCTAGAGTGCTCAGTGTCTGGGAATCCCAGCTTCCAAAAGAGAAATTACAGCCAAAGAGGGGGGAAGACAGCGTGTCCGGAAGGGATGTTCCAGCAACACACCATCGCAAGAGGCTCCCTCCTTCCAGATTTCTTTCTCTGGTCTAAAATTTATTTGCAGGCACCCACCAGCCTGAGAAGTCTTTAATATTGGGAGCTGTCAAGCCCTTCAGGGGTTCTGGAGTTCCGCTCCCCGTCTGCCCCAGGCATACCTCTCACGACTTTGGTTTCCCCATCCATGTCATGGGACTGGCAAGCATCAAAGGGTGTTGTGTACAATCCAGATTAATAAGATGAAAATGGTTCTACTATGTACCTAGGTTTGTGTGAGGTTCTGTCCTGGGGTGGGGGCTCTGAAGGGATAAAGAGACACTGAATGATCATGTATCACTTCTAATCCCTTACCCACTCCCTGCTTGAAACCAGTATCCCCCAACCGTCCCCCACCCCCATTGAGGCAAGGGAGACAGTTATTCCTAATCCTACTCTTTTCTTTGTCCTTCTGGGTGACTTTCCATGAAAGCCAAGATCCGGGTATACTGTAAAATAAATGTGGAGAGTGTTCCCAAACACTGTTCCTAATGAAGACCATAGAATTATACAAGGTGCATTTCTGGTCCCTTTTACAACACCCCGGGTTAGAAACCAGGGTCCTGGCTTGTGAGTGCCCATCTTTTCCAGTAGACCTTGCTAGTCCCAGGCTGGACACATGATTTTTAGGACAAGACAAAGGGGACTCCAGGACCTGGTCAAGGTAGTAGCGTTCTGCTACATTCCAGGGCTACTCGAAGAAAAGGAAACCAACCAGGACCCATTGGCTATGTAGCCGGCAGCCTTGTTTCCTCACTACCTAGTCCAGCCCAGGCATGACTCACTGCCCAGGTCTGTACACTTTCATGTCGTTTCAAAGTTGCCTGGGTTTCTCACACTGGACTATAAGAAATGGAGTGTGACACCTCTTCCCCACTGACAAAGAACCAGAGATCTTCCCCTTTAAAGAGGGATGAGAGAGTGAGCTGGAGGTCTCCTAAGTGCCAGCACAATGTATAGAAGCACACGAGATCAATACAAGGGACAAATGCTCTTGTGGTTATAGAGTCATTAATGCAGATGATGCCTGGGATTCTGCTGCGCAGATGAATAGAGGCCCTTCCCCCCCTCTGCCCGGCTAGCCCTCCCTGGCTCTTCTGTTCTGCCCCTTTCCCCTCCTTGCCCCCGATGTCTAACCTCACCAAAACCAGAAGCCAGCCCTACCCCGCGGACTACGGAAAGCCCAGGAATGGGTGATTACCTGCAATGATGGCTGGGCTGTTCTGTCCTCCCTCCGGTCTCACCCAGGCTTCCACTGTGAACGCCTCCCGGGGAATGTCAGCCAGCACTTCTGGACGCAGCAGCAGCGGCTCCCGCCTCCCAGAGAAGTACAAGACAGGCAGTCTTCCTTGGGGGCTCACGGTCTCTGCTTCCCAGGAGGGGTCCCCTCCACCATTCCGGATGCCACTCTCTGATGGGCCGGTTCGGACCCTAGGCGTGAGGGGATGCTTAGGCCACAGCTGGAAGTGCTGGGGCGCAAACTTGGGGTCTCCCCACAGGCCTCCTGCCTGTCCCTTCACCACCTGGCGCCGACGCCTGGTCTTGGTCTGACCCTTCCTTTGGGTCTCTGGTCCGGATTCCCCTGGGCATGGGAAGGTGGTGATCATGGTGGCAGCCGAGGCTGTGCCTTCTAGAGTCCCAGCCTCACCTAGAGGCTCCTTGGACCCTCCATCGCCAAGATAAGTGTCATCATCTCCCAGTAGCTCCGACTGCCCAATAGGACTGTCCCCTCCCCACGGAGCGGCTGGCCGCTCAGCCTCACTCCTCATTCTTGCACTTGCAGTTGGGTCTGGGGGCACAGAGCTCACAGCCATTCCCTCGGCATCTTGCTCACTGCATTCTGCATGGTCTCTTCCCTGATCTCCTGCAGGGTAGGGCCTCAGGTAGTCCCCAGGCAGGCTGGGATAGACCCCAAAGAGGTGATGCTGAGGAGCAACTCTGGGTCTTCGAACCTTGGCCCCCAGCCAACAGTGCTCTCCTTCCGACAGCACCTGGCTCAGGTGTCCTCTTTGGGCCAAGGATCTCTTGCGCGTCCAGCCCAGCTCCGAGCTGACAGTACTGAGCGCCCACCCAGCCAGAACTACCAGGCTTACCCTCAGAATCTTGAAGCACATCATACCTCCCCCCGGCTCTTTATACAGAACCAGAAGTCAGCTTCTGGGTACCACACCGGGGTGATGGGGTTAAGAGGAGGAGACAGCTAGCTGTGGATTTGCTGTCCCCTGGCAAATTGTTTTGTTCAGGGACCAGACTTTTCAAGCAGCCCCCAAAGAGCACCTCTCCTGGCTGCCTGCGCTGGGTGCTGTGACCAAGTAGCCTCTGTCCCTCAACCTCTCCCTATATATGTCCCTCAACCTCTCCCTTGACCTCTCTCTCTCTCTCCTTGCTCTAGTTCAGTCCTTGAAGAATGAAGTCCATTTCTCTGGGTTCCTTTGAATTTCTTCCAGAGAGCTCAGGTTTCTTTCTTTTTCTTTTTTTTCCCCCTTCTTCAATAGCTCCTCCCCTCGTTGATACTAGGAGGGGGACACGTGGGCAGGAGCCAAATCTTCTCAAATACACATTTGTGCACACACATACCACTCACTACCTGAAGTTATTAAAAAGAATATTAGCCTCCAATGTTCTTTTCTTTATCCCCCTTCCTTCCCTAGGAGTTACCTTTTCTTTGTCGTCTTTAACCTCAAATACACTTACCTTCCAACAAATTGCTAGAAAAACTGGTATACAGAGAAACAGAATTTGACGCTTACTATCTAAAAAGGCAAAAAAAAAAAAAGAATCTAGGGGGCACAAAAAATGCCAGCTGGTACTTAGCCTTCACTTCCAGATGTCCTCCTCAGCCAGCTCCCCATCCAGCCTCCAGTCTGCCTGTGCAGGTCAGAATGTTTCCCTCAGCTCTGGGGTTGGTGAGTGCTGAAGGCTGTTTTTAATCCCCTTCCAACTTGTTGGTGTGTTGCAAGTCTCCGTAAAGTTCTCCTCTGGGCTGCCAGTCTGGTGCCCTAATAACCTTAGGAGTCTGAGAGCCCTTGACTTCACCTTCTGGGAGTCTTGTGGGTCCCTGGGAAGATGGAAAAGAGAATGAGAAGAAGAGCATATCCTTCAGGGGACCTGTGCTCTCCAGTCCCTCCTGCTCCCCTTCTCTCCCTTCCTCTCTGCCTATAATTATCTTCTTGTTTGTTTCATTTAAAGACAATGATGATGTCAAAGCTAATAAGTTCGGTGCATCTCTCCACCTCCTGCCTGTCCCCTCCTCCCTCCTGAAAACCTCCCCACCTCACTGAGGCACAGGGGACAGATGCTACTCTTGGTTTCCCCCGTAAACATCTCCCGCTTTCTCTTCCAGCAGCCGCAGCCTACACAATCAATAGCCAACAATCAATACTGTTTTGGAGCACTCTCTTCTGTATGTATTCTCTCTCTCTCTCTCAAACACACACTCACATACACATACTCACACATGTGTTGTGAACAGACTTGCTTACTGCCTAATAAACCCACACCACTCTTTTAGGGACCACTTGTCTCGCTTTGTTTGTTTGTTTGTTTTGCCACATATATACTGTATTCTTCTCTTATTTCAATCATTTGGGATTTGAAAGGACAATACCCCAAATTCACTTCACATTAGCCATTGGGAGAAAGGAGAAATCAATTATCCTGCTGTAGGAAGCATTCAGAGGAAATGCCATGGATTTGCACGATATAGTTCTTATTCTCGCTCAAGTTTCTCACTCTGAAGTTACTAAAAGTCACCATATGCTGAGTGAGCAAATAAACAAATGAGATGCTCAAAATAAGTAAATTACAAATATCAGCAGCTAGACCCAAACAACTAGTTTTTTTCATTGATTTGAAATGAATGGATAAAATGGGGAAATAAATAATGTGTATTTAACCTCCAAATTTCTGTTTGCCTAGATGTAAGCTATCTCAAGGAGTCCTACCCCTAAAATCATGTGTGTACCCACACACATACACACACACACACACATGCATACACACTGAGCGGGTCTGAATTCTCAATACAGGTAAGGGTGTTTGACCATGGGTGAGTACAAAGCAGGGAGAGGAATATATTGGGTCCTTCATTCAATAATAAGAAAAATCATTTACAGTTCTAAAACCACTGCTTGTGTTGCCCACATATAAAACATGCAGCCCACATTACTTTGGAGTAAGATCACCCTGCCTCTTCTGCCTTGGGTCCCCTCATCATCTTCTAAGTTCCTCTACCCTAGCTAATCACTGATTGATGTGCTTTACAAATGCTGTATCCTAAAGCCTCCATCGCTGGTGTGCCCTGTCTCCCTATACAGCATCCACTGACACTTCAAGGCAAGTCCCTGAAGAAGATATCAATTCAGGCACGTGGATATCACTAAACAGAAATCCCTCAATCCTAGACTGTGCCTTTTCCTCTTAGCGTCTCCCTGTCTTCCTTCACTTTTCTGTCTCAGTCCTTTCCTCCACCTCCCCGCCTCCCACCAAAGCAGCTAAACAGAGATTGGGGCTTTGGAAAGGGGTAGGGGGGTTGCAGAGAAAGACAGAAAGCAGAGGAGACAGAGAGAGAGAGAAACCAGGGCAGAAAGGAGGGAAGGAAGGAGAGGAGCCTTAGTTTAAATGAAGGGAAGATACCCAGGTAAGTAAAGGAGAAGTAAACTTGCCCCTCCCTATGCCACCCCCAGGACCCTCAGAAAAAGGATTCATACCATTCATTTCAGGGAGGAGGGATACACAGCAAGGAAGAATTCCGCCGTGCGTTTGTTTCTCCCCCTTCTAGTGTGTGAATGATCTTGCATCCCCTATAGGTCTCTCTTGGTTCTCAGCTGCTAGTAATCCATTCATAAGGTTTCAAGAAGCTACACAAAACTCAAGCTTCCAGTTTAGTTTCTCTCTCTCTCCCCTTCATTCCTTTGCTCACCACTCTCCTTCAGCTCTTGGCAGTCCAAAGTTTAAAAAAAAAATGTTGAACCATTTCTGTGTTTTCCTCCTGTTGTAACTTTTGCTGTGACATCATAACCCTGCCCACCAACACCCCACCTCTCTCTCTCCTTTCCATCCCACCCCTCATCAGCCCCATGCCCCCAAAACACCCCCCACGGAGAAGAAGGGCTCCTGTCAGTTCCAACGTGTGAAAACACAAAGCTACTGGAAGGCACCCCCTCTGCACCGTCCCCCTCCTCTCTTCCCCTCCCTGCCTTACCCACCGCTCAGCCACGGCTCTCCCAAGGCTTTAACAATGATCCCATCTGTTTGACATGTGCGGAAAGGTGGGCTGGATTCAAATAATCTGTCAAGTGAATCAGATCAAAAACCCAGCAACCCCCTCCTCAATTCCATCACACACGCTCACTCGCCAGACCCCAGTCAAAGTGTGAGAGAAGTCAGACTTGCACACCACCCACCCTGGATGCCAGGGAGAAAGACACCAAACACGCCAAGGGAAACGCACATTTATATATATGTATAAATCCTGTGGCTTATTTGTTTATGACAAACACCCGCACCCCAAGTCTCCTACGCCTCTTCCCCAAGCCCTGCCACTCCACAAGTGCACAGATTTGAAAGCTGGTAGGATCTGTTTTGAAATCTCCAACGAGAGGGTTTTTCCCCCTTTTTTTCACTCCAAAGCACTATCTGTGGCGATCAGACTGGAGCAGGGTTGCCAGCAAATGCAGGAGGCCCCTTCTAGGGTACAGGCTTTCAAACCAGCGAAGCTAGAAGGAATGGATCTAAGGACACACAGCAGGAGCTGGCTGAATTTATTTTGTTTTGACGGGGGTAGTTGGGGAGGAATATCATTTCTGAAATGCCCAAGGAATGAAGGGGAGAGGATATGGATTTCTTAAACAGTTTTTGCAAGAGGAGCGGTGTCTTGTTCTGCAGGTAAATCTATAAGGCAAGAAATTGGAGCTTACAGATAAACAAGGACCGAGAGGGAGAGGGAGGGAAAGGGGAAGCAGGGGAGAGAGGAGAGAGGGAGAGGGGATGGGGAGATGGGGACGAGGAGACAGGAGGGAAGGGGAGAAGGGCAGAAAGGGGCGAGGGGAAAAGAGGAGGAAGGGAGGGATGAGGAGGGAGGGAAGAAGGAAAAGGGGAAAGGAGGGGGAGGGGAGGGATGGAAGAGGAAAAGGGAGAAATGGAAGGGGACGGGGAGCGGGGAGCAAGGGCAAAGACCAGAGCCTGGGAGGAGAAAGGACTGCAACAGAAAAGCAGCGAAGAGAGGAGGGAAGAAAGGGACAGAGAGGAAGAAAAAAAGAGAAGGGGTGGTGAGGCACATAAAATATGGAGACCAGGAAGGCAGTCAGACCCATGACAGTTAAACTTAAAGGAGTCAGAGAGGCAGGTGAAGGCAGACACGATAAAGTGGGGCAGAGGTTCGGTTTTCTGAACAGAAAACAAAGGGCATACGGTGGAGGGCTTCGCTGTTAGTGATCGGACACACGGAAAAAAGTCAGACTCCCAGGCTTCAACCTTATTTCTTTAAGTAAACCCCTTACCCCTTCCTCCTTCCCTGCCTTCATCTCTTCCTCCAATCCCCACCTCCACCTTCCTTCATGAACCTTTTTATTCCCAGTATTCCTCCCCTGGAGAATTCAGGAGTAAAATTCAGAACTCACCAACCCACCCACCCATTCACCCACCCCCCAAAAAACCCACCCTTACTATCCCCTGTCTTTGCTTCTATCCTCAGAGAGTCCTGGCTCCTGTTATCTAAAGACTGAGCTGTTTGTGACAATCTGCACTTCATTTCAACCCAAATTATACTATGTTTCCTTTAAGCCCAGGACCGTCAGGGCTGTTTTGCTTGTATTTGCTGCCATAGTGGGGCTGGTCAGTTTCCATCAGCATTGTCATCATTATTATTAAGAGTCTTTGAGCAAAAGGGAGGAGCCAGTCCACGCTGGCGTCCACCTGCAGTATAGAGCCACAGTGGGGAGAGAGAGGAGGGAGAAAGACCCCTTAATATGGTCACTGATCCTTTCTGACTTTCTGATTCCAAAATCTGATCCCTTGAGGGAAAAGCTCAGCTGGGAGCCGGCCAGGGAGTGTAGTAATAAAAACCTCCCAGAACACAACCAAATGCAGTATCTATATATAGGAACCGGATCTGTTTTAGCTACTTGAAGTCTGAAATGACACCCGGAAACAAACATTTCAGCAATATGTTTATTGGAATCTTATTCAGCTAGTGCTGGAAAGAGTGAGCTTTTCTGAAGGATTTCACTTAAAGGCTCAGGGTTGTTGCTTTCTGCACCCACCCCCTTCCATACGGGCTTCCCAGGTGGCTTCAGTGGTAAAGAATCTGCCTGCCAATGCAGGAGACAGGAGATGCGGGTTCAATCCCTTGCTCAGGAAGATCCTCTGGAGGAGGAAATAGCAACCCACTCCAGTATTCTTTGCCTGGAAAATTCTAAAGACGGAGGAATCTGGTGGGCTACAATCCAAAGCGCTGCAAAGAGTCAGACATGACTGAGCATGCGTGCATACATGCACACCCTTTTCCATACACAGAGCTGGGGGTCAGCTACTCTGTCACTCATGGGGGTCACTTGAGATCCCTTCAGGGTGACCTATTATAGCCCCCTCTTCCATGGGTGATGAACAAGAGTGAAGGCACACAATTAATGGGCAGGGCCAGATAGGGTACCAGGGCTCCTGAATCCCTGTCCAGGCTTTCCCTCCTCTGGTATACACCTGTCTTGATGTCTGCCACCCACATTCTCATTGGATGGAAGGATAATATCGAAGGCGGGCCCCTCCCATTCCACACTCAGGCAGCAATGCCCAAGGAATGTATGTTGGTCACATGTGTTCTGTAACTCAGAATCACATGCAGACGAAAGTAGAGATCTGAATTTCAACCTCCCCCCTGTGCATTTTAAGCCAAGAGAGGCCCCTATCTTTTTGTCTAACTGTTTGTTGCTCCGTATGCTAGATAATCATATCTTTTTTCCACAATGCTATTCCCATTTTATTATCGATGTGAGTTGTAATGCCTTGCAAAGTGGCTTCATCCAAAGAGATCAGAGTAGTTCATCCACAGGTTAGGCTTCCCAACCCCATGAGAACTGCCTGATGAAGGTAACACGCCAGAGATCTACTTCCCCTAGTGATAGTCCCTGTTGGGAAGTGTTGCCGGCCACATTCTAAATCTTGGAGCCAGTTTGCACAGCCCTTTGGCAGGGGAAACGTTTAGCAGAGATGCTAGACCTTGCCCTGCTCATCAGAAAAACAAAGGCTCTGCAGGGTTTCTGCTTGAATTAGAGTTTGCTTTGTACTTGGAACCTCTTCAAGAGGCAACCTCATAGCAAGAACAACAAGTACACTTGTATATACTTGCTTTTCCTTTGAACTGGTGCACATTGGCGTGCATTCTTTCTTCCTAACCACAACAACAAAAATGCAGGGCAAGACTGTGCCCATTTTACCGATAAGAACACTGAAGCTGAAAGTTAAGCAACTCAAGGACCTGTAGACTCTGAGGACGCGGCCGGGACAAATCTTAAATGTGTTGTGCTGCATGGGAAAAAAAAAAGACTCAAAGGCCACATCTGGTATAATTTCATTTATGTGACATTCTAGAAGAAGCAAATCAATAGAGATAGACTAGATTAGTGGTTGCCAGGAGCTGGGTGTCAGCTCTGGTGGGGGGAAGCTGCATACACGGCGCACAAAGGGACTTGGGGTGACTGGGGTGTTCACTATCTTGATTGTGTGACAATGTGTGACTCTATGCATTTTTCGAAACTCAAAGAACTGTAAACTAAAAGAAAATAGATTACTGTTATGTAAATTATACCTCAGTAAACCTGGGACAGAAAAATGGAGCCAGAGGTAAGGCCAGGGTTTTTTTTTTATTCTGAATACAGGATTGTTCTGTCTATATCCTGCAAGTGTCCAAAGATCAAAGGAGAGCATGACACTGCTTGCTGGTGGGTTGGGGCCACTCTGGGCCCAAACTCTCTGCTGATCCTCTTGCCTACCGGCTGAGGGGACCCTAAGGAACCAAACTGAACAGGGCACAGCTGGCTTCTGGTCCCAGTTCCATCAACCCAAAGGATTCTAATACATCAAATAAGCAATCCCCAAATGAGCACTGGTCAATGACCTGCTCTGCCATTCAGTAGCTACCTGTCCTTGGGCAAGTTGTTGAACTTCTCTAAGCCATCTAAAATGTAAAATGAGAGCTTGGAACAGGAGACTCCGAGTTCCCTTCCAGGTCACACTTAACATTCTCTAATTTTTCAACCCCACACTTTCCTGAGATTTTGTTTGCTCAGTTATTACAAAGGAAAAATAAAGCCATTGCCCACCTCCCTAAATATCCCAGAGACTCAAGTGTACAGTAACAATGGATACATGACACTTATTTTAGTCCTTAAAGAAAACCATATATTCAAATGTATTAATAACTCCACTGGAACACCAATAGGCAAAAATAAGGATAGTGTGTGGGAAGTTTTCAAGCTCTAATACATATAGGTGTCCTCTACATATGAGCCAATACCATGTATTTAGCAAATCAAATATTAGAACACATGGTTTTAGTATGAAAACACTTACGAGGAACAAGTTTTAAATTTGATACTGTGCTAGATTCTTAAAGTCTGCTAATTTCCCACAGTGGTAATAATAAAAGTATTAATGACAGTAATAGTGATAACGAACATGTATTACTTACAATATGGCAGGCAGAGCTCTGGCCACTTTATATATATTACAACAGTTCTCTGAGTGGGTGCTTTTACTATCCTCATGCTCGCATGAAGAGAAGTAGCAGCTAACACCTATTGAGTACCTACTATGTGCTCAAAGTAGCATGTACTAAGCAATGTACATAAATTATCTCATTTAATCTAACAACTAATCTATGAGATAGCTCCACTATGATCCCCATTTTTAGGTGAAAAAACTAAGGTAATAGAGTTCAAGCAACTTATTTGAACTTATCCACCTGGAAAAGATCTACCTCTCTCCAAAGTCCTTGCTCTCCATCACTATCCTGTGTTGCCTCTCCATGGAGGACTTAAGTACATGCTGATGATGCTGTGACTCTCAGCACACCAAAACCAGACTTTCCTGCTGAGGCCATCCCAGTGGTTTCTCTGGAGTAAAGGGAAGACTTTTCTTAAATCCCTCCCTCACGTCTCTCATTGTTGAGGGTCTAAAGCCTCCAAGAAATATGACCCTGCTGATAGCAGCAGCCGGCCACAGCCTGCACCTCTGCCAGTGCTAAGGTACCGTTCACACATCCCTGTGAGTGTCTCTGCTCACTGCCCTTGCCCTCCCCCTAACCCTATCCACCATATTCACACTGAAAATCTAAGGGACTTTTAACCAACCAGCCATAAAGGAAAAACCAGTCACTTCTCCAACTCATTAACTCCATCTGGGAGGTATCAAGCAAGATGGATAAATGTTGGGTTGTCTATTTATTATAACTGATACAAACTTTTAATACTAATAACAGCTATTAGTTGATGGTCTACTAACTATCATAAAATATGTACTTCCTATGTTAAGGTCAGCTCTGATACAGAACTCCAGGTTTTAGCCCAGATTCTAAATATTGAGCAGTATTCATGTCATTTAATTGCCAAAATGTGGTCCATGTATAAATATTTCAAAATGGATATGTCCCCCAGATGTCTTCAGCAAAGAGAGCAGGCCTGTGTATGAGAAAGGAAAGGCACTCTTCTTCCAGCCCAGCCCAGCTTTTGCATAGCTCACAGTCAGAGCTGGAGGCAGGAACACACACCAAGGTGGGCTGAGCCCCTAAGCTGTCAGATGCCCTTCAACTCATTCAACAGAGACCCTTTCCAGTAGGTGCCAGGAAAAGTTCAGGTTTCTCTTTTTCAGACTAAGCTCTAGCTAATGTGGTGCATAGAGTTAAGAAGGTAGGCACTGTGGATGACAAGCATGGCCTGTGTGGTCTGGCTTAGGTTTCAGGGCCACCTCTAAGGATAAGAGCATGCCTGTGCCATTGGCGAGAGGCTGTAATAAGGAGCATTTCTCAGCAATGAATCTGACACAGAGTAAATATTAGATAAACATGAGTACTATCGAAGAAGTCAATGCCTTCAAATGTTCTACCTTACAAGCCTTACACTTTCCATCACTCCCAATGACCCATCTTGATGCCGCTTCTCACTGTACTCAAAAGATAAGCCTTTCATATGTCCCAATTGCTCTTTTGTCTGTCTAAATCTATCATCCCCATTCCTGACAGCCCCACAAGTCTCATTTTTATAGCAAACATTCCGTATTAAAAATCCAAACATAGTAGGACCTACCTTACATAATTTAAAAAAAATTTAATGTCCTATTTATATTAAAAGAAAATATTTTACATTGAATTAAAATGAATTTCAATATATAAATGTGTCTGACACAATTGCATTCAAAGAGTAAAGTAAAATGAAGCAATCAAATGCTTGAACCTACTCATGAATAGATTCAGATGTAAGAGAGAGAAGAAAATATTCACCAAACATTACAGGTGTTTTTCTCTACACTGATATTGTATTTTGAATTCAAAGTAAAGTAGTGTTTTCACAGAATCAGCATAACTGTAGTAGTTCCAAATGCAGACCAATGGAGGTGTACGTGTGGGCGACTGAATACTATAAGCGGCGCTGTCATCAATGGCGTGACTTTCCAGAACGGGAAACAACTCTTGGTAAAATTTGCAAACAAATCAAAAGGAATCTTCCTTCAAAAACATAATGGTTGCATTCCTGGGGAGTTTATTTGAAGTATACAAAACAATACTTTTGTGATTCAGCATTTATATTGAACGTAGAATTAGCTCCTAGACTCAGATCATGATAAATGAGTTTTTCGTCTACATGAATGTTTGCCCAAGCATTCAAGAATCAAACAGGATGCAGGATGATTCACTTAGTGGGACTATTCATGCACTACAGGGATGCCTAATGTCCCTGGCGCCTACTTACTGAATGCCAGCGGTAACCTCCAATCATTGTGACACCAAAACCACCCTCGCTGTTTCCCAGAATGTCCCTAGGGGGCAGCACTTCCCCCACTGAGAACCACTCGACTAATTCGAGGCCAAAATACTATGCAGACAAATCTAATAGAACCTTATGTGTATATTTGCTCTTGACATACTGCCAACATCCATAGGGAAGGAAATCATGTGGAGGCTTCTACCTGCAATTTTTATGGTATTTGGTGATAAAGCTGAAGTGTATACTCCTTAATAGTGGTTTGAACTCTGTGTATCTCATATACACACAAAGATGTATAGAACACATTCTGTCAAATGATCATCTTTCTAAATATCTTCCAGGGAACTTCTCCTTGCTCAAGGAGCAGTTCACTCCATTCCATTAAGCTCCCTCTACTTAAAAATAAATAGAGACCTTCAGGGTATTATGCTAAGTGAAATAAGTCAGAGAAAGACATCATATGATTTCACTCACATGTGGAATATAAAAAACTAATAAACAAACACAAACAAAATGAAACAACAAACCAAACCAAACAAAAATAAGCATGGGAGTACGAAAAAGAGAGTAGTGGTTAGCAGAGGGTAAGGGGCTGGGAGGATGGTAAAATGAGCAAAGGGGACCACTGTATGATGATGGATGAAAAATACCTTTTGGTAGTAAGCATGTTGTAGGCTATAGAGAAGTAGAAAAACAATGTTGTAAACATGGAACTTACATACTGTTATAAATCAATGTTGCTTCATTTTTTTCAATTTTTAAATAAATAAAGTATTATTGCAAGACATAACTCACTTGGATTAGAATGTTAGTGGTTAAATACATAATAATTAGAAACAGAGGGTTGACGAGATGGTGGAGGAGTAGGTGGACATGGAGCAAATCTCCTTCCATGGATGCATCAAGAATACATCTACAGATGCAGCAGTTCTCATAAAACACCAGCTGATGTCCATGACAACTGGAAAGAAATATGTGGATCCACACACAAGTCTGTAGGATGAAGGAAAGAAGAGAGAAGGCGAGAAAGTGGGACAAGACCTGCAGCTGAGGGTTGGGAAGCTGAAGCAGGGGAGATACCCCTGCATCCGAGGCAATCGGTTGGGACAGAGGGGAAACATTTGAGGCTATCAGAGAGTGAGGCAGCTGATCTGTGACACTCTGAATGGAGTGAGAACCACACAGACCATCCGTGCCATGGCCCTACATACCTCAAGACAGGAATGCAACTCCACCAGTGTGCACAGTGGCTGGGAGCTGGAGGCAGGGATGGCAGAGCAATCCCAGGGGGGAGCCAGGGCTGTTTTTGACTATGGGGAGATGGCCTGAGGAGATGGGAGGATGGAAATCCATTGTGGGGAATGCCTTTGGAGGAAAGTGGGTGTGGAAGCAGGGTGCTACTACTGAGTCATGGGCAGGGGCTGGAGTCATCACTATAACCTCTCTCCCCCGTACATGCTGGCAGCAGCAGATGAGCAGTAAAGAAAGACCCCAGTAAGAGTGGCCCTTTGAGTGCCTGATGCACTGAGCAATAGTGAAGGATGAGCCAGGGAAGCCCTTTGAATGTAAGCTCCCAGAGGCTAGAAAAGAATCCTAATAGAGCCATATGTCCTGCGCTGGTGGCCTCTGGCTCTCCTGGTGCTGCCAGGGTCCCTGCAATCCAAGCAGCCATGCCACCTCCACATCTGGTCCTCTCTGGGGCAGACCCACGTCCTCCAGGGCAGCCTCAGGAGCAAATTCCTTTGGATGACCCACATCCAGAGGTGGGCATAAAATCACAATTGAGCTCCAGGTGTGGAGCAACTAAGGAAGAGAATCAAAAAACTTTCCAGCTAAATAAGCTGCAGATTAAATTCACAAGATCAATTAGGTAGACTCTGTGTCTTTGGAATATATAAAAGGACAATGAGTGTACCCAAAAAAGAAAACACTCTAGAGCTCTGCGAGCTGTGGACACTGGAGGCAAGGGCACACAGGAATACGACCAGATTAGAGTCTGAGCTGTCCTCGCAACAGGTCCAGAGATCAGCCCTCCCCAGCACTGGAGGGCCTCCTAGGGAGGGGGAGGTGGGCTGTGTCTTCTAGCTGGGGGAAAGGATGCTGACAGCTGAGACACAAAGAAAACATTTATTATTATTCTCATGTTTTGATTTGCTCTGTGGTTGATTCTGGCCTTTTTTCCCCTCCTCTTTTTTTTTTTTCTCTGTTGTTTTTATTATTACTATTTCTATTTAGGCTTTGGGGAACATTTTTAAATCACACTTTCAATTTCTTTTACATATTTCTACTTCTACTTTGGCTTTCTGCAGTTCTTTGAGGTTTTTTTGTTTGTTTGTTTTGTTGGTGGTTATTTATTTATTTATTTATTTTGGTTCTTTTCTTGTAGCTTTTCGTTAATAGACATAGATCTTTTCTATACTTCTCTTTAATTTTGCTTTTCTATTTTTTCACCATTTCTATTTGTTTGTCTTGTTTTCTTTGCTTTATTTCTCAGTTGGCATTCTGCTTTGGTTTGTTTTCTGCTTTTTGTTTTGGTTAATTTTGTTTTTAATTGGTTGGCATGATTTTTTCGGTTTCCTTTGCTCACTGGGTCACTCTCTTGTACTTTGTTTTCATTGGTCTCTTTTGGTTTTGTTGTGTGTGTGTGTGTTCCTTTGTTTTTGTTTCTATTTGCCTGATTTTTATTTTGCGATTTGTCTTGGTTTCATTTTTTGTTTCTTTTGTTTGTTTTAATCCACTTTATTTCCATGACAAACAGCTGTCATGTGGGATCTTGATTCCCCAATCAGATGCAGGGTCTGAGTCTCTGGGGTGGGAGTGGAGAGTCCAGGATTCTAGACCACCAGCAAACTCCTGAGTTACAGGTGCATTAATCAGGGAGAATGCTCATGAAGGCCTCCTCTTGAATCCAAGACCTGGCATCACCCAACTGCCTGCAGCACCTAGTGCTGGATGCCTCACCCAAACGACCAGCAAGATAGGAAAACAGACCCAATCATCAGCAGACAGGTGGCCCATAGACACCCCAAAACACACAACCTCACAAGATCCTGCCCATCAGAGGGAAAAAACTTATCTTCTCCCACAAGAATGCAGGCACAAGTCCCTCCCAACCCAAAGCCTACATAAGCCCCTGGACCATCCTCACTCACTGAGAGCAGAGATCAAAAGCAAGAACTATGACCCTATAGCCTGGGAAAAGGAGATCTTAAACACAATAAGTTAGAAAAAATGAAAAGACAGAAAAATATTGTGCAGATGAAGGAACAAGGTAAAACCCCACAAGACCAAATAAATGAAGAGGAAATAGGCAAACTACCTGAAAAAAAGAATTCAGAGTAATGATAATAAAGATGATCCAAAATCTCAAAAACATAATGGAAAAAATACAAGAATCTTTCAACATATTTAACAAGGGCCTAGAGGAAATAAAGAATAAGCAAACAGTGACAAACAACACAATTACTGAAATTAAAAATACTCTAGAAGGAATCAATAGCAGAATAACTGAGGCAGAATAACGGATAAGTGAGCTGGAAGATAGAATGGTAGAAATAACTGCTGAAGAGCAGAATAAAGACAAAGAATGAAAACAATTACAGGTAGTCTTAGAGACTCTGGGACAATATTAAATTGAATGCGCCAACATTCAAATTATAGGGGACCCAGAAGAAGAAAAGAAGAGATAGGGTCTGAGAAAAATTTTGAAGAGATTATAGTTGAAAACTTCTCTAACGTGGGAAAGGAAATAGTCAGTCAAGTCCAGGAAGCACTGAGAGTGCAATACAGGATAAACTCAAGGCGAAACATGCTGAGTCACATATTAATAAAACTAACAAAAATTAAACACAAAGAAAAATATTAAAAGCAGCAAAGGAAAAGCAACAAGTAACATGCAAGGGAATCCCCATAAAGTTAACAGCTGATCTTTTAGCAAAAACTCTGCAGGCCAGAAAAGAATGCCAGGGTACAATTAAAGCAATGAAAGGAAAAACCTACAATCAATATTACTCTATCTAACAATCATCTCATTCAAAATTGATGGAAAAACAAAAAGCTTTACAAACAAGCAAAAGTTAAAGAGAACTCAGCACCCCCAAAGTATCTTTACAGCAAATGCTAAAAGAACTTCTCTAGGCAAGAAATGCAAGAGAAGGAAAAGACCTACAAAAACAAACCCAAAACAATAAGAAAATGCTAATAGGAACATAAATGTCAATAATTACTTTAAATGTAAATGGACTAAACACTCCAACCAAAAGACACAGACTGGCTGAATGGATACAAAATATATATGCTATCTACAGGAGATCCACTTCAGACCTAGAGACACATACAGACTGAAAGTAAAGGGATGGAAAAAGATATCCCATGCAAGTGGAAATCAAAAGAAAGGCAGTGTAGCAATTCTCATAGATGAAATAGACTTTAAAATAAAGAATAAAACAAGAGACAATGAAAGACACTATAAAATGATCAAGGGATCAACCAAGAAGAAGACATAACAATTGTAAATATTTATGCACCCAGCATAGGAGCACCTCAATACATAAGACAAACGATAACAAACATAAAAGGGGAAATTGACAGCAACATATAATAGTAGGGGACTTTAACAACCAACTTACACCAGAGATCATCCAGACAGAAAAGTAATAAGGAAACACAAGCCTTAAATGACACATTATGCCCAGTGGACCTAGTTTATATCATCAAAGCATTCCATCCAAAAGCATCAGAATACACTTTTTCTCAAGTGCACACTGAACATTCTCCAGGATAAATCATATCTTAAGTCACAAATCAAGCCTTGGTATATTTAAGAAAACTGAAATCATATCAAGCATCTTTTCTGGGCACAATACTATGAGATTAGGTGTCTATTATAGGAGAAAAACTGTAAAAACACAAACACGTGAGGTTAAACAACACACTTGCAAATAACAAAGACGTCACGGAAGAAATCAAAGAGGAAATAAAAAACTACCCAGATACAAATGATAATGAAAGCATGACAACCCAAAGCCTATGGGATGCAGAAAAAGCAGTTCTAAAAGGGAAGTTTACAGCAATACAATCCTACCTCAAGAAGCAAGAAAAACATCAAATAGATAACATCACTTTACACTTAGAGCAACTAGAAAGAGAAGAACAAAAAACTTACCAAAGTTAGTAGAAGGAAAGAAATCATAAAGTTCAGAGCAGAAATAAGTGAAAAAGAAATGAAGAAAACAATAGCAAAGATTAATAAAAGTA
The DNA here is from genome assembly GCF_055505025.1 of Bos grunniens. Taxonomy (NCBI): domain Eukaryota; kingdom Metazoa; phylum Chordata; class Mammalia; order Artiodactyla; family Bovidae; genus Bos; species Bos grunniens. The sequence continues at coordinate 23,341,141 of NC_141180.1, forward strand.
AAAGCAGTTCCTTGAGAAGATAACCAAAATTGACAAACCATTAGCCAGACTGATCAAAAAACAAAGTCTCAAATCAATAAAATTAGAAATGAAAAAAGAGAGGTTGCAATAGACAACCTAGAAATACCAAGTATCATAAGAGACTACTATGAGTAACTATATGCCAATAAAATGGACAACCTTGAAGAAATGGGCAAATTCTTAGAAAAGTATAACCTTCCAAGACTGAACCAGAAAGGAATAGAAATTATGACCAGACCACAGAAATTGAAACTGTGACCAAAAATCTCCCAAAAATCAAATGCAAAGAACCAGATGGCTTCACAAGCAAATTCTATCAAATGTCTAGAGCAGAGCTTATGCTTATTCTTCTCAGACTCTCCTAAAAAATTACAGATGGAGGAACACTCCCAAACTGCTTTATAAGACCATTATCACACTGATACCAAAACCAAAGATATCACACAAAAAGAGAAAATTACAGGCCAATATCACTGATGAACATAGATGCAAAAATCTTCAACAAAACACTAGCAAACAGAATCCAACAACACATTAAAAGGATCATATACCATGATCAAATGGAGTTTATCTCAGGGATGCAAAGATTCCTCAATATATGCAAATCGATCAATGTGATACACCATATTAGACTGAAAGATAAAAATCATATGATAATCTCAATAGATATAGAAAAAGCTTTTGATAAAATTCAACATCAATTTATGATTTAAAGAAAAAAAAAACTCTTTAGAAAATAGACATAGAAGGAATCTACCTCAACATAACAAAGGCCATATATTGCAAACCCACAGCAAACATTCTCAGGACTGAAAAACTGAAAGTATTTCCTTTAATATCATGAATAAGACAATGGTGCCCACTCCCACCACTATTATTCAACATTGTTTTGGAAGTCCTAGCCATGGCAGTCAGAGAAGAAAAAGAAATAAAAGGAATTCAGATTGGAAAAAAAAGAAGTAAACTCTCACTGTTTGCAAATGACATAATACTGTACATATAAAATCCTAAAGATACCACTAGAAAATTGCTAGAGCTGAAATTAGGAAATTAGGAAAGTCACAGGATACAAAATCAATACACAGAAATCCTTTGCATTCCTATACACTAACAATAAAAAATCAGAAAGAGAAACTAAGGCGACAATCCCATTCACCATTGCAATAAAAAGAATAAAATACCTAGGAATAAACCTACCTAAGGAGACAAAAGACCTGTATGCAAAAAACTATAAGACACTGATGAAAGAAATCAAAGATGACACAGACAGATGGAGAGATATACCATGTTCTTAGATCGGAAGAATCAATATTGTGAGAATGACTATACCACCCAAGGCAATCTACAGATCCAGTACTATCTCTACCAAATTACCTATGGCATTTGCCATAGAACTAGAGCAAAAAATTTTACAAATTGTGTATAGAAACACAAAGGTCCTGAATAGCCAAAGCAATCTTGAGGAAGAAAAACAGCTGGAGGAATCAACTTGCCTTGCTTCAGATTATCCTACAAAGCTACAGGAATCAAGACAGTATGGTACTGGCACAAAAATAGAATTATAGCTCAATGGAACAAGATAGAAAGCCCAGAGACAAATTCATGTGTCTATGGACACCTTATTTTTGACAAAGGAGGCAAGACTATACAATGGAGAAAAGACAGCCTCTTCAATAAGTGGTGCTGGGAAAACTGAATAGTTACATGCAAAAGAATGAAATTATAACACTTCCTAACACCACACACATAAATTAACTCAAAATGGATTAAAGACTTAAATGTAAGACCAGAAACTATAAACCTCTTAGAGGAAAACATTTGCAGAACACTCTGACATAAATCACAGCAAGATCCTCTTTGACCCACCTCCTAGAGTAATGGAAATAAAAACAAAAATAAATGAAAGAAACTTAATTGAAAATAAGAGCTTTAAAAAAAAAAAGCACAGCAGATGAAAAGACAAGCCTTAGAATGGGAGAAAATAATTGCAAATGAAGCAACTGACACAGGATTAATCTTTGATAAATATAAATACACACACACACACACACACACACACACACACACGGTAAATCACTTCATCTGTGTCCGACTCTTTGCGACCCTATGGACTGTAGCCACCAGGCTCCTCTGTCCGTGGAATTCTCCCGTCAAGATTACTGGGGCTGGTTGCCATGCTCTCCTCCAGGGTATCTTTCCAACCCTGGGATTGAACCTTCATATCTTACATCTCTTGCACTGGCAGATGTGTTCTTTACCACTGGAGCTACCTGGGAAGCCCATATATATATATTTTATATATGTGTGTGTATACATATATATATGTATATTATATATATGTGTGTGTATTATATAATATTGTGTATATTATATATATTATATATGTGTATACATCTATACATATATGGGCTTCCCTACTGGCTCAGTGGTAAAGAATCTGCCTGCCAGTGCAGGAAACGCAGACTCAATCCCTGGATCAGGAAGAACCCTCGAAGAAGGAATTAGCAACTCACTCCAGTACTCTTGCCAGGAGAATCCCATGGACAGAGGAGTCTGGCAGGCTACAGTCCATGGGATTGCCAAGAATCGTACATGACTGAGTAACTAAACAACAATACACATACATATGTATTGTTATACACACACACACACACACACACACACACGCATATATATATAACTCAGCTGTGAGAAAGAAGGAAACTGCCATTCACAACAACATGGATGGATAAACCTGGAAGACACTATGCTAAGTGAAAGAAGTCAGACAGAGAAAGATAAATACTGTCTGATCTCAACTTATATACAAAATCTAAAAAAGTATAACTTGTAGAACCAGACAGAGGAACTGTGGTTGCCAGGGGTTGGGGGTAGGGGAAGTGGGAAGACATTGGTCAAAGGGTACCAAAACTGATGAGTATTTTCCAGGATCTAATGTACAGCATGCTGACTATAATTAATAATACTATATTGTAGACCGGAAGTTACTAAGAGAGTAGATGGTAAGCATTCTCATCCCCCTTTCCCTAAAAAATAGTACATGTGAGGTGATAGATGTGTTAATTAACTTGATTTTTAAGTCATTTTGCAATGTGTATGTACAGTAAATTATCACATTTTATACCCTAAATATATATAATTTTTATTTGTCAATTAAACTTCAATAAAGCTGGAAAAAAAATTTTTTAAAGCATGGCCAAAACCAGAATGTTCTCTGACTTCCTGCCTGACATGAGGTCTCCTGAGAATGGAGCAGGACCCACATGGAGTCCCAGTGGAATGAAAGGTAGGTGATCAGGTGTCTAAAGAAATCTCTGTTCAGTAAAGGAAGAGAGATTTATTGGAGCAGCAGCACTCACTTCCAAGTGCATAAATCTCTGCTCTACCAGCTCAACACATGCCATATATCTTATGAGGAAAAACCCACATAGTACTCGGCTAGAGTCATAAGCAGCGCCCCAGACATTTCTCTCCCTTGCTATGTCTTCCTTCTGCCCCAGACTATTAGCTGCTTAAGCTCATGGACCTTTTCTCATTCAGCCCTGTGTCTTTATAACCTAGGACAGAGCCTAGACAATAAAATAGGAGCCAGGGTAAACATTTGCAGAACTGAGCAGAAATAGAGGCCATGTGCAAGGGATCTGCCCTGCTGAGCGTGGTGGCATCTGTGGCTCCCACAGTCAGGCCACCATGACCTGAGCCTGTAGTCCCCTCCAACTGCCTTCCACCTGCTCTGGCCACCTCCTCCTTGGCTAGGCCCAGAGCAGTCCAGCCAACCTCAGTGCATGCCCTGCACTCCATTCCAACCCAGAAAGCCAGATGAGAAAACTGGCATAACTCTTGAGCCCTCTAGCTCTGCCATCAGAATGGCTCTTCTCTGCCTGGTTAGACCAGCACACAGGCATTTGAACTGAGAGGGTGGGGTAGGGGGCTTATCCAGCAGGGAAATAAAAGGCCTTTATTCAGCACCTATTAAACTCAAATCCCAATTTCATTCATCACCATGTAAGCCTCAGGACCTACCAAGCCATTACGATGTAGGTGAAAGAAAAAGGATTCAGAGATGACTGAAGTCTCTTCAAGAATCTGAAGGATAATCTGTAAAGGTTATGTAAACAGCCACAATTTTACCCAAAACTTTTTAAACCTGTGAGGCCAAGCAAAAACAGACTGTAAGACTTTCAGAACCAGAATCTCTGCTGGCCTCTTTTATCTCTTTCAAAGACTTGTGATTGAAGAGCTGGAAGCAGGAGTTATAGCTGGCTTAAATTTGTGAAATACTGTCTAGAGATAAGGCAGAGGGATTTTGAAAAGAGATCGCACGAGTGTGAATTTTGCTTAGGGAGCTTGGACTAGCATGGACTATGGGGAGGGGGAGTAGAGAAAGGGACTGAAGAAAAGCAAGATTGACCCAAAAATGGAGTGGAGAACAGCTTGGTTTGGCTTCAGGAAGAAATCTGGAAGAGAATATACTGAATCAAGGCACAGGCTCTGGAGTTAATCAGATATGGTTCAGAAGCCTGGTGTCATCATTCAGTACCAGTGTGACCTTAGGTAAATGTCCTGACCTCCCTGTCTTGGTTTCCACTTTTACAGAGTGGAAAAATCACCGCAGAACCTGCTGCATACGTTGTTGTGAGGATTAAACAAAAAGATGACTGGGACTTCCCTGGTGGTCCAGTGGTTAAGAATCTTCCTGGCAATGCAGGGGACGTGGGTTCTATCCCTGGTCCAGGAACAAAGATCCCACGCGCCGCAGGTTAACTAATCCATATGCCACAACTAAGACCTGATGCAATCAAATAAATAAATAAGTAAATACTAACAAATAAATAGAAGAATGACTGTAAAGTGCACAGCTCCAGTCTGACAGCTAACACATGTTCCAGACAAGTGAAGACTGACCGTCCGAGGTTTTGTCCTGTCTCTATGGGTTGGGGCTGGAAAAGGAGGGAGGAGATTTAGAAGTGGAATCCTGTCACTTGGGAGTTTGTGTGAGTCGAGCGAAGTGTTAGGATGGGAGGATAAGAAATAATGAGACCCAAGAAAGACCACGGTGCTTTGAGCCAATGTGTTGAGATGAAGAATAAACAAAGCTGAGGCAAGAGCCTTCCTCAGAGTAAAGAAAGAAGTAGGCCTGGGCTGAACGGTTGGATTCAGGACATGGGACTCAAGTAGGAAGAAGGATTCCGTGAAACACGAGGAGGGGAGGAGGTGAAAGAATCAACAGAGGTCCAGGCAGCCAGGAGGTGAAAAGGCAGGGCGAACAGGGTCACACTACAGGTCTAAGCAGCGAGGTCAGGATCTCAGAGTTCAGGGCATTAACAGCCAAAGATGAATGGCCCTAGGGCATGGTTGCTTATTCTGTTTGTGTTGACCAGGCTTTCAGATGCATGAGGTGAACAGAACCAGAGTCCCTTATCAAGGTGTCTCAGGAGGTAATTTCACAGAGAAATTGAAGAGTTGTCTCTCTTACATTTGCAGAAATGCTGAACTTAAGTCTTCCCCAAATTACTTTTATTCACTGATTAACCATATCAAGAAATTACAGCAGCATACACACAGACACACAACATACCTCCTCTGCTTTTAAATGATCATCTTCTCTCTTTTTTCGGTGGAAAAAAAAAAAAAAAGATGTGGCTCCTTAAGTACTGAGCAAAGAAGGAGAATAAGACACAGAACTTGGCGCATGAACAAGGTGCAAGGTGTTTTCCAGTTTTATATGCCAATATCTGATCACTAGTCTGCAGAACTTTAAAATGTCAAAATATAGAATTAATTGAGCACCTCTTGCATTTATAGAACCACTGAAAGTATATGCTAGATGAAATGGCATAAGAATAACTTAAGTCCCAAGATAATAGTCACCAAGCGGTGGACCAAGGGTGTAAGATGGTACAACATGGATGACGACATTCAGACTTCTGCACTTTCCAATGTCTAAGTCTTGCCCACTGCCTTGGAGGAAGTGGACAGTGGAAATCTACCGAGTCACCACTGGGGAGCAGAATTGAATCTGTACAAAGTGAACTCAAAGCAAAGAAGCTATCAGACTATAAATTATTTCTACAACATGCTTTCCCCTCATTCTCAACCAGATCTACAGGAATCTATAAAGATCCCTTTAAAAAGAAACTCCCAGAAAATGAGCTATATCTTAACATGGTCATGAATGGAAGCAGTGTGGTACAGAAGTTAAATGCATGGGCTTCAGAGTTAGGTAAGTGAGGTCCAAGACTAGCTCTAGTGTGTGTGTGCGCACGCAGTCGTGTCTGACTCTTTGTGACCCCATGGCCTGTACATGACTCCTCTGTCCATGGGGATTCTCCAGACAAGAATACTGGAGTGGGTTGCCATGCCCTTCTCCAGAAGATCTTCCAGATCCAGGGATCAAACTCAGGTCTCCTGCATTGCAGGCAGATTCTTTACTCTGAGCCACCAGGAAGTCCCAAAGCCTAGCTCTGCTGAATGCTAAATCTATGACTTCTCTATGCCTCTGTTGCTCATCTACAAAATCAGGATGATACTTGTACCTCCTTATAGGGGTAGAGGCAGATTATATGAGATAATAATGAACAGAGCTTAACAGTGTTAATGTAGACTGCATGTTTGCAACATCAGTTACTATTAATAACACTTGCTGCAATTGGTCAACACCCTCAGCTCCTTATTCTTTCCTATTTTTGTCTCACTGGGACTCTCCCACACTGGCTCCAGGCTTGGCTGGTGGGACATTAGTGAACAAGACCAAGTAGAGGATGATTTGCCTTTTTGGATGTACTTGACCTTGCTGCTCTGCTGTATCCTTGAAAACAGAGGTTGAGCTGCTGGAGGATGAGAACTAGGAACCAGCGAGAGTGCTCTCAGTCATCCTGACTGAGCCAATTCTAGACCAGGCAGTACTCGCCAACTCTGCATACATAAGCAAATCTAACCTAGAGCCGCAGAGCACACACCCAAACTGCAGCTAACCTCAGAAGCATGAACTAGTCTAGCAGACATCAGCCAGGTCAAATTAACTAAATTCCACAAACTCCTGAGATACATAAATCTGTATCATTGTGTGCCACTGCGGTTTTGTTTGTTACAATATTGTTTCTTACACAGCATCATTGTGGCAATAGATAACGGATACACCATTATTATTAATGTATTAATGTTATTGTTACTATTATAATCATTACTCTTTAGAGGAGCACAAGAAGGTCCCCCAACCCCCCGTGCCCTCTGTAATTGTCACAGGCAAAACATCTTTCTCACAACCTGCTGTTCTTTCCAGAGAAAGAAAAGTATTAGACAAACCGAGCAGGTGGCTGCTGCTTCAGAACTTTTTGCCTTGTTTCCCTGACAGGTTGCTGCTAATGATGCTATTATTTTTCTTGTGAGTGGAAATACCCATGACAGTATTACCCCACAGGCTGCTCTGATGAATGGTTAATTAGTTTAATTAGTGACGAGCCCTTCTTCCATCAACTTAGATTCTAGCCTTGTATGTTCCCACAGGGACTTTACAGTCCTAGGTCCTAAGAGTGCTTGTAGGAGACCTTCAAAATCAAAAGCACTAGATGGAATGTGTCCTCAGGGCTTCCTGCCTTCCCTTTCAAATAACAGGTAGCATTTACTCTGTGCCAGGCACTACACAAGCACTTTATGTGCATTTTCTCATTGATTCCTCACAAAAATCTAAAAAGCAAGGACGATTCTTATCCCTAAAGTATATATGAGAAAACTGAGACTCAGAGACATAACGAATGTTTCTGAGGTCACAAAGCTAGTAAGTGACATAGCTGGCACTAAAATCCTAGTCTGTCTGATTCCATTCTTGTTACTGCTGTAGGTGCTGTTTCCCTGGCCCTAATTACACCCTCTCTCTCCAGCCTGGTGCTCTTCTCCTCTGTCCCCCCTAACATGCTTTGCTCTCATAAGAAACCCCAACACTAGCCCCTAGTTTTCTCACGTGCCTGTAGGCCACTGTGCTCGTTTCCCCAAGTTATATGCATTTCATGCCTCAGTACTCAGGAGAATTAGCTTAATTGTGATAAAGAGCAATTCTGAAGAATAGTAGATTCAGCCAGATGGAAGATTTTTAATTCAGCTCTTATGAAAATGAAATCTGGAGGTCAGCGAAATAGCATAGTATGGGCTCCCCAGTCATCAAGAATAGGGTCCCTTCTCTCTTGTTGCTCCACAGTATCGACATTTCTGCCTCAAAGTCCGATATGGCTACATGAGCTCCAGACATCACATCTACATTCCAGCCAGCAATGTGGAGGAAATTGGAAGAGGGCATGCTTCTTTTTCCTAACATCTTTTCTCATATTTTATTCATTGACCCTTTACCTCTTTATCATTTCATTCTTCCTGTTTTTCTCTACCCTGTAGCAAGCTGGTCCATTCCTCTCCACTCTCCACTTTTTATCACAGCCTTCTACAATCTCCCTCTGATCTTGAGAATGGTAACAGGAGTATGAGGAACATGGTAAAGAGCAATCTCAGATCCTTTTGCACCCAAAAAGCAAGACATTTAGCAATTTACAAAAGATTTCACTGTAATTTCAAGCAGGATGCCCAAAGCAAATCATTTTCATCCCAACTGTTTGTTAACTTTCCCTCTTCTCCTTCATTCTTCTTTCTAAACCTCCTCAAAGCTGCATCACTGCATGTCTGCTTCAGGAGTCTCAATTTGCTCTGGTTACCCAGGAGAAGGCAACTGAGTTAGAGAACACTTGCTACTCCCAGAGATTAGCCCCAGTGTGGGGACTGCTTCTCCTGTGCAGACACCCACTATAAACTCGGATTCGATTAAGCCACAGCATGCATTGAAACAAATAACCTCCTTCTAATTGTGAATCCATTGTATCTGTTGAAGTCATCAAGAATGTTCAAAAGTGTTCCTTCTTTTATTATTTTTCTCTTATCTAAAGGCAATTTGACACTTACAACATGTTCTTCCCGTGTTCTCAGTAGGAATGATTCTTCCAATCTGGACGGTGTTGAGCCACCATCTTGCTGAGGCTTTGGGAAGTGATGAATCATGGAGATTGAGAGGGAAGTCAGAACTGTGAGAAAAGTGAGTAATTAGGTTGGGCCCCGAGAACACCCAGAAATAAGAAATCAACCTAGATCCTAATGTTAGAAGCAAGGCAAGCTAGACAGGGAGCTAATAGCAATTAAATATGCTGGGACCTCAGGACAGAAATGCAGGGAGATGACCAGAGCTCAAATTGGCAATTCATCTCTCTTCTGTTGCATGGTTCTCTGGACAGACACTGTCCCACAGAAATGTAACGCAAGTCCTGGATATCATTTACAATCGTCTTGTAGTCATGTTTCTTAAAGGTGAAATAAATAAGAATATGGTTTATGGAATAAAATATATTCAAAATACTATAATTTCAAAATCTAAACCAATATTATTTTAAAAAATTATCTCTGAGACTTCTTTACATTCTTGTTTTATATACTATGTCTTCAACATCTGGTGTGTATTTTACACTTATGGCACGTGTTTGAACCAGTCTCATCCAAAGCTCAGTAGCTGCATACAGCCAATGAGAGCTATGTTGGACAGCGAAGGTCTAGACCTACTCTGCTGAAAGCCGGCTCTAGGAACCAGCACCATCAACAGACACTTGGGAGTCTGGTGAAAACTGCTGAATCCGGGAACCTGCATTTTAACCAGATCTCCAGGAGATAGGCACATATGAGTTTGAAAAGTGCTACCACAGACACAAGCAGAAGTCTTTAGAAGAAAGTGCTTTGTGACAAATGTTTAGGAAGGTCTGAGCATCACTAAAGAAGGGGGCAGGGAGGCAGTGCAAAACGGGCTTACTCAACTCTGGCAAGTTGCTCAGAGGAAAACAAGGAAACTATCACTACAGTCGAAGAACAAATAGCTCCAACTCAAGTGGTTTAAAGAAATAAAAGACTGACCACATTATATTTTCCACAGCTGCAGGACCCTGCACTCAGCCTGAATAAAATGGCTTAAGATGATGGTGTCTAAAATGGCTTAAGATGATGGTGTCCCTGACCTACCTCCTTGCCAAGGCAGAACCTATAGATAGAGCCAGGGAATATTGCAAGCAGAATCACCGCTTCCCCCAAAATAGCTCCCTAGCAGCCTGCCAAGGTGGCTATAATTTTTACCATTTGAATTACACTTTAGAATTGAGGTGTTATTTTCAGAAAGCCCTAGGCAACATGACATACAAAGCTCATCCCTAGAAAGGGGTTCCCCATATAGGTTTACTTGCAACCGGATTGAGAATCTGCTTATAGCACACATGCAGGAGGAAAGGAGCAGAAAGTCGATGCCTTGACAGGAATAGGAGGAAATGGTTTGAAGAAAGAAGCAAGTAATGAATGACCCCGAGGAAAGACAGCGGGCATGTAAAGAAGCACTAGTGGGGAATCAAACACAAATTTCACAAAGCTGCGCTTTACTTCACTGTGAATCACCTATATTATTGCCAAGGACAAATCTGAGTTAATCCCCCTAGTTGAGAGGATACTGGGGTGAACAGAGAAGCTTCTAGTCTGTCAGGGGTAGCCCCCACCCCTGGCTGGTGGGCAGTGTTCAATACACGTGTGTGGAGTCAAGTGATGATGCTGACACTGGGCACCAGAGATGGAGAAAAAAACAGAGGCCAAGATGGGTCCAGGGAGCATGGAGCAGAAAGAGTCAGGCGAGGCCATGAAGAAAATATGACGTGGGTGTTTGGATCACCTGCGTGCATGGTGGTGGCCAGAATGACGCTCTCGCGTGTCCGGAATGAGAGGGTGACGCTGTGTTGACCCACGGCCAGGTGGGCACAGGAAGCTGGTTGCCCTTTGGGTCCTTGGCCACCATTAAAGGTGAGTGCCCAGGAAGGGTCTGGACGTAAGACTTCCCTAGTACACATTTGTCACCAGCGGCCAGAAGGAGAATCAAACAAACACCGCTGTGAGTAAATCAGTCACTGTTTGAGCAGGTGCCCTTTTCCGAATGAAATTGCGTGTGTTATTTTTAATATCTCTTGTCCATCTGCTCTGGTTGTTTCCTCTGGCCCAAATTGGAAGGCTCCGTCGCGCTACCTGGACGGAGATTTGACCATGCAGTCACCTTCGCCTAGCTGCAGGGATGTGCTTGGCTTCTCTGATACACAAACCCCAGGAAGTATAAATAGAAATGTTGCTTTTATTTGTAGACTTAATGCTTATGGGGAAGCTGGCTCAGAGGCATAAAAGCTTACCTCTTCCAATTCACTGAACTTTGGGCCCATAATTCTTGCAGTTCAGAAAATTAAATAGAGGTCAGCAATTTATGCCTAAGGTACCGGAGATGGAGAGCCTGAGCAGGGCTATTAAACCCAGCAAATGTGCTTATGTGTTTTCAATTTTCTCATGTTGTTTCTGCCGGGGTCTTCCACAACAAAATTGCTGCTGCTTTATGGACTGAAAAACCTCAGAGTGAGAGACAGCTTCTCTTTAGCACCTCTGCCAGAATGTCAGGGCAGATTCTGAGCCCAGGCAGCCCTTAATCAGGAGGTCTCTAGGGAGCCCAGTTCCCAGGATATAGATATGCTACCGTTAGCATCAACATCTGTCTGTTCCCAAATGCCCCAGAGGGCCAACCTGTGTTTATTAGGTGTTCTATAATATACCAAGGACTACTTACTTCATTTTATATTTGGAGATTTTTTAAAACTGACTTGTGTACTTCCCACGCTTCAGTTGGAAAGAAGGTCCTGGGAATTATGTAAAGAGAAACACGGACACCTGGAACCCCTAAGCAAACTCTGATATCAGCTGTTTGTTAAACAGCAACCTTAGCAAATCCTTGTAAGGAACTCCTGGAAATTCTAGAAAGGAAAGCTGCTTTCCTTTCCTCTACCTTAATAAAGGTAGAACAGTAACCAGTGTGCTTGAGGAAATTCACTGAAAATCTAGATTCTTTGGGAAAACTTGAAAAGGGCAAAAATAGCACTTCAAGAAACATGATCAGTGTGATATTCCCAGCACCTACAAAAGGTTCTCAATAAACAGTGATTGATTCTCTGACTATAATTCCAGGCTTCCACCCATCTTTACATCATGCTTAAAAACATGCTAAGCATTCTAATGCCCAGACACAGCCTTTTTCAGATTTCATCCTTTTTCAGAAAGTCGGGCATCTTGCAGCCTTAGGCTTTGACACAATACACTGAAAACCAATGATGGCGAACCTCGAACATCCCACGGATCAAGCTGGACTAACTTACATCAATAGTAATGCAGAGCTACTGGAAGCAGGCAGGATCCAAGTTGGATCCAGTCTGCCTGCCTGCTGCTAGGACCATGTTGGTGTGAATATTCCTGTTTACATCAAAAGAGCTTCATATTTGCTTGGCAAATAATTCAATACAAATTAGAACATTCAGTTCCAGTCTGGCCTGGGAGCCTCATGTAGACAGAGCTAAAACTTCAGTCGTCTTTTATGAACTACCAAAGTAGCCTAAGATATTGGGCCTAAAGAGACTTTTATGTGGTCGTAGAATTGATTCTCCCAGTTGGAAGCAAGAAGTAGAAATGCATGAAAGTGCAGAGAAAAGGAAAAGGGAAAAAAATATGTACAAACTCCTTTAAGCTCTGTAAAACTTTGGATTCCAGTTCTTAGACCCTGTTTTTCATACCAATGCAATCCCAATAGCTGAGACAACTCCATGAAATATAGACCCCCTAATATAGAATCATGCACTTTTCCAACTCTAATTTTATGAATAAAGAAATTAAGATCCAGAGATTTTAAGTGACTTGTCCAAGATAACAGAACTGCTTGGTGGGAGTCTGTATCACAGTCTCAGCCTCTTTATACCTACCACAGGACAGTTTAAGAGGGAAAAGGGAAGTCTCCGTAGCTCTCGAAAGATGGCAATGAGCCTTAAGCTTCACAGGTTTTACAGCTGCTGACTTAAGACAGAGTTCAACACCTGAGAAAAGAGTGAAGATTTTATTTCTTTTAAATGGAGTTGTGATTCCTAGGCCTGGCCACCTCACATCCCCAGGGATATCTCATCTCCAGGACTTCGGATGGCAGCAGGGACTATACTGATCCAGTTCTAAGAACAGGTAGCTCACGAGTCTCTGATGAATCGTGAGCCTCACCTTTTCACACAGCGCATGCTATGTGCCCACTTACAAATATGAAAGAGCAAAATTTCCAGAATGTGTGTGATGTAGTTGAGATTTTTCAGCCAGTTCTGTGCATCAAGCTTCGGAATCTCTCCAGCCTATTGGTATGACTTCTCCTGGCACTAAAGAGGGGATTAGAGAAGAAAAACTCTAAAGAAATATGGTACAGATGGCAAAAATCGGGGAGAAAGGAAAAGAAAGAAAACTTGGCCTTGAGAGAAAGTAAGTAGCAACATGGATGCAAACATGCCGATTAAAAAGACAAGTGGCCATCTTGCAAGGTTAAAAAAAAAAGTCTGGTGATGGATCACCATGCCGGCAAATGTTCCACGGTATTGAAAACAGAGCTAGCCACAAAATCATTTTTTCTCCAGGTTTTTTGTTTGGGTTGGAGAATGCAACATCAAGGGCACATTTGGAGGAGATGTGTGTGGTGAGGGAAGGCAGAACCCTAGCTCTTGCAGCAGTTCTCTTGGGCTGATAGCTGTTCTCCTTCCCTCATCCTCCCCCCAGTACCCTCCCCTCACCCCAGGAGAGAAGAACATGCCATACAACTTTATATAACTGACATCCCCAGCACTTTGAAGATCAGACCTCGGTGAGTTCAGCAGCCAGGAGGTCAGATCCAGCGCATTCTCTGATTGACTGCTTTCCCTGGTTAACTGCAGGCTGGAAGCAGAGCCTTGGATAGGCTTCTACCCACAGGGAGGTGTGTCCTAACACTTGGAGGAAGGTCAGAGAGATCAATCTCTGGCTCCTTCTGAGACTTTCGGGGACACTCTTAGAATGAAATGGGCTGCTGGCCTCACTCTCTCACTTCTGTTTCTATTATCTGTTTTTTCCCCACCTGATTTTTCTCAAACATACTCCAGCAAAATCGCTTTTGTCCCAGTTCTAAGTCATACACCAGGGAAAATCTAAATTCCCTTTAATTCTCTGGACTGCATTTCAACAAGTATTTATAGAGTGTCTACTATGTACAGATTGCTGTTCTAAGATATCTTGGATATTATTAAAAAAAAAATAATCTGCCTTCAAGGAACCCTCTAGTAAGCAGAATAAGTTATTATGGTACTAAGTGAATGAGGGTATGTTTAACTCAGGATATCAGAAAGGAAGGATCAATAAAGTCTTCATGGGAATTTGAAGGACAGTAGGATCTTGATAAGGAATGTTGGGGAAAGAGCATTCCATGGCATAGGCACAGCAGAAGACACTTAGAGGGGGAAAGTGTGAACAGCCCTGCCTGGAGGAAGCACAGGATACATGGAAGATGTCAGGGCAGTACCTCCAAAAAGGTAGGCTAGAGCTAAAGCCAGTAGTCTTGAATGTCAGACTGAGAAATTTGTACTGGGAAAGAAGGGAGAGCTGGTGCTGTAGAGGCTAAATCAAATCAATCCAATGAAACAAAGAAAAAGATAGTTATGAATGAGAGCATGTCTAAAAGTCCACTTGAAGGGACAAATTGTTACTTTTCTTTTCATTCAGTGTTTCGTTCAATACCTCCTAAGGTGCTGAAGAATGGAAAGAAAACCAACATTTGGGCCAGATAGAGCTCTATTCAAGTAGTGATTCTACACTATTTAGCTCTGGGCCTTTGAGCAAGTCTTGGGTAACTAATATGAATCTGCTCATCTCCTAAGATATAAGAAACATCACATTACCCTCCTTTTCCAAGTCAAATTAAATCTCCTTCTGTATGTTTGCTAGCAAACAAGAAATGAATTCTCTATCATCGGTGGGGGTAGACGAAGATCAGTGAAAGAGCTGCCCCTTCACAGGAGCATTCAGAATCTCAGAAGACTGGTGCAACCACAGGAGAGGGGAAAGATCTCTATTCTTTAGTTCAGCTCAGCATATTGACTTCTTAACATCTGAGCCCTCAGGGTCCACTGAATGTGGAAGGTTCCATTTCCCCCAGCTACGCTTGTGTTTCGCTTAAAGTTTTACTTTCACTTTAGGTTTGAAGGATTAGTTAACAAAAGAAATCACTCATTACACATATAAACAATTTCAATGTTTTATAGAAGATTATTTGACTTAATTTCAATATACAGTCATTAAAAGAAAAGAAATAGAAACAATAGAGAGAAGTAACAGCATGTACATCACAAAATTGGGCCAACCAACATACAGTGCAGAATTAAACAGCCCTGGGAAGTCCCTTGTTAACAGCAATCTGGGGTCCCAATTGGGAAAGGGTCTTGGGCAGTGCATCCACCTCATGGGTGAAACTTCCAATTGCAGTTTTGAGGGCTCCCACTTAAAATCTCAGGCTGTGCAAAAAATGTACCTCTGGTTTTACTTTAAACTGTTTGCAATTCCATTTGTTTCACCTTGTCGGTCATAGGATTTTGTTAGACCCTGGGGTTGGCCAGACCTCCAGAGGCTCAAAAATTCCAAAACCCACTTCCTTTCCTATCTAAAGTGCTGCCTGACCTGCCTGCTTGCAGGTAGGCATGGAATCCAGTCAGAGGCCTGCTCTCCTGATTCTGAAGCCTGAACAAGACTTCCTCTATTTTAATTTCCCTAAGAGCTTGGCATGTTGATCTCTGATGATAGGTCCTGAAACATGGCAGTAGTGACCAACTGTCCTGGTTTTCCCAGGACTGAAGGGGTTTCCAGGATGCAAGGCTTTCAGTTTTCAAACCTGGAAAGACCAGAGCAAATTAGGATGAACTGGCCACCCTATCTGGCACTCTATGTCCAGATCTGTGGCATTCACCTGTCCCCAACCCCACCAGAGACTCTGGTCTAACCAGAGCTCTATCAGGGAGTAGGATAGGGCCAACAGATGTGGAAGAACTTGCTACTAGCTTCCCATCTATGTCTCAAAGCCAGTTCTACTTCTTTAAACCGAAGTCCTAAACTGGGTGAGGAATTTCTTCTGAATATCTGGCAATTTCTTCTTCCTTTTTTTTTTTTTTTTTTGAGGTGAACCAAAAACTCATCAAACAACCCCAGAAGCAAAGTTGTCCAGAAGTCTAAATATACAGGCTTGACCATTCAAACCTGCAGGAGAGAGGAGGAAGATATGAGGATAAAAGGAAAAGAACAAATCATCCTTTTGTTCCTCTGAGATGAGTCAGTCATTGAGCCAAATACAATATGTCCTGTACAAATATAGCACATGCAATGTACCAGGCTCTGGGGCTGGTGCTCCATGTACATCAGGGGAAAAGATGGCAGGCCTCTCCTCATTGAACTGACATTCTATCATTATCCTGAAACAAGAAAGAAGCAGGGGGGAAAAAGATTCAAAAAATTATTCAGATGCAAGTGACTTAGACAAGCCTACTAGAGCCATCATAGGGTCAAATGTGTTGTAATACACACAGAACCCTCACTACAGAGCTGTCATGCAGGAAGCTGCCCAGTATAACCATGGGGGTACCTCTGACTCTCTGGACTTGCTACAAACTGTTCCTCTTTGACACTTCCTTCAGTTTCTACCAGCTTTACTTATTTATTTATTTGGCTTCATTGGGTCTTAGTTGCGACACACAAGATCTTCATTGCATCATGCAGGATCTTTGTTGCCGAGCACAGACCCTTTAGTCGTGGCTTGTGGGCTTCAGCAGTTGCACACGCAGGTTCTTAAACACTGGACCACCAGGGAAGTCCCAGGTTCTGCCAAACTCTTGCTACATTTCTGAAGAGTTTTTAGATTTACTAGGCATCATGACCAGATTCTTTTATATATATCGTCTCTCATTATTCCCATTTCACAGGGGAACACTCTCTGGCTGTAACAGCAATCAGTTAAGTTCACACACCAAGAATGAGAATGTGAACCCATTTCTTCCAGCTCCAAGCCAGTGCTTTTCCTCATGTCACATTGCCTCCTGGCAGCTCCTTTGAGAGACTGCTCACCTTTCCCACTGCTCTGGGGCTCTCAGGTCAGAGATTGGTGTTATAGCTGCAGAGGCTATGGGCCAAAGGCAGGGCAGATGCATTAATCAGGGGAGGCTCATGGCCATCTTAACACAGTGAGAATTATTTCTCACCACAGAATTCTGACAAGGAGCCACACAATCAAGTTTTTTTCTGAATCCTCTAGGGTTTTGTTTTTTGTTTTTTGTTTTTTTCATCTGCTGCATTCAGCTTGCCGATGGGAAAAGAGAAAAAGCCCAAAGGATAATACTGGGGCTTCTTAAGGGGCTAACCTTGGAAGTGGAGTGATCAATTTTGCCCATATTCTATTGGCCAGAACTCAATCACATGGTCACATCTAATGAAACAGGTGCTGGGAAATGTAGTGTGGGTGTACATGCATGAGGAAAAGGCAATGGGGTTTAGTGAACACAGAGCAATCTTTGCCAGAGTGGGAAAGAATATTTGAATGGCAACAATGTGGTGGAAATACTCAACTCTTGAAAAACTCCATCCACAAAATGGAGGACTCCAGAGGTATTTTCTTTGCAAGGTTATTCAAGGACTAGAGGAATGTATACAGAGCTCCAGAGTCAGTATAAGCCCTTAGTCAACAGTCACAGAGGAGCGGCAAAGGGTATAATGAGGCAAACATGACCCTGAGTTCCCTTCACCAGCTTGAAGTCACTGGGCAGGTTTATAATCTCTGTGAGCATGGAACTCCATCTCAAAAGCGTGGATCCTAGTAGCACATCTATACTCGTGAGAATAAGAGGGAAGATTATTTGAAATAAGAACTATCTCAAAAGCCCAAGATAATGGTGCCAACTTGCATTCAGAGAAAGAGTCTGTGAACACACAATAAACACATTGTTGGTAAAAGACCAGAGAAGCACTTGGCGAATGCTTGCATTAAGAAGTATAACTTTCAGAAAGACCAGTACCTCCCTCCCAAAAGCTACCTTGGTAACTTGCAGTGGGCCTGTACTACATGATCTATTTTTGGAAAATTGCCAACAGCTAGGATTTTCTAAGTTTTGATCTTACTTTAAAGAAGATGGCAGTGGTTCTCAAACCTGACTGTGTATCAGGATCATCTGAGGAAATTTTCAAAAATACAGAAGTAAGAACCAGAAATCTGAACTGCTTCAAGTTTTCCAGCTAATAATGAGATAGCCAGATCGGCACTGTTCTATTAACCTCATTAAGAACCTCTATCCTAATTTATTAAAAGAAATCCTAAACATCTTTTTGACATACCTATTTATCCACCTTATAATTTATTAAATAAAGTAGAATTCCACTCTAACATGTTATAGCTTTTAGAGTGTTGAACAACACAAGCAAATGCACCATAATGTGAATATAAACATTTTAAACTTGACAGACAAATGCTTAAATGAAGACACAGAGTGGATCAGAAAGCAGAAAAGTTTTATTTGATTGAGTGATTGATTCATTCACTCATTCAACCAATCAGTTAGCAAATTATTATTGAGCCATTTGCCAGGTACTGTGCTAGACTCTAAGAATATAAAAATAAATATTTCCTATATTTCCAGAAGACAAGGAAAGGAAAGCTACAATCAAGCTTGCTTCCTAAAAGTACCCACCAAAATGCTTCTGAAATTTGAAGCCTGTAACATTTATTAACGTCAAGGCTGTATATTGTCACCCTGCTTATTTAACTTCTATGCAGAGTACATCATGAAAAACGCTGGACTGGAAGAAGCACAAGCTGGGATCAAGACTGCCAGGAGAAATATCAATAACCTCAGATATGCAGATGACACCATCCTTATGGCAGAAAGTGAAGAGGAACTCAAAAGCCTCTTGATGAAAGTGAAAGTGGAGAGTGAAAAAGTTGGCTTAAAGCTCAACATTCAGAAAATGAAGATCATGGCATCCGGTCCCACCACTTCATGGGAAATAGATGGGGAAACAGTGGAAACAGTGTCAGACTTTGTTTTTCTGGGCTCCAAAATCATTACAGATGGTGACTGCAGCCATGAAATTAAAAGATGCTTACTCCTTGGAAGGAAAGTTATGACCAACCTAGATAGCATATTCAAAAGCAGAGACATTACTTTGCCAACAAAGGTCCGTCTAGTCAAGGCTATGGTTTTTCCTGTGGTCATGTATGGATGTGAGAGTTGGACTGTGAAGAAGGCTGAGCGCCGAAGAATTGATGCTTTTGAACTGTGGTGTTGGAGAAGACTCTTGAGAGTCCCTTGCACTGCAAGGAGATCCAACCAGTCCATCCTAAAGGAGATCAGTCCTGGATGTTCTTTGTCAGGACTGTTGCTAAAGCTGAAACTCCAGTACTTTGGCCACCTGATATGAAGAGTTGACTCATTGGAAAAGACTCTGATGCTGGGAGGGATTGGGGGCAGGAGGAGAAGAGGACAACAGAGGATGAGATGGCTGGATGGCATCACCGACTTGATGGACAAGAGTTTGAGTGAACTCTGGGAGTTTGTGATGGACAGGGAGGCCTGGCGTGCTGCAATTCATGGGGTCACAGAGTTGGACACGACTGAGCGACTGAACTGAACTGGACTGAACTGAACTGAACTGAACTGAACATTTTATTAAGAGCCAGTACAGCTCCATGAGACCATACTTCTGCTCTCTTTACTGGAGGTAACTTGTTAACTCTGCTTTAAAAGTCTGTTTAAGTGTGCTAGTCTTTTGCTCTCTTTCCTATGACCTGAGTACCAGCTGATGAGAACTAGCGTGGCAGCCTGATGCCTGCACTCCTGGCCATTGGGTGTTAGTGCACCGTGTTGCAAATGCTCCCCCTCAAAAAGGATACTGTGAAGTGAAGAAGTGAAGTGAAGTCACTCAGTCATGTCCAGCTCTTTGTGACCCCATGGACTGTAGCCCTCTAGGCTCCTCCATCCTTGGAATTTTCCAGGCAAGAGTACTCGTGTGGGTTGCCATTTCCTACCAGTGCTAATCAGAGTTGAGTGTGTTCTGCAGTGGGTGTGGCTTATCCATCATTTACTCTATGTCTGCCATTTGTCTTTTTGTTTTTTGCCATGCAGCTTGTGGGATAATAGCTCCCCATCCAGGGATTGAACCTGGGCCACAGCTGTGAAACCGCTGAGTTCTAACTGCTGAACTGACGGGGAATTCCTCCATTTGTTTTACGTTTGTAGAGCAACCACTTTGACCCATAATAACTGAGGAAATGTCTGCAAATGATAGTACTAGAAAGAAAAACATGAGAGTCATATGGTGAATGTTAAAAGGTAAGTTTTGTAGGTGCTTAAAAATTCTTCAAGAAAATGATCATAGATAAGAAAAGAGAGGGTAAAAGTCAGCAGGCAAGAGACTGATGGGAGTCCTTTGACATTTTGAGGGGCCTAAACCATCACCATCCCCTTAGAGGACTAACAGACAATTGTATGAATGGGGCTGAAGGATCACAGCAGGTCATAGACTCAGACAAGCTGGAGGGTAGAGAAGAGCCATTTGCCCAGTGTACAAAGAAGGGAATGTAATTCCACAGGAACTGTACCACAAATAACTTATTGCACTGACTCAGTTAGAGCTCCCTTTTCCAAGGGGACATCAATACTGCCAAACTGGGTAGGTATTTTGTTCTTTTATTTCTCCTACTGAATCAGAAGCTCTTTCAACAAGAGATTCTGTCTCAGTCATGTTTGACTTCCTTAGAAGTCTCCTATAAAGTCATGCCAAAAAATTTTTAATGAATGAATGAATGGATTTCTAATTGAAACAAACCACTCACCATCTCTGACATGCTACTGTTGTGTGTAAGAGGGTCTCCAATTGGCTAATAACAGAAATCCTGCATAGGCTGGAGTTCTCTGGTTTATGCCTATTCCTTACTGTGCAATCTCTAGATCTCACTTTCACTCCCATTAAAATCTCCCCAAAACTGAAAATGGCACCCACCAGAGAATAGATTCAGAGATTCTTCCTTCCTCACCTAGGCAATGAAGAAGAGTTTACACAAAGAAAGCAACATCTTAAAGGGAACCTAATCTCCACCCTCTAAGAGGAAGGAAAGAGAGGCAAGGCAGTGAGTCGGGTATAGCCCAGGTTTATTAGGTTTGATTTTCCTTCAGTCAACACTCAAGAGGAACAGAGAAAGAACAACACTGGCGTACCTTCGCAGGAAACTGCAGTCATTTTAGTAGGATAGAAAATGGGAGAGTGAAATGTTATCACTATAACAACTGACATCATAATTGTTCCTCAGAGGACAAGCGTATCTACTGAGTAAATATCTTGATAAGCAGCTCAGGTTGGAGAGTGAGTCCCTGAGTGTAGTAAACCAATAGATAGCTATTCTATATGAGAAGATGAGAGAAACTCGTTTCGTTACTGAAAGATGTAAGGAAAAGAGGAATCATGACATAGAATAAGGTTCGGCCAGCACTTGGAGTGACTGTTTGTGAAAATTCTCCAGTGCTGGGGCAAACGTATTTTTAAGAATAAGGACAAAAAAAAAAAAAAAAAAAAGAATAAGGACAGGAGACTTCCCTGGCAGTCCAGTGGTTAAGACTGCACTTCCATTGCAAAGGACATAGGCTTGATCCCCTGTCAGGGAACAAAGATCCTACATTCCACTCTGCATGGCCAAAAACAAAACAAAAACGCAGCTCTTTGTGAGTGTTCAACAACAAAAAAATATGAGGATGGTCTTGGGTTCAATTTGAAGTTCATATTGCTACACTTTAAAATACTCTTCACAGATTCCAGCATTTCTTATTAATATCTACTAATCACAAAAAAATGCATATTTTTTGCACAATTTCTATGCATAGAAATTGTGAAAATTAAGAGAAGATTTAATGTTTAGATTGATATTATGTGAAACAGAAAAAGCATAAAGAGGACAGTGAGACCACCCATAAAAGAAGCCAGAGTTTAGAGTTAAGGCTAAAGAATTAAAAATAATTTCCCTAGAAATCCATAGTAATCCTGGGGAGTCTTTTAGTCTTTCACAATGCGGAATTGGTGCATCAACCAAATCTTATCCAGATCTCAAGAAGAAAGAAAGGCCCAGCTAACATCAAGATTATAGATTAATAACAAAAATCCATGTATATTGGCATTCTGGGGTTCATGCTTTTGTAGAACTTATAGATCTCACTTTCACTCTCAACAAAATCTCCCCCAAATCTTTCTAGATGTTCTTTAGGTACCTTGCCCATGTATGCCAGACTAAGACTGTCTGCCACCACTTGGCCATCATCGTTTTTCCTCCTTGCCTGCTTGCCTTATGGGAATGCCTTCCCACTTCCAGCACTACCTCTTACCACAGATGTGGCTTCAAGTGGCTGTCCCCTTCTCTCCTGACCAAAGCTGCATCCCAGTTAAGCCATCCTTTCTAAAGCGTGGAGATTCCACATGTTTTAGTTATATATGACTATGTAACAAACCACCCCAAAACTTGGTGGTTTTCGAACAAGGACTTATTATTTCTCATGTTCCTGTGGATTGACTGAGCATCTTTTTTGCTTCATGTGGGACATGAGGATGCTAGAAGATCAAAAATGACCTCGTTCACTATGGCTGGTGGTTAGCGCTGGCTCTGCAGGCTGCAGCTCAGCTGGGTTGGAGGCTGGAGGCTTTGGTTCCCCTCCAGCAGGTCTTACTCTGTGGTTTCTTGGGCTTACTCACAATGTGGGGAGTGAGTTCCAAGAAAAGTGAAAGGAAAAGCTGTAGATCTCTTAAGGCCTGATCTCCAAAGTTATATACCATCACTTCTACAGCATTCTATTGGTAAAACCTGAAGGGAGGGGAACTATATTCTACTTCTTGATGCGGGGAATAGTTGAGGGGGGGGGGGAGAAAGAAAGAAAACTGGAAGTCATCTTTAATCTTCTATACCACCTACTCTGCCCCCCGCCATCTACACACACACTACACACACACCCTACTGCTGTACTTTCTCTTGTTGACTTTCTGAGGATCCCTCTATTTCCAACTTCTTGCCAAATCTATATGAGAACCACTCTATTTCCATTAGCATCACCCTAAGCCTTAGACATCAGAACAGGAGAGTCTGGTAGCAGGACCAGTCTAGTGAATCAATTCTTCCCTGCCAAGCAGTCTCTTTCTGCCTGAACTCCCTCTTTAGTCAACCACACTTCCTCCTTTGACTAGTCCATTTATCACAGGGTTTGTGTATCATGTCGAAGCTTGTCTTTCATTGGTTTACTCAAAAGAGCATGAGTTCACCTTAATCAGAAAGATAGGCATGTGCCATCTTTGATAAGGGGCTAACTATGGAATGTCTCTGCTACGTATCTGGTATTGGCACAGAGATGACAGGCTCTTCAAAGTGTTCATGATAGTCATATATCACTGAAAGTTCCCCAAATCTAACCCAGCACAGCAATTCAGCTCTCTGAAAGTGTGCTTGAACTTCCTGAACCTGAACTACTTTAAAAAGACTCCCAGTGAGACAAGTTCCTGAACTTAACTGAATAGATGCAGTTCCAGAAGTTTCTGGTAGTTCTGGGAAGCTAAGAGGGTGAAAAACCACACAGGCCCATTCACCCCCAACAAATCTCCAGCACAGTACGGGCCCTGATCAACCTTGGGTCTGGATCCGAGGCGAGCAAAAATCCTAGGGGATAAGTGTAGAAGACGGATTTGGACAAGCAGGAAAAAGAGAAGCATAACATTTCTAATTCCCATCTTATCCCACAGAAGACAAAACTGCTAACTCTGTAGAAGAATGACTTTTCTACTGTCCGTTCTCTAGGCAACCAAGATTCTGACCTGATCAACTGCTAAAATCTTGCCCCAAGGACAATTACCAACTAGACTACCAATTACCAACTTAATTACCAAATTAAATCAGAGATAAGGTACAGTCTTCCCCCAGTCCACTCTTCCAGATTCACACGGCTGTGCTTCGCCCTCACCTTACAGAAGAAATGCATCAAGAAGTAGAGCCCTTGGAACTTCCCCAGTGGTCCAGTGGTTAAAAGCCTGTCTCCCAAAGCAGGGGACAGGGGTTTAATTCCTGGTCAGAAAACTAAGATCCCACATGCCATAGAGCAACTAAGTCTGCAAGCCACAAAGAGAAAGAAGTGTTTGCTGCATGCTGCAACTAAGAACCAACACGGCCAAACAAATAAATAAATAAAAAAGAAGAGTGCTTAATAACAACCAAAGGGACAATGAATTTATTCCCATTGTAGCTTCTAGCCAACTACTGCCTTTCGGTTTCACTGTCTTACTATATATATTAAAAAAGAAAGAGTGCCAGCAGCAAATACAGGGAGTTTGTGATAAATTACTGTCCTGGCTTATATTGATTAACTGCAATTCATTATCCAAACAGGTGATGGCCATTCATGTTGTTTCCACTTCCTGGAGATAAGCAGTGCTCAAATCTTCCAAATAGCTAGGTAGAAAAGAGGAACAACTCGGGACAGCGAATGGTGGGTTGTTGAATGCACTGTTTTATTAGTTTTTCTTATCATCATCTCATGGAGAGGCAAATTTCTAATTCAGATGAACCTTGAGCTTCATCTGAAAGCAGGAACTGCAAAATAAGTTTTTCTTTAACAAGAAACATAGTGTCAAGAAGCACACATATTATCTACCTTTGCTGCTGATATTAAGTCTGAAGGTCATGTCTTTTCCCTTCCCTGTCTCTCTCTCTCCCTCCAACCTTCTCTTGTCCACCCAAGCTCATTCTCAGACTGTATCTTCTCCGAGATCCACCCCGACCCCACAAGCGAGGTCAGTGCTGTTCTTCTGCACCCCTTTGTTTTCTGTACACACCCCTGCTGCTATATTTGCCCCAGCGTGTTACAGTTACTTGGTCATGTCTTTCCATAAGAGGAGGCTGAAAATGAGCAGCATTGTGTCTTATTCTCCTTTGCATCATTAGATCCTAATCCCCTCTCCGGAAGGCAGCTATGCTCACCACTATACCACAAACAGTTGCCCCTAATCCCCTCTCTGGCACATAAGAAATATTGAATCCACATTGAACTGAGCTGAATGGACATCTAACATACTGCACTGTGACATTTATCATCCTCTATCTTCTCCTCGATATTACCAAATAAAGTACATTACTATGTTTCATAGTCGTGAGGCTAGATTAAGTGCATCTCAAAGAAGTTTTGAGCATGCCTGATCCCTGTGGCTAGAAAAATGTGTGAGAACACACAGCAGCAGCAACTGTCCATGGAATTTTCCAGGTAAGAACACTGGAATGGGTAGACCTCACCTTCCCCAGGGGATCTTCCCAAGCCCGGGATCGAGCATGCACCTCCCGCATTGCAGGAAGATTCTTTACCGTCTGAGCCAACAGAGAAGCCCACGGCAGCAATACTTTCATATTCCTTTCTTGACGTACTCTTTAAGCTGCTTCTCCAATAAGAAGTGTCCTTTGTTAAGTCATCCACATTCTCTCTCCTGAGTTCCTGTTGTGCTAAAGCCAGATGTTTGGGAGCTGTGTATTCATCCTGGGAATGCTGTTCCATTGACGATAGAACCAACTTATGACTTGCTCTCCCAAAACCTATACATACACACTCCCACACACGTGTAGGTATGTGTACAGGAGAGTGCCCATCTGCAGCTGGTTTCTGAACTTATCCTTAAAAAGTCCACAAAAAGCTTTTCAGAATCATAAGGACTCTTGATTGGATTTCAACTATATAACATTTTTAAAAATTGTGCTCAAAAGAATTATTTTCATAGTCACCAGTACTGAACGTCCAGGCCTGAATGTTCTCAGGTATCTTCTGGTGAGCTTCTTTTTTCACCTGAAAGGCTTTCAAAATCAAGGGTAATTCAAGGGTAGCTCCACTAAGTCATTGCATTCTTTTGGTGCATTCCAGGAGACTGGGATGAATCGTGCAGCATCTCTGCAGTTGGGTTGAACTATTATGGCCCTATCAGTGGATATTCTCAGATTAAAGTGTGCATAATATGCAGTTTCCTCGAATGTGTTCTTTTTTAAATTTTTATTTTGTATCAGAGTGTAGTTGATTAACAATGTTGTGATAGTTTCGGGTGGATGGCAAAGGGACTCAGCTGTATATATACATGTATCTATTCTCCTCCAGGAGAAGGCAATGGCACCCCACTCCAGTACTCTTGCCTGGAAAATCCCATGGACGGAGGAGCCTGGTAGGCTGCAGTCTGTGGGGTCGCTAAGAGTCGGACACAACTGAGCGACTTCACTTTCACTTTCCACTTTCATGCATTGGAGAAGGAAATGGCAACCCACTCCAGTGTTCTTTCCTGGAGAATCCCAGCCTGGTAGGCTGCAGTCCATGGGGTCGCACAGAGTCGGATACAACTGAAGCGACTTAGCAGCAGCAGCATTCTCCCCCAAACTCCCTCACATCCAGGCTGCCACAGAACATTGAGCAGATTTCCACATGCTATACAGTAGGTATTTTTGGTTACCCATGTTAAATACAGCCGTGTGTACATGTTCATCCAAACTCCCCAGCTATCCTTCCCCTCTTCTTCCTATCACCCCCCACCCCAGCAACCATAAGTTTGTTCTCTCAAATGTGTTCTTATTTAAAGTTATTAATAGGAAGGCAGCAAGAGGTCTTTAAAAATCCTCCAGACTGAGGGTCAAGAGAATCCTCAAATATTTTACAGAAGGAAGTGGTACATGAATAGGTAAATAGGTAAGTAGGTAGATAGTTAAGGAGATGGATACATAAGTAAGTAGGTAGGTAGGGAAGAAAAGAGGATTCCTCTACCAACTAAGCACTCTGTACAAGGCATTCCTCCCCTCTGGGGCTCAGTTTCTAATTCTCTAAAATGAGGAGGTTGGACTAGTGGGTCACTGAGCTCTGTTCAAGCCTTTTGAATCTGTGACGTCATCTGTGACCAGCTTTCCTTCATCCCACTTTCCCATTCTCATGGTGTGTTTCCATGTTCCCTGCCATTCTCTTCCACAGACCTTCTCAAGGTGACTAGATCTACGGAGATCTGCCTGCTTAAATTTCATTTCTGTTTTGGGGGTTTTATTTATTTATTTTAGCAAATTGAATGTTTATTCAGTAACTTTTCAGCACTGTTTTTTTCCCCCTACAAAACACCATAAACAAATGCACTCTTTGAGGTTTTGACCAAAAGTCTCCATTCTCTAGAACTCAATTAATGAGATCATATATAGCTGATCCACATGGCATGTGTGCGTTCAGTTTGGCATTATTAAAAGAATAGGGTTAAATTCACCTTGTATTGGGTGGTGTATGAAAAGTGTTGAATGGATGTGATTTTTATTTTTAATTAATTTTTATTGGTGTATATTTGCTTTACAATGTTGTGCTAGTTTCCACTGTACAGTAAAATGAATCAGCCATACATATATATATTATCTCCTATCTTTGGCCTTCCTTCCCATTCAGGTCACCACAGTGCATTAAGTAGAGTTCCCTGTGCTATAACAGTATGTGCTTATTAGTTACCTATTTTATAAATAGTATAAGTATTGTATATGTGTCAATCTTAATCTCCCAATTTCTCCCACTTCACCCATTTCCCCTTTGGTGTCCTTATATTTATTCTCTACCATTTCTTTACCGCCATGGATTTCTAACACTTCTCAGTTCATGGCCCTTTCCCCATGGTGACTGGCCACTTTTCAATCTTTAAATGCTTTTCTTCATGTTAACAAGAAGCCAAGAACTGACTTCCTTGTTTCCTGTAGCAAATGGTTTGAAAGTGACCTGAAAAGTTCATGTAACTTCCTCAAATGCCTCACTCATAGACCAGCAGTGAACCTGGGCTGCTGGGTCACCCTGGCTGCAGTCATTGGTTATTGATTGTATCAGTCCCCATATAAGCCACAGGCTTCAATTTCACAGCCTGGATGAGCAGTTCATGGGGACTACCTTCCCTGCCTTCCCCAAACACCTCCAGCCTGAAAGAAGCTGTCATAGATATCACCTCAGGTTGATAGTTTTCCTTTTAATATTTATAAACAGGAAAGTATTTCTCTCTCCCCCACTTGAAATGTATATATTCATTCATTAAAAGGCATTGACGTGGCTGAGCTAATGGCCTGTCGACAGATTTACAGCAGGAATCATCTCACTGCCTGCAGGCCTGTGCATTTTAATATAATTAAAAGGCTTCTGTTTGGAATCCTAGCTAATTAATATTCATGCTTTCCTCCTTCCACCTGCCATTCCCAATTTGCCATCTTTTAGGAGATTGATCATGGCCCAATTAATCCCACCGCCAGTCAAAGCCAGACAGGCGGGGAAGAAAGGAAGAAATGCCATTGTAGTGTTGGCTTCCTAATGAGAAAAGAGCATATTAAATAAAGGAAATCTTCTCCCGGTTTATTAGGAAAGTTGCAGAAGGATCTCTATGAATATGGGAATTGATAAGAATGGAACTGTTGATCAGAGATTGTGGATTAATTGCTCACACTGAAGTGAGTTCAGTTTATTACTCCTTAAGAATCTTCACAAGTTTTGTTCATATCAGAAATCACAGAACAGAGAATTGGAGAAGCACATAATATATATATTTTTTAATTTTTAAAAATAATATAAAAGTGAAAAGTACAGCGATAGATAGTTCCCACTATTCAGTAGATGAGAAAATCATCCACAGATAAAAGTGTGGTCACTTATTTTTCTGTCTCTGCCATGCTTTAACACCAAGACTTAAAAATGGACCCTGTTTTGCCTAAAAAAAAACAAAAACAAAAAACATTGTGGTAAGTGATGAGAACAAGGGTATTTGTAATTAAACTACCCTCAGATATGTGAAAGCAATGGAGCAAATTCGACCTGAATGGATAGAAATGGAAATCTTGGCAGCATTTGCAATGAGACACCCAACAGCCACAGACCTGAGCTTGAGGGAGCTGTAAATGTCAGAGAAGGAAGAAATGGTCTCTGCCTTCCCCACACAGCTGCTCTTCCCAGGCCTGGATGTCTTGTGGACATTTGTCCAGTCGTGAGAGCAAGAGCCACAAAAGAAAGTCAGCAAGCAGCACACTTCACATTCAGGCCTGCTGACATTCGTCGGGTTACTTCACCTCTTTGAGTCCCATCCACAAAATGCTAAAACCATACCTACACCAGAGAACTGTCATGAGAACTAAATGGGAAAAAGCCTTCGAAGTGCCTAGCACAATAGACGGTAAATATTAATTCCAATTGAATATCCATGGCGATCACACTATGCAACAAAGTGTAGAAATGACAGCTACTTTGTGTCATATAGGTAACACATCAGAGAGAAGAACATTTTTTCCAGAAAAAGGAAAGAAAATGGGTGGAGAGGAAGTCACTCTCTTGGCCACAAAATGCAAAATGAATGCAAAAAGCCAAAAAGGAGTTGATTGCATCGCCCAATGCACTGAGTATTAATAATGGAACAAAGAGAGGTTACAGAAGCAAGATAAAAATAAACCAAAAGCACTGGGTTTACGCAACAGGTACATGTAGTCTGCCCTGTTGATGAGTCACTGGCCTGAGAAATCTGTTTAGGTTCAGCAGGAAGTCCATGAACAGGCTGCAGCTTAATTGTCCTTCCATCGCGTCTGCTCCCATTGTCAGCTTAGGGCTCTTTATTTTTTTCAATGACTGAGCAGTCACATCCTCCTGGGTGAGGTCATGTATGGCCTGTATTGCTGATCCATCCAACCGGAATGCCCTTTGCCAGTTTCAGCTATCAAACTCCCACTCTCACTTCAGGGCATCACAGTTGCCCCTTACTCAGGGAAGTCAGCCCCATTAACCCGGCCAGGACTAGTCATTCCTCACTTTGGATACCTGAAGGATACTTGTGCTCTGTTGACATTTGTAATTCTCTCTCCCTCAATAATAATGATGTGACATTTGCTAACAGTTATTGAAAGGCTTTCCAACTACCGAGTACTGTGCCCATTGTTTTATGGACTCTACCTCACTTAATCCTAGGAGTATATTTTTTATTCTCCTCATTTTGTTGATGATGAAACTAAAGTTTAGTAAATTTGGTGAATATCTTGCCCATGGTCACACACCTGATATAACAAGATTAGGGCAATGGCAGTCAAACTCCAAAGTGCTGCCTCATTCTGACTCATCATTGTCTCTTCAACAATTCTGAGTACACACTGAGAGCTCAAGAGTGATTTCTACACCAAGGAAGGATTGTTGGATGTTGGAGGCACAGGCCATGATCAATGGGGCCAGTCTGAGGTGGGCAAACCTCCTGCAGATGCACTGCAGGGAGAGGCTCTCCCCAGTCCACCATCCTTGTCAACATATTCCTACAGAGCCTCCTTTTTCGTCTTAGTCATGCCCAAGATTTAATGCAAAGCCCCAGATTTCCTTGAAACAGATTCAATCCATGTAGAAGACTGTGGAGGAACAAATTTACACCTCTTTTTGAAAGTTTTATGTTTTGTCAAAATAAACAAAGCCTGGGTGCAGTGAAGCAGAGGTTGAGTCCGAATGATTTGAAGCCTGAAGGGACTTGGGTTTTGATTTTGTCATGCCAAACCCATATGGTAAAGGGAAGGACTCCAGAAGCTGGCCTGGTTAAGGTCTGGGGAATCAAGGCATATCCTACCATCTAAGACAGTTGTCCATGACGTTGTGGTGATAAACCCTGCCCACCCACTCATGTTGAGAGCCCGTGTGTGAGAGCCCTGAGCGTGAGTGTGTCGTGCTCTTTGGGGAAAATTGTATGATCATGCTTTCCCCACTGTGAGTTATCTTTAAACCAAGCCCAAGTAAGATGCTTAAAGTTTTTCCTCTTCTTCCTGCTGAGTTGCCAGCAAGACGACGTGGACTGCTCTATAACAGAGGATGCAGTTTGTAAATGACAAGGGAGTAATTGTGAGGCTTCTATCAGTCAGACTTTCAGGGAAGAACTGTGAGAAACAGAAGAGATCATAGAATTTAGCTCTCTCATTTTACAGATGAGGAACTTGAGGCCAAAATCAGAGAGTTTGTGGAATGAGAGAATGGCCAACTGGCTCAAGATAACACGGCCGATTCACAGAACAGCTAAGATGGGAAGCCAGATCTTCCGAGTTTTATTGATACCATGCTATGATTTCTCTTCTCAGAACGTTAAGTTGTATTTCCCATTTTGATAAATGCTTCTTTAGCTGAAAAGTAGAAAGGGTGAACCAGTGAGGGTAAGAGAGAAGAGGTAGATCTTCCCTTTAAAACATATGAAGAAAGAACAAGGAAAGGGGAGGAGAGGGACAAGAGAGAGAAAAAGGAAAGAGAGGGAGTGAAGGAAGGAAGAAAATGAAAGAAAAATTAAAAATTTTATTTGAAAATTTTGAAAAATATAAGCAGGTAAGAGTTTATCCAACAAGCTACAAAATATGAGAGAAAAATGAATAGGTCATAGCCATTCACAATTTTTAGAAAAACCAGGTCATCCCTAAAATTCGAAACTGTCACAATTCATCAGCATCCCACAAAACATCTGGTGAGACTGGTGCTCAAACTGTTACCCAGAAATATTGTCCTCATGACCCAGTGGCACTTTTTATGTTGCTTTTGTTTATTTGAACAGAGACTGAAATGTCAAAGAATCCATTATGTTTTATTAAAGTTTTAAAAATTGTTTTGATCAAGCTTATTGAAGAATAATTCTATAAACAAAAAGGCCCATTTTAAGCAATAGTTCAGTGAGTTTTGACACACACATATATATATGTCAATCAGTGTAATTAGTACTATAAAAAATATGGAATATTTCCATCACCCTAAAAAACCTCCATCATGCTCCTTTATAGTCAGTTCCTCCACCCTTTGTTCCATATAATGAATGACCTACTTTCTATTCCTTTGGATTAGTGTTATCTTTTCCATCAGGATCTTTTCCATTCTTACAAATGGAATGACAGCACATGTACTCTTTTCTGTCTGACTTCTTTTACTTAGCATAATTCTTCTGAGATTCATTCATGTTGCTGAGGATTTCCCTTTAGCTCAGATTGTAAAGAATCTGCCTGCGATGCAGGAGACCTGGGTTTGATCCCTGAGTGGAGAAGATCCTCTGGTGAAGGAAATGACAATGCACTTCAGTATTCTTGCCTGGAGAATCCCATGGACAGAGGAGCCAAAGAGTTGGACACGACTGAGCAACTAAATCTCATCATGTTGTTGCATTTGTTAGAAGTAGTACATTCCTTTTTGTTTTTTATTTACTTATTTTGACATGTATACATTGCTGTACATATATGTATTATTTATTTATTTTTAGCTGCGCTGAGTCTTCACTGCTACACATGGGTTTTTTCTAGTAGCAGCTGCACGGGCTTGTCATTGCAGTGGCTTCTCTTTTGTGCAAAGCACAGTCTCTAGACACACGGGCTTTAGTAGTTGGAGCTTGTGGGCTCTAGAGTGTGGGCTCAGTAGTTACAGCACACAGGCTTTGTTGGTTGGCAGCATGTGGAATCTTCCCAGACCAGAGATCTAACCCTGTCCCTGCACTGGTAGGTGGATTCTAATTCAGTACACCACCAGGAAAGTCTTACATTCCTTTTTATTTCTGAGTGGTATTCCAGTGTATGAACATACAAGTTTGCCACATAACGATGGCTATTTGGGTTATTCCCAGTTTGGGACTGTAATGATTGAAGTTGCTATGAACTGAAACATGTTCATGTAGTAGTCCTCAAGTGGACAAGTTTTCATTTCTCTTGAAATGTGATTATTGAATCACAGGACAAAAGTATGCTAAGCTGCCAAACTGTTTTCAAAGTTGGTTGTACAACTTTCACATTCTCACCAATAATGTAGGAAAGATCTGGTTGTTTCACATTCTCACTAACCCTTAGTGGGGTTGTTTTTTTAAATGTTTTCCTAGAAGAGATGTAGTGGTACCTCACTGTGGTTTTAATTACTTTTGTTGATGAGTGTTAATATATTTTTTTATCTTGTAAAGTTTTATTTTGGGTTTTAGAGATTGATGAGTGTTAATATTGAATGTATTTTCAGTGTTTATTGGCCATTTATATATTTCCTTGTGTGCAGTGATAATAAAATATTTTGCTATTTTTAAATTCTAAGTTGTAAGTGTTCTTTGTATATGTTTGATACAAGTCCTCTGTTTGACATAGATACTGTATTTTTCTCCCAATCTGTGGCTTGAATTTTAATTTTCTTAACCTTTTAAAGATTTTAACTTTGATAATTTATAATTCATAATTTCTTCTTATGCTTTATATGTCAAAAAATCTTTATTTCAAGGTTGCTAAGATCTTTCTCCCATTTTTTTCCCTAGAAGATTTATAGTTTTACCCTTTATGTTAAGTTCCATGATCCATTTCAAGTAAATTAATGTTTATGAAATAAAGTAATGGTAAATGTTAATTTTTTTCTGTGTGGATATTCATTAGTTTCAGCACCATTTGTTTAAAAACTATCCTTTCCCATTAAATTTCCTTAATTCCTTTGTTCAAATCAATTGGCCATGTATATGGAGGTCTCGGAGAAGGCATGGCACCCCACTACAGTACTCTTGCCTGGAAAATCCCATGGATGGAGGAGCCTGGTAGGCTGCAGTCCAAGGGGTCGCTAAGAGTTGGACAGGACTGAGCGACTTCACGTTCACGTTTCACTTTCATGCATTGGAGAAGGAAATGGCAACCCACTCCAGTGTTCTTGCCTGGAGAATCCCAGGGGTGGGGGAGCCTGGTGGGCTGCTGTCTATGGGATCGCACAGAGTCCGACATGACTGAAGCGAATTAGCAACAGCAGCAGCAGCAGCAGCAGCATGGGGGTCTATATCTGGATTCTGTTGTGTTTCATAAACTTGCTTACATGAATACCACCCTGTCTTGAATCCTGTAGCTCTATGGAAATACTTTAACTCCATAATGTAAATCTTCATACTTTGTTTTACTTTTTCAAAATTGCTTTGGCTCTTCTAGGTCTTTCACATTTCCATATAAACTTTAGAATAAAGTTTGTATAGAACCATCTCTGGAATTATGATTGGGATTACATTGAATCTGTAGATGAACTTAAGGAATATTTGACTTACAATATCGAGTCTTTTGATTTGCATGATGTACGGCTCCATTTATTTAAGTATTATTTAATTTTTCCATTTAATGCTTTGTAGTTTTTACTGCACAAGTATTGAAAATATTTTGCTAAATTACCCCTCAGTATTTTATAATTTCCTGTTTTTGTTATTGGGCTAGTGGCACCGCATGTTGATTTCACCATTCCAATCGGTTGTAACTATGCAGAAACAGGGTTGATTTTTGTATACTGATTTTGTATCCTATCATCCTCCTAAATTTACTTGTTAGTTCTAATGCCCTTTTGCTGAAGATTACTTAGGGCTGTCTATAATGCCATCATATTAATTTGTTAGGGCTACCATAACAAAATGCCAAAGAATGGGTGACCTAACAGAAATTTATTTCTCACAGTTCTGGGGCCTGGAAGCCCAAGATCAAGGAGTCAGCAGATCTGCTTTCTTCTGAGGACTCTTTCACTGACTTGCAGCTCGCACTTCTCACTCTGTCTTCACATGAGCTCTCACCTGTGCCTGCTCCTTGTGTCTGTGTGCCCAAATTTCCTCTTCTTATAAGGACACCAGTCAGATGGGATTCAGGGTTTCCTTAAAGGCCTTATTTTAATTTAATCACCCCTCAAAGGCCTATCTCCAAATAACATATCTCCAATATGATTAGTCATATTCTAGGGTGTTGGGATTGAGAGCTTGATCACGTGAACCTGGAGGAACACAGTTCAGCCCTTAACAATCATCAGGTTATCCACAAATAAAACTATTTTCTTCTTCTTTTCTAATGATATGCCTTTTATTTACTTTTCCTGTCCTATTGTATCAGCTAGAACCATTGGTCAACTGTTGAATGGAAGTGGCGAGACCAAATATCCTTGATCTATTTATAATCTTAGGTGGAAAAGTATTCAATTGTTCCCCATGAAGTATGAGTGTTCACTGTAGTTTTTTATAGATGCCCTGTAAATTAGGTTAAGAAAACTTACTTCTATTCCTAGTTTTGATCATGAATGGAGTTTGCATTTTTTTCAATCGCTTTTTCTTTATATTTCCTGATAACATACATACCTTGTACTAAAATCCACTTTTTCTGATGTTAATACAACCATTCCAGCTTTCATTTAATTAGGGTTTGTATGATATATCTTTTTCAATTCTTTTACATTTTAGCTATATGTGATCTTATGTTTAATGTAGGCTTTTAAAAGACAACATGTAATAACAAGAACAATGGTTCCTACACTTTTATCCATTCTGACAATGTCAGCCTTTTAGTTGAATTGTTTAGACTTTACATTTAATATTATTGATAAGGTTAGGCTTGAATTGACTAGATTGATAGTGTTTACTGTTTGTTCCTTAGATTCTTTCTTTTTTCCAGTCTTGTTCTGCCTTTTCCTAGATTAAATTAAAAATCTTTTATGATTGGATTTTATCTTTACTATTGGTTTATTACCTCTGTCTCTGTATTTTTAGGTTATGGCTTGTGCGTGTGTGTTTGTTCTAGGGTTTAAAATATACATTTTTAACTTATCAAAGTCTACCTTAAAATGTTATTATACCAATTACATTAGTATGCTTCCATTTCTTCTTTCCCAACTTTTTTGTGGTTAAATATTTTATTTCTTCAAGCATTATAAACCTCAAAATATAATCTTAATTTTGCTTCAAACAGTTGCCTTTCAATGAAATTTTAAAATGAAAAAAAAAAATTCTTTTAACCTTACCCACAATTTGCAATTTGTAGAGGTTTTATTTCTTTATATAGCTCTAAATTTCTGCCTCTACAATGTCTTTTAGCATTCCTCATAGATTAAATCTCCTGGATATAACTTCTTTCAACTTTTGTTTGCTAAAAAGTCACTACTTATTTTTTTGAAAGAAATACTCACTTGATACAGCAATCTAGTTTGACAGGGTACTTTTGGTTGCTGGCTTTTCTTGTTCTGTTTTTGGTTTTGTTTTTAGTTTCAGCACTTTAAACACGCTGTTCCATTGTCTTCTGGTCTGCACCATTTCGGATGAGAAAACTACCATAATTATCTTCATTCTTCCATCCATAACATGTGATTTTTCCTCTCTGGCTGCTTTTTAAGATTTTCTCTTTATCACTGGTTTTTACCAATTTGTTTATGATGTGTCTTAACGTGGTTTTCTTTGTGTTTATCATATTTGAAATTCCTTGAACTTTTCAGATCTGTGGGCTTACAGTTTTCAGCAAATTTAGAACATTTCAGCCATTATTTCTTTAAATATCTTTCTGTCCTCTCCCATCCTTCTGGAATATCGTTTACATAAATGCTAGACTGTTGGGAAAGTTTCCCAAATTTCCTGATCCTCTGTTCATTTGTTTGTTTCAGTTTTTTTCTATATGCACTTAATTTTAGATGATATTTATTGTTTATTTTCTTGTTATTATTTTTTTGTTTTTTGTTTATTGCTTTATTTTATTTTTATTGTTATGATTTCAAGTCCACTGATTTTCTTCTGCAATGTCTAATCTGCTCTGAATCTCACCCAGTGCTCTTTCATTTTGGATAGTCTACTTTTCAAAACTAGAGTTTCTGCTTTGCTCTATATACTATTTCACTTTGCTCCTCTTTATGTTCATATTTTTCTTCAAGTACTTATGCATGGAGAAGGAAATGGCAACCCACTCCAGTATTCTTGCCTGGAGAATCCCATGGACAGAGGAGACTGATAGACTGCAGTCCATAGGGGCACAGAGTTGGACACAACTGAGCAATTAACATACACACATGTAACAGCTGTTTAAAAAATTTTTTGATAATTCCATCATCTCTGTTACTTCTTACAGGTTTCTTTTGACTTATTTTCTATTAAATATGGATCATATTTTCCTATTTTCACAAGATCACATGGTCAATTTTTTAATTGAACGCTGAACTTGGTTAGTCTTATGTTGTTGAATTCTGGATTTTGTGGTCTTCCTTGAAAGAGTGGTGCACTTTGTTTGGACAGAAAGTTACATTACGTAAAGCTCATCTTGATCGTTTTCGATTTGTTTTTAAGCTTTGGAAAGTGGATCTTGAGTGACTTTTACTCTACAGCTAGTTTCAGTTCAGTTCAGTCGCTCAGTCGTGTCCGACTCTTTGCACCCCCATGGACTGCAGCATGCGAGGCTTCCCTGTCCATCACCAACTCCTGAAGCCTGCTCAAACTCATGTCCATCGAGTCAATGATGCCATCCAACCATCTCATCCTCTGTTGTCCCCTTCTCCTGCTGCCTTCAATCCTTCCCAGCATCAGGGACTTTTCCAATGAGTCAGTTCTTCACATCAGGTGGTCAAAGTATTGGAGTTTCAGCTTCAGCATCAATCCTTCCAATGAATATTCAGGACTGATTTCCTTTAGGATTCACTGGTTTGATCTCCTTGCAATCCAAGGTACTCACAAGAGTCTTCTCAAATACCACAGTTCAAAAGCATAAATTCTTCAGTGCTCAGCTTTCTTTATGGTCCAACTCTCACATCCATACATGACTAGTGGAAAAATTATAGCTCTGACTAGACAGATTTGTTGGAAAAGTAATGTCTCTGCTTTTTAATATGCTGTCTAGGTTGTTCATAGCTTTTCTTCCAAGGATAAAGCATCTTTTAATTTCATGACTACAGTCACTATCTGCAGTGATCTTGGAGCCCCCCAAAATTAAGTATTTCTCTGTTTCCATTATTTCCTCATCTATTTGCATGAAGTGATGGGACTGACTGCCATGATCTTAGTTTTCTGAATGTTGAGTTTTAAGCCTACTTTTACATTCTCCTCTTTCACTTTTATCAAGAGACTCTTTAGTTCTTCACTTTCTGCCATAAGGGTGGTGTCATCTGCATATCTGAGGTTCTTGATAATTCTCACAGCAAACTTGATTCCAGCTTGTGCTTCATCCAGCCCAACATTTCTCATGATGTACTCTGCATATAAGTTAAATAAACAGGGTGACAATATACAGCCTTGACATACTCTTTTCCTGATTTGGAACCAGTCTGTTGTTCCATGTCCAGTTCTAACTGTTGCTTCTTGACCTACATACAGATTTCTCAAGAGGCAGGTCAGGTGGTCTGGTATTCCCATCTCTTTCAGAATTTTCCACAGTTTATTGTGATCCACACAGTCAAAGGCTTTGGTATAATCAATAAAGCAGAAGTAGATGTTTTTCTGGAATTTCTTGCTTTTTTGATGATCCAACAGATGTTGGCAATTTGATCTCTGGTTCCTCTGCGTTTTCTAAATCCAGCTTGAACATCTGCAAGTTCACAGTTCATGTATTGCTGAAGCCTGGCTTGGAGAATTTTGAGCATTACTTTACTAGCATGTGAGATGAGTGCAACTGCAGTTTGAACATTCTTTGGCATTGCCCTTTTTTGGGATTGGAATGAAAACTGACTTTTTCCAGTGCTGTGGCCACTGCTGAGTTTTCCAAATGTGCTGGCATATTCAGTGCAGCACTTTCACAGCATCATCTTTTAGGATTTGAAATAGCTCACCTGGAATTCCATCACCTCCACTATCTTTATTCATAGTGATGCTTCCTAAGGCCCACTTGACTTCGCATTCCGGGATGTCTGGTTCTAGGTGAGTGATCACACCATTGTGATCATCTGGGTCATGAAGATCCTTTTTGTATAGTTCTTCTGTGTATTCTTGCCACCTCTTCTTAATATCATTGGCTTCTGTTAGGTCCATACCATTTCTATCCCTTATTTTTCTCATCTTTTCATGAAATGTTCACTTGTTTAGTTTAGCTAAACAAACTAAATATCTAGTTCAGCCCCACCATTTAGGCATGACCGCTCTGAGATTGCCATCAATTGTCCCAAGTTTTCAACAAGAACCCTCATTGCCCAGAACTTGAATATTTTCCAGACCTTGTGAAACATAGCTGCTTCATCATTCATAGCCCAATTTTGCAGTGTTTCTCCTTATACATGCACAGTAGAGAATTCAACAACAAACTCAAGGGAATCCCTAGGATATTTCTGAATCTTTTTTCCCCTGCAATTCCCTTCTCTCCAATGTTTCTTGTTGTTTTTCAGTTGCTAAGTTGTGTCCAACTCTTTGCAACCCCGTGAACTGCAGCACACCAGGCTTCCCTATTTTTCACTATCTCATGGAGTTTGCTCAAACTCATGTCCATTGAGTCGAAGATGCCATTCAACCATCCCATCCTCTGTTGCCTCCTTCTCCTCCTGCCCTCAATCTTTCCCAACATCAGGGTCTTTTCCAATAAGTCAGCTTTTTGCATCAGTTGGCCAAAGTATTGGAGCGTCTGTTTCAACATTAGTCCTTCCAATTAATATTCAGGGTTGATTTCCTGTAGGATTGACCAGTTTGCTCTCTTTGCTGTCCAAGGGACTCTCAAGAGTCTTTTCCAGTTCCAGTTTGAAGCATCAGTTCTTTGGTGCTCAATCTTCTTTATGGTCCAGCTTTCACATCCATACATGACTACTGGAAAAACCATAGCCTTAACTATATGGACTTTTGTCAGCAAAGTGATGTCTCTACTTTTTAATACACTGACAAGGTTTGTCATACTTTGCTTCCAAGGAGCAAACGTTTTTTAATTTCATGACTGCAGTCACCATCTGCAGTAATTTTGGAGCACAAGAAAATAAAATCTGCCACTGTTTCCACTTTTTCCCCATCTATTTGCCAATACTATGTCCTGATAATTCCAATCACCTCAGCCATTCTGACCTCCAGTATTGATTCAGAAACTCAGAAATTTTCAGTGCTCTGCTTAGGATCCCCCTCTTTGAATCAGGGTGAGGAAAGTGCCTTCCGCCATAAAGTTGGACAGTCTTAAGCTTCCCTCACTTGTTTTCTACTTCTCTACTTTCAGGAATCACAGTCCTTTGCCACCTGTTTTCCAACATCCAAAACAGTTGCTCCATGTATTTTGTCCAGTTTTCTAGTTGTTTACAGTGGGACGTTCTGGACCCAGTTATTCCATCAGGCTGTTAGGGAAATTAAAATAGAGGAAGTCTTGTTCAGGTTGCAGAAGCAGGAGAGCAGGTCTCTGACCTGCTTCTGCCCTGCCTGAACATTGACCGGGTTCCATGCCTGCCTGCAAGCACAGCAAGTCAGGCAGCACTTTAGACAAGAAAGGAAATGGGTCTTGGAATTTTTGAGCCCCTGAGTGTCTGGCCATTCCTTGGGGTCTAATGAAATTCTGTGACACACAGGTGAAACAAACAACACTGCAAAAAGATTAAATTGACACCAGAGCCACATTTTTGTGTGCAAACTGATGATGGTATCAGTCGTGGCCTGGGGTTATAAGCAGGAGCCTTCAAAACTGCAATGTGAGGTCTCACCCATGGTGTGGATGCACCACGCACGATCTTTTTCCCACGGGGACTCCAGATTATTGTTAACAAGAGACTTCCCAGTGCTGTTTAATTCTGCTTTGGATGTTGGTCAGCTCAATTTTGTAATGTATGTACTATTACCTTTCTCTATCGTTTCTATTTTTTTCTTTTCTTTTAGTGATTATATATTGAGATCAAGTTAAATAATTCTCTGTTCAATATTGAAGTTGTTATATGTGTGTAGTGAGTGGTTTCTTTTGTTAAGGAATCCCTCAAACCTAAAACTAAAATAAAGCACATGGCCAGGAGCAGACATTTGCACCTTTCCCCCAAATTATTTGTTTTTAAAGTACAAGAATATTGATTACTTTGATCTGTGGACAAAATAGCCTAGAAAAATTTGAAATAGAATGAAAATAGTCTAAAAATGAATACATAGAATGAAAATATTATTAGTGAGGTTTTTTTTGGTCACTTGATTTAATGAATTGAGAAAGAAGGAATTAGGAAAAAGAGTCACTGGAAAATCATTTCATGACAGGAAAAGCTATTTTATTAAAAATGTTCACACTCTCATTGTTTCTTAGGTTGCTCCCTGTATTAGGCAGGATAAACTAAATCATTTTGTGATTCCAAGCAACTTCCTGAAATCAGTTACTTAAGATAATGAAATTTTATTTTTCACTCATGCTACCCATCCGTTATGGGTGAGTTACAAGTTACAGCTAAGTTCCATGTCATATTCATTGTGCAACCCAGCAGAAGAAGTGGTGTCTGTCTGCGCCATAAGCTGTTAACTTCTACCTTGAAGATGACACATTTTCAACTTAATAAGCTGTTAACTTCTACCTTGAAGATGACACATTTTCAGCATTGCATTGGCTCAAGTCACATGGCCATGCATTATTCCAACAAGCTGAGGATATAAAATCTTTCTATAGGGGAAAAAATACTTTGTAAATGTTAATACAGCCTACTGTGTCTCTATACCTATCATCTTCTGTCTTGGATTAGCTCCTAACATAAAGCTAAACAGCATCAAGAAATGTAGTTAAGTATTTGAATATAGATTCCATCCTGAAACTGCACATAGTCTGTACTTAAATGACTATTATGAGCCTTCAAAAGAGTAAACGGATTCTACATCCACTGCTATGTGGACACTACCAAAATATATTAAGTGAACAAAAGTAAGATACAGACTAGAGTTTATGATATACTTTCATTTGTGTAAAAAGAAATATATCTGCATATATCTGCATGTGTATGCGTAAAATATTCTAAAAGAATGCACAAGAAATAGATGTTTCTAAATATCCAGGAAATGATTCCTTAGAGTAGAACATAAGGGTCTAGTCTGGGAGAGATTTTTTTTTTGGGGGGGGGGGGCTTTAAACAACAGAAATTTATTCTCACGTCCCATACCAGAAGTCTGAAAACAAGGTGTTAGCAGGGCTGTACTTCCTCTGAAAGCTCTAAAGGAGACTCCTTCATTACCTTTGCCAGCTTCTGGTGGCCCTAGATGTTACTTGGCTTATGGCAGCATCACTTCACCCTCGGCCTCAGACTTCACGTGGCCTTTTCCCCCTTTCCTCTCCTACTCTTCTTTTTCCTTTTGTCTTTTATTTACTTATTTTTATTTTTAATTTTTTTTTCTTGTGATGAGAAGTCTTAGGATTTACTCTTTTATTTTAATTGGAGGAAAATTCCTTTAGAATGTTGTGTTGGTTTCTTCCATACAACAATACAAATCAGTTATAATTATAAATATATATATATGTAATATCCCCTCCCTCTTTTTTTTCATTTCTTTCTGTCTTCATCTTTTTAAAATTTTTTAATGTATTTAATTTTCATTGATAGATAATTATTTTACAATATTGTGCTGGTTTCTGCCATACATCAACATGAAACAGCCATCAGTTCAGTTCAGTTCAGGCACTCAGTCGTGTCCAACTCTTTGTGACCCCATGGACTGCAGCATGCCAGGCCTCCCTGTCCGTCACCAACTCCCAGAGTTCATCCAAATTCATGTCCATTGAGTCGCAATGCCATCCAACCATCTCATCCTCTGTTGACCCTTCTCCTCCCACCTTCAATCTTTCCCAGCATCAGGGGCTTTTCAAATTAGTCAGCTCTACCCATCAGGTTACCAAAGTATTGGAGTTTCAGCTTCAGCATCAGTCCTTCCAATAAACACCCATGACTGATCTCCTTTAAGAGGGACTGTTTGGATCCCGTTGCAGTCCAAGGGGCTCTCAAAAATCTTCTCCAACACCACAGTTCAAAAGCATCAATTCTTCAGCACTCAGCTTTCTTTATAGTCCAACTCTCACATTCATACATGACGACTGGAAAAACCATAGCCTTGACTAGAAGGACCTTGGTTGTCAAAGTAATGTCTCTGCTTTTTAATATGCTGTCTAAGGAAAGTTGGTCATAACTTTCCTTCCAAGGAGTAAGCGTCTTTTAATTTCATGGCTGTAATCACCATCTGCAGTGATTTTGGAGGCCCCAAAAATAAAATCTGCCACTGTTCCCACTGTTTCCCTATCTATTTGCCATGAAGTGATGGGACCAGATGCCATGATCTTA
The DNA here is from genome assembly GCF_055505025.1 of Bos grunniens. Taxonomy (NCBI): domain Eukaryota; kingdom Metazoa; phylum Chordata; class Mammalia; order Artiodactyla; family Bovidae; genus Bos; species Bos grunniens. The sequence continues at coordinate 23,384,103 of NC_141180.1, forward strand.
GTTTTCTGAATGTTGAGCTGTAAGCCAGCTTTTTCACTCTCCTCTTTCACTTTCATCAAGAGGCTCTTTAGTTCTTCTTCACTGTCTGCCATAAGGGTGGTATCATCTGCATATCTGAGGTTATTGATATTTCTCCCGGCAATCTTGATTCCAGCTTGTGCTTCTGCCAGCCCAGTGTTTCTCATGATGTACTCTGCATATAAGTTAAATAAGCAGGGTGACAATATACAGCCTTGACATACTCCTTTTCCTATTTGGAACCAGTCTGTTGTTCCATGTCCAGTTCTAACTGTTGCTTCCTGTCCTGCATACAGATTTATCAAGAGGCAGGTCAGGTGGTCTGGTATTTCCATCTCTTTCAGAATTTCTCCACAGTTTATTGTGATCCACACAGTCAAAGGCTTTGGCATAGTCAATAAAGCAGAAATAGATGTTCTTCTGGAACTCTCTTGCTTTTTCCATGATCCAGCGGATGTTGGCAATTTGATCTCTGGTTCCTCTGCCTTTTCTAAAACTAGCTTGAACATCTGGAAGTTCACGGTTCACATATTGCTGAAGCCTGGCTTGGAGAATTTTGAGCATTACTTTACTAGCGTGTGAGATGAATGCAATTGTGCGGTAGTTTGAGCATTCTTTGGCATTGCCTTTCTTTGGGATTGGAATGAAAACTGACCTTTTCCAGTCCTGCGGCCACTGCCATAGGTATACATACATCACCTCCCTCTTGAGACTCCTGCCTTTCCCCCTATTCCATCCCTCTGGGTCATCACAGAGTGCCAGGCTGGGCTCCCTGTGTTACAAAGCAACTCCCCACTAACTATTTGTTTTCCATATGATAGTGTATATATGTCAGTACTGCTTTCTCAATTGAGAGAGGTGTTCTTATAGTGTGCCCTTTTGCACTATTTAAATCTTTTCAAGGGTATTTATTATTTTCTTTTTTATTGATGTATAGTTGCTTTACAATTTTGTGTTAATTTGTTTTACTGCAAAGTGATACAGATATATTTAACCATATTAATATCTTGTGATAAATCATAATGGAAAAGAATTTTAGAAAGAATGTGTATGTGTATATATATACAAGAGTTTGATATCAGTCAACCAATTTCCCCAGCAATGTTCTAGAGGATCATAAAAAGATACGGTACCACACAGCAGAATGATCATAAGATAAAGCAAAGAATCAACTGACAATGAACTCTTTTAGACCCATTTCAGGAAGTCTTTCATAGATTCTGGAGATCAACTTAATGAAAAAATATAACTATGAAATGAAACTTTCAAGTTACCTCCTTAGGTCCTGACATTGATGCTGACATTTTTCATCTTATGCTGATGAAATATTTAGTTCATGTAATCTGATCCCTGAGATCAGACAGTTTACTGCTTAATTATACAACTCCTTTCCTGCCATATTTTCCTTCTTCACATCTGTCATTATGAACTAACTATTTCAGCTCTTTCTATAGCCCCTGCCTTCTAAGCATAGGAACAAGTACATATACACAATGGAGTATTACTCAGCCATTAAAAAGAATACATTTGAATCAGTTCTAATGAGGTGGATGAAACTGGAGCCTATTATACAGAGTGAAGTAAGCCAGAAGGAAAAACATAAATACAGTATACTAACGCACATATATGGAATTTAGAAAGATGGTAACAATAACCCGGTGTACGAGACAGCAAAAGAGACACTGATGTATAGAACAGTCTTATGGACTCTGTGGGAGAGGGAGAGGGTGGGAAGATTTGGGAGAATGGCAATGAAACATGTAAAATATCATGTAGGAAACGAGTTGCCAGTCCAGGTTCGATGCATGATGCTGGATGCTTGGGGCTGGTGCACTGGGACGGCCCAGAGGGATGGTATGGGGAGGGAGGAGGGAGGAGGGAGGAGGGTTCGGGATGGGGAACACATGTATACCTGTGGCAGATTCATTTTGATATTTGGCAAAACTAATACAATTATGTAAAGTTTAAAAATAAAATAAAATTGGAAGAATAAAAAAAAAAAAAAAGAAAAAACAAAAAAAAAAAAAAGGAACAAGTACATAACTTTCCAGAATGCTTATGCTTAAACTTTACAAAGAACAGACACCACTTTCCCCCAAAACCTCTTACTTCACAGTATTGGAATAGTGACCTCTTTATCAAGAACAAGGTCAACTTTGCACCAGAACAATGACTAAGAAACTATTGCTCTTATTGTGAGAGTAAATTTCATAGTTATCTCTGTGGCTGTGTTTTGAAATTTTTAATGTTTAGATACTAAGTAGTTTAGATACTAACTAAACCTCTCTTGAAATTCTTCTTTCTATATTCATGTGGGAGACAGAACGGCCACCCAAAGATGCCTATGTCCTAGTTCTAGGATGTATAAATATGTTACGTGACAAACTGGAAACAAATTATGTTAAATTATAGTAAGACTGCAAATGGAATTAAGGTTGGCTGACTGGAGGTGGGAGGCAGAAGGAATATCTGTGTTGGAGTGATACAGTGTGAGAAAGACCCAACTTCCCTAATAGGAGACTGTTAAGAATAATATACATAAGCCTACTTAGCATAACTCAACAACAAATTTTTTCCAAGACAAAAACTGATTGACACTTTCTCATGTAGATTTTATTAACCACTTCAGAGAAACAGTACATAAGAATGACCAACAATACAATGAAATCCATCTCGAGCTTTATAGCTATGGGATAGTTGCTAGTACAACATCATGTCAGACATGGGTTTTCAATAATATCATTTACACTGAAAGAAAAATGGGCCAGAACCTTGTCTGGGCATCACCTCTTTGTTCTAATGCTCTCAAACAAATGGTTAGACTTCTGAAAGGATGGTGCAAACAATTAGAATCCGTTAAATCGGATGTTTGGAGAAAAATTGATTTAAAAATTTGCATGTTTTTTTTTTTTTAACATTGCTTGATAGGTCATCCCTATGTTCAACAATACGTGTTAGTCCTGCTTACTTTTTAAAACAGCTACATCCGGACATAACAGAGAACTTAGAGCAGAAGTTATTCCTTATGCCAGTCTATGTTCAACACTATTTCACTTATTTAGTCCACAAAAGATTGTTATTAGCAACTGTGAAGCTGGACTACAATGCATTCATTTTATAAATGAGATGTTGGCGTCCCTATCGCAAAAGGTTCCGAAGGAGGCTACAGAATGGGGCATCACCATGGCGACCTACTGTGATGGTGAGCATCCCTGGAGTAATCAACCACAGAAAAACCATTAGAAAGCTCTCCTCCAGGGACATATTGTTGTTTTTTACTCAACCACTTAAGGAATGATCAGGGCCACAAAGTCAAGGAAGCAATCACTCTTCTGTGACTATTACAAAGGATGAAATGGAGTCTCTGGGCTCTTCCTCAACCATTTGTACAGACATAACCTCGAGAAAGGCTTCCCCATCTCTGACTGGAAAATTACATTAGCGAGAGAGAAAAGGTTTCACAAATGCCAAGGGGTACAGTAGTTCATTATGAGTCTGTTGGTCTCATTTACACCATTTTCAATTTCTGTAGTTTTGTGTTTCATCTGCTTTAACAGAGATTAGGATGTTATTCAGGGGTTTGGAAAAGAGTGGCCTGAGGGATAAAGAGGGGGGGAAAGGGAAACGGGGCAACTTCACATAGAAGAATTTTGCAGTAATATTAGGTTCTCTTAAACAGAAACCTGTCACTTATTGTTTGTTTGCAATTACCATTCAAAATAATAGAAACAGTGTTACAGGGAGTAACTAAACCAATAGAAAGGTATTTATTAGAAGCCACATTAAAACTAACTTGTAAGGGATAATAAAACTGTAAGAAAAGACTTTTCCATCAACTGTGGGAATTTGCTTTACTGCTACTGTTTCTATGATTTTAACTTTTGGATTTTTGGATTCAGTCTTATTAAGTAGGTATCGCTTTCTTTCTTATATATTTTGTAACATATGTATATATGCATGCATACACATATTTTAAAATATATTTTACGATTAACATTTGGAAACAGGTAAGGCTGACAATAGTCAGCTGATGCTAACCTAGTCTTCCAAGTACTAACATGCTATAAAGGAAAACCAATTTGTTCAGACTGTTAGCAAAGTAAAGCACATATTAGTCAATATTTCAAATGAGCTGCCCCAGGATGACTTTTCAAGGACGTTTTAGGCATTAGCCAATTAAAACTGCTGACGTCAACAGTAACCCATGGTTTAGATTTATGTCATTAAGTACATAGGTTAGGGGAAATTGGTATTGAGTCATTATCAAAGGTTAATTCCAGTAAGAACTGTTTCTATTTGATTTATTGAATGACTATAGAATGTATGTCTCCATGAGGTACATTTCCAAATTCATATTGCTGGTCAAAGATATTTGGAATAAAGAGGCATAAATGGCAATTATTATTGTAAGACTGTATAAAACTCACAGATCAGGTGTAAATGAAGTCAATTGGCTATGCATAGATGGACACACATGTAGAGATAAACTTTATTTAAAATTTAACTTAAGGCAAAATATTTTTGGAAATAAAATATATCACAAATTGAATTTTTTTTTCTTTTAATGTTCTTTTTAATGGGTCACATTTTTCTTTTGTTTCAGATCAAATCAGATCAGTCGCTCAGTTGTGTCCGACTCTTTGAGACCCCATGAATCGCAGCACACCAGGCCTCCCTGTCCATCACCAACTCCCGGAGTTCACTGAGACTCAAGTCCATCGAGTCAGCAATGCCATCCAGCCATCTCATCCTCTGTCATCCCCTTCTCCTCCTGTCCCCAATCCCTCCCAGATTCAGAGTCTTTTCCAATGAGTCAACTCTTCGCATGAGGTGGCCAAAGTACTGGAGTTTCAGCTTTAGCATCATTCCTTCCAAAGGAATCCCAGGGCTGATCTCCTTCAGAATGGACTGGTTGGATCTCCTTGCAGTCCAAGGGACTCTCAAGAGTCTTCTCCAACACCACAGTTCAAAAGCATCAATTCTTCGGTGCTCAGCCTTCTTCACAGTCCAACTCTCACATCCATACATGACCACTGGAAAAACCATAGCCTTGACTAGACGAACCTTTGTTGGCAAAGTAATGTCTCTGCTTTTGAATATGCTATCTAGGTTGGTCATAACTTTCCTTCCAAGGAGTAAGTGTCTTTTAATTTAATGGCTGCAGTCACCATCTGCAATGATTTTGGAGCCCAGAAAAATAAAGTCTGACACTGTTTCCACTGTTTCCCCATCTGTTTCCCATGAAGTGGTGGGACCGGATGCCATGATCTTCGTTTTCTGAATATTGAGCTTTAAGCCAACTTTTTCATTCTTCACTTTCACTTTCATCAAGAGGCTTTTGAGTTCCTCTTCACTTTCTGCCATAAGGGTGGTGTCATCTGCATATCTGAGGTTCTTGATATTTCTCCCGGCAATCTTGATTCCAGTTTGTGTTTCTTCCAGTCCAGCGTTTTTCATGATGTACTCTGCATATAAGTTAAATAAGCAGGGTGACAATATACAGCCTTGATGAACTCCTTTTCCTATTTGGAACCAGTCTGTTGTTCCATGTCCAGTTCTAACTGTTGCTTCCTGTCCTGCATAGAAATTTCTCAAGAGGCAGATCAGGTGGTCTGGTATTCCCATCTCTTTCAGAATTCTCCACAGTTTATTGTGATCCACACAGTCAAAGGCTTTGGCATAGTCGATAAAAACAGAAATAGATGTTTTTCTGGAACTCTCTTGCTTTTTCGATGATCCAGCAGATGTTGGCAATTTGATCTCTGGTTCCTCTGCCTTTTCTAAAGCCAGCTTGAACATCAGGAAGTTCACGGTTCACATATTGCTGAAGCCTGGGGAGAATTTTGAGCATTACTTTACTAGCATGTGAAATGAGTGCAATTGTGCGGTAGTTTGAGCATTCTTTGGAATTGCCTTTCTTTGGGACTGGAATGAAAACGGACCTTTTCCAGTCCTGTGGCCACTGCTGAGTTTTCCAAATGTGCTGGCATATTGAGTGTGGCACTTTCACAGCATCAACTTTCAGAATTTGGAATAGTTCAACTGGAATTCCATCACCTCCACTAGCTTTGTTCGTAGTGATGCTTTCTAAGGCCCACTTGACTTCACATTCCAGGATGTCTGGCTCTAGGTGAGTGATCACACCATTGTGATTATCTGGGTCGTGAAGATCTTTTTTGTATAGTTCTTCTGTGTATTCTTGCCATCTCTTCTTAATATCTTCTGCTTCTGTTAGATCCATATCATTTCTGTCCTTTGTCGAGCTCATCTTTGCATGAAATGTTCCTTTGGTATCTCTGATTTTCTTGAAGAGATCCTTAGTCTTTCCCATTCTGTTGTTTTCCTCTATTTCTTTGCATTGATCGCTGAAGAAGGCTTTCTTATCTCTTCTTGCTGTTCTTTGGAACTCTGCATTCAGATGTTTATATCTTTCCTTTTCTCCTTTGCTTTTCGCTTCTCTTCTTTTCGCAGCAACCCACGCCCGAGGCCAGGGGCGGCGACGAGAGGAGTTAAGAGAGGAGTTACCCAGCATCCGAGGTCAGGGGCGGAGGCTGGGAGGAGCTACCCCACGCCCCTAAGCCCGAGGCCAAGGGCGGCGGCGGGGAGAAGCAACCGCAGGACCGAGGCCAGGGGCGGTGGCCGGGAGGACCAACCCCACGTCCAAGGAGCCGTGGCTGCGCGGGCGCAGGAGGGCCTAGAGGAGCTATCCTACATTGAAGGTCAGGAAGGGCGGCAGTGAGGAGATACCCCTCGTCCAAGGTAAGGAGCAATGGTTGCGCTTTGCTGGAGCAGCCGTGAAGAGATACCCCACGCCCAAGGTAAGAGAAACCCAAGTAAGACGGTAGGTGTTGCAAGAGGGCATCAGAGAGCAAATATACTGAAACCATACTCACAGAAAACTAGTTAATCTAATCACACTAGGACCACAGCCTTGTCTGACTCAATGAAACTAAGCCATGCCCATGGGGCAACCCAAGACGGGCGGGTCATGGTGGAGAGATCTGACAGAATGTGGTCCATTGGAGAAGGGAATGGCAAACCACTTCAGTATTCTTGCCTTGAGAACCCCATGAACAGTATGAAAAGGCAAAATGATAGGATACTGAAAGAGAAACTCCCCAGGTCAGTAGGTGCCCAATATGCTACTGGAGATCAGTGGAGAAATAACTCCAGAAAGAAGGAAGAGATGGAGCCAAAGCAAAAAGAATACCCAGCTGTGGATGTGACTGGTGATAGAAGCAAGGTCCGATGCTGTAAAGAGCAATATTGCATAGGAACCTGGAATGTCAGGTCCATGAATCAAGGCAAATTGGAAGTGGTCAAACACGAGATGGCAAGAGTGAATGTCGACATTCTAGGAATCAGCGAACTGAAATGGACTGGAATGGGTGAATTTAACTCAGATGACCATTATATCTACTACTGCGGGCAGGAATCCCTCAGAAGAAATGGAGTAGCCATCATGGTCAACAAAAGAGTCCGAAATGCAGTACTTGGATGCAGTCTCAAAAACGACAGAATAATCTCTGTTCGTTTCCAAGGCAAACCATTCAATATCACAGTAATCCAAGTCTATGCCCCAACCAGTAATGCTGAAGAAGCTGAAGTTGAACGGTTCTATGAAGACCTACAAGACCTTTTAGAACTAACACCCAAAAAAGATGTCCTTTTCATTATAGGGGACTGGAATGCAAAAGTAGGAAGTCAAGAAACACCTGGAGTAACAGGCAAATTTGGCCTTGGAATACGGAATGAAGCAGGGCAAAGACGAATAGAGTTTTGCCAAGAAAATGCACTGGTCATAACAAACACCCTCTTCCAACAACACAAGAGAAGACTCTACACATGGACATCACCAGATGGTCAACACGGAAATCAGATTGATTATATTCTTTTCAGCCAAAGATGGAGAAGCTCTATACAGTCAGCAAAAACAAGACCAGTAGCTGACTGTGGCTCAGACCATGAACTCCTTATTGCCAAATTCAGACTTAAATTGAAGAAAGTAGGGAAAACCACTAGACCATTCAGGTATGACCTAAATCAAATCCCTTATGATTATATGGTGGAAGTGAGAAATAGATTTAAGGGTATAGATCTGATAGACAGAGTGCTGGATGAACTATGGAATGAGGTTCGTGACATTGTACAGGAGACAGGGATCAAGATCATTCTTTTGTTTAGGAATATATAAATACACTTTTTAATTTGGCTTGTCCTTAAAGTTGTTGTTTTTTTATCTTTTAAATATAAATACCTGGAAAACAAAAAATACATAGAAAAATTTTCCAATGTTTTTTAGGTGGGGGAGAAGCAGTGGGAGGAAGGACAAAATAACTGGAAAATTACTCTATTTTTACCAAGTTAACAAAATCTCACAACTTTCTCCACACATATAGATACTTGTAAATAAAAAGTTTAAGAAGTGTCACCTTTTTTGATTTAAGTACATTTGTCCATGTGCATCTAAACACACCCTTATTTATTGTAGGATTCCTGTTTATAATTAAATTGCAAAGGGGTATGAACATTTCAAGCTTAGAGCAAGGTGTTCTCATTAATTATTGAAAGAACACGGTGATCTCCGAATCCATACATACATAGACACAGAGAGACCCAGGGAGATGTTGCAAGCATTTGTTCAGTTGCAAGGAGCTAGGAGAGAGACAGTGACCTACTCACAGACTCAAAAGGTTATTATCAACAAAATAAATTAAAGCATGAGTTAGTCAATTGTCCATAAAGGATGGGCTGTGATAAGGCCAGTGTTAGGCAAGTTCTCCTTTATGCAGTGGTTCTTTTCAGCCTCAGAATCCCTTTCTGAGAATTGTAGAGAGGATCACAATGGAAGAGAGCTAATAAAGGGAGCTGTCCATCCCTGTCTCCCCTCCCCAGCTGGAAGCCAGATCTGAGCTAAAAGTCAAATTTGGGGACACAAATGCTCCACAGAAGCAGAGATCACAGCAACTGAAGCAATGCTGCCCATTTCTACAGTAAGATCTATTTTAATTGTACATTTCCTGGTCCAGATAAATTCAAACCACTAGTTCAAAATGAGTGTGATAAACTGCCCTGCAGACTTTGTAGTTTTCAGGATGAGGAGAATCCTGTATACATAAAGATTAAATTATGATCTATTCTGGGACCATGGCAGGACTAGCCACATATTCTAAAATTCTAATCCATTAAATTGAATCATTATTTATTATTAACTTACTACTCCTTAAATGCAAGGATTAACAAGACATTATTGAAGTCAATTTAGTAAATAATTATACCCCCAAATATGTGGTCCAGAACTGATGACTGTGGACTAGAAATCATAGGCCATTCACAGCCCATCCTAGAGTGAAACCAGTTCTCATTCAGCCAGGGAGTCATTTGTTCTTCCCCGCAGTCACATCACCTATGAGTCACTCATTTGCTAGGTAAGATTTTCTTACTTGGTTGCCAGCTAGACCAAGGCAGTTTAAATTAGACAAGACTCTTCTCAGAGGCAGAAGCAACACAAAGAAGATAGGCATAGGCTAGACCTGAGAGCGCAGTCACCACCACTGAAAGCCCCTCAGCAAGCCCCCTCCTGACACCTTCAGGGCAGAAGGGAGGAGTGGGTCCACTCTCTCTGCTCGTGCAGTTGGTCAACACCACCACTCAAGTGCTCAAGGCTGTTTCAACAAGAAGTTCCTGTGCCACGTGAAGGCCTTTGACAGGCACTACAGCATGGTGCTGGACGATGTGAAGGCCATGGGGACCAGCGTTCCCAAGAGTGGCAAGGTAAGCAGTCCAAGTGCTGCTTCATCTCCAAGGTGTTCCTGCACCGGAAATTGGTTATCACAGCCCTGCAGAACCCACTCATGGCTGCCAAGGAAGAGTCTCCTTCTCACCCTCTTATACCGCCCCCCAGTCCTGCAAGAACCTGCCCTTTGTGATAGGAATAATAAAGTCTTGTGGGGTATTTTTAATAGATAACTAAATTTTTTTCTAAAGTAGGAATGAAGAAAAGATGGAAGGAGGTGGGGAGAGGAGGAAAGGAAGGATAGTAAGAAGGAAAAAGAATACACTGGCTTAAAAAATAACACTGTGCAAAGGGCAGGCTTGGGGATGACTGGCACCAGGGACTTCAGTGACACTAACTGGTGCTTTTTTTCTTGTGATTCTGTGTGGTGGTTTCTCTCTGACCAGCATTTCCAACAGGCATGGAGGCTGGTCACCTGTAGCTTCAGATTTTCTTGTTATAATTTCAGAAAGCAAAATTTCAAGCTCTGGTTAGAAACAAATTCAGGAAAATTCCTCATTGTCTTGGTCTGTGACAGGTGCCCATCCTGGGATGAATCTCTATGGCCAAGGTCTTATCAAGCTAGCAGCTCCCAGAGTAGAGCATGGCAAGGAACAAATCCCAAAGAAGAGGAGCGGGTTATGTCTAGAAAGAAAGAAGCTGCCGTGCAATCAGAATAGAACTCATTCAATCTGTACTGCTTACCAGATTCTCATGACGTAAGAACTGGAAAGGATAATAAAAGTCTATGGTTCCAGCTTTCCACCTCTGTGCTAAGTTCTGGGTTCCATGTTTTAACAAACTGAAGAAATGTCCAGAGGAAGGATGGTGTTAGAAGCTATACAAGGTACAGTTAAAGGAACGGAAACTTAAGGAAGACAAAAGACAGGTACAGGAAAAAAGATAACTTTTTCATGTACATGAAGGGGCATATTTGCTCTGTGCTGCCTAGTTCTTGGGGTCACAAATGTGCCTACAGGACTCAGAAAGGTAACATAAGGAATAGAGCTGGCCAGATGTTAGAAAAGTAATAGTATATGCATGATAATTAATGTAAGTGACACTCAGCCATAAGATGTGGAAATCTACAGGAAGCAGATGTCTCTGGAGACCTGCAGAACTTACGCCCCTTCTGAAAAAGGCAGTTCCCACTAAGGTCCGTAAGACCTTAAGAATGTGCACAGGGGAGCCTGGCAAGCTACCGTCCACAGAATCACAGAGTCAGACTTAACTAACGACTAACACAAACACCTGTTACTGTTAAGAATGTGGCTGCAATATTACAAGATCTTTCTTTTTTAAAGAAAAGCTATAAAATCTTATTTTTACATGAAACGTCTCAATTTCTTCAATGTTGGCTGATTCTTTTTAAAAAGCAACAAGCAGGCCAAACAAAATACTATGTTGAAAGGGGTCCTCCATGGGGTGCCAGATTGAAATATCTGCTCAAGAAGGCAAATCTAAAACTCATCACTCAAAATTCTTACGAGTTAGGGTTTTAGTTTTTATCGTTTATATGTAGTTTAATAGCTAGAGCTCTTCAATCGTGTGGTAGATGTTTTGTGAATTAGTGCACTGTCCCTGGATGTAGGTAAGTAGAAGCCAATGATTATCATTAAGGAATATTATGGAAATGAATCTGGTATTAGGGGATCCTGACTGGTCCACAATAAAGGTCTACAGATTGAAATTTTGGAAATGAGGTCAGAAAGTGTTCTCCAAGAGAGATTCTGAAGAAGTAGAAAACAATATTTAAGAACTCTATAATCCTCTTGGAGTTTAACACATCACTGAAAGAGACAACGGAGAGAGCCAACATGGCATGATATTTCTAAATGCAGGCAAGATCACACTGAAGATACGTATGTCACATGTGCTGGCAATGGGATAGGATTTTAATGGACATAAATCCAAATCTCTTTCCGTCTAGTTGCAAAAAACGTCTTCCTGGCCCCTATGACATGTCTTAGCATGTTTGGAATGAGGGGAGTGTGGTTTTGGGGGTTAAGTGTTCTGGATTCTTGTCCTTGTTCTGTTACTCATGAGTCACATGACCATGGACAAGTCACATTCCTCACTCTCCAAACAGCTTAACAATCTAGCATGGTTTCAAATTCAAGATTGCCAAAACAGTTCCCCTCACTGTCTTTTCTTCTCATAAGAAGAATATGTTCCTTTCTTGATTTCCTCATGTCAAGGAAAGTTGCAAAATTTGACTTTTTCTGGACTCCAGCGGCAAATCCCCTGCCCGCTATCATGAAGGAAGATTCTAAGATGACATCAAAGAAAGGAAACTAGGCATCCTGGTGTAGGAGGACAACACAGAGAATTTCCACTTGAAACCAAAGACAATGATGTGCTCAGAATAAGAAAGCAGGTCTATTGCTGAGCCGTGGGGTTCATAAAGGTATACCATGGGCAATAGAAAAACCAAACCAAAGCTCAGAAATTACCTCCACAGGGGCCTGATAAGTTCTAGATAGGGCCATCCTCTTCCCATTTTTTTGCCAGTAGAATTTGGGCCGAGGAAGAAGATTCCATCCTCTGGTTGCAGCAGTATCCCTGAAACCTCCATGTAAAGTGAATATATGTCAAATCATATGTATCAAACTCAGCTATAACTTCAGATAGACTCTCATGAGAGAAAAGATGGCCAATGTTAAAAAACAGTCACGTGAATCCTAACATATTTAATTTTTTAAAAGTGACTACAGAAATATTAGTTGAAGGAGATAATGGTCAGTGTAATACTAAATTTTGTTTAAATGTGATACACATGCAGTTTGTCTCAAAATTCACTACAAAATTCATTTCCCTATTTGCTGAAAATTGTCAAGGATGCCATGAGACTAATATGTTTCACTAGGCTGTGAAGTTACACTATGGCTCTTAGTATTTAGAAAAACTGGTTGAAAACCAAACTCAGACAATTAAGATCACACAAATAGTTCTTGACAAGCTGTTGCTAATAAAATGTTTCTATCTTTCTCAGTAGAATTACCCAGCCATTAATAAACATTATTTGACTGGTAACTAATTAATAATAAACAATTCCTGCATTTTACTGAGAGGCAGTTTAGCAGAGTGAATAATGACCTGACCTCTGAAGCCGGATTGCCTGGATTAAAACCCCAACTCCCCCACTTACTAGCTGTTAAGTTGCTTAACTTCTGTAGTTTGCTCATTTATAAAATAGTAAACTTACATGATAGGGTGTGGTGAGAATTAAATATTCAATATAAGCAAGACAGTGCCTGACACATAGCACTGTGTGACTGTAAGCTATTATGACTATCTCTTGCTTCATAAAATCCATTTGTCCCATAGTCATTCACTAGGCTGCATGTCCTCTGTACCAGGCAATACACCAGGCACAGGGATATTTGTAGTATTTCCTAAACCAGCAACAGAAGTCTGAGTGGTGTAGGCAGTGCTTTCTCAAGTACAAAAACTAAATAGTGGGGTGGAATAGGGGCAAGCCCCCTTCTCCTAACTGATTACATACATAGATCAAAAACTACTCGGACTATGCTTCAAGAGGAGGTCACCGATAATGTTTGTGAAATTTGCAATTAGTTACCCACTCAGGTGACTTTTGCCATATCTAAATTAAATTTGCATCTGGCTTAGATTTCTGTAGGAGATGATGCTTCTAATTTGTGTTTTGGGTAAAGGCCCAGCTCCCAGTGTGTGGAGAGAGAGTTACGAAGGAGGAGGCTGCGTTATCAGAAGGCCGGGTGGGACAGAGTTTTGATGTGAGCATGTTGTGCCAGTTCTCATATGTCTACAGCCCAGGCCAAAATCTGCCCTCAGTTATGCATGCACAGCTTTCATTGACGTCAGTAGGAACGGTGCTCATGTAACAGGAGGCAGAAGTTTGGCTCTTTGATTTTAATAGAATTAAATGCCAAAATGTTTTGCTGATGCAGGTTGCAAATTTAAACCCCAGAGGGTCAGGAAAATGCAACAGAATTTTGTTCTGTTGGCAATCTCCTCTTTTGCACAGACCATGTCATTAAGCGAGTACTGAATTTCTCAAGTCTGACTTGGAAGCGCCTGATTGTATGGTGCTGATGAGTTGTGTGTGGCTGCCCGCTGCAGTGAGACCTTTAAGTACAATTCCAAGATTTTGTCTGTGGCTCCAGATAAGACTCTAACATGTAGCCCTAATTCGTTGTCAGTTACAGAATTCCATTTCTCATCTGGGCTTAACAACCATGCTGAAATCAGATGGTGGTGCCGATCAGACTCCACTCCCCACCTTAGATGTCTGGGGAATTATGTAATGAAATTTAGGGGCTTAGCATTCTTGGAGTTTTCAAACTAAATTTCAGTCTAATTTATTTTCAGGCATATCCATAGCATTGTCTTAATATATGTGTGGTTTTGTAAAAATTTTAATTTAATTTTATGCTATGATGTTAACAATTGGATCTCCCAGACCTGAGCATCTGGCAGTAAGTTTCTAAGTGGTAAAACACGATTCAACAGAAATATTAAGCCAGGCCAATGGACCAAAAAAAATCCTTTAACTGAGAGTGGAGATCCTCCTGATTCCTTTATCCAGCTACTCAAAATCTATTTCCTGCTTTGGGTCCAGAGAAGCAGGCTTTCTCTTGAATTATTTAGAACTAGGATGGGTGCCTGAGTGTGTCTCTTGAGCTGTGAGTTTCCTTATGGGTGACCTGACCTAGCAAAGCCTTTTTGGCCACTTGTCACTTCTTGCTCCCTCCTCCTTAAGGGAGAGATAGATTATATGAATGGGAAAGCTGGGAGCAAGAACAAATGTATCTCAGCTTCTCTGTCTTTGGGATCTTCCTGCCTACAGAGAACATGTTTTTTTGCTTTGCACCTGTGCCACAGATTTTGTCACTGTGAAGATTCTGCCTGTGACTGAGGATGAAGTCTTTTATATTTCAGAGACTGGTATTCACAAACCCATCTTATGTCAACCACTTTCTCCAACAGCTTCAGGAGCAACAGAGCCGCCATCTTGATATCTGCCAGCTTGACATTTTAATGAAGGGGCATTGGCAGACAAGCAATAAATTATCAGCTAATGTCTAAAACTGATCAATTAATTTCTAAGAACATCACTTAGAAATAGGGGAGCAAATATCAAAGAGAAAACACATCTTAAAAGTGGCAGCCTTTGAAAATCAGATTGGGAGAGGAGGGTTGATGCGGCAAGAATCCACTGTCCTCACTCTCCTTCAAAGCTCAATTTGGTTTTGACACTTGGTGAATAATTCATGATTTAACGTTTACTATCGATATATTATGGAACTATAACACATCAGAGTGGAGAAACTCTGATAGATCTCCAGTGGTTTTCAAATTGAAAGTCAAAATTGGTGTTAGCATGCCATGAAATCAATTTATTGGATGGTGACCAAGACTTTGAAATGAAATGAAATAAACAGAATAGGTCAGAGGGCATGATAATCTGGATCATAATATAAAATACATATTTTTATCGTGGATTATGATTAAAATGTTTGAAATCTATTCAGTTTTTCCAACTTTCCACTTAACCCTCAACCACTTTCCTTAACTGTGGACCCACTCTATCTACGAAGCCAAGTAGTTCTAAAAGAGAGTATGCATATGAAAATACTTTGAAAACCATAAGGCTCAAACCACATTGAAGCTGTTGTTTTGATTTCTCAATGATAATGATGATGATGATGGGGGAAATGTCTGATCTTCAATTTTGTGCAGCTCTTCAACATGAAAGCAGTCATAGTACCAGGCCCAACCCCACACTTACACTCTTCTAAGAAGCTTGCAACTCTAGGTAGGGTGTGCACCAAGCTCCAGATCAGTCAAACTGATCCTTAGGCTGCAGGGTAAGGTAATGCCTATGGCAGACTCTGGAGTTATACAGACTGGGATCCAAATTTAGCTGTGCCACTGACTCACTATACAACTTGAGCCAAATTATTTAACTTCCCCAAGTCTTAGGATATCACCATTATTATCATCGCCATCATCAAATCAACTATTTTTGTTTTATAGTCTGAAAACATGAAAAAAAAATACTCCTTGTTTTTACTGGAGAAGCTGCAGGGCCCCTGATGAGACAGAGATGTTGCCTGAGCTGAGGGACAGCCAGGGAAGGGGGAGAGAGGGCTCTGCTTTATCTCCCATGACCTGTGCCAGGCACCCGTGAGACACACTGCACTGGGCTCTTGATCGCCCAGGGCCCTCTGAACACCACTGACTCTACCCTCTAGCTTTTCTTTTTTTTAATTTTAAATTCATTTATTCTTTTAATTGAAGGATAATTGCTTTACAGAATTGTGTTGGTTTCTGTCAAACATCAACATGAATCAGCCATAGGTATAACATTTTGCATCCCCATGTCTAATATCCTGCTCTAGCCAGTCACACACGTTTGACCCACTGGCATTTTGACTCAGGGTTCAAGACTCAGTGTTCCAAAGCATCCACTGTGCACCCAGCCACACGCTTGCCAATAACAGAAGAGCCTGGGCCCCAGCTACATTGGACAAGTGCAGGTCTTAGGGAAGGGAAACCTCAGCACATATTTCAATTCTGCCACTTTCTCTCATAACCTTGCTAAATCATTCCATTTCTCTGATCATACTTGCTTCCTCCAATGAGGTCAGACAAAGACCAAATAGAAAATCAAGAGTCAAAATGCAGTAAATGAACATTTGGAAATATTTCAACTTCCCCAGAGTGATATTAATGAAAGCAAAACAATATGTTATACTGTAACATATATTTTAGAAATGCTTTTAAGTAAATAAAAATAGTAATAAATATTGTTCTTTTTTTTCAAGTTGGCATTTACTATTTATTGGGGCTTCCCCCAGTTAAACGATCTGCCTGCAATGCAGAAGACAGGAGACACGGGTTCGATCCTTGGGTCAGGAAGATCCCCTGGAAAAGGAAATGGCAACCCACTCCAGTATTCTTGTCCTGGGAAATTCCATGGACAAGGAAGCCTGGTGGTCTACAGTCAATGGGGGCGCAAAAGGTCGGACACGATTGAGCGACTAAGTATGACATTACTATTTATACAAAAAGCAACTTCCTTTGATATTCATTCCCTCTCACAGTCTGGTTCTACTTACAGTTTTTATTTCATTTTCCATTGTTCCCCAACTCTGCTCACCCCATGCAGTACCCACACTCAGCCTCAGCACTTCCCAAACATGTCCACCATTTTCATAATCCCATGTTTTTGTTCATGCAAAGGTCTTGTTCCCTCCCCTAATGACACACTCGCCTTCAAGCCCAGCCCAAACGTCACCTTATCTGCAAAGGCAGCTCCCAACTTCTCCCTGAAAAAAAAAGGGAAAAGTGTTAGTTGCTCAGTTGTGTCCAACTCTCTGTGACCACATGGACTGTAGCCCACCAGGCTCCTCTGTCATGGAATTCTCCAGGAAAAAATACTGGAGTGGGTTGACATTCCCTTCTCCAGGGAACCTTCCGTAAACAAAACTAATTTTTCCCACTTCAGGACTCCCATAGCATGTAATCCCTATGGATAGCATAGGAAGTATCCCAGGATATCATCGCAGTTCTATCTGTTCTCCCCTAGACCGTCAGCCCCTTGAGGGCAGAGACTCTTCCCTCCGTGTTTGACATCCCAGCCTTTCCACAGTGCATGGCACTTAACAAACAAATATATAGTAAATGTCTGATCAAAGAACAAGGTTATCATGACTCCTCAATATTTATAGCCTTGGACAAGGTTATGAAAGAAATTCTCATTCTTCTCCATCAGGCACCAAAGCCAGTTAGAAGCCCAGCCCTTGTGAGTCACAGGCCCTTGTGATCAGGTTATAAATCAATTTTCAGACTGAGGAGATCAGCATATGGTCACCAGACATTCTGCAGTAAGTAATGATAGTCTGTAGTTTGGACTAAGATGTGCAGTAATTAAAAAAAAAATCTTATTTAGAGAATGTTGAAAATCTTGGGGTCCACATAGGATGCAGGATTCCTGCCACAGTTACTGAGTGTCAGGAGGGGCGGTCAAGTGGCCTGGGTCCTTTGAACCTTCCCACCATCCATCATAGTGCATGGCTCTTACTAAGGAGTACTGAACCACGATGGAGCAACTGATTCCTGGTGCCTGTACTGGCTACTTTGAGCTCTGGATACTTCAGACAAACATGAACTCACAGCCATCTGCGTGGACTGATGGAGTCTTTCTGCATCCCCGAGTGGAGAAGATGAACACATACGAAAATATATGGAAGAAAATATGTAGCAATATATAAAAAAAAATTAGTCACTCAGTCATATCCAACTCTTTGGGACCGCTCTGGAGGAAGAAATGGCAACTCACACGAGTACTTTTGCCTGGAGAATCCCATGGACAGAGGAGCCTGGAGGCCCGCAGTCCATGGGGTTGCCAAGAGTTACAACAATGACTCCTGGGGAACCACCAGCCTAAAGAGTCTGACTGTCAGTGTGTGGAACTGGTCATGTTTCTTCTGTGAATACTGACCCCAGACCTGTCCACCTACATGGCATGCCCACTCCTTTATGTCTTGGTGTGAAAGTGAAAGTGTTAGTTGCTCAGTCGTGTCTGACCCTTGGCAATCCCATAGACTGTATCCTGCTAGGCTTTTGCCCAAAACTAAAGTCAGAAGAACTAGAAAAATAATGAAAATTTAAAAGAATAATAAAAGCTTATATTTCATCTCTCTGGGATTTCTTATAACTGAATTACCAGTCACGGTTTAGAACTTTTTCTCTGAAATCTCACCAACTTGCTTCCCAGTTACATTCTGACTACCTGGCCATAGCAGCCAAGGTAGATGTGAACACCAGCAGAGAATAGCAGCTGGTCATCAACAGCTCCAGGAGTGAAGACTTTAATGCAGGAGCTTCAGGGGCAGATATGGAGGCTTGGCAGCTGCAGGCTTTCTGGATACTGCTGGAGTTAGAGCATGTTTTCAAAGGGATGCCAGTTAGGTAATGGCTACAGGGTGGCTTTTAGTCAAGATGGTCTTGACTCGAAACCCAGCCACTGGTAACACTGACAGCCATGTTTTCAGAACTACTCATTTTGCTGCTTCTTAATAAAAAGAATCTGCCGACAATACAGGACACCTGGGTTTGATCCCTGGGTCAGGAGAATCCCCTGGAGAAGGGAATGGCAACCCACTCCAGTATTCTTGCCTAGAGAATTCCATGGACAGAGAAGCCCGGTGGGCTTGAGTCCACGGGATCACAAAGAGTTGGACACAACTGAGTAACTAACACCCACACACAAAAAACGATCATCTACATTCATATTTTCCAAGGCATGTTTTTAAATGTTTGATTATCTTGTTTAATTTGTTACATTGCTCTCCCTTAAGATGTGTGCAAGCTCTTTTGGCTGTTTTCTCCTGGTTCTTGATCTCATCCCCTTTCACCTTCTTTAGACTTGGTTCCACTTCAAGTATTTCTTATTCTTCAGCCTTCCTCCCCCTCCATATGGCAACATTTCTTCTTCTTTCTACCCGTAAACGTGATCAAGATGTCTAGAGTCTCTTTCTTCAAAAACCCTCAGTGGCTCTCCAATGCCTCCTAAATTCTGAGTACACTGTCCTTATCTGACATGCAAGGCCAAGTATAATATAGTCCCAATGTGTCTTTCCATTCTGATCTGCTGCCATCCCTATCTATAGAGATACCCCAAACGGAACCTTCACCAGTTTCAAAACACGCTCTGCGCTTTCTCATTTCTAGACCTTTGCTTGTGATGGTCCCTCCATTTGGAAGTCTTCCATTTGCTCTCCATCTAGAAATAAGATACTGCTCAAACAGTACCTCCTTCATGAAGTCTTTCCTGATTCCCTAAATTCTGTATGATCTCTCTAAGTTCCAATCCCAATAGCACTTGATACATAAGAACTTCTCTTGTAGTATGAATTGATATTCTACCTTGCACTATAAATAGGTCCATACCTGTCTGAGTATTCCTACTAGACTGTACATTCCTCGAGGGTGAGGAATATATGTTATTATATGTCTGTAACATTCCAGACATGGCAAATAGAGGGTGAAACAGTGGAAACAGTGGCTGACTTTATTTTACTGGGCTCCAAAATCACTGCAGATGGTGATTGAAGCCATGAAATTAAAAGATGCTTACTCCTTGGAAGGAAAGTTATGACCAACCTAGACAGCATATTCAAAAGCAGAGACATTACTTTGTCAACAAAGGTCCATCTAGTCAAGGCTATGTTTTTCCAGTGGTCATGTATGGATGTGAGAGCTGGACTATAAAGAAAGCTGAGTGCTGAAGAATTGATGCTTTTGAACTGTGGTGTTGGAGAAGACTCTTGAGAGTCTGCAAGGAGATCCAACCAGTCCATCCTAAAGGAAATCAGTCCTGAATATTCATTGGAAGGACTGATGCTGAAGGTGAAATGCCAATACTTTGGCCACCTGATTCAAAGAGCTGACTCATTTGAAAAGACCTTGATGCTGGGAAACATTGAGGGCAGGAGGAGAAGGGGACAGAGGATGAGATGGTTGGATGGCATCACTGACTCAATAGACATGGGTTTGGGTGAACTCCAAGAGTTGGTGATGGACAGGGAGGCCTGGTGTGCTGTGGTTCATGGGGTCACAAAGAGTCAGACACTACTGGGTGACTGAACTGAACATTCCAGACCCTTGCACAGACTCCCATACATATTATCAGAGTACACATGCATTCTCTCATTATAGATACTATATAAATTCAGATGTCAGCATAGTGAGTTCTATGAAGCAAAATAAAGTGTAGTAAAAAATTCTTTTAAAACATCCAAAGAAAATTATAAGAAAATACTTCCCTAAGACGTTGACATAGAAGCAAAGAACTGAAGGAGATAGGAAAGTTAATCATGTAGCTTCTAGACACAAGGACAAACAACTGAAAAGGTCTGAAATATATATGTCTGAAGAGTCTGAGGAATAGAAAGGAGGTCAGCGTGGCTGGAATGAGACAAAAAGAAAGATATGAGGTCTAAGAGGTAATGGGGAGAAACATCATTTAAGACCTTGTAAACCATTATGAACTTTCCTAGTGGCTCAGTTAGTAAAGAATCTGTCTTCAATGTGAGAGACCACCTGCAATGTAGGAGACCTGGGTTCGATCCCTGGGTTGGGAAGATCCCCTGGAAAAGGAAATGGTAACCCACTCAAGTATTCTTGCCTAGAAAATTCAATGGACAGAGAAGTCTGGCGGGCTACAGTCCATGGGGTCGCAAAAGAATTGGACATGACTTAGCGACTAAACCACCAAACCATTATGAGGACTTTGGGCTTTTACTCTGAGTATGATGTAAACAATTCTGCTCAAGGCTTTTGAGCGGAAGAATGATGTACTCTATCTTAATTTTTTACAAAGTCTCTCTAGCTGCTGTGTTGAACTGCAATTGTGGCAGCTGAGAAAGGGCTAACACAAGGAAGCCAATTAGGAGATAATGTAATTATCCAGGTGAGAGAGAACTTTGATGTGGACCTGGGAGGTAGCAGTGGAGGTGGTCTAAGTCTGGATACATTCTATATGCAGGCCCAACAGGATATGCTGAGAAATTAAGCACAGAGTGCGCAAAAAGAGACGTTGACTCTAAATGTTTTAGCCTGAGCAACTCATGCGAAGAGTTGACTCATTGGAAAAGACTCTGATGCTGGGAGGGATTGGGGGCAGGAGGAGAAGGGGACAACAGAGGATGAGATGGCTGGATGGCATCACTGACTCGATGGACATGAGTCTGGGTGAACTCCGGGAGTTGGTGATGGACGCGGAGACCTGGCGTGCTGCGATTCATGGGGTCGCAAAGAGTCGGACACGACTGAGTGACTGAACTGAACTGAAATGAACTACATGCAGAGTTGCCATTTACTGAGAGATAGGTTTGGATTCTGTGCAATTTACTGAGTGAGGACTGGGTTCCGAGCTCTGGAAACCACCCCCTCGTAGTCTGCATGGATCAGCTGCAGCCCACACCCAACAGCTTCTGCCCACGGCCTCTGGCACATTTTTTCACCACTGTCAGGCTTCGTGTTCTTGGAGTGGACATGCTACCCTCAAAAAGCTCTGAATCTCAGCTGGGGGTGGATTTCTGCATTTGCTATTGCTATTTCCCTTAGAGTCCTCTTTTACTCCTTCTCTCAGCCACTTTTTCTAGTGTGTAAAATGATACACTGCTGCTGCTGCTGCTAAGTCACTTCAGTCGTGTCCAACTCTGTGCGACCCCATAGACCGCAGCCCACCAGGCTCCCCCATCCCTGGGATTCTCCAGGCAAGAACACTGGAGTGGGTTGCCATTTCCTTCTCCAATGCATGAAACTGAAAAGTGAAAGTGAAGTTGCTCGGTCGTGTCCTACTCTTGGTGACCCCATGGAGTGCTGCCTACCAGGTTCCTCCGCCCATGGGATTTTCCAGGCAAGAGTACTGGAGTGGGTTGCCATTGACTTCTCCGAAATTGATACACTAGTATGAAACAATTCTTCATATCATAATTTTTCTGTTTGAATCACTCGTGTGTTTTCTGATTGGGTCCTAACTGATACTGTCAAGGAGAGGAAAGGACCCGGCAAAGGAGCAGTCAATGACAAACAAAGACAGGTAGAAGGGGGCGGGGCCTGGAATCCCAGGGAAGAAAACATTCTGGAAATTGAGAGCCACCCAGTGAGTCAAATGGTGATGATTATAATGTAAGAGGAGGATGGAGAACTGATACTGGGATACAGCAATGCAGAGGACTTTCGGTAACCTTGAAAAGAGCGTAGACCAATTTTACCTGTCCATCAACTCCCCCCCAACACACACAATTCATGGTATCAGGTCCTGATTTTGTTGGGAAGCCATCCACTGTCTTCTCTCATTACCTCTGGTCTGGGTAGGCTTGACTCCACAGCTGGGCATATGATAAGCCTGGCCAGAGCAAGGCACCCATTTGTTACAATGACTGGTTCAGAGATGAGCACATAACCCAAATTGCTTTACTGAGACTGACATCCCAGGCAGCAAGACTAGAGCATCCAGGAAATAGGAATCCTTTTCCCACTGGACATGAAGCTGGGAAGACAGGTTATAAGCCCAGAGATGCTGGTATTCACTGTACCACCCAAACAGGAGAGTCTGACTGAAAATGGAGCCAATGCAAAAAAACCATAGCTAAGAAAAAACAAACCCCAATGACATGTGTGTGAGCCCTCAGATCTAGTTAGCCTGAAGCCACTCCGGGTTTTTCAGTTACATGAGATTATAAACTCCTTCTTTTCTATTCCTGACAATGGTGTTTTAGTTTTCTTCACTTACAACTGAGAGAGTCATGAGCAAAATACTGATGTTTAATTAGCGCTTGTAGAATGGAGAACAACTGATGAGAGAATTGACTTGCCTAAAGTCTCTGTGGTCAAGCTGACTTTATAAACCAGGTCTTCTATTTCTAACAGTGCTTTCCAAGTCTTCCATCTCTAGCAGTTCTTTCCACTAAACCAAACTCTTTGCGAAGGAAAGCAGCAGCATTCATTATGACTGCCAGCAATCAGCTTAGGGAAGAAAGAGGACTAACACCTTTTGGTATGACTGAAGATTTTTCTGGATTGTATTGAATGGCCTTTCTCGTTTCCCTCTATGGCATGAGAATGCGTCATAGTGAAGAATGGAGAATGTCAAAGTATCAGAGGGGAATGTGACTGAGGGAACTAGTAAAAAGCTATTTTGAAATTAATTGGAAATATGTAAAAATCCTTTTAAGAACATCCATTCTTGTCTAGGGCTAGGGCAATATAAATCATAGTCTCAGTTTTTCTTTTACCCCCAGATGCTATAGTAAAGCTGATTCGCCCCCTTGATTAACTCAGTTGCAGACACAGTAAGCTAATTTGACAACCAGTCCCCCTCGGCAATGGGTAGCTAGGGACATCAGCTTCCTTGATGAGTCACACGTGTGTGTTAAACCACTGTTTGCCTTCTGGAAGCCTTGCCCTGGCCACACTAGGAGATGTCCCCGGTAAGATATAAATTTAGATCCCTGTGAGGTGGACAGACAGCTCTGTCTCCAAGCTGCCACATGGCATCACCCCAGTGTGTGTCTGAGCCCCAGCACAGGAGGAGGGCACGATGGCCCTGTTACTGAAAAGGTGCTTTGTCTGTGTCTATGTCTGTGTGTTTTAAAAATCTCAGAGCTTAAATCAACCCATGAAATATTCATGGGGATCTAAAGTAGTGGGCAAGCTAACGGCCTTCTTATGGGAATATCAATATTCTTGGAGCCAGTCTTAATCCAATATTCAGAAAGCTTCTCTTCCCTCCTTCGTCACTTTGGGGTCAGACTTATTTTCAGAAACCCTCCACCCTTTCACAATCCGGCTGCATTAACAGGATGGGTGGTGGCAGATGGGCTGAGGGCAGAGCAAGACGACAAGAAGAAGGCACTCGGGGGTGTGGGTAGGGGGCCGGGGCAGAGGAGGGGCTTCCCTCCCACACGCAGTCACAGGTATGTCCAGGAGAGATGTTTAGTGCGGACACCCCGGGAAGCTGTAGAAAGTGTGCACAGTCGGGTGACTGGCTTCAGTGTTTTCGTCTAGTCTACGATTCCAGGTGTGTACGTAGGATTTTCCTTCCTGGCAAGGGCCAAAGGGAGGGGTGCGGAGAGGGAGAGAAGGAGGTCCTAACCAGTGTCATGGAAGGAAATTACTGCTGGAAAAAGAAAATATTTTCCTTCATCCATTCTCTGTCGCATCTGGGTGCCCCTATGAGCGCAGAAAGATGTACAGGATGGACGTCTACAAAGACAGACCTTGCCCAGCAGACGACTCGTGTGCTACCCAGTGACCCCTGCCTGTCCCCGACCCCACCTGGTCCTTCAGGCCTGCCCATCTCCATTCCCCGCCAACCACATGCCTGCCCTTAAGGTAGGGTGGAATTCTACCTTCGCCTTTTCCCTTCTCGGCCTCTCAGTTCAGACTGCCAAGAAGGGGGCCAGTTCAGATGGTGGTTTCCTGATGTGGGTACCTGTCCCTCAGGACTGGAGTAAAGCCTGCCAGCTCATTTCAGGTCTGCCCGCCCAGAAACCATGGAGCAGGCTGGTCCCCGGGGCTGCTCTGTGTTCCTGAGGCTTATCCAGCACTGCCCTTGCGGGTGCCCCAGGAGCCGGGGAGGCAGAGAGACTTCTTGGAGACTGGTGCTCAGAGCAGTACTGCCAAGCCAAGCTGGGAACTGAGGAAGCCCAGTTACATGCCTAGTCGAGGGAGGTAGGTGTGGACAGCAGGCCTGGGGAGAGAAGGCTGCTCTCCACACACACCCCCTCTTCCACCAGCTGGCTTCTCTCCAGCAAGAGTTAGTGAGCAGCAGTGTTCAGTGCACGGCCTCAGAGGTTGTCAGTCAGCTGGAAACCCTACCCTGGGGCCAAGAGGAGGTGGAGAGGGGCCCCGGGCCATGGGCACTTCCCTGTATATTGCTCTTCCAAAAGATAAATCTTCAAATCCAGGCTTGAGAAAATAACTTTTTTTTTTTTTAACTTTCTGTGCTGATGTGCTGTAAACTCAGGGAATAAAGCAATGACGGTCAATTTTACAAATCAACTCACTGTTTTCATCTCACATGCTGAGGCTTCTTGACGCAGAATTTGGAAAAAGGGAAACGCCTCGAGTCAAAGCAACATATTTGGGTTTTCTCTAGAGAAGCTTGAAACTTACTAGGTACTAAGTTACACAGATTGACGAACAGTAAAGAGAAAAGTGCCAGGAATGAAGAGGCCGTGAGAGGACACTCCTGGTTCATGACGTTTCGCTGAGTCGGCTCCCTCTACGATTACTCAGCAAACACCTACGGGAATTCCCGAGGGTCCTCACAGACTGCTCACCCCGAGTCATGTCACCTACTGTCTAACACTTGTCCCTCTCCAGCTATATCTAAGCCACCAGGGAAGCCTTCAACCCATATCTAAGTTAAGGGGTGCTGTTTCTTAGGGAGACTTTCTTATTGTTCAGATGCTGTTGTATAATTATCCTGCAATTGCAAAGGCCAAAGAATCACTGCTCCCTATTTTTGAGTGACTCTCCTGCTACTCTCCACCATCCACCCACCACAACCTTCACAGGAGAAAGCGAAAAGCCAAAACCGGCTGGGTCCACATGTCACCTCATGTGCTTTAGTCTACTTGCTGTGTGACCCCGGGGGAAATTACTTCACCTCTCTGTGCCTTAGTTTCTTCATCTTCAAAATGGAGATAATAATAGTACCTATCCCGTGGGTTTCTGTGATACATAAGTGAGATAATATATGTAAAGATTTCTAGAACACATAGTGCTTATAGATGTGTTAGCTGATATGATTACTTTAATAATTATTATCAGTGCCCCCAAAATATTAATTGAGTAGGATTCTTGTCAAGTTCTCATGGAGGAAATGTCCTCATTTGTTAATTAATGTAGAAATACTAAACAGCCAGTCAGCCCTTAAGGTCTTACATAACTTAAATCTCATCTCAGTACAGCTTGATTCAGCTCCACCAAAGGGAGAGCAGAGTTTAATTCCTATAATATGAATCTGTTGTTGTTCAGTCACTAAGTTTGGTCCAACTCTTTGCAATAATATAAATAGGTGACTGTAATATAAATAGGATAAATATAAATAGGATGAGGACCTGGATGGAGAGGCTTCACAAGGAACTCAGCAAGACTGCACGGTATCTCTGAGCCCAGGATTGACAGAGCACAGAGAAGCCTGACCAGTCTTGCTGGCCATTCTCTGTTTCACCTAACCAGTTGCTCAAGAATACTGCAGCACAATACTCCTAGCTTAGATAAGGTCTCTGTCCACACATTCTCAAGCTGAGGTCCACATATTCTGAGGTAAAAATAAATCCACTACTTTAGCATTTGATGTGATGCAGATCATTACTGACAGGCTGTGCTTATTGCTGTGTAAAGCACCCTACCTAACACTTGATGTTCCTTCATTTGATCCTCATAATATCCCTAATGGTAAGTTGATTCTACTTACCTCCCCATTTTATTGAAACTCAGAGAGGTTAGGTAATTTACCCCAGGGCACACAGCTAATAAGTTGAAGAGCTAGAAACCAAATCAGAGTTTATCTGGTTCCTGAGCCTGCTATCTTAACCATGAGCCTGTACTCTTAGTACATTCAAGGTGTTTTTAAAAGGAATCTATCATAGAGTTGGATGGCATCACTGAATCAATGGGCGTGAGTTTGAGCAAACTCTGGGAGGTAGTGAAGGGTGGGAAGCCTGGCGTGCTGCGGTCTATAGGGTCACAGAGTCCAACATGACTTGGCAACTGAACACCAACAACAACCACCACCATATAGGACTGTAGTCCACTGGAATGCTGTTTGAAATCCATATAGATTCTTAGCAAAGATTCCTCAGTCTCCTGTTGCTGAAAATGAAGTGCCTTTGATGGCTTGTGCTCCACAGTTTGGCAAGTGCTTCTTCCTTTATAGTCTTTTCAGGAGCTGATCCCACTCAAAATATTCAGCTATAGACCCTAGCCAAGGCTAGCATGCCAGCAGTTTCCAGATAATATTGCATTAGGTATTGCCTATAAGCTCTAACTACTACATATTGAATCCACATAATTGACCCATGTCTTAAAGAGCAAATAACTAGGCTGATAATCTGTTGATAACTTGAATTCTCTGTTGTTCACTCTCTTCACACCCATATTTAAGATATAGGTCAGTCTGGGAATCCTGACAGTAGTGTTTTTCAAAACTGGGTTGAACCCCCTTTGGTTCAACCAGCTCAGTTCAGCCACTCAGTCGTGTCCGACTCTTTGTGACCCCATGAATTGCAGCACACCAGGCCTCCCTGTCCATCACCAACTCCCAGAGTTCACCCAGATTCACTTCCATCAAATTAGTGATGCCATCCAGCCATCTCATCCTCTGTCGTCCCCTTCTCCTCCTGCCCCCAATCCCTCCCAGCATCAGAGTCTTTTCCAATGAGTCAACTCTTTGCATGAGGTGGCCAAAGTACTGGAGTTTCAGCTTTAACATCAGTCCTTCCAAAGAATACCCAGGACTGATCTCCTAAGTGGATCATAAAAACAATTTTGTAGATCTAAGCCACTTTACTTTTTAAAATTAAACAGAATAGTATATACGCTAGAGACTGGAGTGTATCACATGTAGCAAGAGGTCATAAACACTATGTAACCTTTCTTTAGGTATATATACTTGTAATGGGGCTTCCCTGGTGGATCAGTGGTAGAGAATTCACCTACCAATGCAGGACACGTGGGTTCGATCCCTGGTCTGGGAAGATCCTCAGGAGAAGGAAATGGCAACCCACTTCTATATTCTTGCTTGGGAAATCTCATGGATATAGGAACCTGTTGAGCTTCAGTCCACAGAGTCACAAAGAGTCAGATGCGACTTAGCAACTAAACAACAACAACAAATGTTTATAATGAGTCACAATATAAAATGCATTTCTTATTGAGAAAGCCATGATTTTAAAATTCTGGACACATTCCCCAAGTCTGTCACAGGGAATACTGACATGCACCAAAGTCACAGGAAGGAGGAGTAACAGGGCCAAGATCCTAAGAGGAAGGATAGGATGAGGGGAGGGGGGAGCGGAGATTCTGTTAGGAAGAATAAAGGAATAAAAAACTGTCTTTCTCATACAGATCTACTTTCTCTTCTTGAGAGCAGTTAGATGGGATTGAGAGGGTGTTTCTTTGGAGCTGCTCTTGAAAGCTAAAGAGGAAGAGGATAGTTATGACCTTGGAGGGGGCTGTTGAGATTTCTTAAGGATGATGACTTTGACCAACTTAAAGTTCTAATCAAACCATTTGGAGGATTTTGAGGTTCCCAGTGCCTCACCAACAAGGCTGAGAGCTTTCCTCAACAAATATCCAGGAGCTGAAAGTGAAAGTGTAAGTCGTTCAGTCGTGTCAAACTCTTTGCAATCATATGGACTGCATAGTCCACAGAATTCTCCAGGCCAGAATACTGGAGTGAGCAGCCTTTCCCTTCTCCAGAGGATCTTCCCAACCCAGGGATCAAACCCAGGTCTCCCGAATTGTATCAGCTGAGCCACAAGGGAAGCCAGAGCCAAAGGAGGGGCAATAGACCACTTGGTTGCAGACTGACTTCACATCAGAATCTTTTCTAAAAATACACATCCCAGGGCTTCCATCTGATAGATATAGAATTATAACCTCCAAGGAAGAACTCAGGAATCTGTCATTGTTAAAGTCTTTCCATATGATGCTGATACAGTCAGGCCATGGTTCCCGAAGTGACAACTGGGCAAACAGATCAACTGAAATAAAAAGTGCCATTAAAGTGAGAGTTCAGGGGTCTTGTTGGCTTTTCAGTGTACCCACAAAAACAAATCTTGAGCAACCACATTGTTGGGAGGGAGTTCTTGAGTCTAAGTGTCAGTGAGGGACAGGTCAGTCTTCCTCCTGGAGCCCCACTTAAGGCCACACAAGTGGGAGCCCCAGCTCACTGACTCTGGGTGCCTAAGCTAGCACCCTGTTTATGGCTCTGCTTCCAGGTGCTCTGAAGGTACCCAAGGCCCCAGGCATGTTTTGAACCACTCCAGAGTCCCTGAATCCCACACATTAGTCTTGGCAAGCTTTAAGGATGCTTTGGTTTCCAGGAGTTCTTTGTTCCAGGCACCATATTTTGTTCAACAAGAGTTACTGGAAGAAGTCAGTACAAGGAATTGGACCTGGGATTAAGGCTTCAGGGCAGCGGAACACTTCTTATCTTTCCTCTAAATAAGATCTCCAAAGTCAAGAGTGAGGTGAATTCCTTCCAAAGGCTAGTGTTCAGATAATTCTGAATAGTCTGATTCTCAGGTGTGGATGAGAAATAAAATTTCCTGCTGGGAGTCTATTCTCCCTGAGGTAGAGAAATATTTCTTTTTCTCATGCATTAAGTTCTATATGCCTGAAAAGTCTGAAACCAGGAAGGACAGGAGGGCTATTCTGCTCTGAATAATAACACAGATGCTCATTCTGGCTAGCCTGGGCACAGAAGCCATGTGGTGCCAGTAAATGGTCCCCACAATGGCATCCAGAACACACAGGGCCATTCCATTAAAAACAGTCATTGAAATTCATCTGAACCACCAAATTTCTGATTTCCAGTTCTTGTCTCCCATACCCAACTGGCTATTTTGGTTTCTAATTGTTGCTGCTGGTGGAATGAGAATGTCTGATACTTCCTTGCCATAGCTGTAAGAGACTACTCATTACCACCCTGATACCCATTCCAAATGCCACTTTGGGGGTCTCCTCAGACAAAGCCAATAGCCTCCATACTCTTGCTAATGACCTGGCCCACTCCGACTTTATCTCTGTCACATCCCATCACAAGAAAGCATGCCACTTGGAGACCAGGTCACTGATTTTAGGAAACAATGACAGTCATCATCCATCTTCCTTATTATGATGGGAACTTGAGCCTCTACTCCTAGATTCTCAGAACCACGAGTATGGCAAAGAACACGTGACATTCAGTCAACAAATAAACATTGAGAATCGCCTGTGTGCTGGCACTGTTCTAGGTGTTGGGTCACAGGGAATAAGATGGGCAAGTTCCTTGCTCTCAAGGAACATATATTATAGACATGAGACACAAGTGTTTGTTGGTATTTTTTGAGCCACATTTTTATATCATTAAGAGATTCAGATGTTGGCAAGACTGAGATGAAAGCCTTCTTGACAATGTGTTTTCAATATTTTCCCTTTCCTGTTTTAAAAGGATACTGGCCTGGCCATCAGGAAAGATATTAGGGCAGATGATCAAAACTTTATGAAACAGTCTTTGCTCTGAAATTTTACAGAAATCTTTTAAAGTCACAGCACCAGATAACTACAGTAACTCAGAAAATCCAATACCTTACTAACATTGCAAAATTGCACCCTCTGCAAGTCTAGCAATTACTTTTGGTTTCTGTTTCCCATTTCCATTATAGGTACCAGTTAGATGTCTCAAGATAGGTGACTTCTCTTTTAACATTTTACCATCCTAATTTTTCAGAATTTCCTAATGAAGTGACAGCTGGCTATCACTCTTTCCCACCTTCTCAAACCACTTCCCTCTCCCATCCTCCAAAAACCAAAGTAAAAGAACATACTAAAGTTGCTAATCTCTATTAAAAGGAATATAAGATGTTGAGTTATTTTCTTGCCTCACCCAAGATATTGCCAAATGACCTCTTTCGATCATTTAACCTGTCTGGTGAGATTTTTAGAAAGTAGGATTGTCTGGCTTTTTTTTTTTTCCCAGTTCCCATCCTGGAAGGTCCATAATGACAGGAACTTCTCTTGCCAGGGCTATTCCTGGTATCAGGAGGACAAAATGACAGCACACACGGTTCTTGCTGCTGACTAAAAGAGGCAACCATGTCTTCCTGGTGTAGACCTTCCTCCTGTAAGGATGCACTGAGGCCAGGAACAACCGATGCCAGGCCAGGAATGGAGAATCTGGGCTTTTCATTTTCAGTAACACTCCATTAAAAACTCCGCACCTATACTAGGTGTTTGGTTATTTGTGAGCCAAGTCATACACACAGACACACACATACACGCACACACGTAGTCATTCAGTCAACAAATATTTATTGAGCACCTACTCTGTGCCAGCCCAGAGTTAATGACAGTGTGGCTTTCTATTGCACATGTTTCAAATGAGTCACGTGCCCCAGGAACAGTTTTATAGCATAGAACTTAGGTACTTATTTATGATGTAAATTCATTCTGTTTTTGTTTTCAACATAGGGAGTATGGAAAATACAGAAAAGGATAATAAAAAGATATTTTGCTTAAGACCACCCACCGAAGATGACTACTACATTTACACTTTTGATTTATTTTCTTTCCATTTTTTTCTGTGTTGAGCTTCTGTTGTAGTTGTTTAACGTAGATGTTTGTGTACTGCACATATAATTTTCTATCTTGCTTGTTTTGCCCTCCTATTGATATAACACATGGTTTTTCCAAGTGCAAAATCCTGTGGCTTGGAAAAAAATTCTAAGAAGATGGAGTAGGAAGCACCAGGAACCTGTCTCCTGACCTAGACAATAATTGCACTGACAGAATCTGTCTGACGTAACCATTTTGGAACTTCAGAGTCTGTTGAGGCTTGCGACTTCCAGGAGAAGGTTTGGATGGTAAATTGCGGTTAATTTTTGTGCAATTTCAGCTTTTCAAACAGTTGAAGCTGTCTACCCCTCACTTCTAGCCACACGGCAGGCAGCAATATATGTGTTCCTGTGCACACACTTTGCACAAGTCAGGACAGGAATTAAGAACCCTCTCCTCAAAATATCAGGGGTCTGTGCTTCCATCTCTGCATTCTGTGTCTAATCACTGAGATGTAGACAAGGAAATGGGCTGCCTTTGTTGTACTTCCCCTCTTTGTGTCAAGCCTCTCCCCACTGGCTGAAGTGACTTCCTGGAGATTTAAAGAGATAGTGCTCTTTTGTTTCTTCTCTTCATGTCTCTCTTTTTCCCCTTTTGGGAGCCAGACATTAAAGACTAAGATATTCAAAAGCAACTGCATATATAGAAAAATTAGAAAACGAACATGAAAACCCAGGGAAAGATGCAGGCTCAGGAAAAAGCCTGAGAAGACTAAATATACACCTCACGATTATCCTTGGCAAAAAGACAGTATACAACAACTTAAAAATAAAAATATATATATATAACAAAACAATAGCAAAAATGTCAAACTCTTTCTCAGGGAAGAAAATCTGGTCTCCAAAATAACCACATTAGATTTAAATGTTTAGTTTTCAACACTTACACACAGAACACAAAGCATACAAAAAAACTAGGAAAGTATGGCCCATTCAAAGGGAAATTAATAAATCAACAGAAATTGTCCCTGAAAAAGATATGATGGCAGATCTACTAGACAAAGACTTTAAAACAACTGTCTTGAAGAAAACCAAAGAACTAAAGGAATATGTAAAGTCAAGAAATGGTGTACCAACAAAATAGAAATATCAATAAAGAGATAGAAAACCTAAAAAAGAAATCAAAAAGCAACGCTGGATCTAAAAAGTACAATACCTGAAATTTAAAATTCAAAAGAGAGATTCAAAAACATATTTGAGCATGTGGAAGAAACAACTTAAAGTTCCTTGTGTGGTCCTAGTGGACTACACAAAAGGACCCCACTGATCCCTGTGAAACCAAGATCATCTTAAAGAAGAACAAGAGGTGAAGCTCTACAATCAACTGCTGCTACAAGGACTTCCTGGTATCATCTTGAGACTAACCAGAGTTTCAGTACAAAGAGGGACCTGTGTTATAATCAAAGTTGAATGTTGTACATATATTCCTGATTTATCTGGCTAAATATCAGCCACCCTAGATGACATGAGGGTCAGGTAAAAGATATGTCTGATGATAATCTTCCTTTTTGGACTTCAGTCCTATCTTGGGTGAAGGGTGATTGGTGGAAAACTATATTTATAATTGTTATAGTTGCCTTGATAGTTCTGCTTTGTGGACCCTTTATTTTACAATCTATTATAAACTTTGTAACCCAAAGGTTGATGTTGTTCTCCCAAATTGGAGGTCAGAGAGTCAGGGTGCAATATTTCCCTATGAATGATGCTCATACTATGAGTTAAGAGCATCGGGGGGTGGGGGTGATGAAGGAGGAAACAGACAGAACAGACTCCATCTTGAAAGCAAGACTCCATCTTGGGCCAGACTGTGGACTTTGAGCTATATGCCCAGTATCTATGGAGACAACATACCAACTGGAAAACCAGGCTCCCTGGATGGAAGAGCCCCAGGGCTCATGCCTAGACTCTCTGTTGCCTGAAAGAATACCCTAATATTCTGTGTAACTGAATAGAATCATAAACTCTATTATGCTTATTGGGATATGACCACAGGCGTATTGATAATTGTCCACTGTTAACTATGTAGGCTTAAGGCATATGAGTCACGGGTTGACTTTGATTGTATCTTTCTTTTCCTTTCTTCAGACTAGTTTCAGGGAATTTGGGGAGGTGGGTTTGGACACGTACACTTAGGGTATATAAGGTTTTCAGAAACCTTGGCTAAGAGGAGACTCTGCCTTGGGCCCACCGGTGTAATAAACTGCACTCCACTATCTGCATTGTCCTTCTGAGTGAGTTTGTTTCCCAGAACGCGTGGCCCCAACATTTGGTGCATGGGCCAGGAAACTCCTCACTTTGAGGAGACAAGTCCCACTGGGGACTACTCCGAGGCCTTGCGGCTCAAATCTTCTAGAGGGGGGAAGTCACCTCGCCCTTCTTGAAGGATTCTGCTTCTCAATGCCCAGACCATTCAGGTTAGCAGGTAGTGGACGGCAGCAGGGGAACTGAGCACTAAATGAGGAGGAACATACCCAGTAGGGTGGAAGAGGGGGCCTGATCACCCCCCTGGGAGGGATTAGAAGGGGCACAGACCCACAGGAGCCTGGAATTGGCAGGTGGCAACGATTTCTTGGTACACAGGTTGATGAACATGTTAGGGCTTAGGAAGGAAATTTGTGAAGGGCATTTAGGAGGTGGTGTCCACGCCGTCTTGGGAAAATTATTACCAAGCAATTGCCAGGGGATTTTTAGAAGAAACTTGGTTTTTGTGTGCTCATATTCTGTCCTCCCCAAGAAGGAGTCCCATCTGCTATGAAATCCTTGACCCCCTCGGAATTCTCAGAATAGAAGGAGGGGGATACATAAGTGAGTACAAATTGGCTTTTCCAGAGATGGCCTGGGACGTGGGATATTTAACCCATCTGTATTTCCATCCGTACCTGATCAAGCCCACCAAGGCAGAATGGACTTCAAAAGTTAAGGGAGAAACAGTCTTGGATCACGTGGTGTTCTGGTTCGGCTGTGCTGACTGGCAGGTGAAGACACGCTGATCCCCCTTCTCCCTCTGGGATCTGGCAGGTAAGGCTCTTCTCACCCCAATTAGGAAGGAGGCAGAATGGCAATTTGAGTGTCACTGAGTGGAAATATCAGAAGTACATAGGGTACTGAGAACTTCATAGACAGAACGAAAAGGAAAAGTAGAAGAAGGTCTGAGAAGGTAAGCAAGATGGGAGGAAGTGAATCTAAGGCAACTGTATTGGAGTGCATGATTAAACATTTAAAGAAGGGATTTGGAGGAGACTAAGGGGTGAAGATGAAGCCTAACCACCTCCACATACTCTGAGGTCGAATGGCCCACTATGGGAGTAGGATGGCCACCAGAGAACACCATGAACTTAAAAAAAGTGGAAGCAGTCTATACAGTAGTCACAGGAGAGCCAGGACACCTGGATCAATATCCATATGTTGACTCATGGCTAGGATTAGCTCAAGACGCTCCTACTTGGACAAGGTTTTGTATCCAGAAGGGAAAGGGGAAAATATTAATGGCACAAAAATTGACTGATGGTAAAAAAGGAAATTCTACAGGATTTGGATGGGGATGACCTGACCCCTC
The DNA here is from genome assembly GCF_055505025.1 of Bos grunniens. NCBI lineage: Eukaryota > Metazoa > Chordata > Mammalia > Artiodactyla > Bovidae > Bos > Bos grunniens. Next base: position 23,419,339 of record NC_141180.1, read on the forward strand.
CCCCATACCGGATAATGACACGCCTGCCTCCCAGGGCTCCACCAGGACCGGAGGCCGCCTTACTGCCAGGTGAAGTTCCTGCAGCAGCCACTGGTCTTCCACCAGCTCTCCCGGAGTTCGTAGAGCCGCCGTTTCGGCAGGCTCCAATCCCAGCAGTGGAGACCTCTGGTCAGTGCCCCCAGGATTCCACCTCAGCTGGACCTCCTAGATTGTATCCACCTCTCCCGGTGAGTACTGATGGGAAGGGGGAACAAAACAGCAATTAGACAGAGCCTGAGCTCCACCAAGGAACAGGGGGAAGAACCCCACTACAGATGCCCCTCAGAGAGCTACAACAGCCTCCGGTTCAGGACGCATGGGGCACTACCATCAGCCCCTGTAGCCTATTATTACCAGCCATTTTCCTCTACGGATATATTAAACTGGCAGAAACACACTCCACCATACTCGGGGCAGCCACAAGCCATGATTAGGCTAATGAAGACTATTTTTCAAACCCACCGCCCTATATAGGATGACATAATCCAAGTACTAGTCTCCCTTTTCAGCACTGAGGACAGACACAGGATCCTAACTGAGGCCAGAAAATGGTTAAGAAAAATGGCACCTGAGGGTACTGCAAACCCGCAGCGGTGGGCAGAACTAGCCACCCCCGAGGAGAGGCCCAGCTGGGACTGTAACACAGAGGAAGGGAGGGGCCACCTGGAGAGTTATCCGGGTGACTATTTTACAAGGTCTCAAGAGGGAGGCCCAAAAAGCTATGAGTATTGCAAAACCCTCCGAAGTGATTCAAACAGAAATTGAATCATCCTCTGAGTTCTGAGAAAGACTGTGCAAGGCCTATAGACTTTATACACCAATAGACCCAGCCAGAGGCTGCTGGGTCTCAGAAGGTGATAAATGCAGCCTTTGTCTCTAGCTTACCCTGAAAATGTCAGATGGCTGGGGGGAGCGGGGGGCACCAAGTGACCCACGAATTTTTATACATCCCTGAATGCCCAGTGCCTTTGTTGGGAAAAGACTTGCTGTCTAAATTGGGGACACAAGTCACCTTTCCCCCCACGAAAGACCCACTGTTTGAGTGGGCTCAACCACCTATTTACTTCCTCTCAGTAACCCCACAAGATGAAGGGAGGTTGCACGATCTCCCGGAAGGGAAACCGGACAGGCTAAATGGTCAAGAGAGAGAGTTAACTCAACAATTCCCTGAGGTCTGGGCAGAAGACAACCCCCCCAGGCTTGCAAAACAAGTCCCACTGGTAATAGAACTCAAACCCAGTACAATTAGGTCAGCACCCGCCTTGGGCCTGCCAGACCTTGCTTAGCCGTTTACTCTTTACGTGACTGAAAAGGACAAGGTGGCTATGGGAGTGTTGTCCCAGACTATGGGGACATGGGACAGACCTGTGACTTATCTCTAATCAGCTGGACAGTGTTGCCACTGGGTGGCTGGGATGATTATGGGCAGTTGCTGCAGTTGCCTTACTGGTCCGGGACGCAACCAAGCTGATTTGGTCCAAGATTTATTAGTAAATGTCCCACATGAGGTCAACTCTCTCCTGCGAGGGGACCCCCATAAATGGCTGTCAACATCCCGGATTACGTAATACCAGGGACTGTTATGTGAGAACCCCCATGTTACTACTGAGCCTCGTCAGGCCCTGAATCTGGCCACTCTCTTTCTTGTGGGAGAAGGTGGGCCCTCACGTGATTGCAAGGAAATATGCCAGCAGACCTGACTTGAGAGACCAGCCAATCCTGGACCCAGATTCCGTCGTGTACACCAACGGCACCAGCCTGGTGAAACAAGGACAGTGACTGTCGGGATATGCAGTAGTCATGGAAGAAACCATAGTTGAGGCTCCCTCTCGGCAGAACTGGTCCACTCAACAGGCCAAACTGTATGCTCTAATCCAGGCCCTCTACCTGTCAAAAGGTAAGAAGACAAACATTTACACAGACTCAGTATGCTTTTGCCACACTACAGGGCTCTGTATAAGGAGAGAGGCCTTTGAAAGCTAGTGAAAAAGATATTAAAAATAAGGAAGAAATTAAGACCCTATTAGATGCTGCCTGGGAACCAGAAAGACTTGCAGTCATACACTGCTGAGCACGTCAAAAAGAGGATACCCCCCAGGCTCAGGGAACAGACTGGCAGATAAGACCACTAAATCAGCAGCTGAGGGCTTGGGGGTGACAAGTGAAGCCCCTATTAAAGCTCTCATATTGGCAGAGCTACCTGAGCTAACGCTAGACTCTCCAAAATACACTGAAGCTCAAAACTAACTAGCCAAAGCAGAAGGGCCTATCAAGACTGAAAAGGGATGGTGGGAATTGCCAAGTGGCAAATTATGGGAGGAGCTGGCACCCACTCTGGTAGCCAAACACACCAAGCGACCCATCTAGGCCATGATAAACTGGAAGAACTAATTTAAAAATATTTCTTGGTTCCCCGCTTCTCTTCCCTATGTGAAGTCGCTCAGTCGTTTCTGACCCTCAGCGACCCCATGGACTGCAGCCTTCCAGGCTCCTCTGTCCATGGGATTTTCCAGGCAAGAGTATAGGAGTCGGGTGCCATTGCCTTCTCCGAGTGTCATGGCACATTCTCACAAATAATCCTAGCTTTATCTTACTCTATGACTTTACAAAGCCTTTCATTCATGTATTTAATTTGTGATGGAATAATCTGACCATCGATTTATTTTCCTAAAAAATATATCACTTATAATAGGTTATAAAATTGTATAAATATCAAATATGTAATAAAATATATACTGTAAATATAAACTATAATAAAATTATATATATGCATATATATGAAGTTTTAAACTCTCTAACTGAAACCCAGAACTGAAACACTATTTTCACATGCATAAGTCTCTATGTGACTTAGAAGGAAGAAACTAGGTCCTATTGTCTTCATATGAGCATCAGTAGGATAGATCACTATTAGCTATAAACCTTACTTCAGAACACATACTCCATCTTTGTTCATAGTTTACCTTTTTAAAATAATCATTCAAGATAAATCATATTATCTCAATTACCTGAGAATCTACACACTGTATACTTGAATACCAAAAATGCTAACCATTGCCACCAGGCTTCTAAATATATGACTATATCATCCTCCCACCAACTTTGAATGCCAACATGGATACCCACGTGTGACCCATTTGTCTTTATTCACTTACACATATATTTATTCATTCATGCATTCACTGATTCATTTATATCAATAAACACCATAATGAGGAGCCACTAAGACCCAAGAACAGATCCCCAATTTGTCCTAAACTCTATCCCCTAAAAGGGAAAAAACCAACTCTTTTTCTTAAGCAGGACGAAGTCTCAGAACTGCACTGCCTGCTCACAGGTCAATGCTGCCTCTTGGCACAGACAGATTCAGGGATTCTGGTAAAAGGCATGCTGACCTTTGAACACCTGGAAGTGGACTTCCCTGAAATGAAACCGCACCGACACTACCATTATCTGCTGGTCATGGTATGTACTTTCTCGGGATGGGTAGAAGGTTTTCCTACCTGCACTGAAAGAACATCAAAGGTAGCCTGGTGCCTGCTTAGGGAGATAGTTTCCAGATTTGGATTTCCTACCAGCATAGGATCGAACAATGGCCCAGCTTTCATAGCTGATTTAGTATAACAAGTAAGCAAAACTTTAAACATCAGGTGGAAATTACATACAGCATATAGGCCCCAGAGTTCTGGGATGGTGGAAGGAACCACCCGGACACTTAAACAGACATTCTCCAAGTGGATCTTAGAGACTGATGGTTCCTGGGTGGACTTGTTTCCGACAGCTCTGCTCAGACTCAGGATGACCCCACAGTCCCATGGCTCATCTCTGTACAAAATTGTGTATGGGAGGCCCCCTCCCATAATAAAACAGGTGTCAACAAATTTGCCTCAGGTAAGGGGAGATGAGATTTCACAGCAGATGGAACAACTGGGTAAGGTAATAAATCAGGTAACTAAGTTTGTACAAGAAAGGGTGCCATTCCCCCTTGGGGAACAGATTCACGAATTTGTGCCCAGGGATCGGGTGTGGTCAAGGACTGGAAACACGACTCCTTGGCCCCACATTGGAAGGGTACATATGCTGTTGTTCTAACCAGCCCTAATCCAGTTAAATTTGCAGGTGTCACCCCTTGGATCCACCACATGAGACTGAAGAGAGCATACCACGCAGACCTGGAGAACACCAAGTGAACTCCACAAAGGACCCCTCTGATCCCCATGAAACCAAGATCATCTTAAATAAAAAAAAAAAAAAACAAGAGGTGAAGCTCTACAATCAACTGCTGCTACAAGGACTTCCTGGTATCATCTTGAGACTAACCAGAGTTTCAGTACAAAGAGGGACCTGTGCTATAATCAAAGTTGAATGTTGTACATATATTCCTGATTATCTGGCTATCAGCCACCCTAGATAACATGAAAAGTCAGGTTAAAGTTATATCTGATGAAACCTTCCTTTTTGGACTTTGGTCCTATCTTGGGTGAAGGGTGATTGGTGGAAAACTATATTTATAATTGTTATAGTTGCCTGGATAGCTCTGCTTTGTGAACCCTTTATTTTACAATCTGTTATGAAATTTGTAACCCAAAGGTTGATGTCATTCTCCCAAATTGGAGGTCAGAGAGTCACGGTGCAATATATCCCTATGAATGATGCTCATACTATGAGTTAAGAGCATCAAGAGGGGGAAATGAAGGAGGAAACAGACAGAACAGACTCCATCTTGAAAGCAGGACTCCATCTTGGGCTGGACTATGGACTTTGAGCTATATGCCCAGTATCTATGGAAACAACATACCAACTGGAAAACCAAGCCCCCTGGATGGAAGAGCCCCAAGGCTCATACCTAGACTCTCTGTTGCCTAAAAGAATACCCTAATTTTCTGTGTAACCTAATAGAATCATAAACTCTATTATCCTTATTGGGGTATGACCATAGGCCTATTGATAATTGTTCACTGTTAACTATGTAGGCTTAAGGCGTATGAGTCACGGGTTGACTTTGATTGTATCTTTCTTTTCCTTTCTTCAGACTAGTTTCAGGGAATTTGGGGAGGTGGGTTTAGGCACGTACACTTAGGGTATATAAGGTTTTCAGTAAAACTGGTCAGGGTCCTTGGCTAAGAGGAGACTCTGCCTTGGACCTGCCAAAGTAATAAATTGCACTACACTATCTGCATTGTCCTTCTGAGTGAGTTTGTTTCCCAGAACGCGTGGCCCCAACATTTGGTGCATGGGCCAGGAAACTCCTCACTTTGAGGAGATAAGTCCCACTGGGGACTACTCTGAGGCTTTGTGGCTTGAAGCTTCTAGAGGGGGGAAGTCACCTCGCCCTTCTTGAAGGATTCTGCTTCTCAATGCCCAGACCATTCAGGTTAGCAGGTAGTGGACGGCAGCAGGGGAACTGAGCACTAAATGAGGAGGAACATACCCAGTAGGGTGGAAGAGGGGGCCTGATCACCCCCCTGGGAGGGATTAGAAGGGGCACAGACCCACAGGAGCCTGGAATTGGCAGGTGGCAACGATTTCTTGGTACACAGGTTGACGAGCGTGTTAGGGCTTAGGAAGGAAATTTGTGAAGGGCATTTAGGAGGTGGTGTCCACGCCGTCTTGGGAAAATTATTACCAAGCAATTGCCAGGGGATCTTTAGGAGAAGAAACTTGGTTTTCATGTGCTCATATACTGCCCTCCCCAAAAAGGTGTCCCATCTGCTATGAAATTCTTTACCCCCTTGGAATTCTCAGGATAGAAGGAGGGGGATATATAAGTCAGTACAAATTGGCTTTTCCAGAGATGGCCTGGGACATGGGACCATCTGTATTTTCATCCGCACCTGATCAAGCCCACCAAGGCAGAATGGACTTCAAAAGTTAAGGGAGAAACAGTCTTGGATCACGTGGTGTTCTGGTTCGGCTGTGCTGACTGGCAGGTGAAGACACGCTGATCCCCCTTCTCCCTCTGGGATCTGGCAGGTAAGGCTCTTCTCACCCCAATTAGGAAGGAGGCAGAATGGCAATTTGAGTGTCACTGAGTGGAAATATCAGAAGTACATAGGGTACTGAGAACTTCATAGACAGAACGAAAAGGAAAAGTAGAAGAAGGTCTGAGAAGGTAAGCAAGATGGGAGGAAGTGAATCTAAGGCAACTGTATTGGAGTGCATGATTAAACATTTAAAGAAGGGATTTGGAGGAGACTAAGGGGTGAAGATGAAGCCTAACCACCTCCACATACTCTGAGGTCGAATGGCCCACTATGGGAGTAGGATGGCCACCAGAGAACACCATGAACTTAAAAAAAGTGGAAGCAGTCTATACAGTAGTCACAGGAGAGCCAGGACACCTGGATCAATATCCATATGTTGACTCATGGCTAGGATTAGCTCAAGACGCTCCTACTTGGACAAGGTTTTGTATCCAGAAGGGAAAGGGGAAAATATTAATGGCACAAAAATTGACTGATGGTAAAAAAGGAAATTCTACAGGATTTGGATGGGGATGACCTGACCCCTCCCCCATACCGGATAATGACACGCCTGCCTCCCAGGGCTCCACCAGGACCGGAGGCCGCCTTACTGCCAGGTGAAGTTCCTGCAGCAGCCACTGGTCTTCCACCAGCTCTCCCGGAGTTCGTAGAGCCGCCGTTTCGGCAGGCTCCAATCCCAGCGATGGAGACCTCTGGTCAGTGCCCCCAGGATTCCACCTCAGCTGGACCTCCTAGATTGTATCCACCTCTCCCGGTGAGTACTGATGGGAAGGGGGACAAAACACAGCAATTAGACAGAGCCTGAGCTCCACCAAGGAACGGGGGGAAGAACCCCACTACAGATGCCCCTCAGAGAGCTACAACAGCCTCCGGTTCAGGACGCATGGGGCACTACCATCAGCCCCTGTAGCCTATTATTACCAGCCATTTTCCTCTACGGATATATTAAACTGGCAGAAACATGCCCCACCATACTCGGGCAGCCATAAGTCATGATTAGGCTATTGGAGACTATTTTTTGAACCCACCGCCCTATATAGGATGACATAATCCAAGTACTAGTCTCCCTTTTCAGCACTGAGGACAGACACAGGATCCTAACTGAGGCCAGAAAATGGTTAAGAAAAATGGCACCTGAGGGTACTGCATACCCGCAGCGGTGGGCAGAACGAACCACCCGCGAGGAGAGGCCCAGCTGGGACTGTAACACAGAGGAAGGGAGGGGCCACCTGGAGAGTTATCCGGGTGACTATTTTACAAGGTCTCAAGAGGGAGGCCCAAAAAGCTATGAGTATCGCAAAACCCTCCGAAGTGATTCAAAGGGAAAGCGAATCACCCTCTGAGTTCTGCAAAAGACTGTGCAAGGCCTATAGACTTTATACACCAATAGACCCAGCCAGAGGCTGCTGGGTCTCAGAGGGTGATAAATGCAGCCTTGTGTCTCTAGCCTACCCTGAAAATGTCAGATGGGGGGGCACCAAGTGACCCATGAATTTTTACACATCCCTGAATGCCCAGTGCCTTTGTTAGGAAGAGACTTGCTGTCTAAATTGGGGGCACAAGTCACCTTTCCCCCCACGAAAGACCCACTGTTTGAGTGGGCTCAACCACCTATTTACTTCCTCTCAGTAACCCCACAAGATGAAGGGAGGTTGCACGATCTCCCGGAAGGGAAACCGGACAGGCTAAATGGTCAAGAGAGAGAGTTAACTCAACAATTCCCTGAGGTCTGGGCAGAAGACAACCCCCCCAGGCTTGCAAAACAAGTCCCACTGGTAATAGAACTCAAACCCAGTACAATTAGGTCAGCACCCGCCTTGGGCCTGCCAGACCTTGCTTAGCCGTTTACTCTTTACGTGACTGAAAAGGACAAGGTGGCTATGGGAGTGTTGTCCCAGACTATGGGGACATGGGACAGACCTGTGACTTATCTCTAATCAGCTGGACAGTGTTGCCACTGGGTGGCTGGGATGATTATGGGCAGTTGCTGCAGTTGCCTTACTGGTCCGGGACGCAACCAAGCTGATTTGGTCCAAGATTTGTTCATAAATGTCCTGCACAAGGTCAATACTCTCCTGTGAGGGGACCCCCATAAATGACTGTCAACATCCCAGATTATGCAATACCAGGGACTGTTATGTGAGAACCCCCATGTTACTACTGAGCCTCGTCAGGCCCTGAATCTGGCCACTCTCTTTCTTGTGGGAGAAGGTGGGCCCTCACGTGATTGCAAGGAAATATGCTAGCAGACCTAACTTGAGAGACCAGCCAATCCCGGACCCAGATTCGGTCGTGTACACCAACGGCACCAGCCTGGTGAAACAAGGACAATGGCTGTCGGGATATGCAGTGGTCACAGAAGAAACCATCGTAGAGGCTAGCTCTCTGCCATCACACTGCTCCACTCAACAGGCCAAACTATATGCTCTAATCCAGACCCTCCAGCTGTCAAAAGGTAAGAAGACAAACCTTGACACCAACTCCAGGTATGCTTTTGCCACACTACAGGGCTCTGTATAAGGAGAGAGGCCTTTGACAGCTAGTGAAAAAGATATTTAAAATAAGGAAGAAATTAAGACTCTATTAGATACTGCCTGGGAACCAGAAAGAGTTGCAGTCATACACTGCTGAGAACGTCAGAAAGAGGATACTCCCTGGGCTCAGGGAACAGACTGGCAGATAAGACCACTAAACCAGCCGAGGGCTTGGGGGTGACAAGTGAAGCCCCTGTTAAAGCTCTCGTATTGGCGAAGCTACCTGAGCTAACACTAGACTCTCCAAAATACACTGAAGCTCAAAACCAACTAGCCAAAGCAGAAGGGGCCATCAAGACTGAAAAGGGATGGTGGGAATTGCCAAGTGGCCAATTATGGGTACCGGAGGAGCTGGCACCCACTCTGGTAAGCCAAACACACCAAGCGACCCATCTAGGCCATGATAAACTGGAAGAGATAATTTGAAACTATTTCTTGGTTCCCCACCTGTCTTCCCCATGCAGGACAAAATCTCAGAACTGCACTGCCTGCTCACAGGCCAATGCTGCCTCTTGGCACAGACAGAAAACTCCAGGGATTCAGGTAAAAGGCATGCTGCCTTTTGAACACCTGGAAGTGGACTTCCCTGAAATGAAACCTCACAGACACTACCATTACCTGCTGGTCATACTATGTATGTTCTCGGGATGGGTAGAAGATTTTCATACCCAGACTGAAAGAGCATCAAAGGTAGCCTGGTGCCTGCTTAGGGAGATAGTTCCCAGATTTGGATTTCCTACCAGCATTGGATCGGACAATGGCCCAGCTTTCGTAGCTGATTTAGTATAACAAGTAAGCAAAACTTTAAACATCAGGTGGAAATTACATACAGCATATAGGCCCCAGAGTTCTGGGATGGTGGAAGGAACCAACCAGACACTTAAAGAGACACTCTCCAAGTGGATCTTAGAGACTGATGGTTCCTGGGTGGACTTGTTTCTGACGGCTCTGCTCAGATTCAGGATGACCCCACAGTCCCATGGGTCGTCTCCATACAAGATTGTGTATGGGAGGCCCCCTCCCATAATAAAACAGGTGTCAACAAATTTGCCTCAGGTAAGGGGAGATGAGATTTCACAGCAGATGGAACAACTGGGTAAGGTAATAAATCAGGTAACTAAGTTTGTACAAGAAAAGGTGCCATTCCCCCTTGGGAAACAGATTCACGAATTTGTGCCCAGGGATCAGGTGTGGTCAAGGACTGGAAACATGATTCCTTGGAACCACATTCAGTTCATTTCAGTTGCTCAGTCGTGTCTAACTCTTTGAGACCCCATGAACTGCAGCACATCAGGCCTCCCTGTCCATCACCAACTCCCGGAGTTCACTCAAACTCTTGTCCATCAAATCAGTGATGCCATCCAGCCATCTCATCCTCTGTTGTCCCCTTCTCCTCCTGCCCCCAATCCCTCCCAGCATCAGAGTCTTTTCCAATGAGTCAACCCTTTGCATGAGGTGGCCAAAATACTGGAGTTTCAGCTTCAGCGTCATTCCTTCCAAAGAACACCCAGGACTGATCTCCTTTAGAATGGACTGGTTGGATCTTCTTGCAGTCCAAGGGACTCTCAAGAGTCTTCTCCAACACCACAGTTCAAAAGCATCAATTCTTCGGGGCTCAGCTTTCTTCACAGTCCAACTATCGTGTTCATAGATGACCACTGGAAAAACCATAGCCTTGACTAGATGAACCTTTGTTGGCAAAGTAATGTGTCTGCTTTTGAATATGCTATCTAGGTTGGTCATAACTTTCCTTCCAAGGAGTAAGTGTCTTTTAATATCATGGCTGCAGTCACCATCTGCAGTGATTTTGGAGTCCCAAAAAATAAAGTCTGACACTGTTTCCATTGTTTCCCCATCTATTTCCCATGAACTGATGGGACCCCACATTGGAAGGATCCATATGCTGTTGTTCTAACCAGCCCTAATCCAGTTAAATTTGCAGGTGTCACTCCTTGGATCCACCACATGAGACTGAAGAGAGCATACCACGCAGACCCAGAGGACACCAAGTGGACTACACAAAAGGACCCCTCTGATCCCCATGAAACCAAGATCATCTTAAAGAAGAACAAGAGGTGAAGCTCTACAATCAACTGCTGCTACAAGGACTTCCTGGTATCATCTTGAGACTAACCAGAGTTTCAGTACAAAGAGGGACCTGTGCTATAATCAAAGTTGAATGTTGTACATATATTCCTGATTTATCTGGCTAAATATCAGCCACCCTAGATGACATGAGGGTCAGGTAAAAGATATGTCTGATGATAATCTTCCTTTTTGGACTTTGGTCCTATCTTGGGTGAAGGGTGATTGGTGGAAAACTATATTTATAATTGTTATAGTTGCCTGGATAGTTCTGCTTTGTGAACCCTTTATTTTACAATCTATTATGAACTTTGTAACCCAAAAGTTGATGTTGTTCTCCCAAATTGGAGGTCAGAGAGTCAGGGTGCAATATATCCCTACGAATGATGTTCATACTATGAGTTAAGAGCATCAAGAGGGGGAAATGAAGGAGGAAACAGATAGAACAGACTCCATCTTGAAAGCAGGACTCCATCTTGGGCCAGACTGTGGACTTTGAGATATATGCCCAGTGTCTATGGAAACGACATACCAACTGGAAAACCAGGCCCCCTGGATGGAAGAGCCCCAGGGCTCATACCTAGACTCTCTGTTGCCTAAAAGAATACCCTAATTTTCTGTGTGACCAAATAGAATCATAAACTCTATTATCCTTATTGGGGTATGACCACAGGCATATTGATAATTGTCCACTGTTAACTATGTAGGCCTAAGGCATATGAGTCACGGGTTGACTTTGATTGTATCTTTCTTTTCCTTTCTTCAGACTAGTTTCAGGGAATTTGGGGAGGTGGGTTTAGGCACGTACACTTAGGGTATATAAGGTTTTCAGAAAAACTGGTCAGGAGACTGCCTTGGGCCCGCCGGTACTCCACTATCTGCATTGTCCTTCTGAGTGGGTTTGTTTCCCAGAACGCTTGGCTACAACAAAGGGACTATTGCAAGCTGAAATGAAAGAACACTAGAAAAAGCCATATAAAGAAATAAGTATCTTAATAAAGGAAAACAGGTGGACAATTATAAAAGTTAATATTGTTATAACAATCATTTGTAACTTCACTTCTTGTTTTAAATATGACTTAAGAGACTAATTCACGTTTTAAAAACAATCATTAGTCTAAAAGCTAGTATGATGGTAAGCATTAGTTTGTAACTACACATTTTGGTTTTTAAATAATTTAAGATATTAATGCATTTAAAAGAAGTGTTAGTTTATATTTTGGAACAATACATTAAGATGTAATTTTGTGACATCAACAACTGAGAGGGTCATCGTTAACAGAGATGTTAAAGAGGTAGAAATTTTGTATGTTATTGAAGTGAGTATAAATTCAAATTACATTGCTATAATTTTAAGATGTTAAATGTTATCTGTTTTTACAATCACAAAGAAAACAGCAATAGAATATATACAAAAGAAAATTAGGAAGATACTTATATGTCTCACTATAAAAATCAACCAAACACAAAATAAGACAGTAATGCAGGAAATGAGGGACAAAAAAACTGCAAGGCATATGTAGAACAAATACCAAAATGACAAATCCTCAGGGATTACTTGAATGTAAATAGATTAAACCCTAACCAAAATACAGAGGTTGGCAGAATGGTTTTAAAAACATGATCCAACTATATGCTGTCTATAAGAGGCTCACTTTAAAGACTGAAAGTGAAAGGAAGGAAAAAAATATTCCATGAAAATAATAACCAAAAGAGAACAGAGGTGGCTATACTAATATCAGACAAAATAGACTTTAAGTTGCTTTTACAGTCACAAGATACAAAGTAGTGCATTGTATATTAATAAAAGTTTCACCAAAGCAAGAAGATAAAATAATTATAAACATGTATGCACCTAATGATCATAAAAAATATAGAAAGCAAAACTGACAGAACTGAAAAGAGAAATGCATAGTTTTACAATCAAAGCTGGAGATTTCAATATCCCATTCTCAATAATGAATAGAACAATCAGACAACATAAGTAACAAAATAGAGGACTTAACACAATTAGCCAACTAAATCTAATAGATGTAAACAGAACATTATACTCAGAACAATACTATACACATTTTTCTCAAGTGCACATGGGACATTTACTAGGATAGACCATATTTTAGGTCAAAAATGAAGTATTAATAGATTTTTAAAGACAAGTACCAAGCAAAGTATCTTCTTTGACCACAACAGGATTAAGTTAGAAATCAATAATAGAAGTAAAACTAGAAAATCCATAAATATTTGGAAACTAAATAGTACACTGTTAAACAACCAGTTAATTAAAGAAAAAAATCACAAAGAACTTAGAAAATCTTAGCAATGAATGAAAATAAAAATACAACACACCAAAATTTATGTGACACAGCAAAAGCAGTACTAAGGAGAAATTTATAGTTTTAAAAGAAACTTTTTTTACATTACATTACATTAAAAAGAAAAAAATCTCAAATCAACAACTGAACTTTACGGCCTAAAGTGCTAATAAGAGCAAACAACACAAAACTAGCAGAAGGAAGGAAATAATAGAAACTAGACTAGAGATCAACAAAGCAGAAAACAGAAAAATAATAGAAAAAACAATAAAACCGAAAGTTGGTTCTTTGAAAAGGTCAGCACAATTGACAAAACTTTACCTAGATGGACTAAGAAAAAAAGAGAGAAGATTCAAATTACTAAAATCATAAATTAAAGTGGGAACACTACTACCAATTCTATAGAAATATAAAAGATTGTATGAAAATACTATGATCAAGTACAGTGACGAATTGGGTAAGTTGTGTGAAATGGATGAACTTCTAGAAACATAAAACCTATAGAGACTAAATCAGGAAGAAACAGAAAATCTTAATAATCCTTTTCCTAAAAGGATTTTGAATCAGTAATCAGAAAATCTCCCCCAAAAATAAAAGTTGTGGACCTGATAATGTCTTCACTGATGAATTCTGCCAAATATTTAAAGAACTAACACCAACCTCTCTCAAGCTTTTCCCAAAAAAATTAAGAAAAGTGAACAACACATTTTAACTCATTCTATGAGGTCAGCATTACCCTGATAGCTGCTGCTGCTACTAAGTCGCTTCAGTCGTGTCCAACTCTGTATGACCCCAGAGATGGCAGCCCACCAGGCTTCCCCGTCCCTGGGATTCTCCAGGCAAGAACACTGGAATGCGCTGCCTTTTCCTTCTCCAATGCATGAAAGTGAAAAGTGAAAGTGAAGTCTCTCAGTCATGTCCGACTCCCACGGACCCCATGGACTGCAGCCCACCAGGCTCCTCCATCCGTGGGATTTGCCAGGCAAGAGTACTGGAGTGGGTTGCCATTGCCTTCTCCGACCCTGATAGCAAAGCCAGATAAAAGCACTATAAGAAAACTACAGACAAATATCTCTTATCAACATTGATGCAAAAAATCCTCCACAAAATATACTAGCAACTTAATTCAGTGGCATATTAAAAGGATTATACACCGTGACCAAGTGGGATTTGATCCTGGAATGCAGGAATGATTCAACATACATAAACTAATTAACGTAATACAGTACATCAACAGAATGCAAAGGGGATAAAAAACTCACATGATCATCTTAGTTGATGCAGCAAAAGCATTTGACAAAACTCATGATAAAAATACAAAAAATAGGACTTCACAAAAACTACCTTATAATAAAAGCCACATACAAAAAAATCTATAGTAAACATCAAACTCAATGGTAAAGCACTGAAAGCACTTCCTCTAAGTTCAAGAACAGTGCAAAGATGCCTGCTTTCACCACTTCTATTCAACATAGTATTGATCTAGCCAGAACAATTAGGCAAGAAAAAGAAAGAAAAAGCATCCAAACCAGAAAGGAAGTAAAATTATCTCCAGTTGCAGATAATGTGATCTTACATGTAGAAAGTTCTAAAGCTTTCACAGGCCACACACACACACACGCACACAAATATATATATATATAGTTAGAATTAATTAATTTAGTAAAGTACCAGGGGAAAAGTCAACACACAAAAATCAGTTGCATTTCTATACATGAAGAATTAACAACCTGAAAAAAGAAATTACAAAAACAACTCCATTCACAATAGCATCAGAAATAATAAAACACTTAGAAATTGCCTAAACCAAGGGGGTAGAAGAATTGTACAATGACAGAACATTGTTGAAAGAAATTTTAAACAGTATAAATAAATGGAAACATATCCCATGTCTACAGACTGGAAGACTTCATATTGTTCAAGTGTCGGTTCTACACAAAGCAAGCTACAGGTTCAACGTAATCCCTATCAAAATCCCAATGATATATATATATATATATATATATATATATATATATATTTTTTTTTTTTTTTTAAGAGAAAAACTCATCCTAAAATTCACACGAAATATCAAGGGACCCAGAATACCAGAACAATCTTCAAAAGAAAGAACAAAACTGGAAACTCACACTTCCTAATTTTAAAACTTACTAAAAAGCTACAGTACTCAAAACAATGTGGTATTGGCATAAAAATAGGCAGATACACCAACAAATAGAAGAGAGCCCACAATAAACCCTGGAAAATATGGCCAAATGATTTTGACAAGGCAACCAACACCATTCAATGAGGAAAGGACAGCTTTTTCAATAAACGGTCTTGGGAAAACTAGATATTCATATGCAAAAAAATGAAAGTGGACCCTAACTTAACTCCATACACAAAAATTAACCCAAAATGGATCAAGAACATATTGTAAGAGCTAAAACCGTAAAACCCTTAGGGAAAAATACAACAAAACTTTATGACACTGTATTTGACAATGATTTTTAGAACATGACTTGAAAGGCACAAGTAACCAAGGAAAAAATCAGACTTTGCAAAATTTTTTAATTTTTGTGCATCAGTAGATGATATCAACAGAGTAAAAAGGCAATCCACAGAATGGAAGAAAAATATTTATAAATCACACATCTGATAAGGGATTAATACCCAGAATATATTTTTAAAAAACCAAAACCTCCTAAAATCAACAACATGAAACAAACTGATTTTAAAATGAGCAAAGAACTTTATTTCTCTAGAGAAAATAAATAAATGGACAATAAGCACACAGAAAAAGATGCACAACACCACTAACATTTGGGGAAATGCAAATCAAAACTAAAATGAGATACCACCTCACACCCATTAGGATGGCTACTATTTAAAAATAAGATAAAAACAGAAGATAAGTGTTAGTGAGGGTGTGGAGAAATTAAAACTCTTGTGCACTGCTGGTAATGTGAAATGATACAATCTCTGTAGAAACCAGTATGGTGTTTCCTCAAACACTTAAAAAGGAAATTACTACATGATCTATCAATTCCATTTTTGTGTATATACCCCAAGTTATTGAAAACAGGATCTCTTATATGTATACCCATGTTCTTAGCAGCATTATTGTGTATACCCAAGAGATATTTGTATACCCGTGTTCTTAGCAGCATTATTCACAATAGCTAAAATATGGAAGCAACCCAAGAATCTATTGACAAATCAATGGATAAGCAAAATGTGATATAAATATACAATGAAAATTGTTCAACTTTAAAAGGAAAGAAAAATCTATGTATCCTACAACATGAATGAACCTTGAGGACATTATTGTGAAATAAGTCAGTAACAAAAAAAAAAACAAATACTTTATGATTCCATTTATATGAGGTACTTAGCATAGTCAAAATCATAGAGATTTGGAAGTAGAATGGTGGTTGCCAGGGACTCGGTGTGAGAGAGGAATGGGCGGGTATTGTTTAATGAGTATGGAGTTTCAGTTTTACAAGATAAAAGGCTTAGGGAGTTAGATGGTGATTATGGTCCCACAACACTACGAATGTATTTTATACCACTTACCTATATACCTAAAAATAGTTACAATGATACATTTTATATTATGTGTATTTTAGAACAATTTAAAAAATGGAAAAAAAAAAAATCCTGGAACTTGAAGTCACAGTACTTTAAGAACCATGGTGAGTTACAAGTATTTCCTCTTCCTAGGACTTGTTTCACAGCTCAGGTTTGAAAACTATCATATTTTCTTGTAGCAACTTCCTCTTATTTTTGTACTATGCAAATTAAGAGGGTTGGTAATTTCAGGTTTTATATGAAGCAATAATACAATTATGAAGCTTGTAATAAGTGTGTAAGCTTTGGATAAGAACTAAATATCCTCATTTCCCTCTATTACCTGAAGTCTCCTGATAAGCATCACCTCTAATTCTCACTGGGTACCACTATTTCCTGCTGGACTCTGTCTCCAAGTCTCCAAGTGAGGATTTCCATCACCTTCATTGAGTCCACACAATGGCTAATGGAGTATGGCAGAAACAGTGGAATTCACCAAACATTCCAGCTGATTTCCCACATTTTCCAGCCCTCTTGCAGTTAGGCATCCACTTGACTAGTGCTGGTCAATGGACTGTGAATAGAAAGGATGTGTGTCATTTTCAGGCTTCAATGTAGAAAAGCCAATATAGAACCTTCCCTGAGTCTGTCCCTCTAACCAAGAAGGTCATGTGTTCTACACAGTACAAACTTAAAATGATAGAGCCTTTATCAATCCGGGTCCCAGTGACTGGGGTAATGAAGCCCCCACCAATTTGCACTGACCATGTAGAATGAGAAATAAATTAATTATTGTGCTATCAAGCCACTGGGATTCCACACTTGGTTGTTACTGCATCATTAGCTAGCCTATTCATACTACCGGACATAGTTTTTGGTGAAATCACTCTTTTAGTTTTTATCTATAGCCAACCACATCTATAGTAATCAGACATGAGGTAAGTAGGAGTAATATACATTTTACTGCCTTCAGAATTGCTCCTAATGGATTCATCTCCAAGAAACTCTACATGCAAATAGCCTTCTACCTATCTGTTCTTCCAATTCATCAAACATCAGAAACTCATAGTGGATACATCTTAGGCTCCTGCTGAATAACTCATCTACTTGTTACTCTAATTCTAAGTATGGCACACTCAAAAGTGGGTAGAATGCAACTAAGTTAGAAAAGAGGCCAAAGACCTGAACAGATGCCTAACCAAAAACAGATAAGCAAATGGCAAATGAGCATATGAAAAGATGCCCAACGTTGTATATCATTAGGAAACTGGAAATTAAAAGAACAATGAGATACACACCTATTAGAATGGCCAAACTCCAAAACACTGAAAACATCAAATGCTGATAAGGATATGGAGCAACAGGAACTCTCATTCATGGCTGATAGGAATGAAAAATGGTATAGCCATTTTGAAAGACAAGTCAGCAGCTCCTTATAAAATTAATCATACTCTTACTATATGACCCAGCAATCATGAGTCTTGGTATTTATCAAAAGGAGTTCAAAACTTATATCCACACACAGAAAAATCTATGTACAGATGTTTATAGCAGCTTTATTCATAACTGACAGAACTTGGAAGTAATTAAGATGTTCTGAAGAAAGAGAATGAATAAATAAACTGTGTTACATCTAGACAATGGAATATTATTCAGTGGTAAAAAGAATGAGCTACCATACTTAGAATTACAGTAACAGGTAGATGAGTAAATGAGCTACCAAGCCACAAAAAGGCATGGAGGAAACAAATGCACATTACTAAGTGAAAGAAGCCAACCTAAAAAGGCTACATAATACATGATTTCCTTTCCTCTGGGAAAGGAAAAATAAGACAGTAAAAAGATCAAGGGGAGGAAAAAGGAGGGGTGAACAGACAGAACAGAGAGGATTTTTTAGAGCTATGAAACTATTCAGTATGACATAATGAGGAATACATGTCATTATGCATTTTTCCACATCCATATAATATATATATATATATATATCATCAGAAATAAATTCTAATGTAAACTGTGGACTTCAAGTGATAATGGTATGTCAATAATATTCACCAAATTGTCATAACTGTAGCACTCTGGTAGAGAATGTTGATAGTGGGAGAGTGTGTGTAAGTTGGAGCAGAAGAGTAAGGGGAAATCTCTGTTACCTTCTGCTTAATTTTGCTGTGAGCCTAAAACTGCTCTAGAAAATAAAATCTATTTAAAAAGTTAAAAAATAAAGCACACACATATAAAAATAGAGGCAAAAGCAGAGAAAAAATTTTAAAATGTCTCTTAATTATCATATTGGTGGCCTTAGTAATAGTATAATTGTTCTGAGACTACTGTGTTTAAAAACAAACAGAAAAAAAAAAAACCTACAGCACCAAATTTGAACTGAAAATATCAAAATGAACTTATGAGGCATTTTATCTTTAAAAATATATGGATATTTCCTAGTTCCATCTGCTGAAAAGGCCTAAAAACAATAACCAACACAGTAGTAATGAACATACTTTGTGCCTGGGTTGTCGCTTCAAAATACCATTGCCTTCTAAAAGAAACTGGGCTTCCCAGGTGGCTCGGTGGAAAGAATTCACCTGCCAATGCAGGAGACGAGGGTTCAATCTCTGTGCTGGGAAAATCCCCTGGAGAAGGAAATGGCAATCCACTCCAGTATTCTTGCCTGGGAAATCCCATGGACAGAGGAGTCTGGCAGGCTGTAGTTCATGGGATTTCAAAAGAGTGGGGCACAACTTAGCAACTAAACAATGACAACTAAAAGAAACCAGGGATTCTTGAAGAAATGGCAGATTCCAGGTCTAGGGCAGGAAATGTACAAGATGAACCTAGAATATTTTGTTATATCAAATAGTAAGTAAGCCATCAAAGACTACAAGGGTCATATCTTCTAGTGCCAATGAAAGAGGATCTCACTGGCCAAAGATTGGATGAATTAAAATTAAGGTAATTATAACAGTTGCTTGCAGAGAAGGCAATGGCACCCCACTCCAGTACTCTTGCCTGGAAAATCCCATGGACGGAGGAGCCTGGTGGGCTGCAGTCCATGGGGCCGCTAAGAGTTGGACACGACTGAGTGACTTCACTTTCACTTTTCACTTTCATGCATTGGAGAAGGAAATGGCAACCCACTCCAGTGTTCTTGCCTGGAGAATCCCAGGGACGGGGGAGCCTAGTGGGCTGCCGTCTCTGGGGTCACACAGAGTCGGACACAACTGAAGCAACTTAGCAGCAGCAGCAGCAGCAATAGTTGCTTGAAACCTATCCAGGATGTTGAATACATATATGAACACATGGATACACCAGTTCATGATAATTAAAATGAAAAATAATCTTTGGAGGATAATAGAAAACATTCATTATTTTGACAACTGATAAAGAAATGAATTAAGCATTTACTTTGCCTTTTCTATCTGAATTATACCACCAATGATACAAATAATAGATGAGGGAAAATGTCTGTTATAGAAATATTCTAACTAATGAATATTAATAAAATAATAGAATTCTAATACTCTGTAGTTCACAATAAACATGGATATATACATTGAGAGAGTCAACTAGTCATTACAGTATATGCTTCCTGATGAATCACCCACCATCTTGCCTAAGAGACTGAGCTTGAGCTTCAAGCCTCCAAATCCAGCTGCAGGAAATACAGAGGACAGAGGAACCTGTTGAACTGCATCAGGAGTATGCAATGAAAATGGACCCCAGGAATTTTTGCAGGTGAAATGACTTGGGTTCTTCAACAGATCAATGGTATAAAAGAGGAAACTTTGACCTGGAGAACTAAAGAGATTTAAAACACATATCAACATTTTTCTTCATGGACAAAACTATAGTGTTTAAAGATCTACTTTGTTGGTAACCACCAATTCCGCCCCCCACCCTGCCCCCCAAAAAACAACAACCACAACAGAAGAAAGTGATTCCTATAGAAGTTAGTACAGTAGTTACTTTCAGGGGCAGGGAGACCCAGGACAGAGCCCTTGGAGGGCTTCTGACATGACTGACAATGTGCTCTTTCTTTATCTGGGGACAAGTAAGTAGGTGCTTAACAATCCACTAAGCCTTGAATTTGTTTGGTTTGGTTTTTTGCATTTGTGTTTTATTTTATGATTTTAAAAAGACTTTAACACACATACACAAACACACACACACAATGAGCTGAGGTATCTGGAGAAGGCATTCCAGAGGTTAAGATATCTTGAACTAAGTCTTAGAAGACAAGGCAAATGCAAGTTAGGAAAATAAACTCAAAATGGATTAAAGATCTAAACGTAAGACCAGAAACTATAAAACTCCTAGAGGAGAACATAGGCAAAACACTCTCCGACATACATCACAGCAGGATCTTCTATGACCCACCTCTCAGAATATTGGAAATCAAAGCAAAAATAAACAAATGGGACTTAATTAAACTTAAAAGTTTCTGCACAACAAAGGAAACTATAAGCAAGGTGAAAAGACAGCCTTCAGAATGGGAGAAAATAATAGCAAATGAAGCAACCGACAAACAACTAATCTCAAAAATATACAAGCAACTCCTACAGCTCAACTCCAGAAAAATAAATGACCCAATCAAAAAATGGGCCAAAGAACTAAATAGACATTTCTCCAAAGAAGACATACAGATGGCTAACAAACACATGAAAACATGCTCAACATCACTCATTATCAGAGAAATGCAAATCAAAACCACTATGAGGTACCATTTCACGCCAGTCAGAATGGCTGCGATCCAAAAGTCTACAAGCAATAAATGCTGGAGAGGGTGTGGAGAAAAGGGAACCCTCTTACACTGTTGGTGGGAATGCAAACTAGTACAGCCACTATGGAGAACAGTGTGGAGATTCCTTAAAAAAACTGGAAATAGAACTGCCTTATGACCCAGCAATCCCACTGCTGGGCATACACACTGAGGAAACCAGAAGGGAAAGAGACACATGTACCCCAGTGTTCATCGCAGCACTGTTTATAATAGCCAGGACATGGAAGCAACCTACACGTCCATCAGCAGATGAATGGATAAGAAAGCAGTGGTACATATACACAATGGAGTATTACTCAGCCATTAAAAAGAATGCATCTGAATCAGTTCTAATGAGGTGGATGAAACTGGAGCCTATTATACAGAGTGAAGTAAGCCAGAAAGAAAAACACCAATACAGTATACTAACGCATATATATGGAATTTAGAAAGATGGTAACAATAACCCTTGTATACGAGACAGAAAAAGAGTCACTGATGTATAGAACAGTCTTTTGGACTCTGTGGGAGAGGGAGAGGGCGGGATGATTTGGGAGAATGGCATTGAAACATGTATAATATCATATATGAAATGAGTCACCAGTCCAGGTTTGATGCACAATACTGGATGCTTGGGTCTGGTGCACTGGGATGACCCAGAGGGATGGTATGGGGAGGGAGGAGGGAGGAGGGTTCAGGATGGGGAACACGTGTATACCTGTGGCGGATTCATGTTGATATATGGCAAAACCAATACAATATTGTTAAGTTAAAAAATAAAATTTTTAAAAAAGGAAAAAAAAAAAAAAAGAAAATCTAATTGGCTTAGAAGAAAATAAGTCTCCCAGAATACTGCTTGAGCTCCTCATCCCTTTGAGGGGAACACCTCAAATCCCTCAAACCCAAACCAAGCAAGCTTGGAACCAGGCATAATCCTCCTTCCTAAGTGTTGCACATTTTCACTGCCCCACATGGTTCTTATTGTGCCAAGTAAAAAAACACCTCCCTTCCTATGTTCTTCTTGGCTTAGGCATAAACTCCACCCAAATAGGTACATTCATCAGCTATAGCCAACTATCTGTAAAAGCTAGAGAAGACAAACCTGGGATGCTAGAATCAACAGCTCCCTCACATTCTGAGGGTATGTCATTTGACCAGAGAGAAACCAGGGGAGCAGCTCTTCTTTCTTTCAACCCAAAGCTGGAAAAAAAAAATCTTTAACTTTTTTTTTTTTTTAATTCACTGACCCAAAGTAGTGGTCTCCAGATTAGAAATCAGATCCAGCCAAGATTAGGGGAGACGCCACATGAGGAAGGCTGGCGCTAAGCTGATAAGCATAAAGTATTCTTGGAATTGTTGTGCTTTTTTAAAAATGATTGTGTTTTAATTTCGCATTTTTTGTTGCTTCTGGGCCATTTTCATTAGGGGTTGAATATTTCTCTGGATTTTCTGTTTTGTCAGGGACATCAAGTCTTCTTTCAGGAACGCATTCGTTCCTCAATTCAATTCTCTTTTCCTTCTCTCCAAGTATTCCATGTAGCCTGAGCCAATCTCATTTCTGTTGACTGTCTTCCACCTGATCTCCCTTCTGGATCTAGAACCTGTTGCTCTGGTTTGTCTCTCCTGCTTTCAGGTCTAGAAAAGGCCAGGTGAAAATCATAGATGTCTAGATACCTTCATTAGGAAAGTATAAAAGGCGACTTCTATACAGATGTCCATTGAAGGGAGGACCTAAGTGAGGATTCTTATCCCTAATTCACTGAGTACCAAAGAATTGACGCTTTTGAACTCTGGTGTTGGAGAAGACTCTTGAGAGTCCTTGGACTGCAAGGAGATCAAACCAGTCAATCCTAAAGGAAATAAGTCCTGAATATTCATTGGAAGGACTGATGCTGAAGCTGAAACTCCCAACACTTTAGTCACCTGATGTGAAGAGCCAACTCATTAGAAAATATCCTGATGCCAGGAAAGATTGAAGGCAGGAGGAGAAAGGGATGAGATCATTGGATGGCATCACCAACTCAATGGACACAAGTTTGAGAAAACTCCAGGAGATAGTGAAGGACAGGGAAGCCTGGAGTGCTGCAGTCCATGGGGTTGCAAAGAGTCAGACACGACTGAGTGACAGAACAACAACAAATTCACTGGGGCCACTTGGTAAGCAGAGGAAAGAGATGGAAACAGATGTCCACCGTGGGACAAGAAGAGAAGTCAGTGCAAGTTAACTCTGTGTGCTGGGTCTCTCCCTTAAAGTCGTGGTGATGTGAGCCAGCCCCACTCAGCAGCCCCCTACACTTGCACCCCAACCTCCGAAATCCAGAACCTTCCTGGGTGGTGTTGGAGTGGGGTGGTTCTCAATGACACGGTTATTGTGAATTTCGCTTAGCACTTGTATCTGGGAATTTAATCTGAAAGCTGTGCTTCTCCTTAGAGAAATTCCATCGTGTTTTCTGGAAGGCATTTTGGAGGGTAAAGTCCCTTCTTTCTCCAGCACATAAAACTCTTTCAAGTAATTGGCAGCTTCCCCTGCAAAGGTATGTAAAGTATATGGACTCAAACCAGGACTAACTGGAGAGAACAGCAGGGAGTGCCCAGAGCGCGTGTCTGTGGCGGGGGAATGTATACTGCGGGCTGTGGTGGCGAGGCCTCTGATGCACCCCGGGATTTCAGGCTCTGGGGGATGCCTGAAGTGTTTGGGGGGCCCTCCAGAGCTGGGGAGGGGGAGAGAGCAGAGTCTCGCCATGAAACAGTTCAGGACCTTTGGCCCAATGCATGTTGTCACCAGCAGTCACGCTGGGGCCAGTTCCCAAGAAATTTCAATAGTCAGCTTTTCATTTCCTCTTCTAGTGGGAGCTGTTCTCCCAGACTCAGCAGGAAGTACGCAACTGCTAACGTAATCCTGAAAAGACAGCACTCCCCAAGGTGCCACCCACAGTAAGAGCCCAGTCCAGAAGTGGATAGCTGCTCTATCCACTTCTTCCCACTAGGCAATTAATCTTGGGTCTTCTGTCCTCCACTTATTTTCAGAGATGTGTTCATAGGGGTGCTAGAGGGATGTGGGAGTTATAGTGTGTGCTTGGATGCCCCAAGGGCTTAACACTCACACTCAGAGAAATAAAAGAGAAGAGAGAGAAAAAGAGGAGGGAACTAGCACATTTGCCGGACGTCAGAAGGAAGTAACAAACTACTTTTCTAATAGAAAAGAACTCTTTCAGTAGTTGGGGTGTTTCTTTAAAAAGTCACAGGGAGTTGAGGAAAGAGAAGCATTTTCTGGTCAGAAGGATCTGGATTTATCACGGAAATTAAAGCAGAAATATTTGCCCTTGAGACCAACACTGTTCTTTCCAGACTGTGCTGCCCAGAAAGCTGCTGAGTACATATAACGTTTGAAAGTATTTGCAGGTGGGATGGCATAGTGGTTAGAAACAGAGTTTGAAGTGAAAAACCCAAACTTAAATCTGGATTGTTTCACTTACCAGCTACTAAAAGTTATTAATTTCTTTAGAATTCACTTTACTCACCTCCCCAAAGCCTCAGCGGTAAAAAAAATCTGCCTGCAATGCAGGGGACACAGGAGACATGGGTTTGATTCCTGGTCGGAACGATCCCCTAGAGGAGGAAATGGCAACTCACTCTAGTATTCTTGCCAGGAAAATCCCCTAGACAGAGGATCCTGGTGGGCTACAGTCCAAGGGGTTGCAAAGAGTCAGACATGACTGAACGCAAAGCACAGAGACAAACAGGATAATATTTATAACTGTTCCTACTTTGTGGGACTGGTGAGTTTTAATGAGATGATGTGCTTAAATTACCAAGCAGAGTACCTAATAGGTGGCTTATGTTCCATAAATACAATGTTATCATTATTATTATTTACTAGGGTAAAGCTTTTTAAAGAACATATGTCCCCATGAGTGATAAAGAGAAGCATTAGCTGGAGATCCACATTCTTCATATATCCCACCATCAGGGAAACTTTTCCTTCCAGGTCATACCTGAAAGCAGGAGAGAAAAAGAGAAACAGGCATGAAAGTGGTCAACTAAACCCTTGTGATGAATGGGTGTTATTGTTGTTCAGTTGCTCAGTCATGTCTGACTCCTTGCAACTCCACAGACTGCAGCACACCAAGCTTCCCTGTCCTTTATTATCTCCAAGAGTTTGGTCAAACTCATGTCCATTGAGTTGGTGATTCCATCGACTCAATGAATATGATGGGTAACAGATTTTAAAATCAGTTTACCTTTTTATGAGGCATAAAGGATGAGAAGGGACAAGAGAACATGGAAAGGGCCCTATGCAGAAGATATTGCTGCTGAAACTCCTAATTCTTTCTAATCCCACTTAACCTACACAGACATGAAGTCGTGTCTAACTCCTTGCAACCCCATGGCCTGCAGCACACCAGGCTTCCCTGTCCTTCAAGAGTTTGGTCAAACTCATGTCCATTGAGTCAGTGATGCCATCCAATCATCTCATCCTCTGTTGCCCCCTTCTCCTCTTGCCTTCAATCTTTTCCAGCATCAGAATCTTCCAATGAGTCAGCTCTTTGCACCAGGTGACCAAAGTATTGGAGTTTCACCTTCATCATGAGTCCTTCCAATGAATATTCAGGGTTGATTTCTTTTAGGATTGACTGGTTTGATCTCCAAGGGACTCTCAAGAGTCTTCTCCAGGACCACAGTTCGAAAGCATCAATCCTTCGGCACTCAGCTCTCTTTATGGTTCAATTCTCACATTTATCCATTATTACTGCTGCTGCTGCTAAGTTGCTTCAGTCGTGTCCAACTCTGTGCGACCCCATGGACGGCAGCCCACCAGGCTCCCCCATCCCTGGGATTTTCCAGGCAAGAGTACTGGAGTGGGGTGCCATCGCCTTCTCCAATCCATTACTACTAGAAAAACCATAGCTTTGACTATATGGACCTTTGTCAGTAAAGTGATGTCTCTGGTTTTTTAATACACTGTCTAGGTTTGTCACAGCTTTTCTTCTAAGGACCAAGCATCTTTTAATTTCACAGCTGCAGTGATTCTGGAGCCCAAGAAGATAAAATCTGTCATTTCCACCCCCCCCCCTCCATCTATTCAGCATGAAGTGATGGGACAAGATGCCATGATCTTAGTTTTTTGAATGTTGAGTTTTAAGCCAGACCTAGAAACCATAGGGACTAACAAGGAGATTTGCTTTTTCTGGTGCTGGTGAAACACCCAAATGTTCTTCCTGCATCAACAAAGTCCCTGAGGAATGTAAAGTGGTGCAGTCACTATGAAAAACAGTACAGAGGTTCCTTTAAAAACTGAGAGTTAGCATGTGATCCAGCAGTCCTGCTCCTGGGTATATATCTGGTTTGTTGTTTAGTCACTAAGTCATATCTGAGTCTTTGCAACCCCAAGGACTGTAGACTGCCAAACTCTTCTGTCCATGAGATTTTCCAGGAATGGGTGGCGATTTCCTTTTCCAGGAGATCTTCCCCAGCCAGGGACTGAACCCACATCTCCTGCGTGGGCAGATGGACTATTTACTGGTGAAGCAACCAGGGAAGCCAAAACTCTAACTCAAAAAGATAAATGCACTCCAATGTTCATAGAAGCACTATTTACAATAGCCAAGACATGGAAGCAATCTAAATGCCCACCGACAGATGAGTGGATAAAGAAGATGTGGCATACACACACACACACAGTGGAATACTACTCGACCATAAAAAAGAATGAAATGACATTTGCAGCAATATGGATGTACCTAGAGATTGTGATACTAAGTAAAGTAAGCCAGAGAAAGGCAAATATCATGATATCACTTATATGTGGAATCTAAAATATAATACAAGAGAACTTATTTATAAAATAGAAACAGACTCACAGACATAGAAGACAAATTTATGGTTACCAAAGAGGAAAGCAGGATAGGGCTAAATAGAAGTTTGGGATTAGCACGTACAAACTACTATACATAAAATAGATAATTGACAAGGATCTACCATATAATCCATGGACTTATATTCAATATATTGTAATAAATTATAATGGAAAGTAATATCCATTAAAAGTAATATCCATTGAAAGTATAATGGAAAGTAATATCCATGGAAAAGGTCAGTTTTCATTCCAATCCCAAAGAAAGGCAATGCCAAAGAATGCTCAAACTACCGCACAATTGCACTCATCTCACACGCTAGTAAAGTAATGCTCAAAATTCTCCAAGCCAGGCTTCAGCAATGTGTGAACTGTGAACTTCCTGATGTTCAAGCTGGTTTTAGAAAAGGCAGAGGAACCAGAGATCAAATTGCCAACATCTGCTGGATCATAGAAAAAGCAAGAGAGTTCCAGAAAAAACATCTATTTCTGCTTTATTGACTATGCCAAAGCCTTTGACTGTGTGGATCACAATAAACTGTGGAAAATTCTGAAAGAGATGGGAATACCAGACCACCGGATCTGCCTCTTGAGAAATTTGTATGCAGGTCAGGAAGCAACAGTTAGAACTGGACATGGAACCACAGACTGGTTCCAAATAGGAAAAGGAGTTCGTCAAGGCTGCATATTGTCACCCTGCTTATTTAACTTATATGCAGAGTACATCATGAGAAACGCTGGACTGGAAGAAACACAAGCTGGAATCAAGATTGCTGGGAGAAATATCAAGAACCTCAGATATGCAGATGACACCACCCTTATGGCAGAAAGTGAAGAGGAACTCAAAAGCCTCTTGATGAAAGTGAAAGTGGAGAGTGAAAAAGTTGGCTTAAAGCTCAACATTCAGAAAACAAAGATCATGGCATCCGGTCCCACCACTTCATGGGAAATAGATGGGGAAACAGTGGAAACAGTGTCAGACTTTATTTTTCTGGGCTCCAAAATCATTGCAGATGGTGACTGCAGCCATGAAATTAAAAGATGCTTACTCCTTGGAAGGAAAGTTATGACCAACCTAGATAGCATATTCAAAAGCAGAGACATTACTTTGCCAATAAAGGTTCGTCTAGTCAAGGCTATGGTTTTTCCTGTGGTCATGTATGGATGTGAGAGTTGGACTGTGAAGAAGGCTGAGAGCCGAAAAATTGATGCTTTTGAACTGTGGTGTTGGAGAAGACTCTTGAGAGTCCCTTGGACTGCAAGGAGATCCGACCAGTCCATTCTGAAGGAGATCAGCCCTGGGATTTCTTTGGAAGGAATGATGCTAAAGCTGAAACTCCAGTACTTTGGCCACCTCATGCGAAGAGCTGACTCATTGGAAAAGACTCTGATGCTGGGAGGGATTGGGGGCAGGAGGAGAAGGGGACAACAGAGGATGAGATGGCTGGATGGCATCACTGACTCGATGGATGTGAGTCTGGGTGAACTCCAGGAGTTGGTGATGGACAGGGAGGCCTGGCGTGCTGCGATTCATGGGGTCTCAAAGAGTCAGACACGACTGAGCAACTGATCTGATCTGATCTGATAATGGAAAGTAATATGAAAAAGAATATATATACATGCATAACTGTATCACTTTGGTGTGCACTAGAAACTAACATAACATTGTAAATCAACTATACTTCAATTTAAAAAAATAAAAGTTATTTAATAAAATTAAAAAAAAAACTAACTCTGAGTGCAATGGAAAAACTTAGCCTGAAGGTCTGCATACAAGGAGGAATGTGATGGCCCAGAGATTTTCAGGGTGGGAAAATCTCAGAGGCTTATCTTAAACATCACTTTAAGTTAAGTCAGCGAAACTAATTCAGAAGTCACCTGAATTCACAAACCTTGAGATAAATGGAGTTTGGACCTTTCAGATCATCCCTATCTATTGCTTTTTGTCCACTTTAAAATGGCTACCTTTTATCTCACACCCTTTTCTGCCGCTTATCCTTCCCAGCCGCCATTCATGTATAATGCTGTCTTTCACATATTTGTCAAATCCACTGGACAGCAAGGGCCTCACTGGTGGCTCAGTGGTAAAGAATCCACCTGCCAATGCCTGCCAGTGCAGGAGACATGGGTGCAATCCCTAGGTGGGGAAGATCCCTTTGAGCCAGAAATGGCAACCCACTCCAGAATTCTTGCTTGGGAAATCCCATAGTCAGTGGAGCCTGGTGGACTACAGTCCATCGGGTCACCAAAGAGTCAGACATGACTTAGTGACTAAATAACAATTAGATAGAGAGCACCTTAATCAAGCTTGCCTTTTCAGCATTTAGCATAGTTCCTGGTACATTGTAGTGGCTCTATAAATACTCACCTGATAGACTCATGGTACATCAACTATATGAAGCACAATTGAGAAAGTGGTGTGTGTTGAAGCACCTACACCTCTCCCCATGAACTAGTGACTTTGTAAACTGACAGATCTGATTGGGGAGGATAAATTAGGACCACTTGTGGAACAGACTGAAGTCAACTGGCTTGAGTGAGAATTGAACCCAGCACCTTGCTCCATTGTTAACTCAGTTGAGTTAGCAAGGTACAGGCTGCCCCTGATTCACCAGGTAGCCCCCATGCCAAGCCTCCCTCCTTTTGCAACAGCACCCATCTTTGTGATGGTGAGATAGTTCTCCAACTGTACTAGCAGCTTCTCAAAGTTCAGATGGAGAAGCTGAAGATCATCTCCTACAAGGCAACTGCTACTCTCCATTTGCAGTCTCGAATCAGCCAGCAGTTTTAAAAATGTGAATAGAAGACTAGGAGGAAACAACTGGGAAAGGAAAAGAATAAAAAAACCCTCAGCCCTCTTGGACTTATTCCAGAATGATGAGACCTCCAAGGCCTCAGAGCTACAAGATTTAACCTAGAATTTCTAAACAAAACATTGAACCTAACACCAGAATTTTATGGTGGAATCCACAACTAGAGTTGCCCTTAGCTCTGGGGGAAAAAATATTCTCAGTTCATGTTCCCAAGGTGACCAATCCCCTTTTGTCATGGCTTGACTGGTGATAAACATACAGGGCCACTCCTAGGCCAGGTTCATAACCTTTAACCCACATTGCTTTTTTCTGCGCCTGGAAAACCATCACATCCCTGTCTACTGCTGCAGACTGGTTCATTCAAGACTGCCTCCCTCCACGGGGACTTCCCTGATTTCTATAGTGCAATAAGGAGTCCTTTTTGACACCTCATAATAGTAAAGTGTGGTCCTCTTGATCATACTATTGGGAACTTAATCTCACTTTATCTCAGATAGTATACTGTTATTTACTGAGATAACTTATTTGATCCAGGAAAGCCTGAAGGTACCTAGAGGCAACTACACATAGATTAGAATTAGAAGGGCTCTAGCTGACAGGCAATGATCCTAAAAATTTTACCATTAAAATTAGAGGAAAAAAATAAAAAATGATTGGTCGTCACCTAATCAGTCCAACCTCTCACCTTAGTACAGGAATCCCCTCCACATCACTCTTGCTGGATGTTCATTCAGCCTTTGCAGAAATTCTTGCAATTATAAGAATTTCATTTCCTTTGCAGTAACTCATTCTCATTAAGAACATTACTGAAGTTTTTAGAGAGAAAACAATAAAGTCCAAAGGATTATTAAAGGTAACTTTAGCAGAGATAACATGTTAAATATGCATTCATCAGCCACTTGTATCTAATTCTGCATGTTCTCTCATATATTTTTTTAAAAAAACTAAGATAGTTAATAGATAACTAACTTACAGATACCAGGGGGAAAAGCGCACTTTGATAAAACAGCAAATAAAGATGTGATTAGATAATTTATAAAAGATATATATGTGTACAATAAATATATGAAAAATATATTCAGTCTAATGAGTAATCAAAGAAATGCATTTACCTGCAAACTTGGACAAATAAAGTTTTAGAAAATAAAAACAGCCAATATAGGGAGATTTGTGAAATAAGTTCTCTCAGTCACTTACTGGTGAGAGTGAAAATTGCCAATAATTTGCATATGTGACTCTCCATACCTTTTAACCAGTAATTCTGCTTTTTGAAATTTATCCCAAGAAAATAACCAAAGAAGCAGACAAAGATTTATATGCAAGGATGTTCATCCACGTGATATTGCACCTTGGCAAAAAACTGGAAACAACCTACGTATCCCCAAAAAGCAAGAAAATATGTCATGACACATCCGTGTGACAGAATGCTACCAACATAAAAAAACAATTTGTATTGTTATTGTGTAGTCACTAATTTGTGTCTGGCTCTTTTCAACCCTATGGACTGTAGCCCACCAAACTCCTCTGTCCGTGGGATTTCCCAGGCAAGAATATTGGAGTAGGTTGTTATTTCCTTCTCCAGGGCATCTTCCTGACCCAGGGATCAAATCCACATCTCCTAAACTGGCAAAGGATTCTTTACCACCGAGCCACCAGGGAAGCCCATAAAACATAAATAATTTTGGGAAATTATTCAAATTTAATAATTTTGGAAAATTAAATTATTTAATAACATGGGAAATGGCAAAAATGAAATTTCAAGTGGAAAGAACAGGATTATAAAAATGCAAGTGCAGTAGGCTCCTGCTGCTGCTAAGTCACTTCAGTCGTGTCCGACTCTGTGGGACCCCATGGGCTGCAGGTCACAAGGCTTCTCCATCCCTGGGATTCTCCATGCAAGAACACTGGAGTGGGTTGCCATTTCCTTCTCCAATGCATGAAAGTGGAAAGTGAAAGTGAAGTTGCTCAGTCGTGTCCGACTCTTAGCGACCTCATGGACTGCATCCTACCAGACTCTTCTGTCCATGGGATTTTCCAGGCGAGAGTACTGGAGTGGGGTGCCATTGCCTTCTCCAAGTAGGCTCCTACTTACATTTAAAAATATAAATAGGAATAATTAAAATTGAAAGTATCTAATATCCACCACCCAGAGATGACCTTTGCTTAATGGGTGATAAGCTGTGGATTATTTTATGTTTTCTTCCTTATATATTTCTGCAGAGTTCAAATTCTATACAGTGATTTCAACCACTGTTATATCAAGAAAAATGTTTATGTTGTTAATAATGTTTTATAGTGAATTAGTTATGAAGGAGCTTTTCAAAGTCACAGTTAGCTAAGACAGTATTTAGCTGATGACCATATGAAAAGCCATCTTTAACACTTGAGGTGTTGCTTAGGTAGGGAGCTGGTCACAGCCAGGGAGAAATTTGGGGGAAAGCCTGTATCTTTTCATCTTTGCTTCTCCAGCACATAATATGGCACTCTATGGGAACAGTGCAAAATGAAAATTCCTTGCACGAGGACCACTTGTTCAAGAAATACTACAAATTTCAAACCAACATCAGTGGTACATTAAACCAAGCACAGAAGCTTCCTAAGTGGAGGCCCTGTGCAACTAAATCTCAAAATTCATGAAGCTGGTCCCACACCATGCACTGTAGGTACTCAATAAATTTTGTTGAAAGTAAAGCTGGGAGGATCCCAAATACAAACTTCTCGAAGGTGCCTCATGGCAAAACTACAAACAATAAGATTTTGAAGTTATAGGAGGGTATGAAGTCATAGAAAGAAGGAAGCAGTCTTTCAGAATTTTCCCAGACAGCCTATATTTGAACTACGCTTCCTCTTGTTGTAAATATAACTGTTTGATGGTAATCTGTAGTCACAATTTTGTATTTGGATGACACGATCACTCTGTCTACAAAAGAAATGAATAGTCTCTCTTTTATCTGTTCAAATAAGATATTTGGCTCTGGCTATTACAACTTCCCTCACTGTTTTTCCCCTCAACCCACTTTTCCTCTCATAACCCTTTAAGCTTGGCAACAGAACTCTCCCGACCCATCTTTTCCTTCCTGCACCCCCTACACACTGATCCTCAGCGCTCCCTCTGCTTTTAATGCCATCCAAGCAGACAGTGAGCCTGAGAGGGTGTCTGCAGAGGGTGTGGATAACCCGCTCCTAATCTCCTCCACGGTCTTCCTGCCCAGGCCTGGCCCAAGCCCAGGAGAACTGGAGCTGCCAGCTCATGGAAGCAGCTGCAGCCTAAAAGGAGTCATGGCAGCCAGGGGTTGTCACTTATCAAGGAGAAATGAGACAATTTGTTACAGCTGATTAGACTGGGGAAACTGAGCTGCTTGAGTGGGAACCTGACCTTTGCGCAGGGACAGTGCTAAAGAAGGATGCCTGGCCTCTGTTGCCAGGGCCCCATTCCAGCCCTCGAACATTAAAGAAATATGAGAAGTCTAACACCCCTTCGCTCACATCAGAAAACAAGCCGAGTTTGCAAATGTCTAGCGTCTCCTCCATCAACAGACATGCTGTAGTAATAGTATTGCTGTCCCTTTAAATGCTCTAAGTGTTCTTGTTCCTTCTTAATCACTGCCACGTGTTGGAATCCATTTTGATCCTCAGAAGAACTCATGTATGAGGTAGGACAGGTATTATATGACCACTTTTGGCTTAGGAAACTGAGACACCAAGAGATTAAATGATTACCCATGCTCAGAATTTTAGCTAATGGTGGGGCCAGAACTCAAGTCCTGGTTTCCTGTGTTTGCTGTCTAGCTCCTTCTGGACTGCTATGGTGGGGGTTGGGTAGACGTCCTTTTAACAGAGACCAGTCTAGCAGAGACAGGGGAGGGACACGGGGAAGACAAGGGAGGGTGCAGCAGATTCTCACCGGAATTTCTGAACATTTTGCCTTGATAAATAAGATAGAAATACTGTGCCATTTGTCTGGCAACTTAGCAGCTACTCAGCTTTTAATTAATCTCATAAAAGCAGGAAGCCTGATCAAAAGTAGAATGAGGAATTTCTGTTTCAGTTTAGAATGAGAAGAGGGCATTTTGCTAAATGTGAATATAGGATTTCCAATGGCCTGGGGACCTTTTAATTTTAATTGCTTTACCATGTTGTATTCTTTTCTGCTGTATAACAAAGTGAATCAGCTATATGTATACATATATCCCCTCCCATCTCCTCCCGACTCCCCACATCCCACCCATCTAGGTCATCACAGAACATCAGGCTGAGCTCCCTGTGCTGTACAGCAGCTCCCCACTAGCTAGCTATTTTACACATGGTACTGTATATATATTTCAGTGCTACTCTCTCAATTCATCCCACCCTCCCTTTCCCCCTCTGTGTCCACTGGCCTGGGACTCTCTAAACCAGGGAGTGTAGCTAGACCTTGAGGAGCTGGCTCAATTCAGTGCCACAAGTGTTATTGCACATATTCTCTTCAGGCTGCCACCAGGAAGGGGCCCTTAACTGTCTCTGAGCCCAGTTCTGTCTCTTGCTTCCCTGACTTCCTCAGGCAGACCTGGGGCTTCTTCACACAAAGCCCCCAACTTTGCAAGTGCAGGCTTCATCAGAGCAGTCACTAGATTCCAAGCTGTTTCTGGGTTCTTTCCCCATTATATTATGACTCCCAGAAAGCAAGGCTCATTGCCTAGTCAACTTTACATCTCAAAAATCTAGGAGATGATCTGGAACATAGAAGCCCCTCAATAAATCTATCTGATAGATGAGCAAATGAATGCATAAACCAGTTCATCTGAAACAGGTCCCATGACCTCTTCCAAGGTTCAGCTGTCCCATTTGTGAAAATAGGTGTAGGCACACCTGTCCTGACTGAATCACAAGGTTGTAAAATGACCAAATGTTTGTTTCGTTGTCAGGCCCTCTTACACAACACCTAAACACACACTAAAATGTAGAAAACCCGCAGACAGGAGCCCAGTCACTCTTGTTCCTGGTGTATCCCCAATATCTACATTAGTAGCTCAGTAAGGAAGTGTCCAGTTAGCACTGGTAGAAGGAAGAGAGATGGGACAGAGGATTGTTGGTGTTGTTGCTAATCACCAAGTCATGTCTGACTTCTTATGACCCCAAGGACTGTAGCCTGCCAGGCTTCCCTGTCCATGGGATTCTCCAGGCAAGAATACTGGAGTGGGTTGCTATTCCTTTCTCCAGGGGATCTTCCCAACCCAGGGATCGAACCTGGGTCTCCTGCATTGGCAGGCAGATTCTTTACCACTGAGCCACCAGGGAAGCCTGAGACTGAAGTATACACAATATTTTATAAACACATGACCTTTGACTGAAAAGATATGATGTTTTTTTCCCCGAAGTATAATAAGTTCTGGTCATCAGAAAGCATGTTGTGTTGCTGAGAGACTCTGCCCTGTTCCCAGTTCTGTCCCCTCCATTGACCATTGATCCTCCGTCACTGACAACATGAGGAAGGCCATGTTCACCCTCCTCTTTTTCAGACGGGGATAATTTGTCTTTTTCAAACTTTCTGCAATGTAGGAGGATGGTGAGGCCAAGATTGAATCATACCAGGGAAGCCAGTATCTAAGAAGGATGTCTGCCATCTGTCCCAGAAGTAGTCTAGAGCCCGCCTTTGTTGGGGTCAATAGTCCAGGCTAGAAAGGACAACAAGCTGAGCACGGGCTGAGAGCTGGCTACCATCGCAGAGCTGGAGAGGGCACTGGGGCGCCTCTGCGGCCAGCCTGAGCCAAACAGCTACCTCAGCACAGGCACTTCCTGGGGATTAATGAGGCACAGAAAGGAATAACACCTCAAACCATTAACCCCAACCAGCCATAAATCCTCAGGAATTGCACGGCAGAGTGGCTGCTCCTGCTATATTAAGTTGAAAATGCATTTTAAAAGGCCTATGGATTTTTTTTAATGGACAACAATATCATTGGAAGCCAATGGGCCTTTCCATAGACAAAATACCTCAGCCCAGGGGCCTGGCCCTTTATTCAACGTGGGACATTCCTTCTCCTGCTTGAGGCTATCTGGCTTTTCTTGTGTCCTTTGCTCCTAGGATATTGAAAAACACCCCTTAAACTGAAAACACTGGAATGAGAAAAAGAGAAGCCCAACCAGCTTGCAGGAGCCACCAGTCTGAGAGCAGGTACCAGCGTGCGGCAGTTGGGTTCAGGGGGAAGCCGGAAGGGAGAAAATCAGGAGAGAAGACTGCCAAAGTGCAGGAATGCTCCATGACTTCTTTGACATTGAAATCCCCAATGAAAATATAAATGTTATCTGGTAGAGGAAGCCTCTGAGCTATTTTTAGGCCATTAGCAGCTTTGCTGTAAATTGTCTAAAATAGCCAATCACCCATTACAGCCAGGGGCAATGGAACTCAACACAGGTACTAATCTCAGAAGTAAGGAAGGTCAGGAATGTTGGGGGCAGGAGGGTGCAAGAAGTGGAGGAGGAGGAGAGACCTCACTGGGCTTGGCCAAAAGATATGAAGGACAATGGGTGGAAAGTGAATACTGGACCATCAACTTTTCACATTAATAACTCTTTCTAGACCAGGTCCAGCTAGGGGATGATTAAAGATACACAAGAGTCAGATAAGAAGGCAAAGCAGAGACAGAAGAAATGAAGGCCAATGAGATAGAAGCATTATTTTTGGCAGTCGTGGGATGCTGAAGTTACTGGGGGCTCCACTGACTATGAGTTACCCTTTGGCAAAATACATGTCTACTCCATGATTCAATTTCCTGATTAAAAAGCATCTCTTTCAAATAATGCCCCTCAGAACATCCTTCTGGGGGATGAAGAGTTAATATTTGAAAATCTCAAGGAGACTTTGGAGAACATCGAGTTTCTATTCTAAGTATGAGGGATTCCTATTCTAAGAAATTCTGTAGATTGACAAAACTAAATGGCCTCTACATCATATAACCATAATCCTCCTCTGTGTACAAAAGTCCAAAAATAAAGACCAGATGTCTTCAAATTGCTGACGTTGGTTGAGCTGGTTCCACTCGCTCACAATGATTGCTAAACCAAGCTTTCCCTGGACGCAAAGCTGAGGATTTCCATCCTTGAGTTATTGGCTTTTTCTGCCACAATTTTCCTGTTCACATATATGGGCACCATGTCGGCCTCCCTCAGGTCTGGAATGGAGTTTTCCACTCCTTAGAGGATGTATCTGCAGAAGCTCTCGAAACCTGTTAAGTACTTATGCCTCCTCAGCAGCCTCTCCTGGCATCAGAGAGTCAGTTTCTCATTAGCAGCTGGTTAGAACAGCAAGGCCTCCACCAGTGACTTGCTCAAACTCTGGTTCTCCAAGAAACCTCTGTGAAGATTCTGCCCCAGGCCAGCTCTCCCTAGAAAAGCCCCAGACTGTGCTGGGAGGCCAGCGCTTTGTATAGGCCAGCTGGGAGGTGGTTTCCCCAATTCCCAGCCCTCCACCCGCTCTGTCTCTTTCTCATAAATTTCCAACAGGGTTCCATAGTGCTAAAACACTTCCTGTTCTTATTCTCATGTGTTTCTCGTATGTATTCACCCTATTAGATCATAAGTTTCTCAGCCATAAGAACTATATTCTGTAATTCCTTTTTATTCTCCCCATCAACTCTCACAGATATCAGTACATTAAGATGTTTTTGTAAAGAGCTGGTTGACTGGATAATTTTTTCAAAGGGAGAAACAAAAGAAAAAGTGAACTGTGATAGAACAAAGACAGAGGTGTATGTTTGCATATGGGTGTGAGTTCATTTGTATATTCACTCATTCCATAAGTATCTGTTGAACACCTACTACGTTCCAGGTGTTGTGATAGGCATAGGGATACAGCAAAGAACAAGAAAAATAAAAGTCCTTGAGCTCCCAGAACAACGCTTCCTTGGGACTTCTTTACATTATTTTGTTTTCGGCTGTGCTGGGTCTTTGTTGCTGTGTGTGAGCTGCTGTCTAATTGTGGTGTGTGGGCTTCTCATTGCAGCGGCTTCTCTTTTTGCAGAGCACAGGCTCTAGTCGCTTGGGCTTCAGTAGTTGTGGCGCACAGGTTCAGTCATCCCTTAGCATGTGGAATCTTCCCAGACCAGGGATAGAACCCATGTCCCCTGCACTGGCAGGTGGACTCTTAACCACTGGAACACCAAGGAAGTCCAAGGACTTCATTCAATATAGTTTGCCAGGTCCTTGAGCCTCATACTGTTTGTGTGTTTGTAAAGTTTATTTAGTGGCTAAAAAGGGATGCTGTGTTTGGCTTTGTTTCATGTAAAGAAAACGTGTATGTGTCCTATGAGAATATGTTTGACTTAGATTCAGGTTACAAAAACCAGAAAAGAATGTTAGGTGTAATTTAGAACCCGATACTTTCCTTCATGATGTGTGACTTTTATCTCAAACCTGGAGGAAAACAGTGCAATTTACATATGCTAATAGGGACAGTCAAAATTTGCATACCACTGAAAATTGTGAAAGTTGGACTGTGAAGAAAGCTGAGCGCTGAAGAATTGATGCTTTTGAACTGTGGTGTTGGAGAAGACTCTTCAGGGTCCCTTGGACTGCAAGGAGATCCAACCAGTCCATCCTAAAGGAGATCAGTCCTGGGTGTTCTTTGGAAGGACTGATGCTGAAACTGAAACTCCAATACTTTGGCAACCTCATATGAAGAGCTAACTCATTAGAAAAGACTCTGATGTTGGGAGGGATTGGGCACAGGAGGAGAAGGGGGACGACAGAGGATGAGATGAATGGATGGCATCACTGACTCAATGCGCATGAGTTTGGGTGAACTCCGGGAGTTGGTGATGGACCAGGAGGCCTGGCATGCTACAATTCATGGGGTTGCAAAGAGTTGGACACGACTGAGTGACTGAACTGAACTGAATATTTTAGGAAACCCCAAACTGCAGGTTACTACTAAATCAGAAGTATTGATTTCAGGCCAAAGATTTTAGACAATAAACATAATGATTTCCAACAAGTTGTTTGCTTTTTTATTTTTTTAATTATATTTATTTATAATTGATCAATGATTGCTTTGCAACACATCAATAAGAATTAGCCATAGGTGAACATATGTCCCCTTCTTTTTAAATTTAATTAATTTATTTTAATTGGGGGATAATTACTTGACAATATTGTGATGGTTTTGCCATACATCAACATGAATTGGCCACAGGTATACATGTGTCCTCTCCCATCCTGAACGCCCCTCCCACCTCCCTCCCCACCCCATTCCTCTGGATTGTCCGAGAGCACTGGCTTTGGGTGCCCTGTCTCATGCATCAAGCTCGCACTGGCCATCTATTTTACATATGGTAACGAACATGTTTCAGTGCTGTTTTCTTAAATTATCCCACCCTTACCTTTCCCCACTGAGTCCAAAAGTTTATTCTTTACATCTTTCTTACATCTGTGTCTCCTTTGCTACCCTGCATATTGGATCATAAGTATCATCTTTCTAAATTCCATATAAATAAGTTAATAATTGGTATTTGTCTTTCTCTTTCTGACTTACTTCACTCTGTATAATGGGCTCCAGGTTCATCCACCTCATTGGAACTGACTCAAATGTGTTCTTTTTTATAGCTGAGTAATATTCCATTGTGTATATGTACCACAGCTTCCTTATTCATTCGTCTGCAGATGGACATCTAGGTTGCTTTCATGTTCTAGCTATTATAAATAGTGCTGCAATGAACATTGGGGTTCATGTTTCTCTTTCAATTCTGGTTTCCTCAGGATGCATACCCCACAGTGGCATTGCTGGGTCATATGGCAGTTCTATTCCCAGTTTTTTTTTTTTTTAATTTTATTTTATTTTTAAACTTTACAATATTGTATTAGTTTTGCCAAATATTGAAATGAATCCGCCACAGGTATACCCGCGTTCCCCATCCTGAACCCTCCTCCCTCCTCCCTCCCCTACCCTCCCTCTGGGTCGTCCCAGTGCACCAGCCCCAAGCATCCAGTACCGTACATCGAACCTGGACTGGCGACTCATTTCATACATGATATTATACATGTTTCAATGCCATTCTCCCAAATCTCCCCACCCTCTGCCTCTCCCACAGAGTCCATAAGACTGATCTATACATCGGTGTCTCTTTTGCAGTCTCGTACACAGGGTTATTGTTACCATCTTTCTAAATTCCATATATATGTGTTAGTATACTGTATTGGTGTTTTTCTTTCTGGCTTACTTCACTCTGTATAATAGGCTCCAGTTTCATCCACCTCATTAGAACTGATTCAAATGTATTCTTTTTAATGGCTGAGTAATACTCCATTGTGTATATGTACCACTGCTTTCTTATCCATTCATCTGCTGATGGACATGTAGGTTGCTTCCATGTCCTGGCTATTATAAACAGTGCTGCGATGAACATTGGGGTACACGTGTCTCTTTCCCTTCTGGTTTCCTCAGTGTGTATGCCCAGCAGTGGGATTGCTGGGTCATAAGGCAGTTCTATTTCCAGTTTTTTAAGGAATCTCCACACTGTTCTCCATAGTGGCTGTACTAGTTTGCATTCCCACCAACAGTGTAAGAGGGTTCCCTTTTCTCCACACCCTCTCCAGCATTTATTGCTTGTAGACTTTTGGATCGCAGCCATTCTGACTGGCGTGAAATGGTACCTCATAGTGGTTTTGATTTGCATTTCTCTGATAATGAGTGATGTTGAGCATGTTTTCATGTGTTTGTTAGCCATCTGTATGTCTTTGGAGAAATGTCTATTTAGTTCTTTGGCCCATTTTTTGATTGGGTCATTTATTTTTCTGGAGTTGAGCTGTAGGAGTTGCTTGTATATTTTTGAGATTAGTTGTTTGTCCGTTGCTTCATTTGCTAAACAACTAATCTCAGAAATATTCCCAGTTTTTTAAGGAATCTCCACACTGTTCTCTATAGTGGCTGTACCAGTTTGCATTCCTTCCCACCAAAAGTGTAAGAGGATTCCCTTTTCTCCACACCCTCTCCAGCATTTATTGTTTGTAGATTTCTGATGATAGCTATTCTGACCAGCGTGACATGATACTTCATTGTGGTTTTAACTTACATTTCTCTAACAGAAATTGCTTTCTATCTAATCTTAGTAGCAAAAACCCCACGTTCATATTATGTTACTTTTTAAAGCAGGGAAATGATTTGTAACTGAGATCTCATTTCATTCTGGCCACACAAAAGTGGACGAGTACAGTATCTACTCCATGTCCCTTTAAGACAGTCAAGGCCACATGATACTCTAAGGTAGGGTGAGACTAGAGCTCATATGAAATATTCTTGACCCTCTCCTAACCTAAGGCATTTTAACTTTTTAATTTTAATTGTAATTTTATTTTCAACTTGATAGACAGGTGAGTTGATTATACTCTCCAGTTCATAGCACACTATCATTATCAGCACGTGCAGAGCTTCTGTCATATTTTATTTTATTTTATTATTCTTCTTTTATACCTGATTTCAGTCACATTTCCCTCTCTTTCTCTTACTTCTTAGCCCCTCCCCAACCCTAAAGGCACCCACATTGATGTGTTTGATCTAGATAGGCAGAGATAGATACGTGTACATATGCACATGCATTTGTGTGTGTGTATATATATATATGTTACAGTTAGGGTATATATATGTGTGTATATATATGTGTATATGTTCTGAATGTATACATATGTGGAGGGTTATCTTTGAAAATGTACATTATGAGGTGTGTATATGTGTTTTAAATTGACATAGGTGGTATTTGCTGGAAATTTCATTGTGCTTCTTATTTTCTTTCATTCTCCTCTTTCACGTCTATGGCTCTCTGCCTTCACAAACAAAGATCCTTTATGACTATCTTTGCATATTCCCCTTCCTAGTAATGTGTGAAAACTTCTCTGGGGTGTATGCTCAGGCCTGGGATTCCTGGGTCATAAAGTGAACCCATAAACATCACTTTAGCTAGTGGCTTCCAGGTTATTCTCTAGAATGACTATACCAATGTACATTTCACCAGCACAAGAGTTCTAGTGTCCCCAGGTCCTCACCAATAACTTCTAATTTTTGCTATTCTAGTTGAATGTAAAATTGTATTTCATTATCATATCTCTGATTTCAGAGTTTGAGCAAATCATCATATACTTATTAACTATTCAGATCACCCTTTGGGTAAATTACCTACTCCTGTTCATTGAGTTCCCCAATCTGTCTTACTGAATTGTAAGAATTCCTGTTCTACCCTAGATATCTATCCCTTATTGTTACATTGGTGAATGAAAATATCTTCTCCCAGTCATTATCAGTCTATTAACTTGATCCATGTACATTCATTGAAGAGAACTCCTCTAATGTTTTGTAGTCAAATACATCAACTATTTGCCTTATGAATTATGCTTTGCTGGTCTTATTTTAAAAGGCCTCCCTCACTCCAAATTCACAAAGACATACTTTTCCACTAGTTTTATAATTCCATTCACATTTAGGTCTTTAATCCTTCTAGAAGATTAATTTTTAGTATCATATAGGAATCTGTCTTAATGGTTTCCATATAATGACTTTATTTCCTTAGTATCATATATTTAACAATCCAATGATGTATATTACACATTTGTAGGGCCCTATCTTTTGTATGTCAAATCATTTGGAAACATGAGTCTACTTTTAATTCTTGTTTCCTTTAACATGGATTTATTGTCCTATGCTTTTTCTCACACAATTTTTGCTTTTTCTTG
The DNA here is from genome assembly GCF_055505025.1 of Bos grunniens. Taxonomy (NCBI): domain Eukaryota; kingdom Metazoa; phylum Chordata; class Mammalia; order Artiodactyla; family Bovidae; genus Bos; species Bos grunniens. Next base: position 23,461,958 of record NC_141180.1, read on the forward strand.
CTTTTACTACTTATTGATTTTACTACTATGGCTTAATATGTTTCCCTATCTGGTGGAATAAATCTTCTTTGCTCTTCTTTTCAAATTTGACTTTGCATCCCATGGACATTTGTCAATCTATACAAACTGTACAATAAGCTCCAAGTCATTTCTGTTGTCTTGAAAGACCACATGAGCTTTCACTTCCTCCACTCTAGCCCTTTATGTCGTGCAGTTAATAAAAACCCAACTGAAAGCAATTTAAGTCAATAATAATAATGCAGTAAGTGTTCAAACAATATCATCAGGACTTTGTCTTTTCTTCTGCCTCTTGACTCTACTTTCTTCTTAGTTGGCTTCCATCACAGACAAAAGTTCTCCAGGAGTAGGTCCCTAGCTACATCTTACTTTGCTAGCCACCCAAGCAGAAAGAAGATGGTTCCTCCCTGAGAGTTTCATCAGAGTTTTGGATGGGGTTCTCATGCCCCATCCTTCCCTGTCCTGAAACATGCTCCATCCTCAAACAACTGATGTAACCAGACTTTAGAAGGTTTTGTTTGGCCAGGCCCGTGTCTTTTGCCTGCCAACCACTGGATCAGCCCCATATGACACAAGTGAAGTAGAAGGGAAAGAGTATTTCCATGAACAAAAGCTGAAATGCGCCCCACAAGGGCTGGTAAAACCTATGAAGGCTAACTATCCACTGTGACAATCCATCGCACGTATTTTTTTTTTTCCTACCTGACTCCTCCTGCCAGAACATAAGCTCCTTGAGGGCATGTCATGTGTCTCTTCACCTTAGAGGCCTGAGTACCTAGTCAAGAGTCTTTATATAGTGGGCACTCAACAAACATCTACGGAATTTGAGAAAGTGAATGAATGAAAGGATGCCAGGAACAGTAGTTAGGGCTAGGCTGCATCTTAAGCAGAGAGAAGAAACAACAGTGACTGCATCAAACCCTTTAAATTAGGATTTAAAAAGCCAAGAGGTCAACCTCAGAAATGGGATCATGGCTCCTCTTGTCACATAGATATAAAATCTAACAGTTAATTCCACCAACTTTCCCAGTGACCTGATACGTCTTGTAAGAGGAAGTCTAAGGCAGTGGTTCAAAGTTTTAATTAGAGAGTGACAGTCCTGATTCCCATCCTAATTCTGCGACTTATTAAAACTTGATTCATTTAGCCATTTGGGGCCACAATTTCTTTTCTGCACAATGGGACTAATAGGTACACTGGAGAGTTGTTATGATATTTTCAAAGAGAATTATGTAAGGACCTCAACCAGTATCTGCAGTGGGCTATAAGAAAATCTTTCCCTTCTGGTGTGCAACCTTGGGAGTTCCCTGGGCAAGATTCAAAACTGGTCCCCATACACTGAGGGCAAAGAGAGACCAAAGAGGTATACCACTCCAGATTGGTACATGGAAGTTTTAATGACCAAGGGGACATACATATGAAGCTTATCTTGGGTGGCTGCAAGACAAGCAGATCTTGGCCCCCACCTGCCAGAATCTCAAAAGTTTATACAGAGGCCTTCGCTGGAGTCAGTTACATATTCTGTCCAGATGGTTTCAACAACATCTTACTCTCTTAAGGCTGTCCTTGAGACAATGCTAGTGTGGGAACAGTAAGTGGACATATAGTTTAAGGACAGAGGAAGGGATGAGGAGCCTCTGCTTGCCCAGGTCCAGCTCACAGGCCAACGAGAGGTTATCTCCTTTCAATGACCTCCTCCAACACAGCTGCAACAGATTTTTCAATCACCTATTAAGTGTCAGGCAGGGTTGTTGTTGTCGCCAAGTTGGGTCCGACATTTTGTGACCCCATGGATTGAAGCATTCCAGGCCTCCCTGTCCCTTACTATCTCCTGGAGTTTGCCAGAGTTCATGTCCATTGAATTCATGATGCTATCCAACCATCTCATCCTCTGGCACCCTCTTCTCCTTCTGCCTTCAATCTTTCCCATTAGGGTCTTTTCCAATGAGTTGGCTGTTCGGGCAAGATGCTTAACTCTATTCATAGATCTCTTCATTATTTTTCTAATTCCTTTGATCTGAATTTATAGTTAACATCAGTTATTTCTTTCAAATGCTCTCCAGATCTAGACCACAGCATTATTTGACTATGCCAGGTCCTTGATGAATCTTCTAAGACCAAATAAAACACACTGACAGTTTGGGAATCAAGGACTATATGTTTTTGGAAATACCAATAAAGGTTTTCTTAAGAGGAAAAAGGGTTACCCTATAGAGCATAATAGGAGTTAATGGCCATTAATAATATGTCATTATAATTGTGAAAGTTATATTAACTAATCCTTCTTGAGAACCACTGCAAATTTCTTTTCTGTATGAAAAGAGAATCAACAGTAGTTAAGCAAGAGTGTAACCAGGAAAAGTCCCAGCCTCGATCTAAACCCAAAGGGAAATTAGGAGCATGAATTACAACTTCAAAGTTTGTCTCTCCTCAAGACCAGAAATCTCGGCTTTCATACTCCATGAAGTCAGCCATTGGCTAACTGGTATATAGACCAAGAAGCTCTAGAAAGCCAAGGACAGTCCTCTAAAGGAGGTGGATCTGTGAGTCATTAGTCATTTTTTGTGGTACACAGGCCACAAAAAATCAGTAGGAAGACCTGAGATTCTGAAGAAACGCTGGTTTCACTGCATGTACAGTTAAGAAACAAGCCTCTGCAGCAATACCATCACATATTTGTGGACACAGTGGGGGAAGAGAGACTGGGACAAACTGAGAGAGTAGCACTGAAACATACACATCACCATATGTAAACTAGAGAGCCAGTGGGAATTTGTTGTATGATGCAGGGAGCTCAACTCTCCTCTGTGACAGTCTAGAGGGGCTGGATGAGGTAGGAAGTGGGAAGGAGGTTCAAGAGGGAGGAGACCCATGTATTCCTATGGCTGATCATGTTGATGTATGGCAAAAACCAGCACAACATTGTAAAGCCATTATACTCCAATTAAAGATAAGTAAATTTTTTTTTTTAATGTAGGGACTTCCCTGGTGGTCCAGTGGCTAAGACTCTGTGCTCCCAATGCAGGAAGCCTGGGATTTGATCACTGGTCGGGGAACTAGATCCCACATGCCGCAACTACAAGTGTCTATGCTGCAGCTAAAAAAATCCCACATGCTGCAATTAAAGATCCCATGTGCTGCAATTAAGATCCAGCATGGCCAAATGAGGAAATAAGTAATTATTTTCAAAAATAAAATTTAAAAAGCCTCTGGCTTCTTCAAATCCAGCCATGCCTCTAATTTAGGATGAGATGAAACTGTCATCTGATCACATTTAATCCTTGCCCAAAAAAACATGTGAGGTAGTTGCAACTATTATTCCAATCTTAACCAAAGCTTAAAGAAATTATGGGACTTGCCCAAGAACACACGGCTTTTAAGTGTGTGAGCCAGGATTCAAACTCTGGTTTATCTTTCTCAGAGTCTAAGCTTCTGAATGCTATTCTATAAGTTAATACATATTTATTCTTTTAATTTTACTAGCATCATGGAGAAGAGACTAGGCTAAACAGACAGACATTGATAGAAAGGGAATTGATTGCCCAAGTGTACTCATCCCCTTCGTGCCTCTAGCATTGTAGATACTCAGTAAATATCCATTTAATAAGTGAAGAAGTGACTATAACGCAGGGGCCTTCTCCATACAGCAGTCTTAAGATATTCATAGATGTGTTGTTGTTGTTCAGTCACTAAGTCATGTCCGACTATTTGCAACCCCACAGACTGCAGCATGCCAGGCTTCCCTATCCTTTACCATCTCCCAGAGTTTGCTCAAACTCATGTCCATTGAGTCAGTGATCCTCTCTAACCATCTCAGCCTCTGCTGCCCTCTTCTTTTGCCTTCAATCTTTGCCAGCATCAGGATCTTTTCCAATGAGTCGGCTCTTCACATTAGGTGGCCAAAGTGTTGGAGCTTCACCTTCAGCATCAGTCCTTCCAGTGAATATTCAGGGTTGATTTCCTTCCTTTAGGGTGGACTGGTTTGATCTCCTTGCTGTCCGAGGGACTCTCAAGAGTCTTCTCCAGCACCACAATTCAAAAGCATCTGTTCTCTGGCACTCAGCCTTTTTTATGGTTCAACTCTCACATCCATACATGATTACTGGAAAAACCATAACTTTGCCTATACGGGCATCTGTCGGCAGAGTGATGTCTCTGCTTTTTTATATGCTATCTAGGTTTGTCGTAGTTTTCCTTCCAGGGAGCAAGGGTTTCTTAATTTCATGGCTGCAGTCTCCATCTGCATGATTTCTGAGCCCAAGAAAATAAAATCTGTCACTGCTTCCACTTCTTCTCCTTCTATTTGACATGAAGTGATGGGACCAGATGTCATGATCTTGGTTTTCTGAATGTTGAGTTTTAAGCCAGCTTTTTCACTCTCCTCTTTCACCTTCATCAAGAGGCTCTTTAGTTCCTCTTCACTTTCTGCCATTAGAGTGGTATCATCTGCATATCTGAGATTGTTGATATTTCTCCTGACAATCTTGATTCCAGCTTGTGATTCATCCAGCCTGGTATTTTGCATGATGTGCTCTGCACAGAAGTTAAATAAACAGGATGACAATATACAGGCTTGTCATACTCCTTTCCAAATCTTGAACCAGTCAGTTGTTCCAAGTAATGTTCCTACTGTTCCTTCTTAACCTGCATACAGGTTTCTCAAGAGACAGGTAAGGTGGTCTCATATTCCCATCTCTTTAAGAATTTTCCACAGTTTGTTGTGATCCACACAAAGGCTTTCACATAGTCAGTGAAGCAGAAGTACATATTTTTCTGGAATTCCCTTGCATTCTCTATGATCCAGTGAATTTGATCTCCGGTTCCTCTGCCTTTTCTATACCCAGCTTGTACATCTGAAACTTCTCAGTTTACGAACCGCTGAAGCCTAGCTTGAAGGATTTTGAGCATAACCTTACTAACAGGCAAAATCAGCACAATTGATTGTCAGTTTGAACATTCTTTGGCACTGCCCTTCTTTGAGATTGGAATGAAAACTGACTTTTTCCAGTCCTATGGACACTGCTGAGTTTTTCACATTCGCTGACATATTAAGTGCAGGACTTTAACAGCATCACCTTTTATGATTTTAAATAGCTCACCTCCACTAGCTTTGTTTGTAGTAATGCTTCTTAAGGCCCACTTAACTTCACACTCCAGGTTGTCTGGTTCTAGGTGAATAGAACCTAGATATCTGATGTTTGATATCATGGTTATCTCAACATGGTTCACAGCATGGTTCATAGCTTTACTGAGTTATGCAAGCCCTTTCACCACAAGAAGGCTGTGATCCATAATGGGGATTTATAGATTGGGTGCAAACAAATCTAAGTCCCAAGATGCTGAAAAGATAGGAATAAAAGAAATTTTATGTCTGCTCTGGAGTGGTCCAATAAAATGCTTTCCATGATGGAATATCTGCTTATTGTTCCACAGAAGTGTGGAAAAAAACGCAAACCAAAAGCTTTTAGGCTTATTTCTCCTTTCAATAGAACTCAAGTGAATTTGTAGAGACAATTCCAGGGAAAGCACTTTGGGTTTAAAGAGAAGGTGAGAATTAGGTTTTATCAAAGGTGATGATGGAGAGAATATATGGAGATCACCAAATTCAGCCAACAAGCCTTTTTGTGCAAAAGTACAGATATCTTCATTTGGTTTCATTGATGCACCTGTGATGCCATGTTGAGCAAACACCACAAATAATCTTTCTCCTGGGTCACTGGAATACACTTGAAGCCCTCTGATTACACACAGGTAAAAGGTCTGGAGACCAGATGGGTCGGGTGAGGCGGATACAGATACCAATCAATAGGGACTTCAAAACCTTCTGTTTTAGTTTTTGGGTGTTTGTTCATCTTGAACTGTGCTCCAGATTTGCTGTGAGATGATGCCCAATTCCATTCTCTCTTGCGATCAACAGCACTGCCTTACCTAGTGTACCTTCAAGGTTGGGGTTTAACCAAGGGATCCTATAACAGAGTGAAACTAACCAGCCCAGTAACTTATTTTACCTTTTGTGGAATTATAATAAATTTACACCTGTGGTGGGGGAGTGTGTAAAAACCATTGATCAGTTTAGCCTGTTTTATACTTTACATAACTGGAATCCTACAGTGTGTATTCTTTTGTGCTGTTTCTTTTACTCAACATTACTTGTTGAGATTCATCCATGTCATTGCATTTAGTTGTAGATCATTTATTCTAATTGCTGTATATTAATTCCATTGTGTAAAAAATGCCATAATTTATTTACCCTTTCTACTGTCAACGGGCATTTGTGTAGTTTCCAGGATTTGGCTGTTATGACTAATGCTGCTGTGAATATTCTCAAATAAGACTTTTGGTGCTTTTTTTGTTGGGTACCACCTGAAAGAGCAGCTGCTGGATCACACTGTGGGCATGTATCCAGCTTCAGGAGATACCACCAAACATTTCTCCAAGAGGGTATTTCATCTGTGATTTTCTTCTATGTATTTTTCGCCTGTGATTTTTCACCCTCCAACACTGGCCTCATTAACAGGGCACTTGACCAGAACCCGCCAATTAAAAGGACTGCACTACGACCCCTCCTGAGGGTAGCCCCTGAAGAGCATGAATACTTCAGCATTCTCAAAGTTACCTTCACCCCTGGAGAGCTCTGAAAACACGGTTTTCCCCCAGGGAGGGAAAAAGGCAATTTGACAGTAATCCCATGTTGTTTGTGATAGATATTCCCACTATACAAGAGTTACAGCCCTTGAAACCATTTTGTTTTTTGTTTTGTTGCTTTTGGTGAGGGGAGAGTTTCATAAACTCCAAAGTAATTACGAAGAAGCTTTTGCAAAAGAGATGGGGGTTGGATCACAGCGCTTCTGCTTTCCACATACACCACAGCAGAAGTCCCGGGAGGACCACTGGAACAGAGATTGGTTGGAACCCTTTTCAATCCCAGTGAGAAGCCTTCCTAAGGTCTCCAAAGTGGAGCATAAATCAGAGCTGTGTGGTGCTTTGAAGATCTATCTTTTGTTGCTAATCTCTCCTTTCTGAAAGGGTTGGGGGAGGGATATATGAAGGCATGCAGCACTTTCCAAATCAACAAACAATAGTCCCTGCCCTTGCCAAAGTTGTGGTTCGTTTTGTTTTTTGTTTTTGTTTTTTAATAAGCTCTTTGGGATTTATTCTTGTTACCGTATATTACTCGTTAGCTCCTTGAAGTTACTGTTGGGTACCTCGGGGTGGAGGCCCCAAACCTCAGCATTCTTCTAAAGGGCTTCCCACCGCAGCAGGGAAGGGTGGGGCGGGTGCGGCGAAGCTCGCCTGTGGCCTCAGCAAGGTGCCGCCCGCCTGGATCTGCTTCCCAGGAAGAAGGAGGGGGGCCCAGAGTTGGTGGCCAGCACTGACACATAGGACCTAACAGGGAAGGCTTCCACTGACGTGTAGACAAGTAGCTCTCAACACCTCCTGGAGGTCCGAGGTCACAGGAACCGAACTTTACATTCAGTCCCTGCCTCCCAAACAGCCTCTATTTCAGCTCTGGGTTGGTTTTCAACTGGACGTGTGGTGGGCAGGCACTGAGAAAACACTCTTTGACAGATCAAAGTTGCAGTTATAAGGATATCATTTCGTTTGACATTAATCTGATTTAAAAAAACAACAACAACAACAAAAAAAGTACCTACGACAGGACTTATTAATAACATCTGGTCCCTCATGTCCAGTTTTTCTAAATTCCATCTTGGTGGTGTATTTGTGAGTTTTGTTCTTCAAGGAGGTTTAGTCAAAGAGAGCGGGGAGAAGAAAAATAAGTTCTTTATAAAACAAAGACACCAAATTGAAGCTTTATAAGACTGTGTTACACTTAACACTTGCTGCTCCCCACCCTTTACCATAGCGACATTCTATTATGCTTATTATACTCTTATTCTATTATGCTAATTGAATCAGCCCCTTCCCTGGCTCCTCAGTGTTTTCCGGAAACAATTTAAACTACTTACCCTCCCTGTGAAGGCCCTACACCACTTAGTTTCTAACTGCATTTCCTTTATTGTCCCAACTTCCTCTCCCATGTAACTATGTTTTCATTCTCCTTTCTCCTTATATTTACTCCTTATATTCTACCATCCTGGCCTGTAGGAAGACCAAACTGTCTATTCTCTAAATGCCACCTCCCTATATCCACGTACTTTCTGTCCCTACTTAGGAATGTCGTCTTCTAGAATATCTATCCTATTTACCTTTCTGAACCCTAGAAGAAAAGGGACTAGATTCATTGCCCCTTGTCCTTGGAAAGAAGGTAGAAAAGTTTCCTTAAATTTTGCAGAATTATGTTGTGAACACCAAAAGGAACCTGGAAAGACCAGTCATAATCCCACAGCACAGACTTCCTCAAAGCCTTTTCCAGCTTGTGTTCCCATTTGTCTATATATTGTGCATGAAAGTTACAGGGATCATTTCTTGTTAACCATGTATGTAGACAGAGAGAAGAACAGTTGGGATAACATGAACAGTTAGCCAGCAGGAAAATGAGAAATCATGTTAATACTTCTGAATTAAACTCTTTATTCTCAAAACAAATGTTTACTAAGGTAGGTTGACACATTTTAATGCATTTTTATACTACTTAAACAACCCTAGGGTATGGTAGTATGGCATTGTAATATGCATTGTATTATAAAGTATTTACTTTCAGAAAACCTTCTGCACTTAATCCTTATAACCACCCTGTGATGAAATGGGACAATGGTGAGTTTATTTTATGAAGGAAAACACTCAGAAAGTTCAGGATTGTTCTGGGTTTCTAGTTGGTTTTTTCCACTGTATTATGTTCTCATAGAACTTGAGGAGCATGAAAGACCCTCTTGCACAAGGACATTCCTTTAAGAACTGTACTGTAACACCTGAAATTATGCTATGGTAGAATTATCCATTTCTTTAAATTTAAGTATTATGTCACCAGAAATAAAACATAAAGGCATAATCATCAGAAATAGTTCTAACATGGCTGATTGTTATCTTTGAGTAGCTACAAACAAGAAAGCTTAAGATTCAGATGTAAATCACCTGAGGTCCCAAAGTAGAAGTTTGTTTAAACACTAGTTGTGGGGAAGAAAAGGTCCTTGAAGAACAAAGTGTGTGTCCTGTCTTCATGACTTGCTACTTCGTGATCTTGGGCAAGGGCTTCCTGGGTGGACTAGTGGTAAAGAACCTGCCTGCCAATGCAGGAGACATAAAAGACGTGAGTTCAATCCCTGGTTTGGGAGGATCCCCTGGAGGAGGGCATGGCAACCCACTCCAGTATTCTTGACTGGAGAATCCCATGTACAAAGGAGCCTGGCAGTTCTATAGTTCATAGGGTCCCAAAGAGTCAGACACGACTGAAGTGACTTAGCATCCACAACAGATCTTGGGCAAATTACCTCTGAACATCAGTTTCCTTACCAGTCCAAGAGACAAAGTAACAATACCAAAAGGAAACAAAGTATTTAAACTGTATATTAGTACAGTCTGAAAAGGGAAAGTTTCCACAAAAATGTTAGTTCTCACCATCATAATGAGATACACCATCATGACCCCCTTGAAAGAATGAGTCTTTATAATCTAAGAAGATCTATAGTATTTAAAAGGTCACCCTTGGAAATAAAATTTAGAGAATTCACAAGGGACCAATCATGATGGCAGATCTCTTCACTGCTATCACATTAAGCCCTAAACAGAACTTTTCGCTATTCCATGATTAGACATCTGCACTCAGTGTGTTCCAAAGACTTGGGTCAGAATGGAAACAGACTCAGGAAGTTCAGAACTGCTTCAGATCACTTCTAGGACCAAGCTGAGCCAAGCAGGGCTACTTACAGAGCTTCCAAGGGTCTCCAAGCAACTTTTGGGGGAATGGCAAAGCAAATCTGGCCAAGGCACAGCCAAGATAATTTTCAGGATAATCATTCATCCTCTTATTAAAAGTCAAATATGACGTACGTACTCAGTAAGCCTGGGGGCTTTGTGGGTTAGCAGAAAGACCTGATTCTTCCTTCAGGGAGCTTTATTGTCTAGTTTCCATGAATATGGGAAATAACTTACCCCAATCACATACTTTCTAGGGTACTTCTTGATGGCTTCTCAAAACCTTGTCCTGATACCTAAAGCAATGAAAATGCTCATTGAAATCTTCCAACCATATGAGTTCATTTCCTTTCTACCAGAAGTCCTGTTCTGCCCACCCTATTTATTACTACCATGACCTTGCTCTCAGGCATAAGATTTCTTTCTTGCACTGGAAACAGTTTCTTAGTCAGTAGAAAACTGCTCTCTATCTTAAAAAAAAAAGAAGCACTGCCCATCATTTTACCTATCTCTTCTCACTTGCTGTACTTCAGCTAAATTGGACTCTAGTTCCTCACATGAGCCATTCTCATTTCTTCAAGTCATTTGCAACCTCTAAACTTTGTTGCCTAAAAACCCCTCTCCAGAACCACTCCCCTGCATTAACACACACGCAGGTAGGCAAGCACACACACACACACACACATGCACACATCGTGCCCTCAAACCTTGGATAAGTCCTATTTGCCCTTCAGGGTTCAGTTTAAATATCACTTCCAGAAAGATACTAACCTCATGGTGGAGGTTAGCTCTTCCTAATCTATACTTCTATATCCCATATGCTTCCTATATATCATGTATTTTATGACCCTTTTCACACTCATAGTCACTTGTTCACTATTTCCCTTAAGTTCTATAAGGGCATAGAATTTATGCCCCAGACCATAGCACAGTTCCCACAAAGATAGACAGTTAATAAATATGTTTTGCATGATTAAATGAATCTCAACTACACCTTGCCCCAGGGTGAATTTTAAATTTGCCTACTCACTCTTCTGAGTTGATCTAAAACTTTTCTACTTGCTTGAGAGAGTTCCTTCCTTCACAATAGTCTCCTGAGAGCACAGCCTTTTTTTTTTTTTTCCTCCAAGTGTGATTTCCCTGCCATGTACATTCATAGCACCAAATAAATATTAAGAGCGTGATCAAATGTTCTGCAGTTGGAATATGGTAAGTGAATAACTCAGTGAGAAGTGTCCTTCTATTGTGTGATTAAACAAGACACATCATATTACATGTTGTCAGAACAGGACGAAGTCAACATAATCTAGATTAATGTGGATGTTACTAGCTCGTCAGTGTCCAGAATGGATGGAAAATCTGGCACTGCCCCTGGCCAACGGAGCAAAAATTAGACAAGTTCTGAAAGTGAATGTTTTTTGATCTTTTCATACTCCAAGTAGCATTTCTTCACTACTGTGGATTGGGGAGAAGGTAGGATTATTCAGAACACATGGCGCACTAGGGGAAAGAGAACACAAAACACTTAAAACTCAACTCTGGTAAACATAAAACTTGTGTCCTGCCACCTTCAAATGCAGTTTTTCCAAGATACAAATTTCATGGGTAAGTTCAGGGAACCAAAGGGACATGTGATCAGTTGGCAACTGAGCGGAAGCTGGTTCTGGATCCAAATTGTTTCCTCGCATTTTCACATCCAGCCCCTTCCCTGCACTGCATCACTACTTGGGTATGCCATGGTGTCATATTTAGCCTCCAGATTCTCTCATAAGAGCTGTCTTTACAGTCCTGAACAGGGAAATGACAGAAAATAAAGGGATACATGAGCTCTTCTTCCACCTTTCTACCACCCAAATAGATCCAGTAGCCCTCCTCTTTACAAAATTCTGCCCTAAAATGGTGCTGCCTCACATGTGTGCTGGTGAAGGAGGGTGAGGGTGGGAAAGAGGAGAGTTCAGGGTGGATGGTTCAGGTTATGGAGACAATGGGTTCTTTCAAAAAGAGAAAGAAATACTTAAAAAAAAAAAAAAGCCAGCTCTGTTAAATGACATTCAACTGAAGTCCCTTTCTTTAAACATAAACAGATGCATAATGTCCGCAAATCCTCCAATGGAATAATGCCTAAGTACCTAAAGGCAGAATGTGGCTGGATATCCAATGAGAAATTATGATTTTAAACATTCAGTTCAGTTCAGTCACTCAGTCGTGTCCAACTCTTTGCGACCCCATGGACCGCAACACGCCAGGCCTCCCTTTCCATCACCAACTCCCAGAGTCTACCCAGACCCATGTCCATTGTGTCAGTGATGCCATCCAACCATCTAATCCTCTGTCATCCCCTTCTCCTCCGGCCCTCAATCTTTCCCAGCATCAGGGTCTTTTCAAATGAGTTAGCTTTTCCCATCAGGTGGCCAAAGTATTGGAGTTTCAGCTTCAACATCAGTCCCTCCAATGAACACCCAGGACTGATCTCCTTCAGAATGGACTGGTTGGATCTCCTTGCAGTCCAAGGGACTCTCAAGAGTCTTCTCCAACACCACAGTTCAAAAGCATCAATTCTTCGGCGCACAGCTTTCTTCACAGTCCAACTCTCACATCCATACATGACCACTGGAAAAACCATAGCCTTGACTAGATGGACCTTTGTTGGCAAAGTAATGTCTCTGCTTTTGAATATGCTATCTAGGTTGGTCATAACTTTTCTTCCAAGGAGCAAGTGTCTTTTAATTTCATGGCTGCAATCACCATCCGCAGTGATTTTGGAGCCCAAAAAAATAAAGTCAGCCATTGTTTCCACTATTTCCCCATCTATTTGCCATGAAGTGATGGGACTGGATGCCATGATCTTAGTTTTCTGAATGTTGAGCTTTAAGCCAATGTTTTCACTCTCCACTTTCACTTTCATCAAGAGGCTCTTTAGTTCTTCTTCACTCTCTGCCACAAGGGTGGTGTCATCTGCATATCTGAGGTTATTGATATTTCTTCCGGCAATCCTGATTCCAGCTTGTGCTTCCTCCAGCCCAGTGTTTCTCATGATATACTCTGCATATAAATTAAATAAGTAGGGTGACAATATACAGCTTAACATACTCCTTTTCCTTGACGTACTCCTTTGGAACCAGTCTGTTGTTCCATGTCCAGTTCTAACTGTTGCTTCCTGACCTGTATACAGGTTCTCAAGAGGCAGGTCAGGTGGTCTGGTATTCCCATCTCTTTCAGAATTTTCCACAGTTTATTGTGATCCACACAGTCAAAGGCTTTGGCATAGTCAATAAAGCAGAAATAGATGTTTTTCTGGAACTCTCTTGCTTTTTTGATGATCCAGTAGATGTTGGCAATTTGGTCCCTGGTTCCTCTGCCTTTTCTAAAACCAGCTTGAACATCTGGAAGTTCACGGTTCACGTATTGCTGAAGCCTGGCTTGGAGAATTTTGAGCATTACTTTATTAGCGTGTGAGATGAGTGCAATTGTGTGGTAGTTTGAGCATTCTTTGGCATTGCCTTTCTTTGGGACTGGAATGAAAACTGACCTTTTCCAGTCCTGTGGCCACTGCTGAGTTTTCCAAATGTGCTGGCATATTGAGTGCAGCACTTTCACAGCATCATCTTTTAGGATTTGAAATAGCTCAACTGGAATTCCATCACCTCCACTAGCTTTGTTTGTAGTGATGATTCTTAAGGCCATTGCATTGTTATTGAGCTATAGTTAAGATAATAAAATTCATTCTTTCATTCAACTGACCTGAATTGAATATCTACTCTGTGCCCAGAGACTGTGCTAAAGGCCAGGATGTTCACATAGGTTAGAAGCCTGCACCCTGGAGGAGCTTATATTTTAGTGGAGGAGATAAGATAATAAAGAAATGTAATAAAATTTCAAAGACAGAAGGAAGGAAGGAAAGAAGGAAGAGGAAGATAAAGAAGGAAATGGTAGTGGAAAAGAAACTGCCTAAATCTGCTTGGGGAACTCTGGAGTGACTTTAGCAGATGACACTAACATGAATAATTAATATGACCTTAGCAATAATCATTATTGTTCTGTTGTACCCTGATGAATCTGGGTTGACACATAATGGTATGAATAATATGGGTCAAATACATTAAAATACTCCCTTTTTAGGTTAGAAAATTCATTGCATTATGTAAAAATACCTAAAACAGGCAGTAAAGAATTGTCAAAAATGATTTTCAATGAACAGGAAGATCACCGGACAACAGAATTCCTGAAAAAAATTACAAGAAAGTCAAACTGTGCTGGTAATTGTGAATAATTGACTCTTTCAGGGAGTGTGTGTGGTATTTTATAAGAGAATTTAAAATAATTAAAACATTAGAATTAGAAGGGATATAGACAGACATCTGGGCTTCCCTGGTGGCTCAGTGGTAAAGAATCCACCTGCAACATGGGAGACATATGTTCGATCCCTGGGTCAGGAAGATCCCCTGGAGAAAGGAAATGGCAACCCACTCCAGTATTCTTGCCTGGAGAATCCATGGACAGAGGAGACGGGCAAGCTATAGTCCAAGGGGTCACAAAACAACTGGACACGACTAAGTGACTAAACAATGACAAGACAAACATCTAACTTAATATTAGCATTCCTTTACTATGCATATTTGTCTACCCTTCTATCTTCCCTATTAGTCTTTAAGCTCTTTGAGATTAAGGCCTGTGTCTTATTTATTTTGAATCACAGTACTAAGCACTTCCCTGGTGGCTCAGAGGTTAAAACATCTGCCCGCAATGCGGGAAACCTGGGTTCGATCCCTGGGTCGGGAAGATCCCCTGGAGAAGGAAATAGCAACCCATTCCAATATTCTTGCCTGAAGAATCCTATGGATGGAGGAGCCTGGTGGGCTACAGTCCACGGGGTTGCAAAGAGTCAGACACGACTGAGCAACTTCACTTACTTACTTCACTTACTCATTTATACTACTAAGCAAGGAACAAGAGCTCAATAAGTTTTCTGAAGGAAGAAACTGAGAAGTTATTTATTCAAACCCTTTACTTTAAAATATGGAAACTGAGCCTCAGAGTTATGAAGGACTAAAAGACAAAACAAAATTTTTCCATGATAAACACAAGCTTGGAACCCAGATCTCTTGACCCCAGGCCAGGTTACTCTCTGTCTTATCATATTACTCATCTACAGTCAATCCCTAATCAACAGAACATGTAGAAAAGAGTGTTTTGATCACACAGTTTCTAAAGTTCTGTTTTCTTCCTGTAGCTTTCCCCCACATTTTTCACCACCTCCATGTAAATGCAAAAAAAGAGAAAAACCAGAAATTTTAAATCTCATTTTCAAAATGTTGCTGATCATTGAAGCTCACCTCTGACATTGTCCCCAGACCCCATAGATCCCTGACAATTGGAAGTCCTACAAAGTATGTGAAACTAGCCCAGTTTCCATGTTTTTTCCACTTTCCACTGTGGATCATCAACAGGATTCTATTTTAGGACAGAAATGCTTTTCACTGCCCCTCAAATCATACCAAAGTGGTGGTTTTCTACTGAATCAATTCTGCATAGCAAAAAACACTGCATCTTACTTGTTCTTCCAAGCGGTAGAGGGCCTTTCTCTGGCCTGATACTGTTTTCATCCCTGTATTCCTTGTACTATGATATTGATGGTGGTGATGCTGCTGCTGATTTTTATTTTCTATTTGTTTTTAGTTGATATTGAATTTTACCTTAAGGATTGCAGGTTAAATGTTAAGACAGTAGAGGAACTAACTTTCTGAGAGTTTTCATCTATAAAGAAATAAAGCAAAAAGTTAGGTCAAAATATCTTGACATACAGTCTTTCATCTAATCCACCTAAGGCAAGGAGTTTTTAATTCTTATTTTACAAGTGAGAATACTAAGCTTCTGATGATACTCACACTTGCACAGCTAATGAATGGTGGAACTGAGACTCCAATCCAACACTTTGGGTTCTAAATCCATTTGGAATCTTGTCTAGCACAAGGAAGGGCAAAGGATAATCAGCAAAATCCAGCAGATGAAAATTAAATTTCCTTTAGGAGGAAACTACTGGAATCAAATAGATTGCTAAATCATTTTTGTGTCAAGCTCCCAGAGTTAAAACTGAATTCTTAATCTCAAACTCACTCTCCATATAGGGCTACCATATTGACCTTGGGAAACTGTAGAGCTGGATCATTTTCATCACTTAGCAAGGAGGAAAAAAAACTAAAAACAATAAAAAGGTCAAGCAAGTAGAAGGATGTTTTGACTCCAGCTGGTGTAGAAATAGATGCAGAAAAAAAATCAGAAGATGTGAGCCCTCCCTTGTGAGGCTCCAGTATTCATTTGTCAGGGTTAAATTTGATATCAGATCCTAAGTGTGTATTACATAAGATTCTGAAAACTCAGAGTTCCCAAGATGGTGGTTCCTTCTAGAATATCTTTCTGGCTACAGAGGTATACAGTCCTAAAAGCAGAAGGATACTTTATCAAGAAAGCAGAAACCAATGCACCATATTGAATTCCTGAATTTTACAAAGTTTTCAACACTTGACTCTTTTTCAATTGTGAGACATTGAGATAAATTTGAATCTTAAACTTACTCCATTGGTGTCAGCTGTTGATCCATTTATGAACAAACAATCTGATATTCTCACTCAAAAGGGAGGCACTCTGACAGGAATCTTGTCCCAAGAAAACTTGCTCTTTTTTTTTTTTTTGACTCATTAGAGATCTCAATACCTCTCCTAAGAGCATTACTTATTTTCCAGGGTCACACAGACCTTAAATATTCAATTACCAGAAAAAAAAAAAAAAACAACAACAACACAGCGACTGGCATTAGAAACACTGAATCTACAGATGGCTTAAATGAACATTCTGGGAATTGCTAGAGCCACTCAATATTCTCCAGAGGGCATTAATAACATAATTCCTAACTGCTGTAATTTAATTCATTACATACTACTGAGCACCAGATATATGCAAAGTGCTACACTAAGTGTAATAGAGAGAAAACCACGGTCCCTGCTCTCAAGGAGTTCACTGTGTAACAAGAGACAACAGATATGCTTCTAAGAGACTATAAAACAAATCAAAGTACCACAAGAAATGTCACAGGACTCCAACAGTCAATTTCTGCTCCTCTTTTCTACCCTCAGATTACCTCCAAAAAAGTTGATGTTAATTTCTACTATAAAAAGGAGCACCAAGAGTCTTCTGACTAGGTCAGATTCTACCTCAGAATCAAGGTTCTCTTCTTTGAGCCTGTTCCCCCTCCTGCTTTGGTCCTCCTTCTTGCCTCTGGCCCTTTCCCAGGCCCTCCTCTCTTTCTCTCTACCTGCCGAGACTTTAGGCTATTGGTCCTGCTTCACTCTACACTGTTGGTTCTATGACCTCTTGATTTCTGTTCCTCTGCCCAGGTTTATTCCATTGCTAGGTTACAACATATGATAACATTGTCTGTGACATATGATAACATGCTTATCTGGATTCTGGCCCTTGACACTGGATCCTTAGATCTGGTTTACACCTAAGTCTGCCTATGTCTCTTCAACCCACACCTAATTCCTGCTCCCTGTCAAACTCTTTGACACTTCAGGTACGTTGGTAGGATCTTGGAGGTACAGAATAAATCACTGAGCAATAAATCTAACCAAGTTATTTGAGCAGAGATAATTAAATTATTTCTGTCAGTTAAACAACTGAGGATCCTCTTTTGAAAAAAGGATCCATGCTGTGAACTGAACCACATAAAAGGTCAAAATCACCAAATTTAACATCCAAACATGGGAAATGTGTGTTATGTAGAAGCAGCTATGTCCTGAGCATTTTAATCTCGATGTCCCAGTATAACATAAAATCATGTATATAGGAGCTCAGAAGAATTTCAGAGGTTGTCTAGTTAAACCCATACCCAGTAAAAAAAAAAAAAAAGAAGAAGAAGAAGAAATCTGTAGATCACCCTTCTTTAGGAAGCTCTTTGACCTCATTTATCCAACCCATACTTATTGATCATCCTCTATGGGCCAGGTTTAGTGCTATAGCAGGAACTATAAAAGTGAGCCAAATATCTAGGCCTCAAGAAGCTTCCAATCAGGCCAGGGATAGACATGAGACAAATAATTATAACACTGTGTGATGAATGTTGTGATAGAAATAAGTGCAGGACTCTGTGGGAACTCACAGCAGTAAAGAATGGAACCTCACTGAGATCAGCATACTTACGAGTAAGAAGTGAGATTAGAAATGGATTTCCAGTACAGGAGACTCTTGGGAGGAACTGAGTCAATCCTAGGAGGTTAACAGGTATACAAGGCAGAGATGCCACCAAGCACAAGGGCAAGAAGGCATAAGGAAGGAAGAACAGGAGAAATACGCAAGAATTAGATAATAAAAGGCCATGTCCCTTCCAACAAGAAGATTGGATGGTACTGTGAGGACAGTGGGGAACCACCGAAGGATGCTGAGTGGAAGAATACTTGAAAATGTTTGCATGTCAGAAAAAAAGAAATGGCTTCAACAATAGCATAAAGGCTGGACTAAAGGAGTGTGAGACTGTAGTAGTAGAAAAACTAAGCTTCTAACGCGTCTGTGTAGAGAAGTATGGCAGGACTGTGTGAGGTCAAGCCCAGAGCCAAGGCAAAATCCTGAAAAATAGACAGGAAAAGGAAGCAGCAGCACCTGGCCAGTGCAGGAGCCAGCAAGATGGGTCACAGCCTCTTATCAGAACCCAGTTAACTTCACACATTCCGGTAAGTCCATACAAGTGCCCAGGAATACAGAAACTATATCGTTCACAGTACCTAGGTATCTTCCTTCAAGTCTTTGGTACAGATATGCCCAAGACTATACATTCCCACCCCTACTCTCAATTTGTAGGTGTCTGCTAGATCATTGCTGGTCAATCTTACCTCCTATGCTTACAAGAGAATGTGAAATTGCGTAGTTTCAGGAACATCAGTCTTGCATTGGATCCCATTTTTCTACTTTTATCGTGGATCTGGAGTTTACTGAATGAAGAGACAATTACAGGAATCCAAATTAGAAACAACAAGAGCCTAAATCAAGGCAGATTAGGTGTGACAAAGACAGAGAACAGATTAAAGTGGCATTTTAAGGAAAGAATTGGCAAAACTCATGGGTAACAGAAACTGAAGAAGAAGGCTGACTGTAGATACCACCTGCCTAATGGATCAGCAGTGCATGACTGCTCAGTCATGTCTGACTCTGTGTGACGCTATGGACTGTAGCCTGCCAGGCTCCCCCTTCCATGGGATTCTCCAGGTAAGAATACTGGAGTAGGTTGCCATTCCTTCCTCCAGGGGATCTTCCCGAGCCAGGGATCAAACCCATATCTCTGCATCTCCTGCATTAGCAGGCAGATTCTTTACCACCGCATCACCTGGGAAGCCACCTGCCTAATACCTGCGTTAAATGGAAACAGTGGTGAAGGGAAGGCTTTCCAGACACTGAATTACTATGAAGAAGAAGAGAGGGCTTTCTGAGGGCTGTAGATTCTCTGCTGGCTTTGGATTAGGTGCAACACTGATCATCTTTCACTGAAGTTGGCTTAATTGGGGCCCACTTACCCTTCAGAAAAGGAAATGTACGTAACTTCACACAGTTTTTTCTAGTCTTGATTTTTGTCTTTGGGATGTACACCCTACATTACAACATTCACATTATGTACTGACAGCATTTGATCCTGTAGAACTGGTTTATGGCCATTCTCATCATTGACTTTCTCATTACTCCTTACTTTTTATTGCATACCAAATTCGGGGATTTCATATTAGGGGAGTAAATACATGTTTAAAAAACTTCCAACCAATTGATTTTTCCTTCCAGCCTTCAATATTATCTGGTCACAAAGTGAACCTAATAATTTTTATCCAAAAATCTGGTACAAAGGAGTTATCCTGGATGGGCCTCTCCTGAAGCCTTTGATTAATCCCAGGCAGACTGTGATGGAAAATTCTGTGCCGAGTTTTGGAGGTCATGCAAAGAAATGCATATGTGTCAACCCTGCAGAAGTATCATCTGCATTCCAGCAGCAAACTGTTTTGGAAATGTCATCCCTCAGAGGATTTCATGTCAGAGCCAATTAAAGTCATCATAATGAAGGGTGGAAAGATGACACAAACGGTCAGAAAAAAAAATCACAAAGTGTTAGAACTGAAAGACTGATTAGACATGATCTAGTCTAATGCCTTCATTTTTAATGGTGGAAACTGAGACTGAAAGAGCTAAAAAAGAAAAAGGCAAAAAAGCCCTGGATCGGTAGCACTAACAAGACTTCAGATCTCCTGGCTCCAGGCTCAGTTCTCTTCCTATTGCACATTATCACTTCATGGGATCCCAGAGCTGTACATAGCAATGCATTCTGGCTGAGTTTCAGATATGCTAGCATGTGGAACTAGGCGCCCTCCTGTCCAGAGGTCATCTATGTGCACCAGGCTATTAAGGGTAACTGTCATGGAATGTTTGTGGACACTTAGATAAGAATCTTGCTGCATCCTTTTACTGGTATGGGCCTAGGACCCCCATGGGAAAGAACTTGAACTGTGTTCATAATTGAGGTCCAGACAAATACAGACATTTCTGATAGATTGGGGAGGTCCCAGGGGAAGCTATGCTCCAAACAGGGACAACCAGGCCACTGAAGGAAAAGTTACCATAAGTGAGGAGGAGTCTCGGGAGGGACAGACTTAGTATCAAGGCCTGAGTGTAGAAAAGGGAGCTGTTATTCTGGGTACAATATGAGACTATCCTTAAAACACTCTCCATCTAACCCCAACCAGCCCCCTGGGATGTCTATAAGGCAGAAGAGAACTACAGGAAAACAAATACACAAAAGAAATCAATCACTCAAAGGCATCTGCGTTTCTGACAAGAAAATGACCTCCCCGGAGGGCTGGATGATGAAAATACAAGATTTTACCATGAGGGAAAGACCCCTCTAAAGGGGAAAGACACAAGAAGGGAAACAGGTTTCCTCACCAGCAAAAGACTCAGAGAACAAACATGAGCAGAGATGGAGAGAAGCTCCCATCAGACAGCAGTAAAAAGAATAGACATTTCGAGGGAAGTGGAGGTTGAGAACAGGTCATAACTGTGCGAAGTGCATAGCTGGCATCTAGCATAGCTGTTGTGGCAGAGCCAAGCTGATAGCATCAAAGTGGCTAGTGGCACAGCCAGAGGCAGTGATTAGACACACACAAACTACAGGGGTTAAGAGATGGGCAGCAGCAGCACTCTGTCCATATTAGCAGCAAGGCTGACCTGTGAGAGCAGCAAGATGTTTTAGTCGAGTCATAGCCCAGATCAGGGAACAACAGTAGCTGGAGCAGATACACTACTTAATTGTAAGCGTTCTCGCTGCCGTATTCCACACACTTAGCACTTGCTTGATACTTAAAATAAGACAGCAAGTGTTAACGTTGCAGGTTGGGTTCTCTAGGAGGAAGAAGACTTCTGTGACAGCAAGTTGTGTGAGGGATCTTTGCTGCGGAGCCCTCTTGGGATTGTAGATATCTACAGGAGCAGATGATGATAGCAACATTGAACAGAGAGAAAAATGAGCTTGTGGGAAGTCACAACAAAATCCTCAGCTGATTGCATGGGGAGCTTTGGAACTAGGATGGCCCACTGAGTGATCCCGAATTGGGGCAAGGGGTGGGCCTTTATGAGCTTCCCAGCTGACACTAGTGGGACAAATTGTTCAAGTAGTATAAGCTAGAGTCTATAAACAAATGGGGACTTAAAGCATCCAGGCTCCATTAAGACTCTGAAAGGTTAAAAGAGTCATTTAGTCCAACCTTCCACCTCTAGAGACTAGATGTCTGAGTGCCAGAAGAGCCCAACTGCTAGTTTTCTTACATCATTCCGTGAAGAAAAAAAAAAGTATGGATTCATGGGCCTATGACTCACCTGCTCTCCATCTCAGAACTCTGCCTGATAATGGAAATTTTAACCTAACAGAGATCCAAATATCAGCTTCTTAATGGCCTGGAAAGCATTTCAATGATTTGCAAAGCAGGGGTCTTGATAACTGTGCCAGAGAGGATAGCTTATTCCTGAGGCTAACTGGGGCCTGTATTTTCCATCTTCAATATATATCTTAGAATCTACACACTCACGTGTGTCATGGGATCCCACAGAGCAGACCCTGGAGTCCCACACCCATCTGGACAAAGAGCCTGAATGTCTGACACATATAGTAATCACCAGCCTCTTTCAAAAAGTTTTACATGATGACCTACCCCTAGTAAAGCAAGGCCTCAAAAATACCCTATGCTATGCTATGCTAAGTCACTTCAGCCGTGTCCGACTCTGTGTGACCCCATAGACGGCAGCCACCAGGTTCCCCCATCCCTGGGATTCTCCAGGCAAGAACACTGGAGTGGGTTGCCATTTCCTTCTCCAATGCATGAAAGTGAAAAGTGAAAGTGAAGTCGCTCAGTCGTGTCCGACTCTTAGCGACTCCATGGACTGCAGCCTACCAGGCTCCTCCATCCATGGGATTTTCCAGGCAAAAGTACTGGAGTGGGGTGCCATTGCTACCCTAGACTCTAACAAAGCAGACTGGTCTCTTCCATGAGGAGAGGTAAGCAAATTAAGAGAAAGGGGATAGAAGTATTGGTAGAAATGTCCCTCTTTATTCTAACATGGGTCATAGATGGGAGGCATGGACTTCCCCAAATCCCAGGACAGTTGCTTGTCAAGCCACTTTTTAATCATCTCCAGAATGAGAGGTGCACAGTTCAGTAAGAAACCTATTTTGTTACTGACGTCCCTTATTGTTAGAAAGTTCTTCATCATTCTGAGTTGAAAATTGGTCCCATTTAGTTTCTACTTCTCACTTGTGCTAATTCTGCTGTCTAGGATATCTGAGAGTATCTGTGTTCCCTCTACTATCTAGCAGTCTCTACCAAACAGACTCTGATTCTCCTTCCCATACACTGCCTAAGCACATTGGATAAATCTCCATGACAATATCTATCTGATTATGTTGCTAATATGTGTGGTTCTAAAAACGTTGTTTTCTAGACCTCACTCCATGGGTTGATTCAGTAGATCTGATGTGAAGTCTAGGACTCTATTTGACAGATATCCAGGTGTCCAAAGAACTTACTTCTAGAAACACAGGCTTAGACTATGAGGTTCTTAAGAGTAGAGATCTTTTCATATTTGCTTGTGCATCTCTAGCACTTAGTAGCGGGTTCTGAATAAACCTTTATTGAATGAATGAAAAAACTGAACATGAAAAAAAAGTGAATGAAAAATTTTAAAGATAGCTATCATTGACAAATTATCTGTAAGTCTTTCCCTTTTCAGAATCAATGCATCTAGTTTTCTTTACAACAGACCCTTCATAATTCTGTCATTCTCCTCTAACGCACTACAGTGGTCAATATTTTTGTCTAGAGCCCTGCTCTACAACAAGACAAGCCACTGCATTGAGAAGCCTGTGCACCGCAACTAGAAAGAAAGCCTGCATACAGCAAAGAAGACCCAACATGGCCAAAAATAAATGAATAAATTTTTAACGTGGTCTCTGAAGTCCAGTTCATCTTCCACGTATGGTCGGTGCAGGGAACAGCTACCTCCCTCGAGCAGAATATGAGAATGCTTCGAAGACAGTCACGGGTTGGCCTACACTGCACTTACGTTCATCTAAAACATCTACAAACCACCCTGCCTTGAATAGAAGCAGTTGAGTTTTTAAATGAATCGTAGTACTTTTCTCCTACTAGTATTAAACTTCATCTTATTATTTTCAGCTCATTGTTCCAGTCTGTCAAAAGCCTCATGAATCTTGATTCTATCATCCAGTGTATTAGATATTCCTCCCATCTTTGTCATCTGAAAATTTAGTAAGAGATTTTTCTGTGTCTTCATCTCCAATTTTAATAAATAAAATATTAAAAATAACAGTGACAGAGCCAGAAACCTGAAGTATGTCATTAGAGACTTCTCTTCAAATGACACAAAGCTCTTAAACATTGTTTTTGAGTTATGGCTATTGTACCAATTATAAATCCACGTAACTGTGTTTCATTCAGTCCTTACTTCTTGTCAACAAGATACAACGAGAAGAACCTGATGTTCTAGAAAGAACTCAGCCTGAGAAATTTGAGTTTGTTCCAAGTTCTAGCTGCCTTGAACTTACTGTGTGAAATTAGGCAATACAGTCTTTCTTTCTGGTCTTTATCCATTCAAACAAATGAGGAACTTGAACTAAGTGATCTCTAAGATCCCTACTAGCTCTACAACTCAACAATTCCTGGTATCTCGGTAAAATATACTGCTTTCAACACTAGTAAACCCTCAGAAAGTAAAAGATACTGCTTTGGCATTACTTGTTGCCAGCACACTTCTACTGGTTTCCAGTGAAAACACCATACTTTCCTAAGTTCCGAAAGCTATTTGCTTGCAGTCCTATCTCCTCTCAGTGGCAAATGGAAATCAAGAGACTCTGATATTGGACTGAAGTTCAAGAATTCTGGGAGTTGGCATAGGCATGGGGCCGCTTACCTGCCAAGCCCTGAATACGGGCATGGACAGATCTCAGCATAGGTAATCATGTGAATTGACATCAAAGCCTCCCATTGTAATTTCTGATGTCTATATGCTCCATTATAAAAGTTAAAATGTTTGCCTCCCTCAAGTGTCTGGCAATGCTCTACTTTGCCATTTTTTTCCTCAAAGATCATTAGGAGCAGTTACATGCACACATTTCCAAGTTCATGATTTATCTCCTCTTGGCCTAAAGTAGTCAGATGCCCTTTTGAATTCATCTCATTCTTGAATTCTTCATTCTATCTTTCAATTTGTTAATCCTTTTCTTTAAAAGAGAAAAATGAAGAAAATAAGACTTAGGCAGGTCTGTATTATCCTCTGTTAATAACCTGTATTAACATTGCCTCACCTACTTTTAAACAATCGAATAATCTTTTAATATATTTCTTGCTTCCAAATTCCATTTTTTCAATCTTCATGCTACCCTTTCAGGTCCTTTGTGATAGGATGATCTTTTGTTTGGTGATGTGCGTGAGAAAAAGACTAACTTTGCAGATGCCAAGTTGAAAAGCAGAGGAGCCATCAGGCAGAAAGGAGGAACTCTAAGCATTAGGACCAGCAGCTGTTTGAGAAGGCCATTTCCGAGTCCTCAGAGAAGCTCCCAGGAGATTAAACCACACAGAGGCGCTGAGCTTCAGAGGGCAGACCAATAAAGACATGTGGCTACCAGAAATTAAATCCACTTAAGTTCTCACAGATGGGCAGGCATTTAAAAAGCAATTTAGTCCTTTCTTCTGAAAAACAACCAGATTCATGTTTCATTTCATCTTTGCTCTGAGATTTTTTTTTTAATTTATAAGGGCAAATAAAATCAAATTATGTCATTTATTTAACAAAGATATCTTAATATAAAAGAAAAACCACAGGATGATACAATCTAGTGTTATATGCCTGGCTCTCTATTACTCATTTATAAAGATCTGCACAGAGTCTAGCCTACTTTCAACAAGCTCCATTAATAATCTAGGACTTCCCCAGTGGTACAATGGCTAAGAATCTGCCTGCCAGTGCAGGGGGGCATGGGTTTGATCCCTGTTCTGGGAAGATCCCACATGTTGCAGAGCAACTAAAGCCTATGGGCCACAATTACTGAGCCTGCCCACCACAAGTACTGAAGCCCACATGTCCCAAAGCCCGTACGCTGCAACTACTGAGCCCATGTACCTAGAGCCTCTGCTCCATAACAAGAGAAGTCACCACAATGCAAAGCCCATGCACCGCAAGGAAGAGAAGCCCCCAGGAGCTGCAACTAGAGAAAGACCGAGCGCAGCAACAAAGACCCAGTGCAACCAAAAGTAAATAAATAAATCATTTTTTGAAATAAATAATCTATTGTAACAGTGCAAAAAGCAAGCATAATTCCCAGGAGAAGTTCATTTTCTAAAGAGTTCACTGTCACAAAGAAGTTAACTATGAAGAGTGTGAGATTCCTATTTGGTAACCAAAAGATTAGACAGCAATGAACCAAAAGAAGACACAAAAACTTAGATAGGTTTTGGTTGTATTTTCTTACTGTCTTCTTCTTCTTGAAGCACCATAATTACAGTTATGTTGTGCCATGCTAAGTCACTTCAGTCGTGTCCAACTCTTTGTAACCCTATGGATTTTCTCCTGCCAGGTTCCTCTGTCCATGGGATTCGCCAGGCAAGAATACTGAAGTGGGTTGCCATGTCCTCTTTCAGGGATCTTCCCGACACAAGGATTGAACCTGTTTCTTTTAAGTCTTCTGCATTGGCAGGAGGGTTCTTTAATACTAGCACCACTTGGGAAATAATTGCAGTCATCTACAAGGTATATTTTTTCATTCTGATCCTAGATGCCTGTGATTAGAAGGCTGAATGTCGAAGAATTGATGTTTTTGAACTGTGGTGTTGGAGAAGATTCTTGAGAGTCCCTTGGACTGCAAGGAGATCAAACCAGTCCATCATAAAGGAAATCAATCCTGAATATTCATTGGAGGGACTGATGCTGAGGCTGAAGCTCCAATACTTTGGCCACCTGATGTGAAGAGCCAACTCGTTGGAAAAGACCCTGATGCTGGGGAATATTGAAGGCAGGAGGAGAAGGGGACGACAAAGGACAAGATGGTTGGATGGCATCACCAACTCAATGGATATGAATTTGAGCAACTCCAGGAAATGGTGAAGGACAGAGAAGCCTGGCGTGCTGCAGTCCATAGGGTGGCAAAGAGTTGGACACGACTGAACAATAGCAACACAACAGAGTTTCAGCCTGATGCCAGATTTTTTGACTTTTAAGGTGAGTCATTATTTTTCTGGACCACTTAGCTGTATAGAAAGTGAAGAGCTATAATATTTTATTCAAAGACCTCCAAATTTTTAATTTTTTCCCTCAACCCAAGAGGAACAATATAGCTAGTTTATTTTTTTTATCTTTTTGTGTTGGAGTATAGCCAATTAACAAGCAACGCTGTGATGGTTTCAGGTGAAAAGCAAAGGGACTCAGCCATACATATACATGTATCCATTCTCCCCCAAACTCCCCTCCCACCCAGGCTGCCACCAATGTTGCTAGTTTATACTGAATTTTCCACAGTTTACTGTGATCCACACACTCAAAGACTTTGGCATAGTCAGTAAAGCAGAAATGGATATTTTTCTGAAACTCTCTTCCTTTTTCCATGATCCAGCAGATGTTGGCAATTTGATCTCTGGTTCCTCTGACTTTTCTAAAACCAGCTTGCACATCAGGAAGTTCACCATTCACATATTGCTGAAGCCTGACTTGGAGAATTTTGAGCATTACTTTATTAGCGTGTGAGATGAGTGCAATTGTGTGGTAGTTTGAGCATTCTTTGGCATTGCCTTTCTTTGGGATAGGAATGAAAACTGACCTTTTCCAATCCTGTGGCCACTGCTGAGGGGTCGCAAGGAGTCAGACACGACTGAGCGACTGAACTGAACTGAACTGAACTGATACTGATTTTTCTTACACTGCTCCCAAAGTAGGATAAATAGCTTTGTTAATTAATTAATCAAAACCCATGTGTTATACAAGTAACCTATAAAAAATATACAAATAAAGGCCCAAGTTCATCATCTTTAGCAATAACCATAAAAGAGGAACCTGGATTTCTAATAAATTATCTTCTTACAGAGTAGAAGAATTACAATCTGACAAAAGGGATTTCCTTCTTCCACAAAACTATTTTATACAATTGTGCTCAGTTTTTGTGGACCCTCAAAGGATATACCACTAACAGGAATCAAGAGTAACTTCCTCAACTTGATAAAGAATATCTACAAAAATCTTACAGCTAGCATCATATTTAATGGTGCAAAACTTGAAGTTTTCCCACTGATATCAGGAACAAAGCAAGGATGCCCTCCCTCACCAGTGCTTCTCAACATCATAGTGGAGTCCTGGCTAATGAAATAAGACCAAAAATAGAACATGTATTAGGAGGGAAATAAAAGTAACACTTTAGGAAGAAAGAAAGAAAACTATCTTTTTTCACACAGATGACGAGAACATTTATATATGTAAAAAATCCAGAAGAATTAACCAAAAAAAATAATAGACTCCTGGAACGAATAAATTATTATAACCAAGTGGCACTAAATAGTGAGAAGAATATACAGTGACAAAAACTCTCATTTGTTGCTGGAAAGAATACTAATTGGCACAGTCACTTTGGAAGACAGTTTGGTCATTCGGTGGTTTCTTATAAAACTAAACATACTCTTACCATAGAGTCCAGCAGTCACACTCCTTGATATTTGTCTAAAGGAATTGAAAACTCATGTCCACAAAAAAAAAAAAAAAAAAAAAAGCCTGTATACAGATGTTTATAGCACTTGACTCATAACTGCCAAAACTTGGAAGCAATCAAGATGTCCCTTGGTAGGTGAATGGATAAGTAAATTGTGGTGTATCACACAATGAGATGTTATTTAGTACCAAAAAAAAAAACAAATGAGGACTTCCCTTGTGGTGCAGTGGATGAGAATTCACCTGACAATGTAGAGGACATGGGTTCAAACGCTGGTCCAGGAAGATTCCAAGTGTTGTGGAGCATCTAAGCCCATGCGCCACGACTACAGAGCCCTCACTCTAGAGCCCACAAGCCACAACTACTGAGGCCTTGGGCCACAACTCCTGAAGCCCATGTGCTCTAGAGCCTGTGCCCTGCAACAAGAGAAGTCACTTAAATGAGAGGCCTGCGCACTGCAACGAAGACTAGCCCTCACTGGCCACAACTAGAGAAAGCCCATATACAGCAATGAAGAGCCAGTGCAACCAAAGATAAATAAATAATTTTTTTAAAAGATCATATATAAAAGAAGTGAACTATCAAGCCATGAAAAGATATGGAAGAAATAGAAATGTATATTACTAAGTGAGAGACGCCAATCAGAAAAGGCTACTATAGGACTCTAACTTCATGACATTCTGGAAAAGGCAGACCTATGGAGACCATAAAAAGATATGTAGTTCCCAATCATTAGGGGGAAAAGAAGGATGAATAGGTGGAACACAGAGGATTTTTAGGGCAATGAAAACCACTCTGTATCACTATAATGGTGGCTACATTACTATAAATTGATTCAAATCCATATAATATATAACACCAAGGATGAACCCTAATGTAAACCATAGACTTTAGGTGATAAAGATGTGCCAACATAGGTTCATCAGTTGTAACAAATGTCTGTCTATCGTGGGGAATGTTGATAATAGGGGAGGCTATGTGTATGTGAAGCAGGAGATACATGGGAAATGTCTGTATCTGTTTAGTTTTGCTGTGAACCCAAAACTACTCTAAAAAATAAAGTCTATTTTTAAAATAAATAAAATTATATATCATATATATATTAAATTTCCACATTCTAAACTATGGAACTTTTAAATGTAAATTTATTTAGGGAAAGGGTTTTTGCAGATAAAACTAAGTTAATGATCTCAAGTGGAGTTCACACTAGATTATCCAGACGAGCCCTAAATCCAATGACAGGTATCCTTATAAGAGACAGAAGAGGAGAAGACACAGATGAAAATGCCAGGTGAAGACAGAGGCAGAGGTTGGAATTATGCAGCCACAAACCAAGGAACATCTGGAGTGATCAGAAACTGGGAGAGGTCAGGAAGGATTCTTCCCTAGAGCTTTGGAAGGGGCACAACCCTCCCAACACCTGGATTTCAGACATCCAGGCTGCAAAAATGTTAGAGAATCAATTTCTATTGTTTTAAACCACTAAGTTTGTGATAATTTTTTGCAGTAGCCAGTTGAAGCTAATATATCAGTTTAGCATTGGATTAGGCGAGTTTCAAAGATTCAAGTCTTCCTTTCCTTTCTACCCAGGACAATCCCCTTCCTCCATCATCAGAACCAGCAGTCAAGTCTTTTTTATATCACATTGCTCTAAACCCCAGCTTCCACCAATGTTTCCTTTTCTGACTCTTCTACCTCCCTCTTTAACTTTCAAGTACTTGTATGATTTCACTGGGCCCATCCAGATAATAAAGTATAACCTCCCTATCTCAGGATCCTTAACTTCATCTGTGAAGCACCTTTTACCATGTAAAGTAACAGATTCACAGGTTCCAGGATTAGGATGGAGATATCTTAGGGGTGGGGAGAGTGCAAATGGGTCCCTGGATAAATCCATCACAAAACTAGAAGACAGGGAACACCACAAATCACTAAATAAGAAATGAGAGAGAGAGAACTAACAACAACTACAAAGTCTGCATGGCATCAGGATCTACACAGAGGAAAACAGCAGAGTGTCTAGTGCACTTGAGAATATGAGAACTCCAAAATCCCCAATAGATGCTCGCTGGAAAGGGCGATGGGCCAACTTAAGGTCAGTAGCTGAACTGGGAGAGGTCCACTGTTCAGAGTACAGGGAGTACACAGTAAAGTATGAAGAACCTGGATCCATCTAAGCTGCGTGAAATCTTGAAATTAACAATCTAAAATACTTACCCAGGATAAATCTCAACAGAAAGGAGAAATTCCTAAGACTATTCAAATACAGAATGAAGGAGAAACAAAAGCAAAAGGAGAGAGGGGTTAGGGAAAGACAATAACAGAAAACATGAGTCTATTTGTCAATTTCTTTGTGAAAAAACAGATGTGGAAGCTCGAGTCATGAAATTTGAGAAGTTATCTTGGCCCATCCTATGATCCTGAAAACAGAGAAATATTCATTTTACTTAAAGTAAGGCCCAAGCAAGGATCATAATCAAAACCCATATAAGATCATTTTAAAAAGAAATAAAGAGCAGAATACCATCCTTTTAAACAATAAAGTGCTCCAAAAGGTTATGGGTACAAAACATAAAAACTGTAACCTAATGTTTCAAAATGAGCTAAAAATCAATTAAGAAAATTATCAAAGTATTGAAAGAACACATATATCATAAGTAGAATCCTTAGGAAAAAATAGAACTCAGAAAAGAATATAAATAAAATAATATATAATATCAGTAATTACAACTAAATGAGAAGGGGCAAATGAATAGATAAAATAGATAATGCCTTAAGATAAATAGAAAATTAAAAGACTGAACTTTTTATTTATTTATTTTTTTTTGGGGGGGGGGGGAATAACTTTATTGTGTTTGGGGCAGCAGGCAGAGGTCCAGTCTCAGAACTTCTGGAACTGCTTCTTGGTGCCGGCAGCCTTGGTGACCTTGAGGATATTGAAGCTCACAGTCTTGCTCAGGGGCCGGCATTCGCCCACTGTGACGATGTCGCCGATCCGGACGTCCCTGAAGCAGGGAGAAAGGTGCACGGACATGTTCTTGTGGCACTTCTCAAAGCGGTTGTACTTTCGGATGTAGTGAAGGTAGTCTCGGCGGATGACGATGGTCCTCTGCATCTTCATTTTGGTCACCACGCCAGACAGGATCCGCCCTCGAATGGAGACATTACCCGTAAAAGGGCATTTCTTGTCAATGTAGGTGCCCTCGATGGCCTCCTTTGGAGTCTTGAAGCCCAGACCAATGTTCTTGTAGTATCGAGGGAGCTTTTCTTTGCCAGTTTCTCTAAGCAGGACCCTCTTTTTATTTTGAAAGATGGTCGGTTGCTTTTGGTACGCACGTTCTGTCTGAATGTCCGCCATCTTCCCGGCTGCCTGAAAAAAGGAAGGCCGCGGCGGCGTCCGGGTTTCCTTATCGACTGCAACTTTTTAAACTAAAAAAAAAGTTTAGAAATTTCAATGCCAGCCTAGATGGATTAACAGAGGCCAAATGTACCATGTCATATGAACAGGTGAAAGAAAAAGACAAAATACATAAAACAATGATTATCAAGACATTGACATCTAGCAATGAAGGGCATCTAGCATCTTTATTCTCTGAAAAAGAGAGAACCAACAGTAGCCCTACTACTGTCCCAGTGTACTGCCCAGGGACAGGATCCAGACCACAGGGCAGGTGGGGAGGACTCAGGAAGATCCCAGAGTTTTTCTCGGGGGGTTGGGTAGATAAGAGCTGGAAATCTCGGGAGGTCAAGGCAGCCAGAGTTCACAGGGGGACATGCTAGACAGGAGGGAGGGAAAGAGAGGGAGAGAGGTGGAGTGAGTGGTAGGGGAGAGAGACAGGGAGAGAAGGAGGATGAAGAGGGAAAGAGGAAGAGAGACAGAGATCAGTAAAGTGTCCTCCTTGAGTCTTCATCTGAATATTGATCAACTCCTCCATGTCAGAAAACTACTAAGCAGGGAAAGAGATGCCTTAAAAGATTAGAAGAAACAGTTCTTGGGGGCTCTTGGGGAATGGTTTCTATTCCCACCAGTCAGAGTGCAGAATTCAACACAGGGCATGGGGTACCTTTAAAACAGTTTTTGCCACAGTATTGTAGAAAAAGTAACCCTATGCGAAACACTGCTATGTCCCACCAAAAACAAACAAAAATTTAAAATCAAGCATATAGTATGAAACTGTTTCCAAGAAATCAAATGGTGTCACCAAAAAAGGTATTAGTATTTATAATAGTACAAAAATATCCAGTATCCAACAAGGTAAAATTTACAATTAAAAATTACCAGACATCAAACAAAAAAAGAAAGTATGACCCATAGTGAGGGGAAAACTCAAACAAACTGACCCAGCAATGACACAGATAGAATTAATAGATAAAGAGATTAAGAAAATTATTATCCAATGGTGTACTGAAATCAGGTCATACTGGCTCAGGAGAGCCAATTTTTCAATTATTCTCAATTACTGGGAATTTTACAAGTCAGTTGTTAAATATGACCATTGTTAAAATTATATAGACTCACAATTAAATAATTTATAGTCAAAGCAAAGGTAACAAATACCAAAACTCATCTTGCTAATTATTTTCTTACATTTTAATATGATCTATGCTTCTGAGGTTAAGATTATTATATTCATGTGGTAAAGATATTATGAAATACTGTGTTCTTATTTTGCATCTCTCCTCAACTCTACATTCAATGATTACATGTTGGTAGTTTGGAGAAGGCAATGGCACCCCACTCCAGTACTCTTGCCTGGAAAATACCATGGATGGAGGAGCCTGGTGGGCTGCAGTTCATGGGGTCACTAAGAGTCAGACACGACTGAGTGACTTTACTTTCACTTTTCACTTTCCTTCATTGGAGAAGGAAATGGCAACCCACTCCAGTGTTCTTGCCTGGAGAATCCCAGGGACGGGGGAGCCTGGTGGGCTGCTGTCTATGGGGTCTCACAGAGTCGGACACGACTGAAGCGACTTAGCAGCAGCAGCAGTTTGAAATTAGCCAGAGTGGGATAATTTAAAGCACAAAAATTTGCAAATTGACAAAGTCTGAGATGTTGTGAGGTTTTTGTTTTTTGTTTTGGCCAAAAACCAGTTGTTAAATATTTGCCACCACATATAAATTTTAACTGTATACCCTATGTTAAAGAGGCTAGAGAAAATATGGAACATGTTCAGTAGAGACACAGAATATGTAAAGATAAGACAGATAGATAGATAAAATGCAGATATTTTAGAGATAAAAATCATACCGGATAAAAATAGAATTTGATTAGATTAGATTTTGAAGAAGAAAAGATTAGTGATCTGGAAAAGAACAATATAACCTATCAAAAATAGAACACATAGAGAAAAAGAGAGTTTTAAATAAATAAATAAGTACATCATCAGTAAGCTAAAGGACAACTTCAAGTGACCTAATGTATGTGTGATTCAACTCTTAAAGGGGCATGTAGGAAAGAAACAATTTTTAAAGAAATAGTGGCCAAAGTATTGTCCGCATTTGATATAAACTGAAACTCAGAGGCCAGAGAACCTCACAGAACCATGAGTACATAAAACATAAAGAAAAAGGCAGCAAAGGACATCATGATCAATGCTTCAATCTCATGATAACAGTAAAATCTTAAAAGTGGTCAAAGAGGATTGGCACATTAGATACAGAGGAAGAGAGTCTTGTCAGAAATAATGCAGCTCAAATGACAATGGAGCAATGTAACTGAGGGAAGAAACCTTTCAACCTAGAATTCTATTAGTGAGTAGAAATATCTTTCAAAGGAAGAGACTTTGGAGTGACATCAGAAAATGGTGCCATAGGAATTTCTTGCTCTCCTTCCCAAAAGAAAATACCAGCTTGAACAACTATTCACATGTCAAAATACCTTCACAATAGCTAAGGATTCCAGGTGAGGGGTTAGGGAACATGGATGAAGCACAGAAAGAAGCAAAGAGGCATTGGAGAGAGTAGGAAAGATAGATTCACATTACTCCCACTGTCCCTTTCCCAGCGAGTCTGCACAGAGAGAGGCACTGTCCCTGAGGGAAAAAAGAGAGTGAAATAAGCACCCTTCACCATGGCTACCAGCAGCAGGCCCCCACCTGCAGTCCTAGACAGCTCCCAGTGGATTCCCAGGAGCACAAGTCCCCAGCCCATCCCAGTGCCAAGCTGGCCCCTAACTCCAGACAGGGTCCCATAGACCCAAATTTCAAACCAACCCTAGCAGGCCAGCCCCCGAGACTC
Source organism: Bos grunniens (assembly GCF_055505025.1). NCBI lineage: Eukaryota > Metazoa > Chordata > Mammalia > Artiodactyla > Bovidae > Bos > Bos grunniens. Next base: position 23,496,319 of record NC_141180.1, read on the forward strand.
AACCTCCAGGCTAATATCCTGCTATGTTCAAACACCAGGTTACAGGCTGACTCCAAACTCCAGGCTTGTCCTAGTGCCTGGTCACCTCACATGGCACCAGCTTCCAGGCCAACTCCAGTGAAACCCGGCTCCCAAGACTGTTGGGGGCCAGAGTGAGGTACTTCGCCCGTGGCAAAGGTCATGAGGAAGGAGGCTCAACATACGCAAAGGTGGGATCGAGTCTCAGGAGTCCCCCTGGAAATCCTCGAGCATCTACCCCCATAACCAGAGCCTGCCTACTTTACTACTTTGTGCTCTCACCTACACCTCTGACCTTACGGGGGGCTGTCCCCCACCACCTCTTTCGGAGAAGGAGTTAACCTAGAGCTCCAGTTAATCAAAACTCCTGGGCGTGACAAGAGTGTTTTAGCCTACAAACTCCTCTGAAGGTTCTCTGGCCTGCCTGACAGGCTTGTCTGGCCACATGTGATTGCTCACAGCCTCCCAACCGTGAGAGGCACAAGATGCTTTAAACCTTCTAAAAACAGGTTCCTTAGAAAAGTTAGAAAACTATTAGTATAAGTATAATGGGCTGATTAGAAATTGTGTTGGTGAAGGGTTTTTCATTTGTTGAGCCAACGTTTGTTGCTAAGTCTCCATATCCCTTGCCCTTACACACATTAATGAATATATAGAAGAAATAAGTATTAACCTTTGATATTAATCACGTTAGACCTTAGGCTAAGTAAATTCTTTCCTTAACTAAAACCCACTACACCCTCACCCTATAGGAATGTAACTTTATTTGGGTGGCATCTGTTTTAAGAATAATCACCCTTGGAGAAAAAAGTGTTCTGGTTGACTGACCACTGTCATAAGGAGAGGGTTGTAAATTGTCAGCAGCCCCCCTGGCCAGAAGATGATGTAACACCCCTAAGACCTCTGTATACATTTGTGTGAAGCACCTGACTTTAATAAAAGTCAGGACTGCTGTTCCCGTGTGACTTTTGTATAACATCTCAGTGTATAAAAACAGACTCTGGAAAATAAAGAATTGGGATCAGTTTCTCGAAATACTGGTCTCCCCATGTCGCTCTCTCTCTCACTCAAACGCTCTCTCTCTCACTCAAGCTGAGTCTCCATCTGGAGCGCGGAACCCACCATGCTTACTAATTATGCCTGGGCTTCTAAGATCCGACCGGGGAGGCCTCAGTGTCTCCTCTCCTTCGGGAAAACGGAAGGACGCCTGCGGCCTACATAAGTGGTGCAAGCTTCTTGTCTTGAAGTTTTATTGGTCTCCCACGTAAACCAAGCTACTCAGCCTCTTTTCTCCACTGAATTTTCCTACTGAGCTATCCTCATTCTATTACTCTTTACATCTTTAATTAATATCTAATTGAAGCTACTGTATCCTGACCCTCGCCGACGCCGTCCCCGCTTCGAATACCCTGGATCAGCCGGGGCTGGACCCTGGCACAAGACTGTGCTAGGACCAGACCAACTCCCACAGACTAAGACACTGGGGCCCACCCTAGTGGTCCCCAGCACCCGAATGGCTCGTATGGAGCCAGGAGCCAGCTGTACTCACAAAGACCCAGGTCCCAGGCCCATTCCCTCAAATTCAAGTCCCAGGCCCACTTTAGGGAACCCAGGCTCCAGGACTCCCCCTGAGGACCTGAGCACAAGGGGGGTCCCCATGGACCCAAGCACCAGGCTGGCTCACCTGTTGACCAAAGCACTAGATCTGCCCACCTGTGGACTCCAGCAATCCCTAGACACCACTGGCCCACAGACACCACCAGCTAGCCTACCCAAAATCTCTGGAGGGGCCGACCGGTGAAGGACTTTGCCTTCCAAAGGAGTCTGCAAAGCCTAGAAGAGGTACCTACTTCTCCAAATGCACAGAAACAAGTCCAAGACCATAAAGATCAGGAAAAGTCAAGGAAACATGACACCACCGAAGGAAACTAATGACTGATGCTAAAGAAATGGAGCTGTATATAAGTTTCTTATAGTATACTTAAAATACATAAAATGACTTGAAGGTAAACAGTTATAATTTAAAAATAAGTACTATGAACTCTAAATTAATCTCCAAAATAACAAGAAAGAAAACAAAGAACAACGGATGAGAAATCAACAACAAAAAAAGATTAAACAGAATTATAAAAAATAATCAGTCCAAAAGATGTCAGGGAAAGGGAAAAAAAAAACAGATTGTATAAATCATATTCTAAGCTACTAAACTAATCTCAATAAATTTAAAACTACTCAAAGTATTTTTTCAAACAAAAATGGAGCTATATTAGAAATAAAACACAGAAAATATATAACAGAAACTATCTAAGTAACCTATGGGTAAAATAAGAAATCAAAGTGAGGTTAAGAAGTATTTAAACTGTATGGTAATGAAAAAATATCCCAAAGTCTGCAAGTTGCAGCCAAACAGGGATTGGAGGGAAATTTATAGTAATAAATTCCTTTCAGTTCAGTTCAGTCGCTCAGTCGTGTCTGACTCTTTGCGACCCCATGAATTGCAGCATGCCAGGCCTCCCTGTCCATCACCAACTCCCGGAGTTCACTCAGACTCACGTCCATCGAGTCATTGATGCCATCCAGCCATCTCATCCTCTGTGTCCCCTTCTCCTCCTGCCTCCAATCCCTCCCAGAATCAGGGTCTTTTCCAATGAGCCAACTCTTCCCATGAGGTGGCCAAAGTATTGGAGCTTCAGCTTTAGCATCAGTCCCTCCAATGAACACCCAGGACTGATCTCCTTTAGAATGGACTAGTTGGATCTCCTTGCAGTCCAAGAGACTCTCAAGAATCTTCTCCAACACCACAGTTCAAAAGCATCAATTCTTCAAAGCTCAGCTTTCTTCACAGTCCAACTGTCACATCCATACATGACCACTGGAAAAACCATAGCCTTGACTAGATGGACCTTTGTTGGCAAAGCAATGTCTCTGCTTTATAATAAAATTCCTTTACTAAAAAGTAATAAAGGTTTCAATTAAATGACACCTCCCACTGTCTCAGCTGGTGGCTCAGCTGGTAAAGAATCCACCTGAAATGAGGGAGACCTGGGTTAGACTCCTGGGTCAGGAAGATCCGCCAGAGAAAGGATAGGCTACCACTCAGTATTCTTGGGCTTCCTTGGTGGTTTCTTGGTGGTTCAGTTGGTAAAGAATCTGCCTGCAATGTTGGAGATCTGGGTTCAATCCCTGGGTTGGGAAGATACCCTGGAGAAGGGAATGTCTATCCACTCCAGTATTCTGGCCCAGAGAATTCCATAGACTATATAGTCCATGGGGTCACAAAGAGTCAGACACAACTGAACGACTTTCACTTTCCCACCTGAAGGAACTGGAAAAAAAGAAATTAACTAAACTCATTGTATACAAAATAAAATAAATAATAGAGATTAGAATGAAAACCAGTGAAACAGAAGAAAAACAACACAGAAATTCAATTAAATGAAAAGAAATTTATTTGAGAAAATAAATAAAACTGATAACCTTCTAGCCAAACTGATTAGAGAAAAGGAGAAAAGGAAAAAATGATTAGTATCAGGAATGAGAGAGGTAACATCATTCCAAAATTGATAAATATTAAAAGAATAATAAAGAAATATTACAAGCAACTTTTGGGCTTCCCAGATGCCTCAGCAGTAAAGAATCTGCCTGCAATGCAGAAGCCGCAGGAGACACAGGTTTGGTCCTTGGTTGGAAGGATTCCCTGGAGGAGGGCATGGCAACCCGCTCCACTATTCTTATCTGGAGAATCCAGTGGTCAGAGGACCCTGGTGGGCTCCAGCCCATAGGTTTGCAAAGAGTCTGACACCACTGAGCACACACACGCACAAATAACTTTTCTGCCGGTAAGTTTGACAAGTTAGATGAAATGGGCTAATTTTGTGAAAGACACAAACTCGAAGTTCACTACAAAAGATGCAGATAGCCTTCCCACCAGCTATCTGTTTTACATATGGTAATGTACATGTTTCAATGCTACTCTCTCTATTTGTCCCATAGTCTCCTTTCCCCACTGTGTCCACAGGCCTCTCCTCTGTGTCTGTGTCTCCATTGTGAAGTGAAACTCGCCCAGTCGTGTCCAACCCTTTGCGACCCCGTAGACTATAGCCTGCCAGGCTCCTCTGTCTATGAAATTCTCCAGGTGAGAACACTGGAGTGGGTAACCGTTTCCTTCTCCAGGAGGTCTTCCCAATCCAGGGATCGAACCCAGGTCTCCACATCGCATGCTGATTCTTTACCATCTCAGCCACCAGCATCTCCACTGCTGCCCTGCAAATTGACAACCTCGAGGGGTGGGGTGGGGTGGGCTGGGGGTGGGAAGTGTGAGGGAACTTCAAAAGGGAGGGGACATATGAATGCGTATGGCTGACTCATGTCGATATATGTCAGAAACCAACACAATATTATAAAGCACTTCTCCTCCAATTAAAAATAAATAAATTTTAAAAGAGAAGATGTAGGAAAACTGAATATCCCTGTAGCTCTTTTTAAACTGAATTTATAGCCTTTCCACGAAGAAAACTTCAATCCACATAGCTTCACTGGTGAGTTCTACCAAATATTTAAGAAAGAAATAACACCAATTTTACACAAACCATTACAGAAAGCTGAAGAGAAGAGAATACTTCCCAACATACTCTATAAAAGCCAAGATTTTCCCGATTCCAAATGCCTAGACTGAGATATTAAAAGAAAAGTAAATTGCAAACAAATATCTGTTATGAACATGGATGCCTAAAGACTAAACAAAACTTTAGCAAATTGAATCTTACAATATATAAAAATGATATTATAGCATAACCCAGAATGTAATGTTTTTAGCATTTTAAAATCAGTAGCATATTATTGATATCACATTAACATTCTAAAATTGTAAAACCATATATTAGTTCAATGAAAGCATAAAAATACTTAACAAACACCAAAGTTCTTTTCTGACCAAAAAAAAAAAAAAACCACAAAAATTCAACAAACTAGGAATAGAAAGGAATTCCCTCAACCTGATACAGGGCATCTATGGAAAACCCTAAATAAGCTCTCCTTAAGATTAGGAATAAGAACATCATGTATATTCTCACTTTTATTCAATATTGTATTGAAAGTTCTGGCCACTATAATTAGATAAGAAACAATATTTATATTGAAAAGGAAAATATGAAATGCATTTATTCATGATTACAATGAAAAGCAAACATTTCTAAATATCAAATATTAACATATATGTACACTATAAGAAAAAAGAGAGATTAAAAATAAAAGACCACATAGTGAAATATTATTTATATAAAAGATTTGTATAGAAAACATAAAATGAAAAGATAAGTCATAATTTTAAAAAATAGTTAACTGTAAGTCAAGACTATTGTGGAATGCACAGAAAAATTCAAGACTTCTCTATATTTTGTTTTATAAATTTAACTTTGAACTTGTGCACATATTTTACATGGCTGTAAAAAGTTAAATTAAAAAATTCATTCCAAAAAAAGTTAAAATGAAACTAAAGAACCTAAATGTGTATCCAGCTGGTCACATAACCACATGGAGAGAAAGACCAAAGGAACTTTAAAAACAGACTTCAAATCACATTGTTGGTGAAAGGACTGGTATTATTATTCCAAGACTGTTGTGTGTGTGTATTGTGGGATAAAGCAAATGAGTAACCATACGATATTCTATCATTCCTGTTGCAAACCGAGCATTCTCAGAATACTTAGAGAGAGAATTGGACTTCCTACAGCCACATAACTCTGAGTATCCAATTCTTGTCATTCAGTGTCAAAGAAATCCAAAGATTGCAGAGTCTAGAAAACTTAGGAATGTTAAATTACATTTGGCTTCTAGGTAAATGTGAGTTTACTATCTTTGGAAGTTTTCTAAAAGTAGAATAACCGTAGAAAGAAAGAGATAACGACATAAGATGTTCATTAAAAAGTTAAGCTCCATTTCTCTTGGCTGTATAAAGCTGCTGAACAATAAGGGACTTGATCAAGTTAAAAATAGCACAGTGAAAGGAAAGAGTCAAGAACTCTGGTTTCAAGCCCAGGATCAGTTAAGGTTGATTCTGAACCGAGAGTTGTGAAGCAGACAACCTCTTTGGTCTCTTGAAGTTTTCAAATTCTGTCACGGTCCCAGCAAAAATATGAAATGCCATCAAGAGCCTATTCTTTCAGTCCAGTAGTTTCAATAGTAAATAAACTGACTCATGAGCAAAGTCCAATCTCAATTGAAAGGTGTATAGTATATATGTATATATATATTTTTTTCTTTTGTTAATTAATGATATCCCAGTTTCAACCAGACCACAGCAGAACCTTGGCACCAATATGTTTATCTGGAAGAAAAAGTAACAGAGAATATATCATTAAAGAGCACAAGGACAACAAGAATCTCGGGACTGGAAAGCTTGAACAATACCAGTTTACCACATGAGTCCACAAATTGAAGGCCACATTTGCCAGACATGGAATTCCTAAAAGGATTATCTCTGACAATGAGCCACAGTCGTCCTCAAAGGAATTTCCACGTTTTGCCAAAACATGACATTTTGAGCACTTCACGGTCAGTCCACGTTACCACAGAGCCAAGCCCTTTGCATGGGGTTACTGGTGAAAAGCTGAAAGAATGAAACTCTCAAACACATTGGACCACGCGAAGACTAATGATAAAGGTCCCTGCCTCAGACTATTTGGAGCAAGGAATGTATTGTGGGCAACTTTCGATTCTCCTTTCCCAGTTATTACAGTCTTGGCATCTCCCCTCAGCACTATTGTCTATGCATGGAATGCAAGGGCATATGACAGGAAGTTTGATCCTCACACAAATATTGTAAAACTGAATAAAAACAGCTATGACAAACAACGCACCCCACCAGGCCCTGATCTAACCCCTCAGTCTGTGTGAAATTCTATCCCTTAGAAGTTATGCTTGACACCAAACACTGAAATAGGAGTTATTCTTGCTGGTGATGGTTTATGTTTAAGAGGACACCAGAGTCCCACAGGGAACATTCTAGAAAAGACGAACATTTTGTTTAATTAGTGCAAATGTGGTTTGAAAACCTAATAAGGGTCTAGACCCATACTGATGAAGTACAATCCTGCCTTACTCAAGGCTTTTTCAGTGTCAAGTAACAGAAGTCATTTAAACTATCTTAAGGAGAAGAAAAAAAATGAGAATTTGCTGCACAGATTATAGGGATATATTATGGAAGCCAAGAGCAAGTAATGCAATTGGTCCTCGTGAAGGCTATAGTTAGGAACTGGAAAGATATTAGAGTCAAGGCAGAATGTGGTCCTTATCTCCACCTTTCTTGTACGTTTTGTGTCTTCTCTGTCCCTGCTTATAGCATAAGATGGCAGCTTGTGATAGGTGACCTCCAAAATGACCCTCAGTGATCACATCTTCACCTTGACACTCTTGTGTAATCTATTATACCTGAGTGTGGATTGGACCCTGTAACTCTTTTCCAATATAGAATACAACCTAAACAATAGCATGTCACTTCCAAGATTAGGTTAAAGAGATCTAACCTGCAAACTTTCCCTCTTTGTTCATTGTGAGTGGCACCAGCTGCTATTTTATGATTTGATTCACGAAGGGTCCCACAGAGAAAGGAATTGAGGGAGGCCTCCAAATAACAACCACTAAGAACATGAGAACTTCTGTCCAACAGCTCATGAGGAAGAGAAGCCTGTCAAGGACCACGCAAGTGACAGTGATTGGAAATGGATTTGACCTCAGGCAAGCTTTCAGATGAGATTGCAGCCACAGCCAAAACTCCAATGGAAACCTTGTGAGGGATCATAAGGCAGAGACATCTAAATAACTCGGAGATTCCTGACCCACAAAAATGGAAATAATAAATGCTGATTGTTAAAAGCCATTAAATTGCAGGGGTGGTGGGGTATGTTTGCATACAGGTAAGTAATATAGATTTTGGTACCATAACAAATACCTAAAAATATAGGAATGTCTTTAGGGCCAGAAGGTGAATGAAGGTTACAGGGTTATAAGGAACAATGCTTAGAGAAAGCCTAAATTGCCTTGAGCACATTTTTAGTCAAAATCTGGACTTTGGGGATGCTGCCAGTGAGGGCTCAAAAAAAGAATGTAGGTGCAAGTTATCAAAAACTGAAAAAAGGAGGATCTTTATTATGTATGGGCAGAAAGCTCAGCAACACTGTCATCTGTAGTTGTGTGGAAAGCAGAAAATGTTCCTAATAAAATGCATGATCTGGTTAAGAATATTTCCAAGTAGAATGCTGAAGGTGCTTCCTGGTTTTCTTCTTACAAATGTGAAAGAAGAGAAATAAATAGGACTGTTTAACAAAAAGAAACCAGGAATCAACAGCTTTTTAAAAAATTCATAGCCACTTCAAATGGCAAACAATTCTAAAATTAAAAAATGGTTTTCAAGTAAGGAGCAAATAAAGAGATTGGCTGGGAGAATTTGGTTGAAAGATAAAGTTCAGGGTATGACTGTAAAACTTTTTGTTCAGACCTCAGGAAAAAAAAAAAATAGGTGATGCCTAATAGTATTATTCAGTCACACAAAAGTCCCTTTACAGAGATTAAGGAGTCTCTCAAACAACAGGTGCTCTAAAAGCTTAAATGCATCATCCCTTATTTATTTAAGCACCAGCTCAATGTGAAGAAGGGCTTTTCCCAAAGAGATTTATGAGTATGGACTTTATCTAACGGCAATCCTAACTCCAATGACATTCATAAAAAGTACGCGATATTTCTGAGAGAATTAAATCAGCAGAAACACTGCCATCTAAACAGAGCAGAGGCAGTACAAATGAAAAGAGGGAGTTTGACCCCAAAATTTAACAAGTAGGAATTAGGCTGAGAAAACTACTCAGCTGAAACTTGTTACCTTTCATATATTAAAAAAAAAAAAGGATGATTCACAGGTCGCCTCCAAGATACCCAGAGAGCAGAGCCAAGAGCCATAAAATATTCTTCTCAGGCCTTGAGACACAATCAAGGAATTTCCAACATTTGATTGTCCAAATTTCAGAGTCGTTGTTAACTAGTAAATCTTCTGTGGCTTCTCATGTCTTTTTGAATAGGAATGGACTAGTTAATCCATGCCTGTATCATAATTATGTATTATACATATTGAGGGCAGATAATTTCTTTTTAGCCTTACATGTCTACTGATTGAGAGAAAACATACTCAAAGAGCAGTATTTAAGGAACAATTCTTAAGGTTCCTCATCCAAACCTGAAACTGACTTGGTGAGGTTCTAGACTTTGAACTGATGCGGTAATGCCATACTTCCGGTTAGGCATAAGTCTATTTTGCACGTAGGAGAGACAGGAGTCCCTGGGGGTCAGAGCATAGACTGACCCTACGTCAGGCTATGCTCTGACATAGATGACCCTACGTCTTAGAGGCAGGCAACGTCCAAGATGATCAGCAATGTCTGCCTCCTAATATGTACATCCTTGTGTAATCATCTACCCTTGGGTCTGGAACAGAGCTAGTCACCTCCTTCTAATGGGTAGAATATGACAAAAGTTATGAAATGGCATTTCCAACATTAGGTTACAAAGAGATTGTGGCTTCCGTTTTGTGCTTCTCTCTCTTTCATTCTCTTGTCCTCTGGTGAAAGCCAGCTTCCCTATGGAGAGCCCCATCAAGCAAGGAACTTAAGGAAGCCCCTAATCAACAACCAGGAAGGAATTGAGACCACCTGTCCAACAGTCCATGAGGAACTGAATCCTACCAACAACCATATGATTAATAATGGAAACAGATTGTACCACAGTCAATCCTTCAGATAAGACCACAGCCCTGGTCAATCAATGTATCAATACACAGGACTTGGATTGCAGACTTGTGAGAGATAATACGGTAGAGGTGATATCTAAGCCTTTAGATTTCTGACCCACAGAAACCATGAGATAATCAATGTTTCTTGTTTAAAAATGTCAACTTTGGGGTGATTTGTTGTACAGAAATAAATAACACAGTGGCCCAGCCCTGTAGCCCTGAACCTGTTGCTCTGGCACCATCAACTAATAAGTGTCCCAGAATCTGGTTTCCAAATTCCCAAGAGAAAGATTCTGATCGGCAGAGACTGGTTTGGCTGCCTACCATTGGTACAAACTGCTATGGCCATGGAGAAAATAAAGTTGTTTGGTACAATTATAGCCACAGAGTTTTGGTACTATGAGTAGAGATCAGTTCTTAGAGAAAAGAAAGCAAACTAGGAAAAAGCTTCTCTGTAAAGGAAATCCACATCTAGTTAGGAAGATGAAACAGTTGCAGTAAACAAAGACTACTGAGGACAATAAAAGATTAACTACAGGCCTCAAGTCCCTGTCGCCTCAAACAAAAAGTCTAGGGCTTTGCCTAACGTGACTCTAAGACAACCAGGAAGTTCTGTTACTAGAATTACTTTGTTTGCTAGTTTTTGTTTTTTTTTTAATCCATTAAGCTAGTTGTTGAGCAGAGTGCTGAGAAAACAATCAATTTATTGTATTGTTTGCTGACATAAAAAGAAAAGGAGGAAACTAAGCATCATACTAGCAAACAAATACTCCTCTTTGATTGAAAGAAAATCTCTAAAATGTTACTGCTCTACATGGCATGACTGCTCCAATGAATCTTCTTAAAAATAGATGTCTTGTTATGACTGAACAAGAAAAACAGAAGAAAAAAAAAGATGTTGGAAAGAGGATTATTAAGGGCTAAATATCTCTCTGAGACCAGAAACACCATGGTTGGATGATGTCAGGAAATGAACTTCTCATTCTTATTCCTGATACCAAAGTCTTCCAAGTGATAAAGACTATATATTACCACAATTCTGGTCTCATAGACTACAAAAATCAGAAGGGAACTAGCAAAGATGAGGAATGACAGTACAGAAAGGTGGGAGAAAAGAAACCTAGAAATAGGTCAGAAACGGGCTTTAAGTCTAGAACCAATAGAGAACATAATAGAGAAACAATAGAGAGCATATTTATAGCACTAATTTATACCTAGGATTTTGAAAGTGAAATTTAAAAGTTAGAAATAGAAGTTCAAAGAGTAGCGTTTCCAGTATGTATCAAGGTAAACAGGGACAGGAAAAGATTGTAATCGTTAGCTGCATAATCCCATCCTGTCTCCCCAACCACAACCAAGAATTTTTTTTCCCCAAGTCTTTGTGGCAACACTGTTCTGTCACATTATTAAGCAACTCACAGTTATAATACCACCATTACTAGTAATGTCAGCAATTGCTACTATTTATTGAGTACTGGCCAAGTCTTAACCAATGAAGTACCTTTGGTACATGCTGCTGCTGCTGCTGCTAAGTCGCTTCACTCGTGTCTGACTCTGTGCTACCCCATAGACAGCAGCCCACCAGGCTCCCCCGTCCCTGGGATTCTCCAGGCAAGAACACTGGAGTGGGTTGCCATTTCCTTCTCCAATGCATGAAAGTGAGAAGTGAAAGTGAAGTCGCTCAGTTGTGTTCGACTCTTAGCGACCCTATGGACTGCAGCCCACCAGGCTCCTCTGTCCATGGGATTTTCCAGGCAAGAGTACTGGAGTGGGGTGCCATTGCCTTCTCCGACCTTTGGTACATAATATCACCTAATTCTCATAACAACCTATAATGTAGGTACTATTAAGTTCTCCATTCAGTAAATGAAGAAAGTCATCTAAGGCTGAAGGAGATTTACGAAACTTGTCGAAAGATGCACAGCTGGAAAGTGAAAAGCCTGGAATTTGAACAAACTTCAAAGCCCATGACCACTATGTTAGATAGCCCCCCATGATATTTCATTTGCCAAGTAGGTATATGCTATCGCTGTGCTACAAGCTTTGCTTACCTCATCTCATTAGATTATCACAACAGCCAATAAGGTTTGATTATATTAATGCCATTTTGCAAAACAAGAATGCACTAATCATCAAGTTATTGTCTATTGACCCTCCAGCTAAAATCAACCACTATTTCAGTAACTTACATGTGCAAAGTGAATATTTAATAAGAACAAGCGTCATGGACAATGTGTTTTATGATGACAATAATTGGTGAACAATGTACGAATATTACACAGGGAACTCCTAGTTTCATGGAATACTAAGCTCGTGGTAAATTCTTTCTCTTTGTCTTATTTTGGAGGTCAAAGAAGACTTTTTTCTGCTGTCTACCTATTTATATAGCCCTTACACAGAAGTCAATTGGTGTTTCGAGCACAAGCAAGACAGATGTAGCTGCTGGGGTGGGGTGGAATATGATAACCAACATACAGACAGTTATGCTTACGTTGTTCTGTGTTGACATCTGATATGGCTATTCTTGTCTGTGTTTACATGTCCCATTCATCTGGTTCAACCAGACAGGATTTTATTAATATTATTGATGGTTACTATAACAATAAGCATGTGAATATACTTTAGCTTTGAAACTGTGACAAGTATTTGGTTGATCACAGTCCGTAAATCGCATCATAGAGATGATCCCCAGAAGTGAAGGGAGATGGAACAGGAAATCACCAGATGGACACTTGCTTTGATCTCATTGAGGAAACTTACATGGTGATTTCTCCTGGAAAAGTTCCTTCCAGGGGCTTCCTCTGGAAATTTGGAGCTGTTTGACCCTTGGGGAAAAGCCAATAACTTAACCAAAGCTTCTTCCTAGACCATAAATAGCATTCTAACTTTGTATCCTCCATCTTCCTTTCTCTCTCCTGGTCTTCTCAGTCCCTCCAGTATTCAGGACGTTAAGAAAATAAAGCCAAATACTAGAAAACTGGGTGATCTTCCTTTGCTGCTTTTAGTTCTGGCTTCTTAGATGACATTCCTTTGGACTGCAGATATTTGGTACAGTTTATACTGGATATTGTGATGCGGGAAAAGAAGAGGGAAGACAGTGGATACATAGGACAGGTAAACCAATCTCTGCCATTGAGGAATCTGTGGTCTTGTTTAAAAGGTAGGATGACTGAAAGAATTCAGGTTTAGTTTAGGATTTTTAGTTTAAGACCTTGACTTTTATAATCAGGAAAATCCAGGGCAAACCAGGAGGAGTTAGCCACTATATGCAGTGAGTCTGGGAAATTCACTTCATCTACATAGAACTCATTTCTACCAACTCTAAAAATAATTTTAAATTTTAACTTTTTTGCTTTAATTCACAGTAATCCATATCCAATAGGAGGGGAAAAATGCATGAAATCTTTCAAAAAGAATACAGAGATGTCATTTATATCTGATCCCAGAGCATTGGCTCAGAGAGACAGGAAATTTGTCACCTTTGATAAAACACATCAATGTTCATGATCTTAAAAACTTAGTTTCTCCCTGTGGTACACTGGGCCTCTTTGAAGCAATAGGGTACCATTTAACAAATTGACTCCCTAAAGGTTTCTAGTGATCCCAGGATATATAATAGCTTACACACTGAAAGAACCTAGTTTAACAAATATTGAGCAACCAGGAACTCATTCAGCTTAAGGTTAAGGTAGTTGGTGTATTGTCACCCCGGTTATTTAACTTATATGCAGTATACATTATGTAAAATGCTGGGCTGGAGGAAGCACAAGCTGGAATCAAGATTGCCAGCAGAAATATCAACAAACTCATATATGTAGATGACACCATCCTTATGGCAGAAAGCAAAGAGGAACTAAAGAGCCTCTTGATAAAAGTGAAAGAGGAGAGTGAAAAAGCTGGCTTAAAACTCAGCATTCAAAAAACTAAGGTCATGGCATCCGGTCCCATCACTTCATGGCAAATAGATGGGGAAATAATGGAAACAGTGACAGATTTTATTTTCTTGGGCTGCAGATGGTGACTGCAGCCACGAAATTAAAAGATGCTTGCTCCTTGGAAGATAAACTATGACAAATCTTGGCAGCATATTAAAAAGCAGAGACATTAATTTGCTGACAAAGGTCCATCTAGTCAAAGCTATGGTTTTTCCAATAGTCATGGGTGGATGTGAGAGTTGGACCATAAAGAAATCTAAACACTGAAAAATTGATGCTTTTGAACTGTGGTGTTGGGAGAAGACTCTTGAGAGTCCCTTGGACTGCAAGGAGATCAAACCTGTCAATCCTAAAGGGAAATCAGTACTGAATATTCATTAGAAGGACTGATGCTGAAGATGAAGCTCTGGTACTCTGGCCACCTGATGCAAAGAACTGACTCATTGGAAAATACCCTGATGCTGAGAAAGATTGAAGGCAGGAGGAAAAGGGGACAACAGAGGATGAGCTGGTTGGATGGCATCACGGACTTGATGGACTTGAGTTTGAGCAAATGCCAGGAGTTGGTGATGGACAGGGAAGCCTGGCATGCTGAAGTCCTTGGGACTGCAAAGAATCGGACATGACTGAGCAACTGAACTGAACTGACTGACTTAAAATGTTATCTTCCTTGGAGAACATGCATTATAACAGAGATTAAGGTCTTAACCCAAGGGAATTGAAGCTTTAAAGATACATGGAGCAGGTTGGGAAGGTTTTTTGTTTTTTTGCAGAGGTGTAATAAGTAGATAGTAATTTCTCCCTGGAGTTTTAAAAGTCATTTTTTTTCATGATCAGTCTTGTATTTGGCCCATGTGCTATGCTGTTGCTTAGTCACTCAGCCATGTCCGATTCTTTGCAACCCCATGGACTGTAGCCCTCCAGGCTCCTCTGTCCATGGGGATTCTCCAGGCAAGAATACTGGAGTGGGTTGCCATGCCCTCCTCCAGGGGATCTTCCCAACCCAGGAGTCGAACCCAGGTCTCCCTTATAGCAGGCAGGTTCTTTAGCATCTGAGCCATCAGGGAAGCCCATGAATACTGGAGTGGGTAGCCTATCCCTTCTCCAAGGGATCTTTAAGATCTTCACTTCCTGGTTGTTCAGGATATATAAGCCCATACCTTACAGTTATCCCTGGGAATCTCCTAGTAGAATCATTTGTTTTCTGTTCAGGAGGAGAGTAAGAAGTGTGTAATAATCTGGTCTGGACAATTTGATAACATCTTCTTTCCTTTGTGTCTGCCCCCCATCACCCTCCCCCTTCCTGTACAATAGCTGTGCTGTGCTCGGTTGCTCAGCCGACTTTTCTACCCCATGGAATGTAGCCCACCAGGCTCTTCTGTCCATGGGGATTCTCCAGGTGAGAATACTGGAGTGGGTCTCCATGCCCTCTTTCAGGGGATCTTCCTGACCCAGGAATTGAACTGCGGTCTTCTGTACTGCAGGCAGATTACCAGCTGAGATACCAGAGAAGACACTTACGATAGCTATTCTCTTTCAACCCTGAGGAAGGTATTGGGAATAATCTAGGGCCTTTCTGAATAATTGAGATGATCCTCTTTGCCTCCACTTGCTTCTGTTCTTCCAGGCATGGCCTCGGGCTTGGTGGGAACAAAAGTGGACTCCGTCCAGTCAAAGCTCTCTTTCTTAATGCCTTGTCAAGACTCAGTCTGTGGGCAGGTGGGGGTGGGGAACACCAGATTCATTGCATATGTCCTTTTCAATGGCTCTTCTCTTGAAACTCTTCTCGCTTTCCCCTTGAGGGGAATTGGGCCCCAAATAAAGACATGTAAGTTCATACCCACAGGAGAAAAAGACATTGCTGTCCATAAAAGCCCAGAGGCTAGGACTGTCTCCCAGCCTCTCCTATTCTTGTTTGGTAAGAGTTGAGAGATTTAGTTTAGCCTGTTTTCTTCATTGAGTCCTTCTATCTTTCTCTCATAGCAGATGTTTTCCTTTTGAGACTGGGGACACAGTGTCAATGTCATAGAATGAGACATTTATCGTGTTGGTGGGTTTGGGGCAAGTTCTGGATTATGATCTGGTTCTGATGATTTGAGTTGCAAGTGAGACAGTGCATATATTGAAGAGATTTGGCTAGGTTCCATCTCTTGCCGTTAGTCCTGTCCTGTATCTTTCCAATAGTGGTTTCAATAGCAAAACCCAAGAAAGATGTGATGTACGGGGCCATTGAGCTGGGCACACCTATCAGATCATTTTATCTGTAACTTACCATTCCACCTTGGCAGTTTCACCTCTTAAATCCTTTAAAATTTCTCAATCTTCAGGAATCGTCTATTAAAATAAGCAATTCCAGCAAAAGCTCATAGCTTAGTCCTTAACAGCTTTTGTCTTGTGTTAGTTGCTCAGTTGTGTCTGACTCTTTGTGATTCCACGGACTGTAGCCCACCTGGCTCCTCTGTCCATGGGATTCTCCAAGCAAGAATACTGGAGTGGGTTGCCATTCCCTTCTCCAGGGGCTCTTTCTGACCCAGGGATTGAACCTAGGTCTCCCACATTGCAGGCAGATTCTTTACCATCTGAGCCACCATGGAAGCCAGGTTTTGCCTGACTTCTTATTAATAGTTTAGCAGATACTGGAGTCATGCAAGTTTCCTCTCAGAGAATCTTCATATATCACTCACTTTATTGAGGCTAGACTGAGAAATGAGAATCGTTTTTTTAATTTACTTTTTTTATTGGAGTATAGCTTCTTTACACTGTTGTGTTAGTTTCTGCTGTGCAGTGAGGTGAATCACCTATATGTGTACATATCTACCCTCCCTCTTAGACCTCCCTCACACTCACCCACTTCCCACCCCTCTTCGTTATCAGAGAGCACCAATCTGAGCCCCTTGTGCTACACAGTAGGTTCCCACTAGTTATCTATTATTAGCTAAGGTTACATGTCTTGAAAAAGAAGAACTAGTGCTATGATTCAATTCTTTCCATGTCTAGAGTGGTGCCTTTTTTCCCCTCTGTTATTTTGTGAAGGAGACTACACTGGGGGTGAAGGTGAGAGGGAGAGAGGAACGCCAGTAGGGAGGAAATGAGCACTTGTGAAAGAGGTGGTTAGTTACCCAACTTTCATTTAAAAAATATGTGTTGGGCATTACCATTCTAGGCATTGAGCTCCCCAGGTGGCTCAGTGGTAAAGAATCCTCTTGGCAGTGCAGGAGACACAGAATTGATCCCTGGGTAGGGAAGATCCCCTGGAGAAAGAAATGGCAACCCACTCCAATATTCTTGCCTGGGAAATCCTATGGACAGGAGTCTGGCAGGCAAAGAGTCAGACACAACAGAGTGATTGAGCAAATTCTAGGCATTGAGGTAGGTATTGTAGACTTTGAAAACAAACAAAACATCACTCTTCTCTTGATCTAGACAGACAAACAATTATAAGGAGTGTTATGGCAGAAATGAGAGTCACAGGTGGCTCTGGAAGGACTGTCTATCGTCAGTTCTTTTGGTTTCAAGTGACAGAAAGCTTACCTGAAAATAGCTTGAATAAAAGAATTTACTATGGCCTTGCTTGGTGGTCCAGTGGTTAACAATCTGCCTTGCAATGCAGGGAACTTGAGTTAAACCCCTGGTCAGGGAACTAAGATCCCCCATGCTGTGGAGCCACTAAGCCTGTGTACCACAACTAGAGAGTCTGTGCACCATGGCAAAAGTTCCTGCAAGATGCAACAAAGGTTCCATGTGCCACGACTAAGACATGATGCAGCCAAATATAAATAAATAAAAACCTTACAATCCAATGGCTTTATTATTATTAAAAAAAAAAATAAGAGAGCGAGAATTTACTGATTAACATAACTAGGAGGCTCAGAAGGTTATTTCTGGTTTCAAACGCAGCCACATTTCAGGGTTTCAAAAAATCTATTAGGACAATCGTCTCTTAACTTTTCTTTTTCATGTGTGTTGACATCATTCTCAGGCAGATTCTCTGCAAACGGTGCCAAGGATGGATTAAGAAGCTCTGGTCTTGCTTATTATCAGCTTAACAACCCTGATGGAAAGAGAGTTTTCCTCTGTCAAACTGATCTTATGGGGTTGACTTGGGTTCCATGCCTAGTCTAAAGCAACAAGGTGAAACAGAGTACACTTATCAGCCAGAAATGGATCAAATGCTTATTCTAGAGCCGAAGAATTGAGATTAGCTCCACTCAGACAACATAGATTAATTGTGGAGAACGGTTTCTTGCGGACAGGCAAAAACAACACAGGTTCTAACACCAACTGGAAAAGAGGTGGAGAAGAGGACTAGGAGGTTGTGCTGTCAAAACCCAACTGGGCATACTACCATGCAGTTCTGACACCAACCACTAGGTGACAGTGTCGGACTCTACAAGTTAAGTGGTCTGCTGCTGCTGCTGCTATCTGCTAAGTCCGCCAGTCGTGTCCGACTCTGTGCGACCCCATAGAGGGAACCCCACCAGGCTCCTCTGTCCCTGGGATTCTCCAGGCAAGAACACTGGAGTGGGTTGCCGTTTTCTTCTCCAATGCATGTAAGTGAAAGTGAAGTTGCTCAGTGGTGTCCGACTCTTAGCGGCTCCATGGACTGTAGCCTACCAGGCTCCTCCTGCCATGGGATTTCCCAGGCAACAGTACTGGAGTTGGGTGCCATTGCCTGTCGGACTCTACAAGTTAAGTGGTCAGTCCTCTACAAAATGAAAGTCACTCAGTCGGTCGGACTCTCTGCAACTCCATGGCCTATACAGTCCATGGAATTCTCCAGGCCAGAATACTGGAGAGGGTAGCCTTTGCCTTCTCCAGGGGATCTTCCCAACCCAGGGATGAAACCCAGGTCTCGCTCGTTGCAGGTGGATTCTTCACCAACTGAGCCACCAGGAAAGACCTCTACGAGACTGTCTTTAAAACCCACAAAAGAAGACTCTACACATGGACATCACCAGATGGGCAAAATCAAAATCAGATTGATTATATTCTTTGCAGCTGAAGATGGAGAAATTCTATACAGTCAGCAAAAACAAGACTAGGAGCTGACTGTGGCTCAGATCATAAACTCCTTATCGCCTAAAATTGAAGAATTTAATTGCCTTAAATTGAAGAAAGTAGGCAAAACCACTAGACCATTCTGGTATGATGTAAATCAAATCCCTTACAATTATACAGTGGAAGTGACAAATAGATTCAAGGGATTAGATCTGATAGACAGACTGCCTGAAGAACTATGGTTGGAGGTTCGTGACATTGTACAGGAGGCAGTGATTAAGACCATCCCAAGAAAACGAAAAGCAAAATGGTTGTCTCATGAGGCCTTACAAATATCTGAGAAAAGAAGAGAAGCAAAAGGCAAAGGAGAAAAGGAAAGATATACCCATTTGAATGCAGAGTTCCAAAGAATACCAAGGAAAGATAAGAAAGACTTCCTCAGCAGTCAATGCAAAAGATAGAGGAAAACAATAGAATGGGAAAGACTAGAGATCTCTTCAAGAAAATTAGAGATACCAAGGGAACATTTCATGGAAAGATGGGCTCAATAAAGGACAGAAATGGTATGGACCAAAAGAAGCAGAAGATATTAAGAAGAGGTGGCAAGAATACACAGAAGAACTATACAAAAAAGATCTTCATGACCCAGATAATCACAATGGTGTGATCACTCACCTAGAGCCAGACATCCAGGAATGGGAAGTCAAGTGGGCCTTAGGAAGCATCACTACGAACAAAGCTAGTGGAGGTGATGGAATTCCAGGTGAGCTATTTCAAATCCTAAAAGATGATGCTGTGAAAGTGCTGCACTCAATATGCCAGCAACTTTGGAAAACTCAGCAGTGGCCACAGGACTGGAAAAGGTCAGTTTTCATTCCAATCCCAAAGAAAGGCAATCCCAATGAATGTTCAAACTACTGCACAATTGCACTCATCTCACATGCTAGTAAAGTAATGCTCAAAATTCTCCAAGCCAGGCTTCAATAGTACATGAACCATGAACTTCCAGATGTTCAAGTTGGATTTAGAAAAGACAGAGGAACCAGAGATCAAATTGCCAACATCCGCAGGATCATCAAAAAAGCAAGAGAGTTACAGAAAAACATCTACTTTTGCTTTACTGACTACGCCAAAGCCTTTGACTGTGTGGATCACAAAAAACTGTGGAAAATTCTGAAAGAGATGGGAATACCAGAGCACCTGACCTGCCTCTTGAAAAATCTGTATGCAGGTCAGGAAGCAATGCAACAGTCAGAACTGGACATGGAACAACAGACTGGTTCCAAATAGGAAAAGGAGTACATCAAAGCTGTATATTGTCACCCTGCTTATTTAACTTATATGCAGAGTACATCATACGAAATGCCAGGATGGATGAAGCACAAGCTGGAATCAAGATTGTCAGGAGAAATATCAATAACCTCAGATATGCAGATGGCATCACCCTTATGGCAGAAAGTGAAGAAGAACTAAAGAGCCTGTTGATGAAAATGAAAGAGGAGAGTGGAAAAGTTGGCTTAAAACTCAACATTCAGAAAACTAAGATCATGGCATCCAGTCCCATCACTTCATGGCAAATAGATGGAAACAGTGAGAGACTTTATTTTAAGGAGGTTCTAAATCACTGTAGATGGTGACTGGAGCCATGAAATTAACAGATGTTTTCTCCTTGGAAGAAAAGCTATGACCAATCTAGACAATGTATTAAAAAGCAGAGACACTACTTTACCAACAAAAGTCCATCAAGTCAAAGCTATGGTTTTTCCAGTAGTCACGGGTGGATGTGAGAGTTGAACCATAAAGAAAGCTGAGCACCAAAAAATTGATGCTTTTGAACTATGGTGTTGCAGAAGGCTCTCCAAGAGTGCCTTGGACCGCAAGGAGATCCAACCAGTCCATCCTAAAGGAAATCAGTCCTGAATATTCATTGGAAGGGCTGATGCTGAAGCTGAAACTTCAATACTTTGGCCACCTGATGCAAAGAAATGACTCATTGGAAAAGACTCTGATGCTGGGAAAGATTGAAGGCAGGAGGAGAAGGGGACTACAGAGGATGAGATGGTTGGATGGCATCACCGACTTCATGTACATGAGTTTGAGCAAGCTCCAGGAATTGGTGATGGACAGGGAAGCCTGGTGTGCTGCAGTCCATGGTGTCACAAAGAGTCGGACAGGACTGAGCCACTGAACTGACTGACCAGGCATACTACAATGCAATTCTGAAACCAACCACTAGGAGGCAGTGTCAGACTCTACAAGTTAAAGGGTCAGTCTTCTACAAGACTGCCTGCTTCACATGCAAGCTGCATTTTGAGGGGTTCCAGCTCACCTGATGGAGAAGGCAAGGGCACCCTACTCCAGTACTCTTGCCTGGAAAATTCCATGGACTGAGGAGCCTGGTAGGCTGCAGTCCATGAGGTCGCTAAGAGTCGGACACGAGTGAGCGACTTCACTTTCACTTTTCACTTTCATACATGGGAGAAGGAAATGGCAACCCACTCCAGTATTATTGCCTGGAGAATCCCAGGGACTGGGGAGCCTGGTGGGCTGCCATCTCTGGAGTCTCACAGAGTCGGACACTACTTAAGTGACTTAGCAGCAGCAGTAGCAGCTCACCTGATCTTTTGACTGGCTATAAATTCATGGGTCTCCATTATCCATCCCATCAGGTATGAGAATTTGATAGAAGAACTCATCAAAGTGCTATACTGATTGTAGTTTTATTACACACACACACACACAATACACACAGGAGATGGGTCCTAGGAGGTGGTACAGAGGTTCCACACCCTGTCCTGCGGGAGTCAGGGTACATCTCCTTCCAGCACATCAGTGTCTTCACCAACCAGGGAGCTCCCTGAGCTTGGGATCCAAGGTTTTGGTTTTTGTTTATTTTTTGGCTGCGCTGGGTCTTTGTTGTGGTGATGGGCTTTCTATATTTTCAGTGTGTGGGAGATTCTCTAGCTGTGGTGCGTGGGCATTTGTTATGGTGTAAGGGCTTCTTGTTTGGGTGCACCAGCTTCTGTTGTGGCAGAGCATGGGCTCTAAATCTCAAGGGCTCTGTAGTTGCCCTGTGGCATGTGAGATCTTAGTTCCCCACCCAGGAATCCAACCCACATCCTCTGCATTGGATGGCAGATTCTTAACCACTGGGCCAATGAGGAAGTCCTGTACCCAGCATTTTTATTGGGGTTACATAGGCACGATTAAGTCACTGGCCACATGACTGAACTCAATCTCCAGTCCTGCTTCACTCCCTGAAGATCTGGTGACTAAAAGTTCCAACCTTCTGCTGACCTGGAGCTATCTGAGGACCTACCCAGAATCACAATATTAGCATAACAAAGACACTTCTGTCACTCAGGAAAGTCCAAGAGTTTTGAGGCTCTGTGCTGAAATCAGACAAATTCTTCACTTACAGAGGTGAAGGAAGGCTTCCTAGAGAGGTGATATTTGAGTTGAATCTTTACATTGACAAAGACACATCTGCATGAAATCACCAAGGGGTGAAAAAGAAGTGCAGTTGTAAGGGACTATCAGTACACTGTGGCTTCCCAGCTGGCACTAGTGGTAAAGAACCTGTCTGCTAATGACATAAGAGATGAGGGTTCGATCCCTGGGCTGGGAAGATTCCCTGGAGGAGGGCATGGCAACCCACTCCAATTTTCTCACCTAGAGAATCCTATGGACAGAGGAGCCTGTCAGACTACAGTCCACAGGGTCACAAAGACTCAGACATGACTTAGCATCTTAACACCACACACACACACACACACACGAGTACAATGAGTGAGACAAGATGACTTAGCATCTTAACACCACACACACACACACACACACACACACACGAGTACAATGAGTGAGACAAGAAAGGGCTATAAAGCTGGACAGTGTCCATGTCTGGCAGTGCTTTGTAGGTCTGCTTCTATTGTGGACAAACTATGGCACGCCACTGGAGGATTTGGATTTTAGTATAAAGGAAATCAACCCTGAATACTCATTGGAAGGACTGATGCTAAAGCTGAAGCGCCAACACTTTTCACTCTTTCGCAAGGACAGACCCTTGACCTCTGTACCAGAGTCTTGGGCTTACCATAAGAAACTGCCACAGACTGGGTGCCTTAGCGCAACAGAAATTTACTCTCTCACAGCGTGGAGGTCAACATTCCAAAATCAAGGTGTCGGGAAGGTTCCGTCTGAGGGAGAGCCTGTTCCATGCCTTTCTCCTAGCTTCTGGTGCCTGCCAGTAATTCTTGGCATTCCTTGGCTTGAAGATGCATCACTCTAATCTCTGCTTTTGTCATCACATGTTGTTCTTGTGTGTCTCTGTGTCCAAATTCCCTCTTCTTATAAGGACACCAGCCTTTAGATTAGGGCCCGTTCTAATTCCGTAAGACCTCATCATAATTTGATTACATCTGAAAACAACTTATTTCCAAATATGGTCACATTCACAGGTATGAGGAGTTTGGACATCAACCTATCTTTTTTTGTCGGGGAGGAGGGAACAATTCAACCCATAACATGCCCCAAGCCTTCCTGGGCACAGAAAGGAAAATGATGGGTCATCTGTATAGCTTCATCATATCAAAGTACTTACAACCCCTTAACTAGGAATCATCCCTGGGAAGCACAGTACAGCTTGAGGAACTAAATCCTGCATTAGAACAGCAGGAAGTACTCCATCCATCTTCAGTCACTGTAACAGCTTTATTTATGAACTATCTGTTCCTCCCTTCCACACAAATAAGGTATAGAATTCTCTTAGAAAGAATTAAGCATTTTTCTACCAATCTCTCTTGACACAAGCTATGGAAGGCTGCAGGTCAGCCCTTCAGTTCACAGGCTACTACTGTCAGAGTCTTCATACTGCCCTTTCTGAAGAACCTCAGAAAAGAAACACGTTAGCAAATGTCCTTAAACTGCAAGAACTGCCAATTTTCTCTTGGGCAAGAGCACCCTCTGGTGGTAAATATCTGTATTGTGGCCAAGCCACTCTGATCTCTGGAGGTACACTGTCTCCTAACGGGGCTCAACCATAAATTCTTCCAGATGGAAGGTGTCCCAAGATCTCTTTTGATAGCATAACAACTCAAGTTATCATAGTTATAAGGTCTTGGTCCAGGGCCTTACACTATTATTCCTAGTGTGCAATTCTGGCCTAGTCACCTATCTCAGTCTCACTTCCACTACTAACAGTAGGAAAACAGTGCCAACATGAGGATCAGATGAAAATGCTTGTGCTGTGCGTAGTTGTTCAGTCGTGTCTGACCATTTGTGACCCCATAGACTGTAGCCCACCAGGCTCCTCTGTCCATGGGGATTCTCCAGGCAAGAATATTGGAGTGGGTTCCCATGCCCTCCTCCAGTGCATCTTCCCAACCCAGGGATCGAAGCCAGGTCTCCCACATTGCAGGCAGATTCTTTACCATCTGAGCCACCAGGGAAGCCCAGGAATACTGGAATGGGTAGTCTATCCCTTCTTCAGGGGATCTTCCTGACCCAGAAATCGAATCGGAGTCTCCTGCATTGCAGGTGGATTCTTACCAGCTGAGCTACCAGGGAACTCAGTAAAGTACTATATAATTAAGAGAAGCCATTATGGTTTACCAGATATATGCAGATCTTATACCCCAATAAAAGTTCTCAATAGTACATTCTTATGTTTGCCACCTGCTCTCCTGTTAATCCCAACAGCTATGTTCATCAGGTCACTTCCCAACTTTGAAACCAAGGACAATTTCCCATGGCCTCCAGCAGGGATCTGCAAGAGCCTGAAGCACTCGAATAGACCTTCCACAACATGGCTGGAATCAGCCTGGCATCTCCCTGGCGTCTCTGATATGACAGGATACTTCCTGTCCTTTTCTGTAGGCTACCAGGTAGTTCCTGGTAAGGGACCTGGGGCTTTCATCATCTGGCCCTTGGCTACCTCTCTTGCCACGTCTGACTTTGCTCCTTCATATTTGCGTATGTGTGTGTGTGTGTGTGTGTGTGTGTGTGTGTGTGTATGGAAGCCCTATGGCAGCCCAGTGGTAAAGAATCCGTTTGCAAATGCAGGAGATAAGAGTTTGATCCCTGGGTTGGGAAGATCCCCTGGAGAAGGAAATGACAATCCACTCCAGTATTCTTGCCTGGGAAATCCCATGGACCGAGGAGCCTGGTGGGCTACAGTCCATAGGGTCACAAAGAGTTGAACATGACTTAGCAACTAAACAATATATGTATGTATATATACATTCAGTCCATTCAAATCAATTTACCTGTAGTTCTCTGATTGCTTCCATAACTTTGTACATGGGTTTCCTTTGCCTAAGCGAATTCATCACACTTCTGGTTAATCCTTACCCACACATCAGTGCTTAACGCCAGCATGTATTCCTCCTGAAGACCTCCATTCACTCCTTACCTCCATCTCCCCTATGGGTCCCTGTGGTTGCTACTATCATAGTACTCATCACACCATATACTAATTGTCTCTTACTTGTGTTTCTTCTCCTTTGGCCAGGCATAATGCTTGGCATTCAATAGAAAGTTGGTATAATTTGGTGAATGTTCTTGTTCAGTCGCTAAATCATGTCTGACTCTTTGCAATCCCGGGCTTCCCTTGTGGCTCAGTTGGTAAAGAAGCCACCTGCAACACGGGAGACCTGGGTTCAATCCCTGGGTTGGGAAGAACCCCTGGAGAAGGGAAAGGCTACCCACTCCAGTATTCTGGCCTGGAGAATTCCATGGACTATGCAGTCCTTGAGGTCGCAAAGAGTGGGACACAACTGAATGACTTTCGCTTCATTTCACTTCTTTGCAACTCCATGAACTGCAGCACAGCAGGCTTCCCTGTCCTTCACTATCTCCCAGAGTTTGCTCAAACTCATGTCCATTGAGTCAGTGATACTATCTAATCATCTCATCCTCTGCTGTCTCCTTCTCCTCTCGCCCTCAAATTTTCCCAGCATGAGGGTCTTTTCCAATCAGGTAGCCAAAGTATTGGAGCTTCAGCATCAGCATCAGTCATTGCAATGAATATTCAGGGTTGAGTTCCTTTAAGATTGACTGGTTTTATCTCCAATTCTTTGTTCTAATCTTACTCGTTCTCGCAACAGCACTGGCTGACTACCCTACTTCTTCTCTTGAATCTTATGATACCAAATCCTTCTGGTTTTCTCCCCGCTCAGACTCCTCCACTGGCATCCCATATGCTGGAGTATCCAGCGCTTTGCCTTGAGCCCCCATTCTTTTCTGAATTCATGCTTTCCCCAGGTGACCTATTTTATTCCACCAATATGTTGGTGACCACTAGCCTGTGTGTCTCCAGCTCTTACCTTTCCCAGCAACTCTATGCTCATATATCCAAATGCCTATTAGATAGCTTCAATAAATTTTACTACATATAGATCTTAAAGTCAATGTGGTCTGAACAGAACTCTCAATTTCCAGTCTCTACTCCCAACTGACTTTTGTCTCAAACTTTCTGATTTCAGTACATGGCCCCTGCATCCACCCAGATGTTCAAGTCAAAATGCAAACAGATGATGGTGCTAAATTTGATCAATTGATGGAGATGGTGCTTTCCAAGTTTATAGGAAAGTTACTTTTTAGCTTTGACAGATGAGAAAATAAGTTGAGACACTGTAAAATCTCACTTTTCACTCCACTAGTTTTAGCATTCACTGGGGTTTCCCAGATGACACTAGTGGTAAAGAACCTGCCTGCCAGTGCAGGAGATGTAAGAGACACAGGTTTGGACAATAAAGAAAGCTGAGTGCCAAAGAATTGATGCTTTTGAACTGAGGTGTTAGAGAAGACTCTTGATAGTCCCTTGGACTGCAAGGAGATCCAACCAGTCCTTCCTAAAGGAAATCAATCCTGAATATTCATTGGAAGGACTGATGCTGAAGCTGAAGCTCCCAATAACTTGGCCACCTGATGCAAAGAACTGACTCACTGGAAAAGACACTGATGCTGGGAAAGATTGAAGGCAGGAGGAGAAGGGGACAACAGAGAATGAGATGGTTGGATGGCATCACTGACTCAATGGACATGAGTTTGAGCAAGCTCTGGGAGTTGGTGATGAACAGGGAAGCCTGGCGTGCTGCAGTCCAAGGGGTCACAAAGAGTCAGACACAACTGAGCAACTGAACTGAACTTAAGTTTATGGAACACCATATCTACTGAGATTATTTTGTGTGCATCTGACCCTGACTCTGGGAAAGATGGAAGGCAAAAGGAGAAGAGGGTAGCAGAAGATAAAATGGTTATATAGCATCACTGACTCAATGGATATGAACTTGAACAAACTCTGGGAGATAGTGAAGGACAGGGAAGTCTAGCATGCTGCCGTCCATGGAGTCGCAAAGAGTCGGACACGACTTGGCGACAACAACATTGGCCTGTGTCCGTTTGGATGTAATCTCTGGGTGAGAAGAGCTTTGTTTTATTATTAAACTATCTGCACAATTTTTCAAATACCCGGCAGAGATTTTTACAACTTTAAACAGTACCAGTAATTATGAGAAACATCAGAAAGTTGTGATTTGTTGACACTCACTTATAATTGGATCTCAGTGGTATGCTGCTGTGCTGGAAAGTCTTAATTAAAAAAAGATACAACTTCTTTTCTGATTTCATAATTGACACTTACGCATGTAATGATAGAGAGAGAGGGCTTTACTGTCTAGTCAATAAAGCTGTTCTTTTCAAGGTTGGTGGGTCCATTCCTTATGAATTTTATTAATTATTTATTTATTAATACCATGTATTTTATAATATGTGTTAATTCTACATGACAAAATACTCTTGATTCCCCATGCTTAAGGTTCGATTCACTGGATATAACTGAAAACATATCCATTTGTGCTCGTTTTAATGGTCCTCAAAGTAAACAGCCCTTTCTTTGTAGGTGGCTAAGATTATTGAATAATAATCACTTATTTCGTAGTTTTTATGTAATGTGGTAATATATAGTTAGTTTCCTGGTAGAGTTGCTTTTTTGCAATTTTTCTCCATGCGTTCAGTATTTTCCTTGAATTGTACATATAGGGGTATATGCATGTGTGTGTGTGTTAGGGTTTCTCTTGCTTTTTTCTTTAATCAGTAAAGAATCCAGATCTGAATGTGCAGTAAGCCGTTTCCATGTTGGCATGCTGTGATGTTGTTAATCAAATTCCTGAGAAAGCTAAGCTGATGAACTAAAGTTAAACACATCTCTTCTGCAGCTACCAGAATCAAGAACCTTCTCATTGTAAGAGCAGCCCTTGCTTTTACCGGGTTTTACAATTTTCAAAGGGCTTTTAAATGCATTGCATCTTCTGGTGGACACTGGCCAATGTATAATCTTGAATTCAAGGTGCAGCAGCCTGTAGTAGCATGTTCCAGCATGTTAGTAGAAGAGCTGCCAGAAGAACACAAAAGCCAATACTAAGAATTCAAAATAGAAGGAAAGAGTGGGACTGGTTATCCATTTCAACCACGGCTTTAACAAAGCAAGTCTAATTATGCTGGGAGAAGAGCCAGATATGTTCATTTATTTATTAAATAATCATCAGTATTAGTCTAAAGCAAGAGGAATCTCATCACACACAAGAAGGGTGTGATGACCTCACTGGACAGCGCGTGTAGCTGCTCAGCATAACAATAAAGAAAAAGGCCAGGAGAAAACTTCTTTTTTTTCTTAAATTGACAAAGACTCTTAGAATATGACCAGATTATAGTATAAATAGCGAGATTTCATGTTTAACTCAATGGAGCTTAAATTTCCATGCCAGTCTCCAAGGCAGAATTGTGCCGGAAGTAGAAGAAAAGACAATAGGGAAAGAAATATTGACTTGACTTCAAACTGCAAAGGCAGTTAGGAATTGGCACCTAGAATTCCCTACAGTTGGAACTATGGCTTATAAAGACTGCTACGACTTTTTTGCATGTCAGTCTACTAAGCAGCATTACAACCAACCAATGCAATTCCTCATCTGCCTCTGAAAGAATTGCCTAATTTGAAGTATGCTCTTTGAACAGCAGTCATAAGGAATCTGGTATGTGCAGGGAAACTCAGAAAAGTACAGAGAATTCCCTTGTTTTCAAAGAAAACACCATCTTGTTGAGGAGATAAAGCAATATACATCTAAAACAAACCAAAATATGACATTAAAAATTTAAGGAAAGGGGAGTGAATTCAGAGACAGTGTTCAAGATAAGCCCCAAGGAACCTGACCTGGGTCTTGTGGGGCAACTGGATTATATGGACAAAGTAAAGGTGAGGAAGGACTTTGAATTGAATTGGCGCAGAAGTGGAAGCGCAAAACTTGCAGAAGTGGAACATGCCGTGGGCACGTGAGGAGCATTAAATAAACCTCAGAGTGGACAGTGAGGCTTATTTTTCTAATGGTGAAAATGTAAAGAACAGTTGGGAATTTCCCTGGTAGTCCAGTGGCTAAGACTCCATACTCCCAATGCAGGGTCTGCTGCAGCTGCTGCTAAGTCGCTTCAGTCGTGTCCGACTCTGTGCGACCCCATAGACGGCAGCCCACCAGGCTCCCCCATCCCTGGGATTCTCCAGGCAAGAACACTGGAGTGGGTTGCCATTTCCTTCTCCAATGCATGAAGGCGAAAAGTGAACGTGAAGCCACTCAGTCCTGTCTGACTCTGAGCGACCCCATGGACTGCAGCCTACTGGGCTTCTCTGACCATGGGATTTTCTAGGCAAGAGTACTGGAGTGGGGTGCCATCACCTTCTCCCAATGCAGGGGACTTGGGTTCAATCCCACATGCTGCAAGTAAGAGTTTGCATGCCGCAATTAAAAGATAGCATATTAAAAAAAAAAATGAAACAAAGATCAAAACTCCCCCGAGTGCCACAACTGAGACCTGGCACAGCCAAAAAAGAAAATAAATATTAAAAAATAAAGAACAGATGTCTTCCAAGTAGCATCTATTCCTCTGCATATTACAGCATGAAACTCTGAAGGTTGGGTATATTCAAAGGCCACAAAGCTTGAAGCATCGTCATTCCTTCATGGAACTGAGAGCAATGGCTAGGATAACCTAAAAAAAAAATTATAGAGCATGTCAAAATTTTCTGAGTTCTTTCTAATAAACAGTACAGAAGTCAAAAAACACCATAACTGCAGCCCATTCTATAGTCCACTTAAGAAGAAAAACAGGTGATGGTAGCAACGAGGACAATGTTGCCATGGTTACGAGGATGAGAAGTGTTTATAATATCTTAGGATTTGTGTTTTCCCTACATTATTTCACTTTATCCTCATAGAAGCCTCATGACATATTTTTGGTAACAAATAACGTAAAACTGACCCCAAATAGCTGAGCACTAGAGAATAATTGTCTGGCACAACTGGAAAGCCCAGGGACAGATATTCCTAGCTTCAGAAATAGGCGAATCCAGAGGACCAGGTGATGTTACTGGGATTCTGTCACTGTTCTCGTTTCTCAGCTCTGTTTCACTCTGACGGTAGGCTTCGTCTGCAGCCGGACACTCTCGGTATACCTGGGGAGATTAACTGCCTCCATGTGTATACTCAGAGGTCCAAAGGAACAGATCTTCCTGGCTTGCTCGCTCCTCTCTTGCTCTCCCTGCCTCTCCCTCTCTTCCTTTCCATCATGGAAGGCTTTGGATGGCCCCAGTGGATCACGTGCACAGTACGCAGACCAAATGCTCCAAGGGCCTAGAGTCCTGTAGACATCCCTTTCCATCAGAGGTCAGCAGGTAATGGGATTGGCAGCCCCACGGGCACCTTATGAGTCAGGGAGGGCCATTCCCAGTGGAAAGCAAGCTGCCCAGCACATGTTCACCATTGGTAAAAACTAACATTATCCCTATTTGGCAATGAGAAAATTGAGGCCTTGGCTGGTTCAATCTGATACCAGGCTTTGGGAGTAAGACTGCCCTTTTTGTTGTTTTGTTTTGGTTCGGGTGAGGGGGGACGGGGGAAGAGGGGTTGGCCCTGCCCCTTGAAATATGGGATCTTAGTTCCCTGTCCAAGGATCGAGCCCACAGCCCCTGCAGTGGGAGTGCAAAGTCCTAACCATTGGACCTCCAGGGAATTCCCAAGACTGCCCATTGTTAAATCAATAGCTGTTAAGCTGAGAAACCTTTGGAAAGGACTAGGCCTGAGCCTCACCCAGATAATTAGCCCATTATTAAGGTAGTAAGAACTGGAGAACACATTTTTTTTTAAAATATCCTCAGGTGGTTTGAACATTAGAAATGTTAGAAAACAGTCAGTATTGAAAACTCCCATCCTAAGCACTGCTGCTGCTGCTGCTGCTGCTAAGTCGCTTCAGTCGTGTCCGACTCTGTGCGACCCCAGAGACGGCAGCCCACCAGGCTCCCCCACCCTTGGGATTCTCCAGGCAAGAACACTGGAGTGGGTTGCCATTGCCTTCTCCAATTCATGAAAGTTTAAAGTGAAAGTGAAGCCACTCAGTCGTATATGACTCCTAGCGACCGCATGGACTACAGCCTACCAGGCTCCTCCGTCCATGGGATTTGCCAGGCAAGAGTACTGGAGTGGGCTGCCATTGCCTTCTCCGAGTCCTAAGCACTAGACCCCTGTTAATAATGAATCCCAGGCTGCACACAGTACTCGCTTCAGCCACGTCCATCATCCAGCTCATAAGAATTACCTGCCTGCCTCTGTCCCTCACCTTTATAGCATCCTGTCTTTATAGCTGCAGTCTCTGGGACCTCACTGGGCATGACAGACATTCAGTAAATATTTGTCAAACTGAATTGATGTAGCTCCCTGGATTTTCAGGCAAACATTCCTGCTGGAATGAAGGACTCAGAGTGGGGAAAATAATTAAACTATCTTCATGTGATAGTTGTGATGATAAAAATAGGAAGGAGGAAAAAAGACAGGGGATAGTAGTCTATTGTCCACATTTTCTGAGCCAAAAAGAAACAAAAAGAAAATAAGGAGTTCAGTAGGTAAGATTATCATGTGGCATAAATTACTTTTCAAGTTAACATAACCCTTCTAGCCAGAATTTCAGCTCTCATTCTGCTATGCTCCTTAGTTATAATATCCTTATTCTATTTCTCAATTAAAGGCTTATTAGGCTTGTCGACATCTTTCTAGAATATTAACTATTTTATTCGTTAGAAAGCTAGGCTTTTTTAAATTGAAATCCTTTATGGAAAAGCATGCTGTAATGATTTTTTTTTTTTTTGGCCCAGTCATGCAGCTTGTGGAATCTTAGATCCCCGACCAGGGATGGAGCCCGTAGTGTGGACTCCTAACCACTGGGAATTCCCTCTAATGATTTCTTGATCTCTCATTCCATTTGATGACACCATACTAAACAATAGCTTTAATCTGATCAAAAAGTTAATTTTTCTACAGTCAAGTAACTGCATTTCTGTTAAAAGCTTCTGTTAGAACTACACTAACATTATAGCTCTTGGTTCTGTGTTCCTTTGCTGTTTTCTGGTCTTTTTCACACCAAACAGGTTAACTTACTGCTCTCAGACTTCCATTTTGCCCTGCAGAACCCTGAGCCCCGTATTTCATGTCTATGTGGAGGCGGGTACAGGATAACTTTAGTTTTCCTACTTGGCTGTCTCTTTGCTACAATCTCTCCATTTTCAGCTGCCCTGGAATTTGCCTTTTCACTGCACCTGCCCTGGCTCTGGGCAATACCCCAGCACTGGCCAAACTTGTAAATGTTTTATGAGACTGTCAGCAGCGACCCTTGGTGCCAACCAAGAACACCTGTTGTTTCCTTGCCTTTTTCGAGACTGTCAGTGCCCACCTCCTGCTGGGCTCAGGCATTCCTTCCATCCAGAGGGTTTCTGGGCTTTGCGCATTTGCATAATCACCCAATCATCAGTCCAAGGGTGAGTTTCTTTCCAGAAAAACGATTGGGCACTAAAGCGTGTTTCAGGCAACTCAGCTAGGCCTTTAAAGAAGTATTTGCCTAAAAGGACCCTTTATGTGCAATCCAAAGGCTTATTAGCAATCATGTCACCCTTGGTGATGTGTTTGTTTTTTTTTTTTCCCCAAAGTTCTTGTTCCTCCATTTTTATTGTCTGTAAACACTAAATAAAAAGCAAATTCTAATTAGAGTCCAGAGAAGAATGCATGTTTCCTCATGGAAAGAATCTAGAATTTCCATTAGGAATCCGATATTCATGGACTCACTGCTCCTATCCCCATGACTGACTGCCATCACTCTAGGGCTTTAGACTTGGTAATTTAGGGATCTTAAGCTCTTTGCTTGATTCCTTCTGGACTCAAGTATTTCTTCAGATAGTGTTCCGTGTTGGTAGCATTTGAGTTCAATAGGCTTTGAAAGGCCCGCATGGGAACCTCATCACTATCTGCAATGCTGTGCCTACAGGAAAATGTGTTACACATACACAAAAATACACGCTCAGCAATAGCAACCTATCTCCTTATCTTCACACTCAGGTGCTGCCAATAACCCTATGGAAGCCACTGGACATCCAGCAGCAGTTAGAGGACACAGAATCATTTGCTTACTGTTCCTTACACTTTTTAATTTAATTTTATTTCTTCTGAATTACATCTCTCAGTAGTTCCTTCGGCGAGGTTCTTTGGTGCTAAATTCTTTCAGCTTTACTTTGTCTGAAAATATTGTTTTAGAGGGAGAGGAGATTTTATTCTTAAAGTTTAATTTGCTATATAATTTAAGTTAATATTTATTTTCTCTTAAGACTTTGAGGATATTTTTCCACTGTCCTTTGACTTCCATCATTGCCTGTTGAGAAATCTCCAGCTAGTTAAACTATCTTTCCTTTATTAACTTGGGTTTTTTCCTAAATTTGCCTTTATATTTTTCTGTCTTTTATATTCTGTAATTTCATTAAGATGGGTCTCGATGTAGATTTATTTTACTTATTTTGTCAAGAATTTTGTTAAGCTTCTTGAGTCTTAGGACTAATGTTTTTAATCAACCACAACAACAACAAAAAAAATCAATGAAAAAATTCTTAGTTTCTCTATCTTTGAATACTACCTCTACACCATTCTCTTTATTCTTTATTATTGAAACCCCTAGTAGATATATGTTTCATCTTTTTGTATCATCAAGGTCTCTTGATGTCTCATATTTTCCAACATTTTCTTTTTTTTTTTTTAATTTCCTCAGATTTATCTTTTGGTATACTAATTCTCTTTTTAGTTATAAGCCAGCATTGTTAACCTATCAACTAACTTCAGCATCTATATGCTTCTATCTCTAATAGTTTTATTTTAAGATATGCCTCTGGAGAAATCTGTATGCAGGTCAGGAAGCAACAGTTAGAACTGGACATGGAACAACAGACTGGTTCCAAACTGGGAAAGGAGTACATCAAAGCTGTATATTGTCACCCTGCTTATTTAACTTATATGCAGAGTACATCATGAGAAATGCTGGGCTGGAAGAAGCACAAGCTGGAATCAAGATTGACGGGAGAAATATCAATAACCTCAGATATGCAGATGACACCACTCTTATGGCAGAAAGTGACGAGGAACTCAAAAGACTCTTGATAAAAGTGAAAGTGGAGAGTGAAAAAGTTGGCTTAAAGCTCAACATTCAGAAAATGAAGATCATGGCATCCAGTCCCATCACTTCATGGGAAATAGATGGGGAAACAGTGGAAACAGTGTCAGACTTTATTTTTCTGGGCTCCAAAATCACTACAGATGGTGACTGCAGCCATGAAATTAAAAGACGCTTACTCCTTGGAAGAAAAGTTATGACCACCCTAGATAGCATATTAAAAAGCAGAGACATTACTTTGCCAACAAAGGTCTGTCAAGTCAAGGCTATGGTTTTTCTAGTGGTCATGTATGGATGTGAGAGTTGGACTGTGAAGAAGGCTGAGTGCCAAAGAATTGATGCTTTTGAACTGTGGTGTTGGAGAAGACTCTTGAGAGTCCCTTGGACTGCAAGGAGATCCAACCAGTCCATTCTGAAGGAGATCAGTCCTGGGATTTCTTTGGAAGGACTGATGCTAAAGCTGAAACTCCAGTACTTTGGGCACCTCATGCGAAGAATTGACTCATTGGAAAAGACTGTGATGCTGGGAGGGACTGGGGGCAGGAGGAGAAGGGGACGACAGAGGATGAGATGGCTGGATGGCATCACTGACTCGATGGACATGAGTTTAAGTGAACTCCGGGAGTTGGTGATGGACAGGGAGGCCTGGCGTGCTGCAATTCATGGAGTCGCAAAGAGTCGGACACGACTGAACTGAACTGAACTGGTTCTTTTTTCAGAATCTTATGCTTTATGATATTATCCTTTCTTTTGTGTCACTTTAAGCGTACAGATTTGATAGTCTCCACCTGATAGCTTTATTAATTGATGCACTGTCACTCATAAGGATTTCTAGTATTTTATAATTTTGGGTTGTGAACTTCTCTTCATTGTGGATTTATCTATGGAAATCTTGTGTACCCTAGGTTGAAGAAGTGTATCTCCAGAGAGGTTTTGCATTTTCTTCTGCCAGCTGTGAGGCCCTAAATAATTTATATCCTTTTCTCTCAATTTAGGAGTGCCTAGCCTAGATGGGTGGAGAAGGCAATGGCACCCCACTCCAGTACTCTTGCCTGGAAAATCCCATGGACAGAGGAGTCTGGTGGGCTGCAGTCCATGGGGTCACTAAGAGTCGGACACAACTGAGAGACTTCACTTTCACACACTGGAGAAGGAATTGGCAACCCACTCCAGTGTTCTTGCCTGGAGAATCCCAGGGACAGGGGAGCCTGGTGGGCTGCCGTCTCTGGGGTCGCACAGAGTCGGACACGACTTCAACTACTAAGTTGAAGCAACTTAGCAGCAGCAGCCTAGATGGGAGGGGAGTTCAGGTTAGAGTGGATACAGTGTATGTAAGGCTGAGTCCCTCTACTGTGCCCCTGAAACTGTCACACATTCCTAATTGGCTAAACTCCAGTATCAAATAAAAAGTTTAAGAATAGCAATAATAATAATAAACTTGAGTTCCTAGTCAACCGTTCATTTTTACAAAGTTTTTGTGCATCCTTCAAAAGTAAGGAATCCTTGCTTTGAAAACATTACAATAAAGAATAAAAGTCCTTCAGCTGAAAGGTTCTTTGTAAAGAAGTCCAGTTGGGCCACTTGGTAGAGGAAGAAATTATACCTCCAGCATCCAATGCCATTGGCAAGCTCCTAAGAAATTGAAATACAACCAGATTTTCACTTTATTTAAGTAGCTAAAACAAAATCCTGAAGTTTCTAATCCTCTTATCTCTATGACTGGTCATAAAGACAAATTCTATAATTAAAACTCATCATACTTCTGGGCAATACTCCCACTTACGTTTTTATGAGGATTAAATGGGATTGTTCATGAATGGTATTTAGCACGGTGTCTGAAACTTAAGTACCCAATAAATGTTAGCTACTTGTTTACCATCTAATTCTCACTGAATCTTGTAATTAGGTATTCTTTCTGATACCTCCTATGACTGTCCCTCTTCTTCTTGCAGTGAATAACATCTTCCCTAATAATCTATCACATAATTCAAAGGTTTTATTCTCAATGCTTTAATCACTGAGCTTCTTCTTTTCTACTGTTCCTTTGCCATTTATTGAATTTACTTGAAGAGAAGTACAAAAGTAGACTCAATGCTAAATTAAAGGACTGACAAACACTGGATATACTAGGAGTATAATAGCAGTATTATAACAGTCCTATTATACTCCTGAGTATAATACTGTAATTCTGGCTATAATACAGCTTATTCCATTGGAAATGTCCAAGTATAATACTCGCTTTTATAATAAACTATTGTAGACTCATATTTGGCTAATAGCTCATCATGACCCTCATGTCTCACTGGGTCTAAACATGCCATTACCCTTCAATTATTTTTTTTTACCACTACGCCTTTCCTTCTGGTTGATCTGGAATAAATGTTTACATTATGTTTCACACAAAATAAAAGACTTCTTTTAGAGAACTGCTGCAGATGTCTATGAATCAGAACATCAAAAAGAGAAATCTTTCAAATATAAAGTTTCATCAGCTTGATATCACAATATTTTCTTTACAATAATGTGTAACTCTCAGCAATGATGCAGGGAATGTTATTGATTATGTGTGCATATTTTAAGTCAGTTAAAAAAAAGGTGTTGCTAAAATGTCCACATGTCTCAGAAGAGTGAAAACATAAATCATCTGAGTGTGTCAAGGGTTTTGTCTTCTTTTGGTGTTTTGCGATGATTTCTTTGAGTGATTCCTTAGGATAATTTTGTCAATGGCATCTTTGTAAATAAGGCCACATGGGACAATAGAAAGACCCCTGGCCTGAGAATTAGGTGAGGTGGGTTCCAGCCTGCTAACTGCTGATCTTCTCTGGAGCCTTAGGCAATTGATGTGTTCCTTCTGAATGTCAGTTTCCTCCTTGTCCATGCTGACCTTTGTAGCTCTGATAGTCTAAGCAGGGCAGATTTTGCCAACCTTAGTTGCATCCTGGGATTTGAACATCTCTTCACAGCTCTGTGTCCATGCAGCGTCCACCCCAGTGAGGCATTTGGGGTGTTCTCCAAGTACACACACACACACACACACACACACACACACACACACAAGCTCCTTCCCTTGGTAGACTACATCTGAAGGGTGTCTGTGTGGTACCCTTTTGATCCATAGCTGTGCTGTCTGTTCCTATGAGTCAAAAGAACAGTTTCTGGTGTCTTTCGTAGATGTGTGTCAGCTACGTGGAAATGCAACAGTAGCAACCTCTGTTAATAAATAACTGAAGAAAATGTCTCAGGGCTTCCTTGGTGGCTCAGTGCTGAAGAATCCACCTGTCAATGCAGGAGTTACAGGTTTGATCCCTAGTCCAGGAAGACCCCACATGCCGAGGAGCACCCAAGCCTGGGCGACACAACTGCTGAGCCTGTGCTTTAGAGGCAGGCGTCCACAATTACTGAGCCCATGCGCCTGGAGTCCAGGCACTGTGACAAGAGGAGCCACCACAATGAGACAACCAGGCACCGCAAAGAAGAGAAGCCACTGCCCTCCACAACTACAGAAAGCCTGTGCACAGCAACCAAGACCCAGTGCAGCCAAAAAATAAATAAAATTATAAAAAAAAGAAGGAAGAGAAAATATCTCAGTACTTTTGATGATGAAATGGCACAAGGTCCCCAAGATCATTTAGAAACCCTCCATCCACACACATCCCTCATTTTCCAGGTAAGAAAATATTGCTGCAGAAGGTTGGGTATAGAGTAAGACTGGAACCCAGATCACTTGTCTTGGAGAGAGTGGAATTTTCAATGAAGAATACTACTGCTTCCATATATACCACAGTGTCAATATGAGGGATTATGCACCGCTATAAATAGAAAATATAAAAATATGTTCTCAAGGCTTTATGGTTGACAAGCAACTTACACCTCTATTATTTCAAATTGAACTTCACTGCAAAGAAAGATTTGAAAGGGTGAAGTGATTTACCCAATGTCACTTAGCCAGGCAGTGAAAGAGTCAGCTTTGGAGGCCAACTCCTCTGATCCAGGTCTTAAATGTTTCCTGGACTTAGCCCTGCCTTCCATCAAACAGGCTGATTACCAAGGAATGAAGCAGATCTTTCCACTGCCTCTGGCAGCTGAGGGATCAATCTGAAAAAGGTTGGTCCAGTTGGCAAAATACTCCAAGATATTCACGTTCTAATCTACCAAGATCAACACTATAATTAAGTTTACTTTTAGGAAACTTCTGAACAGGAAATCAATCAGAAACCAGATATTCCAGCTGATTCTTTTTTTTCTTTTTTCTTTTCCTTTTTGGATTCTCTGAAACGGTTCATTTCTAAACATTCAATCAAATTAATATGCAATTACATGAATGGGTGGTTCACACAGACAAAATCACTAGATAAGCTATTTTTTGATCCAAATATTTTCATCAGATAATATTAAAATTTCTTACAATAAGGAGCTAGGGCATAGTGGTCACGCAAGAGGGCTCTCGTGGGCACATCAGGATTCAAACCATGGCCCTGTCACCTCGTCAGTTCTCCTCTGTGTAGTGAGATAAAGTTGTAGCACATACATCGTAAAGTCATTAAGAGAACTAAATGTGGTAATACCTATATAGGGCTTGAAATTGTACCAAGCACACAATAAGTGCTAGGTATTATTATTGTTATTTATATAATAGGGGTGTCATATTATTCTCATTTTACAAACTGAGATTCAAAGAGGTCAGCGATTTTCCTAAAGTTGCAAAGTTTTAAGTGGCTTCATGGAAATTTATTTGCTAAAATCTCATTAAACTCTAATTTGAAAAGATACAGGCACCCCAATGTTCATAGCAGCACTATTTACAATGGCCAAGATAAGGAAGCAACCCAAGGGCCCATGAACAGACAAATGGATAAAGATTGTGGTGTATATGTATAAGGGGCTTCCCTGGTGGCTCAGACGGTAAAGAATCTGCCTGCAATGCAGGAGACCCAGGTTCAATCCCTGGATCGGGACAATCCCCTGGAGAAGGGAATGGCAACCACTCCAGTATTCTTACCTGGAGAATTCCATGGGTTGAGGAACCTGGCAGGCTACAGTCCTTGGAGTCTTAAAGTCAGACATGACTGAGTGACATATACATACATATATATGTGTGTGTGTGTATATATATATATATGTAGATATATATATATATGTAGATATATATAGTGGAATATTATGCAGCCATGAAAAATGAGATCCTGCCATTTGTAGCAACATGGATGGGCCTAAAGAATATCATGCTTAATGAAATGCCAGACAGAGAATGACAAATACTATATAATATCACAATATCACTTGTATGCGGAATCTAAAAAATACAACAAACTAGTGAATAAAACAAAAACAAAGTAGACTCACAGATATAGAGAAAAAATTACTGGTTACCAGCTGCAGGGCAGTGGGGAACAGAGAGGAGATAGAATGGGAGGTTTAAACTATTGTATATAAGATAGATTCAAGGATGTATTGTACAATGCAGGGAATATAATCCATATTTTGTAAGAACTAAATGGAAAGTTACCTTTAAAATTGCATAAAATTTTGTTTAAATTATACAAATAAAGATTTTAAAATAAGAATTAAAAAACAAGAACAATATAGAGACATCTCTGATGGTCCAGTGGTTAAGAACCCACTTTGCAATGCAAGCGATGTGGGTTCAATCCCTGGTTGAGGAACTAAGACCCCACATACCGCAAGACAACGAAGCCTGTGAGCCACAACTAGAGAGCCTGATTGCCACAATGAAAGATCCTGCATGCTGCAACTAAGACCCAAAGCAGTCAAAGAAATAAATAAATATGTTTCTAAAATAAAAATACAAATGAACATAAATGCAAAACAGAAATAGATTCACACACAAAGAAAACAAACTAGTGGTTGCCAAAGGGGAGAAGGATGAGGGAGGAACACATCAGGGGTAAGGGATTAAGAGACACAAACTACTATGTACAAAATACATAAGCAATGAGAAAACATGGTATAGCATGGGGAGTTATAGACATTATCTTGTAATAACTTTTTTATATGGAAATTCTTTATTTTCTAACTTCTTTTACACAATGGTTGAGCATTAAATCTTAGAGTTGATTTAACATCCATATAATTAATTTTAGACTATATTTCATGGATATGACCTCAGGTAAAAATACTGGATTAGTATGCTGTAGTGATTACCTGAAAATAATGTAATATTATAAATCAATTATACTTCAGGAAAAAATAAAAATATTTTGAAAACTTCTTAAAGATGACTTCATGTCAAGCTGAGAGTAAAAACAAGAATAGGAAAGAGAAGAGGAGGAATGACAGACTGGCTGGTTGGGAGGGACCCTGAAGGACCGCACGACAGAGCCCCGAACTAAATGTTGTCAACATTATACTTTTGCTATACTTATAAGTGACCAGTCTATACCACCCTGCTTTACCTGAAGTAGCTTGGTTTTCTCTCAAAGCATGATGACCACAGAAGAATTAGATCACACAGAACAACACATTTGTTAAGACAGCCCCTAAACTATGGTTTTTCCAGTGGTCATATATGGATGTGAGAGTTGGACTGTGAAGAAGGCTGAGTGCCGAAGAATTGATGCTTTTGAGCTGTGGTGTTGGAGAAGACTCTTGAGAGTCCCTTGGACTGCAAGGAGATCCAACCAGTCCATTCTAAAGGAGATCAGCCCTGGGTGTTCTTTGGAAGGAATGATGCTACAGCTGAAACTCCAGTACTTTGGGCACCTCATGCGAAGAGTTGACTCATTGGAGGAGACTCTGATGCTGGGAGGGATTAGGGGCAGAAGGAAGAGGGGACCACAGAGGATGAGATGGCTGGATGCCATCACTGGCTCAATGGACGTGAGTCTGAGTGAACTCCGGGAGATGGTGATGGACATGGAGGCCTGGCGTGCTGCGATTCATGGGGTCACAGAGAGTCGGACATGACCAAGCAACTGAACTGAATTGAACTGAACTGAAGCAAAAAGTTCAGTTGTATCTAGGTCTCTACCGTGTGACATAAATCTGTTTAAATTTGAGAGTATATCAGTCATGTGAGCACAGACTTCTTTTCTTAAGAGTTAAGAATACTCTTAGCTAAGCGAATTTTCTTAGCTAAGAAAAAAAAAAAAAAAAAAGTCCACTGAATTATCAGGTAACTAAGTGACCTGTGGCATTGCTGTTGTTTTAATTTCCAATCCACCTTGGACTGGTCAATACCTTGTTCAACAAGTCTACCGTCACCAGTGTAACAGCAATGTACTATAGTAGCACTGAAGCCCTTATTCTCAATTTTCTGTTCTTATCTCTTTACAGAGCAGTAAGAAACAGTTTGCAGACTGGCACATACTTCTCACATTTTGTGAAGCCTCGGCACAAATAAAAGGATATTTACTGTCAACTTCATGAGAAAATCAAAAGTGATTCCAGGATCAATTTGAAGGCTCCATGTCATTTAAAAAGAACCAGGCTTTTATTATTATTATATTATCCCATTTTGCCAGCCACAGGTCATTGGTCTCTATCCTCAGGCTTGTCTAATGGCCGCAAGCTCTCTGAGCCCCAGGCATCACCTCATCGCCCAACGTTATCCAAAGCAGAAAGGGAAGAATAAGGACAAAAGTGCTTTCTCCTCACCTGGCTCTGTATTCACTCAAACAGGAATATCTTGTCTAGAAGAGCCCCAAAGATCCCCCAACTCATTCAGACCTGCTCTTATACCCAATATGCAAAGAAGAATGGGAGCTCTGTGGTTGAATGAGGCCAACAAGAATCCAATCCCTTGAAGCTCCAGAGCACATTGCCATTTGAACAAAACCAGAGACTTTGGCAAGGAGGGGGTTTCCCTGGTGCCTTAAGTTAAGGAATCTGCTCACAATGCAGGAGACCCAGGTTCAATCCCTGGGTTGAGAAGATCCCCTAGAGAAGGGGAACCTGGGAATACTGGAATACCCACTCCAGTATTCTTGCCTGGAGATCCCATGGACAGAGGAGGCTGGTGGGCTACTGCCCATGGGAACACAAAGAGTCAGACATGACTGAGCGACTAACTTTTCATTTTGACACGGAAGAACAAGGAAGGACTGTTAGGTGAGAAAAGACGTATCTGCCACAGACATCTTCTGCTCAGACCATGTGAGGCTTAAAGATATCTGTCCTTGGGGAAAATGTGACATTCTGCAAGGATAAAGGAGGCACTCAAATTCTTTAATGTGATATACTCTTCTTTATCCACAAAAAATTTCTGGAATTCAGAAAGAACCAGAAGGCAGATCTCCCATCCATTACCTCCTGAGCACATTTTTTTTTAACTTTGTAAGTCTCCTTTTCCCTGTTTTTAAAAGGGGTGGGACTTCCCTGGTGGTCCAGTGGCTAAGACTCCACATTCCCAAAGCAGAAGGCCCAGGTTCCATCCCTGGTCAGGGAACTAGATGCCACTTGCTGCAACTAAGAAGTCACATTCTGCAGCCAAGAGACCCCACATACCACAGCAAAGATCAAAGATCCTACATGCCACAAACACGGCCCCATTCAGCCAAATACAAAAATAAGTCTTTTTAATAAATTAAAAAATAGTAAATGAATGGGGCTTAAAACAGGACTTTCATCAGGAATGTGCTATGAGGATTTTAAAAGTTAATAGAAAGCACTTACGTGCTTGGCGTGGATTTGTTGTTGTTCATTTGCTAGGTTGTGTCCTAGCAAGACTCTTTACAACCCCATAGACTGTAGGCTGCCAGGCTCCTCTGTCCTCCACTGTCTCCCAGAGTTTGCTCAGATTCATGTCCATTGAGTCAGTGATGCTATCTAACCATCTCATCTTCTGCAGCCCCCTTCTCCTATTGCCTTCAGTCTTTCCCAGTATCAGGGTCTTTTTCTAAAGAGTTGGCTTTATTGCATCAGGTGGCCAAAGTACTGTAGCTTCAGCTTCAGCATCAGTCCTTCCAATGAATATTCAGGGTTGATTTCCTTTAGGATGGACTGGTTTGATCTCCTTGCAGTCCAAGGGCCTCTCAAAAGTCTTCTCCAACACCACAATTTGAATGTATCAATTCTTCGGCACTCAGCCTTCTTTGTGGTCCAGCTCTTTAGGGACGTCCCTAGTGGATCAGACGGTAAAGCATCTGCCTACAGTGTGGGAGACCTGGGTTTGATCCCTGGGTTGGGAAGATCCTCTGTAGAAGGAAATGGCTACACACTTCAGTACTCTTGCCTGGAAAATCCCATGGATGGAGGAGCCTGGTAGGCTACAGTCCATGGGCTTGCAAAGAGTCGGACACGACTGAGTGACTAAATTAAACTAACTTTCTTTAGGGTTTGGCATGGTGCAAGCCCTAAATAAACCTCACCCTACTCTTATTGCTAACTGGTTATGAAGAGAAATTTTGAGTTTCTACATAACCCAGGGTCACTGTTAGAAAATTATGAGCGCTAAACCGTTTGGAGATGCCTAGGGCGGTTTCCGGGGCTCATTTCACCACACAATAAGGGAGGACTGATCATGTAGAGAAAAATTTTACAGGCAACACATGTGCCTTCTGAAAGAAGAATGTCAAGGCACTCACTCCGAACCAGTGGAGACTCAGGAGACCTAAATCTGTCTCAGAGTCCAGCAAATCCCAGCATGACATTGTGGACCTTTATGGAGCCTTGCTTCCCCTAAGTCACTTCGGGGGCTTAGTTGAAGACACAAGTTGCTGTCGAACACCGGAACTGAGGTCTGCCCTTAGAGGTGGTGCTGAGGTGGTGACGCTGCACTGTCTACTTGCCAAGGAGCTATGCCAGGAAGCAAGAAACTCTGGAATGACCCAGAGGACCTTTCAAAAGCTGCTAACAGGAGCAAGTGGGAGTTTACCACAGCCAGGAGAACATGCTGCTGGGAGTCACTGAATGCAGCCACGTAGGGAGGAAGGGGCACCTGGAGCTGGGCCCCTGGCCTCTCCTGCCACTGAGGGTCAGGAACCACAAAAGCTGTTGCCATAATAGCAATTTCTAAAAGACAGTTTTGGAAACTGCCAATGGAACCAATTCTCATTATTCGAAGCAACTGATTCCTGGGTCAGAACTGGGAGATCATACTGCTCAGAAACTGTGGCCCTCCTTAGCATCAGTTCAGGGATCAAAGTGCTGGTAACTGAGTAGCAAACTGTTGAGGGGAACACATGAGCTCAGAGTCAAAAAGACCTGGATGTGAGTTCTGGGATTTCCATTCTGTGACCTTGGGTAAGTACCTTAATCCTCTGAGCTTCAAAGTATTTAATGGGTTCAATTCAGTTCAGTTCAGTTCAGTCGCTCAGTCGTGTCCGACTCTTCACGACCCTATGAATCGCAGCACGCCAGGCCTCCCTGTCCATCACCAACTCCTGGAGTTCACTCAAACTCGGGTCCATCGAGTCGGTGATGCCATCCAGCCATCTCATCCTCTGTCGTCCCCTTCTCCTCCTGCCCCCAATCCCTCCTAGCATCAGAGTCTTTTCCAATGAGTCAACTCTTCACATGAGGTGGCCAAAGTACTGGAGTTTCAGCTTTAGCATCATTCCTTGGTTAATATATATATATAAATGCTTTATAACATAGAAAGTATCAGGAAATTAAAAAAAGTTATAATCATTTTTTTTCAGTATGTTCTTCAATGAAGAGAAAAATTAACAATTTTGCACAAGAAAAAACTGAAGGGAATAGAGCCCTGGAAAACATGAGTGGGGGCCCAAGCCCGTTTCAGAGACCCTTAACAGGAACCTAGTTGAAAGTTCAGATGAG
Organism: Bos grunniens; assembly: GCF_055505025.1. NCBI lineage: Eukaryota > Metazoa > Chordata > Mammalia > Artiodactyla > Bovidae > Bos > Bos grunniens. The sequence goes on from NC_141180.1 coordinate 23,541,307, forward strand.
GTTTGGAGAATGAGAGCCTCACTAATGACTCGGATCAGATTCGAATTTGTGATTTCAAGTCCTCAAGCCTCTCGTAGATTTGGTACAAGTTTTCAGTTGCTTAATGAGGCCTGAAATCCCATTTTGTTTCCCACGAAAAAACACCTGAAAGTTTCCTGAAGAGGGTTTTTTACAAAAAAAAAAAGTTAAGCATAACATATCTGTGGGTGATCTTCTGTCAATATTTGTTGTTGTTGTTATTTAGTCCATAAGTTGTGTCCAACTCTTTGCAACCCCATGGACTGTATAGCCCACCAGGCTCCTCTGTCCATGGGACTTCCTAGGCAAGAATACTGGAGTGGGTCCCTTCCAAAGTCCCTTGGGGAAACAAGAAGGCAGCAATGTAGATGAGAGAGGACCCGTTAGAGGGTGTGATTTCAGCCGCTTTGCTGACTCAGGACGCCCTTTAGAGACGTGCAGACTGGGCTTCCGTGGGGGCAGCCGTGCTCTCCACCCCTCGCCATCACCTGCACACATCCAAGCAGCAACATGACCCACTTGCCTCCCTTGCCTTGGGCACGGTCTTCTGTTCTGGCAACTGGTGGTGCTTCTGAGAGACTCCATCTGCCTATCCACTTTGAGTTTCCATTGGACTGACATCTGGGATTCAAAACTTTTCAGTCTACTGTCAACAGAGCCTTTCTTTTAAAAAGAGAGAGGGAAAGAAGAAAAAAAAAAAAAAAAACCTCTCAAGAAGTGAAAGAATCCAAACACTATCTAAAACAAAACAGAGAAACAGCATTCTTTCTGTCTTGTTTTTTAAATAGAGCTTTCCACACCCCCACGTGTTTATGCTATAATTAGAAAGTGTGTTGTAGAGAGGGTGTTTTGATCACCCTCTAAAAATCTTGTTTTTGAAATACTGACTTTACCATATGATATTAATTTGGGGGAAGAGAAATAACAGGAGAGCAGCTATAGCACCGAGAATTCTACAAGGCAGTGCTATGGAGTAGCAGAGGCAAAAACAGTAATAGGGACTTCCCTGGTGGTCCAGTGGTTAAGACTTCACCTTCCAATCCAGAGGATGTGGGTTCCATCCCTGGTCAGGAAGCTAAGATCCCAAGTGCCTTGTGGCTAAAAAAGACAACACATAAAACAGGAGCAATGTTGTAACAAATTCAATGACGATTTTAATAATAATAATACTGATGTATATTAATGTTTTCAAGCATGAAAGTGATGAGAGTCTTAACTTCAAGTCCACATTGACTCTTCTCTAGACTATTGCAATAGACTGACTTGATTATCCCATTCTTTCTCTTCTTTGATTCAATCTCCAGAGATCATTGTCCTGAATCCAAGGCCTGCTCAGGCCCTTGCTCTAGTCAGAACTGGTTTAGTAGATACTCAGCACCTACATACAGGACTAAGGACTGCCCCCAGATTTGGAATCCAAGCCACCTTCAGTCATTTTCTGCAGGGTTGATACTGCCTGTCCCCAGGATGGGTTTGAAAATGTTTGAGAATTCTTTTTATTGGTCAAAATGCCATGGAGCACTGATGACTTTTAGAAGACACACACTCCCTAAGAAAGCAAAGACCCATTCACCCCCTAAAACCAGTAGCACACCCACTGAGAAACTTTGAACCTAACTTTTCAACTTTTCGTAACTTGATTTTCTACTCCATCCTCTGTCATATCCAACTTGGCAGCCACCTTGACTAGTCCCATCTCTAACCTCCATTCATGTGCTCACACTGGTCTCTAGTCTGAAATGTCCTTCCTGACTCACTGATCTTTGTCATTCTCAGTCCTTCAAAACTCAGAATAAACCATCCCCATCCTCCAATCAACATTAATTTCTCCATTTTTGTGGTCCTATATCACTTTGCTTATACCTCTATGCTTACTATATTCTGCCTTGCATTATTGCCATTGTTATTACTTTTATCTCCACTACCAAATAATATATTTCTGGAGGGCAGGACTTGCCTTATTAAGCTTTATATACCTGGAACACTGAACTCTCAGTGCCTGGTACTTAGCAGATTTGTCGAATTCATTTGAATTATGCTCATGATTTGAAAATATATTTTTCTCTCAAATGTATGTGTATGTGAGGACATTCTAAATTTTTTTTTGCTACTAGTGGATTTAATATGTAAAGTCTTATTTTAATGGGGCTTCCCAGGTGTCCCTAGTGGTAAAGAATCTGCTTGCCAATGCAGGAGACATAAGAGATGTAAGATGTTAGAGACATAAGAGTTCGATCCCTGGGTGAGGAAGATCCCTGGAGGAGGAAATGGCACCCAACTCCAGTATTCTTGCCTGGGAAACCCCGTGGACAGAGGAGCCTGGCAGCTACAGTCAATGGGGTCACAAAGAGTCAGACACGACTGAGGGTCTGAGCACGACAAACAACAACAAATTTTATTAGTTCTTCCTAGGAGAAAAACTGTTGGAATAAATTGAAAAAGAAAAATGGTTGGTTTCCTGTCCTTGTAACTGAGACAGGGTTTCAAAAGAAAAAGCCAAAAGGATTTAGTCTTTCAAAAGTCACAAGCAAAAGGAAAATGTAATTTTTTTGTGTTACTCACTGAGATCTTTGTGTACGCATACCTCCTCAGATGACTAAACTTTACAAATTTCACTTGACTTTACTTCAACTTTCCAAAAAAAAAACTTTTTAAGTAACCTTTGGATTGGGATGAAATGTGGAAAATTTCAACTCAAAGTCAGATATTTGTTTTTTTTTCCCCCCTAGGAAGCTGTGTGCAAATAAAAACAAGGTTTGGCAGGAGCATTTTATAAACCACCTTTACCCTAGGACGGGTCACTGCCAGTGCCATATTTGTTGATGAGACATTTGGCAAAAGGCCTGCTGCAGAAATACCGTCTTTGACTTGATTTTGCTGCAGATTTCATCTGTGAAGGTTTTCTTTTCCAGTTACAAAGTTCCCCCAGGAGGACGTAGCTTCTTTTTGGAAGCCTGTGAAGTGTTGGCAAGTCTTGCCCTGTTTACCATGGAAACTTGTACTTGGATAGAATTACAGTGTATGACCTGGTACAAGCAGAGACGGATGTCTGATGCCTGCCATTTTCTCTTCATATTGATTTGAATTTTATAAACCACAGAACCAGATCAAATGACTTTGATCTTTCCTGTTCATTCGTTCATGGTGGCATACAGTCATACTCATACAGACTTGAAAATAGATTGGCAGATAACAGAACATATGTTACTATTGAAATGTATAGGTTTGGTTCTAGTTAATCTACAGATTGCTCTGCTAAGTCGCTTCAGTCATGTCCGACCCTTTGCGACCCTATGGACTGTAGTCTGCCAGTGTCCATGGGATTCTCCAGGCCAGAATACTAGAGCGGGTAGCCTATCCCTTCTCCAGTGGATCTTCCTGAGCCAGGAATCAAACCAGGGTCTCCTGCATTGCAGGTGGATTCTGTACCAGCTGAGCTACAGGGAAGCCATTTCACTGTAAACTACAGAGGGTTGCCTGAAAAAAGAGTAGTCCATTTGTAAGCATGGATGATTTAATATCGACTTGTCCATTTTTTTTTTCCTTAGGAAGTTCTAAAATACCATATGGCTTTGAAATTGCATTGATGGGCTAATTTTTTTTTAATGAGAAAGAAAATGAAAAGAACTAGCCTTGCCTATAAATAGGTATTCTGCTTTCCTCTAAGTAACAGTTTAAAATATCTGGCCCAGAATTGAGTAAAAAAAATTATTTTTATGTCTTTGGGAAATAGTTAACAGTGTAGCTCAGGACCTCATCACTTCTTGCCTGGATTACTATAACAGTTCTAACTTGATTCCACATCACAGTTATCATACCCTATTCTCAATCTATTTGCCACACTCCTACTGGCACTGTCATTCAAAAACCAGATCTGATCACCGCAATCCAATGGTTAAAACCCTTAAAAGGCTTTAGGAATACTTTAGGAGAGAACGCCAAGTCAGTGTGGCGTACAATGCTCTCTCCTAGTCTTCCATTTGTCACACACTATTCTTACTCAATGTTCCACTGTATACATGTTACTCGCCTGAATTTTCACTCAGCTGTGCCTCTCTACCATTGAACCAGCTGCTCCCAAACATATAATGTCACTGCAGTAACTCCTTGCTCTTTCCATGGCTTGCTCCTACTCAGCTTACAGCTCATAGGCCACTTTCTCCAAAAACCAACGCAAATTTTCTCGTCCAGCAAGGGTGACCTCCACAAGAGTTTTAGTAACACTTGCTCATATCTTCAGGATGACCGACAGCTAGCACACAGCACTGCAGTTTAATGACATGGAAGTCCCAAGAGACCACAGTTTATCCTGAGTTTAACAAATATCCCAGCAGGTAGATGGTAGTCAATGAAAACTGATCAAATTATGAGCAAAAGGATGAATGAAGGAATACAATTTAGGGGTTTACATTACACTTGTTTTTCTGGTTATACTTGGAGACACTGAAATCTTGAATTTGCTATTTTGAATGGATCTCAATTATCAGAAATTATTTTTCATTTTTACAGTTTGAGAAAACAAAGTAAATTTAAGAACCAAGTTGACCCCAAAGAAAGTTTAGGTGAGCTGAAAAGGGTTAAAGAATGCTCTTTTCATGGTTAGCACCGCCATGACTCAATGTCTCAGGAAGCATCTGAAGCACGTAGCAACTCCAAAGCCCTGGACACTGAAAAACTGATCAATGTGCTTGTTCCTTGCCCATCTACCAGTCCCCACATGCCTGAGGGAAAGTCTCCCCCTCATCATTTTCTAAGGAACAGACTTAAGTATGCTCTGACAGGAGATGAAGATCTGCTTGTGCGACAGTTTATTAAGATTGATGGCAGGGACTCCCCTGGTGGTCCAGTGGCTAAGACTCCATGCTCCCAACACATGGGGCCCTGGTTCTATCCCTGGTCAGGGAACTAGATCCAACACGCTACAGCTAAAACCCAGTGCAACCAAATAAATAAATAAATACAAGAGAGAAAGAAAAAAAAGACTGATGGCAGAGATCCAAAGTGATGTAACCTAACCTACCCTGCTGGATTAATAGATGTCATCAGCCTTAACAAGACCAGAGAGAATTCCCCTCTCTTCTGTGACACCAAGGGTCACTTTGCTGTTCATTGTAGTCCACCTGAGGAAGCCAAGTACAAGTTGCGCAAAGTGAGACAGACCTTTGTGGACACAAAAGGAATCCCTCATCTGGCAACTCATGATGCTCATACCACCTACCTCCCTGATTCCTCATCAAAGTGAATAACACCGTTCAGACTGATTTGGAGACAAACAAGATTTACCCATTCCACCAGTATATGGTGACCAGAGGTGCTAACCTGGGAAGAATTGGTGTGATCACCAACAGAAAGAGACCTCCTGGTTCCTTTGATATGGTTCATGTGAAAGACGCCAAAGGCAACAGCTTTGCCATCCGGTTCACTAACATTTTTGTTATTGGCAAAGGCAACAAACCACAGACATCTCTTCCCCAAGGAAAAGGCATCCATCCCACCATTGCTGGATGAGAGAAATAACAGACTGGCAGTCAACAGTGAAGTGATCTCTAGGTTATGTGATTGGAAAGATCTTTATACTTAATTGAAGGTAATATGGCATGATTTGAAAATATGTGGGTTATTTTCAAATGTCTTTGGATAATTGATTTTTAACATAATTCCACAGTGGAAAGAGAAGAGACTCTATATGACTACAATACCTTTAGACCATGAAATTTTTGCACCTTGTTTTATGTCTCTGGATATGTCTCCCAGCTTACAGTCTATGGAAACTTGAATAGAATTTGTATCCTGCTGTTGTGTGAAAGTTGTATAAATCTTAGTTATGTTGAATTGGTTCTTTTCAGGTCTACTATATCCTTCTACTTCTCTGTATATTTATTCTATTAATTTTTGAGTTTGATATTGAAACTAAAACTAAAAATTTATCTACTTAAAAATTAATTGTACCATATAGTGAAACTATATGTAACCTTGTCCTGCATTTTCCAAGTCTCCTGTAAATGTGTTACCACATTTTCACAATTAAAAAAAATAAAAAATAAAATAAAATGGAGAACCAGCAGGGACATGCTGTGTGGCAAGGGGAATTCTGTTCAGTATTATATAACAACCTAAATGGGGAAAGAATTTGAAAGAGAATAGATACATGTATATGTATAACTGAATCACTTTGTTGTACAGCTGAAACTAACACAGCATTGTTAATAAACTCTACTCCAATACAAAATAAAAAGTTGGGACTTCAAAAAAAGATAATGTGGCGTGACTAATTATTAATACAATCATCATTCAAATAATTTTGTGACCCTTTTCAGTGTGTATATTATATTGACCACCCCAAGCATCTAAAATAAAGATGCCAACTTTAGTTTGTAACCAGTAAAGAGCCTTTAATTATTCCATAAACTTTCAGGATAAAATTATTTTAAACTCACTTCAATACAAAACATTTAACATAAGTGATCTTCTTTAGAATTTTTGGTAAAAAGTATTTTATTAACTTGAACTAGCCAGAGGGTTTACAAATCCCCCTCAGATTTGAAACAATCTGTTTGCAGGATTTGTGACTTTTCCATTTGTTTTCCTTCATTCCTGCATGTATATTGATGGTTCAAAAGCCCAGTCTTTAATTCCAGTGGCAATAAATTCAACTTTAGTCTGAATTTGTATTTCCTGACATCTTCCATCCAGTCTCCAAGAGATAAAAACAGTGCTTGAAATTTAGCCTTCTATGTAGAAGAAAGTCTATAGTGTGATATGAAGTGCAACAGAATCTCTAACCCCCAAAATGCTTCCCTTCCCACCCCCTGCCCTTATCAGTAAATATCTGAAACTGCTATATCAAACAGAAACACGTAACAAGAGAGAATAGTCTTAGGATGTCAAAGGGAATTATCCACTGATTTAAATTCACTCTGCCTATTATGTTTCAGAGAAGGCAATGGCACCCCGCTCCAGTACTCTTGCCTGGAAAATCCCATGGATGGAGGAGCCTGGTAGGCTGCAGTCCATGGGGTCACAAAGAGTTGGACACAACTGAGAGACTTCACTTTCACTTTTCATTTTCATGCATTGGAGAAGGAAATGGCAACCCACTCCAGTGTTCTTGCCTGGAGAATCCCAGGGAGTGGGAAGCCTGGTGGGCGGCCGTCTATGGGGTCGCACAGAGTCGGACATGACTGAAGCGACTTAGCAGCAGCATTATGTTTCCCTTTGTGCCTTATTTGCCAGGAAGCTCAGAGTCAAATTTATTATTCAGTTGTAGTATTATCAGTCCTGGGTGTTCATTGGAAGGACTGATGTTGAAGCTGAAACTCCAATACTTTGGCCACCTGATGCGAAGAGCTGACTCATTTGAAAAGACCCCGATGCTGGGAAAGATTGAAGGCAGGAGGAGAAGGGGACAACAGAGGATGAGATGCTTGGATGGCATCATCAACTCAATGGACATGAGTTTGGGTGAACACCGGGAGTTGGTGATGGACAGGGAGACCTGGCGTGCTGTAGTTCATGGGGTTGCAAAGAGTTGGACACAACTGAGCGACTGAACTGAACTGAACTGAAGACTTTTCTACTTCCTGCTTCAGTTAGAAGGCCCATCCCTTTTTCAAAATTTTAAGGACAATATGTGGCTCCCCAGTGTCACATGTTGAAGTCCTAATCCCCCAGTGTGTCTGTATTTGGAAATAGGGTGCTCTAAGGATATAATTAAGGTTCAGTTCAGTTCAGTTCAGCCACTCAGTCATGTCCAACTCTGCAACCCCATGGACTGCAGTATGCCAGGCTTCCCTGTCCATCACCAATTCCCAGAGCTTCCTCAAACTCATGTCCATCGAGTCAATGATGCCATCCAACCATCTCATTCTCTATTATCTCCCTCCCCTCCTGCCTTCAATTTTCCAAGTATCGGTCTTTTCTAATGAATTGGTTCTTCACATCAGGTGGCCAAAGTATTGGAGCTTCAGCTTTAGCATCAGTCCATCCAGTGAATACTCAGGACTGATTTTCTTTAGGATGGATTTGTTTGAACTTTCTGCAGTCCAAGGGATTCTCAAGAGTCTTCTCCAACACCACAGTTCAAAAGCATCTGTTCTTCAGCACTCAGCCTTCTTTATGGTCCAATTCTCACATCCATACATGACTACTGGAAAAACCATTGCTTTGACTAGATAGACCTTTGTCAGCAAAGTAATATCTCTGCTTTTTAATTTGCTATCTAGGTTAGTCATAGCTTTTCTTCCAAGGACCAAGCGTCTTTTAATTTCATGGCTACAGTCACCATCTGCAGTGATTTTTGGATCCCAAGAAAATAAAGTCTGTCACTGTTTCTATTGTTTCCCCATCTATTTGCCATGAAGTGATGGGCCCGGATGCATGTCCCTTGTTGTAATTAAGGTCACATGATATTATAAGGGTGGGGCCCTGATCCTATAGGATCAGTGTCCTTACAAGAAGAGACACTAGAGAGATGGCTACTCTCCTTCCTTTTATAACTCTCTCTGCACACACAGCAAGAAAAAGCTATATGAGAACACTGTAAGAAGCCAGCCAGAAAGAGAACTCTCACCAGAAACCAAATGAGCTAGAACCCTGATCATGGACTTCCAGCCTCTAGAACCATAAGAAAATTTCTGTTGATTAAGCCACCTAGTCTACAGTATACTCAAGATGACTATTATGTCTGTGATGCCTGCATGGTGACTGCAGCCATGAAATTAAAAGACGCTTAGTCCTTGGAAGAAAAGTTATGACCAACCTAGATAGCATATTGAAAAGCAGAGACATTACTTTGCCAACAAAGGTCTATGAAGTCAAGGCTATGGTTTTTCCAGTGGTCATGTATGGATGTGAGAGTTGGACTATGAAGAAGGCTGAGCACCGAAGAATTGATGCTTTTGAACTGTGATGTTGGAGAAGACTCTTGAGAGTCCCTTGGGCTGCAAGGAGATCCAACCAGACCATTCTGAAGGAGATCAGCCCTGGGATTTCTTTGGAAGGGATGATGCTAAAGCTGAAACTCCAGTACTTTGGCCACCTCATGCGAAGAGTTGACTCATTGGAAAAGACTCTGATGCTGGGAGGGATTGGGGGCAGAAGGAGAAGGGGAGGACAGAGGATGAGATGGCTGGATGGCATCACTGACTCGATGGACGTGAGTCTGAGTGAACTCCGGGAGTTGGTGATGGACAGGGAGGCCTGGCGTGCTGCGATTTATGGGGTCACAAAGAGTCGGACATGACTGAGAGACTGAACTGAACTGATTCTCTTTTTATCTGACTCTTCACTGTTTACCTGGAACCCTGTCTCTCATTCCTGGTCACCATAAACTCTGCTGGGCTGCATCTCCCATCATCCATCTACCAGTCATGAAAACTTGGAAAAAAAAATATTTCATAAACTGAATGAAATTAAGGATAGTAACTCAGCACAGTAATTTGGGGTCTACCCACAAACCATACTCGCAAACTTAAAATCAACCTTGTTTATTATTTTTCTAGAGTCCTTCTATAACTTTGCAAAAAGCAATATGACCTTTTTTTTTCTTATAGTGTCCAGTTTTATAAGTAATGTTTGTGTAAAACTAGCAAAATTGACAAGTATGATACTATGGCTTGATCTCATGGGATGGTGTGTTACTCCTATCCTATTTTCTTTTCATGTTTTCCCGTGCTTCTTTTTTTTTTTCCTAATTTTTAATATGATCCACCACCTAGCCCCACTCCACCATTCTCAAGATTTTCCCTCCTAACAAAGTCAGCAAATGATATCAGCATTGCCTGTATCTTTGATATCATTCAACTTAATCTGTGAAAACTGTCTTCTTCTCCTAAGACATACTCCAGATAGCCTGTAAGCCTTATGAACTGCAATCTCTTCTAAGGGAAGTACACATGTTTAGAGCATAGCAAGGCTAGTAGTATTCAACTAATAGTTTTTGTGCCAAAAAAATACAATCATTAAGATAACAAGTTTCCACTACAGCTCACATGCTTAAAACTTTCTTTGAAAATTCTCCTTAGGGCTTCCCTGTTGGCTCAGTGGTAAAGAATCTGCCTCCAACGTAGGAAATATGGGTTCAATCTCTGATCTGGGAAGATCCCACATGCTTCAAGGCAATTAAACCCAAGTGCCACAACTACTGAACCTGTGCTCTAGAGCTGTGGAACTGCAATTGCTGAAGCCTGAGCACACTAGAGCCTGTGCTCTGCAACAAGAGAAGCCACCACAATGAGAAGCCTGTGCATTGCGACTAGAGAATAGCCCCCACTCACAACTAGAGGAAAGTCCAAGCAGCAATCAAGACTGAGCAGAGCCAAAACTAAATAAAGAAAAAAAATTTTTTTTCATTATCTCTATAAGTTAAAATATTTTGTATTTGTACTGAATAAAAATTTGTATTACTGGAATATTTGAGGAAAATCCACTTAGACATTTTTTCTTCCTTAGGTGACGAAGTAAAGAAATAACATTTATGTGTTCAAAATTGTATTTGGTCATTTTTACAAAAGTGGTGGAACTTTGTTGATTTCTGTGTGGATAGACTTCAGTGTGAGATAATTTTAATGAAAAACAGGAAAAATAATAAGCTGAAGTCAAATGTGATTTGGAAATATTTTATGAGCAACTAAGAAAAATTCTTACAGCTCTCTCAGATACACTTGTCAAGATTAACCTCCTGGGCATTTAGACATTGAATAAAGTTAATTGACTCAAGATGTAATACTGACTAACTAGAGAATGACCATTTCCACTTAGCTGCCAAGCATGGATATTAAGTGTTCCTCTATACAGGGTACTGGGCTTCCTAGGTGGTGCCAATGGTAAAGAACCGGCCTGCCAATGCAGGAGACATAAGAGATGCAAGTTTGATCCCTGGGTCAGGTAGATCCCCTGCAGGAGGGCATAGCGACCAATTCCGGCATTCTTGCCTGGAGAATCCCATGGACAGTGGAACCTGGTGGGCTACAGTCAATAGGGTTGCAAACAGACAGGACTGAAGTTATTTAGCATGCAAATGGGGTACTAAAAAGACTATTGTTCAGGAGAGTGAGCACAGATCTCACTTCTTGAAGAATTAAAGTACTTAGTGTTTTCTAGAAATGCCTTGAAAGAACTTACCAGGCCTGACACGCATGGTGTTCCAAGGACTCCCACATACAGATCTTGCTAGTTTACTATCTTACAATCCTATCACAGAACCTACTCTCCAGCAAAACTAAACCTCTCCTTGACCACACTGTCTAATGTCTTCCACTCAATTTATGCCTTATATTATCCTGTTCCCTTCATAATACTTAACACTGTCGGAAATTACCTAATTTATTTATGATCTGTCCCTTGTCTCTCAGAATGAAAGTCACATGAGAAGAAGGATTTTTCCTTGTTTAGCGCTGAGTATCCAGAGACTAGGACAGTGTTTGTCACACAGTATGTACTCTATAAATATTTATGGAATGAATGAATGAAATACTTCTTATAAACATCTGAACTTCATTGCCTCTGTGTCTTAGCATGTGAAACTTCCTCCATCAAGAATGCCTGTACTTTCCTTCCACTATACATTTTCATGGTCCAATTAAAGTTTTATAGCACTCAAGCCTGTGTGGGAGGTGACAGTGTGCAAGCTTCACCTCTCTTCAAAGAGTGGAAGATATTTAAGGAATCACCAATTGATGTGTTCTTTTCACATGCACAGACCCAGCACCGCACATGCACACACATACACACACACACACACACACAAACTAGCACAGCATCACTTCAGTTCAGTTCAGTTCAGTCGCTCAGTCATGTCTGACTCTTTGCAACCCCATGAATCGCAGCACACCAGGCCTCCCTGTCCATCACCAACTCCCGGAGTTCACTCAAACTCACGTCCATCGAGTCAGTGATGCCATCCAGCCATCTCATCCTCTGTCGTCCCCTTTTCCTCCTGCCCCCAATCCCTCCCAGCATCAGAGTCTTTTCCAATGAGTCCACTCTTCGCATGAGGTGGCCAAAGTACTGGAGTTTCAGCTTTAGCATCATTCCTTCCAAAGAACACCCAGGACTGATCTCCTTTAGAATGGACTGGTTGGATCTCCTTGAAGTCCAAGGGACTCGCAAGAGTCTTCTCCAGCAGCACAGTTCAAAAGCATCAATTCTTCAGCACTCAGCTTAGGAAGCATTCATTACATTAATTCATGAGACAAATGTAACATTCAAATTCTGAATGTGATTTTATCTTAGCTAGAAATAGAACAAGAAAAGTGAAGCCATCATGTGGTTAGTGCTGTGGCACGGCAGGAGAAATACATCAGTTATATATGCTTGATCCACACAGAAGCAGCACGGCTGGCAAAAGTCTGACTTAAATTTAGGTCCTCAGTTAATAACCCTTGGCTCAGTTGGCCCCTGCCCAGCTCGTGGGATGTATCCAGGATTTCCCATGGCATTGCATGTGAGTTTGGAAAGAAGAAAAACCAGAATCTTCCCAAATCTACATAAATCTTCAGGGGTCTACTGTCATGGGTTTATGTCAGGCTGCCCTCTGTTTTGCCCTGCTTAGAGAATCCAGCTTGAATAGGTCAGTCGTGATTTACAAAGGCAGAAAGAGAAACACATGTGTTCATCTCTTGGACTGAAGGATCTTACCAGGTCGGCCATGCTAGGCCCACTCATTTTTCCAACCACCAGATTCTCTTTTCTCATTCCTCTTTCTTCACACACAGTCTAACAGCCTATTCAATAATATGTTTTTTCAACTACACTCTAAGAACTATCAGGACTTACAATGACAGTGAGTACTCTGACTATGAGAAAGTCAATGTTTAATCTCATCTTTTTCTCTTACCTCTATGCTCATTCTTTGCCTTATAACACAGAAATATGTCCTTTTTATTTATTTGCTGTGTAAGATCTCTGGCTGGGTATAGAGGTAAATGTAATCTGCAGATGATAACATAGTATATTTTGGGTTTTGACGTGTGTGTTACAAATTGCCAATGATTCCCAAGATTCATTTTGTGATATCCCAGTTGTAATATCCCAAAAGGTATCATAAAATTCTCAAAACTAAATTAATTTGGATTTACCATTAAATTTCTGAAGTAAATAAGGAACAATAGCATTTCTTGACACAAAACATAACAAAGTCGTTCTATCTCCAAACAGATTCAGAACTATTTATTGTTCTCAGAGACAGATTCAGTTCACTTCATGAATATTGGTTACTAAGCACAAAGTTTAGATGTGTTCTGATGATAATTACTGAATTCATGTTTGTTGCATTCAAAGTCTTTTTACATAAAAATATTTACTCATCTTTAAGACTTTGGAATTAGAAACCTGATGTGTGTGGGAAGGCTACATGGACAATGATTAGGAGTTGCACCAAGTTACTCCTGGGCTTTAAGCTGGCTTTCTAACATTAAAAAACAGTACAAGAATTACCTTGTAGTCAAGATAGAGAGATACATATTTATTGAAACCAATCGATTTTACTCATGCTGGTGAGAGTGAGACATGACTATGGCTTCCTCAGAAGACTGTCTTTAAACATGGTTGAAAACATCCTATACAAATTGGGACATGAATTAGAAACAAGAGGACGAGATAGGGAAAGGTTATTTGCACAGCCTCAGTCCCTCATGTACATGCATAGAGTTGGGAAGTATTTTGCTTGGTACCAGTACACTCAACACAAATAACACTTGCTGTTGTTGTTATTCAGTTGCTAAGTCATGTCTGACTCTTTGTGACCCCATGAACTTTAGGCATTCCAGGCTCCCGTTCTTCACTATGTCCCGGAGTTTGCTCACATTCACATCTATTGAGTCAGTGATGCTATCTAACCATCCCATCATCAGTCACCCCTTTCTCCTCCTGCCCTCAATCCTTCCCAGCATCAGAGTCTTTTCCAATGAATCAGCTTTTCACATCAGGTGGCCAAAGTACTAGAGCTTTAGCATCAGTCCTTCCAATGAATATTCAGGGTTGATTTCCTTTAAGATTGACTGGTTAGATCTCCTTGCTGTCCAAGGAAATCTCAAGAGTCTTCTCCAGCACCAAGTTTGAAAGCATCAATTCTTTGGCACTCAAGCCTTCTTTATGGTCCAACTCTCACATCCATTGATACATCACTACTGGAAAAACCATAGCTTTGACTACACAGACCTTTGTCGGCAAAGTGGTATCTCTGCTTTTTAATATGCTGTCTAGGTTTGTCATAGCTTTTCTTCCAAGGAGCAAACATCTTTTAATTTCATGGCTGCAGTTATCATTTGCAGAGATTTTGGAGCCCAAGGAAAAAAAAAATCTGTCACTGCTTCCATTTTTACCTTTCTATTTGCCATGAAGTGATGGGACCAGATGCCATGATCTTAGTTTTTTAATGCTGAGTTTTAAGCCAGCTTTTTTACTCTCCTCTTTCACCCTCATCAAGAGGCTCTTTAGTTCCTCTTCACTTTCTGTTATTAGAGTGGTATCATCTGCATATCTGAGATTGTTGAGTGATGATATTTAGAACTTACTACTTAGTATTTATTCAGTACTTAGCATGTGCCAGAAATTGTTAAAGTCATTTAACATGTTAATCCTTTAAGTCTCCCAGCAGACAGTAGGGGCTAGGCTACTTTTATTGCTTTCAACATTTTACAAGTAAAGAAACAGACACAAAAAGAATAAGCAACTTGCCCCTATACATGAGAGGTTGCATTTTTGCTAACAGCCTCAAAGCTGCAGGAGACTAATCCAGACCAAACTAATGTTAGCACGAAGAGTACAATACCTGCATCATCACTGAGGGAAGACATTCCACAATTACCAAAATAAGAAGCCATATAAAACCACGCAGAAAAAAACATGCATTTGTTGTGGACAAATCAAATTACTAAGAAGCTTGGTAAATACTATAATGATGAATTTTCATCAGTTATATATAAGGGGGAGTTAGATACACCTTTCTCAGCATGTCAGCTGCAAGCAAGTATGCTAGAAAGAAAATGAACAAATGTCAAGTATTACCATTAGGCATCACTGAACAAATGTCACAATGATCATGAAGGCAACAGAGGTCTTTCGAAGTATCTTCATTACTCCTTCAAAGTCATTTATTTCTTAAGAATAAAGTCCTACCACAAGTCCACCACAAAACCTCCGTCAGTCAATGTGAGAGGCTATAAGGAAGAGTAAGGCTCTGTTACTAGTTAATTACATTCTTTGTTTTTGTACTGTGTCAAGTAAAATGAATGAAATGAAATGCTTGCCTGATGAGATACAGATTTGATATTGTGGTCAATGAAAAGATCATATAAAAGGCATCATTTCTAATCTATTCAATTACTTAGCAGATCACTTGGACAATTACATAGCCTTAATTAAAATTCTGGCATCTAAGAACTACAAGTATATCATTAATATTGATTTATTTTTATTAAAAAAAAACCACAAAAGTAAAAATTGAAGTAAACCTGCAAATGAGAAAATAAATGATATAAACATATTTATTCATCTAGAAGCAGTATTATGACACCTGGAGATATAGAGAACATTTAGTAATAATTTCAAATAACTTCCTTGCCCATGGCCCATGAGTTGCAAATAAAAATTACGTTTCAAAAATTTTTCATCAAAATATTAATGGATAAAGATGCATGTTTGTTTAGTTGCTAAGTCATGTCCAACTCTTTTGCAACCTCATGGACTATAGCCACATACATACATATATATGTGTGTGTACGTGTGTACGTGTGTGCTCAGTTCCCCAGTTATATCCAACTGTTTGTGATCCCATAGACTGTAGACTGCCAAGCTCCTCTGTCCATGGAATTTTCCAGGCAAGAAAACTGGAGTGGGTTGTCTATCCTACATATTATATTGTCGCTTTGTTCAGCCACTCAGTCATGTCTGACTCTTTGTGATCCCATGGACTACAGTACACCAGACTTCCCTGTCCTTCACCATCTCCTGGAATTTGCTCAAACTCATATCCATTGAGACAGTGATGTCATCTAACCATCTTGTCCTCTGTTGTCCCCTTCTACTCCTATCTTCAATCATTTCAGCATCAGGACATTTCCTAATGAGTTGGCGCTTCGCATCACGTGGCCAAAGTATTGGAGCTTCAGCTTCAGCATCAGTCTTTCCAATGAATATTCAGGACTGATATCCTTTAGGATTGACTGGTTTGATCTTCTTGCAAACTAAGGGACTCTCAAGAGTGTTCTCCAACATCACAGTTCAAAAGTGCCAATTTTTCCATGCTCAGCCTTCTTTATGGTCCAACTCTCACATCCATGCATGACTACTGGAAAAACAATATCTTGACTATATGGATGTTTCTCAGCAAAGTAATATCTCTGCTTTGTGATACGCTGCCTAGGACTTTTATAGCTTTTCTTCCAAGGAGCAAGTGTCTTTTAATTTCATGGCTGCAGTCACCATCTGCAGTGATTTTGGAGCCCAAGAAAATAGTCTCTCACTGTTTCCACTGTTTTCCCATCTATTTGCCATGAAGTGATGGGACCAGATGCCATGATCTTAGTTTTTGATAAGCCAACTTTTTCACTATCCTCTTTCACTTTTATCAAGAGGCTTTTTAGTCCCTCTTCACTTTCTGCCATAAGGGTGGTGTCATATCTGAGGCTATTGATATTTCTCCCAGCAATCTTGATTCCAGCTTGTGCTTCATCCAGCCCGGTGTTTCGCATGATGTACTCTGCATATAAGTAAAATAAGCAGGGTGACAATATACAGACTTGATGTTCTCCTTTCCAATTTTGTACCAGTCCAATGTTCCATGTCCAGTTCTAACTGTTTCTTCTTGACTGGCATACAGATTTCACAGGAGGCAGGTCAGGTGGTCTAGGATTCCCATCTCTTGAAGAATGGTCCACAGTTTGTTGTGATCCACACAGTCAAAGGCATTAGCATAGTCAATGAAGCAGAAATAGATGTTTTTTTGGAACTCTCTTGCTTTTTCAACAATCCATCAAGTGTTGGCAATTTGAACTCTGGTTCCTCTGCCTTTTCTAAATCCAGCTTGAATACCTGGAAGTTCTCGGTTCACATACTGTTGAAGTCTAGCTTGGATAATTTTGAACATTACTTTGCTAGCGTGTGAAATGACTGCAATTGTTTGGTAGTCTGAGCATTCTTTGGCATTGCCTTTCTTTGGGATTGGAATGAAAACTGACCTTTTCCAGTCCTGTGGCCACTGCTGAGTTTTCCAAATTTGCTAGTGTATTGAGTGCAGTACTTTAAGAGCATCATCTTTTAGATTTGAAATAGATCACTGGAATTCCATCACCTCCACTAGCTTTGTTCATAGGGATGCTTCCTAAGGCCCACCTGCATTCGCATTCCAGGATATCTGGTTCTAGGTGAGTGATCACACCATAGTGTTAATCTGGATCATTAAGATCTTTTTTGTATAGTTCTTCTGTGTATTCTTGCCACCTCTTTCTAATATCTTCTGCTTTTGTTAGGCTTATTCGTTTCTATCCTTTATTGAGCCCATCTTAGTATGAAATGTTCCCTTGGTATCTCTAATTTTCTTGAAGACATCTCTAGTCTTTCCCATTCTATTGTTTTCCTCTATTTCTTTGCATTGATTACTTAGGATCTTTTCTCTCCTTGCTATTCTTTGGAACTCTGCAATCAAATTGGTATATCTTTCCTTTTCTCCTTTGCCTTTTGCTTCTCTTCTTTTCACAGCTATTTGTAAGGCCTCCCCAGACAGCCATTTTGCTTTTTTGCATTTTTTTCCCTTGGGGATGGTTTTGATCACATCCTCCTATACAATGTTACAAACCTCCACCCATAGTTCATCAGGCACTCTATCGATCAGATCTAGGCCCTTAAATCTATTTCTCACTTCCACTGTATAATAATAAGGGATTTGATTTAGGTCATACCTGAATGGTCTAGTGCTTTTCCCTACTTTCTTCAGTTTAAGTATGAATTTTGCAATAAAGAGTTCATGATCTGAGCCACAGTCAGCTCCTGGTCTTGTTTTTGCTGACTGAATAGAGCTTCTCCATCTTTGGCTGCAAAGAATATTATCAATCTGATTTTGGTATTGACCAGTTGGCTATGCCCATGTGTATAGTTGTCTCTTGTGTTTTTGGAAGAGGATGTTTGCTATGACCACTTCGTTCTCTTGACAAAACTCTGTTAGCCTTTGCCCTGTTTCACTTTGTATTTCAAGGCCAAACTTGCCTGTTACTCCTGGTATCTCTTGGCTTCCTACTTTTGCATTCCACTCCCCTATGATGAAAATGACATCTGCCTTTGCATATATATATGCATATTTACAATGGAATATTATTCATCCTAAAAAAGAATGAAATAATACCATTTGCAGGAACATGGATGGACCTAGAGGTTACCATACTAAGCAACATCAGAACGATAAAGACAAATAGATGATATCATTTATATGTGGAATCTAAAATATAACACAAATGAACACATCTATAAAACAGAGACTGACTCACAGATATAGAGAACAGACTTGTGGTTGCCCAGGGGGATGAGAGGTGCAGGAGGGAAGGACTGGAAGTTTGTGATTAGTAGATGCAAACTATTATATTTATAACCATAAGGACTAGGTGTTGCTGTATAGCACAGTTCGGTTCAATTCAGTCGCTCAGTCGTGTCTGACTCTCTGTGACCCCATGAACCGTAGCACCGTTTTTAAGAGCGCCGGCTATGAAGGACCTTGCAGAAGCGTGGCCAAGAGGAGCTACCCCACGTCCAAGGTCAGGGGCGGCAGCCGAGATTGCCAGGCCGTGATGGCTTAGGAGAGGCAGAGAGGAGCTACACCACGTCCGAGGTCAGGGGCGGTGGCTGGGAGGAGCTACCCAACATCCAAGGAGCAGTGCCTGCGCGGGCGCAGGAGGGCCGAGAGGAGCTACTCCACATTCAAGGTCAGGAGGGGCGGCCATGAGGAGATACCCCTCGTCCAAGGTAAGGAGCAGCGGCTGCGCTTTGCTGGAGCAGCCATGAAGAGACACCCCATGCCCAAGGTAAGAGAAACCCAAGTAAGATGGTAGGTGTTGCGAGAGGGCATCAGAGGACAGACACACTGAAACCACAGTCACAGAAAACTAGTCAATCTAATCACACGGACCACAGCCTTGTCTAATTCAATGAAACTAAGCTATGCCATGTGGGGCCACCCAAGACGGGCGTGTCATGGTGGAGAGGTCTGACAGAATGTGGTCCACTGGAGAAGGGAATGGCAAACCACTTCAGTATTCTTGCCTTGAGAACCCCATGAACAGTATGAAAAGGCAAAATGATAGGATACTGAAAGAGGAACTCCCCAGGTCGGTAGGTGCCCAATATGCTACTGGAGATAAGTGGAGAAATAACTCCAAAAAGAATGAAGGGATGGAGCCAAAGCAAAAACAATACCCAGTTGTGGATGTGACTGGTGATAGAACCAAGGTCTGATGCTGTAAAGAGCAATATTGCATAGGAACCTGGAATGTCAGGTCCATGAATCAAGGCAAATTGGAAGTGGTCAAACAGGGGATGGCAAGAGTGAATGTTGACATTCTAGGAATCAGTGAACTGAAATGGACTGGAATGGGTGAATTTAACTCAGATGACCATTATATCTACTACTGTGGGCAGGAATCCCTCAGAAGAAATGGAGTAGCCATCATGGTCAACAAAAGAGTCTGAAATGCAGTACTTGGATGCAATCTCAAAAGCGACACAATGATCTCTGTTCATTTCCAAGGCAAACCATTCAATATCACGGTTATTTAAGTCTAGGACCCAACCATTAATGCTGAAGAAGCTGAAGTTGAATGGTTCGATGAAGACCTACAAGACCTTTAAGAACTAACACCCAAAAAAGATGTCCTTTTCATTATAGGGGACTGGAATGCAAAAGTAGGAAGTCAAGAAACACCTGGAGTAACAGGCAAATTTGACCTTGGAATATGGAATGAAGCAGGGTAAAGTCTAATAGAGTTTTGCCAAGAGAACACTCGTCATAGCAAACACCCTCTTCCAACAACACAAGAGAAGACTACACATGGACATCACCAGATGGTCAACACCAAAATCAGACTGGTTATACTCTTTGCAGCCAAAGATGGAGAAGCTCTGTACAGTCAGCAAAAACAAGACCGGTAGATGACTATGGCTCAGATCATGAACTCCTTATTGCCAAATTCAGACGTAAATTGAAGAAAGTGGGGAAAACCACTAGACCATTCAGGTATGACCTAAATCAAATCCCTTATGATTATACAGTGGAAGTGAGAAATAGATTTAAGGGACTAGATCTGATAGACAGAGTGCCTGATGAACTATGGACGGAGGTTCATGACATTGCACAGGAGACAGGGATCAAGACCATCCCCATGGAAAAGAAATGCAAAAGGGCAAAATGGCTGTCTGAGGAGGCCTTACAAATAGCTGTGAAAAGAAGAGAAGCGAAAACCAAAGGAGAAAAGGAAAGATATAAGCATCTGAATGCAGAGCTCCAAAGAATAGCAAGAAGAGATAAGAAAGCCTTCCTCATCAATCAATGCAAAGAAATAGAGGAAAACAACAGAATGGGAAAGACTAGAGATCTTTTCAAGAAAATTAGATATACCAAGGGAACATTTCAGGCAAAGATGGTCTTGATAAAGGACAGAAATGGTATGGACCTAGCAGAAGCAGAAGATATTAAGAAGAGGTGGCAAGAATACACAGAAGAACTGTATAAAAAAGATCTTCATGACCAAGATAATCATGATGGTGTGATCACACACCTAGAGCCAGACATCCTGGAATGTGAAGTCAAGTGGGCCTTAGAAAGCATCACTAGGAACAAAGCTAGTGGAGGTGATGGAATTCCAGTTGAGCTATTTCAAATCCTGAAAGATGATGCTGTGAAAGTGCTGCACTCAATATGCCAGCACACTTGGAAATTCAGCAGTGGTCACAGGACTGGAAAAGGTCAGTTTTCATTCCAATCCCAAAGAAAGGTGCCAAATAATGTTCAAACTATTGAACAATTGCACTCATCTCACACTCTAGTAATGTAATGCTCAAAATTCTGCAAGCCAGGCTTCAGTAGTACATGAACTGTGAACTTCCAGATGGTCAAGCTGGTTTTAGGAAAGGCAGAGGAACCAGAGATCAAATTGCCAACATATGCTGGATCATGGAAAAAGCAAGAGAGTTCCAGAAAAACATCTATTCCTGCTTTATTGACTATGCCAAAGCCTTTGACTGTGTGAATCACAATAAACTGTGGAACATTCTTCAAGAGATGGGAATCCCAGACCACCTGACCTGCCTCTTGAGAAACCTGTATGCAGGTCAGGAAGCAACAGTTAGAACTGGACATGGAACAACAGACTGGTTCCAAATAGGAAAAGGAGTATGTCAAGGCTGTATATTGTCACCCTGCTTATTTAACTTATATGCAGAGTACATCATGAGAAACGCTGGATTGGAGGAAGCACAAGCTGGAATCAAGATTGCCGGGAGAAATATCAATAACCTCAGATATGCAGATGACACCACCCTTATGGCAGAAAGTGAAGAGGAACTAAAAAGCCTTTTGATTAAAGTGAAAGAGGAGAGTGAAAAAGTTGACTTAAAGCTCAACATTCAGAAAACGAAGATCATGGCATCTGGTCCCATCACTTCATGGGAAATAGATGGGGAAACAGTGTCAGGCTTTATTTTTTGGAGGCTCCAAAATCACTGCAGATGGTGACTGCAGCCATCAAATTAAAAGATGCTTACTCCTTGGAAGGAAAGTTATGACCAACCTAGATAGCACATTCAAAAACAGAGACATTACTTTGCCAACAAAGGTTCGTCTAGTCAAGGCTATGTTTTTTCCAGTGGTCATGTATGGATGTGAGAGCTGGACTGTGAAGAAAGCTGAGCACCAAAGAATTGATGCTTTTGAACTATATAGCACAGGGAACTATAGTTAATATTCCACGATAAACCCTAATGGAAAGAAATATGAAAAAGGATATATGTAAAACTAAGTCACTTTCATGTATAGCCCGACATTAACACAACATTATAAATCAACTATACTTCAATAAAAATATTTTAATTACATTTCTTTATTATTTTTAATAAAGCTTCAGCTGCAGTATGCAGAATTTACTAAGTTGCTCATGTCAGTGATTATATAAACTAATGAAAGTATTAAACAATAATATTTTATTATTACAATTCATTAAGATTATATGCCATTATTCCGACATACAGTTCTTTCTAAAAATAATTTAAAGGTAATAATAATGCTGAATTATAGGATATTACACTTAGGACAGGAGGGACAGTGCATCTAGATTAAACTGCCTGAACTAAAATGTTATAAAATCTTTCTGAGGAAATAAATGCATTTCATTCATTCAACAGATATTTACTGTCTGATCACCAGAGAAGCCCTACTCTACAAATATTTAAATTGAGTACCTATAAAAGTAAAATATGTTATACTATCAACTTTTGATGAGTATTAATGTTAATTTATTATATTTTTATGCATATAGTCTACTACAAGTATGATAAACATTGTTCTTCTTGGATATATTTAATAAATTCCATTATGAAACTCTGAAAAAATTCCATATAGTTCTCTCAAAATGTCTCTGGGAGCAATTTTTCTTTGTAAAAATACACATTAAAAAATTTGAGGTAGGAATTCCCTGATGGTCCAGTGGTTAAGACTGGGCTTTCACCGCCAACCGTCCAGGTTTGATCCTTCATCGGGGAACTGCAAGCCACACAGTGTGGAAAAAAAAATTCAGGGCAATGGGCCACATCAATTTCCTTGCTCCCAAATGTTTCAAAGGAAAAAATTACCATGCTATACTTGAACTTTTCTCTGTGGGATTTCTTTTGCAAAATAGATTTTTTTAAAATATGGATAAAGGATAAAAAACAGGCTAGAGATTGCATTCTTTGAGACCTTGAAGTAGTTTTACTATAGTATCAAGTCTTGAGGCTCTAAGCTTCTTGCTCTGCCTTCCACTTGATAAATCCTTTTCCACTTCGGGGCCTTTGTGCTTGCATTTCCACTGCTAGAAATCCATGATTATGTCCATGGCTTTGATCCTCACTGCACTCAGGTCCTGGCTCAAACATCATCTCCTCTGGCAGTACCTTCCTCCATCACTCTCCATCCTTTTCCCGGCTGCAGTAGACTGTTACTTGAATCTGTTTTGGACCTCTGTGCTTCAAATAACAAAAAGAAATTCATGTGTAATAGACTCAGCATTACGATGGCTCTATGACATGGATCCTGAAACAAATTACAGCATTACTCATCCTTATACATGAATAAAGATTCTATTTTCAGACATAGTGACATTTACTGGTTTGAAAACTATTTTCATCTTAATATTAAAGAATATTACTTTTGTTAAAAAATCTCTTGAAGGTCTGATGACATTTGCTGATTGAATTTGAAAGTCAAGTACAATGAGATGTTCCCTCCCAGGCACTACAAATGTCAGTTTTAAAGACAGACAGACCTGGCTTCAGATCTCAGGTCTGCAGCTAACTAGCTATGTGAGCATAATCAAACAGATGTATAGAACAGTCTTTTGGCCTCTGTGGGAGAGGGAGAGAATGGGATGATTTGGGAGAATGGCATTGAAACATGTATAATATCATATATGAAACAAATCACCAGTCCAGGTTAGATGCATGATACAGGATGCTTGGGGCTGGTGCACTGGGATGACCCAGAGGGATGGTAAGGGGAGGGAGGTGGGAGAGGGGTTCAGGATAGGGAACACGTGTACACCCGTGGAGGATTCATGTTGATGTATGGCAAAACCAATACAATATTGTAAAGTAATTAGCCTCCAATTAAAATAAATAAATTTATATTAAAAAAAAAGATTCTCATTAAACCACCAGAACCATTCTTTTGCTTTGATCTAATAGACACTTTCCAGTTTTTACATGATTGGTTCACTCAATCATTTCATAAAGATAATTTTTCTTTTTCCCAGAAATTGTTTTCTTTTTACATTTTTAGCTGCTCTATATCAGCCACCTTTGCAGACTCCTCCTTTCTTCATCTTTCAAATATTTATGTTCCTCACGAATCTGAATGAGGCCCTTTTTTCTCCTCACTCTCTGTCCTTTCTCAGTACTATCATCCACTCTCAGGCTAAGATGTCCAATGTACCAACTTAACTTTAAGTTCCCTCTTAAAGTAGCCATAAAAAAAAAAAAGTCACAGCCAAGTCAGAATTTTGGAATCTGAAATGCTCTTTTAGATAAGAATGAGATCCATAACAGGACAAGTCAGTCCAAAAATGCTACATGGGAAATACATAACATTACTGATCAGATCAGATCAGATCAGTCGCTCAGTTGGGTCCGACTCTTTGCGACCCCATGAATCATAGCACGCCAGGCCTCCATGTCCATCATCAACTCCTGGAGTTCACTCAGACTCACGTCCATCGAGTCAGTGATGCCATCCAGCCATCTCATCCTCTGTTGTCCCCTTCTCCTCTTGCCCCCAATCCCTCCCAGCATCACAGTCTTTTCCAACGAGTCAACTTCGCATGAGGTGGCCAAAGTACTGGAGTTTCAGCTTTAGCATCATTCCTTCCAAAGAAATCCCAGGGCTGATCTCCTTCAGAATGGACTGGTTGGATCTCCTTGCAGTCCAAGGGACTCTCAAGAGTCTTCTCCAACACCACAGTTCAAAAGCATCAATTCTTCGGCACTCAGCCTTCTTCACAGTCCAACTCTCACATCCATACATGACCACAGGAAAAACCATAGCCTTGACTAGACGAACCTTTGTTGGCAAAGTAATATCTCTGCTTTTGAATATGCTATCTAGGTTGGTCATAACTTTGCTTCCAAGGAGTAAGCGTCTTTTAATTTCATGGCTGCAGTCACCATCTGCAGTGATTTTGGAGCCCAGAAAAATAAAGTCTGACACTGTTTCCACTGTTTCCCCATCTCTTTCCCATGAAGTGATGGGACCAGATGCCATGATCTTCGTTTTCTGAATGTTGAGCTTTAAGCCAACTTTTTCACTCTCCACTTGCACTTTCATCAAGAGGCTTTTTTGTTCCTCTTCACTTTCTGTCATAAGGGTGGTGTCATCTGCATATCTGAGGTTATTGATATTTCTCCCGGCAATCTTGATTCCAGCTTGTGTTTCTTCCAGTCCAGCGTTTCTCATGATGTACTCTGCATATAAGTTAAATAAGCAGGGTGACAATATATAGCCTTGATGTACTCCTTTTCCTATTTGGAACCAGTCTGTTGTTCCATGTCCAGTTCTAACTGTTGCTTCCTGTCCTGCATACAGATTTCTCAAGAGGCAGATCAGGTGTTCTGGTATTCCCATCTCTTTCAGAATATTCCACAGTTTGTTGTGATCCACACAGTCAAAGGCTTTGGCATAGTCAATAAAGCAGAAATAGATGTTTTTCTGGAACTCTCTTGCTTTTTCGATGATCCAGCAGATGTTGGCAATTTGATCTCTGGTTCCTCTGCCTTTTCTAAAACCAGCTTGAACATGAGGAAGTTCATGGTTCACATATTGCTGAAGCCTGGCTTGGAGAATTCTGAGCATTACTTTACTAGCGTGTGAGATGAGTGCTATTGTGCGGTAGTTTGAGCATTCTTTGGCATTGCCTTTCTTTCAGATTGGAATGAAAACTGACCTTTTCCAGTCCTGTGGCCACTGCTGAGTTTTCCAAATGTGCTGGCATATTGAGTGCAGCACTTTCACAGCATCATCTTTCAGGATTTGGAATAACTCAACTGGAATTCTATCACCTCCACTAGCTTTGTTCGTAGTGATGCTTTCTAAGGCCCACTTGACTTCACATTCTGGGATGTCTGGCTCTAGGCCAGTGATCACACCATTGTGATTCTCTGGGTCGTGAAGATCTTTTTTTGTACAGTTCTTCTGTGTATTCTTGCCATCTCTTCTTAATATCTTCTGCTTCTGTTAGGTCCATACCATTTCTGTCCTTTATCAAGCCCATCTTTGCATGAAATGTTCCTTTGGTATCTCTGATTTTCTTGAAGAGATCTCTAGTCTTTCCCATTCTGTTGTTTTCCTCTATTTCTTTGCATTCATCACTGAAGAAGGCTTTCTTATCTCTTCTTGCTATTCTTTGGAACTCTGCATTCAGATGTTTATATCTTTCCTTTTCTCCTTTGCTTTTTGCTTCTCTTCTTTTCACAGCTATTTGTAAGGCCTCCCCTGAGAGCCATTTTGCTTTTTTGCATTTCTTTTCCATGGGGATGGTCTTGATCCCTGTCTCCTGTGCAATGTCACGAACCTCATTCCATAGTTCATCAGGCACTCTATCTATCAGATCTAGGCCCTTAAATCTATTTCTCACTTCCACTGTATAATCATAAGGGATTTGATTTAGGTCATACCTGAATGGTCTAGTGGTTTTCCCTACTTTCTTCAATTTAAGTCTGAATTTGGCAATAAGGAGTTCATGGTCTGAGCCACAGTCAGCTCCTGGTCTTGTTTTTGCTGACTGTATAGAGCTTCTCCATCTTTGGCTGCAAAGAATATAATCAATCTGATTTCGGTGTTGACCATCTGGTGATGTCCATGTATAGAGTCTTCTCTTGTGTTGTTGGACGATGGTGTTTGTTATGACTAGTGTGTTTTCTTGGCAAAACTCTATTAGTCTTTGCCCTGCTTCATTCTGTATTCCAAGGCCAAATTTGCCTGTTACTCCAGGTGTTTCTTGACTTCCTACTTTTGCATTCCAGTCCCCTATAATGAAAAGGACATCTTTTTTGAGTGTTAGTTCTTAAAGGTCTTGTAGGTCTTCATAGAACCGTTCAACTTCAGCTTTTTCAGTGTTACTGGTTGGGGCATAGACTTGGATTACTGCGATACTGAATGGTTTGCCTTGGAAACGAACAGAGATCATTGTGTCGTTTTTGAGATTGCATCCAAGTACTGCATTTCGGACTCTTTTGTTGACCATGGTGGCTACTCCATTTCTTCTGAGGGATTCCTACCCGCATTAGTAGATATAATGGTCATCTGAGTTAAATTCACCCATTCCAGTCCATTTCAGTTCACTGATTCCTAGAATGTTGACGTTCACTCTTGCCATCCCCTGTTTGACCACTTCCAATTTGCCTTGATTCATGGACCTGACATTCCAGGTTCCTATGCAATATTGCTCTTTATAGCATCAGACCTTGGTTCTATCACCAGTCACATCCACAGCTGGGTATTGTTTTTGCTTTGGCTCCATCCCTTCATTCTTTTTGGAGTTATTTCTCCACTGATCTCCAGTAGCATATTGGGCACCTACCGACCTGGGGAGTTCCTCTTTCAGTATCCTATCATTTTGCCTTTTCATACTGTTCATGGGGTTCTCAAGGCAAGAATACTGAAGTGGTTTGCCATTCCCTTCTCCAATGGACCACATTCTGTCAGATCTCTCTACCATGACCCACCCATCTTGGGTTGCTCCATGGGCATGGCTTAGTTTCATTGAGTTAGACAAGGCTGTAGTCCTAGTGTGATTAGATTGACTAGTTTTCTGTGAGTATGGTTTCAGTGTGTCTGCCCTCTGATGCCCTCTTGCAACACCTACCGTCTTACTTGGGTTTCTCTTACCTTGGGCATGAGGTATCTCTTCACGGCTGCTCCAGCAAAGTGCAGCCGCTGCTCCTTACCTTAGACGAGGGGTATCTCCTCACCGCCGCCCTCCTGACCTTCAACGTGGGATAGCTCCTCTAGGCCCTCCTGCGCCCACACAGCCACGGCTCCTTGGACATGGGGTTGGTCCTCCCGGCCACCGCCCCTGGCCTCGGGCTTAGGGGCCTGGAATATCTCCTCCCAGCCGCCGCCCCTGACCTCGGACGCTGGATATCTCCTCTCGGCCGCCCCCACGACCTCGGATGCAGGGTAGCTCCTCTCAGCCGTTCCTGCACCGTGGCAGTCTGGCACTCTCGGCTGATGCCCCTGACCTCGGACGTGGGGTAGCTCCTCTCGCCTGCCTGCGCTTAGCGCGCCGGTCGCAGCCGCCTGCGCTTAGCGCGCCGGTCGCAGCATTCCTGAAGCCAAGAGCAAATGCTTCTAGTAAATCTAGTTGCTCTACTACAATATTTTTTCTTTTTTTTCCCTTCCCCTATCAACATGGTATATAAGCCTCAATTTCTAACTACCCATTTCTGTTATTCATTCTGAGCACTCCTATGAGTAAGTATGCATTTTTTTTTTCTTTTGCTAATGTGTTGCTTGTCAGTTTGATTTGAACATCTTCAGAAATAAACAGGAGTGGGCAGAGGACAGAGGTCCAATTTGCTTTGGGGTGAACTGGGAGAAAATCCTACTCGACATGAACACACAGAATCATGAACAAAAGTTCATACCTCCTTTTGTATGCCCTCAAATCCCCTATTAGTGGTAGCACATGGCCAAGGTGTTTGGTGCCTCAGATGAGGAAAAATTTAAATTATGGCAGCCACCTCCTCATCCAAGATTGAGGCATAACTTATCTAGGAGCACACTCTTGTTAAGTGGGTTATCATTTGAATGGTAGCCTTTTTTATGTATGCAAGTAAAAAGTAGGCAGGCAGCCAAGTCCTGGGGGAAACTGGTGAAGCTTTATAAAGGTCCTTCCAGGTTAGACCCCTTTGTATGTAGCACTCAAGAGAAGCTGACCAGTTTATTCAAGAATCCCAAGACCCCTGGGAGGAAATATCCTTAAGCCCCACAAGACCCAGGTAGATCAGAGTGGCTAGAGTGTAGTCCACTGGTGTGAAAAGATACTGAAACTGGGACTTGAACCCAGCCAAAACCCAGATCAGAACTTGAACCCATAGTTTTTTAACTGAAATCACACACCTAATTTAAGGACTTAATGAAGCTCTGGTTCTTGATGTCTCACTTCAGAAAAAAATCGGTGACAGACAAAGTGACATGTAGGAAGTGAATTTATTTACAGAGAAACACACTCCACAGACAGAGTGTGGGCCATCTCAGAAGGTGAAAGTGGCCTATTTCATGTAAAATACATTCTTAGCAATCATTTAGTATTTTGAGGTCACATGTTTCCCCACTGACCTCCAAAATAAGATCAGAGTCAGTCTTTCAATGCACTTTATTTTAAGGAATATTTCTCAACCATCTGTACACCTGCTCCTCCTTTTTTCACCTCCTACCTAATGAGCAAAAACAGAAGGAAGTGCCTTAACACCAAACCACAGATTAAGATTGAAAGCCCAAGAGTGCAGATTCTTATGACTGTTTTAGTCTAGTTTCTTCTCATTACAAATGTAGACACCCAACTCAAATTAACTTAATTTATAATTTAAAAAATTTAAGAATCTACTTGCTTATGTTTCTGAAAAGTCTAAAAATAGATCTAGTTTTAGACATGATTTGCCCTGGGCATCTAAGTGATGCAATCAGGCTTCTTTCCATCTTTAACTCTGCTTCCTTCCATGAATTGGTCCTCTCTTCTAACTACAGACACTCTTCCTCCCTGTGACTGGGGAAAATGGCCACTGGCAGCCCTAAACTCACAGTATCCTAGCACCTTTACAGTAAAGGAAAGAGTCTTTGCCTGCTTTTTCTAGCAAAAAGGTCTCAATTTGCTATGTCAGTTTGGCTAACCTACTGACAACCTCCAAGAAAGTAGAGGTCTAAAGCACAGTGACTGACAGTTCTTCTATGACCCCAGAGAATAAGAAAGGTGATTCCCCCAGAAAAGATAAATGCCGAATAAACAAATAAGGTCCATGTAGAGCAGAGAGTAAGAAGTAGAGGCAGAACTCTTGGAAAGAAATTAAATATGTAATTTAAAACTGTCCCCCACACACAAAAACACACATACTCTAGATTCAGATGGCTGAGCTCTCTTGAATTCTACCAAATATTCAAGGAAAAAGGAATACCAATCTTGCATAAACTCTTTCATGGGAGGAAGAAACACTTACCATCTTGCTTTATGAGGCCAGCTTAACTCTGATACCAAAACCTGAAATCAAACTTTAAAAACAAGAAAATTATAGGCCAATATTTTTCATGAACACAGATTCAAAAATCCTCACAAGGTTCTGGCCAACGGAATCCAAAAACATAGAACAAGGACAACATAACCGTGACCAAGTGGGGTTTTGTCTTAGGAATGCAAGTTAGGTCAACATGAGAAAATCAATCAATGTAATTTACCACATTGACACAATAATAAGAA
Source organism: Bos grunniens (assembly GCF_055505025.1). Classification (NCBI taxonomy): domain Eukaryota; kingdom Metazoa; phylum Chordata; class Mammalia; order Artiodactyla; family Bovidae; genus Bos; species Bos grunniens. The sequence goes on from NC_141180.1 coordinate 23,571,519, forward strand.
AGGAAAAAATGATAATATTCTCAATAAAAAGCAGACCAGCATTTGACAAATTCAATACTCATCCCTGATAAAAATTGCAGAAACTAGGAATCAAAAATAATTGTCTCAGTCTGAAAAAAGGACATTGGCTAAAATCCAATAAGGATATGTTAAATGCTTTCCTCATAAGCTCAGGAATAAGACAAAGACATCTCTCATTTCTTCTGTTCAACACTGTATTGGAAGTCCTAGACAGTGTGATGAAATACCTTAGCTACATTTTTAAAAAGAAGTTGTGGGTTTTCTATTACTGTGCTAATTTCCCTGTTATTTTTTTCTTTTTTATTAAACTTTTTATTTTCTATCGAAGTATGGCCAATTAATGGGCTTCCCAGATGGTGCTAGTGGTAAAGAACCCACCTGCCAATGCCACCCGTCAATGCAGGAGACAGAGGGCATGTAACCCACTCCAGTATTCTTGCCTGGAGAATCCTCATGGACAGAGGATTCTGAGGGGCTACAGTCCATAGCGTTGCACAGAGTCAGACACAACTAAAGTGACGTAGCACGCATACATGGACAATTAACAATACTGTGATAGTTTCAGGTATATAGCAAAGGGAATCAGCTACACATATACGTGTATGCATTCTCCCCTGTTATTTTAAAGGCATACAATCTCAAATCTGTCAACTCATCCATCTCATCCATAAAATTGTGGGTTAAGGAAGCTATTTCACTAAAACAATTTTCAAAGAAATGAGATGAGACTGGGTTATTTTGGAAGCACATATGATCCTGTATGTTTATCCAGCAGGAGGAGGAAAAATAATGCCTCCAAGAATAGATTGACTTTACCGCATCGGTGCAATTTGCTTGCAATTGTCCCTTTGTCACTAAATACATTCACATCATCACTTTCTGTGACCAGGGACAAATAATGACTATTTCAACTCTCCTTCCATTTCATCTTCTCACTTTTTACAATCAGATATCTACTTGAAATGCAGCAGTTCATTATAAAAAACTGCCTTGTTTTTCACTATGTCTGCATTTTGTAACCAGTTTATAGTTGTGTAGTATTTGTTGTGACTATAAAGTTTATGGTAGAGCATGTAAACAAAGCAAGTTTTTTTTAACAACACCATTAGTTATTTGGTAATTGGGAAGATGTTCTAAGCATTTTACATCCCAATATAGTTTGTTGCTTCCCACGTAACTCAGTGGTAAAGAATCCACCTGCCATGCAGGAGACATAGAAGACACGGGTTCGATCCCTGGGTTGAGAAGATCCCCTAGAGAAGGGAATGGCAACCTATTCCAGTGTTCTTGCCTGGAAAATCCCATGGACAGAGAAGCCTGGCTGGTCTACAGTTCATGGGGTCGCAAAGAGTCAGACACCACTGAGAGCAAGCGCCCATGATAGTTTGCTATGTGCGCATGAACAATGGCCCAAATTATGGCAGACAGATAGACAGATAGACAGTCAGACTGGTAGATAGATAAGAAAGACGAAAAGCATAGAGGCAGATGTGAACAGAGATAGAGACACAGACATCCTGGTCAGAATGTGAGCCCTGCTGCCAGACTGGCAAGACTCTGAACCTTGAGCAAGCCAGCGGATGCCTCGCATTCCCAGCACTAAGACGGATTTGCAGAGCCTCTCTGCACCAAAGTCTTGCACATCCAAAAAGGAACTCTCCTTTTTGCTGAGATTATACTGTGACTGGCCATTCTCGTCTGCTTCAGTGCTATGGCACAGTCAGTACCCAGGGAACTTCTTCCTGTTGATGCAAGTTGAGAAGGTCCTTGTTTCTTTCTAAGATGCAGTTCATCAACTAGCCCTGGAGTGCTCTCTTCTGAATCCTCACAGTGGTGAACTTTACCTGATCATTTCCATCCTTGGCCTGGTTAAAAAAGGGAACCTGTCCAAAATCATCTCCTGGTTGCCCAACCCCACAGTAGGCTGTGATGGCTACTCCACCTTTCCTCTGGGACAGCAAAGACACAGAGTAAGCTCTACTGCCTCTGTAGATGGTAATGTAGAGGCTAATCCCCTCATTTCTCTGAAACCTGCTAATAAGTCCTCCATTTGCAATAACTCCATCCAGCTCCAATAATGCTTCCTGCCCATTCCTAGCCCCCTACTGAGGTAAAAGCACCTTGATAGAGATTATTTAGCTTCACATCTGTGGATCAACCCTACCCTCCTAGGTGTAGCCACCTTTGGGCTTCAAGGAGATACTAGTTCTAGCTGGTTCCTACCCCACCTAAAGCCACAAAATGAACAAAGAGTGTGTCTGGGATTTTCAACTCCAAACTCTACGCTATGACTTCACTCCAAATAATCTCCTCTGTGTAAATAATTCTAGGGTAGGATGAAAGTGAAAGTCACTCAGTCCTATCCTGGACTCTATGCAAGCCCATAGACTGTAGTCCGCCAAGCTCCTCTGTCTGTGGGATTTCCCAGGCAAGAATACTGGAGTGGGCAGCCATTCTTTTCTCCAGGGGATGAACCCAACCCAGGAATCAAACCCAGGTTCCCTGCATTGCAAGCAGATTCTTTACCGTCTGAGCCACATGGTGACTTGGAGAAGCCCACGCACTGCAACTAGAAAGGAGCCCCCCACCCATTCACCACAATAGAGAAAATCCTGTGCACAGAGACGAAGACCCAGCACAGCCATAAATAAATAAGTAAAATTTAATGAAAAGAATAATTTGTTATCAGTCCTTAAAAAAAATAAACTAGCACACATGCAGGGAGAAATAACTTCAAACAGAACAAAAGGAAGCTCCTTTTTACTCCAGGCCTTGGCCAGTTCTGCAACACAACATTTCCTCCATCTGGAGTTTCTTACTTACCTTTGCAGAGTTTCCATGTATTTATATATGTATATGTGCTTTAATAGCAATATATCTAATTCTACTGTTGTACACAAATGGAGGGATATGATTTATCCTGTATTTGTTAACAATACATCTATCTTTTTAAGAAGTGTGTAACATTTCCCCATTGTTATATGGTTAGGTTGTCCCCCACCCAATTTTTCCCTCCTTATAAATAATGCTGCAACAACATGCATATGCATCTTTTCAGACCTGTATAAAACTGGATAAATTCCTAGAAGTGGAATACCTGGATGAGAAGCTTTGTGTATATTGAATTTTAATGGATATTGCTAAAATGTCCTCCACAGGGTAATTTGTACAAATTTGTGTGTATTATATTATCCAATTTTAATCTTTTTTAATAAGCTGATAGGTAGAAAATAACCTCTTTTGTGTTCTTTTCTTTGCTTGTTCCAATAAGTTTGGGGGAGGTGGTAGGGGAAGGCCCATGCCATGTGGCTGGCAGGATCTTTGTTTCCTGATCAGGGAGTAAACCCAGGCCATGGCAGTGAAAACACCAAGTCCTAGCCATTAGAATCCTAGGGAATTCACTCAATGTACATTTTTTTTTCATTTATAAATGAGGTAGACCATATTTTGATATGTTTATAATCTATCTGTATTTATTTTTCTGTAAAATACCTATTTATATTATTTGATAATTATTTTTTCTTTTTGTTTATAAGCTTGCATTTTTCTTGTTAATTCTTGTTATAATAGTTGTGTACTAAGAAAATGAGTATTTTGCCTGACATGCTATATATATATATTTGATAGACAATCTTCCAATTGTCTTTTGAATTTGTTTAGAATATTTGTTGTTGTTCGGAAAGCTTCTTCTCTTTGATCTATAGGCATTTATCAGTATTTTTCTTTCTATGTTTGTTTTTGTATCTTCTTTAGAAAATTCAGGTTAACGACGTGGTGGGTGTGGGGAGGAAGTGTTGTTGTTGTTGTTCAGTTGCTAAGTTGTGTCTAACTCTTCGTGACTCCACGGATTGCAGTACACTAGGCTTCCCTGTCCTTCACTATCTCCCAGAGCTTGCTCAAACTCATGTCCATTGAGTCAGTGATGCCGTCTAACCATCTCATTGTCTGTCACCCCCTTCTCCTCCTGCCTTCAATCTTTCCCAGCATCAGGGTCTTTTCCATTGAGTTGGCTCTTCACATCAGGTGGCCAAAGTTGAAGCCTCAGCTTCAGCATCAGTCCTTTCAATGAATGTTCAGGGTTGATTTCCTTTAGAATTGACTGGTTTGATCTCCTTGCAGTCCAATGGACTCTCAAGAGTCTTCTCCAGCACCGCAGTTCAGAAGTATCAATTCTTTGGCACTCAGTCTTCTCTATGGTCCAACTCTCACATCTGTACATGACTATATTTTTCCCCAAAGGGAAATTCAGTTGTTTCAATACATCAATAAATAATTTATTTTTTATTATTTATAAAATATATATTAAAATACATATTTATAGTTATGTGAAACATAAATTTTATAAAATATTTTAATATTATATCATTAGTAAATAATATATTCTTCACTGATTTGAAATGTTACCTTTAGCACCCATCAAATTCCCATATTATTAAAAAAATCTATATGCAGACTGTACTCTTGTCTAGAGGTAATATAGGGTAGGCAGACCTTCACGAGTTACAGATGTACCAAAAGATTAGTCCCCTCAGTCCCTGGGGCACCTTAGTCAAGACTGATGCAGCCCTCAGTCTGCTGCTCTGCAAGCAGCCTTGATTCGATTTCCCATCATGCCATAAAAATACTTTTCAGTTTCTCTGTGAACCAGAACATGAGGAAGACTAGGAAGCTTGGCTGTCTGCAGCAGAACAGGCTGAAGTGATCTCTGCATAAAACGCTTGTTGTTGCTTAGTCACTAAGTCATGTCTGACTTTTTGTGACCCCCCTAGGCTCTAGCCTACCAAGCTGCTCTGTCCATGGGATTCTCCAGGTAAGAATACTGGAGTGGGTTGCCATTTCCTTGTCCAGAGGATATTCCCCACCCAGGAATCGAACTCATGTCTCCTACATTGGCAGGTGAATTCTTTACTGCTGAGCCACCCTGTCTAGGTTCAAATCCAGGCTCTGTTCTTACTGGTTATGTGCCCTTGGGTGAATTATTAATTTACCTTGTCTAAAAGGTAATTAAAGCAATTTGTGATTATTATTGTGTGTGTGTGTTTGCATGTTCTCAGTCACTCAGTCATGTCCGACTCCTTGCAACCCCATGGACTGTAGCAGGCTAGGTTCCTCTGTCCATGGGACTTTGCTGGCAACTGGAGTTGCCTAAAGAAGAAAAAAAATGTATTAATTGTAAGCTATACATCTACTGACAGCAGGGCAGGGGGTCTGTCTTCCTTGGATCAGATATAAACCCCACGAAGTGGAGTGACAAGGTCAAGTTGATTAGCTGGCCAGGAGTCCTACCAAAATGCACTGCTAGAATGAGGCAGCCTCAACAATGAGAGGATAAAGGTGCCTTCTGGATGTAGAAGTGGAGGAGGGATGAAACTGGCCACAGAGAAGCAGCATCACTTTGTTAAAAGTTAAGGACTTTAACCCCTTTTCTTTCCCCTATTTTAATATTAAAGAGCCTCAAAATAGCAACTATTAAGTGGAGAATGCAATGATGTAAGGAAAGGAAAAAGGTGAAAGCCCTTCCCTTTCCCATCCCTTCAGTCCTCTAAGCTTGGTGGTGGTGGGGGTTTGGTCACTGTTTGTGTTCAACTCTTTGCAAACACATGAACTGTACCCCACCAGGCTCCTTTGTCCATGAGATTTCCCAGGCAAGAATATTGGAGTGGGTTCTGTTTCCTTCTCTGGGGGGTCTTCCCTGGAGATTGAACCCTGTCTACCTGCATTGCAGGCGGATTCTTTACTGACAGAGCTATCAGGGAAGCCCTCCTCCAAGCCTGATGTACACCTAAACTGAGGAAGAAAAGATTTTAAACGGAATGGGATTTTGAACTTTCGATATTTGACTATACTGTGATGTTAATCATTTAGTGAGATGGAAAAAACTTGGGACCTGCCGGCGATTTTATTCCAGGGGCTAGAAATATGTGTTATAACCCAAAGAACAAGGGGAAAAAATAAAGGTGCTTTCTGCTTCATTCTACTGAGTGCAGCTCATTTAGTAAACCAATTAAATAAGTATAACTTGTCATATTAGGGAGAAATCCCAGTTAGGAAAACTTCTGAGTTAGACTTACTGGGAGAACAAAGTAATGTAACTGTGAACTCTTTTGATATGAAAAGTGAAGCTAAACAAAGCCTCCTTGGCCAATTTCCAAATACTCTACAGCAACAAAAGATAGAGATTCATAGGAAAGTAATTATATGTACTCCACTATTGGGCATCTTCCTGAGCTTTTCCATATACCATTAATTTTTTTCTATCATTTAATCTCAGGACAGGGAGACTGTGACCTGTGAACTATAGAGTTCCCGTGTGGATAATTGTTTTTATTTTTTTCTAAAGCTGAACTTGAGTAGGAAGCTTGTAAAAAGGTTCAGTTGTGGTCAGATAAACAAGTTTCTACCACCTTTGCAATAGGATACAAAGTTCATCCACAATAGGAGATAAATGAGTCAGAGATTAAATATAGTGGATGTTTTCAGATCAGTATGCCCTGGTAGGTAGATCCAGGAATATTTAAGGCCTGTCCTGAATTTATCATATAAACAATCTTTCTGAACACATGGTGGACAGCTATGAAGCTTAAAAACACAGAAAGAACATGGGTAGGGCCTACTTCTAAAGTAGAAAATAAAGTGATAGCCCTAAAAATTATAACCTGGTCACCTTAACTTCAATACCTGAATATACCAAATTAATCAATCATTCCATTTATAAAATACTAAAAGATCACAAGATACCAGAGAATTGTAAGCAGGACTTTGGGAAGGATAAATCAGTTTGACCTATGTAATATCATTCCATGACAGAATGCCAGGCATTATTGCTAGAAAGGGAGAAAAAGACTTTAATCCTGGTGTTAAAGGACATACTCATAAATAAAGCTGGAAAAATATTTTCAAAGTATATCACTATGTGAATTCTCAACTAATTAGAAAGTAGAACAGATGGATTTTTATTCCCTTCTTTTCTTTCCTGGAGAGAAGACAAGAGGTATGGTTAAGTTTTAATTAAATATATAAGAATTAAAAAAAAAAACAAAACCTCCACCAACTTTTTGTAAATTGGGAGGGTATTATTCATTCTGGAAGGAGAGAAAATGCACTTTCTCCTCTTGCAGAATGAAGACTGTAAATTCACAGTATTCAAAGTCTGTAATATCTATCTGTAATTGACTTTGCAGATGGATATATTTTATGCTACATTAATCTAAAAAGAATCAAAGGCTAGGGAAAATTGCTCCCAAGATAAAATGAGAGAATTTCAAGATAATTCAGAAAAAGAAAACTAGCTGGGGAAAACCAAAAGCAGAGTGAACAAAAATAGAGGAATTCTTGGGATCTAAGCTTTTTCATATCAAGGAAATGGAAAGAAATTTAATCTGTGTTGACAGAATCATGTGAGGACAGGAAATGAGTGCTGAATTCCATTGACACAGAGACAGCTTTAATCTGAAGCCAAGGGGGTACACTCCCACAAGGACCGAAGACACCACAAGAGAATACTCAAACTGTGAGACAAAGTAGTCTATATCATCTCAGAATTTTCCACAGCTGTTGCCTCAACTGAAACATGGCTTTGTTGTGATAATACAACTACATCATGAATCTTTTCAACCAGTGGAAATGCCTCTCATTAATTGGGCATAAGGAGTTATATAGTTCTTAATGCTCCTTGCTCCAAACTCCTCTACTAATTCAAGACAGCTTTTTACCACTCTTACTACAGGTCACTACACTTGCAGATCATGCCACCATTCTTGATGACTTCAGTCAATGAGCTAATCTTCCTATTCATCCAGTCCCCTACCCAATCCCATTCCCATGCTTATTGACTTAACACCTAGTACCCTGGCCATAGAATTCCTCAATTCCAATGACATCTACTAACACTTCACTTGAGTTACAAGATGATACAGGCACATTTTGGATTTTATCATACAGCAATGCTCCACCTCCAAGTTCATAAAATCTGGTTTCCTCTATATGGCTTCTATTCCCTCACTTTTACTGACCCCTTTCTTAAACTTCATTATGACTTTTGAAACTTACACACTAAAGTAAACAAATCTAAATTTAAATACAAATGTTCACATTTACATGCCCTGTGACTTTATATGAGTTGCTCTACAAACCTTGGGATGCTTCTCTCTGCATAGCAACATAACAGCATTGCCTAATACAACTCAACTCACACCCATCTCACCATTAAAAATCTATGACAATATACAAAATGACAAAAATTAGTTACAACTTTGTCAAATGAGAAGGCCGTATGACAAACCCAAGGAAGATTTCCAACACCTGCATTGTCAATCAAAAGGGATTAAGAAACATTTTTAGACTACAAATCACATTTCTACAACCAAAATAAAATGGCAGAGAAACCACCCCCTCCCCCGCCAAAAGGGAGACAAACCTTCACCTCTCCCTTCTATTTATCTCCAATTCTGAGACACAGTGAATATGATAAGTGGCAAAACTAATGATCATTCCTCAGTGATATCAGCCAAAGCCAAAATCACAAATAGCCATGTTCTTTTATTTCTCTACTTTATTATTTCCTCTTTGTATCTATTCAAAAACTAAAATCTTTAGTGCTCAATTAGGTAAAAACAGGCATGATAACTTTGCCCTAGATATCTTATCCAAAAAGTAACAATAATGTCAGTAATTAAATACTTATTATGTATCATGCATGACACTAGGTATTTCACCGGGATTGTTCCAAGCATTTCATCTGGATTATTGTAACAAGCTCAGGAAGTAGGGACTATAATACTCTTCACATGTAGAAACTGAAGCTTACAGTAGTTGTTAATTGCCCAAAGTTGCATGGCTAGTAAATGTCAGGTCTGTGTTAAAATACATTTTCTTTATACTTTTAATGCAGGTAAGATAAGTGAATAAAATCATTAATCTTTCTTGCATTACATTCCTTCCATTAGAGGGACAATATTTTATTTTTGGTTATTACACTTTTTTTTTTGGCAACTTGAAGGGAGTTTTTCTCATGTATTTTCTAGACATGAAGGAAAACAATGTATTTTTAATTTAGAGATAACCATCTTACTGATGTCTCCAATAATTTTAAGCTGATGTTCTAGGATTATAATGATAGATAAAAACATCTAGAAATAGAGATGAATGCATGCATTTTTTCCCCACACAGACAGTTCTAGAGAAACAACTAGAAAATGCATTAGAACTAGTATAACAAAAAGGGAATTTAAGTGAAATCATCCATTGTTTAAGTGAAAATCTTCCATTGTTTTCTAAAGAAAATAAAAATATGTATTCTTATTTCTCCCTTTCTTATGGAAAGGCAAATGCCATACAAGAACAAAGTGAAATATACAATTAATCCAGTTTTCTTCAAAGTCAATAATAAAGTGAAAAAATAATAGTAGGAACATATGATATTTAGAGTAAGCATTAAAATATAATGTACCCAGAAATAATACATGAAACCTGAAAAGCATACTGAAGAAAATGTCCAATATTAAATCAGACATTAAAAATTCTGTAAATAAATGACTTTACAAAATAATGTCCTATATTTGAAGTTTGAATATTACAAAGCTGTCAGTTTTCCCCAAATAACTGTATGAGTTTAATTCTAACCCAATAAAAGCCTTAAAGTTGTTAATTTATTAGTTTCCTTGTTTGACTTTTTTAGAGGTGATACATTCACATATCAAAGATACTATATGAAGGATCAAAGAACCTAAATATAAGAGCTAAAACATTAACATTCTTAGAAAGAATCATAGGGGGAAATCTTCATAATATTGAATTTGGCAATGTTTTCTTAGATAGGATAGCAGAAACACACACAACAAAAGGGAAAATAAATTGGACTGCATCAAAATTAAAAATTGCTGTGCAGTGAAAGATAAAATCAATAGAGTAAAAAAGGCAACCTATGAAATGGGAGAGAATATTTGCAGATTATCTATCTCAAAAAGGATTAAGATCCAGAATATATAGAGAACTCATACAACTTAACAACAACAAAAAAAATCTGATTTTTAAATTGTCGAAGGATTTGAATAAACATTTCTCCAAAGAAGATATATAAATAGCTAACAAGCATATGAGAAAAATGTGAACATCACTAATCATTCAGTTCAGTTCAGTTCAGTCGCTCAGTCGTGTCTAACTCTTTGCGACCCCATGAATTGCAGCACACCAGGGCTCCCTGTCCATCACCAACTCCCGGAGTTTACCCAAACACATGTCCATCGAGTCGGTGATGCCATCCAGCCATCTCACTCTCTGTCATCCCCTTCTCCTCCTGTCCCCAATCCCTCCCAGCATTAGGGTCTTTTCCAATGAGTCAGTTCTTTGCATGAGGTGGCCAAAGTATTGGAGTTTCAGCCTCAGCATCAGTCCTTCCAATGAACACCCAGGACTGGTCTCCTTTAGAATGGACTGGTTAGATCTCCTTGCAGTCTAAGGGACTCTCAAGAGTCTTCTCCAACACCACAGTTCAAAAGCATCAATTCTTTGGCGCTCAGCTTTCTTCACAGTCCAGCTCTCACATCCATACATGACCACTGGAAAAACCATAGCCTTGACTAGACGGACCTTTGTTGGCAAAGTAATATCTCTTCTTTTTCATATGATAATTATTAGGAAAATCTAAATCAAAGCTACAGTGAGATACCATCTCATACCTATTAGAATGGCTACTTTCAAAAAACAAAACAATAGCAACAACAAACCCAGAAACTATCAAGTGTTGATGAGGATGTGCAGAAACTGGAACCCTGTTCACAGTTAGTGGGAATGAATGATGCAGCCACTATGGTGTTTCCTCAAAAAATTAAAAATAGAATTACCATATGACCTGACAATTCAACTTCTGCATGTATGTCCCCAAAGCCATGAAACCAGAGTCTCAAAGAGATTATTTGTACACCTATAGTTCAGATGGTAAAGCGTCTGCCTACAATGTGGGAAACCCAGGTTCGATCCCTGGGTTGGAAAGATCCCCTGGAGAAGGAAATGGCAACCCACTCCAGTATTCTTGCCTGGAAAATCCCATGGACCGAGGAGCCTGGTAGGCTACAGTCCATGGGTTCGCAAAGAGTCAGACACAACTGAGCGACTAACACACATGTTCACAGCAGCATTATTCACAATAGCCAGGACATGGAGGAACCAAATTGTCTGTTGACATACAGATAGACAAACAAAATGTGGTTATAATACAGTGGAATATTATTCAACTCTAAAAAGGAAAGAAATTCTGACATATACTGATACTACAATGTAGGTGAAATGAAAGGACATCATACTAAGAGAACTAAACTGATTACAAAATGGCAAATATGATGCCATTTATATGAAATATTTATAGTCAAATTCACAGAAACAAGAATTATAGTGGCAGATACCAGGGGTTGGGAGAAGGGGGAAATGAAGAGTTGTTTAATAAGCATATAAATGTTGGTTTTACAAGATGAAGAGAATTCCAGGAATTGGTTGTACAACTATGCAAATATATTTAACACTATTGAACTTTACTCTTTAAAAAGATTAAGATGGGAAATTTTATGTTATCTGTATTTTAAGATAATGAAAACAATTTTTGAACACACAAAAACTAGGTTCAAACATACCAAATGATAGACTAAAAATTTAGACATAAAAGTCAAAATTATAAAACTCTTAGAAGAAACCATGGAGATAAATCTTCATGAGCTTGAATGGCAATGATTTCTTAGATATGACACCAAAAAAATAAACAACAAAAGAAAAAAATAGATAAATGAACTTTGTCAGAATTTAAATTTCTGGGGATTTCTCTTACAGTTCAGTGGTTAAAACCTGCCAGGGAGTGTAGGTTTGATCCCTGATCAGGGAACTAAAATCCTACATGCCTCACAGCCAAAAAACCAAAACATAATACAGAAACAATACTGTAACAAATTCAATAAAAACGTATAAAAACGATCACATAAAAATTTATTTAAATAAATTAAAAATTTAATACTTATGTGCATTAAAGGATGCTATCAAGACTGAAAAAGCAATCCATAGAATGGGAGAAAATATTAATAAATCTTATGTTTGATAACACCTTAGGTATAAAAGAAATGAAAATTAAAGGCACAATGAGATATCTTGTATTATGTACCAGAAAAATGAAAATATTAAAGAGTCACAACACCAAATGACAGTAGGGATGTGAAAAACCTGGGTCACTCATACATAGCTGGTGAGACTGTAAGATGGTAAAGCCACTCTGGAAAAAATTTTATAGGTTTCTTATAAAACTAAATACATGATTATTGTATACTCCAGAAATTTCTCTCAGGAATGGATCCTAAGTAAACATAAAATTATATTCACAGACATATATTGTACATGGATGTTTATAGTAGTTTTACTTGTAAAAGTTCAAAGCTGAAAAAAACCCAACTGTTCTATAACACGTGCAGTTAGACAAATCCTGGTACATCTATGCTAAGGAATATCCAGTTCAGTTCAGTTCAGTCACTCAGTCGTGTCCGACTCTTCGCGACCCCATGAATCGCAGCAAACCAGGCCTCCCTGTCCATCACCAACGCCTGGAGTTCCCTCAGACTCATGTCCATCTAGTCAATGATGCCATCCAGCCATCTCATCCTCTGTCGTCCCCTTCTCCTCTTGCCCCCAATCCCTCCCAGCATCAGAGTCTTTTCCAATGAGTCAACTCTTAGCATGAGGTGGCCAAAGTACTGGAGTTTCAGCTTCAGCATCATTCCTTCCAAAGAAATCCCAGGGCTGATCTCCTTCAGAATGGACTGGTTGGATCTCCTTGCAGTCCAAGGGACTCTCAAGAGTCTTCACCAACACCACAGTTCAAAAGCATCAATTCTTTGGTGCTCAGCTTTCTTCACAGGCCAACTCTCACATCCACACATGACCGCAGGAAAAACCATAGCCTTGACTAGACGGACCTTTGTTGGCAAAGTAATGTCTCTGCTTTTGAATATGCTATCTAGGTTGGTCATAACTTTTCTTCCAAGGAGTAAGCGTCTTTTAATTTCATGGCTGCAGTCACCATCTGCAGTGATTTTGGAGCCCAAAAAATAAAGTCTGACACTGTTTCCACTATTTCCCCATCTATTTCCCATGAAGTGATGGGACCAGATGCCATGATCTTCGTTTTCTGAATGTTGAGCTTTAAGCCAACTTTTTCACTCTCCTCTTTCACTTTCGTCAAGAGGCTCTTTAGTTCCTCTTCACTTTCTGCCATAAGGGTGGTGTCATCTGCATATCTGAGCTTATTGTTATTTCTCCCGGCAATCTTGATTCCAGCTTGTGTTTCTTCCAGTCCAGCGTTTCTCATGATGTACTCTGCATATAAGTTAAATAAGCAGGGTGATAATATACAACCTTGACGTACTCCTTTTCCTATTTGGAACCAGTCTTTTGTTCCATGTCCAGTTCTAACTGTTGCTTCCTTACCTGCATACAGATTTCTCAAGAGGCAGATCAGGTGGTCTGGTATTCCCATCTCTTTCAGAATTTTCCACAGTTTATTGTGATCCACACAGTCAAAAGCTTTGGCATAGTCAATAAAGCAGAAATAGATGTTTTTCTGGAACTCTCTTGCTTTTTCTATGATCCAGCGGATGTTGGCAATTTGATCTCTGGTTCCTCTGCCTTTTCTAAAACCAGCTTGAACATCAGGAAGTTCACGGTTCACATATTGCTGAAGCCTGGCTGGAGAATTTTGAACATTACTAGCATGTGAGATGAGTGCAATTGTGCGGTAGTTTGAGCATTCTTCGGCATTGCGTTTCTTTGGGATTGGAATGAAAACTGACCTTTATTGAGCAATAAAAAAGAGTTAACTATTGATATATACACAATGATTTGGATGGATCTCAAAGGAATTTTTCTGAGTGAAAGAAGCCAATCTCAAAAGGCTATCATTTACAAAATATTTTGAAATGACAAAATTACAGAGATGGAGAACAGATTAGCAGTTGCCAGATTTTGAATGATCAAGTGAAGGAAAGAGGTGTAGGTGACTATAAAGGATATACAAAGGATTCATGGATGGAACTATTTTGTATCTTGACTGTGGGTAGTAATCACACAAGTCTACACATGTAATAAAACTGCATATCTCATGACACACACATATGCATACAAATGACCGCGGATTAAATTGGTGAAATCTGAATGAGATAGATTATATTAATGTCAGCTTTCTGGTTGTGATATCATACTATAGGTAATACATGTGACCCTTGGACTAGTAGCATTATCAACAATTTGTCAAAAACGCAAAGTCTGGGCTCAACTCTGAAGTGACTTAACAGCAGCAGCAGCAGCAGCAGCTAGAGCTACTGAATCAAAAACACTGGTGTGGGAGCAACCAAGGTGTTTTAATAAGCTCTTAGCTGATTCAGATGAACGTGAAAGATTAACAGCCATTGCTTTTGTTTCTATGTTGCTGAACCCCTGAGAACCATATTCCAGATAGAAAAAAACTGTTTATCACCCAGAGATTAATGTTTTCAGGCTGGAAGTAATACTTGCATAAGACTTTGGGGTTGTTGAACTTGGAGAAAAGATGACTATGTTCCATGGAAAAGAATAAAAGGTGTGTACAAAAATTGTAAAACCATAGGAATGGACTCCATTTGTTGGCTCAGCAGACTTTTTCTCTTCCTGACTTCTAGTTGGGAGTGGCCATTTGACACTGTTCTAGCTACTGGAAATCTGTTGTGGGATTCCAATGAATTGTTTTCTTAGTCCAAGCGGTGTCACTTTCCTTTCTTCAATCTAGTGAGTCCATATCTAGGGAGTCTATCCTAAGGAAATAATCATATGTATATATAAAGATTTAGCTCATATTGTTCATCGTTGTATATTTTTTTGGAAATAACCTTAATGTTTAATTACTAGAGAATAAAGGAAAATAATAAACAATTTTGATGTTTTCTCAAGATGGAATTTTTCTGGTCATTAAGGATGACAACTACTAAGAATTTTGATGGCATAGAAATAATTATAATATTAAGTGAAATAACAAAAATTAGAAACATATGTTTACATATATACAACCTTTAAAATTTAACTTAAAAATAAGTGTATATTATTAATCAATCTTTTGAGGTAGGGGTAAAGATCCTTCTTTAAGCACTGTTCAAATGACTGGAGCTTCAATTCCTCTTTCATAGAACAAACTGATATTTTTTTTAACTTTCATTATTATCATTACATATATAGTGGTATTGATGATAATGTTTAATGTGAAGCCAGGACTGAGAATTATCAGTATACTACATAGGGGTGTGTGTGCGTCTGTGTGTGTATGCGTGTGTGTTTGTGTTTTAACATATAAGAACACTAAAATGTTAAGAAAGCTATAATTAAATGTTAAGATAGTTATATCCATTCCAATGCATTATATATTTTTATGTACTTTTGCAATTTTCTATGATGTATTATTTTTAATATTCTACAAAATAATTTTTAATATTAAAGAAGGATGAGGAAATAATTCAAGCTCGTTAGACCAATAGAGCCAGAAAAGCAGCTCAGAGTGAAACAAGTTACCTGAGAGAGTAAATCTTTGCCTTCAAATAGAAACATCTCTTCACCACGCGCCGGTTTACGGATTAACAGCTACCTGCTTGTGTGTTTTCTCTTCCATTGATCCAGACACTGGAATTAGATTAATTTACTGAGCCATTCCAAAAATTACAGATCAATAGATAAATACATAGGTGTAAGTATAGAGATAGACAGAACAAGTATATGCTTCTTTTATGCATACATAACCTTTTTCCTAATTTTAGATAAATCCTTTCCCTAACCCATGATTTTTTGCCTTTGGAAAGCCCCTATTTTAGGATTCACAAAAGGCAGAAAATAAAAACTGCATTAAAGGAGCAGTTGCTGCTGCTGCTGCTAAGTTGCTTCAGTCATGTCCGACTCTGTGAAACCCCATAGATGGCAGCCCACCAGGCTCCCCCATCCCTGGGATTCTCCAGGCAAGACACTGGAGTGGGTTGCCGTTTCCTTCTCCAATGCATGAAAGTGAAAAGTGAAAGTGAAGTTGCTCTGTCGTGTCCAACCCTTAGCGACCCCATGGACTGCAGCCCACCAGGCTCCTCCATCCATGGGATTGTCCAGGCAAGAGTACTGGAGTGGGGTGCCATTGCCTTCTCCGAAAGGAGCAGTATGATCAATGATTTTCCCATGCATCACCTCTTGGCTCCATTTCTACTTAGAAGATGTAATACACCAGGATAAACCAGACCCTTAATATTTTATCAAGTATTTCCAAAGCAATTTCTGATTCTAGAATTCAAATTAGATTTTCTATCATAGAATAATGATTTTAAACCATTAAAATTCTTCAGAGGTTTTCACTGCAGAGCTGGTGATAATGACTGATCATTGAAGTAAGAGCCATTACTCCCAAGGCAACACTCCCGCCACATCCAATTCATTTAATGACTAGAGGAGCAAGTTTCTTGTTTCCCTTACTACCTTAGAGTCTTACCGTTTATTGCAATAGAGAGTCAAACTTGAAAGGAATAAAGTTCACAGTCTACTTTTTGCCACTGATAGAATATAGAATACATACAGAATTGAATATGTATGTTCTAAAATGAACCATGTTGATGAATTTATTAAAATACTGCATTATTAGATGACTTGTGGGAAGTCAGGGTAAGTCCATCATTACTGAACACAGAGCACAAACCAGAATTTCAAGAGGAAGAAAGAGATGATAAGATACTTACTACTCTGCATGCCTACTTTTAGGATTCTGTATTGATTTATACGGCTGTCCTGAGCCACATAATTCAGCTGGTTGGTTACTGAACTCTTCTGTTCTTTTTGAAAAGATGACCTTGAGTTTTTGAATTTACATGGCCCCAAAATATGTAGCTTTTGAGAAAGGGTAAATTCAATTTAACAGACATAGTTTTAGAAAATAATTACAATTTTGCGAACTTTCAAGGCAGATATTATTGAAGTCACCTGAACATCAAACAGTTGCTGTCCTTTTCTCAGTGTGAGTCATGGGAACCAACTAGACCATCTGAAGGTCATTTTTTCAAGATCAGGGATCTTTCAGAAACTTGATCACCCTACCCATGGCTGATGCCTCTGACAGGCCTTAGAAATGCCAGAAGATTTATGAGACTGATTAACTAGAAAATCTATCAGTCAGCCAAATTCAGCATGCCTTCTATTGTTATTCTTATTCTGTCTTGAAGCTGCTCTGGTCATCTATGCCTTCCTACTACACTGCTCTCCGCTAATCCAATGCCTGTTGCTATCCTTTCAATGGTGCCCTCTGAAATCTCCACACCATGGAAAACAACCTTTTTTACATTATAAACAGTGAATGTTCCTCGTGGACATTTCTTCTCTTGAATCTTTCCCAAATGGGTGCTTGTAACACCCCACAATCCCCTAAATCATATGTAGAATTCATGTTCTCCTTACTTCTCAATGTTTTTGAAGACTTTTTCCTTTGTGCTCATGTAACACACCCTTCCGTTGGTGTAATCAAGGAATGTAGGTATATGTTAATAATAAAAGTTTGTATCTAAGGATAACACAAACTTCAAAAGGTGTATCCTTCTTTTGAACATTATTCAGTTTTTTTATCATTCCATCCTCCCAATTAGTTTGGAAATTATATATTGCTTCTGTATTTGTTAATATTTAATAGTTACAGCGGAGGTTACCACATGCCTCCTTAATTCATCATTTTAACCTCTTCCAGGACAAGGCAAAGACCTGAGAACACTTTAACTATATAACTATATTTATCTTCAGTTCAATGTATCAGCTTATTTCTGCATATATGTCATTTCTCTAGATAGCTCACTCAAACCAAAAAACAAGATAGCTTTATTATTATTTTATGCAATGTTCATTTAATGAACATGCTATCGCTCTTCATTTCAGGTGGTGCTAGTGGTAAAGAACTCCCCTGCCAATGCAGCAGATATAAGAGATGTGGGTTTGATCCCTGGATTGGGAAGATCCCCTAGAGGAAGAAATGGCAACCCACTCCAGTATTCTTGCCTGGAGAATTCCATGGACAGAGGAGCCTGGTGGGCTACAATCCATGAGGTGGCAAAGAGTTGGACACAACTGAGAGACTAACACATACTTTCTTTCTTTCTAAACCTCTGACCTTCCATCCATGGTCATTTCCCTTCAATCTGAAGAATACCCATTAGAATTTCCTTTGTGCATGATTAACTCAGTTCTGTTTATTCAAAATTTTCTATATTTTTTCCTCAGATCCAAAGAATTCCTTCACTCTGTAGAGTCTTCTAGGTTGGGTGTCATATTTTTCATCACCTTGAAGATATCCTCCCACTATTTCTGGTCTCTGTTTTTGCTTTTGAGAAATTAGCTACAATTCTGTTATGCCTTCAGTTAATCTCTCTTTTCTCTAGCTGCCTTAGAAGATTTTCTGTTTAACACAAATATTTGAAAAGATAATGGCTGAGATTTTCTAGAACTGATGAAAGACGTGAATACACAGAAGTTCAATGAATCCCATGCTAGCTAATAAAGAAATACACATCTAGACTTTTCATAGAGAAGTTACAAAATGTCACTTTTCATAGTTGCTAGTTTTATATTTTTAGATGATGCTTTTATTCATATATGCATATACCCTATATATATTTTAGTCGTCTTCAATGGGAGGGTTTGTCCAAATTATCTAGTCTACCATTATTGGCCTTTCTTGCCTGTGATTAAACTCATCTTGATTTTGAGCCTCTGTCATACTAGGTAGTGAGGGGAAGTAATTTAAACTTTCCAGCTAAAGGCATCTTAGTTTCTGGCTTTAAAACAGTAAATTCAGTCTCTTTTAGAAAAAAATTTGTCTTGGGGGGTAAATATTGAATGCCTTAAGATTTCTCATCACCCTTTGTACCCAAGATGTAGTCAGGTATGTTTGGAAGATTATAAATCCTTATAAAAGAAATGAGGGAAGGGCCTTAAGTTGACATGTGTGACTTTTCAGTTAGATTCCAAAACTTACTGTAATCCCTGGGTAATGAATCAGTTGGTGTCTTTTCTAGACATAGTTGGGGTCTGATGGCCCCACCTTAGCTCTTTTGGGGGCTGCAGATGCTCTTGGTTCTCAGCCACATCCTCCATCTTGCCCTCAGATTCGATCACTAAACCAGAGCCTCCGCTGTAACATTACCCTGTTCCTTGTCAAGACGGCCCCATAGCAGGGCCACCTGTCCCCTACTTGGCTATCTTCTGTATTTCCTATATGAAGTACACTGGGTTTTCTCACACTTCTGTACTATACACAAGTCATGGAGCCCCTGTCTTTTCCAGTGCTGCTCTCTTGCTCCTGAATCGATTCAGGTGTGGCCCTATGTGACTGTGGGTCAAAGTGAAGACATATCCCTCATCTACTGGATATGACTAGAAAAGCTAGTCACTAGCTCTGATGTCTTCTGATTTCCCTATGCCCACCTAGATGTACCACCCTATTTTCTGATTCCCAAGATTTGACCTGAAAGGATATATGACGATGCTAACTTCTGGCCTCACTCAGCCTTTTTTTCCTCTCCAAATCTCTTAAGTGGAAACATTCCTCCTCTTCCTGACTGTTGTATGCTTCTAGCCTTAAATCCTTTTTTCCATCTTACCCTTTTGATAAGACTTTCTACCCAGTGCTCCAAGCTTTCCTTTTGATATAAAAAGAGAAGTGTTTGCTTGTTTGTTTAGAAATCTCTTTCGACACAATAAATTCTTGCCATCAGATTAGTGTTTTTCCAGAGACTAAAAAAAAAAACAAAAAACCCAGCTCTGGATCTTCAAGCTGATTGACTTCGTTTTAGATGGAACTTCCTTGTTTCTGAACAGAAACAGTTTCTGAGCAACAAGGTTTACAATCAGTAAGATTACATCTGAAAATACCTCAAATGTAGTAACCTCAAAAAAATGGAATAATTACCACTGAGATGTGCAAAACATGCAAGTTTCTTTTATTTTCCGTAACTCTTGGGTTGCTCTTGGGTACCCATTCTGCTGA
Source organism: Bos grunniens (assembly GCF_055505025.1). Taxonomy (NCBI): domain Eukaryota; kingdom Metazoa; phylum Chordata; class Mammalia; order Artiodactyla; family Bovidae; genus Bos; species Bos grunniens. Next base: position 23,591,587 of record NC_141180.1, read on the forward strand.
GCGGTACAGGAAAGCAGAGAGAAGATAAACTAGCCAGCTTAGAGTAGTTCATTCTCTTTTAAGTTTTTTTTTGGCTGCACCGCATGGTTGTGGCATCTCAGTTCCCCAATCAGGGACTGAACCCAGGCCATGGCAAGGAAAGCCCAGAGTCCTAACCACTAAGCCACCAGAGAACTCCCTTAACATTTTTTCTTTCAGCTTAAACATGTCATTAAAGCTGAATTGTCCTCAAGGAGTGCAGTAGCAGATGGGATATGTTTTCAGATGTTTCCACATCAAAATGGGACGGCCAGTTCAGAGTGAAATCTTCAGAGTGAATTCACCATATCGATAGAAAGCCAGAGACAGTGCTAATATCCTAAAGAATCCAGAGACGCTATGTGCCCTGTAGAAAGTTTTAAAATGTAGCTGATAGTGAAGTTGACAAGGGATTGCTAATGGAAAAGATGAGCAACAAATGTGGTTGAGAACCTGCAGGCAGATTCCAAGAGGAATCACATGAAAGTCCTAGCCAGATCTCAGAGGGCCAGCAGCACCAGTAAAGGCTGAAAAAAGGCCTGAAGAAATCCCCACAAATAATCCTCACACCGACAGAGTTTCACCAGAAGCAGAGCTCAACAGCAGAGTCCCTTGAAGAGCCAGGGCAGGGCCCTCCCTGCTCCACCATCACGAAGCACAGTTTTCCAGTCCACTATATCTAGGCACTGCCTTTGGGAAGAAGAGAGGTAAGAAACTCGGGAAGACTCAGTCTTTATCCGAAATGGACAGTTTTAAAGAAAAGAGACTCTTGAAGCTATTAAGATATTTCTAAATGCAAATATACATTTTATTTTTCCATCACTCACTGGTATATGAGTTCATGAAAATGCTCAGACCACTTACAGAAAATACAGAAACTATAATTTCCAAGTTTTATAAAACTTGAAGTACAGTATATAAATTATAATCATTCCACATTTTTCAAATTTATTAAGTTACAAAGTATTTGCCTATAATTTCATTTTTTCCCCACATCTATCATTTCTCCATCTTCATATGAGTTTTATCATTTGCATTTTCACCCTCATAACTTGACAGGCTAAACCAGTGAGCTTTCCGGTTCATAAAGGTTGTTTTCAAGAAAATAGCTCTTGGATTATATATTTACTCTGTTGTTTCTAATTTAGCAATTAGTACTTTTATTTGTTCCTTCTGCTTTTGTTAGGTTTACTTAATTATTTTTCCAACATCAGCGTTCAATATTAATTTGATTTATCTTAATTTCCTTGGTGTAAGCAGGCAGAAAGAGACATCTTCTGTCTTTTCCTCATTATAAGAACGTTAATCCTATCATGAGGGCTCCATTCTCATAATCTAATATAACCTTATTATTTCTCAAAGCCTTTACCTCCAAATACCATTACATTGAGGATAAGGGTCTCAACATACAAATTTGGGAGTAGCACAAATATTCATTCCTTAGCAATATTATATTGGAGGTTCTAGCTACTACGATAAGACCAGAGGAGGAACAAAAGGCACAAGATTGGAAGGAAAGAAATAGAACCATTTTTGTTTGCAAATGACATGATTGCTTACATAAAAAATTAAAAAAAAACTGACAAGAAATATTTCTGGAATTAGAAAGCAATCACAGCAAAGATGCAGGATATATAATAACCTGCTAATATACAAAAGCCAATAGCTTTCTTATACATCAGCAATCAACAACTGGAATTTTTTTAAAAAATTAAACCACATATAACACCCACCCCAAAATAAAATTCTTGGATATAAATCTAACAAAATATGCTCAAAATCTATACGTAGAAACAACAAAATTCTAATGAAAAAATCACAGAGGCTTGGTCTTCCCTGGTGGTACAGTGGGTAAGAATCAGCCTGCCAATGCAGGCGACATGGTTTAATTCCTGGTCTGGGAAGATTGCACATGCTGCAGGGCAATTAAGCCCATGTGCCACAACTACTATGCCTGTGCTCTAAGCCCCAGAGCCACGACTACTGAACCTGCATGCTGCAACTACTGAAGTCTGTGGACCTAGAGTCCATGCTCTGCAACAAGAGAAGCCACCACAGTGAGAAGTCCATGTGGCACAACTAGAGGGTGGACCCTGCTCACCACAGCTAGAGAAAGCCCGTGCTTGGCCAAGAATCAATTAATTAAAACTAATCTTACTTTAAAACAATTGAAAGAGGCTCTAAACAAAGAGATATTCCATGTCCATGTATTATAAGACTCAATATTAAGATGTCAGCTCTCCCCATCATGATCTATAGATTCCATGTAATCCCAATTAAAATCCCTGTAAGCTATTTTGTGTGTGCACACTAAGTTGTTTCAGTTGTATCTGATCCTGAAACCCTATGAACTGTAGCCCACCAGGCTCCTTTGTCCATGGGATTCTCCAGGCAAGAATACTGGAGTGGGTTGCCATGCTCTCCTCCAGGGGATCTTTCCGATCCAGGATCAAACTCACTCCTCATATATCTCCTGCTTTAGCAGGGAGGTTCTTTACCATAGCACCACCTGGGAAGCCCCAAATTATTTTGTAGATACTGGCAAAATGATTATAAAACATACAAAGAAGACAAAGCACCTAGAAGAGCCAACATAATACTGTGAAACAAAGTTGGAAGACTCCCGTTACCCAGTTTCAAAACTTAGTATAAAGCAGTAACAGTCAGATCAGATCAGATCGGATCAGTCGCTCAGTCGTGTCCAACTTTTTGTGACCCCATGAATCGCAGCACGCCAGGCCTCCCTGTCCATCACCGACTCCTGGAGTTCACTCAGACTCACGTCCATCGAGTCAGTAATGCCATCCAGCCATCTCATCCTCTGTCGTCCCCTTCTCCTCCTGCCCCCAATCCCTCCCAGCATCAGAGTCTTTTCCAATGAGTCAACTCTTCACATGAGGTGGCCAAAGTACTGGAGTTTCAGCTTTAGCATCATTCCTTCCAAAGAAATCCCAGGGCTGATCTCCTTCAGAATGGACTGGTTGGATCTCCTTGCAGTCCAAGGGACCCTCAAGAGTCTTCTCCAACACCACAGTTCAAAAGCATTAATTCTTCAGTGCTCAGCCTTCTTCACAGTCCAACTCTCATATCCATACATGACCACAGGAAAAACCATAGCCTTGACTAGACGGACCTTTGTTGGCAAAGTAATGTCTCTGCTTTTGAATATGCTATCTAGGTTGGTCATAACTTTCCTTCCAAGGAATAAGTGTCTTTTAATTTCACGGCTGCAGTCACCATCTGCAGTGATTTTGGAGCCCCAAAAATTAAAATCTGACACTGTTTCCACTGTTTCTCCATCTATTTCCCATAAAGTGATGGGACCAGATGCCATGGTCTTCCTTTTCTGAACGTTGAGCTTTAAGCCAACTTTTTCACTCTCCTCTTTCACTTTCATCAAGAGGCTTTTGAGTTCCTCTTCACTTTCTGCCATAAGGGTGGTGTCATCTGCATATCTGAGGTTATTGAGATTTCTCCCGGCAATCTTGATTCCAGCTTGTGTTTCTTCCAGTCCAGCGTTTCTCATGATGTACTCTGCATATAAGTTAAATAAGCAGGGTGACAATATATAGCCTTGATGTACTACTTTTCCTATTTGGAACCGGTCTGTTGTTCCATGTCCAGTTCTAACTGTTGCTTCCTGACCTGCATACAGATTTCTCAAGAGGTAGATCAGATGATCTGGTATTCCCATCTCTTTGAGAATTTTCCACAGTTTATTGTGATCCACACAGTCAAAGGCTTTGGCATAGTCAATAAAGCAGAAATAGATGTTTTTCTGGAACTCTCTTGCCTTTTCCATGATCCAGCGGATGTTGGCAATTTGATCTCTGGTTCCTCTGCCTTTTCTAAAACCAGCTTGAACATCAGGAAGTTCACGGTTCACATATTACTGAAGCCTGGCTTGGAGAATTATGACTGTGGCTCAGACCATGAACTCCTTATTGCCAAATTCAGACTTAAATTGAAGAAAGTAGGGAAAACCACTAGACCATTCAGGTATGACCTAAATCAAATCCCTTATGATTATACAGTGGAAGTGAGAAATAGATTTAACGGCCTAGATCTGATAGATAGAGTGCCTGATGAACTATGGAATGAGGTCTGTGACATTGTACAGGAGACAGGGATCAAGACCATCCCCATGGAAAAGAAATGCAAAAAAGTAAACTGGCTGTCAGGGGAGGCCTTACAAATAGCTGTGAAAAGAAGAGAAGCGAAAAGCAAAGGATAAAAGAAAAGATATAAACATCTGAATGCAGAGTTCCAAAGAATAGCAAGAAGAGATAAGAAAGCCTTCTTCAGTGATCAATGCAAAGAAATAGAGGAAAACAACAGAATGGGAAAAACTAGATATCTCTTCAAGAAAATCAGAGATACCAAAGGAACATTTCATGCAAAGATGGGCTTGATAAAGGACAGAAATGGTATGGACCTAACAGAAGCAGAAGATATTAAGAAGAGATGGCAAGAATACACAGAAGAACTGTACAAAAAAGATCTTCATGACACAGATAATCATGATGGTGTGATCACTGACCTAGAGCCAGACATCCTGGAATGTGAAGTCAAGTGGGCCTTAGAAAGCATCAATCACTATGAACAAAGCTAGTGGAGGTGATAGAATTCCAGTTGAGCTATTCCAAATCCTGAAAGATGATGCTTTGAAAGTGCTGCACTCAATATGCCAGCACATTTGGAAAACTCAGCAGTGGCCACAGGACTGGAAAAGGTCAGTTTTCATACCAATCCCAAAGAAAGGCAATGCCAAAGAATGCTCAAACTACTGCACAATTGCACTCATCTCACACGCTAGTAACAGTCAAGAGAGTATGTTATCTCTTCAGCAAGTGGTTTTTGAAAGCTGGACAGCTACATATAAATCAGCTAGTTAGAATACTTCCTCACGTATAAACAAAAATAAACTCAAAATGGTTTAAAGACTTAATATAAGACATGACATCATAAAAACCCCAGAAGAGATCATGGGCAAAACTCTCTGACATAAATCCTAGTAATATTTTCTTAGATCAGTGTCCCAAGGTAAAAGAAATAAAAGCAAAAATAAACACACGAGATCTAATCAAACTTACAAGCTTTTGCACAGCAAAGGAATCCATAAACAAAACGCAGACAATCTATGGACTGAGAGAAAAAAATTGCAAGCAGTAGAACTGACAAGGCTTAATTTCTAAAATATACAAACAGTTCATCAGAAAAATCAAACAACCCAAACAAAAAATGGACAGAAGACCTAAATAGGCATTTTTCCAAAGAAGATAGGCAGGTGGCTAATAGGCACATGAAAAGATGCTCAGCATCACTAATTATGAGATAAATGCAAATCAAAACTACCTGGAAGTACCACCTCACACCAGTCAGAATGGCTATCATTAAAAAGTCCACAAGCAATAATGCTGGAGAGGGTATGGGGAAAAAGGAATCTTCCTTCCTACCTACACTGTTGATAAGAATGTAAACTGGTGCAGCAGCTTTGGAAAACAGTAGGGAGGTTCCTTAAAAAACCAAAGTTACCATGCGACCCTACAATCCCACTCCTGGGCATATGTCCTAAGAAAACTCTAATTTAAAAACATACATGCACCCCAATGTTCATAGTAGCTCTATTTACAATAGCCCAGACATGGAAGCAACCTAAATGCCCATTCATATATATATATATATATATATATGTTTGTGTGTGTGTACTGTCACTCAGTTGTGTTCAACTCTTTGTGACCCCATGGACTGTAGCCTGCCAGGCTCCTCTGTCAATGGAATTCTCCAGGCAAGAATACTGGAGGAGGTAGTCATTCCCCTTCCCCAGGGGAATCTTCCCGACAGAGGGATCGAACCTGGGTCTCTTTCATTGCAGGCAGATTCTTTGCTGTCTGAGCCACCAGGGAACCCACACATTCACACACACAATGGAATACCACAAAGCCATAAAAAAGAATGAATAATGCCATTTACAGAAACGTGGATGGACCTAGAGATTAGTGTACTAAAGGAACTAAATCAGATAAAATCTAGTATCATGTGATATCACCTATATGTAGGTGATATAGTTTGTTATCACCTAAACAGTGTCAGACTTTATTTTGGGGGGCTCCAAAATCACTGCAGATGGTGATTACAGCAAAGAAATTAAAAGACGTTTACTCCTTGGAAGAAAAGTTAAGACCAACCTAGATAGCATATTCAAAAGCAGAGACATTACTTTGCCAACAAAGGTCCATCTAGTCAAGGCTATGGTTTTTCCTGTGGTCATGTATGGATATGAGAGTTGGACTGTGAAGAAGGCTGAGCACCGAAGAATTGATGCTTTTGAACTGTGGTGTTGGAGAAGACTCTTGAGGGTCCCTTGGACTGCAAGGAGATCCAACCAGTCCATCCTAAAGGAAATCAGTCCTGAATATTCATTGGAAGGACTGATGCTGAAGGTGAAAGGCCAATACTTTGGCCACCTCATGCTAAGAGTTGACTCATTGGAAAAGATTTGCAAGAGAAGCCACTGCAGGGAGAAGCCCCAGCACCACAACTTGAGAGAGCCCGCACACAACAAAGATCCAGTGCAGCCAAGAGTAAATTAAAGAAGACTTTAAGGTAGTTGAAAAAATCATTAAAAAATAATATAGATACACATATGTACACACATATCAATCACTTTGCTGTACACCACAACGAACACAATATTGTGGATCTGCTATACTTCAATCTAAGAAAAGCAAGTAACAGAAAGGACAGAGCTAAATTCAACCGTATCACTAACTTCTTTAAATTTCGAAAAATTGGTTGACATGAAAAGAATGAAAAACATACACCATGTGAATGCAAAAGAAAGCTGAAAAGAGTTTTATTAATATTAGACTTAATGAACCTCAAGACAAGAAGAATTATCACAGATAGAAAGAGACATTTATAATGATAAATGGGTCAATCCATGAAGAAGACATAGCAAACCTAAAATGTAGGTGGTTAATAACTGGTTTTAAAAATAGATGAAGCAAAGGCTGACTGAAATAAAGAGACAAATAGACAAATTTACAAGTAGAAATATCAATCTCCTCTTTAATAACTAGATAAAAATCTATAAGGATGTGGAAGATCTAAAAATATGAACCACTTTAAGCTAACCTGACCTTTATAGAACAATTTATCCAATAAACTGCAGCATTCACACTCTTTCCATGTTCATATAGAGCATTAAAAAAGACAGATCTTATGCTGGGGCATAAAACAAATTTCTACTTAAAATTTTAAATTCTATAGAATATGTTTTCTACATATTTCTACAACAAAATTAAATCAGGAATCAATAACAATTAGATATTTAGAAAAGCCTCAATTAAACTTCTAAATAACCAAAGAAACCATTAAAAATTAATAAATACTTAACACTAAATAAAAATACATCAAAATATTTTGGAGGGAGGTAATGTGTACTTACAGAAAGTTTATCAATCTGTCTTCAAGGTCTGCTAATTCTTTATACTCTGCCATTCAAATCTACTATCAAGTCCCTCCAGTGAATTTTTAAATTCTAGTTGTTATACTTTTTATACTCACGTTATACTCGCCACATCAGAGGGTAAGATGGTTGGATGGCATCTCAGACTCGATGGACATGAGTTTAAGCAAGCTCCTGGAGTTGGTGATGGACAGGGAAGCCTGGCGTGCTGCAGTCCATGGGGTCGCAAAGAGTCGGACATGACTGAGCGACTGAACTGAACTGAACTTTCCACGTCAGTAAACAAAGGATGTTGTTGCTGTTAGCCAAGGCAGCTGCCCTGCTCTGTGCACTCTTGAGGGGATTCAGGATGGAGAAAACAGGATACTGGCCCTAATAATTAAGGTGCGTATCAAAGGGATGATTTTAATAAGCCCAGACTTTTGTACCTTCCGATACACAGAAAAGTACAAAATTCATTCACTTCCAGTGTCTGCTTTTCTTTAATTAGCAGTAATCTTTTGATGTCGGACTACCAGGTTTGTTTGAACTCCTATATATCCTGGCGCCTCCCTTATCTCTTTGGAATAGTCCCTCAGAGGAGTTAAGTCCTCAGCAAGTCAGCCAAATAAAACATAATTCTAAACTTTTAGATTTTGCATGTGTGTTTTTCCATCAACACGTTCAACTTCCACAGAATTTGCATATTGACTTTTCTTTGTATTTCTATCTCTTCGTTGATATTCTATCTGATGCCACACTGTCATACTATCTCTTTTACATCTTTAATCAGGCTTTCCTTTAGTTCTGTGAGCATACTTATAATGGCTACTTTGAAGTCTTTTTCTCTTAAATCTGACATCTACTTACTTACTCTCACAGTTTCAGTCATATGTATAGGTCACACTTTCCTGTTTCTGTGCAAGCCTCAAAGTTTTTTGTTAGAAAATAGACATTTTTCCTGTATATTGCAGCAACTGGTATACTGATCCTCCTACCCGCTTTCCAAGGATGTTTTTGCTATCTGGTTTTGTTTTTTTTTGAGGAGGGGAGGGGGTATCAAATTACTTTATTTGAATGAATGGTACCAAGAAAGAACTTAAGTAGATGTTTTGGTACAACTTATAGAAAAGGCAGAGATAAGCCAAACATGCCCAGCCTGCCTTGGTCACCAAGGAAGTCATCCTCATGGCTACAGGAAGCCAGCCTAAGGCTAGCCTGTTGTCACTGATCCCCAGGACATGCTTGTCAAAGAGGTACTTCGTCAGTCATGCTAGATTCATGGAGCCCCTATCTTGGCACAAGTTGGTTACATAGTCACTCAAATCTTTGATGGATTTCATCTACTCGTTCAGGCAAGTCACACAGAAACATGTTAGTCACTCAGTCATGTCTGATTCTTTGTGACCCCATGGACTGCAGCCTGCCAAGCTCCTTTGTCTCTGGAATCCTCCAGGCAAGAACACTGGGGTGGCTTGCCATGCCCTTCTCCAGGGGATCTTCCCAATCCAAGGATCAAACTTGGTTCTCCTGCATTGCAGGCAGATTCTTTACCATTTGTGCCACCAGAGAAGTCACATGGTGGGGTGGGGGGTGGTGTCATTATTGTCAGTGGGCATTTTGTGCCTGTTCCAGTTGAGATGGATCTACAATTTTTCCGAAGAGTAGTGCACATTCCATTGCATTTAGCCCACTCTTCGTGACTGGGTTTCTTGATATCCTGAAGAATATCAAGCTTCTCCAGCTTCTCAGTAAGTGCCCTTGCATCACGAAATTGGAGAGGAATGTATTTGGCAAAGTTCTTCAAAGCCGCATCATCAAGGTCAAAGTCGTATGACACTGACAGGTAGCCATAGAAGGTGAACAGCTCCAGGCTGGTGGTTGATGGCAGTCTCCGAGTCCCTGTGGTAGTTCTGGTACACCAGCGTGATGGCCACTATCCTCACGATGAGTTGAGACTTGGGGCCGCACGGTGCTGGAGTGAATTTGAGGAGGTAGGTTCCCTTCAAGCACTGTTGAAGTAGGAAATCAAGGTGCCTGTCCAGGGAAGACTGTAATTTGTTTTTTTAATTTATGCAAAGAAAAGTCTTTTGGGGACTTCCAGTGGCTAAGACTTGGGGCTCCCAATGCAGGGGTCCTGGATTCAATCCCTGGTCAGGGAACTAGACCCCAATGCCAGGATTAAAGATCTGACAGGCAACAAGGAAGATTGAAGGCCAGGATGCTGCAAATAAGACCCTGTGCAGTCAAATGAATAAATAAGTGAAGACATAAAGAGAAGTCTTCTTTCCTTTTCTCACTACTCACAGAATATGTGACACATGGAGGGGTTCTTGTTTATCAACCTGCTTTCCAACCCTCTAATCACCCTAGTTGGTTCCCCTGGCAACCAGCCCCCATCCTTAGGTGATGCTCTACTTATCTAGAGGAATAGTCCCTAACCTTTTTGGCCCAAGGGACCAATTTCATGGAAGACAGTTTTTCTACGGACCAAGGTTGGGTGAATGGTTTCAGGATGATTCAAGTTAATTACATTTATTGTGTGCACTTTATTTCTATTATTGGTGGCTCAGAGGGTAAAGAGTCTGCCTGCCATGCAGGAGACCCAAGTTCAATCCGTGGGTCTGGAAGATCCCCTGGAGAAGGAAATGGCAACCCACTCCAGTATTCTTGCCTGGAAAATCCCATGGACAGAGGAGCCTGGTAGGCTATATAGTCCCTAGGGTCACAAAGAGTCAGACACAACTGAGAGACTACAAACACATACTCAATAGGCATTAGATCCTGGAGGTTGGGGGCTCCTGATCTAGAGGTTTTCCAAAAATTCCCTCACTAATATGAACTCAGGTGTGATTGAAAGGGTTTGCTGTAAATAACCAAACACACCCATTTTGCCTTTATCACTCTAAAACTATTGCAGGAATCAAAAACAAAAAAGCAAACATAAAAGATGCCCCTACTACTCTAATCACATAGGAAACAAAAAGGGTTTTGAGAGCCAAGAAGCAGGAACCGATAAATGAGACCAAATTTTGTATTCTATCACAGGCCACCCTCTGTTTTTTGAACATAGAACCCTTACAGCAAAATGATAATACCTATCAAAGTACATACATTTTGTGTAGCATTTATGGAACAGATCTGGAAATAATACTGTTAAATAACAAAAATTCAAATGAGGAAATGTAAAGATCTAGTTGGCTTAATTAAGTGACTCATGAAATGAGCAGCATCCAACCTAGTGAATGAAAAGAGCTTTGTCTAGTGCTTCCCTGGTGACTCAGATGGTAAAGCATCTGAGGGAGACACAATGCGGGAGACCTGGGTTCCATCCCTGGCTTGGGAAGATCCTCTGGAGGAAGAAATGGCAACCCACTCCAGTACTCTTGCCTGGAAAATTCCATGGACGGAGGAGCCTGGTAGGCTACAGTCCATTGGGTTGCAAAGAGTCAGACACGACTGAGCAACTTCACTTTCTAGCTGCAAAAAAGGAAAAGATTTTTGTATTTTTAGAAAATCTTTTCATTTATTTAATGAATTTATTTGGCTGTGCCAGGTCTTAGTTGCAGCATATGGGATCTTAGCTCCCTGACGAGGGATCGAACCCGGGCCCCCTGCATTGGGAGCATGGAGTCTTAGCCACTGGACCACCAGGGAAGTCTTGGATATTAGTATTTTTAAAGCAGAGAGTAAGCAGGAGAAAGAAAGTTATTAGTGAAGAATTGCATGGTTTTAGGTAAGGCCACTCTCCTAATGGGAACAGAAGGAGCCTACCAGCCAAGTATCTCAGTGCTAACCAGGTAATTCCTGGTTGACTCATTAAACGTTACATCCCTGGGGGAGGCTGTAGCTGCAATTAGGTTAGGTATTAAGTCTTGGTTTGCTGATGTGTGGCCTAACACAAGTGACTCCATTTTGGAACAGAACCAACACAAATATGCCTAACATTTGAAGAAGCCAGTGTGGGGTAGGGACAGATTTAAAGAAACAACTAATTTGTCCTATAAAGCCATTACAGACATTTTCATATTCTGGCACTAGTTTGATTATTCTTTTTTCCCCCTTGATCTACTACTATTTATACCTTATGATAACTATTTAGCTCAGAAATCAACTGATGGTTTGCTAGATCCAGATCCTCCTCAGGCCAGTCACTTTCCTTAGATATTACATCCTGAGGAGGCTATAACTCAATCTCCTAATACCCTTGATCATCAGTGTATTATAGTATTATAGAACTCCTTGACATGAGGCAGTTGAATCTTTCCAACAATACCACATCGTCATTGTCAGTGCGATACAGCTTCATTACAGGACAAATCAGTCACTTGCTGGTTGGAGGCAGGACTGAGGTTGAAACCTCCCAGATGTGCTCTCAAGATCCCTCTGGAATGGCCTATTAGACACCTTTCTCCATGGTATTTTTATTTTTTGAACGATGGACTCATATATATAGGCTTCCTAGGTGGCACAATAGTAAAGAATCTGCCTGCCAATGCAGGAGACGAAAGAGACAATCTCTGGGTCAGGAAGATCCCCTGGAATAGGAAATGGCAACCTATTCCACTATTCTTGCCTGGAGAATTCCATGAACAGAGGTGCCTGGCAAGCTACAGTCCATGGGGTCTCAAAAAGTCAAACACAACTGAGCAACTACAAGCACACATATATGATCTGTGTTCTGCTGCTGTTGCTAAGTTGCTTCAGTCATGTCCAACTCTCTGCGACTCCATAGACGGCAGGCCACCAGACTCCCCCATCCCTGGGATTCTCCAGGCAAGAACACTGGAGTGGGTTGCCATTTCCTTCTCCAATGCATGAAAGTGAAAAGTGAAAGTGAAGTCGCTCAGTCGTGTCCGACTCTTTGCGACTCCATGAATTGCAACACGCCAGGCCTCCCTGTCCATCACCAACTCCCGGAGTTTACTTAAACCCATGTACATTGAGTCGGTGATGCCATCCAGCCATCTCATCCTCTGTCGTCCCCTTCTCCTCCTGCCCCTAATCCCTCCCAGCATCAGGGTTTTTTCCAATGAATCAACTCTTCGCAGAGGTGGCCAAAGTACTGGAGTTTCAGCTTTAGCATCAGTCCCTCCAAAGAACACCCAGGTCTGATCTCCTTCAGAATGGACTGGTTGGATCTCCTTGCAGTCCAAGGGCCTCTCAAGAGTCTTCTCCAACACCACAGTTCAAAAGCATCAATTCTTCGGTGCTCAGCTTTCTTCACAGTCCAACTCTCACACCCATACATGACCACAGGAAAAACCATAGCCTTGACCAGACAGACCTTTGTTGGCAAAGTAATGTCTCTGCTTTTGAATATGCTATCTAGGTTGGTCATAACTTTCCTTCCAAGGAGTAAGCGTCTTTTAATTTCATGGCTGCAATCACCATCTGCAGTGGTTTTGGAGTGCCAAAAAATAAAGTCTGACACTGTTTCCACTGTTTCCCCATCTATTTCCCATGAAGTGATGGGACCAGATGCTATGATCTTCATTTTCTGAATGTTGAGCTTTAGGCCAAATTTTCACTCTCCTCTTTCACTTTCATCAAGAGGCTCTTTAGTTCTTCTTCACTTTTTGCCATAAGGGTGGTGTCATCTGCATATCTGAGGTTATTGATATTTCTCCCGGCAATCTTGAATCCAGCTTGTGGTTCTTTCAGCCCGGCTTTTCTCATGATGTATTCTGCAAAGAAGTTAAATAAGCAGGGTGACAGTATATAGCCTTGACGTACTCCTTTTCCTATTTGGAACCAGTCTGTTGTTCCATGTCTATTTCTAACTGTTGCTTCCTGACCTGCATATAGGTTTCTCAAGAGGCAGGTCAGGTGGTCTGGTATTCCCATCTCTTTCAGAATTTTCCACAGTTTATTGTGATCCACACAGTCAAAGGCTTTGGCATAGTCAATAAAGCAGAAATAGATGTTTTTCTGGAACTCTCTTGCTTTTTCCATGATCCAGTGGATGTTGGCAATTTGATCTCTGGTTTCTCTGCCTTTTCTAAAACCAGCTTGAACATCAGGAAGTTCATGGTTCACGTACCACTGAAGCCTGGCTTAGAGAATTTTAAGCATTACTTTACTAGCGTGTGAGATGAGTACAAATGGGCGGTAGTTTAAGCATTTTTGGCATTGCCTTTCTTTGGGTTTGGAATAAAAACTGACCTTTTCAAGTCCTGTGGCCACTGCTGAGATTTCCAAATTTGCTGGCATCTTGAGTGCAGCACTTTCACAGCATCATCTTCCAGGATTTGAAATAGCTCAACTGGAATTCCATCACCTCCACTAGCTTTGTTCATAGTGATGTTTTCTAAGGCCCACTTGACTTCACATTCCAGGATGTTTGGCTCTAGGTCAGTGATCACACCATCGTGATTATCTGGGCTGTGAAGATTTTTTTTGTACAGTTCTTCTGTGTATTTTTGCCACCACTTCTTAATATCTTCTGCTTCTGTTAAGTCCATACCATCTCTGTCCTTTATCGAGCCCATCTTTGCATGAAATGTTCCCTTGGTATCGCTGATTTTCTTGAAGAGAGCCCTAGTCTTTCCCATTCTGTTGTTTTCCTCTATTTCTTTGCATTGATCACTGAAGAAGGCTTTCTTATCTCTTCTTGCTATTCTTTGGAACTCTGCATTCAGATGGGAATATCTTTCCTTTTCTCCTTTGCTTTTCACTTCTCTTCTTTTCACAGCTATTTGTAAGGCCTCCTCAGACAGCCATTTTGCCTTTTTTTGCATTTCTTTTTCTTGGGGATGGTCTTGATCCCTGTTTCCTGTACAATGTCACGAACCTCTGTCCATAGTTCATCAGGCACTCTGTCTATCAGATGTAGTCTCTTAAATATATTTCTCACTTCCACTGAATAATCATAAGGAATTTGATTTAGGTCATACCTGAATGGTCTAGTGGTTTTTCCTACTTTCTTCGATTTAAGTCTAAATTTGGCAATAAGGAGTTCATGATCTTGGTGTAAATTACAAGTACCCATAGAGAACTTCCATAAGCTTGGAGGCCTTAAGATTTCCATAGGTGTGTTCTCTTAAGCCTCAGGAATAGGATAGAGGGTCATTGCTTTCCATACACTTTAGCCTCCATGTGCATTAAAATTTCCAGAGAACCTCTCAGGTCAGGGTGCAGACTTTTCCCAACTCTTGGTTCTAGCATTGTGCAGCAGTAATTGTTGAATCTGCCTGCTCCAGTTTGCTAGTGCTTCTTTATCTCTCCAAGCCGCCTCTTATCCTTCACCTTTGTCTAGGAAGAGAACTCCCTCTAATCTGTCTGTTCTAGTGAATATGTCTTCTTCCTCTGAATGCTGCTCCTCATTAAAAGCAAATGCCACTTGTCCCAGAATACCTACTGGCATCTATTTCCCCTCAGGCCCTTTTCTGTCTTGTGAGTCACTGTTGTTTAATCCACTGTACATGTTGTTGCCATCATGGACTAACAGCCTGAGTGCAGTTAGGGTACATAGTTTGTACCCAAAAATGTTAGGCACCTTCTACTAGGGTTGGTTGGTCAAAGTCAGCTATAATTTAGGTTAAGTATTTCATAAGACCTCTCACAGCCTTCCTCTTTAAGGATGGGGCTATTCCCCAGGGAATCTCAAATCCATCACATGATGCCTACTGCTTTAATCCCAACAGGAAGCCACTGTCTTTTCCCATTCTGCTTATAGCTTTCCATCCACAAAGGCCAGGGTGATTGTGTTTGCACATAGCACACTGTGGCATGTTGGGCATGCTGCCATTGTACTCTGTCTACTATAACCAGCAACCTTTCTAAGCATTTGCTTGTCAAGGTTTATAGCTACATGGCAATCGGTCTGCTGGGAGCCACCCACCACTGGCCTAAATCCCAGTAGGAAGCAGTTCTCAGAAAACAACTCAAACCAGTTTAAGCAAAAAAAGGATTATAAATATAAATGCTTGCTTTTCTCCCTGCATATCAATTCCCTGTTCTCTGCTCCAAATGAGGGGAAACATGGCTGCCGAAACAACTTGCATGTTACGCCTCACAGTCCAAGTTCTCAAAGAAAGGCTGGTCCCTCTCATTTCAAACTCCAGAATGTCCAGGGAAGGACTGTAATTGGCCATGCTCGGGCCAACTGACCATCCTTAGACCAACCGTTATGGCTGGGGGTGGAGAGTGAGGCAATTTTGTGTTCTTCTGAGAGCTTCACATACATTAACTCCTCATACAACTTCTGAAGGTACACATTATTATTAACCTCATGTTACAGATAAGGAAATTGAGAGAGGAGTCTTCAGAAGGAAGGCATAAACATCGTAGCAAATGCTGAAGTTTGCCCAAACAAACTGGTAGCACTTCAGGTAACAAAAACAGAAGTGGTCTTGGCAAACAGTTTTGCCCCTTCTGGGCACCTGGTATAACTATACTAAGAGATAATATTATTCCCTTGCTCTAAACCTCTCCTAAGGTTGGATTTCTTTCATCACATAACCTACCCATACAATCCTTTATACTCTATTATTTCTCCTCTCATCTGTCGTTTATTTTTACCCGAACTTTTCCACATTTGGAAGGGACGTTAAGTTCGGTCACTGCGCTGGTCCAGATTGCTAGCAGCAACAGTAGTCTTGTAAGTGCATCCCCCTCAATTTGTTCATGATTGGTTGGATTATTTTAGTGAAGTCAAGTCTCCTTGCCTGGAGAAGGCAATGGCAACCCACTCCAGTACTCTTGCCTGGCAAATCCCATGGATGGAGGAGCCTGGTGGGCTGCAGTCCATGGGGTCGCTAGGAGTTGGACACGACTGAGTGACTTCACTTTCACTTTCATGCATTGGAGAAGGAAATGGCAACCCACTCCAGTGTTCTTGCCTGGAGAATCCCAGGGACGGCGAAGCCTGGTGGGCTGCCGTCTATGGGGTTGCACAAAGTCGGACACGACTGAAGCGATTTAGCAGCAGCAGCAGCAGCCTCCTTGCCAGCTCACACGTGAACAGACATGCATGCGTGCACACACACATACACAGACACACTCACATCATATTGCTCCATAAGAAGTGACAGTTTCGGGTATGTCCACAGTCACCCTGAGATGACAGTGCTCTCTTCCTCTTTCCCTAACCACACCCAGATGCTCAACTTCACTAACTGCTGGTCAGTTGCTTTATTTTTTTTTATCAGTGTCCTGGTGCCTAATTGCTCTATAAGCTAATCCAGTCAAACTATACCTCCCTTAAAAAATAGTTTCTTAACTTAGTGTTCTGTGTATTTTTCTGACTCCATAAAGAATCCTCCCAGGTATCCTATTCCTCAGTCCTCTCTCACAAACTATCCAGCCTGCAGTCTAGTCCATATCTTTATTAAATCCACAAAACTCTTTCTTGTTGCCTCTCACCACAGTGTCTACTGTTCAGGCCCTTTGGCTTGAACTTCTCCAAACTCTTTACCCATGAGGCCAGTCCTTTGGGAAAAGATTAGAAATTATCTTTTGTATAGCCCACTTCTCTTTCCAAGAAAAGTTTCTGAGCCCAAGCTCTGGAGCTGGGGTTGGGAATGATCTTGGGTGGCCTCTGCCTGCAGTGGCTTGAAGCAGGGCTTTGGCTCTCAGCCAGAGATTGAGGTTGGGTCTCAGGGTGAGAGTACCAACTCCTAACTGCTAGACCAGTGGTGGATGACAAGCCCTGACTCCTTGACTTTGCAGAAGAAGAATTTTCACAAAGACAGAAAGTAGTAAAACAAGTAAAGTATTTATTAGGAGGAAAAAAGAGTATAAAACACAAGGGCAGACTCAGAGAGAGAGAGTGTTTCAGAATCGCAGTAGTTTGAATGACTTCTATGGAACATTTCTTCCAGGTTTCCTTTGGCCAATCATTTTTATTTACCTGGCTGTGAATCCACATTTGGTATATCTCAGGATCCTCCCATGTGTGCACATGTATCTTAGCGAACACAGGTTTTACCTAAGAGGCCTATGGATAGTTAGCATCACTTGCCTTTTGACCTCTAAGGATTCTCTCTACACTGTGCACATGTAGTTGAGGAGGTCTCCAGACTTTGAGAATGAAAAATAGGTAGTCTTTTATCTTCTGTCTTTGCAGGACTCAGCCTCCTCCCTCCATTGTCCTGCTATTTTTGTCTTGTCTACAGGTCCACAGAGAAAGAGCTCCAACTATTTGCTCAGGGGGCCCATCTGTCTTCGGCCTCAGGAACAATGGCAAGTTTCTCTCTGAGTGACACCCCAGCTGTAAAAGCCGAATACTCAGTGAAGTGGGGGTGGAGGGGGGGGGGTAGAGAAGGCAGCAGCCTGGTTCTCTCAGCTTGCCTCGCTTGGCATGGAACCATTGCTCCCAAGCTGTGGCAAGGACAATTGGTCCCCAGTCTTCTCAGCATGCTGTGACCAAGGTCCTGGATTGCTCTTAACTCACACAATAGCCCCTACTTCCTAAGTCAGCAGTCATTTAAGTCATTAATACGTCATTGGCAAGCATACCATAGACACCTACACATGTTCCTTTGATATTAATAGAATATCTCAGATCATTCTCTTTCTGCCTACTGCCATCAGGATGTCCACATTTATAAATTTTTTCCCTCCTAACAACCAAAAATTCTTCAGTTAAGTTAGTGTAAATTGTGGGAAGTTGTCTTTCCTGCTTCTTTCTGTTGCTGCTGCTGCTAAGTCACTTCAGTCGTGTCCGACTCTGTGCAACCCCATAGACGGCAGCCCACCAGGCTCCCCTGTCCCTGGGATTCTCCAGGCAAGAACACTGGAGTGGGTTGCCATTTCTTTCTCCAATGCATGAAAGTGAAAAGTGAAAGTGAAGTCGCTTAGTCGTGTCCGACTCTTAGCGACCCCCTGGACTGCAGCCTGCCAGGCTCCTCCGTCCATGGGATTTTTCAGGCAAGAGTACTGGAGTGGGGTGCCATTGCCTTCTCCATTCTTTCTGTTAGGTAGTTAGAATAGGGAAAAGGAGTCCAGAATGGTGGTGGCTAAAAGACAAAGAAGGGGAAAGCCCATGAATATAGAAAAAAGGAAGGCCCAAGGACCCAAGTGAGGACCTCAGGTAAAACAAACAGCCCTCTGGGCTAGCCCAGTTTACATAGGGCAGACTCAGGGGGGAGGAGACAAATATATAAAAGGAGGAAGCCTAGAGGACTGGGGCTTCTCTTCTCTTTGCATCTTTTGGGTCAACCCACCCTCACGCTTCAAGAATGTATTTTCCTTTGCTTTCTAATAAAACTGAGCTGTCACATGGAGCTGTAACACTGGTCTGTCTGTCACTTCAAATTTTTACTGCGGTGAGACAGAATTGAAGAAATTACACACTGCCCCAACATTTCCATCAGAAAGTATGAAATAATCTTCTATGACATGAAAGACTTCTTATCAGAATGACAGATCACTTTCTCCCCAGACTCTATTATACTTAAAAGAGGGTGAAACTGAGCAGGACCCTGTGGGGCCCTCCTGGATACAAAAGCTTTTCCATGTCCCCAGGTTTCTTGCTTATAGGCTTCAGCCTCCTAAACCCTCCCTGAGTTCTGAAGGGCAGATTCAAACAGTTACTCATTAGGTAAGTGAGAGAATGCAGAAACAAAGGAAAAGCTGTCGAGAAAAAATAGTGCGGCAATGAAAGAGAATGCTAGTTCCTCCTCAAGGAATATACACAACAATGGATCTTTGAGGCCTCCACCCAAACGAAGGTTGTTAACTTCAGGCCAAGGACAACATTTCTGGAACACCACCCTGTTACTTCATCATCAACCAATGA
This sequence comes from Bos grunniens, assembly GCF_055505025.1. Taxonomy (NCBI): domain Eukaryota; kingdom Metazoa; phylum Chordata; class Mammalia; order Artiodactyla; family Bovidae; genus Bos; species Bos grunniens. The sequence goes on from NC_141180.1 coordinate 23,610,798, forward strand.
GAAGAAAGCCAGACATTCAGTAGCCCTCACCCCAAATTTTGCCTTTAAAAACTCTTCTGTGAAATCTATTTGGGAGTTCAGGTCTTTGCACACATGCCATTCATTCTCCTTGTCTGGCTTTTACAATAATCCAAACTCTGGTGTTTCCATTTGTTTGGCCTCACTGTGTGTTGGACTTACGCACTTGTGTTTGACAATACTAGGACTTTCTGAGATTTATTACCATAAAAGCAAGTTAATATTTTGAAGGGTAGCAGAATATGCCATCCCCAAATATATCTCTTTGGCATAAGGATTATTTTGAACTGATTATTGTGGAGCCCTACACCAAGGTCACAGGTGTGGAGCTGTGTACCAGGGTCACAGGATAAAAATCTCTGGAACTGATCAAGCCCCATAGTTGAAGCCCCAGATCCCTCCCAAAAACTTTCCCGAGCTTATGATGGTTTATAAACCTCCATCCTCTGGCTGACTTTTGATTCTCATATTTCTGAGGGAGTCCCATAAGTATATTATTAAGATCATTATTTTTCCTCCTGTTAATCTGTCGCCTTACTCCAGCCCCCACCCCAAACTTTGGCTCACCCTCAGTATAAGCCAGCATAGACCCCCTTCTGAGAGTAAACAGGCCACAGTGTAAAATAAAATGTTCTCTGGTCTACTATTTGAATGTGCCACCCATTCACACACAACCCCTCCCCCACACCTAGTTATTTCTAGCTTTGTTTACTCTTTTTGCCTAACTCTGGAGTTGTTGCTACAGACCTTGTGGTCAAAGCATTCTTCCTGTAGCAATAACCTTCCTCCCTAACTTGCAATAGTTCATTTCCCTCTCTTGCAATAATCCTTTTGAATACAGTCTCAACTTCACTAAATCCAGATCTGATTTTTATTCTAGTCTGGTCAGTGATTTCTCTTGGTATTGCCTACCCTATGACATCCCAAACATATGGCTTTACGTTTTAGGGTTAACTTTGAGTTAATGCTTGGTATAAAATAATGACATACCTCATGGGGTAGAGAAGATTGTTGCTGTCCCAGCTAAGGGCATCATAGACCATCTAGCCTCCAGCCAATCCAGCAGCCACAGAGAGTCTGAGTGAGATCCAAAGAGCTTCCCAGTGGAGCTCAGTAGAAATCGCCAACTGAAGAGTCACGGACTCAAGTGACTATCAGTGGTATTGCTTCAAGCCTCTAAGTTTGTAGGCATTTGTTATGCAGTAGTAGATTGATGATAGGTTGGCTGAACACATGAATGGAAGAATGAACAAACAAATGAATAACGTCATTCTGGAGATTGATTTTCTTCCCAAGTAGGCAGAAGGCAAACAAGGACTTCCCAAACAGATTGCAACTGGGGCTTCTGGTCTGAGATGATATACGGTATATGAACTGGCAAGGATGAAAATATTACTTCTGAGTGTATTTTTGAAACTTCAGTTACTATGGGGGTGTTTGGAAGTATATCAAATACATCACCCACCAAAAATATGGAGTGACAGTACTAGGAGGATATTAGTGAGTTCTCTGTGAGTCATGCATTCACCCTAGACTAGAAAATATCTTCATGATTTTGTAAAAACTCAAAATCACAAAGGAAGTTGGATTAATCTTTAAGGCATCTTTGAAATATGGGAGCATCTTAATTCAATATCTATTTAATAAAAATATATGAACCCCATACTCTGTATGGAGAAGGAAATGGCAACCCACTCCAGTGTTCTTGCCTGGACAATCCCAGGGACGGCGGGGCCTGGTGGGCTGCCGTCTACGGGGTCGCACAGAGTCAGACACAACTGAAGCGACTTAGCAGCAGCAGCAGCAGCTGATATCAAAAATGGTAAGATTTAGGGCTGAAATGATGTGGTTAGAATTTCCTTTCTATGTATTAATTCTACTTTCCTCTAAGTTGGTCTCATTCTTGTATTCTACATGGCAGCAAGATGGTACCAACATGGTGGTAATAGCTATGACTTCTTTGCTTTCAGATCCAAAGGGGGGAAGACAAACAAACAAGCTCTCCTTCCTAAATGTCCCAGGAAAAGCCCCTTTTTTTGAATAATCTGTCCATTCCTGAACCGATAACTCTGGTGGGAAGGGTGCAGGAGGCACTGAGAATATGATTCACTGATTTAAGTCTGGGTTACATGCTAAAGTTGCTGAAGTTTTGAGGTTTGGTTCTCCCCCATGGAGTCTCCTTTGGACTGAAGAGGAGAAAGGGCACAGATCCCCACATGTCACCAGAGGTAGGGCAAAGGGATGTGTGTGCTTAAGTCTCTCAGTCATGTCGGACTCTTCGATCCCATGCACCGTAGCCCACCAGGCTCCTCTGTCCACGGGGATTCTCCAGGCAATTCTACTGGAGTGGGTTGCCATGCTTTCTTCCAGGGGATCTTCCCAACCCAGGGATAAAACCCAGTCTCTCACGTTGAAGGCGGATTCTTTACTGACTGAGCCACCAGGGCAAATCAGTGGTGGAATTTAAAACATAATCAATATAGATTACAGAGGATCTAGGACCTTCAGGCAGATTCTTCATAATTCTCACCACATCATAAGAACACTAGTCAAATTGGATTGGGATACACCCTCAAGGCCTCATCTTAACTTAATTACCTCTTTGAAGACGCTGTCTCCGAATGTCATATTTTGATAGATTAGGGATTCAACATATGAATTGGACTGGGGAGGAATACAATGTAGCCTATAATATTTCCTTTCTGATCTCCTTTCTTCCCTTTCTCTCACACACACTCTCTTTTTCCACCCTAACATGCTGCTTCAGCATACTGACTTTTGAGCTTCAAATACTAACCATTTTCCCTGATCAGAACCTTTGCACATGCTCTGATACTCTGCCTAGAATGATCCTCCTGCTCTGGCCCACTTCTCCTTTCATTCAGGTCTCTGCTCTAACAATAGTCTCAGAGATGGTTTGACCAACTCAATCAAAATAGCAACCTCTATTGTCAACTTTGTTTCATAGAACTTGCTGCTGTTTTTGTTTAGTCGCTAATTCGTGTCGGAGCGTCTGATTCTTTTGCAATCCCAGGGACTGTAGTCCTCCAGGCTCCTCGGTCCATGGGATTTCCCAGGCAAGAATACTGGAGTGGGTTGCCATTTCCTTCTCCAGGGGATCTTCCTGAACCAGGGATCAAACCAGCATCTCCTGCTTGACAGGCAGATTCTTGAATGATCTGGGAAGCCTTAAGAACTTACCTACTGACTTGAACATTCTTTTCCTATTAGCACATAAAACAAATGAAGAAGGAAGCTTGTGTATGTACTGCATCTTCAGAACAGTTGTTGATACATGGCAAGTGTCCAGTGAATGTCTACTGAATGAACGTATGTAACTACCGAAGAATATCAATATCAAGAGACTGATCCACTGACCTCCTACAAATGAGTAATTAATTTATGATCAGATGTTATCTTCTAATTATATCCATCTCAGGGACTAAAAGTTGTAAAAAAAAAAAAAGAGAACCAAGAAAATATTTGGTAGGAAAAGTATAATAATTGACAGGATAGCAGCAGATGGATGAAGCCATAAAGCATATTAGTGAGATGAGTTAGAGAAACTCTGCTGCTGCTGCTAAGTCACTTCAGTCGTGTCCGACTCTGCGAGACCCCATGGATGGCAGCCCACCAGGCTCCCCCATCCCTGGGATTCTCCAGGCAAGAACACTAGAGTGGATTGCCATTTCCTTCTCCACTGCATGAAAGTGAAAAATGAAAGTGAAGTTGCTCAGTTATGTCCAACTCTTAGTGACCCTATGGACCACAGCCCACCAGGTTCCTCCGTCCATGGGATATTCCAGGCAAGAGTACTGGAGTGGGGTGCCATTGCCTTCTCCGGGAGAAACTCTGCTGCTGCTGCTAAGTCGCTTCAGTCGTGTCCGACTCTGTGTGATCTCATAGACGGCAGCCCATCAGCTCCCCTGTCCCTGGGATTCTCCAGGCAAGAAGGCTGGAGTGGGTTGCCATTTCCTTCTCTAGTGCATGAAACTGAAAAGTGAAAGTGAAGTCGCTCAGTCGTGTCCGACTCTCAGTGACCCCATGGATGACATACCAGGCTCCTCCGTCCATGGGATTTTCCAGGCAAGAACTGGAGTGGGTTGCCATTGCCTTCTCCAGGGAGAAACTATACTAGGAGGTAAAAAATGAAGTAAGAGAATATAAAATTATATATATATATATATATATGATGTAGATGTAGAAAGGATAGAAATTAAAGTATTTAATTGAAATTTCAACTAAGTGAAATCTCAGGAGAGAAAAGGAGGAAATACATGGTGAAATAATATGATGAAATATGCAATGATTAATTTCCCAGAATTAAGGAAAAATAAAATAACTCACACTGATAAGGTCCACTGAGTGGCAAACAAAGAGATAAGAAAAAAGGATGTGATCTCAGATTTAAATACTAAAATAGGGTGAGAGGAAATTCCCTGGTGGTCCAGTGTTTAGGACTTGGCACTTTTCACTACCAGGGCCCAGGTTCAATCCCTGGTCAGGGAACTAAGATTCCCTGAGAGGAAGGTAAGAATGATGCAAATGCAGGCAGTTTTATTCTAAAAAGTCTGAATCCCATTCATTATGACCTAAATGTATACTGATACCATAAGGTTATGAAAAAGGCTACAGTACACTCAATGTGATATATCAAAAATATAATTGATATTTTTGATAATTATATTTAAACTTAAATTTATGTGGAAAATTTTTTGCATGGTGTCAAGTAAGGATTTGATTTATAATCTTTCTAAATGGACAATATCCCCAGCATGATTTATTGAATAATATTAGTACTGTTTCTAATATTTATATATCTTTTTTTTTTTTCAGTGCTTGCTAAGAATTTGAAAAGGATGTTGAAATTCTTGAGAATTATTAGCTAGAGTAATATGCACTAGCTGCTGCAACAAACAAATTTTCACATATCAATAACTCTTCTAGTTTTGCATGAGCTTTGGGAGTGGTTACTCTCACCTCCCCACACGTGCAACTTTGGGTGGTTCTTTCCCTAACTATGTGGTGGTGGTTTCGTTGCTAAGTTGTGTCCAACTCTTGCGACCTCACGGACTGTAACCTGCCAGGCTTCTCTGTCCATGAAATTCTCCAGGCAAGAATACTGGAGTGGGTTGCCATTTCCTTCTCCAGGGGATCTTCCTGACCCAGGAATCAAACCCAGTCTCTTGCAATGCAGGCAGACGATCCTCAGGCAGTTTCGTCACACTCATCATGCCCTGTTCAGTGTTGAGCTGAGGACTTGAGGAAAAAGCTCTTGAGATCTATGGAGTTCTCTTTGTAGACCTCTTTCCTCTCTACAACTCTACCCTGAAAACTCTAGCCACTGGATCCTCAGCCTCTTCTCAGCCTCTCACATATGTTTCCTTAGCTGAGGCCTAGGTCCTCCTCCCTGTAGTGTGGCTTGCAGATGTTCTTCAGGCATTAAGCTGGGGCAGTTGTAGGGCTTGCCTCATTTCTTTCCCCTTTCTCAGGGGTCACTGTTCTGTGCCACCTGACATCCAGTATCTAAAAGTGTTGTTTCATTTAGTGTGCCCATTTTTTCAGTTCTTTCATGTGGAAGGACTTGCTTCATGTTAATCCATATTAAAAGATGATTGCTCCTTGGAAGAAAAACTACCACAAACCTAGACAGTGTATTAAAAGACAGAGACATCGCTTTGCTGATAATGGTCTGTCTAGTCAAAGCTATGGTTTTCCTAGTAGTCATGTACAGATGTGAGTTGGACCATAAAGAAGGCTGAGCACTGAAGACTTGATGCTTTTGAACTGTGGTGTTGGTGAAGACTCTTGAGAGTCCCCTGGACAGTGAGGAGATCAAACTAGTCAATCCTAAAGGAAATCAAAACTGAATATTCACTGGAAGGACTGCTACTGAAGCTGAAGCTCCAATACTTTGACCACCTAATGCGAAGAACTGATTCATTGGAAAAGACCCTGATGCTGGGAAAGATTGAGGGCAGGAGGAGAAGGGGGAGCCTGGCTTGCTGCAGTCCATGGGATCGCAAAGAAGCGGACACAACTGAGCAAATGAACAACAAATTATTAACACTGGTTCATCTTGGTACCAACCAAGAGTTTGAGAGTTAAGTATTAGAACACAGCAAAGGAAGAATGAAGACTAGCACATGATAGTTAATTTTACTTTACAACTTGGATTTAACTAACTCAAAACCATTATATGCTCTTGTATTGGGTAAACTATTGTCAGACAGAGATAATCCAGATTTAGCAAACCTTAGCTGTTAAACATAGGGTGGAGTCCTGAGATTTTGGCCAGCAGCTTTATTGCTTTGACCTAATTTTTCTAAACAGAAGGTGAGATAGTATCAGTTTCTACTATTTTACAATAAATTGATAAGTGCAAATGCAGTTGATGAATTGCTTTCAATGGGAGATGCCCAGGGCTCTGTGTGGGAGGACTCAGTGTGGGGTGAGAAAGGAAAAACCCGCTCTATCTGAGCAGAGTATTCACATTTAGAATACAAAAATTACCATACAAACTCAGGAAAAAGAGGAAACATATTGGCAGATGGAATATTTGTTTTACTTGATATCCTCTTCAAATGTTAAGAATAGGCTCCCAAACTAACTTCTCTTCCAACCTGATGTAAGTCTAATTATAATGATTATATCCAAATGTTCTTCCTCCTTCATTCTAGGTTGTTACACAAATTCATAATTTAGTGCTACTTTAGCAGGCCCAGAATTCTGTAACAATGGATGACAGGAATAGGTATTGGAGACAATATGGTAGCAGGATTTGCCAGTAATTACATCCTAGTACACTCAGGGTACCAGGCAGAAAGAAATATCACTCATGATCTAGGAAGAGACGATGCAAATTACAATGGACAATGTACTGTTTTAAACGTTTCTTGATCCTAGCCGTACACACTTTCCCAGATCACTTAGGTATGCAACACCACATGCATGGCTGGTCAAGTTCCAAGGGGCAAATGACTTGCAGTGCTACCTGCTTCCATTTCAGGGTCAAGTGTTTTTCGCTGGATCTTTAATATTACCTGGTCTCCACCTCTTGATGACCTCAATTGTTCTGTTTTTGTAGAATGCTTTATACCTCATCTTATTTTGGTTTATGGTCTTTAAGTAGATCTAAATCTACCCATATATACATAAAATCTGTACACATTCACCACATATAAAACAAGTATATGTTTCTCTAGTCAATGTCAGCTTTTCCTAATGTTTGGTTTCTTTTCTTTTTTTTAATATTTATTTGTCTGCATTGGATCTTTTAAATTGTATGTGTTTATTTTTGGCTGTGCTGGGTTTTCATTGCTGAGCCTGAGCTTTCTCTAGCTGCAGCGAGTCAGGGCTGCTCTCTGGTTGTGGTGTGTGGGTTTCTCACTGTGGTGGCTTCTCTTGGTGCAGAGCACAGGCTCTAGAGCATGCTGGTTTCAGGAGGTGCGGCTTGTGGGCCCTAGAGCATGGGCTCAGTCATTGCGACATACGGGCTTAGTTGCTCCAAGGCATGTGGGATCTTCCGGAACCAGGGGTCAAGTCGGTGTTCCTTGTATTGCAAAGCAAATTCTTAACCACCGAACCACCAGGGAAGCACTTGGGTTTCTTTTTACTAAGCTGACTAACCCTACTCAGTAACTTGCATTCACATTCATACAGCCACACCTATAATTCTTCATTGTTAATAATGTTTCTATTGGCTTGGGCGATATTTTACAAGGACTTTGACTGAAATTGCTAGCAGTAGGTTGAAAAGGAAATTAACTCCTCTTAATAGGATGAGTGACCTACTAAGGTATTAATACTCTTAGTTTACCTTCTCTAAAAAATTCTTGTAATTTCATATAGAAAGACTAGAAGGGAATAAAAGCTAATGATGCAATTCTAGCAATGAAAACAGCATGGTAGACATTTTCAGAAAAGAGTTGCCCTCAAATTATAAGAAATTACAGTGCTCCACAGGTAACTACCTCTGGTTTTAACGTATAAATTGGAGCTTTTAATTTTACCAGTAGATTATGGATTATTTTCTGCTACATGTATTATGATGCTATTGAGTTTCAAAAATTTTTCTACTTTTTCCTGTCCATTCACTTGGACCAAAAATATTTGACTCCTTTTCCTTCTCAATTTAGCTTTTCAGTAGTGTGTTTATTTCACATTCCTTATGTTGTTATAACAGGGCAACCACATTAAAAAAAAAATTAACAGAAAACGGCCATTCACTCACAGGTTTGATTGAGACAGCAGACAGGGCTAAAGGGAAGCAAACCCACCAGGTGAGTCAGGCAGAAAAGTTTTTCAGGGAGAATCTTTTGGGGAAGATTGGTTACCAAAGGGCAGGGTTAGTGGAAGATGGAAACCACTGGCCTTATTTCCCTAAAATGTCATATTTAGCTAAGACACCTTAGAAATATATTTGGGAAGTTGAGTCCTGTTGACAATTCCATTCCATTTTAACTACATGAGATTTTGGGCTTCCCTGCTGAGTCAGCAGTAAAGAATCTGCCTGTAATGCAGGACCACAAAAGACACAGTTTAGACCTCTGGGTCGGGAAGATCCCCTGGAGGAAGAGCCCCTAGAGGAGAGCATGGCCACCCATTCCAGTTTTCTTGCCTGGAGAATCCCACGGACAGAGGAGCCTTGGAGGGCTGTAGTTCATGGGGTTGCAAAGAGTCAGACACGCCCGACTTAGCTTGTGCACGTATATGAGATTTTACTTCAGAAGTGTTTTTGTGGAAGACTTTGGGTTTCGTCACTTTTGTCATCCACTTTTGTCAGGACTAATATTTTCAAACATGATAACATTATTTTTAATTACTAGGGCTTAATTTTTATTTCATGTTTACTTTTATCTTTCATTAATGTTCTCTGCTCCTATTAGCTACTTCTGAATCGGCTGACTTCCCGTCTGTGTGTTTGCCATTCTTCCTCTTTTCTCTTCTGCTTTCCCAGAAGATCTTGCCACCAGAAACTAGAAAGAACTGTGTACTTTCAGAATAGTCTTTATACACTTATCTGGTATTAAAGGGAAATTCTATTGCATCACATCGCCTCAGCTTCCTTTTGTGAGTTCAGATTATACTGAAGATAGGTTTCAAAGAGACAATACTAAGAGCTGATGATTTTTCTTCCCCCAGGAGATTTCTCAGCCAGGGTCATAGCACTTTCTGTCCTCTGAATAAGATACCTGAAAGGAAGAGACTGTTTTACATATTTCTCCTGAACTGCCTATAATATTAATCACAGTATTTCTTAAAAGGTTACCTGTGTCAAGTTCAGCTGGGTGAGGATAAGAATGCATATTCATAGGTCCTAGCCTAGAACCATACGTTCCGAATCTCTGGAGAGAGAGCTCAGGAAATCAGCAGTTTTATTTTCGTTATGTGCTGAATCTTCTCCTGTGTCTTGCCTGAATTTTCAGTTACTGGCTAGATATGCTTACTTGAATGTATTTTCACCTCATGAACACTTAACATATCCACAATCAAATCATTCACTATCTAATTCTGTCATGCTGGTATACCTGAAGTCATCATTAGAGTCCTTCATCCTTGTGTTTCCTAATTTTTACTTAATCGTCTAATTGGCCTTTGTGCCAAGCACAGGGAAAGACAGTGATGACCTTAAGACAGACATAGGTCATGCCTCAAGAATCTTGACGATTCTGTTCTTTGGTTGTGCCAAGTCTTTGTTGCTGCAAGCGCGCTTCCTCTAGTTGCGGTGATGGGGGCTACTCTCCATTGCGGTACCTGGGCTTCTCATCGTGGTGGCTTCTCTTGCTGTGGAGCATGGGCTCTAGGTGAGCTGGCTTCAGTAGTTGTAGGGCTCAGGCTCGTTAATTGCGGCTCATGAGCTCTAGAGCTCTGGCTCCATAGTTGTGGTACACAGGCTTAGCTGCTCTGCAGCACGGGGAATCTTCCCAGATTAGGGATCAAACTCATGGCCCCTGTTACAAGGCAGATTCCGATCCATTGTGCCACCAGGGAAGTCCAATGAAGACTCTTTTACAGAGAGTAACTAAATCCTGTAGATTCTTGTGTGTGTGTGTGTGTTTCAGAATACCCTTTTACTTTCCTTATCAGTATACTAACCTAGAGGGCTACCCTGGTGGCTATGTGATAAAGAATCTGCCTGCCAATGCAGGAGACGCGGGTTTGATCCCTCATTCAGGAAGATCCTCTGAACTAGGAAACGGCAACCCACTCCAGTATTCTTGGCTAGAGAATCCCACAGATAGAGGAGCCTGGTGCCTGGTCTACAGGATGCCTGGTCTACAAAGAGTCAGATATGACTGAGTGTGCACACACACACACATCCTAACCTCTCATCACTTATGCTTGGACTGCTCTAATGTTTTTCCAATTAGTCTCTTTGCTCCTAATCTCCCACCTCTCCTCAAAGGTTAATCTGCTGAAAATGTAATCTTCAAAACACCACTTCAAATATATTTTACCCCTACTTAATCTCTTCATTATTTCCAACTGCTTGTAGCCTATTTTTCAAAGTAGAATCAAGGCTCTTTACAATATGGCCCCCAAATGAATTTTTGTCAAATGAACTCTTTGAACTCTATCAAATAGATATCTGAACTTGATGTAAGCATTTTTACTTATTTATTTTCTGGGCTCATGAGTTTAATTATACTTTAACTGACCAAGACATACTTTTCTCTTCCGGCCTAACAACTCCCTACCCCTGCCTCCCACCCCCACCCCCACCCCCACCACAATCAGCATGGCTGGCCCTAAGCACTTGCTCCAGTTCCTATGTTGATTCTCTGCTTTACTGATTAAGCATTTAGCACGTACATCAGTAGTCATGTATGGATGTGAGAGTTGGACTATAAAGAAAGCTGAGCACTGAAGAATTGATGCTTTTGAACTGTGGTGTTGGAGAAGGCTCTTGAGAGTCCCTTGGACTGCAAGGAGATCAACCAGTCCATCCTAAAGGAAATCAGTCCTGAGTGTTCATTGGAAGGACTGATGCTGAAGCTCCAATACCTTGGCCACCTGATGCGAAGAACTGACTCATTGGAAAACACTCTTATGCTGGAAAGATTGAAGGCAGGAGGAGAAGGGGATGACAGAGGATGAGATGGTTGGATGGCAATACTGACTCAATGGACATGAGTTTGAGTAAGCTTAGGGAGTTGGTGATGGTCAGGCAGGCCTGGCGTGCTGCAGTCCATGGGGTCACAAAGAGCTGGACATGACTGAGTGATTGAACTGAACTGAATGTACACCTTGGTAACATTACTTATTTTTACATATTTTTCTAACTCTTCAATTATTCCATGAACATATATTTATCTCTTCCTTGCCTAGTCAAGGGCTATGTGTAATAAATGTTCAATAAATATTCATCAGATTCCTTGGCTAATAAACACATGAAAAGATGCTCTACATCACTCATTATTAGAGAACTGCAACTCAAAACTACAATGAGATATCACTTCACACGAGTGAGAATGGCCATCATCAAAAAATCTACGAACAATAAATGCTAGAGAGGGTGTGGAGAAAAGCGAACCCTCTTGCACTGTTAGTGGGAATGTAAATTGATACAGCCACTATAGAAGACAGTATGGAGATTCCTTAAGAAAATTAGGAATAAAATTACCATATGACCCACAATCCCACTACTGGGCATGTATCCTGAGAAAACCATAATTCAAAAACACACATGTACTTCAATGTTCACTGCAGCACTATTCACTTTAGCTAGGAAATGGAAGTAGCCTAGATATCCCTTGATGGCTGAATGGATAAAGCTGTGGTACATATATACAATGGAATATTACTTAGCCATAAAAAGGAACACATTTGAGTCAGTGCTAATGAGGTGGATGAACCTAGAGTCTATTATACAGAACGAAGTAAGTCAGAAAGAGAAAAACAGATGTCGTACATTAATGCATATATATGGAATCTAGAAAGGTGGTACTGATGATCCTATTTACAGGGCAGCATGGATTGCAATGGACATGAACTTGGGCAAACTCTGATAGATGGTGAGGGGTAGGGAGGCACAGCATGCTGCAGTCCATTGGATCAAAAAGAGTCAGACACAACTGGGAGACTGAACAACAATGGAGATGCAGACAGAGAACAGACTTATGGATAAGATGGGTAGGGTGGGGAGGAGAGGGTGGGATGAGTGGAGAAAGTAGCATGGAAACATATACACTACTATGTGTAAAATAGATAGCCAGTGGGAAATTGCTGTATGACTCAGGGAACTCAAACTGGGGCTCTGTGACAACCTAGAGAGGTGGGATGGGGAGGGAGGTGGGAGGGAGGTTTGAGAGGGAGGGGACATACCTATACCTATGGCTGATTCACACTGATGTGTGGCAGAAACCAACATAATATTGTCAAACAATTAAATAAAGGGGGGGAATATTCATCAAATTATTTACATTCATTTACTTATGGATTCCTTTATAAAAAATTATTTGAATGCCCACTGAGAACTCGTCTGGTCCTTTCTTTCATGGAGCTTAAATTTTAGTTGGAAAGACAGACTTTAAGCAAATAATTAAAATAAAAATGAGATCAATTGCTTTGTTTGCCCAGAAATACTTAATAAGCACCGATCATAGGCCAGGTATTGGGTTACATGAATTGGCTGGGAATATAAAGCTGAAGCTGATAGGTTAATGGAGGAGAATTATAAAGTATAAAATACAATGTTGTAAGTGCAAACACAATATTCTAGGGACACAAATGAGAGTGCAACTCTCTATGCTGAGAAGTCAGTAAGGCTTGATATTTTAATTGGGTCTGGAAAATAAATTTAAACAAAGGGTTGTATAACAGAATAATCAGGAAAAGAAGAGGGTTGTTAGAAATCTGATATGCCCATCCTTGTATCATTATTCTGAGCAGAAACCTGAGCTAGGAATATGAGGGTGAGCAGTTAAGGCAGACTTAAGATGGATGGGTGGTTCACGGCCAGGTGAATGGCTAGGTATTGCTGCTGGGCCTGCATCGAGGCCCTCGCCTGGCCCTGTCCCCTCAGCATGGACAGGTATTCTTAGAGAAAGGCCCTCTAATTGCACCTAAGAGAATTAACTGAGATCCTTCCCTCTAAGAATCATAGCATGAGTATTGGAAAGTATACTGACAATCAGAGTTAGTTGTTTCTAATTTACATCACCCAGAATCTGGGGGGGGGGGGGGGTCTCAAAATGGCAAATGAAAATCTGTAAACAAATTTCCGTATTTCAAAAAGCCTACCAGAAACTGCAACTTCTGGTAGCATTAACTGTCAGATTTTCCTTGTTTTGTGCTAAAAATCGTATCAGACACACATCAGACGGAGGTTTTAACTGAGCTATGTTCCGATTAAATGTAACTTGTTTTCTCATTATTATGATGCTTAACTTGGTAAATTACTTTTCAAAGGAGTGAGATCACGGTGGAGCACGTACAATTGGAAACACCTGCTACCACGCTTGCACTGTACAAAGCACTGTTCACTGACTTCAGTACTGTGGAATGGCTAACAGCAGCGGCGCCTGGAGTCCTGCCAGTCCAGAACTCTTCTCAGCGGCTCGGGGCTTCCAGGTTCTTTCCCTGTGTCCCAGCCTTCAATATCCGAACCGAAGTACCTGTCGTACCCTGGCCACCGGGTCAAACTGCCTGCCTCCCAAGCCACCAGCCGCCGCTCCCAGTTCATGTTCAGGAATGCGGCTCACCCCCACGCATGCGCGGTGCGGCAGCCCCCGCGCCGGCGCCGCTCCCCTCCGCCAGGAGCCGGGACCCTAGGTAAAGCAGGAGGGTCTGCGCCCCGGGCGCGCGTGCGCAATTGCTTTCACAGCACTTTTTCTCCCCCGTCCCCCTGCCCCAAGCCCTCCGCCACCATCCATTTCTCTCTCCGCTGCCTTTTCGTTCCCTCACACGGCCCTACCCTCGGGCACGTTACGAAAGAAAACCGGCTCTCCAGTAGGGCGGTGTCGTTGCTAGGCCGCCGCCGTCTCCCAGGGCGCGCTCGGCGCGTCTGAGCGCCGCCCGGGCCGCGTCTGAAGTTGTATCCCCCGCCGCTCCCGCCCCTTCCGCCGCTCGCGCGCGCGCACGGCCGGCCCACGGCGCGCTCGGGTTGGTTGCTGCGGCGATCGCGGCGGCGGCGGTCCCGAGAGCGGCAGTGGTTCCTGCTTTGCTTTAATAGTTCCCTCCGCCCCCTCCCGTCGGACGCTGCTGTGTGGTTTTGCCTTTACAAAAATCAACTTTATTGTTCCTCAGCCCCACCTCCCGACGCGGCGCGCGTCCTCAGGATGCACTGAAGGCAGAGGGGAGGGAGGCGGCGGCGGCGGCGGCGGCGGCGGGTCGCGGTCGCGGTCCCTCTCCTCCGAGCTCCCAGCCGGAGGGGAGGGAGTCACGATGTCTGGGAGCCGCCAGGCCGGATCGGGCTCCGCCGGCACCAGCCCGGGCTCCTCTGCGGCCTCCTCGGTGACTTCCGCCTCCTCGTCCTTATCCTCTTCCCCGTCGCCCCCTTCCGTAGCGGCTTCGGCGGCGGCGCTGGGGTCCGGCGGGGCGGCCCAGGCCGCGGGCTCCGGCGGTCTCGGGGGCCCGGCGCGGCCTGTGCTGGTGGCGGCCGCGGTGTCCGGCAGCGGCGGCGGGAGCGGCGGCGGGGCGGTGTCCGCGGGCCTGTCCCGGCTCAGCTGCGCGGCCAGGCCCAGCGCCGGCGTAGGAGGGAGCAGTTCCAGCCTAAGCAGCGGCAGCAGGAAGCGACCTCCGCTCGCCCCCTTGTGCAACGGGCTCATCAACTCCTACGAGGACAAAAGCAACGACTTCGTCTGGTGGGTTGGACGAGCAGCCTCCAGCAGTCCCCCCCCCCCTCCCCCCCCCGCCAAGTCTCTGCATTAGGAGTTTCTGCTGTTGGGGCTGTTGGGCTCCGGGGTGAGGGCGGTCTGTAGGGCGCTGTAGCGGTGTCTGCAGAGGGATTCGAGCGTTTGCAGGGGTTGGTGGGGTGGGATGGGGAAATGTTGGCATCCCGAAGCAGGGTGAGGGTACTAGAGAGGACATTGTTGCGGGGGAGATGTGAAGGGAGTTTAGGCAATAATAAGAGGACGAGATGGAAGGTCAAATAAGTGGCTGTGCATAAAAGGGAAAAGGTGGGCACGGAGGTTGGGCCTTGAATTTTCTGGCCGTCTGGTGAATTAGGTACCCTGTCAGTCCGCATTGCTCGTGGAGGTGAATTAAACTTGTAAAAGGAGAGAATTAAGCTTCCTGGTATGCTCAGGGAGGGAGTTGTTGGTCACAGTTTGTTTATTGAAAGTGTGGTAGATGGTACTCTAAACATGGGTATGGCTGTTTTAAGGAGAAGTAGTATTTGCTGTAAATATCCGTCGTGTGTGCTCTGAGGTAAATATCCGTTGTGTGTACGTGTAAAAATATCGCCTCCTACTTCAAAGGCTAGGTCATTTACTTTTAAATCTGCTGTTGAGGCTCCTGTAGTCAAGAAAGTCTGTTCGCAAAAAAATTGCACCTCTCAGTTGAATGTCTTGAAAGGGGGGGCCACATTTTTAAATACCATCCGTGGGTCAGATGTAATTGCACTGCACTTGGCACTTGTGTTAACGCATCAGAGTTTTTTAGAACTTCTGATTTGAGAAACGCTTGGAGTTAGACGGGTCATCGTGGATAGTATACAGCAGTACTCAGTTATGACATTTGGCATAAGGGGCTTATTCATATTAAGTGGAAGATGGAGTGGATTGTCTTGCTTGAGAGTGTTTTGAGTTTTCACTGGGTTTTGTCCAATTCAGACGGTAAGATTAGAAGAAAGGAATTGCTGTTAGCTGAGTGAGAACTGGTAGGATCTTGTGCTTTTCTTCTGGAGGAAATTGTTGACAGACTTAGTGTATTAGTGATACGGGAAATTGGCTTACACTATCATTAGAGAGTAAGTTGATTTACTTCAGGGTTGCAGATGGTAAGTTGTCATTAAATACAGTAGGGCTAGAAGTTGGGAGTATAAGAAAGTTATTGATTACAGTTTCTAGTTCTTGCAGTGAAAATGGCTTTATATTTTTGCTTTTGTCATACATTATTCTGGATTGAGAATTGATTCATTTTTCACTGAAGCTGGACTAGAATTGTAATTTTTTTTTAATAAATAACTTAAGCAGTTTATGTTTAGGTCTAAGTGTTTATACCTGGTAGAGAATGCCATGTGATAAAAGTAGAAAGTAATGAAACAAAAGTGAGGATTTTTAGAACTTGTCTTTTTGGCCGCCATTTCCATTTCACTTATTAGTAGATTAAAGGAAACAAACTTGCTAGCATCCATGTAGGTGCACTAAAATACAAGGTGAAAGAAGAGAATTCATCATTCATCCAACAGATATTTGACACTCACTGTCTGCCAGGCACTGTATGCACTTATACTTACTTATTATACTTACTGTAAGCCATTTTATAGAGAATTGGAGAGGGATAGGGGAATATAAGCCACTGGCACTAATTTTTATTTTTTAGGGGTAAAATTATTAAAATTTTTGTTAGTCTGTCACCTAACTTAAAAAAAAAATATTTAAATCCAGTCACTGAATCTTAACCATGTTGCTTAGGTTTTTTTGTTTGTTTGTTTTCTTTTATATTCTAAGTGGAAGTGTCCAGTGAGAGTCTTTAGTTAAAAATTCTGAATATTTCACTTTCTAAGAATGTGATAGTCCTTGGTCTCTTGCTGGTGAGGTTGACTTTTCAGAAGAATTCATTAATGGGAATCAATTTTCCTGAGTCTCAAGCTAGATTTGATTTGGCCAAGTGTTTAGGGTAGGAAGATAAAGGACTAGGCAAAGCCCAAGGAATCCTTTTCATTTCTAATTGGCCCTGGATGGTTGGTCTTGTCGCTTCAAGGTTAAACTGTGAACCAGTCCAAATTATTCTAAGCTATTACATCTTAATGAGGCTTACGTTTGAATAATGATAATAATTCCTCATTCACATTTTAAAGATGTTTATGTTTCATGTTTCATTTTATCCTAGAACAACTCTGTTAAGTTGTATAGAACTTCCAATTTTAATGTAATGCTAATATAATTGTATTCTCATAGAGGTAGAGAGAAGTTAAGTAACTGTTTCAGATTGGACTGTTCAGAAACAAAATTACAACTCACATCTCCCGATTCTCAGTTTAGTGCTTTCTTTTATGGAATTTTAAAATTTCAGATCTATAAGATCAATTATATGCATTTAGCCTCATGGTTCTTAAATGTGGTGGATTGGAGGAAAACAGCTGTTTCATAATCACAGGAGATAACTCTTTTTTTCTTTTGACCACACCCTGTGGCATGTGGAATTTCTCTGACCAGGAATCCAACCTGAGGTCTCTGCAGTGGAAGCTCAGAGTCTTAACCACTGGACCACCAGGGAAGTCCAGGAGACACGTGTTTTTATTCTTACTCCCTCCCCTTGCCTGTCCATCTGCCCACATCCTAAGAGGACTTAACAGAATTGAGGGCTGGAGTGGGCAGTGTAGTTTGCAAAAGCTCCCTTGGTGATAATGACTTGTCCTTTCACCCTGTTTGAGAACAGTTGATTTAAAGTCAAATGCTGAATTGTCAGTAACATGTATTGGTCTCTCCTTACTTATATTTCAAAGTAAGCTTATATCTTATTGTAGAATTGATGGACATTTTAGGGATTTATAGTTTTGACTTTAATAATTCTTTCAAAGGATTGAAAGTACCATCAAGTTGTAAATTCTGGTTTTATAGATGAAGAGTCTGTAGTACAGTAGAGAGTGGTATATATAGCTTGAAGTTGGATGAGTCTCTGACATTTAAAGGA
The DNA here is from genome assembly GCF_055505025.1 of Bos grunniens. NCBI lineage: Eukaryota > Metazoa > Chordata > Mammalia > Artiodactyla > Bovidae > Bos > Bos grunniens. The sequence continues at coordinate 23,628,618 of NC_141180.1, forward strand.
AGTCTGTGTTGCCTTACTTTTCAAAATTTTCTGACATGGTCTGTTAAATTATGAGTCTATCCTCTGTTTGGAAGACAATATCTTTCTTTTACACTGTCACATTATGACTGTCTCTGTGTTAGCCTTTCCAGCTCCCTGAAATGACCTTTTCTACCTCTTTAAGTCCCAGATATTCTCTAAGTTGTAGCAGAAATAAGTATTTTTAAGTCGATAGTAAGCCCTTCAGACAAGGCAATGGCATCCCACTCCAGTACTCTTGCCTAGAAAATCCCATGGATGGAGGAGCTTGGTAGGCTGCAGTCCATGGGGTCGCTACAAGTCGGACATGACTGAGTGACTTCACTTTCACTTTTCACTTTCACACAATGGAGAAGGCAATGGCAACCCACTCCAGTGTTCTTGCCTGGAGAATCCCAGGGACAGCAGAGCCTGGTGGGCTGCTGTCTGTGGGGTCGCACAGAGTCGGACACGACTGAAGCGACTTAGCAGCAGCAGCAGCAGTAAGCCCTTATGGGAAAATTTACTTTGCCTGATCAGATGTAGGTCAAATCTATGTTAAGTCCATCTACTGTTTAATAAATGTGACAGACAGCCTCTTGTGTCAAACTGTTAATAACAGACTGTCCTGAATGAGTTCACGATTATGTGAAGAAAAACTTTTAATCACATAATTATAATATCACACCCTAGCATCACTGCTTCTCTTAGTGTCATGACAGATGTTAAGCACTCTTTTGGAATTCAAATGTTGTCTCACAGTCCTCAACATAGCAGTCTGGGCAGCCACTACCTATTAATCATATTTAGCGCTAAAGATGAGACCTGTTGCCCATGTCTTACTGAGTATGAGACCTCAGTTTAGTTTAAGGATGGGCTTTTGGCTCAGATAGAGATAATGAAGCAAAATGGGTTTAGTGAAAATTTCAGATAACTGTGTTAGAGGCTCATGTAGATGCTTGAAACTCAAAGTTCATAAATGCCAAGTTCACTAAAAAGTACTAACAGTTGGTTCGGTATACATAATAATAATGTGAAAGTCGCTCAGTCGTGTCTCACTCTTTGCGACCCCATGCACTACTATACATTCCATGGAATTCTCCAGGCCAGAATACCGGAGTGGGTAGCTGTTCCCTTCTCCAGGGGATCTTCCCAGCCCAGGTCTCCCACATTGCAGGCTGATTCTTTACTAACTGAGCCACAAGGGAAGCCCAGGAATACTGGAGTGGGTAGCCTATCCCTTCTCCAGAAGATCTTCCTGACCCAGGAATTGAACTGGAGTCTCCTGCGTTGCAGGTGGATTTTTTACCAACTGATCTATTAGAGGTGCCCACATAATAATATGTGTTGCAATATAAGTAAGTGAGTGTTAGTCGCTCAGTCGTGCCTGACTCTTTGCGACCCCATGGACTGCAGCCCACCAGGCTCCTCTGTCCTTGAGATTTTCCAGGCAAGGATACTGGAGTGGGTTGCCATTTCCTTCTCCAGGGGACCTTCCCAACCCAGGGATCGAACCCGGGTCTCCTGCACTGCAGGCAGATTCTTTACCGACTGAGTTCCAATATAAATTATTATTATTTGCCAGGCACTATCCTAAGGGTTTGACATGACTTAATCTTTACAACAACTATTTGATGCAGATACTTCCCATTGAAAAAAATTAATTGCAGTTCACTTGTTTTAGTGCACAGGCTTCAGTAATTGTAGCACACAGGTTCAGTAGTTGAAGTGCATGGGCTTTTGTTTCTCCACTGCATGTAGAATCTTCAGACCAGAAACTGAACCCATGTCCCCTGCATTGGCAGGCAGATTCTTGTCCACTGTACCAGCAGAAAGTCCCTAATTCCCGTTTATAGATGAGGAAGTGAAGGTCAGAGAGGTTATGTAACTTGTCTCAATTCATATAGTTAATAATGGTGGTAACAGTGTTTATATCCAGATGTTTTGGCTCAAAGCTCAAGTTCTTAACCACTATATTACCTTGCCTTTCAGAGACCAGTGATTTTGTTTACAATCAACCTTATTAAGATAGAATTTGCATGCAATAAAGGTCACCAGTTTTAAGTGTATAGTTCAGCGAGCCTGACAAATGAATATATCTGTGTTACCACCCTAATTAAGGTACAGAACGTTTCCATCACGCTCATGAGTTTACTGTGCCACAGCTTTGCACTCAGTCTTCTCTCACCTCTGATAACCTGGCAGTCTGTTTTCCTTCAATGTAGTTTTGCCTTTTCTAGGATTTTATGTAAATAGAGTCATTCAGTCTGTAGTCTTTTGTGGCTGACTTCTTTCACTTGGAGTAATGTTTTTGAGATTCAGTAATGGTAAGTGCTGTGCTGTGTGTGCTTAGTCACTCAGTTGTGTCCGACTCTGCGACCCCATGGACTGTAGCCTGCCAGGCTCCTCTGTCCATGGGGATTCTACAGGTAAGAATACTGGTGTGGGTTGTTGCCATGCCCTTCTCCAGGGGATCTTAACGATGCAGGGATTGAACTGGGTTCTCCTGCATTGCAGGCAGATTCTTTTACCAGCTGAGCTACCAGGGAAGCCCTTAATAATGATGAATGTTTCACTAATTTTCTTCTTTTAACTTCTGAGTAGTATTCCATTACATGGATATAACGTGAAAGTGAAGTTGCTCAGTCATGTCCGACTCTTTGGGACCTCATGGACTGTAGCCTACCGGGCTCCTCAGTCCATGGAATTTTCCAGGGAAGAGTACTGGAGTGGGTTGCCATTTCCTTCTCCAGGGGATCTTCCCAACCCATGGATTGAACCCTGGTCTTCCGCACTACAGGCAGACACTTTACCGTCTGAGCCTCCAGGTATATAACATGACTTCTTTATATATGCATTGTGAGAGATACTGAGTTTCTTTGTTTCTGAAGTTTTCAGTGATTGTAAAGAAAGCTGTTGTAAACATTCATATTCAGGTTTCTGTGTAGACCCATCTTCACATCTCTTGGGTAAATGTATAGGAGTGTATTCTTGGGTTGTGTGGCCAACTGTATGTTTAACATGATAAGAAACTGCAGAATGGTTTTCTAAAGTGACTATCATTTTGCATTTCTACCAGCAATGTTTGAGTTTCAGTTCCACATTCTTGCCAACTCCTGCTTTCAGTCTTTCAAATTTCAGTCATTCTAGTGGTATGTTTAGTAGAATCTTATTGTCATAATTTGCATTTTCTTAATGACTGATGATGTTGAACATACTTCCATGTGCTTATTTCCACTTGCATATCTTTCATAGTGTGTCTTCTAATCTCTCGCGTACATTTCTCATGTTTGTGTTAAGTTGTAAGGCTTATGGCTGCAAGTCTTTTGTTAGTCTGTATATTGTGATGTTTTCTCCCAGTCTATTGTTTACTTTTTAGTTTTCTGAGCAGTCTTTTGAAGTGCAAAAGTTTAAAATTTAAGTCCAGTTTACTGGACTTTTTTCTTTTGTGGTCTGTGACTTTTATGTTCTACTGAAATTGTTGTCTAAATCTTCTTGTATATTCTAGAAACTATAGCTTTTTTGTACTTAGGTACAATCATTTTATGTTAGTTTGTATATACTGTTTGTGGTAAGATTTGAAGATTTTTCCCCTCCACTGTAGATGTCCAGTTATTGAAGTACCCATTTGTTGAAAAGACCATCTTTTTTCATTAAGTTTTCTTGGAGTATTTCTCAAAAATTAATATATTTAAGTTTATTTCTGAAATCTTTATTCTGTTCCATTGATCTAAGTGTTTATCTTTATGTGTATACCACAGTTTTAATTTCTGTATCATTGTTGTAAATCTTGAAATCAGATAGTGTAGTTTTGTTCCTCTATTTTTAGTTATTTAGGAAGTTTGCATTTCCACATATATTTTAGCTTACCAATTCTTAAAAAAAAGATTTCTAGGATTTTAATTTGGGTTACTTTGAATCTCGGACTCAATTTGGGGAGATTTGACATCTTAACAATATTGAATCTTTGAGCCATAAACATAATATGTTTCTGCAGTTATTTAGGTCCTGAACATCTCTTAGCAGAGTTTATAGTTCTCCATGTTTGGATCTTGCGCATATTTTGTTAAACTTACTCCTGAGTGGCTCATGTTTTTGATGCTCTTGTGTTAATTTCAGTTTCCTAATGTTGCTAATACGTAGAAATACAAATTGTTTTTGTGTATTGACTTTTTTCTTTAAATTGTTAAGTTCACTTATTACTTGTAACAGTTTTTTGGTAGAACCATATGATTGTCTAAGATGACAGTCATGTCATCTGAAAATCAATATAGTTTTACTTCTTTCTTTTTGAATTTTATGTCTTATTTTGGGATCTTCCCTGGTGGCTCAGAGGGTGAAGAATCCACCCACAATGCAGGAGACCCTGGTTCGATTCCTGGTTTGGGAAGATCTGCTGGAGAAGGGTTAGACTGCCCACTGCAGTATTCTTTGGCTTCCCTGGTAGATCAGACAGTAAAGAATCCACCTGCAATGTGGGAGACCTGAGTTTGATCCCTGGGTTGGGAAGATCCCCTGGAGAAGGAACGTCTACCCACTCCAGTGTTCTAGCCTGGAGAGTTCCATGGACAGAGGAACCTGGCAGTCCATGGCCTCACAAAGAGTTGGACATGACTGAGCAATTTTCATACACGAATTTTTTAAAGCTATATTTCTCATTTTTATTTATGAGTGACATTGATCTGTTGTTTTCATATAATGTACACATATATTTACTTTATGTATTTATATTATAAGTTTTGGTATCAGGGTTATTAGTTTCTAGGGCTGTTGAAACATAATCACAGACTGGGTGGCTTAAAAAGCAGAAAGTTACTTTCTCAGTTTTAGAGGCTAGAAGTTCAAGACCGAGGTGTTGTCAGATTTGGGTTCTTCCCTGTGGGCTTGCTGATGGCCACCTCTTGTTGTGTCTTCACACAGTTGTGCTTTGGTCTGTGTGTTGTCTGTATCTTGGTAAGAACACCAGTCATAGTGGGTTTAGGTCCGGCATATATGACCGACCTTTACTGTAATTACCTCTTTCATGTCCAACCTCCAGATACAGTCTGGAGTACTCTGAGGTACCGAGGGTCAGGATTTCAATGTATGGATTTGGGAGAGGACACAGTCTAGCCTATCACATAGAATAATACTGGATTTCTAAAAGGGGATGAGAAATGTCTATTTTCTGAAAGAGTTTATGAAATTGGTATATTTCTTCTTAGGTGTCTGGTAGAATTCATCAGTGAAGCCATAGTTTTTGTGGAAAGGTTTTATTTACTACCAGTTTCTTTAACTGATAAAGGACTGTTCAGGTTTTTTATTTAAGTGAGCAAGTGAGTTTTGTTAGTTTGTCTGCTAAGGGATTTCTCCATTTCACCCAAGCTATTGAGTTTGTTGGCATAAGGTTCATAAATATTAGCACTTCTTTATGCTTTAAATGTTTGTAGGATTTGGAAGGATGTCCCTTCTTTCTTTCATTCCTGATGCTGATAATTTGTTTTCTCTCTCTCTCTTTTTTTTTTGCCTTGAACTGTTTAGCCAGAGGACTGTCAGTTTTATTAATCTTTTCAAATAACTCTATTTCACTGATATTTGGCTTTGTTTTTTTAATTCTACTTTGAGTTTTATCTTCTTTTTCTAGCTTTGAATACAGAAGCTTACATTTTTTTCTGAGAAAAATTTAATTCTAGTAGTTTCCCTTACTAATATTGCACTAATTTTCAACCAGTTCCATATATTTTTTTTATCCTTTCCATTGTGATTGGAAGAATGGGTTACTTAGATGTATTTTAATTTCTAAATGAGAATTCTCTGGATATCATTTTGTTATTGACTCTTGATGCAGTGTAGCTTTGTTCAGGGAATAGGATTTGTATGAATTCAGTCCTTTTAAATTTACTGACTTCTTTCATTTTCTCCCATAGGCTTTATCTTGGTTAATGTTCCATATGCATTTGAAAAAAAAAAAGAGTATTCTCCTGTGTATAGACTGGTATATTCTATAAGTGTCAAGTTTGTTGATGTGTTAAGCTCTGTATACCCATACTGATTTTCTGTATACTTGTTCTGTCAGTTACTGAAAGAGGTGTTAAAATCTTTAACCATGCCAGGTGTAATTGTGGGTTTTACTATGTTTCCTTGCAATTCTGTCAATTTGTGTTTCATGTATTTTGAAACTTTAGTAGTAGGGCACACACATTTAGAGTTGGTAGGTTGATCCCCTTATCATTTTGAAATGTCCTTGCTTATTACTGGGAATGTTTGTTGGTCTGAAATCCATTTAGTCTGTTAACATAGCTTCTCCAACTTTATTTTCTTAAATGTTTACATGGTATGTGTTTTTGTCCTTCACTACCTCTGTGTCTGTTTCAAAGTAGGGTTCTTGTAGATGGCTTATGGTTGAGTCTTTTTTATTTACTACGACAATTTGCCTTTTAATTGGCTTGGTTAGACTTTTTGCATCTTAACATAATTATATGCTTGGTTTTATGTATACATCTTGCTTGCTCTTTGTTTTCTATTTGTCCTTTCTCTTCTTCTATTCCTTTTCTCTCTTTTTTCCCCTTATTTCCCTCTCTTCTTTTGGATTAATTGTGTATTTTTAAGATTTCTCTTTTGTTGCTACTGTTGACTTATTAGTAATACTTGTATGGGATGTGTGTGTGTGTGTGTGTGTTTTGGGGGAAGTGCTTGCCCTAGGGTTTATAATACTCATTTTTAATTTTTTATAGTCTGCCTTCAAACAACTTAATGTCACTTCATAAACAGTGTAAGAATTTTGTAATAGTATGCCTCCATTCTGTAGGATCCACCCCAGTTACTCCCTCATGGCCAGAAGTGTAAGTTCTATGTGTGTGTGTGCGTGTGCACGCGCGCTCAGTTGTGTCCGACTCTTTGTGATTCCATGGACTGTAGCCCACCAAGCTCCTCTGTGAAATTTTTTCAGGCAAGAATACTGGAGTGGGTTTCCATTTCCTCCCCCAGAGCATCTTCCTGACCCAGGGGTAGAACCCGCATCTCTTGTGTCTCCTGCATTGGCAGCCAGATTCTTTACCACTGCACCGCCTGGGAAGTCATAAGTTCTGATTTCCTTTTCTAAAAGAAAAAAAAATGAAGTAAAATGCGTGCCATATAGGATTCACCACTTAAAGTGTACAGTTCAGTGCATTTACAGTGCTGTGCAGCCATCACCACTAGTCATTGCCCTGCGGCACGTGGGATTTAGTTCCCTGACCAGAGGTCAAACCCGCGTTCCCTGCCTTGAAGGCAGATTTTCAGCCACTGGACCACCACGGAAGTCCCCAAAGCAATATTTTTTCAAAAGTTACTTTAAAAACTCCAGGTGGAAATACAAGGAGGACATCTTCTACATGGCTATAAGGAATACATCTTCCACGTGGATGGGTGTTTCTTTCTCCCGATGATGGGACTGACGGTATCAGGGCTTCTCTGGTGGCTCAGCTGGTATAGAATCTGCCTGTGATGCAGGGGATGTGGGTTCAATCCCTGGGTTGGGAAGATCCACCAGGGAAGGGATAGGCTACTCACTTCAGTATTCTTGGGCTTCCCTTGTGGCTCAACTGGTAAAGAATCCACCTGCAATATGGGAGACGTGGTTTCAATCCCTGGGTTGGGAAGATCCCCTGGAGAAGGGAAAGGCTACCCACTCCAGTATTCTGGCCTGGAGAATTCCATGGCTTATATAGTCCATGGGGTTGCAAAGAGTGGGACAGGCCTGAATCATTTTCACTTTCCTTCATTGTCTAATGAAACATATTAGGTATGGTATCTCCCCTGTCCATACTTTTGTAGCCCCTCCTGCATATGCATCCGTGTTTTTCTAATGTGTGAACTTGCTGTCTTTCCTAGCTCATTGGTCTGTGATGGTTGCTTTTCTGAATTAATGACTAAAATATAACAGTTGCATTTTGTTGGTATTGGCATGAAACAGTATTTATTTTGTATCAATCATATTTTCTGTCTCAGGAATTTGAAATTTAAAAAGAAAAACACTTGAATTGGCCTACTTTTTAAAAATATTAAAGTTCTTAAAGTAGTTCTGATGCTTGAAGGGCTATACAGTTGACTTAAACAGCACAGCAGTTGGGATGCCCACCCTCTGCCCAGTTGAAAATCCACTTTAACTTAAGTCAACCCTTCATATCCACAGTCCCTCCACATCTGTGTGTTCAACCAAATGGAGATTGTGTTGTACTGTAAGTATTTATTATTGAAAAAAATCTGTGTGTAAGTGGACCCACATAATTCAAACCTGTGTTGTTCAAGACTCAGTTGTATATTGCAAGCTGAGATATCCTTGATACGCAGAAAAAGAAACATTAGTCACATTAATAGCAGAGCTCTGGTGAAGATCTGTATTCCATGTAAGTGCACTGAAGTCCCTAGATCCACCTTGAATCTAACACCAGATCCTGTGAGCCCTGGTGATGCTGTTTGCTATGAGACAATTCTCTTAATTGTTCCACTTATAATTCACAAGCCTAATTGAAATTCTTCTCTAACTGTAAGCCTTTCCTGGTTAGAACTGCTACCCTGAGAAGTGGAATCTTGGGAATGTGTGAATAAAATAAGATCCAGGAGGAAATTGAGAGTGTATTGGGGTGATTTCATACTGGGAGGAATCAATAGTGACACTCTGGCCATATTTGCTTTCCTGATCCGTCTGCTTTTTTTAGGGGATTGCGGTGGACGGAACACCCGAGCTTGGCTCCCTTGCTTATGTTTTCATGCCTATCATTTCTTGTGTTAATCACGGTGTCCTTTTTCCCCTCAGCCTACATGGTCTCATTAAAAAAAAAAAAAGGCAAAAAAATAAAAACTCTGCTCCTGAGACTCTACCAGAGCTATTTTGAATGCCCTACCTGCCTCTATTTTTTTTTTTTTAAGATTTCATTGTTAAATTAGAGTCTAAAAATTTTGCCTTCTCTTTCTTTTCTTCTTTACCTTTCCTGTCCTTATTTAGATAATCCTGTGATATAAGACAAAGTTAAACCTGGAGATATGAAAGGAATCTCTTTTATAAAATACAGGATAAATTTAATCTCTATTAAAAGGGACATTTAAGTTTTCTAGGGCTTTTATCATATCAAATGAAGTTAGGAAGGAGTGAGATGAATGGACAGAGGCTAGAACTTAACTGCTGTCTGTGAAAATTGGTGCTTGGGATCTAGTGTTATCTGTATAGGTGTTAAAATGATTTGAAGTTAGTATTATTTTCCTTTTCATTTATTTCCTTGTTTTTCAGTCCTGAATCCACTTAGGGCCAATTGAAAATGAAGGGTAGCTTGGGAATAGTCACAAAGCAGCTGGTTTAAGGGGAAGGAGGAAGCTAGGGAAGTGTCAAGTTTTGGACATTTTGAGGGGAAGGAAGAAACACTTCTGTGGCTGACTTTTGTTGGGTGTCTTTCACTCTTGAAAGATGTATATAAATTTCAGCATATTCAAAATAATTTTTCCAAGGTTTTCTCAATGCTGATAGTGATTTGAAATTTCATGGTCACAGTGATACATGTATTTGTTTCCTTTATCTTCTGATGCAGAGGGCACTGGACTTGGAATTAAAAGCCCTGAGATTTAACTTAGGGCAAATGAATGTTTGAGTATGTTTTTTTATTTTCATTTATAAATTGAGATGTAGTGGTATCCCATTAAAGGATTGTGAGGTTTAGATTATATAATACACGTATGAAGACACTGGAACTTATAAAATCACTGAAAGGAATCAGGTGGTGTTTGCCAGGATTTCACGTTTGGTACCAAAATACGAAAGTGGTTCTTTGATCCTGTTAGGTAAGATAAGGTATAACCACTCCTTATTTTCCTAAATGATTCTTAATTGTGCCTGGTCCTGATTATCTTGATAATGTTTTTTTGTATAATACTTAAAATTTGAAAAATTGAATGCTTGGTTAGTTAGAATCAGTGCTACTAGAATCAGTTGACACATTTTGTGGAAGCATAATAGAATTAGTGTTGCTATCAAAATATGTATGGATTGAGCAATGGCCTTATTGTACCATTTATTATCGTTTGGTAAGTTTGGATGCTGGTTTTGAAGCAGATAATACATATAAAAGGAAGAGTATAAATAAGGCACTGATTGAAAATTTAACTTGAGTGTCAGGCCAGTTGTTATGAAACCCTTGCTTAACTGAGATGATGTATTAACTTAAATACAAAATAGTGAACTAAAAAATAATTTTCTGTATCTATATCTGTTCTGCTCTGTTGGTTCTTAACGTGGTTAAATGACGCACATAACCTTTTGGCAAGCTTAAGGATTGTGCAGCATAATATCTACCTTTAGTTTTGACAGCTGCTATGAATTTATCTTCTTTACGAGATTCAACTGAAGATCATTATTTTAATAAACAATGGTAAGATGAAAAGATCAGATAATCACTACTAGTGTGGTTCACTCCATGGTCTATCAAAAGTTTTGTGGTAAGGTTGCAAAATCAGATACCTAAAATAGCCATCTGGTTTTCTCTTAAATCAGTATCCGTTATGCTTCTTTGCTCTTATGTCTTTTTCTTTATTTCTAAGTTTTCCTGAGTTCTTTAACTTCTTTTAAAATAAGTTTTTCTTCCCAATAATTAATTTCTGAGGTTGCCTAATTGAGAATTTTCTTTATCTTTCAATGTTTTGTAATTTTGTTTATTTTTTTTAGTCCATCTTAAAATACTAGGTTATAATTTCCATTTGTCTTACTGTTTTCCTCTTGTGCTTGCCTTGTTTCTAGGGATGGTATTATGCTCTATATTCAATTGTGAACTCTTCCTGCCGCTTATAGTTTAGAGTGATTAAACATAAAATGTTTCATATTTATATTCATTGTTACCACTTTTAGAGCTCTTTCTGTCTTTGTGTATATTTGCTGTCTTTGTATTCCTTATTCCAGTTCAGTTCAGTTGCTTAGTTGTGTCGGACTCTTTGCGATCCCATGGACTGCAGCACGCCAGGCTTCCCTGTCCATCGCCAACTCCTGGAGCTTGCTTAAACTCATGTCCATTGATTCGGTGATGCCATCCAATCTTTCGTCCTCTATCGTCACCATCTCCTCCTGCCTTCAGTCTTTGCCAGCATCAGGATATTTTCCAGTGAGTCAGTTCGTCACATCAGGAGGCCAAAGTATTGGAGCTTCATCTGCAGAATCAGTCCTTCCAATGAATATTCAGGACTGATTTCCTTTAGGATTGATTGATTTGATCTCCTTGCAGACTCTCAAGAATCTTCTCCAACACCACAGTTCAAAAGCATCAGTTCTTCAGTGCTCAGCTTTCTTTATGGTCCCACTCTCACATCCATACATGACTACTGGAAAAACCACAGCTTTGACTGTATATAGACCTTTGTCAACAAAGTAATGTCTCTGCTTTTTAATATGCTGTCTAGGTTTGTCACAGAGAAGGCAATGGCAAGCCACTCCAGTACTCTTGCCTAGAAAATCCCATGGATGGAAGAGCCTGGTAGGCTGCAGTCCATGGGGTCGCTACAAGTCGGACGCGACTGAGAGACTTCACTTTCACTTTTCACTTTTACACAATGGAGAGGGCAATGGCAACCCACTCCAGTGTTCTTGCCTGGAGAATCCCAGGGACGGCAGAGCCTGGTGGGCTGCTGTCTGTGGGGTCGCACAGAGTCGGACACGACTGAAGCAACTTAGCAGCAGCAGCAGCTAGGTTTGTCATAGCTTTTCTTCCAAGGAGCAAGCATCTTTTAATTTCATGGCTGCAGTCACCATCTGCAGTGATTTTGGAGCCCAGGAAAATAAAGTCTGTCACTGTTTCCATTGTTTCCCCATCTATTTGCCACGAAGCAATGGGACCGAATGCCATGATTTTAGTTTTTTGAATGTTGAGTTTTAAGCCAGCCTTTTCACTCTCTGCTTTCACTTTCATCAAGAGGCTCTTTAGTTCCTCTTCACTTTCTGCCATAAGTGTGGTGTCATCTGCATATTTGAGGTTATTGATATTTCTCCCGGCAATCTAGATTCCAGCTTGTGCCTCATAGAACTTACGTGAATATATCAGATAGTGAAGTCTGTATGCAATGAATTCTCTAAGTTATTTATTTGTTTATTTTGGAAATTACTTGTTTTGTCTTTATATTTGAATTTTTTATTTTTGCTGGATATAAAATTCTAAGTTTAAAGTTTTTTTTTCTTGTAGTTATTTTGAAGATATCAGTCGATTGTCTTTTGCTATATAGTTTTTTTTTTAAAACCATTAAAAAGTTGAAATATAGTAAATTTATAATGTTTTAGTATCAGGTGTACAGCAAAGTGATTCGCTTATACATATATGTATCCTTTTTCAGGTTCTTTCCCATATTAGGTTATTATAAGGTATGGATTATAGTTCCCTGTGCTATACTAAGTGTTCTTGTTGTTTACCTATTTTATATATAGTAGTTTGTATCTGCTAATTCCAGACTCCTAGTTTATCTCACCCTGGTTTGCCCCAGCCCCTTCCCTGCTATCCTCTTTAATAATTGTAAGTTTGTTTTCTATGTCTGTGAGTCTGTTTTATGCTTTGTAAATAAGTTTATTTGTAGCATTTTTTTTTTTAGATTCCACATGTAAGTGTTATCATAGGATATTTGGGTATGTCCATGTTGCTGCAAATGGCATTATTTCATTCTTTTTTATGGCTGAGTAATATTCCATTGTGTGTGTGTATATATATATATATATATACACACACACACACACACACACCACGTCTTTATCCATTCATCTGTTGATGGACATTTGGGTTGTTTCCATGACTTGGCTATTGTAAATAGTACTACTGTAAAAATTGGGGTGTATATGTCTTTTTGAATTAGAGTTTTATCTGAATATATGCCCAGGAGTGGGATTACAGGATCATGTAGTAACTGCTTTTAGTTTTTAAGCAAGTTTCAGACTGTTTACCGTGGTGGCTGTACAGTTTACACTCCCACCCACAGTGTAGGAGGGTTCCTTTTTCTCTGCAGCATTTGTTATCTGTGGACTGTTAAATGATGGCCATTCTGACTGGTGTGATACCTCATAATAGTTCTGATTTGCATTTTTCTTAATAATTAGCAGTATTGAGCATCTTTTCATGTGCCTCTTGGCCACCTGTATATCTTCTTTGGAGAAATGTCTATTTAGGTCTTCTGCCCATTTTTAAATTTTTTAAAAAATATTGAATTGCATGAGTTGTCTGTTTTGGAAGTTAATCCCCTGTTGATAGCATCCTTTGCAAATATTTTCTTCCAGTCTGTAGGTTATCTTTTTGTTTTGTGTGGTTTTCTTTGCTGTGCACAACCATATAGGTTTGACTTAAGTCCAACTTCTTTATTCTTGTTTTGATTTTCAATTTTCCTCAGAGACAGATCCAAAAAAAATCTTGCTACAGTTTATGTCAAAGAGTGTTTTGCTTAAAGAGTGTTTTCCTTTAAGAGTTTTTTAGTATTCTGTCTCACATTTAGGTCTTTAATCCATTTTGAGTTTATTTTTGTTTATAGTGTTAGAGAATGTTCTGCTTTCATTCTTTCACATGTACAGTTTTCCTAGCAACAGTTATTGCAGAGACTGTATTTTTTCCATTGCATGTTCTTCCCTCCTTTGTCATGGATTGAATGATCATAAGGTCGTGGGTCTATTTCTGGGCCTTCTGTCCTGTTTCATTGATCTGTATGTCTGTTTTAGTGCCCGGACCATACTGTTTTGATTACTGTCGCTATATAGTACAGCCTGAAGTCAGAGAGCGTGAGTCCTCCAGCTCTGTTTTCCTTTCTCAAGATTGTTTTGGCTATTTAGGGTCTTTTGTGTTTCCATACAAATATACATTTTTTTCTATGAAAAATATCATTGATAATTTAATAGGGGTTTGCATTGAATCTAGATTATCTTGAGTAGTATGGTCATTTTAACCATGTTCTCCATCTTGGAGAAGTGGCTCTTTGTAGGAAATGTCTTGTGCCCTCCCTTCTTGTCACTGGGTCCCAGGTAGTGTCTGACCTGCCTTTGCAGACTTTGTTTGTGGAACTATAGTTTTCTTGTTTATGGTGTCTGCCCGCTGAAGGGTGAGGCTGGTCTAAAGGCTTGTGCCCCATTATGGCGGGAGGGTCCGATGCCTGACCTCTCATGGGTAGAACTGGGACTTGGCCCTCTGTTAGCAGTGCAGTGTCTAGGGGTATGTCGAGGCAGGAAGTCGTAGGCAGCTTGTCTGCTGAATGGTGGGCCTGTGTCCCTACCCAGTTTGCTGTTTGGCCTGAGGAATCCCAGCACTGGAGCTTACAGATGTTAAGCAGGGCAAGGTCTTGGTGCCAGAATGTCTCCAGAGCCCCAAGGGTGGGCTGCCGTGGCCCCCTGTTTCTCCTGAAGACTGTCTGAGATCAGCAGGTTGGTCTGGCCCAGGCTCCTGTCAGATGATTGCTTTTACCCTTGGTCCTGTTGGGTGTATGATTTTGTGTGCATCCTTTTAAGAGTTCCCCCTGGAGAAGGAAATGGCAACCCACTCCAGTATTCTTGCCTGGAAAATCCCATGGACGGAGGAGCCTTACAGGCTACAGTCAATGGGATCACAAAGAGTCGGACACAACTGAGCGACTTCACTACACTTCACTCTAAGAGTGATGTCTCTATTTTCCCCAGTCTTGTGGAGCTCCTGCAGTCAAGCCCTGCTGGCCTTCAAAGCCAAATCCTGTGGGGGCTCTTTTTCCTGGTGCTGGACCCCTGAGCTGCAGGGGCTGACATGGGGCTCAGAACTCTCACTCCTCCTGTGGGAGAACCTCTGTTATATAATTAGTCTCCAGTTTGTGGGTCACCCACCTGGGAGGTATGGGATTTGATTATATTGCAAGTCTGTCCCTCTTAATGGTCTTGATGTGGTTACTTCTTTATGTCTGTAGTTGTAGATTTTTTTTTTTTAATCTGGTAGATTTCACTCATTTTCAGTGATAATTGTTCTGCATATTGTTGTGATTTTGGTGTGCACGTGTGATGAGGTGAGCTCAATATCTTTCTACTCCACCATCTTGGCCGTTTTCCCCAACCCAGTTTTTTAAATGGGCAAAAGACTTGAACAGATGCTTCCTGTATGGAGTACTGCAGCAACCAACCAGTTCCCACTATGTAGATGATCCATCACCTCTAGAAGTTGGAATAATGACCATATTATTGGTTTAATATTAAAGGATATAACTCAGAAACAGCCAGATGGGAAAGATGCATAGAACAAGGTACAGGGAAAGGGCACAGAGCTTCCGTGCCCTCTCCACATGTGCGATTCTCCCCAGGTCCCCACCAGTCCAGAAGCTCTCCAGACTCTCTTGGCTGCTATAGTTTCTGATGAGAACTCTGCTGTACTCTTAGTTTTGTTCCTCTATATGTGGTGTGTCTTTTTTCTGAGACTGCCTTCAAGATTTTCTCTTCATTTTTGCTGTTATCGGTTTAAATGCAGTGTATGTATCAGGGTGGTTTTTTTTTTTTTTTTTTAAATTCTACTTGGAGTTTTCTGAACTTCTTAGATATGTGGTGAGGTGTCTTTTTTGTTTGTTTGTTTTTTGTTAATTGTTATTTTAAAATGCACTTCAGCCAGTGTCTTCATATATTTATTTTGATTGATTTGATACTGACCCACAGCCCATAGATGCTGTGTTTTCTTTTTCTCTGTGTGTTTTAACTTGGGTAGTGTCTGTTGAGATCTGATTTTCTGCTTCTTTTCTCAACTTGTATTTCACGTATTAATCAGCCCATGGAAATTATCCTTTGTCTCTAATGTTATGATCTTGTGGAGTGTTCACCTTGGGCACATGTGACTAGTATTCGGCAGTGAATCTGATGAGAATGCTATGTAGATTTTTTTCGGATTTTCTTCTTGTAGCTCCTTCTTGGGTGTCCTGCCGTAAATTCTTTCCTCTTTCTCGTTCCAGCAAGATTGTGGTGCTCTGCCTGTGTTCTCCCTCCTTGGGCCTGGGAAGGTTTCTCTTGAAGGCAACAAGCTGAATCTATGATAGCTTCGTTTCATTTGTCTGCTTTCCTCAGAGATCTCAGTACTGTGTTGCTTAGTGTCCAGTGTCTAAAAGCAGTTAGTTTATTTATTCTCCCTGCTGCCCAAGCCCCGCTGCCACCCTGCAACCCCCCGACCGCCAGCCAGTTCCTAAGTGTACATAGTAAGAGGGTAAGTCTGCTTCATGTAAATTTTGACCTCAAGTCCAGAGTGAACTAATCGTGTTTCACCTTGTTCATTAACCAGCGCAGGGCTCCTCTTTTGCTTTGTTTCACTTTGTCATGTTCTTTGATTCTAGTTTTTCCTTCATTTATTCTTTGGCAAATTTGAAAATTGGATTGTAGATAATGGCATTAAAAAAAAATTCTTGGAGGTAGCTGTCATTTCACACGGATATGTCAACAGAGAAAATGCCTGCCTCAACAGATTAGAATTTGGTGAATTAGACATGTTTAGCAACATTCCTAAAGCTGGAGTCAGATGCAGATGATCTGACTGAATGTAAACTTGGCTTACAGTCCCAGAAACAACAGCTTTTAGTTCCATTATGAATTCTCCTAGTAAATGATACTTCACCACAGAAAGTATTATGTGGAAAAATCTGGAAATCAGTGACTTAGTCAACAAGTGATTCAGAAAAGTTAAACCCTGAAGAATGAGAATTTGTTGGAAAACATAATTATAAGTGTGTGTATGTGTTTTCCACAAGAGTGATGTATGATAAAACTTAAATCTAAAAGAGCTTTTTTAGAAAAGGTAAAATTCCTAACTGATAAAGAAGTGTTTAGTTTAATTAGCAGAGTTGTTTCTTTTTTAGTTGCGTATAATGGTACGTTTTACTATTGATGTCCTTTTTAGATTCTATTGAATAAGGTATTATATTCCTCTCCCTACTTTTTCTTATTTTCCTAACCTCTTCTCTTGGTTTTCTATTGTAATTTATATGTGTTTTTGA
Organism: Bos grunniens; assembly: GCF_055505025.1. NCBI lineage: Eukaryota > Metazoa > Chordata > Mammalia > Artiodactyla > Bovidae > Bos > Bos grunniens. Next base: position 23,645,556 of record NC_141180.1, read on the forward strand.
TTATATGTGTACCTGTGAACCGATACATGTGAAACATATTTTTAGTGTTTTAATTTTATGTGAATCCTATTGTGTCACAGATCTTATTTTCATTTCTGTTTTCACTTGACAAAATATCCAGTCATGGTGCTCCCTGACTAGAATCTATACTATATAGATGTTTTCCAGTATCTATATATATATATCTAAGCACATTTTTACTTCTCCATTCTAGTAATTTTGATCATTAAGGCTGCCTGTAGTTCCCTACTGTAAGAAGTATCCAGTTTGTTGCCAGTATCCTCAAAGGTATTCCCTATTGACAGATGTGGGTGTTTTTCTCTTAGCTGTATATACACATATACACACACACACACACACACAAATGTAAACATGTATATATATATTTACATATATGTACACAAATGCTGATGTGTATATTTTTATGTTGGGTTCAGTTCAGTTCAGTCGCTCAGTCGTGTCTGTGTCTTTGCGACCCCATGAATCGCAGCACACCAGGCCTCCCTGTCCATCACCAACTCCCGAGTTCACTCAGACTCACGTCCATCGAGTCAGTGATGCCATCCAGCCATCTCATCCTCTGTCGTCCCCTTCTCCCCCTGCCCCCAATCCCTCCCAGCATCAGGGTCTTTTCCAGTGAGTCAACTCTTCGCATGAGGTGGCCAAAGTACTGGAGTTTCAGCTTCACCATCAGTCCTTCCAGTGAGCACCAGGGCTGATCTCCTTCAGAATGGACTGGATGTATCTCCTTGCAGTCCAAAGGACTCTCAAGAGTCTGCTCCAACACCACAGTTCAAAAGCATCAATTCTTCGGCGCCCAGCTTTCTTCACAGTCCAACTCTAACATCCATACATGACCACTAGAAAAACCATAGCCTTGACTAGACGAACCTTTGTTGGCAAAGTAATGTCTCTGCTTTTCAATATGCTATCTAAGTTGGTCATAACTTTCCTTCCAAAGAGTAAGCGTCTTTTAATTTCATGGCTGCAGTCACCATCTGCAGTGATTTTGGAGCCCAAAAAATTAAAGTCTGACACTGTTTCCACTTTTTCCCCATCTCTTTCCCATGAAGTGATGGGACCAGATGCCATGATCTTCATTTTCTGAACATTGAGCTTTAAGCCAACTTTTTCACTCTCCTCTTTCACTTTCATCAAGAGGCTTTTAGAGTTCCTCTTCACTTTCTGCCATAAGGGTGGTGTCATCTGCATATCTGAGGTTATTGATATTTCTCCCGGCAATCTTGATTCCAGCTTGTGCTTCTTCCAGCCCAGCGTTTCTCATGATGTACTCTGCATATAAGTTAAATAAGCAGGGTGACCATATACAGCCTTGACATACTCCTTTTCCTATTGGGAACCAGTCTGTTGTTCCATGTCCAGTTCTAACTGTTGCTTCCTGACCTGCATATAGGTTTCTCAAGAGGCAGGTCAGGTGGTTTGGAATTCCCATCTCTTTCAGAATTTTCCACAGTTTATTGTGGAAAGTCAAAAGCAAAGTCAAAGGCTTTGGCATAGTCAATAAAGCAGAAATATATGTTTTTCTGGAACTCTCTTGCTTTTTCGATGATCCAGCGAATGTTGGCAATTTGATCTCTGGTTTCTCTGCCTTTTCTAAAATCAGCTTGAACATTTGGAAGTTCACGGTTCATGTATTGCTGAAGCCTGGCTTGGAGAATTTTGAGCTTTGCTTTACTAGCGTGTGAGATGAGTGCAACTGTGCGGTAGTTTGAGCATTCTTTGGCATTGCCTTTCTTTCAGATTGGAATGAAAACTGACCTTTTCCATTCCTGTGGCCACTGCTGACTTTTCCAAACTTGCTGACATATTGAGTGCAGCACTTTCACAGCATCATCTTTCATAATTTGAAATAGCTCACCTGGAATTCCATCACCTCCACTAGCTTTGTTTGTGGTGATGCTTTCTAAGGCCCACTTGACTTCACATTCCGGGATGTCTGGCTGTAGGCCAGTGATCACACAATCGTGATTCTCTGGGTCGTGAAGATCTTTTTTGTACAGTTGTTCTGTGTATTCTTTCCATCTCTTCTTAATATCTTCTGCTTCTGTTAGGTCCTTCCCATTTCTGTCCTTTATCGACCCCATCTTTGCATGAAATGTTCCCTTGGTATCGCTGATTTTCTTGAAGACATCTCTAGTCTTTCCCATTCTGTTGTTTTCCTCTATTTCTTTGCATTCATCACTGAGGAAGGCTTTCTTATCTCTCCTTGCTATTCTTTGGAACTCTGCATTCAGGTGGGAAAATCTTTCCTTTTCTCCTTTGCTTTTCGCTTTTCTTCTTTTCACAGCTATTTGTAAGGGCTCCCCAGACAGCCATTTTGCTTTTTTTGCATTTCTTTTCCATGGGGATGGTCTTAATCCTTGTCTCCTGTACAATGTCACAAACCTCTGTCCATAGTTCATCAGGCACTCTATCTTTCAGATCTAGTCCCTTAAATCTATTTCTCACTTCCACTGAATAATCATAAGGGATTTGATTTAGGTCATACCTGAATGGTCTAGTGGTTTTCCCCACTTTCTTCAATTTAAGTCTGAATTTGGCAATAAGGAGTTCATGATCTGAGCCAGTCAGCTCCTGGTCTTGTTTTTGCTGACCATATAGAGCTTCTCCATCTTTGGCTGCAAAGAATAAAATCAGTCTGATTTCGGTGTTGACCATCTGGTGATGTCCATGTATAGAGTCTTCTCTTGTGTTGTTGGAAGAGGGTGTTTGCTATGATCAGTACATTCTCTTGGCAAAACTCTATTAGTCTTTGCCCTGCTTCGTTCCGTATTCCAAGGCCAAATTTGCCTGTTACTCCAGGTGTTTCTTGACTTCCTCCTTTTGCATTCTAGTCCCCTATAATGAAAAGGACATCTTTTTTGGGTGTTAATTCTAAAAGATCTTGTAGGTCTTCATAGAACCATTCAACGTCAGCTTCTTCAGCGTTACTGGTTGGGGCATAGGTTTGGATTACTGTGATATTGAATGGTTTGCCTTGGAAACAAACAGAGATCATTGTGTCGTTTTTGAGATTGCATCCAAGTACTGCATTTTACCTATGTACAAATTACAGGAGTGGGATTACTGGGTAATAAGTATATGAAAATTCAATGTAGGTTGCTTTGCCAGATGCTTCTTCATGAAAATTCTTGTTTTTCCATATCCTCCCTAATATACTTGGTATTCTAATTTTCTAATGATTTAATGGAGGTAACGTTATTTTATCATCTTAATTTGCATATTTTGATTACTACTGAGTCAGAACATCTTTCTATATACTTGAAAAGTAGTGTGTCTTCCCTTCTTGTGAACTAGGAATTGATATCCTTTCCCATTTTTTCTGTTGGAATTTCTGTCTTGATTTACAAGAATTGCTGGTTTATGGTGGTGCAGGAGGCATGAGTGGTCATAGCAGTGGCTTTAATCCATTTGTGATTTCTTCCTTGTTTTTGATGTTGCCACTGTGTCAGATGTCCATTAAAAGTTTGAGATGGTCCCTAAACATTTTGGGGGGGTCTGTATAAAAATTTGGGGGTGCATGAAGTTTCAGATATCGGTATAGTGTTTAGCTTGTCCGCCAGTTCATATACTTTCTGTGTTTGTACTTACGCTTAGGTCTTCCAGCTCATTGTCTTTGGAGGCTCTTGATAGGCAGAGTGGAAGGAGTTCTATGCTGTTTGTTTACAGTTTTCCCCAAAACCTACCCTTAGTACGTTTTTGCCCATTGAAATTGGGAAGAGCTGAGAGTTGGGAATTCCCTGGCAGTCCAGTGGTTAGGACTCTATGCTTCCATTGCGGGAGCCACAGTTTTGCTCTCTGCTCAGGGAACTAAGATCCCGCTTGCCACATAGCATGACCAGGAGAAAAGAAAAAAAAAATTGGGGAAAAGAAACAAAAAGAAAAATCAAAGAAAGAAAAAAGGAGAAAAGAAAAGGTATGACTTAGTGACCAGAGAAATCAAGGAGTAAGTGGTAGTTGTGAGAAAGGGTAGAACACAAGTGATTTGAAGATTCCAGGCTTAGGGGCTGAAGTAGACCTGGAGATCTGTATACACAAAGGAATATTTGCGGGCTGAAGTAGACCTGAAGAGATCTGTATACACAAAGGAAGATTTGCGGGCTGAAGTAGACCTGAAGAGATCTGTATACACAAAGGAAGATTTGCTCTTCAAAATCAGCCTATAATGCTTTGACTCAGCCTTCTCTAAGATTAAGAGAATTACTTGCAACTCTTCCTTTTTCTTACTCATAAAACTATATATAGTCCACTCAAGAAAGATAACTTTCACTCTTTTTGGAGTTTGAATGCTAAGAGATGGGCTTAGAAAACTGGAAGATTAAAAAGTAGAATGTGATTCATAATAGGTAATCATAATAGGTTTGAAGTATTCAAAATTTTAAAATTTTAGGACTTTCCTTGTGGTACAGTGGATAAGTGTCAGCCTACCAATGCAGGAGACATGGGTTTGATCCCTAGTCCAGGAAGGTTCCGCATACTGTGGAGCTAGTGGGCCTGCCTGTCACAACTGCCGAGCCTGCACTCCAGAGCCTGTGCTCTGCAAGAAGAGAAGCCACCACAATGAGAAGTCTGTGTGCAGCCATGAAGACCCAAATTAATTAATTAAAAAATGTTAAAAATTTGAAAGCTATATACTGTTCATATACAGTTGAGTAAATATTTCTATCTGTAAAAAAAAAACAAAAACAAACATTGGCCTTAAGATACCTGCTTGAGCACCCAGTGACCAGCTGTACCAGTGTAAAATAAAATTTGTCTATCCCGGATCTGCTCTTCAGCATCCTTCAGTCACAGACTGGGATCACAGAGCACCCTGGGCAGCTCATCCATGTGTCCTCAGGAGGGACTCCCACCCCTCTTCCTTCTTCATCAGACGGAGCAAGATAGACTTCGTTCCAAAAGAAGAACTACCGAATCCCCACATTTAAAAGATTTCTCCTTCTTCTGAGTCTGGAACAGTAAAGACTTGACAAATCCAGTGCAGTCTTTGCCAGGATACTATAGGTGATGAAATGCCGAGCTTGTGTGACATTGAGACTTTATAACTTACTTAAAATCTCACATTCTATGATGGTACTTATGCCCAGGAAACTTTGCTTGAAGGGAGTGGAAGAATTTTCATTTGCAGTTTAATTGTCATGTATCTTCAGTAAGGACTGGATTTGTATACCAGTGACAGAAAACTCAATAAATACTGGCTTGAGCAAATGAGGATTTGCTTTTCTCATGTAATGTGAAGTCCAGAGAGAGACAATTCATGGCTGATGCAACTGCTGAAGAATGTTACCAAGGAACTCATATCCTGTGTTCTTAGCCTATAGTTGTTGTCTTTATGATCACAAGGTGGCTGTTGTATCTCTGGAGACTTCATGGAGTTTTTGGAAGGAAGAATGGGGAAGGATAAAGGGAAATTGCTTTTTGTAAGGCTTTGCATATTTTTGATAGACTGTATCCTCTCAAGAGATTGATAACCACCTTTCCTTGGCCAGAACATGTGGCATAGTTGGCGTGACTTGATATTTAACTTATCGTATGTGAAAGTAGTATAGAATAGTGGTTGAGAACATGCACTTGAGTTTGAAAATTTGGCTAGCTCTGTGACTTTTAACATCACTTGTGTTGATTTCCTTATCTATAAAGGATTGAGTTAATATATGTCATTATTTAAGTGGACATGCATAGCTTGTGTTAAGTATTAGTTATCATTAGCATCTTCACCACCTGGAAGAGTTATTGAAATTGTAACTGTAAATTTATCACTCAGGAAATTAGTTTTCTTTGAAATAGAAAATAGAAGAGCATTTAGATGAGTAGGTGTTGTCTCTGGTACCAGGGATGATCGAAAAGATGGTAGAACTTAATTACTTTTGTGATTGCACCACACTGAAAAAAGTTACGGGCAAGTTAAAATATTGGGGTCAGTTAAATTATTCATTTCATTCATCTTAGAACTTGATGGCCCACAGATTATTATTTTACCAGCAATCCACTGAAGTTCATTCAGCCCAATAGAAGTTTCATCTCTCATCAGTAAAAAATTTGAAGACTTACCTGTGTACTGAAATATGATTTTGTTGATACTGTTATGACTTTTTCCAATTTGTAATTAGTCTAATTAAAAAATGTATTAATTATTTTTCTATTTGTTTTTAGCCCCATCTGCTTTGATATGATCGAGGAAGCATACATGACGAAGTGTGGTCACAGCTTTTGGTAAGATGATTTTATTTAGTGAAATTGTCTTCTGGCAGTTTTTAACTTGTGTGTAAATGTAGCCAGTGAGAAGTTGCATTTTTATAGTTGCTGTTGGTTATTTTGAATCATATTTCCTTGACTGATATGACTTTATAGGTTTGACGTCTCAAGGCAAATGTGGTTAATGGTGTAGTTTCTGTGAAATACTTTGATTTACCATGAAATCAAATATGAAATTATAATTAATAAACTTCTGGGTTTATTAATTGTTTAAAGAGCTTTGACTGCTGTTTTAGGAAACTGGAGGGTGCTGGGTATCAGAATGAAGCATGAAACACCTTTAACTCACTCCTGGGGGTCAAATGTGAGGGTCGTTAAAGCAGGCTAGCAGGTCATTGAAAAAGGATATTAGAGGATTAAAAATTTCTGGTCCTTTAACACTACTCAGTGCTGTCTTTAGGTTATATGTCACATAAATTTGTGTATTTTGAAAGCATTTCAGTTGTGATGAAATACACATATCGTAAAATGTACCATCTTAGTCATTTTTAAGTGAGTAATGTTGAGTGTTGTTCACATTGTTGTGCAGTCAGTCTCCAGAATGTTTTCATCTTGTAAAACAGAAACTGTCCTTATTAAACAAGTCCCCATATCCCTCTTCCCCAACCTCTGCTAGTCACCATTCTACTTGCTGTGACTTTTGACTACCCTGGATACCTCATATAAGTAAATCAACCAGTATCTGTTTTTTGTGACTGTCTCATTTCACTCAGCATAGTGTGCTCCGGTTTCATCCATGTTGTAGCGTGTGTCACAGTTTCCTTCCTTTCTGAGGCTGAATGACATTTAATTGCATGTACAGTTGGCCCTACATATCTGCAGGTTCAGCATCTGTGGGTTCAACCAACTAGGGCTCAGAAGTATTTGAAAAAAAATTCCAGAAAATTCTAAAAAGAGAAACTTGAATTTGCAGCTCACTGGCAACTATTTCCATAGTATTTACATCATATTAGATATTATAAGTGATCTAGAGATGCTTTAAAGTATACAGGAGGATGTGCAGTAAGCTATATGCTAATACTGTACTATTTTGTATAAGGGACTTGAGCATTCTTGGATTTTGGATCCTTGGAGGCCCTGGAAGCAATTCCCTGTGGATACCAAGGGATGACCGCATGTATCACACTTTGTGCGTTCATCTCTCTGTGGACACTGGCGTTGCTTTCATCTGTTGAAACTACGGTTAATAATGCTGCTTTGAACACTGATGTATAACTAGCTTTTTGAAATCCTGCTTTCAGTTCTTTCAAGTGTTTACCTGGAAGTAAAATTACTGGATCATGTGGTGAATCTGTGTTTAATCTTCTGTGGAACCGCCATACTGTTTTTCCTGCCTGCAGTACAATTTTACATCCCCTCAACAGTGCACAAGGGTTCCAGTTTGTCCGTGTCCTCTCCAGTACTTGTTATTTCTGGTTTGATTCTTTTTTTTTTTAAATAATGGTCATCCTAATGAGTATGTAATTTCTGTATGTTTAATTCCTTTAGTTTATTTATTTATCTGTTTGATTCAAGATGATATATTCTACTTCCAACCAACTCCCTAAATTATTTACACTGTTTATTTAATATTTCTGTTGTGTTATACCCAACAGGCATACCTGCTTCTTTAACAACTCAGTAGCAATCGTTTTGCTCCCAGTTGTAGCAAGCAAAAATGTCTGCAGCCATTGCCAGATATCCCTTGCTGCTGCTGCTAAGTCGCTTCAGTCGTGTCCGACTCTGCGACCCCACAGACGGCAGCCCACCAGGCTTCCTGTCCCTGGGATTCTCCAGGCAAGAACACTGGAGTGGGTTGCCATTTCCTTCTCCAATGCATGAAAGTGAAAAGCGAAAGTGAAGTCGTTCAGTCATGTCTGACTCTAGCGACCCCATGGACTGCAGCCTACCAGGCTCCTCTGTCCATGGGATATTCCAGGCAAGAGTACTGGAGTAGGGTGCCATTGCCTTCTCCAGATATCCCTTAGGAGACAAAATTGCCCTTAGTTGAGCATCCTGATGTAAAGCTGAAAGAGCACGGTCTTGAAGTTGATGGACCAGGAATCTAGTTCTGGGTTCTGGGTCTAAAATTTACCTTTGTCAAGTCATTCAGCCTATCTTCTGCTGCTGCTCTCCAACTCTCAACCCCCATTGTCTTCGTGTCTTGTCACCTCTTCTTCTTTCACAGATTTGAAAGGAAAGTGTGAAAACAGATTGTAAGGTGAGGTTTTCATTTTTCCTAACTGCCCTCCTCTAACTTATAATTTACTGTGGCATTTAAAAAAAGCTTAAGAGTGTGCTAAATCAGTTCAGAGATCTTGTTTCACTGAGTTGTGAAATATAATAAATTACTGATTGACTTTATAACTAGACAGTCCTAGTCTTTTCAGTGAGTCCTGTAGTCTTCATGATATGTCTTTAGGTCATTGTTGGGAAGCCCCATTAGTTTCTTAAATACCCTTTTTTTCTTTCAAATAAAAATAAAGTTTAGATCCTTGTTACAGTTCAAGTTACTGTGTTACACTCTGATGTGATTATGTTTTAAAATACCTACCAGAGAGCAGTTTTTGGTAGGATAGAGATAATAACATTGACAGGAACCAATAAACTTGGAGTCTGACAATCCCACCCCCAGGCTTGATAAACTATGAAATATTTTGTGGTGGTGGTGGTTTAGTTGCTAGGTCATGTCCACCTCTTGCAACACCATGGACAGAGGAGCCTAGCAGGCTACAGTCCATGGGATTCTCCAGGCAAGAATACTAGAGTGGGTTACCATTTTCTTCTCCAGGGGATCTTCCCAACCCAGAGATTGAACCTGGGTATCCTGCATTGTAGGCAGATTCTTTACCAACTGAGCTACAAGGGAAGCCCCTAAATATTTTGAACTTTTGTTTAAAGCAAAAGCTCATAATTATTTACCTTATCTATTATGTGAGGCCTATGGAACTTTAGTCATGAACAGTAGCCTGTTATATCAACTCTTTGCTAACTTGAACCCTGGGGCTGGTAACCTGGAGTCAAGTTGTATGCCAACTGAAGGCTCAATCCAGAGTATTAACACTAAATCAAATTGAATCACATTAACTGTTTATCCCTGGTCCCACTTATAAATGATAAGTCTTTCCTAGTAACACGTTGGAGACCATAAAGCAGGAAGTTCTTTCTCTTTATTCATTCCCACTTCACAGTGAACCTGCTATTAATATTAGCTATAGTCTAACTTAAACTCAGTGATATCATTTTAAAAAACTGGCTTCTGTATGGTATAGAGATAAGGCTTGTTCTTTCTTTCCCTCTTGCTGTCTCCAGGTTGTCCCCTGTCCCCTGCTTCTCTGACCTCATGTATACCAGTGGCTGATTTACTATTTGGCTTTATTACAAATTAGTTATAATTAATAGGGTCCCTCAGTGTTGTCATCACAGCATACCTGTGATCAAGCCTGAGGGTCAGTTTGTCTCTTGGGACTTTTGACTAATCGACCATCTTGTACTTTACTAGTACCAGGTTGTTATATACAAGCGCTGGTACTAATCTGTTCTTTCTGTACCCCCTTTTTTTTGAGAATTTTCTAATTACTCAGTTTTCTTTATCTGTTTATCCCTGTTGATTCAGACAGAGAAATCTATTATATTTTGTAGGTAGGTAAGTACTTAATAGGAGAAACAGAACAACTATATACATCTGTGGAGAAATGGTCATTCTTTGTGATCAGATCTACACTTGTTAGGGAACACAGGTGCCCATTTATGTCAGCACACTGTGGTACTAAGTCTTTTTTAAGAGTTGCAGTGTGAGTACCTATTGAAAACTTCTCAGGTGGACCCCAAATATATATATCCTTCTTATCTCTTTATGCTCACCTATTTCGATTGCTAGTTCAGGTACTTGCTCTTCTTTTGGAATCCACAACACTGCATTTGGACTTGTGTTGGTCAGGTAGATAGATGAATGAGAATGAATCAGAGTTACTGTGATAGGGCTTCTCAGGCAATGCTAGTGGTAAAGACCCTGCCTGCCAGTGCAGTAGATACCAGTTGCAGGTTCAGCCTCTGGGTTGGGAAGATTCCCAGGAGGAGGGCATGGCTACCCACTCCAGTATTCTTGCCTGGAGAATCCCCATGATCAGAGAAGCCCAGCACCTACAGTCCATAGAGTTGCAAAGAGTTGAACACGACTGAAGCGACTTAGCATGAATGCATGCAAACTTTCTTGAAGTATTTTATATGACCCGGAAGGCAACAGAAGTATGTCTCTTTTTTGTTTATATCTGTTTTTTCATGTATTCAGCATTTATTGAGTTCCAACTCTTCAGTGGGATATTAGGCTAGATATTGAGGGTAGAGAGATAAATGAAACAAATCTCTGCTTTTAATTAGCAAATAGAGCTGCTGAGACATATACACAGATTAAGTACAGAATAAGACAGTTACTATTTCTCAAACTAGAGAGGAACTACCTGAGGTGGTAGTCAGGTAGTAGATGTTATAAAATAAATTTGATTCATCTTATTATCACTCCACTTTTGTATGGTGGGATGTAATTTGATACATTTAAATTTTACAGTTTAGATGGGTATTATCAAGTACAGTGCAGAAAAGTCATTTGAGCTTCTGTTTCTGGTTGTGTCCTAGACTTCTTTTTTTTCCTTCTGGGAGAGGATGGTATGGTAATAAGCTTAATAACAAGAGATATGATTTGGGGGTTGAAGAAAGGAGAGGAAAATACTGGATTCAGGAATAATTTGTATATTGACAAACTCTCTAAATTTGTGTATTGACAAACTCTGTTTAGTTTATTGGTAAACTAAATAAACAATTTAGTTTATTCTCATCATTTTATTTGCTCATTTTCCAACTAGCATTTTTTTCAAAAGCTATTTGCTATAACCCCTAATGTCCTTCTTCTGCTTATCTGTTAGCCCCTGTCTCCCACCTTTAATAACCTTCTCAGATTCTCTCCTTCTTGACTTGCTTTATTTGAACATGCAGGTGTCTTTTATTTCCTCATGGTCACACAGAGTGGCCTGTGGGATCTTAGTTCCCCAACCAGGGATCTAACCTGGGACATAGCAGTAAAGTGCAGAGTTCTTATCACTGGACCTCCAGGGAATTCCCTGCAGTTTTGTTATTTTTTTGGTAAGGATTAAATCTTGTCATGTGGGCAAGTATTCTGGTAATATTAATTCATTTCCTTTTCCCCTAAGCAGACTATAAATGTTTCCATGTTGGAACTTTTAATCTATTGTATTTGCATATCTTCTTTATGCTTTTCCCTTGCAATAAAAATAAAAACAACTTAACATTAAAATGAAAAAAATACTATTTCTTTCATTGAAACTTCCATGTAGGAATTTTTTTCCTATATGGAATCTATCTTGTGGTAATATGGTGTTCCTAGCCTGGTCATAGTTGCAAGGGGGGTGATGATATTGTTTCTGGAACACTGTGCAAGGCATTTGTTCAGTGTGTGAGTACCTATTAAATGCCAGAGACCACCGTTACAGTGATTCTCTGTCGCATCCTCCTCTTTTGCTTGTCTTCCAGTAACACGTGAGATGAGAAAGTAGATAATAACGAGAACAGAGCGACCTGATAGTTGTAGGTTTTTGTTTTGATAAGGTGGAAGAAAGTAGGCAGATACAAAAATCTCCTTCAGTTTATGAAGGTGAAGTAAATTTATAGCAACTTGGACCCAGAATAAAACAGGTACTGTCAGTGGATAGCCAACAGGGACCTACCATACAGCAGAGGGAACTCTGCTTAATGTTATGTAACAACCCAAATGGGAAAAGAATTTGAAGAAGAGTAGATACATATATATGTGTAATTGAATTACTTTGTTGTTCACCAGAAACTAACACAATAGTGTTAATCAACTATACTCCAACGTAAAATAAGATGTTAAAAAAAAGAGATATTGTCTTTTTTTTAGGAATCATCTTTATACATAAATCACTCTAATAAAAATTTAGAAGTAACTTTTTTTCCTGATTATTAGGAGCAGTACATGTTTACTATAGAAACTTGTAGACACTGCCAAAGAAAAAGTTTCCCATAATTATATGACCCAGAGGCACATACTGTTAACACTATGGTGAATGTCTTTTTTGATTTATTTTAAATGTACACATTTAAATGCACACAGTTTTGGTGTGGAGTCTTCAGGATTTTTTTTTTTAACAGAGTATCATGTCATCTGCATACAATTATAGTTTTACCTCTTCCTTTACTTTTACCTTTTATTTCTTTTTCTTGTCTGATTGCTATGACCAAAACTACTAGAACTAATGAATGAATTCAGCAAAGTAGCAGGGTAGAAGATCAGTATGCAGGAATCTGTTGTGTTTCTTTACACTAACAATGAAATGTCAGAAAGAGAAAGTAAAAACAAGACAATCCCATTTAAAATTGCATTAAAGAAATTAAAATACCTAGGAATAAACTTAACCAAACTGCAGTCCATGGGGTCATAAAGAGTCGGACATGACTGAACAGCAACAACAAAGGATAATGAAAGATCTGTATGCTGAGAATGATAAAACATTGATAAAGGAAAGATGATACAAAGAAGTGGAAAGGTATTCCCGGCTTTTGGATTGGAAGAATTAATACTGTTAAAATGGCCACATTGCCCAAAGCAATCTACATATTTAATGTGATCCCTATCAAATTATCCATGGCATTTTTCACAGAGCTAGGACAGATAATCCTAAAATTTATATGGAACCATAAAGACCTAGACTTGCCAAAGCAATTCTGAGGAAAGATAGCAAAGCTGGAAGCATAACCCTCCCAGGCTTTGGACAGTACTACAAAGTTACGGTAATCAAAACAGCATGGTGTTGGCATAAAAACAGATGTATGGATCAATGGAACAGCATAGAGAGCCCAGAAATAAACCCACATGCATATGGTCAATTAATCCCAACAAAGGAAGCAAGAATATACAATGGAGAAAAGACAGTCTCTTCAGCAGGTGGTGTTGGGAAAGCTGGACAGCTGCATATAAATCTATGAAATTAGAACACTCGCTTATACCATACACAAAAATAAACTCAAAATGACTTACAAACTTAAATATAAGAGATGGTACCATAAAAGTTGTAGAGGAAAGCATAGGCAAACATTCTTTGACATAAGTTACACCAATGTTATCTTAGTTCAGTCTACCAAGGCAAAAGATAAAAAAATAAAAGCAAACATAAATAGATGGGACCTAATCAAACATATGCTTTTGCACAGCAAAGGAAACCATAAACAAAATGAAAAAATAACATACAGACTGGGAGAAAATATTTGCAAATGATGTGACCAGCAAGGGCTTAACTTCCAAAATAAACAGGTAGGTCATGAATCTCAGTGTAAAACAAACAAACAAACAAAAAAACAAAAACAGCCCAATTAAAAAATGGGCAGAATACCTGAATAAACATTTCTCCAGACATACAGAGGGCCATCAATTGGGTGATAAAATGCTCCACATTGCTAATTCGTAGAGAAATGAAAATCAGAACTACAGTAAGTATCATCTCACATTGGTCAGAATGGCCATCATCAAAAAGTCTACAAATAAGTAATTGCTGGAGAGGGTGTGGAGAAAAAGGAACCCTCCTACATTATTGGTAGAAAGGTAAATGGGTGCGGCCCTTGTGGAAAGCAGTCTGGAGATTCCTGAAAACACTAAAAACAGAGTTACCACATGACCCTACAATCATACTTCTAGGCACATATCCTGAGAAAATGCTACTTCAAAAAGATACATGCACTCAAATGTGCACAGCAGCACTATTTACAGTAGCTAAGACAGGGAAGCACCCGAAATATCCATCAACCAATGATAAGTGGATAAAGAAGATGTGGTGTGGATAAAGAAGATGTGGTATATATTCAGTGGAATATTACTCAGCCATTAAAAGTAAAGCATTGGCATTTTATCAACATGGGTGGACCTAGAGATCATCATACGAAGTGAAGTAAGTCAGGCAGAGGAAGACAAATACCACTTAGAAGCAGGATCTAGAAAAATAACACAACTTATTTATAAGACAGAAACAGACTGACAGACCTAGAAAACAACTTAGGATTACCAAAAGGGAAAAGGGCTGGGAGGGATAAATTGAGTGTGGGATTAATAGATACACAGCATTGTATATGAAATAGGCAACAAGGATTTACCATTTAGTTCACGGAACTATATTCAGTACCTTGTAATAACCTGTAATGGAAAAGAATCTGAAGCTGCTCGTGTGAAACTAACAAAACATTGTAAATTAACTACAATTTAATTAACAAATTTTAAAAAATGTACACATACACAATTTTTTAAAACAGTGGAATTGTATCCACTGTGTTAAAGATTATTTTTATTCAGTAACATAGTGAAAGTCGCTCAGTCATGTTAGACTCTTTGCAACACCATGGACTATATAGTCCATGGAATTCTCCAGGCCAGAATGCTAGAGTGGGTAGTGTTCCCTTCTCCAGGGGTTCTTTCCAACCCAGAAATCGAACCCAGGTCTGCTATATTGCAGACGGATTCTTTACCAGCTGAGCCACAAGGAAAGCTGAAGAATAGTGAAGTGAGTAGCCTACCCTTTTCCAGTGGATCTTCTGACCCAGGAGTCGATCTGGGGTCTCCTGCATTGCAGGTGGATTCTTTATCAACTGAGCTATCAGGGAAGCCCTAGTAATGTAATGATTATTTTCATAATATCAATCTGATATTTCTTTTCTATTTAGTTGAATGACATTTTCAAAGTTTTTATTCTAAGGCAATATACAATTGTCAAAAGCCAAGCATTATAGAAATAAATAATCTGAAAAGGGAAAAATTTATCATAATCTTATTTCTCTAGCTAGGCCTATAATAGTTATTATTTTTCATGGCTTATAGTTACATATTATGATATGAATTTTATTGGCTCTATACATTGGATTGATGTTTACAAATTTATGTAGTCAATTTCCTAATGTCTTGGTTGCTTCTAACTTATTTTGCTGTTTACAAATAACTTTGAATTGAACATTTTTATACTTATATATATTTGCTTATTTCCTAAAGATAAATTCCAGGAAGTAATATCACTGCATCAAAGAGGTTTCACAGCCTTAAGAATTTTCCATACTATTTGTCTTCTAGAAAGTTATGGTAGTTAAATTTCCTGCAACAGCATATGAAGTTATTCATTTGTACATGTACTCCTAACTCTGATAGCCTTTTGTTTATTTTTCTATTCTGATTGGTAAAAGGAAGTATATAATTTTAAATCACTTTATCATCCTAGTGAAGATGGTATTTCCCATGCTTATTGACTAATTTTTGGTTTGTTGATTTTTCTGTTCTTCTCTGATTTTCTTTTTATTTGAATGAGCTCTTGTTATATTAAGGCTATCAGCACTCCAAGAACACAGTTTGTTTGCTTAACTAAATTGTAGGCTTTTGTTTTTCTTCCTATTGTTATGTACCGTTTAAATTGCATAAACTTACATTTTAAATTTTATATCCTGTAGGCTTGTTACTTGAGTTTATTTTTAAATAACTTTCATATACTATTATCTAATAAATGTCCTATGTACTTTTTTTATGATATAGAAGTATAAGCTGTAGTAAAGTTGATAACTGCTAGATTACTTATGTTGAAAATGAGGAATAGAAAACTAATAGGCATTATTTTGTGACCAGTTTGCTAATTAGTCACTGATTTAATGAAGCCTATTTTATTTTTTCTTTGTTAATAGCTACAAGTGTATTCATCAGAGTTTGGAGGATAATAATAGATGTCCCAAGTGTAACTATGTTGTGGATAATATTGACCATCTGTATCCTAATTTCTTGGGTGAGTCTTTGGAATGATTTTTAATTTTTAAAAATATTCAGTCCACAAAAGGTTGTGCTAGCACTAATTTATTTAGAGAACATAACTTAGAGGTAAGCATGTCTCTGTCCTAGTCACCAGAGTCCTTTCCCCTGTCTTCCTTGGGTTATGACATTGATTCTGTACTATATATACCATATATCATATTATATCTGTTTCATTAAAAAAACATTGGTACAATTCTTAGGTTCTTACACTGATAGCTAGGTAGAATGTGAGGCTGTAGGAGAATACCAGAGTCTCAGATCCCTGTCTCTGTATCTTGTGCATTCTTGTTTCTGTTTTGGGGCAGCAGCAGTGGAGGGAAAAGTTAATGGAGAATGGCAAGGAGGGGAAAAGTTGGGTATGAGCACTCCTGGATGAGAGAACAAGAGGTTATGGCCTGAGGGGCAACTGAAAAGTAAAGCTGGGAAAAGCAAGACGTGAATATGGAACATTTAAGGAAGGAATGGTGACTGGAGAAGACAGATACAAATAGGGAACCTTAAGGTAAATGGTAAGTAGTTGGGAATAATACCTAGTCGGAGACCAGTTATGAAAAGTCTAGAAATTCTGCTTGTTGAAAAGCCTTAGGTAGTGTGGAAAGTCTTCAGTTTGAGTTTTTGTGAATGAAGATTAATTTTCAGGTGTGGATCGGCAGGAAGTAGGGCACTATTGGTTATGTATATCAGAGAGAATAATTCTTCTTTCTAAAGCGTAACATACTTGGAGGTAAGGATATATAGATTCTGACCTCCCTGTGCTTCAGTTGCACTTTGATTTGTTTGGTGTTTTATAATATTAAATCATGACATGGAACCTGTTTAGCCATGGCTTTCCTTTTTTTATTTCTGTTCTAAAATTCCATTGACTTCAACCCTTTCTTCCCTTTCATTCTTCATTGCACTCCAATGTCTTTTCATAAAGGAAAATAAATCATTGGATGATTGCATAGCAGAAAGGAACCCTGAAGAAAATATTTTGATGATTTTCTGTTGAAATACCAAGCTCTTCTAGATAGATAAAATCTTATAACAAACTAGGAGAATGAACTTAGGAAAAGAAGAAATACTAATTGATATGATGCTCTGTGGGACTGGACTTCGTGAGCTGAGTTAGGGAAACTGAAGTCCTGCAAAGCAGACGCCTTTGTCCTTGAACTTACGAACATGGATTGATGCTAGTTTGTGAGTTTTAGAATCACTTCTCTTTGAGTTCTTATAACTTCAGAAAGCTACTCCTTCTTTTGGAATGGTTAAGTACAGCAAGGAAATCAGTGATCTTAAGATTTTGGTATTTACCAAAAATTTCAGGCAGTATTCCTTAATGAAACTATAAGTTAGAAATTCTCTTACGTAAATTTCTAAATAGAGTGAGAATACCATACGGAAGGAGTGTGAAAATATTAACACTAAGATGTAATTTCATAGTTTATATATTCTCAAATGTATACATTCAGTGAATAGTGAAGTCATAATTACTGTTTTCCTTAGCTAGACATTATCTTCATTATGATCTAGTTTTTAATCTTCTCTTTATATGGGTAAAGAATTTTGGTTTTAGGTAATTTAAGCATTAAGTATTTTATGCCCAGATTTGAAGTCTTGGATATAATGCAGCTTCCATATGAGTATTTATGTCAGCCGTAGAAATAACATGTCATCCTGATACATTTATTCTGTTTCACTGCCTGTCACCCTTTCCAGTCTTTACCTTTATACAGTGACAGTCAAATCCTTAGGTTCTTGTGCACTCAGGAAGCTACTGAGATCTGTTTCTGAAAGTGATATATCACTTGTTTTTTCTGTACTGAAAAAAACACAATTTATTCCCATTGATTTAGTTTGAGATTACATGATTTGTATAATGCCTGTAGTTCTTCGCTGGACTAGAAAAATGTTGAGCCTTCTAAAAGTAATATCAGATTTCTTCTTGAGCATTGTAAAATAAGTGTAAGTTATATGATTCTGAAGTATTCTAATATTTTTATTGATAGATAAGGATCCTTCGCTTTTAATGCTTTGCATTTACTTGAGTCATGGCTAGAGGGCTAGAGGGCTACACATTTTCAAAAAGATCTTCAAACCTTTTTGCTTGGATGACACATAAAAATTCTGAAAAATGATGTACTTCCCACATTGATGCCATATTTAAATTAGCATCCAAATTTTTTCTTTGTAAGTTTTAGTGCTTGTAAAGAATATAGTTTAAAAAGTATTATAAATATGGTTATTTAAAAATAAGCTTTTATCTCTTTTTAAAATGTATCTAGTGGAAACTGAATAGTATAGTGATTTGATACTTACCATAGTTTCAAAAAAACAATGAGAAATTTTGTATTTTGTCCCTTTGAACTTCTGCTTAAGAGAAGTGGGCAGTTATGGGCACAAATTGAAAATTGCCCACATAATTTTGTCATTATGTATTTTTGGGACTTCCCTGGCAGTTCCCTGGTTAAGACTCCATGCTTCCAATGCAGGGGGCACAGGTTCAATCATTGGTTGGGAAATTAGGATCCCACATGCTGCGCAAAGTGGCCAAAAAAATACACACACACACATGTACACACATGCTTGAAATTCTTACTGATTTATCTGTCGTACTTTTCTGTAACAGAAAATAGAAATTACAGACTTTGAAGATTCTTTTGAACTTTTGAGTGTGGTTTTCCTGATTTGTAATTATTTGACATGCATTTGATCAAATAAATATCTACAAATTTTGTAAAATATTAGACATAAAAATTTATTGAAAGTGCTTAATGTGTGATGATGTTCTTCTCAATCAGTTCCATTGCCACTGATAGTTATTACTAGGACAGGGATTCAGTTTCATGTATATTTTCTTAATTTATTTAGGATCATCACAGTTTTTTAAAAAAATTGGGATATAATTGACATATAACATTGTGTAAGTTTAAGACTTTTCCTTTTTATTTTGAAAAGGGTAAGTCATGAGAAACTCGGCTTACATAAATACTCTGATGGGGATGGAAGGAACTTTGTTCCAGCACTGTCACTTATTTCTTTGACCTCCTTCTGAATTACATGCTTCAAAAACAGAAGCACTCATTTAGTAAAAAAAAAAAAAAAATTTTTTTTTACCTGCCGTAATCATGAACAAATCCACTTCTTTCTTCAGTTTTAATGAGAGCAAAGAATTGGAAGTCATACACTCCAAACACAAGCGGATTTGGTTTTCTGGTCTTTAGACTCATGCATTTTTTTGTCAAGACAGGTATTTCGATTTTTTCCTTGCATGCCGTGAGCCCTACACTACATTTCCTCCTTTTTCTTCTTCCTCTATCTTTCTTCTTTCCTTCCCCCTTCCCCCAAAAGGGGCATAACTCTCACTTTTTGCCTTTCTATCCTCTTTGCTCTTTAGTTCAGGTCAGTTGCTCAGTCGTGTCCTGGCTCTTTGTGACCCCATGGACTGTAGCATGCCAGGTTTCCCTGTCCATCACCAGCTCCTGGAGTTTGCTCAAACTCATGTCCATCGAGTCAGTGATGCCATCCAACCATCTCATCCTCTGTCATCCCCTTCTCCTCCTGCCTTCAATCTTTCCCAGCATCAGGGGGTTTTCCAGTGAGTCAGTTCTTCGCATCAGGTGGCCAAAGTATTGGAGCTTCAGCTTCAGCATTAGTCCTTCTGATGAATATTCAGGACCGATTTCCTTTAGGATGGACTGGTTTGATCTCCTTGCAGTCCAAGGGACTCTCAAGAGTCTTCTCCAGCACCACAGTTCAAAAGCATCAATTCTTTGGCACTCAGCCTTCTTTATGGTCCAACTCTCACATCCATCCATGACTACTGGAAAAACCATACCTTTGACTAGATGGACCTTTGTTGGCAAAGTAACGTCTCTGATTTTTAATATTCTGTCTAGGTTTGTCATAGCTTTTCTTCCAAGGAGCAAGCGTCTTTTAATTTCATGGCTGTGGTCACCATCTGCAGTGATTTTGGAGCCCAGGAAAATACAGTCTGTCACTGTTTCCATTGTTTCCCCATCTATTTGCCATGAGGTGATAGGGCCAGATGCCATGGTCTTCATTTTTGAATGTTGAGTTTTAAGCCAGCTTTTTTACTCTCCTCTTTCACTTTCATCAAGAGGCTTCTTCCTCTCACATGTAGGGAGTTCTGGGGACCCTTCCCCTTACCAGGCTGCTCTTTGTCCCAGTGTGTTCAGGAATGGGGACCTGTTAGGTCCCCTGTTTAGCCTGAAGCTGTTCCAGGCCACCAGCGAGGACTGGGAAGCAGTGTTGAAGCTTGTGACTGAGAACATGAAATTACAGAGCGGGCCTGTGGGCAAGTGAGTCTGGGGATTGCGGGAACTGGGCTGTCTTTCGCTGCTGTTGCTGGGAGGCTCATGCAGGGCCAGGGGGTGTGTCTCCTCCAGCCTCTGCAGTGGCTCTCCTGCACTCCTACGAGGGCTTACTCCAGCTCTCCTTGTCCTTCCGTGATGCGTGATCCACCTCCAGCACCCCTCTGCCCCTACCACCGCCCCCCCCCACCAGCAATCTGTTTTCTAGTGTTCTCTGTGGATAAAATTTGTAAATTGAATGGTCTTACCTCTCTAATGAATGACCTTCTTACTCTTTAATGTAAAAGACAACATACATGCAAAATTTAAAATCTCTGCTTTAAAAAAAGTCACCAACACATATAATGTCTTTACTACTGCCAAGTACTTTTCCAGGCACTTTATACATTCTCAGTCCTATGACACAGGTAGTTGTTGTCATCTGCATTCTTTCCGTGGGGGAACTAAGGCACAGAGAAGGCAAGTAACTTGTGTAAAGTTCAACAGCCCCAGTAAATGGTGGAATTGGGATTCGGTCCTGACTCAATTATGTGCTTTTACTTTGCTATCTTGCCTCTAAAATGACAGTTGCTAGAATGAAATCTTTAGCAGTAGAAAGGCATTTTGTTTGTTTGTTTTTGGCTGTGCTGTCCTTGTGATGGAGTGTGGGCTCTTCATTGCAACATGTAGTCTTTTCTGGTTGTGGCATGTGGGCTCAATTGCCCCATGGCATGTGGGAACTTAGCTCCCTGACCAAGGATCAAACCTGTGTCCCCTGCATTGCACAGTGGACTCTTAACTACTGGACTACCAAGGACGTCTGAGAGAGGCATTATTTGTTCTTAGTACTATGGTTATTATAAGGATCCAGAGAATTACAATTAAGGGTTTGGAACATTCATGGCCAGTGTTAAATGAGATTTCTTGAGATTTTACCCTTTTACTCCCTCCCACCCCCACCCTACCCCATTTTGGGGGCACACCATGTGGCTTGGTGGACATTGGTTCCCTGACTAGGGATTGAGTGCAGACCCATGGCAGTGGGTCCTAACCACTGGATCACCAGGGAGTTTCTCACACACCCTTATTTGAATTCTTTTCCACTTCTTTTCCTGTGTAGTGAGTCTCTGTGTGCTTATTATTGCCCAGTTCTAATGTTACCTTCTTTGTGAAAGTCTACTCGTTAACATTTTAATAACTCCTTGTCCTGTGTTCTTTTTAAATCCACATCAGTGATGGTCCTGATGGTCATATCATAACTGATGCATTGTATGTGTTTGTCTGCTTGTTCTTAGTTGCTTGTGTCTCTAAGTCTTACTTAGGTTGAGTCTTATCTTTAAACCTTTGTTTCTAGTGTGGGCCTGGTATCTCTCTGATTTTTTAGAAAATATTTTTAGTAAATTGTGGTATGGTGGGAAGTATTAGATAGGTTTATATCCTAGCTTTGTCTGGTATTATATGTCACCATGAGTAACTGTCTTGTGCTCTTTCTAGTATTTCCTCATCTCTAGAATGCAAAGAATAACCCATAGGATAATGTCTATAAATTAAAGACTAGTACATTAAACTAGCTTAGTGCTAGTTGCTCTTTTCTTTTATCAGTTTTTTTTTTTTTTTTTTAATCAGTTGTGTGTTAAAGATGAAAAATCTATTAAAAGTGGCTGGAACATCAAGGGAAATGTATTGATTTACACAGAAAGAATCTCTAGATTGAGTTAATTTGACATCTCAGTGGTATGATCAGTTCTTTCCGTCTTTCCGGCCTGCCTTCCCCAGCGGATGCGTTGGTCCTTTGGCTAGCTCCCCTCAAGAGAGGTGCAGGGTGGCTCAGCGTGATTCCAGGTACCATCCCTAGACGAAGGCGGACAGAGAACTCGTTCAAGCCTTCTCTTCTGAAAGACAGCATACCCTTATTGGGCAAAACGAGGTCTCAGTAGTTAACCATTTTGTCAGTCACTGTCAAGAGGATATGACTAGATGGATTTAGGTTAAGTCAAGCATCATTCTGTAGGGCCAGGGAGGGATCTAGCCTCTCTGAAAGTATATGACAGTTGGCATTCTGACATTTGGGAGAAAATAATATTCTTATTTTTCTTTATTTATTATTTTTAATTATTTGTATTAATTTTTTGACCACACTGAGCTCTGTGTGGAATCTTAGTTCCCCAATCGGGAATCAGGCTGGCGCCCCCTGCAGGGAAAGTGCGGAGTTTTAACCACTGGTGGGCCAGGGAAGCCCCTCATGTTCTTATTTTTTTAAAAAGGGTTAGAATGGCTTTTAGATAGAAAAGTCACAAGCAAAAAGAACAACAAATGAAAACCTTTAGTGCCTCCCTCATAGAATCTGCCAGTTACCCTGTAGAGTGTGGAATGGTCTCTTAGAGTCAAGAACTGTTTCCAAATGCTATAGTGTCATCACTGACACATGTAAGAGAAAGTACATATTCTGAAGAATTTTCCTTCTGCAGTAATAGTAATGGTAATAATAGTGGTAGTTGTAGTAGTAGCTGTGGCAAAACTGTTTTTAATTTCAAAAAAAAAAAAAGCATATTCTGCTTAGCATTTTTTTTCCCTGACATTTGAGACTTTTTAAAGTTAAATAGAATCCATTTAAATAGAAGTTAGATGGATAATTTAATAAAAATACAGATTATTTGTGCTTTTTGTTTTGTTTTTGTTTACAGTGAATGAGCTCATTCTCAAACAGAAGCAAAGATTTGAGGAAAAGAGGTTCAAATTGGACCACTCAGTGAGTAGCACCGTATGTTTCAACTCTTTTATTACTATTTTTAATACATTTCATTTTGCTTTGTTCATTGGTTTAATACTAATTGGGTATGCAAGCTTAGCATATTACTGGTTTTTCTTAAAGGAGATCTAGGATTATCCTATTCAATAAACAGCTTTCTTTGGTCTGAATTGTCTAGAATTTACCCTTTTGAAAGGTCTGTGGGGTAATACTGAGTCAGTTGGCTTGTAACACATTGCATTTAAAGAATTATATGGCAGGATGAAACTATGGGTGGTCATTTGAGAAAATTCTCAATTTGAGAGGATTAACCCCAAATTACTGAAGCAAGTGAACTTAAATTATTACCTTACCAAATACAAAGTGGAAAAGATGGTTAGACAGGTAATTAAAATCTGGGCACTTGTTTTGAAGGGAATTATACCTTTGGAGAAGATGACTTGACATATCTTGAATGTGCCTTTCATATTATTTAAATGTATTTAAGGGAGAAATAGTGATTAAATTATAATTAGAAGGCATTGGGGAGCCACTAGCTGGGAAGGAATAGGTTGGAACATTATAGTTTATTTTTGATATGTAATAAACATTAGAAAATAGCAAGCATTTGTTTTTGACTCTCTAAAACAGTTTTGTTAAGTTGGGTTTCTTCTTTGTTTTTAGAATGGCCACAGGTGGCAAATATTTCAGGATTTGTTGGGAACTGACCAAGATAACCTTGATTTGGCCAATGTCAACCTCATGCTGGAGTTACTAGTGCAGAAGAAGAAACAACTGGAAGCAGTAAGTGGCCCCTGAACTTGAAAATTTTTATTTTAAAAAGATATAAAAATATTTAAAATAATAGGGTAGTGTTAGTCAGTCCAGTTTTATTCAGTAGGAGTTATCTGTAAACTATCACTTATATCCCTTTTTCAATTGAAAGAAAGAACAAATTCTTATAATACAACTTACTTGCAGTGTCCAGTTTTTATTAACAAAAGCTGAGTGTTCAGATCATGAGAAAGTACAGCTTCATTTTAACAGGGAACAATTATTATTGATCTTTTTTCTTCTAATGAATCTTCACCTCTTCACATGTGGGATTTGGAGGAGAAAATAGGGATTATTTTAATTTACATAAAATCCTTCCAGCGGGTGTGGGTTAACAGTAGCAGTAGTCGATGGCTTAGCTAAGGGCATTTAGAAAGATGGGAACAAAAACAAAATTATGTCCTGTTTTCATGTAATGGAATCTAAATAAGTGAAAAGTTACATTTATTTCAGGTAAATAAATGTAAAACATATAAAATGAGAATTTGTATGTATTAGTTAGGAATTGAGTATGCTCCATTTGAATAAAGACTGTATACGTTAATATAAGCAGATAGCCACCCTTAACTACTTTGAACACAAAGGGGATATAAATTGACAGAATAAGGGAGTGAGAAGCTCACACACATAAAAAGGAAGAGCTTAACAAGCAAGCGTTAGGAACATTGGAACCATCACTTCTTTGGTGAATATAAGGAAATGAAATCAGGCATTTGAATGTTGTCAGGAGAGTTTCTGTTTTACTTCTCATGACTGTTTCTTTGGGACAGGTTTGATTTTCTTTTATTGGATTTTTATCCCATGGGAGATAATGTGGTTACCTGTACTTGTGAATTTATGTTTTTTGATAAAAGAAGAAAAAGAGCCTCTCAACTTGATTTTTAAGAAATTCTGTGGATTGATTCTGATTAACATAGCTTAGATCTGGATGAAACTGAGTAGAATGGGAATCTCTTAGTGGAAGAAAGGAGTAGTTGAGGTTGAGCCGACTAAAACGAGGCTCCCTGTTGTGTCTTTTTTCATGGTGGGAGTTTCTCTGGTGGTTTTTTTCTGTGGGGGCGGGGAGAGTGGGATGGCTTTATCTTTTATTTGCTTTTCTTTCTTTCAGATTTGTTGAGATGTAACTGATATATCATTGCTCATTGCTTAGTTGTTCAGTCGTGTCTGATTCTTTGGGACCCCATGGACTGTAGCCTGTCAGGCTCCTTTGTCCATGGGATTTTATAGGTGAGAAATACCAGAGTGGGTTGCCATTCCTGTCTTCAGGGGATCTTCCCTACCCAGAGGTTGAACCCGTGTCTCTTGTGTCTCCTGCATTGGCAGGAGGATTCTTTACCACTGGTGCCACCTGGGAAGCCAAAATTGATGTATAGCACTGCATAAGTTTAAGGTGTATAGCATAATGACTTGACACACATATATTGTAAAATGATTATCACAATAAATTCAGTTAACATCATCTCATATAGATAAAAGAAAAGGTTTTTTTTTTTTCATGATGAGAGCTTTTTTAGGATTTACTTGCTTAGCAACTTTCAGATATACCATCCACTACTGTTAACTATTGGAGAAGGCAATGGCACCCCACTCCAGTACTCTCGCCTGGAAAATCCCATGGATAGAGGAGCCTGGTAGGCTGTAGTCCATGGGGTCACTAAGAGTCAGACACGACTGAGCGACTTCCCTTTCACTTTTCACTTTCATGCATTGGAGAAGGAAATGGCAGCCCACTCCAGTGTTCTTGCCTGGAGAATCCCAGGGACGGGGAAACCTGGTGGGCTTCCACCTATGGGGTCGCGCGACTGAAGCGACTTAGCAGCAGCAGTGTTAGCTATAGTTATCTTGTTATACATTGTATCCTTGTTACTTATCTTAAAATTGTAAGTTTGTACTTTTTTGTTTGTTTTTTCCCTTTTTATTTTTTTAAAACTATTTTTATTGGAGTATAGTTGCTTTATAATGTTGTATTCGTTTCTTCTGTACAGCAAAATGAATCAGCTACACATATTCATATAACCCCTTTTGGACTTCATTCCCATTCCGGTCACCATAGCGCATTAAGTAGAGTTGCCTGTACTATACAGTACATTCTCACAGTTATCTGTTTTATTTATTTAAACATTTTTAATATAATTTCATTTATCTGCTTTTGGCTGTGCTGGGTCTTCATTGCTGCCCAGGCTTTTCTCTAGTTGTGGTGAGTGGGGCCTTGCAGTGAGAGGGCTTCTCATTGTGATGGCTTCTCTCGTGGAGCATGGACTGTGGGACACACGGACTTTAGAAGTCACGGTTCCTGGACTCCGGAGCACAGGCTCAATAGTTGTGGCCAAGTTGCTCTGCAGCATGTGGGATCCTCCTGGATCAGGGATCAAACGCGTGTCTCCTGCATTGGTTGATGGATTCTTTATCTCTAAGCCATTAAGGAAGTTCTAGTTACCTGTTTTAAACATAGTATCAATAGTGTATATGTGTCAATTCCATTCTCCCAATTTCTCCCGTCTCCCTTCACCCTTGGTATCCATATATTTGTTCCCTACATCTATGTCTTTATTTCTGCTTTGCAAATAAGATCATCTATACTGTTTTTCCAGATTCCATGTATATGTTTTAATATTCGATATTTGCTCTTCTCTTTCTGACTTAAACTTTACTTTGTATGACATCCTAGGTCCATCCATGTCTCCACAAATGACTCCATCTTGTTCCTTTTTGTGGCCGGGTAATATTCCATTGTGTGTATTATCTCCTCTTCTTTATCCATTGCTCTGTTAGTGGACATTTAGGTTGTGGAAATTGTACTTTTTGATCTTTATTCAATTTCCCCTGTTCCCTGCTTTTGGTAACCACACATCTGATCTTTTTCTGTAAGCTTGGTGTTTTTTGTGTGTTCTTTTAAGATTCATATGTATGTGAGATCATATGGTGCTTGTCTCTCTCTCTGACTTATTTCATTATACTGCTCATGAGGTCTATCCATGTTGTCACAAATGGCAGAATTACCTTCCTTTTTGTGGCTGAATAGCATTTTGTTATATGTACATATACCATCCTTGTGGCTCAGCTGATGAAGAGTCTGCCTGTAATGCAGGAGATCTGGTTTCAATCCCTGGATTGGGAAGATCCCCTGGAAAAGGGAAGGGCTACCCACTCCAATATTCTGGCCTGGAGAATTCCATGGACTGTATAGTTCATGGGGTCTCAAGAGAGTCTAACATGACTGAGCGACCTTCACTTTCACACCACATCTTTATCCAGTCATGCGCTGATGGACACTTAGGTTATCAACATATCCTGGCAGTTATAAGTAATGCTGCATTGGACGTGACAGTGTAGGTGTTTCTCTGACATAGTGGTTTAATTTCCTTTGGATATATACCCAGAAGTGGGATTGTTGGATCACGTGATAGTTTCATTCTTAATTTTTTTGAGGAACCTGCATTCTGTTTTCCATAGTGGCTATACCAGTTTACTTTCCTACCAGCAGGGCACAAGGGTTCCTTTTTCTCCACATCCTCACCCGCATGTGTTCTTTCTTGTCCTTCTGACGGTGACCATTCTGACTAGTGTGAAGTGACGTCTTCTTGTGGTTTTGACCTGTATTTCCCTAATGATTTGTGATGTTGAATGCCTTTTCATATACTTGTTGATTATTTGAATATCTTCTTTGGAAAATCCCTTGCCCATTTAAAAATTTTATTATTTGGGTTTTTTTTTTAATTGCTATTGAATTATATTAATTCTTTATGTACAGTATTTTTTATATTAACCTCTTATCAGATATATGATCTGTAAGTATTTTCACCCATTCTGTTGGTTGCCTTTTCATTTTGTTGACCATGTCTTTGGTTTGCAGAAGCTTGTACATTTGATATAGTTGTACTTGTTTTTTGTTTTGTTGCTTTTGCTTTAGGTGTCATATCCCAGAAATTGTTGCCAAAACTCTTCTGTGCTTTTTAACATAGTTTTCTATTAGCATCTACTGTGTGCTAGATGCTGTGTTAAAGGTAGTGGAAAAGACAGAATTCTGCTCTGTATGTTGTGTTGAGGGGAACAGGGCACAATAGCTGAGGAGATAAACTAAATTAATAAATATTTTCACATAGTGGTAAATGATATAGAAATACTTTTTAATGATAGACTGAATATATATAGTTATCTTGCCCCCTTAATGTCATTAAAATGACAGTAAAGTGATTTTTAAAAGGCAAAAGAATGGGAGAAGAGACAATATACTTTTTTAAGCTATAAAGTAGATGGATGAAAAGTGATAGATTAGATCTGAGAAAATTGAGCCGGCGGTAGGGAATTGGTAGGAACCAACCCTATTTAGATTATGGAAAAAAGGCCTTCCTTGGGTTTGGGAGCACGAAATACCTCATAGAGTAAAGGTTGGAAGCAGAGTAATTTGTTCAGAATCTGACTAAGGAGCAATTGGAATCTCTGATCCCTTCGTGTATAATTATAGCCATTGACCTAAGAGAACACTAGAAGTTACAGGCACATTTAAGGGTGTGTGGGGGCTTCTGTACTGAAGATAGACAAGTTTCATACTGAATGTGAGAACTGTTAACCTTATTCCCCATTTGACTTGTCAGTATTAATCTTTGTGTGCTTTCGTCTCTTAGAACTGAAGAAATACTGGTATCTTAGTTTTAGAACTCAAATCTTTTTGAAGAGGGAGGCAGTTCAGAAACAAAGGTATCATAGGTATTACAGCATTTTTACATTATTGTTTTCTTGTTTTACTTTGCATTCTAACAATCACAGAAAACTAACCAAACTGATCACATGGATCACAGCCTTGTCTAACTCAGTAAAACTGTGAGCTTTGCCGTGTAGGGCCACCCAAGATGGACAGGTCATGGTGGAGAGGTCTGACAAAATGTGGTCCCCTGGAGAAGGGAATGACAAACCACTTCAGTATTCTTGCCTTGAGAACCCCATGAACAGTAGGAAAAGGTGAAAAGGTATGATACTGAAAGATGAACTTCCCAGGTCGGTAGGTGCTCAATATGCTACTGAAGAAGAGTGGAGAAATAGTTCCAGAAGGAATGAAGAGACGAAGCCAAAGCAAAAACAACTCCCACCTGTAGATGTGACTGGTCATAGAAGTAAAGTCCAGTGCTATAAAGAATAATATTTGCATAGGAACCTAGAATGTTAGGTCCATGAATCAAGGTAAAAGCAAAGTGGTTAAACAGGAGATGGCAAGAGTGAACATCGACATTTTAGGAATCTGTGAACTAAAAAGGACCAGAATGGGGGAATTTAATTCAGATGACCTTTATATCTACTACTGTGGGCAAGAATTCCTTAGAAGAAATGGAGTAGCTCTCATAGTCAACAAAAGAGTCCAAAATGTAGTACTTGGGTGCAATCTCAAAAATGACAGAATGATCTCTATTTGTTTCCAAGGCAAACTATTCAATAGCACAGTAACCAAGTCTTTGCCCCAACCACTAATGCTGAAGAATCTGAGGTTGAATGGTTCTATGAAGACCTACATGACCTTCTAGAACTAACACCAAAAAAAACATGTCTTTTTCATTATAGGGGATTGGAATGCAAAAGTAGGAAGTCAAGAGATACCAAGATTAACAGGCAAGTTTGACCTCGGTATACAAGATGAAGCAGGGCAAAGGCTAATACAGTTTTGCCAAGAGAACGCACTGGTCATAGCAAACACATTCTTCCAATAACACAAGAGACGACTCTACACACAGACATCACCATATGGTCAATACCAAAATCAGATTGATTATGTTCTTTGCAGCCAAAATTGGAGAAGCTCTATACAGTCAGCAAAAACAAGACTAGGAGCTGACTGTGGCTCAGATCATGAACTCCTGGTTGCCAATTCAGACTTAAATTGAAGAAAGTGGGAAAACCACTAGGCCATTCAGGTATGACCTAAATCAGATGCCTTATGATTATACAGTGGAAGTGGCGAATAGATTAAAGGTATTAAATCTGATGGAGTGCCTGAAGAACTATGGATGGAGTTCTGTGATTTGTATAGGAGGTGGTGATCAAAACCATCTCCAAGAAAAATAAACGCAGAAAGGCAGACTTGTCTGAGGAGGCCTTACAAATAGCTGAGAAAAGAACAGAAGCAAAAGGCAAAGGAGAAAAGGAAAGCTATGTTTATCTGAATGCAGAGTTCCAAAGAATGGCATGGAGAGATAAGAAAGCCTTCCTCAGTGATCAGTGCAAAGAAATAGAGGAAAACAATAGAACACGAAAGACTAGAGATCTCTTCAAGAAAATTAGAGATACCAAGGGAACATTTCATGCAAAGATGGGCTCAGTAAAGGACAGAAATGGTAGGGACCTAACAGAAGCAGAAGATATTAAGCAGAGGTGGCAAGAATATACAGAAGAACTATACAAACGCAGCCACCGTGCTTGTGTGCCGTCACACAAAAAGGATCTTAGTGACCCATATAACTATGATGGTGTGATCACTCACTAGAGCCAGATATCCTGGAGTGTGAAGTCAAATGGACCTTAGGAAGCATCACTACAAACAAAGCTAGTGGAGGTGATGGAATTCCACTTGAGCTATTTCAAATCCTAAAAGATGATGCTGTGAAAGTGCTGCACCCAATATGCCAGCAAATTTGAAAAGCTCAACAGTGGCCCCAGGACTGGAAAAGGTCAGTTTTCATTTCAGTCCCAATGCAGTGCCAAAGCATGTTTGAACTACTGCACAATTGCAATAATCTCCATATGCCAGCAAATTAATGCTCAAAATTCTCCAAGCTGGGCTTAACAGTACATGAACTGAGAACTTGCAGATGTTCAAGCTGGATTTAGAAACGGCAAAGAAACCAGAGATCAAATTGCCAACATCCGTTGGATCATAGAAAAGCAAGAGAATTCCAGAAAAACATCTACTTCTTTACTGACTACGCCAAAGCCTTTGACTATGTGGATCGTGACAATCTGTGGAACACTCTTAAAGAGATGGGAATACCAGACCATCTAACCTACCTCCTGAGAAATCTGTATGCAAGTCAAGAAACAACAGTAGAACCAGACATGGAACAACAAACTGTTTCCAAATTGGGAAAGGAGTACGTCAAGGCTGTGTTTCATCACCCTGCTTATTTAACTTACATGCAGAGTACATCATGTGAAATGCCGGGCTGGATGAACCACAAGCTGGAATCAAGATTGCTGGGAGAAATATCAATAACCTCAGATATGCAGATGATACCACTGTTATTTTAGAAAGTGAAGAGGAACTGAAGAGCCTCTTGATGAAAGTGAAAGAGGAGAGTGAAAAAGCTGTCTTAAAACTCATTCAGAGAACTAAGATCATGGCATCCAGTCCCATCACGTCCTGGTAGATAGATGGGGAAATAATGAAAACAGTGAGATTTTATTTTCTTGGGCTCCAAAATCACTGCAAACGGTGTCTGCAGGTATGAAATTAAAAGACACTTGCTCATTTAAGAGAGAAGAAAAGCTATGACCAGCCTCGAGAGCATATTAAAAAGCATAGACATTGCTTTATCGACAAAGGTCTGTGTAGTCAAAGCTATGGTTTTTCCAGTAGTCATGTATGAATGTGAGAGTTGGACCATAAAGAAAGCTGAGTGCCAAAGAATTGATGCTTTTGAATTGTGGTGCTGGAGAAGACTTTTGAGAGTCCCTTGGACAGCAAGGAGATCAAACCAGTCAATCCTAAAGGAAATCAATCCTGAATATTCATTGGAAGGACTGATGGTGATAGTAAATTTCCCATACTTTGGCCACCTGATGCGAAGAAGTGCCTCCTTAGGAAAGACACTGTTGCTAGGAAAGATTGAAGGCAGGAGGAGAAGGGGATGACAGAGGATGAGATGGTTGGATAGCATCACCGACTCAATGGACATGAGTTTAAGCAAGCTCCGGGAGTTGGTGATGGGCAGGAAAGCCTGGGATGCTGTAGTCCATGGTGTCACAGAGAATCGGACACAACTCAGCAACTGAACTGAAACTTGATGAATGTTTCCAACATACAGAAAAATGCAGTAAATAATGCAACTTTTAACTTATCCTTTTTTAGTTTTAATAAATAGTAACACTTTTTATTAGATCTGCCTTTTGAGAATTACGTTTTTTTTTTTTTAATATTTAACACCCTCTCTTCTCATTCTGTTCTCCCAGAGTAATCACCATATGAAGTTTGCAAGGATCCTTCTGAAGTGTGTATAACCCTTTTTTAATAAAATATATACTTGTATCTACGATCATATATAGTGTTGTTTGTATGATTTAGAAGTTTCAGACTGTGTTTATCCTTTGACATATGCCTTTTTTGTTTACTTTTTGAGGTTTCCACTGATGAATATAGATCTAGTTTGTTTAACTTCTCTATAGTTATCCATTGCATGAACATTTCTATTCCCCTGTTGATGGACATTTAAGTTATTCTGTATTTATGATTGTCAGCAATGCATTGAGTGTTGTTATTCATGTCTTCTTGTGCTCATATATAAATACTAAAGTGATTTCAGAAGTGTAATTGCTATTCATAGGGTTTACATGTACATTTTAACCGTATTAAATGTTGCCGAATTGCTCTTCTGTGAGTTTGTACCATATCAACCTTTGATACTGTTTTTTAGTTTCTGCTGGTTTGATAGTTGCCAAATGCTTGTGTGTGTGTGTGTATGTGTGTGTGTGTGTGTTCTGTTGTTTTGTATATTTTGTATTTCTTTAATTACTAGTGAGGACAGTTTCTTCATTTGTTTGACTGTCTTGGTTTCTTATTTGAATTGCTTATTCATAGCCTATACCAGTTTTTCTAATAGATTGTCTTTTTTTTTATTGATTTGTAAGAAGTGTGTGTGTGTGTTTTGAATATTGCTACTTTGTCAAATGGTATTTTGATAATTGAATTTCATTTGAATTGTATCATGGTCAGACAGTGGTTTATATGATTTTAGATTTAGTATTTTTTATGATTTTATTTTGCCTTGTTGACTTTTATTTGTCAGATATAACATTTTGTTTGGTTTCTTAGTGATTGCTTTTGGGTTTTTAAGATAATTATACATTATATTACATTACATTATGTTGTACCTTTAAGTAATATTATCTGACTTCATTGGTAGTATAAGAACCTTACACCAATATACTTAAATTTCTTCTCTCTCAGCCTTTGTACTGTTTTTGTCAATTGTTTTACTTCTGTGTATGTCATAACTCCCTAATAAATTTATTAATTTGAATAGTAAATTATACTCTATGGATATATTTTAAAAGTTCTATATACGCCCATATATTGATCATTTCAGGTGTACTTCATTCTTTTGTTTTCCATTCACTTCACTCTTTCATTCATTCTTTTGAATTCCATCAGTAACTTTCCTTCTGCCTGGAAGACAGCCTTTATTCTTTCTTTAGTGTAGATCTGCTGGTGATAAATTCTTTCACCATTCATATCTGAGAATGTCTTTATTTATCCTTTGTATCTGAAAGGGACTTCCAAATAAGTATAGAATTATAGATTTAATATTTTTCTTTCAGTATTTTAGGGATGTTGTTCCATCATCCAGTGTCTTGCATTGTTTCAGATGAGAAGTCTTAATCCTCGAAATGAACTGTATTTCTCTCAGTGTATGCTCTTTTTATGGTTTTAAGTATTTTGACTTTGGTATATACCTTGGTATAGTTTTTTTTGTTTTACCTTCATGTTTCTTCTTCTTGAGGTTCTTTGAGATTCTTGGATGGTGATATAGTTTCACCAGATTTGGAAAAATTTCAGTTATTATTTCTTCAAATACTTTTCTGTCACCTTTTCTACTTTGGGAACTCCCATTATGCATCTCTTAGGCTGACTGAAGTTGTGTCACAGCTCATGGATAAAGAGCTCTGCTTGCTTATGTTTTATCTTTTACCCCATCTCGTTCATCTTGTATAGTTTCTATTTCTGTTGTCAAGTTCACTGCTTTTTTCTATATTCCATTGTCTCTCCTTATGCTTTGTCCTAACTTGTAGGACTTTTTTATGACTGTGTTTCCTTATTCTATTATTTGTGACATTGTTGTTTCTGTTTTAAGTGATGGATTCCACCCTTCTCCCTCTACCCCACCCCCTGCCTTATTTTGGGCAGCATTTCCTTATTTGCATGCTTACTAATTTTGTGATTGGATGCCAGAAATTGTACATTTTACCATGTTTAATATTGTTAACTTTGTATTCCTTTACACATTCCTAAGCTTTGTTCTGGCATGTAGTTAAGTATTTTCAAAATAGCTTGATTCTCTTAAAGCTTGTGTTTTAAGTTCTGTTAGGGAGAACTATCGGAGAAGGCAATGGCACCCCACTCCAGTACTCTTGCCTGGAAAATCCCATGGACGGAGGAGGCTGGTGGGCTGCAGTCCATGGGGTCGCTGAGGGTTGGACACGACTGAGCGACTTCACTTTCACTTTTCACTTTCATGCATTGGAGAAGGAAATGGCAACCCACTCCAGTGTTCTTGCCTGGAGAATCCCAGGGACAGGGGAGCCTGGTGGGCTGCCGTCTGTGGGGTCACACAGAGTCAGACATGACTGAAGTGACTTAGTAGTAGTAGTAGTAGGGAGACCTATAATAGATTTTTGTCTAGCTAATTTTGCCTCACTGCGAGGCAGTCTTTTTGAGAGTATTCCTCCTGATGCCTGTGTATTTCGAGGTTTTTTCCACCTAGCTCCTGGGATAATGTATTATTTATGGTCCTTTGTCTGAAATGCTTCCATTCATATAACTAGCCTGATGTTTTGTTGTTTGAAATAGGAATTCTTATCTTTCTCACTGCATTTTAGGCCTGTAAGTTCAATTTGCTTGCTTTTGGTCCATTGAAATTTATTGGGATTTTATTATAGCTCAGTATAAGGTCTATGTTTTGTTAAATGTTCACCTTCATTTAAAAACAGTGTGTTACCTGTTGTGCTTTGTGAATGTAGCGTTTGTTAATATTCAGTTCAGTTCAGTTGCTCAGTCGTGTCTGACTCTTTGCGACCCCATGAACTGCAGCACGCCAGGCCTCCCTGTCCATCACCAACTCCTGGAGTTTACCCAAACTCATGTCCATTGAGCTGGTGATTCCACCTAGCCATCTCATCCTCTGTCGTCCCCTTCTGCCTTCAGTCTTTCCCAACATCAGGGTCTTTTCAAATGAGTCAGTTCTTCGCATCAGGTGGCCAAAGTATTGGAGTTTCAGCTTCAACATCAGTCCCTCCAATGAACACCCAGGACTGATCTCCTTTAGGATGGACTGGTTGGATCTCTTTCCAGTCCAAGGCACTCTCAAGACTCTTTTCCAACACCACAGTTCGAAAGCGTCAATTCTTCTGCGCTCAGCTTTCTTTATAGTCCAACTCTCACGTCCATACATGACTACTGGAAAAACCATAGCCTTGACTAGACAGACCTTTGTTGACAAAGTAATGTCTCTGCTTTTTAATATGCTGTCTAGGTTGGTCATAACTTTGCTTCTAAGGAGTAAGCGTCTTTTAATTTCATGGCTGCAATCACCATCTGCAGTGATTTTGGAGCTCCAAAAAATAAAGTCAGCCACTGTTTCCACTGTTTCCCATCTGTTTGCCATGAAGTGATGGAGCCAGATGCCATGATCTTAGTTTTCTGAATGTTGAGCTTTAAACCAGCTTTTTCACTCTCCTCTTTCACTTTCACCAAGAGGCTCTTTAGTTCTTCTTCACTTTCTGCTATAACGATGGTGTCATCTGCACATCTCAGGTTTTTGATATTTCTCCTGGCAATCTTGATTCCAGTTTGTGCTTCCTCCAACCCAGTGTTTCTCTTGATGTACTGTGCATATAAGTTAAATAAACAGGATGACAGTATACAGCCTTGAAATACTCCTTTTCCTATTTGGAGCCAGTCTGTTGTTCCATGTCCAGTTCTAACTATTGCTTCCTGACCTGCATACAGGTTTCTTGAGAGGCAGGTCAGGTGGTCTGGTATTCCCATCTCTTGAAGAATGTTCCACAGTTTATTGTGGTCCACACAGTTGAAGGCTTTGGTATAGTTAATAAAGCAGAAATAGATGTTTTTCTGGAACTCTCTTGCTGTTTTAATGATCCAGCAGATGTTGGCAATTTGATCTCTGGTTCCTCTGCCTTTTCTAAAACCAGCTTGAACATCTGGAAGTTCATGGTTCACGTACTGCTGAAGCCTGGCTTGGAGAATTTTGAGCATTACTTTACGAGTATATGAGATGAGTGCAATTGTGTGGTAGTTTGAGCATTCTTTGGCATTGCCTTTCTTTGGGATTGGAATGAAAACTGACCTTTTCCAGTCCTATGGCCACTGCTGAGTTTTCCAAATTTGCTGGCATATTGAGTGCAGAACCTTGACATCATCGTCTTTTAGGATTTGAAATAGCTCACCTGGAATTCCATCACCTCCACTAGCTTTGTTCGTAGTGATGCTTTCTAAGGCCCACTTGACTTCCCATTCCTGGATGTCTGGCTCTAGGTGAGTGATCACACCATCGTGATTATCTGGGTTGTGAAGGTTTTTTTTATATAGTTCTTCTATGTATTCTTGCCACCTCTTCTTAGTATCTTCTGCTTCTGTTAGGTCCACACTATTTCTGTCCTTTATTGAGCCCATCTTTGCATGAAATATTCCCTTGGTATCTCTAATTTTCTTGAAGAGATCTCTAGTCTATCGTGTTCTATTATTTTCTTCTATTTTTTTGTATTGATCGCTGAAGAAGGCTTTCTAATCTCTCTTTGCCATTCTTTGGAACTCTTATTCAGATATTTATTTTTTCCTTGCTGCATTGGTTATTGATGTGTGCTAAGTCATTTCAGTCGTGTCCAACTCTGCAACCCTGTGGACTGTAGCCCACTAGGCTCCTCTGTCGGTGGGATTCTCCAGGCAATAATACTGGAGTGCGTTGCCAGGGATTTTTTAGAAGTATTTTTGATTATTTATTTTTCATTGGTTTCTATGATTCTTGGATCATGTATTTTGAAGCTCATTATTAGGTACATACATGTTTAGGATTGTGATGTTTTCTGGATGTATCGTCTCCTTTGTTACTATGGATTGTATACATTTAATGCTGGAAATACACCTTGTTCTGAAGTCTGTTTTTATATTTTCTTATGTTATTGATAATATAGCTTAAGTAGTTTAGTTATGACTAGCATTTCTGTGATATATTCTGTATCTTTGTATCTCTGTTTTATTGTTGCCTTAATGTTTTAAAAATGTGTCTCTTCAGATGTATAGAACAGTCTTTTGGACTCTTGGGAGAGGACGAGGGTGGCATGATTTGGGAGAATGGCATTGAAACATGTATATTATCATATGTGAAACTAATCACCAGTCCAGGATTGATGCATGATACAGGGTGCTCGGGGCTGGTGCACTGGGATGAACCAGATGGATGGGATGGGGAGGGACGTGGGAGGGGGGTTCAGGATGGGGAACACAGGTACACTCATGGCGGATTCATGTCAATGTATGCGAAACCAATACAATATTGTAAAGTAATTAGCCTCCAATTAAAATAAATTTGTATTCTTAAAAAGCTTTTTATATAGTAAAAAAAAATATGAAAATAGAAGTGTGTCTCTTTACTGTATGTAGTTGAATTATTTAACTTATATGCAGAGTACATCATGAGAAATGCTGAGCTGGAAGAAGCACAAGCTGGAATCAAGATTGCCGGGAGAAATATCAATAACCTCAGATATGCAGATGACACCACCCTTATGGCAGAAAGTGAAGAGGAACTAAAAAGCCTCTTGATGAAAATGAAAGAGGAGAGTGAAAAAGTTGGCTTAAAGCTCAACATTCAGAAAACTAAGATCATGGCATCCGGTCCCATCACTTCATGGGAAAGAGATGGGGAAACAGTGGAAACAGTGTCAGACTTTATTTTTTGGGGCTCCAAAATCACTGCAGATGGTGACTGCAGCCATCAAATTAAAAGACGCCTACTCCTTGGAAGGAAAGTTATGACCAACCTAGATAGCATATTCAAAAGCAGAGATATAATATTACTTTGCCAACAAAGGTCCGTCTAGTCAAGGCTATGGTTTTTCCAGTGGTCATGTAAGGATATGAGAGTTGGACTGTGAAGAAAGCTGAGCGCCGAAGAATTAATGCTTTTGAACTGTGGTGTTGGAGAAGACTCTTGAGAGTCCCTTGGACTGCAAGGAGATCCAACCAGTCCATTCTGTAGGAGATCAGCCCTGGGATTTCTTTGGAAGGACTGATGCTAAAGCTGAAACTCCAGTACTTTGGCCACCTCATGCGAAGAGTTGACTCATTGGAAAAGACTCTGATGCTGGGAGGGATTGGGGGCAGGAGGAGAGGGGACAACAGAGGATGAGATGGCTGGATGGCATCACTGACTCGATGGACGTGAGTTTGAGTGAACTCCGGGAGTTGGTGATGGACAGGGAGGCCTGGCCTGCTGCGATTCATGGGGTTGCAAAGAGTCGGACACGACTGAGCGACTGAACTGAAGAAGCTCATTAATTCAAGTGTTTAAGTTCATTTAAATGTGATATGATCATTGGTGTGGCTAGGTTTGAGCTCACCACATTTGTATTTTTCTGGTTTTCCATATTTTCCTTATTTCCTGTTTCTTCTTTCTTGCTTTCTTTAGAGAGCATTGTGTTTCCAGGATTTCATTTTAGCATATTATCCTCTCTGCTTTTTGCATGTTGCTTACAATTATTATATTTCTAGTGGTTTCTGTAAAGATTATAGAATTCCTCTTTTACTTTTCACAATCAACCTTGAGTTTATAGTATAACAGTTCCAGGACATTGTTATTCAAATCAACATTAAATACACGGTTGATGTTTAAGCAATGCAGTAAGTAGACATGCTGACCCCTGTGAATTTGAAAATCTGAATCTAACTTTATAATCTGCCCACCACATCCACAGTTCACCATCTGTGCATTCAGCCAACTGTGGATCATGTGGTACTATAGTTTGTATTTATTGAAAAAATGCTGTGCATAAATGGACCCGTGTAGTTCTAACCTGTGTTGTTTAAGGGTCAACTATATGCCATTTTCTGGAAAATATAAGATCTCATAGTATTTCAATTTACCAAGCTCCTGCCTTTTGTGATTCAAATTATAAATGTTATAAACTCCACCTATGTTTGCTTTGAAAAGTCACTAGTCTTTTGAAGATATGTTGCAAAAAAGGATAGAAAAGGACCCTTTTGAACCAATATATTTACCCTTTGAGATGTCTATTTTCTCTTGTAAACCTGAGGTTCCGTCTGAGTCATTTCCCTTTTGTCTGTATCATTTCTTTTCTGTTTCTTGTAGAGCTGATAGGTTTGATCTTCATAGAAGTCTAGGTTTTTGTTTTTCTTTTAGCACCTTATTGATATATTTTCATTTTCTGTTTGCTTCTTTGATTCTGATGAAGTTTTCAGTCATTCTTACTGTTCTTCCCCTTAAGATAGTGTATCCTTTTTAGCTGCTCTTAAGATGTTCTTTTTGACATTGGTTTTCAATAGTTTGACTATGGTATTCCTTGGTTTCATTTAAAAAATATTTATTCTGGTTGTGTTTCACAGAACAAGAGGATCTGTTTGTTGAACATGTGAACATTATTCAGCCCTGTACTCTCTGCTTTTCCTTAGGGTTGCAATTATATGTTTTATTTTTCATATTATCCCACATTTTTCTGGTGCTTCTTTTTTTTTTTTTGACCTGTCTTTGAATTCGTTATTTCTTTCCTCTGCTCTGTCCATCTGTTCCTAACTTTATCTGAAGTTATTTTGTTTTAATTTTTTTAATTTCAGACTGTATTCTTCATTTCTTTGCACTTTGATTTTTCAGTTATTTTCTAATTGTCTGTTTTTTCACTCATGTCCATTTTTTCTTTTCTTTTATAATAAATAATATAAAAATATTAAATAATATTAAAGAATAATATATTCTTTTAGCCTGTTTATGTCTCTTGACTTTCCTACTTCTTTTCATGTCTTGTAATTTTAAAATTATGTCTTAGATGTTCTATATTCCAGAGCAGTATATATAGACTAAACTGGTTAATACTTTCTTCCTGAATGGTCTTGTCTTTTCGTTTGTCAGGAAGCAAGGATAAGAGGTTGACGTCTTTGGTCTGATCAGGAATTTAGCTGAGTTGGAGCTCACTTGTTGCTTGAGCTAGTTTCAGTTCATTCAGAGTGAAGTGGGGAGTTCCTGCCTGTCCAGTGGTTAGGACTCTGCTTTCACTGCCAAGGGGCTGAGTAGTCCCTGGTCTGGGCACTAAGATCCTGCAAGCCAAACTGGCCATGCTTTTTTGTAGTATGTATGATACCTCAGTGATGCTTCAAATTTTGACTGGCTAGTAAGGGCTACCTCTAGTTGTGGTCTGAGGGCTTCTCATTGTGGTGACTTTTCTTGTCACGGTGATGGGCTCTATGGTGTGTGGGCTAAATAGTTGTGGCTCAGTAGCTGTGACGCTCAGGCTTAGTGGCTCCATGGCATGTGGGATCTTCCTGGACCAGGAATTGAACCCGTGTCTCCGGCATTGGCAGGAGGATTCTTTACCACTGAGTGACTAGGGAAGCCTGTAATGGCTTGCTTTTAAAAATACCAATTAGCAAGTAGGAAACTGACAAAATAGAAATGAGACTAACTTAAATGGATGAATAAAGTTGCTTCATACTGATTATGCTGTGGTGTTAAAGAAGACTTTGAATTCAAAGTTGTATTTTAAAAGAACAATTATAATTTTCTATTATAGGAATCACATGCAGCCCAACTACAGATCCTTATGGAATTCCTCAAGGTTGCAAGAAGAAATAAGAGAGAGGTATATTATTTTGTGTGTTTTACATAATGTTTCTTTACTGTTGTTGATTCTTGACATTTTTGTCCCCATTTTTGTGAAAGCACATCAGGCTTAAAATTTTATTTAAATATTTGAAAGCATTTGAGTTTTCAGGAGTTGTGTTTGTTTTTTTTTTTAAGCTTTGTTATTTAACTTCTTTTACCTTTGCAACTTGATATGTTAAAAATCCCTTTTTAGACATGAGTTAAACATTTTCTGTGGATTTGAAAATAATTACATTACCTCACAGCTATAAAGAATAGCTACAAAGAATGAAAGTTAGGCTCAAATGACAGTTAGGCTCAAACTTTGACCCTTAAAAGAAAACATAGGAGTTACAGTTTTCCTATGATTAAAATGCATGCTGGAGAGGAAAAACAAGTAAAAATATAGCTACCTATTTAGAACTTGGAAAGTGTAAGCCATGCAGGATAACTAAAAAATAACTTTTTATTAGCAATTTTAGAACCATAGTATGCTAACTAAGCATTTTAACATGTCAAAGTCATTTCATAATAGTACGAAATATGGGAAAACCAAAGACAAAATCCTATATTCTCAGTAGCATGCTAAAATAACTTTGAAAATGGTTTTATATTTAAATTCCTAACTGACTCAAATCTTACATTTTTACTTTCAGTTGTCTAATTAGGTCATTTTCACTCAAAAAAATATAACCATGTATTTTAGGCTTCAGGCAGTCTTTATTATTTTTTGAAAATAAAAAGATGAGAACTTATTTTGATAACTGTGCATTGCCAGAACTTTATATTATCTTAGTTCGATATTTCCACTTCTTTTTGACTATTCATGATGTCTATTTTTAGCTTTTTTTTTTACTTTGTTCAGATTGGATTTTTCCACATTATGCTTCTCTTTATAGCTAAATGTTGCTCACATGGTTTACGATTGTATTTTCCTTTAACTTTTGCTGAAGTAGCAGTTGTGATTTTAATATGTTTTAATATCTATTAAAATTGTTTTCATTGTGAATTCAAGATTTATATATACTTAAATGACTTTTAATTTATTTTTTTGGTGGGTACTTTATCTTCAACTTCAATTTGTTTAAGAATCACCTGAGGATCTTCTTAGAATCCAAGTTCTGATGAAGAGGGTGTGTGTTGGAAGCCTAAAAATCTGCATTTCTAGCAAGCTCCAGATGATGATGCTCTTGGTCCTTGAACCATAGTTTAAGTAATAAAGTTGAACATTTTATGACATATGGAAGCAAAATGATTAATTCAGTACCCAACCATCATTGCTATAGCAAATTCTTTGGAAAAGTGATAGTTTTTTCTATTTCATATATACTTTCTGCCCTCCTAAAACAACATCAGATTGTTTTGCGGTAGTTTTATGTGGTTCTTTTTATATTAGACTTTGAACTCATTGAATGAAATTAAGACATAGGAAATTACTTGATAATGAATCAGTTAAGTGAACAGTCCAAACATAAGGATAAAGTGAAAGTGAAGTCGCTCAGTCGTGTCCGACTCTTAGCGACTCCATGGACTGTAGCCTACCAGGCTCCTCCATCAGTGGGATTCTCCAGGCAAGAGTACTGGAGTGGAGTGCCATTGCATAAGGATAACTGGGGATTAAATGAAATGGCCGATTATTATCTATGATCTGAATTATTAAGGTTTTCTTTTCTCTCTGAGATTTTTTACACTTCTCTAGAGTGTCTTAATGCTTGCAACATATTTAGATTTGAAATCGTTTCAGGCAAGAAGGATATAGCATATAACTATAAAATAATACAGATTGACCAGAAGGTCAGTTACTGCTTTTGATTTTTTTCCCTCAAGATTAGTTTGCAGACTCTGGAAATTAGCTTTGTGATTTTATGCAGAACTTCCAATAGGGCAGTTGAATCTGCTTTTCAGAGTTAACATACTTACTTATTCAGGTGTCACATCTTGCTTTTAGAATTGTAGATTTAATTTTTAAAATTTTTTTTCTATTGACTCTCTTTTGAGTATTAAGAGAAGGGAATATGCAAGGCACAGAGTAGGCATTTTCATTAATTATTTATTTCTGTGTAACAAGTTACCCTCAAAATGAATGGCTTAAAAACAGCAAACATTTACTATCTAGTGTCAGGAATCCTGGTGTAGAATAACTGAGTGCCTTGGCTCAGGGTTTCTCACCAAGTGAAGCAATCCAGGTGTTGGCCAGGGCAGCAGTTATCTTAAGGTTCTATGGGGATAGGAATGCATCCAAATTAACTCATTGGCTGTTGGGAAGAGATACCAAATTCTTACCACAAGGGCTTCTCCATAGGATAACTTACTCCCTGGCAGCTGACTTCCTCAGAGTGAGAAAGCCAGCAGTCACATGCTTTCTGTAGCTTAATCTTGAAAGTTACATCTCAAGAAATGTTTTGTTTTTTCTATTAGAAGCAAATTTTTGGGTCTAGCCCACACAAATAGGGAATTACACAGGTTATGGATTCTGAGGTAGGACTCTTTGGAGGCTGTCTTAGAGCCAGCCTGCCACAGCACTCAACAAATATATGTTTTTAAATGAACATGCTATTCTTTCTTCAAAGTTAGATTGAACAAGAGGGCTCCAGTTTCTATGTAAAAACCAGTCTCCTTGGTGCAAATTTGTACCAGCATTTGAACAATTTGCCTTACATTTCATTCAATTTAATTTTAAAATATACTTTTGGTCATTTGTAGTACCTTTTTAATTCCTTGTAATAGGACAGTTTTGAGGGACCTTGGTTTCCTTTTGGTTTTGTTTGAAGTTTTATTTTGAATATAAATATATTGCATTTTAATATTTTTATATGAAATAAAGCATAGAAAAGTTTGTAAAACAAATTATAGTTTAAAGATTCATAGCGCGATCATCCATGTAACCACCATCCTGATCCAGTGATAGATTTTTGCTAGGACTCGTAAAACTCTCTGCCTACCCTTTCCAGATGATAGTCTTTTCCCTTGCCTTTAGGTAGTCAGTATTCTGACATCTCTGTTT
The DNA here is from genome assembly GCF_055505025.1 of Bos grunniens. Taxonomy (NCBI): domain Eukaryota; kingdom Metazoa; phylum Chordata; class Mammalia; order Artiodactyla; family Bovidae; genus Bos; species Bos grunniens. Next base: position 23,689,342 of record NC_141180.1, read on the forward strand.
TTCTTTATTGTTTTAAAGTCTAAGTATTTTTAATTTATAAGTCTCTGCTTTTGAATTAATATAAATGCACTTCTGCCTTATGTAATGTTTTGTTCTTCTCTTTGGCTCAGTGTTAAGATTCATCCCTAGTTTTGTATATGGCTATAATTGATTCCCTTTTGTTGTTGTATAGTATTCTATTAATTGAATACACACCATTTTTGTTATTGCAAACAATGTTACTATCTTATATATATATCTTATCAAGGTATATATTAGAATATATATCTCAATGCTTCATATGTAGAAATGAAATTATTAAGTCATAGGGTATGTACATCTTCAAATTTAGTAGATAATGCCAAACAATGCCTGAGTGGTTGAATTGGTTACTCTTCCTGCAGGAATTGTAGGAATGTTCCTGTTGTACTATATTCTTGCCAGTACTTGATATCAGTAGACTTTTTCCAGTTTAGCTCATCTTGGGATATGTATTGGTATCTCTTTGTGGTTTTAAGTTGCATTTCCCTGATGGATAATGAGGTTGAGTACTCAGTACTATAAATTGGCCATTTGGATTTTTGTGTATGTATGAAGTACTTGGTTTAAGCTTTGTGCATCTTTTCTATTTCATTGATTTTCCTTCTGGTTTGCTTATATATTCTAGATAAAAATTCTTTGTTCTATCTATCTATCTACTTAGCTATAGCAGATCTTTCTCCCCCTCTAATTGGGCTGCTTTTTTCATTGTGTTAATGATGTTATTTGATGAAGAGAAGTTTCTGTCTATAGTGGAGTCAAATTTATTAGTCTTGCCTGTTATAATTAGTGCCTTTTCTATTAGGTAAAGAATTCTTCTCCACCTGAAGTCTGCTTGAATCTTTTATTTATTTTTTTTTCCATACATATATCTATAATCTACTTGGGAATTTTTCATATGAATATCCAGATGTCTAAGCATCCTTGATTAAAAAATTCATCCTTTTCCCATTGCTTTGAAATACCACGTCTCTCATACATCATGTGTCCATACATACATGGGTCTATTTCCAGGATCTCTCTTGCTCCACTGGTCTGTTTTTCTGTCTTTCTGGCAATACCACATTGTATTAAATACTAGAACTTTGAAGTAAGTTACTATTCTTTTTTAGGAAAGTTGCAGCTATTCATGGCTCTTTGTATTTCTCTATAAATTTTAAAACCAGCTGATACATTTCCATGGTATACCTGCTGTGATTTTTATTGGGATTACTTTGACTCCATAGATCAATTTGGGAGGCTCTCTTTACAGTATTGAGCCCTCTAGCCGTTGAACATGGTATTTCTCTCTGTATATATAGTTCCTTAAAAATGGCCTCCAAAATTTTGATATTTTTCAGGATATTATTCTTACATATCTATTTTAGAGTTGTCCTTAGGTCTTCAATCATTTTTATGCTACTCTAAGTGATGTCTGTGTCTTTAATTTCAGTTTCTTACTATTTATTGCTGGCATATAGAAATGCAATTGATTTTGACACATACTTTTTTTTTGTATCCAGCAACTTTGTTAAACTCATTGATTCTAATAATTTATTTGTAGATTATTTTGTATTTTCTTTGCACACATCATCATCTGCAAATAATAACAGTTTAGTTTCTTTCTTTATGATCCTTATATCCTTTATTTATTTTTCTTGTCTTACTCTGCTGGCTAGGATATCCGGTACAGTGATGAATAGAAGTGGTGATAGCGGGGCATCCTAGTCTTGGTGCTGATCTCAAAGTGAAAGCTTTCGACGTGTCACCATTAGGTATGATGTTTTCTGTAGGTTTTGGGTAGGTATTTTTTTAATCATTCAAGGAGCTAAGTTCTATTCCCAGTTTCCTAAGAGAATTTTTTTTATAATTATAAGTGGGGGTTGAATATTCTCCAAAATTTTTGTGCAGTTGAGATGATATAATTTTTTTTCATTATATTAAAATGGATCATTATTTGTTTAACATTAAAAACTCTATCAGCTTTGCACCTAGGGTGACCAGCTGTCCTGATTTGCCCAGGAGTGTTCTAGTGTTATCACTGAATGTTCTGTATTCTAGATAAGTAGGACAGTTGTTTGCCCTCTTTGGCTCCCTTATTGCATCTATATTCACTAATAAGGTTGTTCTTTAACCTTTTATACACTGATCTTGTCCGGTTTTGTTATAAAGTTGGTTTTATCAAATTGGTTGGAGAATGTTTCCTCTTTTTCTGTTTTCTGGAAGAATTTGTATAATCTAGGATGAATATCTTTGCTGAATATTTAAAGATTTTGCTGGAAAAGCTATATGGACCTGTTGTTTGCAGAAACTTTGTTGATTCATTTACTGCTTATTCAGATTTTTGTTTTAGATATCATTTTTGACATGTTATATTTTTTCTAAGAGTTGTCTGTTTCTTCTGAGTTTTCAAATTTTTTAGTATTAGATTGGTCTTAATACTAAGCTTTTAATACGCTAGAGTTTTTAGTGATGTCTTTCATTCCTGACTCTGCTCATTGGTGCTGTACATTTTTCTGTTTGTTTGTTTTGATCAGGTCATGTCAGGGATTCAGGGATGTATCACTTTTATGAGTTTTATCCAGGAACCAGCTTTTTCGCTTTGTTTATGTTCTCTATTTTATTTTTGTTTTCCATTTTCTTAATTACCCTCCTTAGAATTACATTGTCCATCCTTCTACTTCTTTTGGTTTTATTTTGTTGTTTCTCTTCTAATTTGTTAACTTGGATATACATATTAGTAGGCAGACTTTATTTTTAATAATAGACACATTTCAGGCCATAGTTCTTTTAGTTGCATCTAATAATTTTGGTATGGCATTTTGTTTGTTATTCCTTAGTTCAATGTAGTCTCTAATTTTCGTTATACTTTTTCTTAGGCATGTGGGTTATTTATAGATAAACTTGTTACTTGGATATTGGGATTCTTTCATTTAAAAAGAGGTTACTTATTTTATTTTTGATTGTGTTGGGTCTTCATTGCTGCCTGTGGGCTTTCTCTAGTTGTGTCAAGTGGGGGCTACTCTTGGTTGCTGTGCACGGGCTTCTCATTGTGGTGGCTGCTCTTGTTGCTGAGCACAGGTTCTAGGCACACAGGCTTCAGTAATTGTGGCTCATGGGCTCTAGAGAGCAGGCTCTGTAGTTATAGTACATGGACTTAATTGCCCTGTGGCATGTGGAATCTTCCTGGACCAGGGATCAAACCCACATCCCCTGCATTTGGAGGTGGATTCTTATCTACTGTACTACCAATGGAGACCTTTTTTTAAAAAAATTATGGATTTCTGTTATAATTGCATTGTTATCAGAAAATAATTTGGTTTTTATAGTATGATATTTGCACTGTCACATGTTAGTTCATTAAATTTTGAAATATTTGTGCTTGTAAAGAATGTGTTTCCTGCAGTTGCAGTGTGGTAAGAATGTTTTGCATCCTGTTGAATCTTTGGTTCTTTGTTGTATCACTAACTTATTTGAGGTGAATTTCTTGTATACAGCAGAGGTTTTTCGTTCACCCTGCCGGACTCAGTCTTATAATTTTGTATTTAAACCATTTACATTTAATGTAAAAGAGTTTAAGCCTGCCATTTTATTATGTTGTTGTTTCTTTTCTCTTTTGATTTTTTGTTATTATGTTTTTTCTTTAAGAGTTACTTCATTGTATTTCTATTTTTTTAAAGACATTTTTTAGAGCAGTTTTAAGTTCACAGAAGAATTGAAAAGATGGTACAGAGATTTTCCATATACCTCATAGTAATACACATTTAAATTTCCTCATTTTTTTTTTTATGACTTGAAAGCTCATTTCTTCTTAGGACTGAATATTATTCCATTGTCTTTATGAACCACTGTTTATCCATTCATCTGAAGGACATCTTGGTTGTTTCAAGTATTGTTAATTATGACTAAAACTGCTATCAATGTGTTTTTTTGGAATTGAAGTTTTCAACTCGCTTGGGTATATACCAAGGAGTGTGATTACTGGCTTCTATAAGAATATGTATAATTTTTAAAGAAACTGCCAAGCTGCCTTTCAGAGTGGCTGTACAATTTTTCATTCCTACCAAGAATAAATGAGAGTTCTTGTTGCTACACATCTTTTTCAGCTTTTGGTGTTGTCAGTGTTCTGGATGTTGGCTATTCTAATTAGTATACAGTGCTTTTTTTAAAAATTTATTTTTAGTGCTTTTTTGTTTATATATATATAGTATTATTAATCTTACTGCTTTTTTTTAAACCAGCTTTTCTTTTTTCTGGAAGTTTATCAGTATTCTTTTGTTCAGTTTTGAATATTTCAGATAATTGATGAGGTCTTGGCAACTGTAATTTACTAATTAGCTGTAAAAAACAAAATTAAGATACTGAATTTAATACTTCAGCATGTTTTTATTCAATCATGCTGCTGCTGCTGCTGCTAAGTTGCTTTAGTCATGTCCAACTCTGTGCGACCCCATAGACAGGCAGCCCACCAGGCTCCCCCGTACCTGGGATTCTCCAGGCAAACACACTGGAGTAGGTTGCCATTTCCTTCTCCAGTGCATGAAAGTGAAAAGTGAAAGTGAAGTCGCTCAGTCGTGTCTGACTCTTCGCGACCCCATGGACTGCAGCCTACCAGGCTCCTCCGTCCATGGGATTTTCCAGGCAGGAGTACTTATTCAATCATAGTGAAGGTCAAATAAATGAGTGCCAATGATACCTAACTGCACCAAAGCTAATGTCAATTAAAGGGGGTTCTATTTTTGAATTCTTTTATGTTTTAGTCTTAAGGGATTCAGAGACTTCTGTTCTTCACTTTTCAAATTTTTAAATAATTTCTTTGGGTTGTAATACAGTATACTGTATTGAGAGTGCTTGCTATTGATGACTTGGACTGTGCTCTCAAGTAGCATTTCTCCATCTTCTGTATTTATTATTATTATTATTTTTAGTACCCCCCAAAGTCACTATAATGTTAAGGCAGATTTGATCCAGAAATTTGTCAGTTTTCATTCCCGTTTGTGGTCTGTTTTCATTTAGATAATGACAGTTCAGCTTTATGAACTTTCTTCATGTGTTTCCAAAACATTCTTGGTCTCTGCTTTATGCTTTTATTCTAGATTCTGCCTCTCTGGTTTATGAAACACATTTGCAGAGTGAATTTAGCCTAGTTGTTCCTTTTGCTTTTTAAAACAGTTATCCTTTATCTTCTATTTCCTCATACTATAATGTCTTATATTGATGCCTGAAAGGACAACACTTGTTTCCTTTATTCATTACCTCTCTCCATATTTCTGGCCACCAAATGTGTAGGTGATTTTTTACACCAGCTAGTTCTCCAGTTCTCTGTAGATAAAGCAGAGTGTCCTGGAAATCAATTCAGGTCAATTCTATCTAGCACTGTTTACTTGGAGTTGGCCCCAGATTCCACTGGTTGAGGACTCAGTCCCATAAGACTGAGCTGCCCCTTCAGATCATAATTGCATGTCCAAGAAGTCACTTGTATATTTAACCTACTGGCTATAAATTGGCGGTTCCCATGTCCCCCTCCAAGAATGTGATAATTTGCTAAAATGGGTCACATAACAGGAAAATAGTTTACTTACTGCATCATCAGTTTATTGTAAAAGGATAGAACTGAGATATGTGGGAAGGGGCATGGAGCGTCCATACCCTCTCCAGGTGTGCCATTCTCCCAGCATCCTCATATACTCCCCAACCTACATGTTCACCAACCCAGAAGCTCTTCCCTAGACTGAATTCCATGAGGCCAAGGGCTAGAGTTTTCTAAATCCCGTTCTTCACAGTACTTAGCAAAATGTTTAAGATTGGTCAATATTTGAGTTAATATATTATCAACTGTCTATATATTGCCTCAGAAGAAAACATGCTTAAAAATCTGTTTATCCTTACTAGTTATCAGGTAAAATAAAGGTAAATAATAAGGTCCTGTTTTCAAGTAGTAGTGTTATAACATAGTAGTTAACGGCATGAATTGTGGAGCTGCCTTGATTTCAACTCCAGTTCTGCTGTGTACTTACTGCGATCTTGGGCAAGTCACTTAATCTTTCTGTGATTTATTTTCCTGTATAATACTTCCTGTTGCACACCTAGCAATAAGTATTACATAAATATATTCATTATCATTATTTTATATTCTAAAAACTGGCTCAGGGGTTTTCCCTGAAAGTTCAGTGGTTAAGACTCAGCTCCCAACACAGGGGGACATGGGTTTGATTCCTGTTTGGGGAACTGAGATCCTGCATGCTGCACAAAAAATAAATGGCCAAAAAATAAAATTGGCCTCAATATATTTGGCTTAGATTAAGACAGCCACTTATATATAATAATTATAGAAATTTAAATCTGATAGTGTTTCTGGAAAGCAGTTTTGTTTCATGTAGTGAAGAGTTGCTATTTCTCTTGATCAAATGATTTCATTTTAATAATCTCAATAAAATTTGGAATGCAGACTCATAATCTAAAATGCAGACTCATGGTTCAGAATTACTTATGATTGTCAAATATATCATTAAATATAATAATTAAAATGTTTGCATTTTAAAGGCATGGAGAAAAGTTATGGTGCAATAGGCAAAATGTCAAAGATGAGGCATAATCTTAAATATGTTTTAAAAAATGCATAAGAGGGTAACTTGTGATTGCTTTTGGGTGGTAGAATTTAATCTTCAAGACTTATTTTTATTTTAAAAATGAGGTTAACAACTGACATGCTGATATTAATTGCTGACAGTTAAATGAGGTGATTTGAAAGTTCTTTGGATATCTTTGTTTTTATTAAATCATATTATTGTTCATCTTTAATATTTTTATTATAAAGTCAATTATTCTATTAAAGAACGATTTTCTTAAATATTAAGTCTTTACATTTACTTTTTAACATAGGAATTTGCATAAAAACTGCTTTTTTTTTAACATAAAAACTGCTTTTTATCTGCAGTTTTTCACCCCTACAGTTTACCATTAGTGCACAATTTCCTAAAAATCATATTCCAAATGTAAAATTACTTTATGATTGTGGTGATGCCAGTGTGGTTTGGTTTAGGCTTTTTTTTTTTTTTCCCCCTCTCTAATCTACAGCAACTGGAGCAGATTCAGAAGGAGTTAAGTGTTTTGGAAGAGGATATCAAAAGAGTGGAAGTAAGATCAAGAATTTCTTACATCTCGAGTAGCTTTTCAATTTCATGAAAATTTTGCTTTTCCTTTAAATTGCTGCATTAAGTTAATGGGATTGGTGTCCGTTACATAGAAAGTAACAGGCATAATTTCTGCAATAATTTATTAGGAGCCCTTTTCCTCTGAGTTAATGATCAAAAGTTAGAGTTTAAGCAGTTAGTAAACAAAGCTAATATTTGCATCAAGAGGGATGTTACTTTTCTTAATGTTTGCAAAGAATATTTTCAAAGTAGAGACTGATATATCCTGTTTTTCTATACTTTGGTGAGTTGAACAGTAATGATCCAGTTGCCATTCAGTCACTCAGTCGTGTCCAGCTCTTTGTCACCCCATGGACTACAGCACACCAGGCTTCCCTGTCCTTCACCATCTCCCAAAGCTTGCCCAGACTCATATGTATTGAGTTGGTGATACCATCCAACCATCTTGTCCTTTGTCTTCTGCTTCTCTTCCTGCTTTCAATCTTTCCCAGCATCAGGGTCTTTTCCATTGAATCGGCTCTTTGTATCAGGTGGCCAAAGTATTGGAGTTTTAGCGTCAGCATCAGTCCCTCCAATGAGTATTCAAGATTGATTTCCTTAGGATTGACTGGTTTGATCCCCTTGCAGTCCAAGGGACTCTCAAGAGTCTTCTCCAACACCAAAGTTCAAAAGCATCAATTCTTCAGTGCTTAGCCTTCTTTATGGTCCAACTCTCACATTAGTACATGACTGCTAGAGAAACCATAACTTTGACTAATGCCAAAGAAGGTGAAGTAGAACAATTCTGTGAAGACCTACAAGACTTTATAGAACTTTATAGAACCCGAAAAAGATGTCCTTTTCGTCATAGGGGACTGGAATGAAAAGCAGGAAATCAAGAGATACCTGGAGTAAAAGGCAAGTTTCACCTCGTAGTACAAAATGAAGAACTTGTAGTACAAAATGAAGCAGGGCAAAGGCTAACAGAGTTTTGCCAAAAGAATGCACTTGTCATAGCAAACACCCTTTTCCAACAACACGAGAATACTCTACACATGGACATCACCAGATGGTCAATACCGAAATCAGATTGATTATATTCTTTGCAGCCAAAAATGGAGAAGCTCTGTACAGTCAGCAAAAACAAGACTGGGTACTGACTGTGGCTCAGACCACAAACTCCTTATTGCAAAATTCATACTTAAACTGAAGAAAGCAGGGAAAACCATTAGACCATTCAGGTATGACCTAAATCAAATCTCTTACAATTATACAGTGGAAGTAATGAATATATTCAATGGATTAGATCTGACAGAGTGCCTGAAGAACTGTGGATGGAATTTCATAATATTGTACATGAGGTGGTAATCAAAACCATCCTCAAGAAAAAGAAATGCAGAAAGGCAAAATGGTTTTCTGGCGAGGTCTTACAAATAGCTGAGAAAAGAGAAGCGAAAGGCAAGGGAGAAAAGGAAAGATACACCCATCTGCATGCAGAGTTCCAAAGAATAGCAAGGACAGATAAGAAACCCTTCCTAAGTGATCAATGCAAAGAAATAGAGGAAAACAGTAGAATGGGAAAGACTAGAGATCTCTTCAAGAAAATTAGAGACACCGAGGGAACATTTCATGCAAAGATGGGCTCAATAAAGGACAGAAATAGTAGGGACCTAACAGAAGCAGAAGCCATTAAGAAAAGGCGGCAAGAATACACAGAAGAACTATACAAAAAGGATCTTAATGACCCGGATAACCACAATGGATCACTCACCTAGACCTAGACATCTCAGAGTGTGAAGTCAAGTGGGCCTTAGGAAGTATCACTACAAAGCTAGTGAAGATGATGGAATTCCAGCTGAGCTATTTCAAATCCTGAAAGATGATGCTGTGAAAATGCTACACTCAATATGTCAACAAATTTGGAAAACTCAGCAGGGGCCACAAAACTGGAAAAGTTCAGTTTTCATTCCAGTCCCCGGGAAGAGCAATGCCAATGAACGTTCAGACTACTATACAGTGGCCCTCATTTCACATGCTAGCAAAGGAATGCTCAAAATTCTCCAAGCTAGGCTACAACAGTACGTGAACCAAGAACTTCCAGATGTTCAAGCTGGATTTAGAAAAGGCAGAGGAACCAGAGATCAAATTACCACCATGCGTTGGATCATAGCAAAAGCAAGAGAATTCCAGAAAAACATCTCCTTCTGTTTCATTGACTACTCTAAAGCTTTTGTGTGGATCACGAAAAACTGTGGAAAATTCTTCGAGATGGGAATACCAGACCACCTTACCTGCCTCCTGCAAAACCTCTATGCAGGTCAAGACAGAACAATTAGAACTAGACATGGAACAATGGACTGGTTTAAAATTGGGAAAGGAGTACATCAAGGCTGCATATTATCACCCTGCTTATTTAACTTATGTGTAGAGTACATCATGCGAAATGCCGGGCTGGATGAAGCACAAGCTGGAATCAAGATTGCCAGGAGAAATATCAATGACCTCAGATAGGCAGATGACAGCACCTTTATGGCAGAAAGCAAAGAGGAACTAAAGAACCTCTTGATGAAGGTGAAATAGGAGAGTGAAAAAGCTGGTTTAAAACTCAGCTCAAAAAACGAAGATCATGCTATCTAGTCCCATCACTTCATGGCAAATAGATGGAGAAAAAATGGAAACAGTGACAGATTTTATTTACTTGGGCTCCAAACTCTCTGCAGATGGTGATTGCAGCCATGAAATGAAAAGATGCTTGCTCCTGGAAGAAAAGCTATGACTAACCCAGGTTCAGTCCCTGGGTCGGGAAGATCCTCTGCAGAAGGGAATGGCAATCCCCTCCACTCTTCTTGCTTAGAGGGCTACAGTTTGTGGGGTTGCCAAGAGTTGGACATGACTGATTGACTAACACTAACACACACCTAGACAGCGTATTAAAAAGCAGAGTCATTCCTTTGCCAACAAAGGTCTGTTTAGTCAGTTGCCATACTTATCTTAATATTTATCAGTAGGTTCTCACCTAGATTAAAAATGATTAGCTAGTTCACTGTTCACATAATGTACAGTATGTCTCATTAAAAATATTTACATTTGTCTTTTTCTGCATTTGATGGCTTCATTAGTAATGAATAATATTTATTAAAGAATTTCTAGTTCTTTAAGTATGTATGTCATGAAAAAGACTTGTCTCGTAAGTTTCAGATATCCTTGCTTTTGTACTCTCTGGAGAGGAAACCTTGAGAAATTTGGATGTTGAGACAAAAAGGAACTGATAAAACCTGGGATTGGAAAGAAATAAATAGCTCCTTTTGACTTATACATCGTCTCTTTGGAGTGGCTATAACTCTAATAATTGTGCTTCCAGGAAATGAGCGGCTTATATTCTCCTGTCAGTGAGGATAGCACAGTGCCTCAATTTGAAGCTCCTTCTCCATCACACAGGTACAAAGCTTGAAACCTGTAATTGCTTTGGATTTATATTATAAAGTGCAGATATGGTATTAGTCCTTGGTAGCCTTTTCCATGTAATGAACACAACTCCTGAGAAATTACTTTTGGTCATGATGTAGAAATGAGATTCAGATGGCCCATCTATTTCCTTTATGCTTTAAATTTCATGCCAGGGATAGTTAGTAGAATATTATAATACTGTGAATTCAGTAATGAATTAATAGTTTGGTGGATTTCTCAAAATAATGGTAGCTTTGAATAATATTGTGAATTAAAATCAGATGACATTGAAAATCTATAATTTGAGAAAATGAAATGGTAATATTAGGGAAAAGTTAGTTAAACTAATACCTTTGTCTTTGCCACTATTCCTGTTGAATTAGGTAGATCTGTTTGTTTAGACATCTCTGCTAGTTTCTTTATAACTCCCCATTATTAATTTAATTAAGTCTTCCCTTCTGTATTCTCTATAGAGCAGGAATTACGTATATCTTGCTCATGACTGTTTCCCTAGATTTTAAGTAGTGGTAGTGACTGGCCTCCTTCAGTATGTTTTTGTAAAATATGGTAAATGTCTATGGTCTCTATGTAAATTTAAAGTTCTATTTATGAAATATCTACTGCCTAACATTTGAATTTGAACTTTTTTGTTGTGTTCAGAGCAAGAGAAATTTTACATGTTTTTAATCCACTGCTAATCCATTCACGATTGTGGTCCAACAGAAGCTTTTTAGACAGATAGTTTTAGGATAACACACGGATTTTCAAGCAGTCCAGTGACAGTACAGGAGATTACACTAACTTCACGGCCGGTGCCAGATCAGGAAAGCCATTTTACATCTAGTTTGGGATGATAGTGGGGAAGGGACACAAGGAATATTCTAGTAAAATAACATTCCTGGTATGTTTAATATATTTCATGAACTGTTTTATAGAGAATCCGCATGAGTGCTGAGTGATTCTGGGGTCACTTTACCTGTGTAATTCAGTTTGTTTTTGTCCATATTTTATTTTCTTTAAAATACTTGGGAATGATTCAGTTTAGCTTAGCATTCACTTCCTGACATACGTGGGATCTGTGTAAAAGGAATATTTATTATAGTGCATCCAGGCAAATAAAAGTTGTCACATCACAATGTCTTCTCTAATAAACTGATAATTCTCATTATCATATCACTCTCTGTCTATGACTATGTCTATGACTAAAGTCTATCACTTTATTTCTATATAAATATCACTTTATTTCTTTCTATCTGTTGTGGCCAGGTCTTTGTTACCATCTGAGCTATGAAGGAAGCCCCTGGTCTTTGTTAATCTCTCACTGATCTTTGTTAATCTCTCACTGGTGACATTTAATAACATATTAACAATATAGTATTATGTTCATTTAACTGGCTTTTTAAAATTTAATGCCTCTGATGCACTGGGCACTGTTTTAAGTGTTGAATGTAGCTGGAAAGTCCCTTCCTTTATGGAACTTCCCTTTGGGTGTGTGTGTGTCTGTGTGTGTGTGGAGGTTGAGGGAGATGCTAAATAAGAAAAACTAAAATATAATATTTGTACATGACATATAAGTAGTATCCTAGGAAGGAAGTTAGACGTATTAGAAAGCTGACACATGAATGAAGTGAAGAGAAGAGGTAATAAAAAGTCACGGGGTAGTTTTGAGTAGGGTCTATTTTAGATTATAAAATACTTACGGGGTTCACATGTAGAGGACAGAGACTAGACTTTCTGTCTCTCCCAATCCCCTGCAATTGGAAGCTAGGAGGAATGTTAGGAATATTGCAAGAATCCGTAAAGAGGAAATGGTGGACTTTTTATTGGATTTTATAGGATTTTATTGGTGGAAGAGAAGAGAAGTGGTTGTATTATAAAGTGGCCAGTCCCATGAGAGATGTAGGAATTCATGATGTCTGTGAAAACTTTGTTGAATTACTAAAATCGTATGGAACACTATTGTCAGATGATGTGGTCAGTTAGACTGGTTCACAGTTAAAGACGGAAAAACAGGCAAACATGATTTTCTTCAAAAGAGTGTTTTGATTTTTTCTTAAAATACATTCTTTATCACAAGATTTGAGAGAGACACTTGGGAAAACGATGGTAGCTTTGAATATTCTTGGGAAATGACCCTTAAGATGTGGAATTAAACATGGGAAGAATGTTATGCTATCAATATTGAAGTTTGTTTTATTTTTAAGAAATAGTATACAGTTGAAATATAATCCCCCCCAATAATTATTATCATCATTATATAAATGCCAGATTTTGTTCTTATTCCTCATTGTAATGTTTTGGTCTCTTTTTAAGAGGTTTACTTTAAAAAAGAGTTTTTGTGGATTCATTCATTTTTTGTGGATTCAGGGTAAATCCCTTACATTGATTTTGGGTTTATGGTGAGGGTTATGTATTTAATGTAAAGAGAAACAGAAGACATATAAGTATTGATGTTACACCTCCCTCCCCAGGAATTTGTCTTCTGTATACCTTAATTGTCATATCCTGTCTATTCTCTTCCAGCTGCCTTGTTTAGACCCCAGGTATCTCACAGAGTCATGCAATAGTCTTTTAACTGTACTCCTACAGTGTATTGTGAGGAATCGCATCATGTTACTTTCCTTAAAATCATTCAGTGACTTTCCATTGTATTTAAATTGGCTTAGATCCTTTTGTATGGCCTTCCATAATCCCCTTTACCTTGCCTACTATTTTTGTGCTTTAGAATTGAATTTAACTCCCCAAATGGGCTATTAGGGTAACTTTACTTATATATTATTTTTTTGCTGAGAAACTCCTCTGTTCCTCTCTTAAGTAGCTCCTCATCCTCTAGCCATCTCCAACGATCCAGCCAAGGATGAGCTTTATTCTTTTTTGATACACCAGTTCCCTTAGAAAATGAAGTGGAGGAAGGAAGTGCAAGGTAGAATTAACTACCAGTTTTTAAAAACATTTTCTATTTACTTTGTTCCTGTTCTGCACTGTGTGTGCTAGTTTGGGTAGATTTCCCGTGCTGTACTATAATGCTGTTAACACTGGGATTTTCTTACACTCCCACATTTTTATATGAGCATTTATACATAATAGAACTTAAAATAGGTTTTTGAGTAAGTGTATGTGTCACCTAGAATGTAGTTTAATTTTCATAGCTTGTGAAAACTTGATTGAAGCATGACCTTTAGTATACTTAATAAGTAAACTAATTAATCTTTAAAAAAAAAAAACTCAGGCTTCATTGGGGTGAGTGAAGTTGGAGGTGAGTATGTGATTATTTCCTTAATAAAATCAGTTTAAATTTAGTAAAACTTTTAAGCCTTCATTCATTGCAAATTTTTCTTATTAGAATTAGTTCAAACCTGAAGATTGCTGCTTTTAGGGCATTTTTAGTTCTTTAGATTCTGAGGAAAGAAGTCTTCACAATTCAGAGGATAAACTATAGCTTATACTTCTTTGTTACGTGGCTCTTTGTATTAAATTATGAGTAAATTAGAGAGTGATAGGCAAGCACAGTCCTGTTTAGCTTTTGCCAAATGACATTTTTTTTTAATCCGAGAGTATGAAATATTTTAGTCAAATCTTCTTAACAATGACAGTGATAATTTGGTTTAGATTAAAATATTCTTAGACTGAAAAAACCTAAAGTCTAAAGTTTAGATTTTAGTCTTCTTCAAAGCCATTTATTGCCAGTGGTTTTGCTTGTAATTTTTAAAATGCATCTCATTGACGTGATTTCTGTCTTAGAAATAATTGTCTCATAATTGCTTCATTCTTTGTCTTTAATCAAGCAAGTATTTCAGAACTGTTGTTTATTATTCGCTAACCTCTGGTTTTAGAACTCCAAAGAACCTGGTTTAAAGATAATGTATTAGTTGAAGCTTCTCTGTTTGCTTGGAGGTGAATATATGCTTTAATATGATCCAGATAGTTACTAGAGTTAAATTTGCAGGATAACTCTTGATTTCTTGTGGTAAAATAGTAAATAAATACAAAACAAATAGTAAATAAGATTTATCTAGAATCTCTGATCTTTCAAATGCTTTTGCCAGTAATAGACTTGCTATTGATCATATTTAATTCATTTTTTAAAGACACATTCGTAAGTTTAAATTGTGAATTGCTTATTTAAGTTTTCTGTAGTATAGAACAGAATAAAATTTATAGGTAAGACTTTTATATAAGACACTTTTGTTTTTATTTAACTACTTTAATTAGATATTTTTAAGACTTAAACTTTCATTTGTCTGTCATTTTTGACAAAGGTCCAGATAAATCAAAATGAAGGGAAAAGCCAGGGGTCACTTTAGAGATGCTAGAATTATTGAACTATTATTAAGAATATTCTTATATGTGTGTGTATATATATATAGATGGATAGATACACAGACATACACTAGTGGGTCAGTACCTTATGAATTTGTAAATTTCATAATTTGATTGAATAAACTGATAAAGTTCAAGGAATTTGGTATTATGTAATGGCTCCTGGACCAGGATAAGAAATTACTCTTTAACTCACACAGAACTCTATGTAGTTTTGCTTACCCCAGTGACACCCTGCCTTCTCCAGGGTTGTTAAAAAAAAAATGTGTGTGTGGTGGGGAAAGGGTGGATGGTGGTTATAATGGCTCTTTGGTGTAATGAATGAAAATGATCTCATCTTCTGTATTACTGCATATTGGGTCTTTGACTGGATGATGACCCACAACCAGAGTAGTATCAATGGTATTATTATTCACATAATAATGCTTACATTTTTGGTACTTTTTTGCAATTATTATTGGTTCAACTGCTTTTATTTTACTTGGGGTGGTAACTTTTTAAAATTTTATTTACTTTAATTTTTATTTATTTATTTTGGCTGTGCCACAGAGCTTGTGAGATATAAATAGTTCCCCAGATAGGTTCGAATCTGGGCCCTTGGCAGTGAACGCATGGATTCCTAACCACTAAACTGCCAGGGAATTCCCCAAGAACACTTTTTATTAAAATGTAGGAGTTAAAATGTTTTTATGCTCAAGTCTAACTCAGTGCCTTACAGATTGGTCGCTAATTTATTATATATTTTAAACAACTCTTCTACATAAACCTAGAAGTTTCTTTTGTTTTAATTTTTTGTATTTCTTCTTATTTTTCCTTTTTTTCTTAAAAAAATTTTCTTTTTTTTTTTTCTTTTACGAACCCTTGTGTTAAAGGCTGACTTTGAGCAGATCACAGCTAGGGAGCTGCTATACTATATACGAAAGCCTGACCGAAGCAGGTCGTCTGTGGGTGGTTTAGCACCAGGTTCCCCATGAACATGTGGCGTGTGACAAGTGAGGGGGCAGCAGCATTTCCAGCTGCATCTAAAGAGTTTTTAACGTAACATTTCCGTTTATCCAGGAGGAGAATTCTACAATATAGAAAATTCTCCATACACAGCCTGACACTATTTTCCGTATCTCCAAAGTTAGATGGTTATGAACAGATCTTAAGAAATCTCTGCTATACTTGGCATTTATTGTTGTAATCACCAGTGATTCACATGATGTACTCTGCATATAAGTTAAATAAGCAGGGTGACAAGGTACAGCCTTGATGTACTCCTTTCCTGATTTGGAACCAGTCTGTTCCATATCTAGTTCTGACTGTTCTGTCTTGATCTGCATACAGATTTTGCAGGTAAGGTGGTCTGGTATTCCCATCTCTTTCAAGAATTTTCCACAGTTTGTTGTGATTCACACAGTCAAAGGCTGTGGTGTTGTCAATAAAGCAGAAGTAGATGTTTCTCTGGAACTCTCTTGCTCTTTCTATGATCCAACACATGTTGGCAATTTGTTCCTCTCTAGTTCCTCTGCCTTTTCTAAATCCAGCTTGAACATATGAAAGTTCATGGTTCACGTACTGTTGAAGACTGGCTTGGAGGATTTTGAGCATTCCTTTGCTAGCATGTGAGATGAGTGCAATTGTGTGGTAGTTTCAACTTTCTTAGGAATTGCCTTTCTTTAGGATTGGAATGAAACTGACCTTTTCCAGTCCTGTGGCCACTGCTGAGTTTTCCAAATTTGCTGGCATTGAGTGCAGCACTTTCACTGCATCATCTTTTAGGATTGGAAATAGCTCAACTGTAATTCCATCACCTCCACTAGCTTTGTCTGTAGTGATGCTTCCTAAGGACCATTAGTAGAGTAGGTATGTCAGGACTTTTAAAAAAAATCTTTGGCTTCTTGTTATAAACTAATTGCCACTGCTTAGTGAAGATACTAGCAGTTCTTTCTAATTCTGAAAGCTGAGGTGTGAATAGGACAGATTTCCATGTGCTTGAGTATCAACCAAGACTCCTGTTTGACATGTAGTTTTTTGAACCATGCCCTTGAAATCTGATCATTAGGTCTGAGGTGAGTTCCAGAATTTCAAATGCTAGCCTGGAGGATTATACTTTAAAAGGTATGGTTAGTGGGCAGTGAATATCTCTGTATTACTGATACGTTTTAAAAATCTCTAAGTAAGATATGCTTATTTTCTTTTTCATAAAAGAAATCTCTGTTGTCCAACACTGAATTTTTTTCTTTTTTTAATTTTTTTAAATTATCTTAAGCTTATTTCATCCTTGAGAAAGAGTAAAGATTTCTGTTTATTTTAGTGTCTACTTTGTTAGGTTACACATCTTTCTATAATGTCTCAAAAATGCCTCAAGTTATGTTCCTGGCTTGAGCAAACCAGAAAAGTTAAAAAATTGGAAGCAAATTGTTCTGTTGGCATTCCTGATTTTACTCTGATTAGAGCCTCTTGCTGATGGCCTTTTGCCCTTTCAGGTTAGAGTCATATAGGGAACTTTCCACCCCTTTGCTTATTATGGGTTTTCCTTGATTCTGGAAGGTCACGGATGGGAGAGGCTGGGAAAACCAAAGTATACATTGTAACAGTGTCTTAGATGGAAGTATCACTGGAAGCAAGGAGAGAATTTCATGTGCTGTCCCCATGTTCTGTTTCTGCATCACCTGTCTCTCCCGTCCCCAAGTTCCAGTGTATTTTCCCATTCTCCAGATCCTCCACCCGTGAATCTTTTGTTGCTGTTTCTGGAACGCTTCCTCTACTTTCTTTGCTTTTAAAACTTTTTTCTGAGATTATTTCAGAGAACTGGGTTTTTGTAACATTAAGATTTGTGGTAACTATATCATCTGATAATTACAAATCTCTCCCCTATGAATTACAACTAAATTGTAATCTATTCCCACTCTTTGATAAGTGGTAATAGAATATAAAGAAATCAAATGCAGCACTTAGCCTAACGAACTGGGACTTCTGCTAGTTTCATTGGAGGCAGATTGGTCTTGTCAGTCTTTTTCTTTTGAGCTTATTATACTGTTTTTGAAAAATTTCCAAAGAAGTTATTTACTTTCAAAGGCAGTAATGCAGTAGATTCATACCTATTCCATCTTTCAGAAATTTTCCTTCACATTTGCTTTTTACATCCGCAGCAATAAGTTTCTCTCTGAGAAAGCTCTTGTAAGGAAAACTTTAAAGTGAATTTCCCCTTTGCTTTTCTTTTTAAACTTTAGCGATATTGTGGAATTACAGACCTTTTAAAAGGCAACATAATATTAGATTCATGCAGTCCTCCTATGCACTGTATAACTACAACTCTTTCTAACCATCTACAATTAAAAGGGAACAGAGGGTGTTGGGAAAAGTTTTTCCTGTATATCTGAAATACTCTGATAACTTCTGTTCTTTGAAGAGTAAATTGAATCTCTGTTCCCTAAAGATTACAGATGTGCATTTTGGAGCCCAGTGTTTTTTATTATCGAACTACCTTTGTGTTCCTCAAGTAAATCCAAAGCTTGTATGAGTTTTGGGGAGCCCTTTGAAGTCAGATGTCTTTCAGTATATAATGTTGTGTCTGTGCCCGTATACCTTCACCAGTTTTAGAAAGGTAACACAGTATGTATGCCATATATCACATATACTGATGGAGGAGGAATAGGCAGTTCCTTAAGCAAATTAAAATTTCCCCATTGAAACATACACGTTAACAGTGAGGTAAATGGTATGAAATGTAGTCTGATCAGGTTTTTACTTCAAAAAAGTAACACAAAGTATTTGATTTTCATAGTTCTGGGTTTTAGAAATTGAAGTTTTATGTAATCTTTTTAAGCCCAATATTTTAAAAAATCCAGACTATATATTGCTGAAAAGGCCATTGTAATCACCAGTGTTTGTTTATATAAAATCTGTTGTAAAATACCTTGTTGAAATTCTTATAAATGCCATGAATGAGTAGTAGTAGTACTGCCTATTCTAATAATCCAAGACACTGTAGAAGAAAATATCTCATGTTAATTTTCAGTTGAATTTGCAGCAAAATCAGGAAATTATTTCTGCCCTAGAGGAGACTTGTACTTGCAAAAGTTGTAACTGTCAGAGTAGTAGAGCATATGTGTATTAGGTACTGTTTTATAATTTTATGTATTATCTCATACAGCCCTCAGAATAGATGCCATATATCCTTTTCCTTTGACAAATGAGGAAATTGAATCATAGAGATGAAGCATTTGTGCTGCATCACACAGTTATAGTAGCGTAATCAGTATTCTAAAGCGGGCATCCTTACTCTAGAGCCTATAAAGCCTTGGGAGGTAAAAGAGTTTTAGAGATCATCGAGTTGATAATAAAGGTCAAAAAAGAAAATCAGTAGAAACTTACAGTTCAAAAATGACAGGGTAGTGAGTTTGCAAGAAGAGAAAACATGTTACTTTGGCAGTCTTTGGTGAGGATTCTGTAATTATACTGCCTGGGTTCAAATTTCAGCTCCACACCTTATTAGCAGTTTGACCTTAGGCAAGTTTATTGTTAACTTCTGTACACTGCAGTTTTCTCATTAGTAAAATAAGGATAATAATACCTATCTTGACTAATACAATGTAATAGTACATTTAAAGAAATGAGAGATAACACCTGACACATACTAAGCACTCAGTAGATGGTGGCACTCAGTAGATTAGTCATGTTGATTTTCTGTGATTTGTCTGAATAGTTGTATCAAATGTAGGAGTATGTGAAATTAGAAAGGAAAACTCAAAAATGAAGAGTGATTTCTAGTATCTCCTAAGGTGCCTGAAAAATTAGGGCCGTGAAAATTTGGGTTGTTAGTAAATGGGATTTACCCTTAATTTGAAATTCAGTGCATCTGTGTTAAATAACTGACAGAAGACCATTATTTTGAAGAAAGCAAGTTATTTAGCTTTTGATCTGTTTATAATACTAGGGATTACTGCGTTGGTAGGAAGGAAATAAAATAGTAACAGACTTTGCTATTGAAAAACATTAAAAACATATTCTGTTTTAATTAATCATTATTAAAATAAGATTATGTTCATGTTACATGTTGGTCAGTATGTGTTTGTTTTGAGAAAACAGATTCAATAATTTTACCAGGAAAACTATACTGGAAAAGTAACAGGATTTGGCTGTAGGCCCATATTGTTTACTAAATGTAGAGTTTATTTTCTTCTGTCTTAAGTTTATACTAATGAAAAAACAAATTAGTGACAGCACTTAGTCTAATTTCATACGTGTGTGCAGCTTTTTTTGTTTTTTTATTCATTCAATTTACTAATTTAAACATTTATTTAGTTTATTTTCTTTATGTTCACCCTTAAATGATCTTAATATACTTTATTTTGCTTACATATTAAAATTCTCTATAATTTAATTAATTGATTTTGTACCTACTGGTAATTTAAATGTGAATCCTCCTTTTTCAAAAAAAGCTGTCTAAAACTAGTTACTTAGTATTTTTGCCAAGGGTGAATCACTGTTTTCTCTTAGCTTCCTATTTATTATAGGTGTATCTTACATGTGAAATTGACTTAACAGTCTATTATTTTTTATTATTTAGATTTTTAAAAATTTCTTTTTTAAATTGAAGGACAATTGGTTTGCAATGCTGTGTTAATTTCAGGTGTACAGCACAGTGATTCAGTTTCTATATACACACACACATATATACACATCATCCATACATATACATATATACATAAATGCATATACATATGCTCTTTTCCAGATTCTTTTTCCTTACAGGTTATTACAAAATACAGAGTATAGTTCCCTGTACTTATATAGTAGGTCCTTGTTGCTTATCTGTTTTATATATATAGTGTGTATATGTTAATTCCCAAACTTGTAATTTATCCCTCTGCCCCATTTCCCCTTTGGCACCATAAATTTGTTTTCTATGTCTGTGAGCCTGTTTCTGTTTTGTGTATAAGTTCATTTGTAACAGTATGTCTTTTAATTACAAAGTATATCCTTGTTTTTAGAAGCAAACAATTTTAAGTGAGAGTAGTTTTGTGACATCTGCTTGCATAACTGAATTTCCTTTGTAACTTGAATTAACAGCAGTTTAGTTTTCATATGTTTTTAGCTGAGCTCCTCCTTGTCATCAGCAAGAACATTAATTTTTTTTTTTATCATCTTATTTTCCTCATCATGAGTATTATTTCTAACCTGGTTTTAGTTTAGTTCAGTTCAGTCCTCAGCTGTGTCCAACTCTTAGTGACCCCACACACTGCAGCATGCCAGGCTTTGCTGTCTATCACCAGCTCCCAGAGCTTGCTCAAATTCATGTCCATTGAATTGGTGATGCCATCCAACCATCTCATCCTCCGTCATCCCCTTTTCCTCCTGACGTTAGTCTTTCCCAGCATCAAGGTCTTTTCCAGTGAGTTATTTCTTTGCATCAGGTGGTCAAAGTATTGGAGCTTCAGCTTCAGCATCAGTCCTTCTTATGAATATTCAGAACTGATTTCTTTTAGGATTGACTGGTTTGATCTCCTTGCAATCCAAGGGACTCTCAAGAGTCTTCTCCAACACCACAGTTCAAAAGCATCAGTTCATCAGCATTCAGCTTTCTTTATGGCCCAACTCTCACATCCATACAAGACTACTGAAAAAACTGTAACTGACTTTACGGACATTTGTTGGCAAAGTAATGTCTCTGCTTTTTAATATGCTGTCTAGGTTTGTCATAGCTTTTCTTCCAAGGGGCAAGCATCTTTTAATTTCATGGCTGCAGTCACCATCTGCAGTGAGTTTGGAGATGAAGAAAATAAAATCTGTCACTGTTTCCATTGTTTCCCCATCTATTTGCCATGAAGTGATGGACCGGATGCCATGATCTTTGTTTTTTTAATGTTGTGTTTTAAGCCAGGTTTTTCACTCTCCTCTTTCACTTCATCAAGAGGCTCTTTAGTTCTTTGCTTTCTGCTGTAAGGGTGGTGTCATCTGCATGTCTGAGGTTATTGATATTTCTCCCGGCAATCTTGATTCCAGCTTGTGCTTCATCCAGCCCAGTGTTTCTCATGATGTACTCTGCATATAAATTAAATAAGCAAGGTGACATTATACAGCCTTGACATACTACTTTCTCAATTTGGAACCAGTCTGTTGTTCCATTTCTGGTTCTAACTGTTGCTTCTATCTAAATAAATCCTTCTCAGGATTTAGATAAGGTGGTCTGGTATTCCCATCTCTTTAAGAATTTTCCACAGTTTGTCATGATCCTCACAGTCAAAGGCTTTAGTGTAGTCAATAAAGCAGAAGTACATGTTTTTCTGGAATTCTCTTGCTTTTTCTATGTTCCAGTGGAGGGTGGCAAATTGATCTCTGATTTCTCTACCTTTTCTAAATCCAGCTTGAACATCTGGAAGTTCTTGATTCAGGTACTATTGTAGCCTAGCTTGGAGAATTTTGAGCATTACTTTGCTAGCGTGTGTTCAGTTCAGTTCAGCGCTCAGTCGTGTCTGACTCTTTGCAACCCCATGAACCACAGCACGCCAGGCCTCCCTGTCCATTACCAACTCCTGGAGTTCCCTCAAACCCATGTCTATCGAGTCGGTGATGCCACCCAGCCATCTCATCCTCTGTCGTCCCCTTCTCCTCCGCCCTCAATCTTTCCTAGCATCAGGGTCTTTTCAAATGAGTCAGCTCTTCACATCAGGTTGCCAAAGTATTGGAGTTTCAGCTTCAGCATCAGTTCTTCCAGTGAACACCCAGGACTGATCTCCTTTAGAATGGACTGGTTGGATCTCCTTGCAGTCCAAGGGACTCTCAAGAGTCTTCTCCAACACCACAGTTCAAAAGCATCAGTTCTTCGGCACTCAGCTTTCTTTATAGTTCGACTCTCACATCCTTACATGACCACTGGAAAAACCATAGCCTTGACTAGACGGACCTTTGTTGGCAAAGTAACGTCTCTGCTTTTTAATATGCTGTTTAGGTTGGTCATAACTTTCCTTCCAAGGAGTAAACGTCTTTTAATTTCATGGCTGCAATCACCATCTGTCTTTTAAAATCATGGCTGCAGTGATTTTGGAGCCCAGAAAAGTAAAGTCAGCCACTGTTCCACTGTTTCCCATCTATTTGCCATGAAGTGATGGGACTGGATGCCATGATCTTAGTTTTCTTAATGTTGAGCTGTAAGCCAGCTTTTTCACTCTCCTCTTTCACTTTCATCAAGAGGCTCTTTAGTTCTTCACTTTCTGCCAAAAGGGTGGTGTCATCTGCACATCTGAGGTTATTGATATTTCTCCTGGCAATCTTGATTCCACCTTGTGCTTCTTCCAGCCCAGCGTTTCTCATGATGTACTCTTCATATAAGTTAAATAAGCAGGGTGACAATATACAGCCTGGATGTACTCCTTTTCCTATTTAGAAACACTCTGTTGTTCCATGTCCAGTTCTAACTATTGCTTCCTGACCTGCATACAGATTTCTCAAGAGGCAGGTCAGGTGGTCTGGTATTCCCATGTCTTGAAGAATGTTCGACAGTTTATTGTGATCCACACAGTCAAAGGCTTTGGCATAGTCAATAAAGCAGAAATAGATGCTTTTCTGGAACTCTCTTGCTTTTTCTATGATCCAGCGGATGTTGGCAATTTGATCTCTGGTTCCTCTGCCTTTTCTAAAACCAGCTTCAACATCTGGACGTTCACGGTTCACGTATTGCTGAAGCCTGGCTTGGAGAATTTTAAGCATTACTTTACTAGCATGTGAGATGAGTGCCATTGTGCGGTAGTTTGAGCATTCTTTGGCATTGCTTTTCTTTGGGATTAGAATGAAAACTGACCTTTTCCAGTCCTGTGGCCACTGCTGAGCTTTCCAAATTGTCTGGTATATTGAGTGCAGCAC
The DNA here is from genome assembly GCF_055505025.1 of Bos grunniens. Lineage (NCBI taxonomy): Eukaryota > Metazoa > Chordata > Mammalia > Artiodactyla > Bovidae > Bos > Bos grunniens. The sequence continues at coordinate 23,713,089 of NC_141180.1, forward strand.
TTTCACAGCATCATCTTCCAGGATTTGAAATAGCTCAACTGCAATTCCATCACCTCCACTAGCTTTGTTCGTACTGATGCTTTCTAAGGCCCACTTGACTTCACATTCCATGATGTCTGGCTCTAGGTGAATGATCACACCATCGTGATTATCTTGGTCGTGAAGATCTTTTTTATATAGTTCTTCCGTGTATTCTTGCCATCTCTTCTTAATATCTTCTGCTTCTGTTAGGTCCATACCATTTCTGTCCTTTATCGAGCCCATCTTTGCATGAAGTGTTCCCTTGGTATCTCTAATTTTCTTGGAGAGATATCTATTCTTTCCCATTCTCTTGTTTTCCTCTATTTCTTTGCACTGATCGCTGAGGAAGGCTTTCTTATCTCTCCTTTCTATTCTTTGGAACTCTGCATTCAAATGGAGTATCTTTTCTTTTCTGCTTTGCATTTGGCTTCTCTTCTTTTCACAGCTATTTGTAAGGCCTTCTCAGACAGCCGTTTTACTTTTTTGCATTTCTTTTCCATGGGGATGGTCTTGATCCCTTTGTCCTGTACAGTGTCAGGAATCTCCATCCATAGTTAATCAGGCACTCTATCTATCAGATGTAGTCTCTTAAATCTATTTCTCACTTGCACTGTATAATCATAAGGGATTTGAAATCTTGTTGTTTTTATCACCATCTGTAGATTGTGGCTAACTCAGAGATAAGAAGTAGAAGAGCACCAGAATCAAGAGGAGCCAGCCCGGTCAATGCTTTCTGATATTGTCGTCTAATCACTTTTACTTTATACACACGTATACACAGACACATTTAAAAAGCAAAATTAAAGGGATTTATTTCTTCAGATTGCTTCTGTTGCAGTTGTGTATGCATTAATAAATTTTTCTTAGTGAATAAAGTTAAGATCTAATATAAATTAATATAAATATAAATTAAATTTCAAATTCTGCAATGATTGTTACCAACTTTTCACTTAAAACCTGTAATTTCAATGCTTTCTGATCAGTACTATTTTTTTTTTTCACTTTACTTATTTGTTTTTGGCTGTGTTAGGTTTTCATTGCTCTGTGGGCTTTCCTCCACTTGCAGCGAGTGGGGGCTCCTCTCTAGTTGTGGTGCGTGGCCTTCTCATTGCATGGCTTTTCTTGTTGCGGAGCATGGGCTCTAGGGCACATGGATTTCAATAGCTGTGGCACATGGGCTCAGTCATTGTGGTTCCTGGGCTCTAGAGCACAGGCTCAGTAGCTGTGGCACATGGACCTAGTTACTTCTTTCCTCCTGGATCAGGGATTGAACCCGTGTCTTCTGCATTTGCAGGCAGATTCTTTATCTCTGAGACACCAGGGAAACCCTGATCAGTACTAGTTTTAGACATGTATTTGAAATGTAGTGTTATTTCACTATGTACATTAAGATATCAGTATCATGTTCCAGCTTGCAATCAAGGAAGTCTGAATTACATTCCCATAAAATGAAAAAGTTCTGTTCTATCAACCTCTAAATGTGAAGCTTTATAATTTTGTTAATGTTTATATAAATAGGGGATTGGGTTTCATTAGTGGAAGGAGCACAGATTTTAAATACCTGGCATCTCCTCATTTTTAGCTGTATTAGTCCCTGTGTAGAGTATTCTGAAAATAGCATGTGATCTTGTCATATCAGTTCATGACCCTGTTCAAGGAAAGTAGGCATTGGTTATATTTCATCAGAAGAAATTAATTACCAGATCCTGTTAATTCTTTAATTTATGGTGCAGCTGCTTTGAGGGTCTTATGTGAGTCTTATAGGAATGGTTAAGAACACAACAAATTAGTGTCTATTATTATGTGTTGGAGTACTGTGAGAACAGTTCCTTCTGATTCATTAACTTTTTGAAAATTTAAGTTTGTATGTTATTGACAAATTTTATTAATAGAATAAAATTTATTGAATACCTACCATTTTTTGGCCTTGTACTGAGGAATATTAACTCAATAAATCTTACACCTCTCTCAAATATCTTGCTCACTTAATAGATGGAGAAGGTAGAGGCCAGATAATATCCATAGCTGCCCAGAGTCATTTAGCTGCTAACAGGTGAAATTCACACCCTCTCTGTACTCTTTAAGAGTACCTCTTATATTATAACCTTTGTGATTATTGGACTAAAGTGAATAATGATTTTGTGTATTTATGTAAAGAGATACACTGAAATTGGTGCTCTCAATTGCTTAAATTTCATTAAGGTGGACAAATACAGACATTTCTATAGTAGAAATAGGGAAGAATTTTTAAAAATGTAGTAGCTGTTGATCTATCATTGTTGATGTATATGTTAATACCATTTTCAGATGTTAGTAGTCCTCAGGCTAATTTATTTAAAGATGGGAGGGGGAGAAGAGTGAAGTGAAAAGATAGATATGGTAAGGTAGAACTCTTAGGAAGAAAAGGTAGTCTGTACTTAAAAAAGGTTTACTAAGATAAGTAGGAGAATGCACAGAAAATATAATCAAATAGAAACAACCAATAGAGAAAGCAAATTATGTTTGACTAGAGCAGAGGAAATTAGAATATAGATTTTGGGTTATAAAAGAAAGATTATTGGAATTCTACCATTTTTTGTTCCATTCCTTTGATAGTTTTCTTTCACATAAGATGATTATCATAGCATTTTAGAGCTTGAAGTGACTATAGATAGAGCTAGTTACTCTAGTCTTCTCGTTTTGCAGATAAGGAAACGGAGTGATTATAAGCTATTTGTCCAAGGGCACATAGCTCTAGTGTCATGACACGATCTGTTCATCATAGCTTTTGATTGCATACTTGTGCTCTTTTTATAGTATTCTAAGTACTCTTTTCCTTAGAGTTCAAACAACTTAACTGAAAATGAAACAACTGTCTGAAAATGAAGTTGTAGCAAATACTTCAATTGTATATGCCTGTCTTGTGATTATTCCCTATTGACATGTTTTCAAGATGGGTATATTTAAGGTGGTGGGATGAAGGGGTAGATTGTTTATTTCCTAATTTTTTAATTTATGGAATATGTATTTGTTTGACTTATAAATTATTGACAAATATTGGATTTATATATGATATATTTTACATTTACTTTTTCTGTTGCTAAAGAGAATGTAAAAACTGAAATCACATTTTTTTTTCTTCATTTTGCAGTAGTATTATTGATTCCACAGAATACAGCCAACCTCCAGGTTTCAGTGGCAGTTCTCAGGTAAATGATGTATCTAACGATCTGTTCTAGTGGTGCCATAAATCTAATCACCTGAGTTATAAAATCACAGATGAGTCCTATCCTAGAGACAGCTGTTTGGTGTGCTGTAGCATTGATTAGTGCTTGAATAGCTCTGGTGAATAATCAATCAGCTGTATATCTGCTCATTACTGATTGAGTCAAAAAAATTTTTTTAGCATGCTAGTAACATTAGGCCTTGAGAGGAAGGAAATACTGTAAGAGCAAATTATGAGTAATCAGGACATTGTTTCTCTCGGAGATAAAGTTATAATTTATTGATGAATTGCCTGTTATTATGTTGAAACATGAAGCTTTTTTCTGGGAGGTAAACTACAGGCTTTATTAAAATCGACTCTGGCCTCTCCTTTTCTTTAATTAATTGTATGATTATTTTGATTTTTACTCTCTTCATCTAGGACTTGGGGATGCTGGTATTTGTCAAGTCTAATTTTGAGGCTAGACTGTGTTTTTTTTAAATTTTCACTTTGAAATAACTTCAGACTTAGAGAAAAGTTATGAGAATGTTAAAAATAATTCCTTTACATTCTGTATGCAGGTAATCTAGGTGTTCACATTTGATCATATTTGCTTTATCATTCTCATTCTCTCTTTTACATATATGCACATAAAATTTTTCCTTTGGATTGTTTAAGAAGGTGCAGACATAATGTTCCTTTATGTACTTCAATTTGTGTTTCCTTAAAAACAAAAATATTGTCCTGTGTAATCACAAGATAATTTTAAAATTCAAGAAGTTAACGTTGGTATGCTTTATATAATTTCTATATCTTATTCAGATTTTACAAATTGTTCTTACAATTATCCTTTACCTCCTTTTTTTCATAACAGGAAATAATAAGGCATTTAAGTAAGGCATGTCTTTTTGTATATTCATTTATGTGATAGTGCAGTTATTTTTATCAAAGTGGAAAGAAAATCTTTCATATCATACAGCTTTTGTTTGTGTTTTTCTTTTCCAACTGCTTAGATGACTGCCTCTATGACTGTTATGATTAGATTGCATAACGCCTCTACATATCCCGTGTTATCTTCATTTGCGTGCTTAGATCTGGCAAGTTCATAGATTTGTTTGTATCTCTTCCTGAAGAGCCACAAATGCACTAGATCTCGGTGTTTTTGTCAGACGTAATGAGATATATCAGGAGAAAATTTTTTTTTAAGTTTTATTTATTTTATTTTTTGACTGTGGTGGATCTTTGTTGCTGCATACAGGCTTTCTCTAGTGATGAGCAGGGGCTACTCTTCATTGTGGTGTATGGGCTTCTCATTCTCTCTCTCTTATTTTAATATTTATTTATTTGGCTGTGTCGGGTCTTCTTTGTGTCATGTGGAGTCTTCTGTTGTGGTGCACGGATTTTCTAGTTGCAGTACATAGACTTAGTTGCCAACTGGCCTGTGGGTTCTTAGTTCCCCGACCAGGGAGCAAACTCCTGTCTCCTGTGGTGCACAGATTTCTCTAGTTGTAGTGCATGGACTTAGTTGCCCTGTGGCCTATGGGCTCTTAGTTCCCCAACCAAGGATGGAACCCATGTCCCCTGCATTGCAAGAATTCTTAATCACCGGACCACCAGGGAAGTCCCTCAGGAAAAATTTTTAAGAATTGAATGGAAACATCTTTAAGAACTTGAAGAGGGAAAGCAGAATCTGGAAATAGGCTTGGCACTCATAGCTGGGCCTTGGTGTTCTCCTTTCAAATGTAATCTCACAGAACATCCGCATCGGACACAGTCACTCTGGGCCTAGGAAGAAATGAAACAAAAATCAAGATCAGTTCATAAACTTAACCGAGCACATTTGAAAAAGTCACTATGCCAAATACATAAAATACCAAACACACCCGTGTCCTGACTAATGCACGCAGTTGCTGCATCTCTACTAGTTACGGCTTTAATCTCACTGTAGTTTTCTGTTTGCCCAGGTACGATTCATTAAGATACCCCGTCACAGGATTTTCCCCCTTCTTGACAGTATCCAATCCAGAGCATAGCCTTACTTCCTTGAACCCTCCCCCAAATCACTTAACATGAGCCTGTATCCTATAAGTAGTACGTAACATCTTCCTACCTTAACCCATAGTATGCTGTATTCTTCATTGCAATGAGCAGTAATAAAACTTGTTCAGCTACAGGTGTATTCCTATTGGTCTTTGGTTGCAGGGCTTTCACAAATTCTACATAGAGGAACAAGGAAAGCCTTTTTCCTATTGTCATTTATAGGACGTTGATTTGGAATTTCTAGCAAGTTCCATGAGTTAGAAATTATAGAAACTGAACCTAGGTGGGAAAAAAAAACATTCAGAATAGTGTTTTTGTCTGTGTGTGGGTTTTTTGTTTTTGTTTTTCATTTTTTAGTTTTTACTCTTTGCATGTAATAAAGGAGACTTAGTTTGAGATGGTACAATAAGCCTGTGGTCTCTCCAACCTCCACCCACCAGAAATCCCATTGACGTATAGCTGTCCTCATACGGAAAACTTAAAAAGAATTTATAGACGATAAAAAGAATACTGAAGAAGTCTGCCTAACGTGAGTCACCATGTGCAGAGTACAAGAGTGTTTTGGTGAAGTCGTCTGGGTCTCCCAGGAGACTCCAACCTTAGCATCTGCCGGAGGAGGGGGAAGTTGTTGAGGAAAACCTGCTAGGGCTTCTGGGACAGAACTAATATGACATATTGTGCGGAAGTCCTTACCCTTCGTTTCTAGGAATACTCTTTATAAAACACAGACTTAAAACAAATTGACATAAAAATAATTGAAAACAAAGGAGTAGATGAGGATAAGCCTGGCAAATGCAAGAATGGTAAGGAAGATGACAAAAACAACGGCAAAGTAAAGTACAGATCAAAATAGAACTCAAGGGAAAAATCATTAGAAGACAGATACATGTTTTCACATAATAAAACGTATAATCCCACAAGCTAGTAGTAATTTGTGTGACATAAATAAAGGATTGATATTTATATAAAGCAAAACTTTATTAGAAATTTTAAAAAATTGATTAAAACTTTAACATGGTAGGAGATTTTAAAGTATACTCATCCCTCAATATCTATGAGGGATTGGTTCCAAGAGCTGTGGCAGATGCCAGGGTCCAAAGATGCTCAGGTTCCTTACATGAATTGTGGTATAATTGCATAAAACCTCTGCAGCACATCCTCCTGTATACTTTGTCATCTTTATGATTATTTATAATAACTAGTATAACATAAATGCTATGTAAAAAAATTTAAATACAATGTGAATACTATGTAAATAGTTGCCAGTGCAGCTGCAAATTCATTTTGCATTTTGGAATTTTCCAGAAATTCTTCCTTTGGTGGGGGTGGATATTTTCTGTCTGTGTTTGATTAAATTTGTATTTCTAGAACCTGTGGATATGGAAGGCCTACTGTATAGCTCACTGCTGCTGCTAAGTCACTTCAGTCGTGTCCGACTCTGTGCGACCCCACAGACGGCAGCTCACCAGGCTCCCCCGTCCCTGGGATTCTCCAGGCAAGAACACTGGAGTGGGTTGCCATTTCCTTCTCCAGTGCATGAAAGTGAAAAGTGACAGTGAAGTCGCTCAGTCGTGTCCAACTCTTAGCGACCCCATGGACTGCAGCCCGCCAGGCTCCTCCATCCATGGGATTTTCTAGGCCAAAGTACTGGAGTGGGGTGCCATTGCCTTCTCCGACTATATAGCTCAAGAAATAATTAAAGTAGTAATATTGGTATTTAGGAACATTTATTTTCTACCTACTATGCATTGCATGTACATTGCTCAATGTGCTTTACAAGCATTAACTACTTTAATTCTTAGGACTTGAGATATGTACTATTATTATTATTTTCTATTTTACTAAGGAGGAAACTAGGGCAAAGAAGTTAAGGAGAAGTTAAGATATTCTAACCCAGGCATTATGGCTTCAGGACCTGTGCTTTTAAATATTAACTTATAAAGCCAACAGTTTTGGCTTTTTTTCCCCAGTACTTTCTATTTACCAGACACTATGATGGGCTTGGGTTATTGAATAAAAACAAGGCAGACAAAAATTACTGCTATAACCCAGCTTTCAGTCTGCTGCTGCTAAGTCACTTCAGTCGTGTCCAACTCTGTGCAACTCCATAAACGGCAGCCCACCAGGCTCCACCGTCCCTGGGATTTTCCAGGCAAGAACACTGAAGTGGGTTGCCATTTCCTTCTCCAGTGCGTGAAAGTGAAAAATGAAAAGTGAAAGTGAAGTCGCTCAGTCGTGTCCAACTCTTAGCGACTCCATGGACCGCAGCCTACCAGGCTTCTCTGTCCATGGGATTTTCCAGGCAAGAGTACTGGAGTGGTTGCCATTGCCTTCTCCAGCTTTCAGTCTAGTTGGAGGTATACTAATAGTAATAAAGACAGATTATCTTTGGCAAAGAGGAGGTAAGGGAGCAAGCTATGTGAATATCTCTGGGCAGATCTAAGCTGAGTGAAAGAAAGTACATAAGTTGTGCGCTAGAAGCCTGCCTGACATAGCCCAGATATCTGTTATGACTGGAGAGGAATGAGCAAGGGGGAGAAAAATAGAAATGAGGTAAGAAATGTAAATAACAGAGGCCACTTAGTGTGTAACTTTCGTAGTCATTATAAAGACTCTGGATTTTTTTTCTTTGGTTGAATGAGTCAAACTTAGCTTAATGGGTACTTGCCTTACTTTATACTTTGTATCAAGGGATATACATATTATTAGTAATCTTGGAGCACTGAGAAAACTGGATTGATTCTAAAACAAGATAAATTACACCATCTACATTGTCAGAATCAGAACCTCGAGTAAACAGCTACTTTGACAATCTGGAAGAGAGTAACCAGACTCCTCTGAATACCTTTGTGTCAAAGAGTATACAAATGTTGCTACAAACAACTTAAAAAACTCCTGCGTTGAAAATGTTATATGTCAAAATTTGTGAAATTTTGGTCAGAAGTATCCTAAAAATTATATTAGTAAATGGATTCATTTTTAGATGAGAATAAAACAAAATGAACCAGGCATTGAACTCCAGAAACTGGGAAAAACTTAAGATGGTAAATGTAGAGAGATTAAAAAAGGAAGATTATATATAAGATGTTTCAATATATAATTGAAATTGACTGTTATAGTATTGAGTAGATTAAAAAACTTGGTGCTGGTACATACTAATAAAAATAGAACTCTTAATAAATTGAACAATTTGAATAGACCAGTAACCATAATTGGATGTGATTCCAATTAAAAAAAAAACAAACCTCAAGAATATTTTTTAAGGGTTTGTAGAGAGTGTGACCAACTGACTTTAAATGGTTATTTGTAGAATGAATGCTTCAGAAGTATATTACAAGGGCATTTACCCAACAGGTTATTTTAATGTATTCTAAGACTGCTCTAACAAATGGGGCACAATAAAAATTTTAAATCTAACTGAAAAAGAGTTTACCCTATGGTGAAGGTGGTTATGCAGATCAGTGGTAAAAGGGAAGATTAAGTAAATGTTGCGATACCCAGGAAACCATTTGCTGGAAATTGGCTTTCTATTTTATCTTTCACTGTAAGAGTTCAGATCAGCTAAATAATGATTTAGATAATGATAGAACTGTTGAAATTAAGAAAGAGACAGTATATAAGAAAGTACCACAAACAGAATTTTATATCTGGGTATAAAATGGTAAATGGTTTAATTGCTTCAAAATAGGCAAATGGTTTAATTGCTTCAAAATAAATAAGGTTTCTTATACCGATTCCAGGTTTTGATGAAAGCACCAGCAGGCAAAAAGTAGATGAAGAACATGGGGAAAAAGATAAATCCAAATGGCCCACTCACATGTAAAATAATACTCTACTGTGTGATTTGGTAGTGACAAACATAGAAATTTCTTATAAGAAATGATTCAAAGTACTATCTAAAAGTTATATACCAATATTATTTATACAAGCAAAAATTCTGGAAAAATAAATATGCCCAGTCATAGTAGAACAGCTTCAGAGACTGGTACAGCTGTTGAGTATACTATTTTGCTACTCTTAAAAATAATGTTTATAGTTGAAATGGAATTGATAAAAAGTTAATATAATGTAGGTGAAACCAGAAGTAATTATTTTATACCCCTGAATTTTTATAATTGCCTGTTTTTGTCTTAGAGTCTTTATATAACAAAGGCACCCCACTCCAGTACTCTTGCCTGGAAAATCCCATGGACGGAGGAGCCTGGTAGGCTGCAGTCCATGAGGTCGCTGGGAGTCGGACACAACTGAGCGACTTCACTTTCCCTTTTCACTTTCATGCATTGGAGAAGGCAGTGGCAACCCACTCCAGTGTTCTTGCCTGGAGAATCCCAGGGACAGGGGAGCCTAGTGGGCTGCCATCTATGGGGTCGCACAGAGTCGGACACGACTGAAGTGACTTAGCAGCAGCAGCAGCAGCAGTACAATTAGTAAAAAATCAGGAAGTTAATGTTAATATAATATCATTATCTGAGACAATGTATTTAAATTTCAGTGGGTTTGCCACTGATATTCTTTTATAACAAAAGGAAAAATTTCTTTGTCCAGAGTGAATCCAGAATCACTGGTTATATTTAGTTGTCATGTTTCTTTAATCTCCTCTAAATTGTTTTAGTTCCTCAGTTGTACATGAGGTTGACATTTTTGAAGTGTCAGTTATTAATTTTGTAGACCATTCCTCAGTATGATTTTGTCTGATATTTCGTTGTAACTGGATTCTGATTACCCATTTTTATCACAAATGCTACAGCCCCCAGTGTGGTATCCTTTGTTAGTCTGTCACATCTGGATATGGTGTATCTGCTCAATTTTGGTGATGTTACCTCTGATCATTTGATTAAGGTGGTGCCTGCCAGATTTGTTTGCTATAAATTTATCATTTTTCTCCCATATGAGCATTTATTAATGAATCTTACTTGAAATAATAATAAATTTTTTTGCCCAAATGATAATTTTTCATTTCTTTTCTACATTAATTTTTAAATTTTTTATTGAAGTTTAATTTACAGTGTTTTTGTTTCAAGTGTATAGCAAAATGATTCATATATATGTATATATATATTTGTATTACAGGTTATTTTGAATATTTTGAGCATAGTTCCTTGTGCTATACAGTATGTCCTTGTAGTTTGCCTTTTTTATGTACAGTAATGTGTATATGATAGTCCCGAACTTCTAATTTATCCGCCCCCCCACATCTATGCTGTCCTCTTTGGTAACTGTAAGTTTGCTTTCTAGTCTGGGATCTGTTTCTCTTTTGTAAATATGTTCATTTGTGCCATTTTTTAAATTCCATATGTAAGTGATGTCATATGATATTTTTCTTTCTCTAATTTACTTAAAATAATCTCTTGATCCGTCCATGTTGCTTCAAATTGCATTATTTCATTTTTTTTAATGCCTGAGTAATAATTCCTCATTTACTAGTTAGGATTTCCATTCTAAGAGAGATCTTTCCTTCTGTCTCTTTGTTTATATGGTTATGGAATCATGGATTTAAAAGTTTTTCTGTTAATCATTTTGAAGCTGTCTGTTCCCTGTTTGGCTAGTTGGAATTCCCCCAAGCTGATCTTCAAGTTCTTATCATTTTTTAAGTACCTTCTTACATTCTTAGATAATAAGATGTACCAGTATCATCTTGTACTTATCTTGCCCCAGTTCTGTAATCAGCCATGTATCCAAGAAGTCCTGTTTTCTTTTAATGGAGAATGATACTTCAAAACAGAGACCTGGGTTTTAAGTATGCTCATTGCTCGTAGAGTGTCATTGCTTGTAGGCCTTCTTGGTCGACAGAGCTAGGAAGCACGCTTATCTGTATATATAACATATTATATATTTATTAATTACATGTTAATCACCTTAAGTGTTTGATGAAAGGACTCACAGGAATCAAGGAGTTTATACTTGTGGAACTTGATTATAGGCAGTGGATACAGTACAACCAAGCAGAAGAAGGGCACTCATTGAAAAGGATGTGGAGATTTCAGGCAGTCTTCTTTGTCCTGGTACCACTGAGTCACAGAGGAACTGCTTTGTCTCCAGGTTCAGAATGACTACTTGCTTACATTCTCAAGCACCTTAGTAATGGGAAGTGCAAATTTGGCTTATAGTCAGATCTCTTATTTTAAGCTAGTCCCATGGGCAGTGCATTCTAGTTATGTGACCAATTATTAACTCACAGACTTCACTGAAATAGGCGAATCATAAATTCAATTATTATTACTAAACAATACTGACAGAGTGATGCAATCTCTTTCCAAACAACTCTCAGGCCTGTGGTTATGGAATACCATTTATCTTTATTTCAGTACATTTTGCAGTGTAGGTTAAGAGTCAGTAGCTCTGTAAATAACCATGTGGGCAACCCAGACCAACTGAGATTACTCTCTACTATTCAGTTGATGAACATCATGTATATAATCATCTATGTATGTAACATATCTGTGTTTCTGTATCTGTCATAAAAGCTATGGATTCATGCTGATGACCTCCCATTACAGTTTACTATCACAGGGTTCATTGTAGCTTTAGTGAACCTTTCCATATCTTTAATTCCCTATTCTGACGGAAACCTAGTTCTCATATCAAAATATACATTTTACTTATTGTCATAGTCTTATTAGTGTGTGTGTATATATATATGCACATAAACTAGTATGGAAATTACTAAGAAAGCAAATCTACTAACTAGTGGTGAATATTTATTTAAATTCCTTTATATCTTTAGTCTGAGAATACAGTTACAAAAATTCAGTGTGTTCAAAAATTACTTGGATTTGATTTGTTAATTTTTCATCAGTATTAGCTGTAATATTTCTTTGAAATACAGTTGAGTTCATTTGCTTCCGTTTGTGTGCCATCACCAACCCTTACCTTTATTACATAGAAACTTTTTCTGAAAATATGAAATATTAACCTGATTTTGAAGGTCAGAGCTTTACAGAAAGTCATACTCAATAAATACCACCCCTCTAACCTTTCTACCAATTTCCGTATCCTTTATCTTTTCCCACTACGTTGTTTCTTACCCTTTGTTGGTAACCAGTATATCATGATACATATGCATATTCTTATTTCTTTTTTACACAAAGGGTGGGTTTCCTAGTGATTCTCTTCTGTGCTTTGCTCTTTTATTTAACAGTTTATCATGAAAACAAATCTATACAAGTGCATAGAATTCTTCCTTATTTTTATAGCTGCATAGGATTATTTAATCAATTTGTTACTTAAAGAGAGATAGTTTACATTATTTTGTAATTACAAAGTAGTGCTGCAGTGATTAATTTGTACATACATATTTTCATATCATTGGATGTAGTATCTTCAGGGTAAATTCCTAGATGTGGGATTTCTGGGTCAAAGACGGATGAATGGATGGGTGGATGGATAGATAGATGGACAGACAGAGAGATTGATATTGCCAAATCATCTCCCTCCCCCAAAGGATTGTACCAGTTTGCACTTTCCCCAGCAGTATATATGAATGTGTCTGCTCTCCTAGAATCTTTCTCAGAGCTTCTCTAATAGAATGAGTTTTCTTAAAAATTTTGCTAATCTGTCAAGAGAGAAATATATCTCAGAATACTTTCCCCAGCAGTAGATGAATGTCTCTGCTCTCCTAGAATCTTTCTCAGAGCTTCTCTAATAGAATGAGTTTTACTTTAAAAATTTTGCTTATCTGTCAAGAGAGAAATGTATCTCAGAATAGTTTTGTGTTTCTGTAATTATGAGTTAGATTGAACAAATATCATATGACTGCTGGTATATTAATATACTTATTAGTAGATTATGTATTCATATTTCTGGCCTATTTTTTTCTATAAAGTTTTTTATTTGTTTGTTCAATTTTTAAGACTTGGTAGTTGGTATATGAGGAAAATTAGCACTTTATCTGTGATAAATGTTGCCTATATTTTCTTCTGTTTTTGTTTAAACTGTTCAAAATTTCTAAATCATTATTTAAAGTTGGCAATCTTTTGTTGCCTCTGGGTTTTGAGTCATAGTTCTAAACGTCTACCTCTAACTAGGATGTAGAGAAATTTATCCACATTTTCTTGTTTCATTTCATTTATTACGTTTGGACTCTTGTTCTCTTTGGAGTTTATTCTGGTATATGTTTTGAGGTGTGGACCTAATTTTATCTTTATCCAAATGTCTAGTTAGTTGTCCTAGCTCACTTTTTATTTATTTATTTATTTATTTTTATTTTCGGCTGCACTGGGTCTCTGTTGCTGCCCGTGGGCTTTCTCTAGTTGTGGCAACCGGGGGCTACACTGTTGCAGCACGTGGGCTCAGTATTCGCGGCTTGTGGGCTCTGGAGCATGGCCTCAACAGCTGTGGGGCACAGGCTTAGTTGCTCTAGGCATGTGGAATCTTCCTGGACAAGAGATTGAACCTGTGTCCCCAGCATTGGCAGGTAGATTCTTATCCACTGTACCACAAGGGAAGTCCCCTGTGCTCTTAAAAAGTCTTTCTTTGATCAAGTGTTTTGAGATGCAGCCTTTCTTATATCAAAAATTCTGTGTGTATATGGATTTATTTCTGGTCTTTCTCTTCTGTCTACTGACATATTTCTCTCCATCTTTCACTGTCACCTCTTTATGTTTTAATGTCTGATAGAAATTAATTCCCCCAACCCCCTAGCTTCTCTTTTTCAGTGTTTTACAGAAATTCTTTCCTGTTTTGTTTCTTCACATGAACTTTAGTATCAGTTTTTATAGCTGCATAAAAAAGCTTCTTGGTATCTTTATTCAAACTGCCTTTAACTCATAAATTGCCTTATGGAGAACGGATATGTTTATGATATTGAGTTGAGTCTAGGTTTTATTTACTTCTGTGTAAGTTTATTCCTAAGTTTTTTTTTACAGTTGTAAAGATTTTTAAATTTCAAGATAATTGTAGATTCACATGCAGTTTTAAAAAAATAATTCAGAGATAGCACATGAGAATACCCTGGTGGTACAGTGGTTAGGACTCTGTGCTCGCATTGATGGGGGCTTGGGTTCAATTCCTGGTCAGGGAACTAAGATCTCAAAAGCTAGGTGGTAAAGTCAGAACAAAACAAGCATAAACAAACAAAATCAGAGAGCCTATTTGCCCAGTAACCCTAGTGATAACACCTTAATAATAATGAACTTTCTAGTCCATGAATATCTTTCCATTTATTTTGGTCTTTTAAAAATTTCTCTTGGCAGTGTTTGTGTTTGTAATATAGAGGTCTTCCATGCTTCTGTTAAATTAATTTCTAATTCCTTTTTGATGCTATTATTGATCCAGTTTTAAAATTTTCTACTTTGTTGTGAATATATAAACATATGATTGATTTTTGTATGTTAACCTTATTTCTTATTATCTTGCTAAATTTTTGCAAACATTTTCATTTATTTATTTTTGGCTGCACTGGGTCTTCTGGGCTTTCCCACTGGGCTTTCTCTTGTTGAGGCAAGTGGGGGCCACTCTTTAGTTGCGGCGCATGGGTTTCTTACTGCGATGGCTTCTCTTGTTGCAGAGCTTGGGCTCTAGGGTGCACAGGCTTGGTTGCTCCCTGGCATGTGGAACCTTCCTGGATCAGGGATCAAATTCATGTCCCCTGCACTGACAGGTAGATTCTTAACCACTGGACCACCAGGGAAGTCCTTGCTAAACTTATTAATTCTAGTTGTTTTGTAGATTCTTATGAAATTCTGTGTAAAATCATGTGATCAGCAAAAATATTTTTGCCTTTTCTAATCTTTTTGTGTTCTCTTCTCTTTTCCTTCCCTCACTTCTTCTCCCCTCCTCTCCTTCTCCCTTCTTATCCTTTCCTTCCCGTCTCTTCTCTCTTTTTCCTTTTACCCTCCCTTTCCCAATACTTCAACTTATATGTTAGCTCTACATTTTGGTAGATGCCCTTGAGGAAGTATCCTTCTATTCCTAATTTTTTGAGAAATTATAACATGTATAGGTGTTGAATTTTGTCTTTCCTGCATCTCTTGGAATTATTATATGGTTATTTTCCTTTATTTTGGCCATTTGGTGAATTGCATTGATTGATTTTCAAATATGAAAACAACCCTGCATTCTTGGACTAAACTCCATTTAGTCATGATGAGTTACTTTTGTTACATGTTTTGGGAATTGATTTGCTATTTTGCTGTGGATGCTTGTTTTCATGAAGGTTCTTATTCCCCTTCTTTTTTCCTTCCCTTCCTCCAGTATCCTCATTGGGTGTGGGTATTACAGTTATGCTGGCCTCATGAAACAAATGTGGAGGTGTTTTGTGAAAGGTTTGTGCAAGATTGATGTTATATCTTCCATGAATATTTGGTAGGATTTTCAAATAAAAGTATCCGGGCCCTCTCTTTAGAGTTATATGCTGGGTTTTGGTGTACTTATTCTGTCTTATTCTTAAATCCCATAAATGAGATATTATAGCTAATGTATACAAACAGTATTTGAAATCACTTGCTTGGTTACTGTATCCTTGCTTCTCTTTCATTCTGTGTCTCCAGTCTTCTAGTTTGTTTTACTGAACTTTTCAATTATAAAATTTCAGACATTTTTAAAGAAATGGCTTATTGATGATAATCCTTGCTTTCATTCAGATGAAAAAGCATTTTGCTCAGCATTCTGTTGTTGTAGGATAGTTTTGTTGGATGTGAATTTTAGTTTGAGGTTATTTTCTTTCAACTTTTTAAGTATAACCAAAGCTTAGGATGTTCTAGCTGCTGTTACTGTTTTTGAGAAGTGTTTTGCGTCTTTGATTGTTCCTATTAAGTGAATTATCTTTTCTGTTTTTGTGATTTTAAAATCTTTCTCTCTTGGACAGAAACACAGTTTTGCTTTAGTATATGTAATTGTGGATTTCTTTTTATTTTTCCTTGATAGGAATAATTTCCCTGTCTATATTCATGTATGTTTTCAGTTTTGGAAAATTGTCAACATTAGCTCTTCAAATATGTGTTCTTCTGTCTGTTACTCTCTTCTGGGTCTCTGGGTGCCCATGTTTAAACCTTATTATTCTTTCATGTTTCTTTTCTTTCAAGTTTTTCTGTCTTCCTGACTTTTATCCTTCATTTTGGGTAATTATTTTAGATTTGTCTTCCAGTTTTCAAATTCTCTTTTTATTTTCCAGATCTAGTATTTGCCCTTTTGTTCATATTTGTCCTCAGATTGTCCTCTTCTTTCCCCCTTTCTACATTGTTCTGTGTTGTTTACCTTTACTTCTCTGAGTTTGGCTTCCTGTTTGGTTGTTAATCTTTTAGTAAAATAGCCTTTTTTTCTTGTGATCCAAACACTGCTTTAAAATGTACTTCTTCTTTTAAAAAAATTATTTATTTTTAGTTGGAGGACAATAGCCATCTACTTGTAGCAGGAGTTCACTCTAGATAAGTGTCTTGTTCATGGTAGTAACTTAGTATTTCTTAATACATTAGCAGTTGTTTTATTCTTATTGGTTAACTTGTATCATCCAAAGATCTCAGTATGTAGCTTATTTCTGTCTCTTAATGTGCTGCACACATAATTGATAGAAACCATTTGTAGAAGAGTTTTCATACCCTTTTAGTTAACATAGTGCTGGGATATATATTTAGGATTATAGACTTTAATCGAGTTCATATGCTAGTATATTTCAGATTTGCTTTTGTTGTCTAAATATATATACAAGATTTAGTTATTTTGGTTTTCTAATGTATATATCAAACTATTTAGTATATACATGTTGACTATCCCTTAACCTAATAATAAATACTAATTTAAATATCTATTCTATATAATTAAGCACTATTCCTATTACTCAAAATGTATAGGGCTGCACTATAATTCTGAAAAGTAATTAGTTTCCTTTTGGTAATTGTTTCCTAACAGTTGATGCATATTCAAATTCTTAAAATTCTAAGTTTGGCATTTATAATGGATTCTATCTTCATTAATTTGGAGAGTTGAAAGATGCTTCTCATTTTATTCTTATAAAATGGGCCTATTTTCCTTTTAAAATAAGAATTCGAAAATACGGTCTTAGGAACTACAGGATTTTGCCATTTGTAATTATTTTAATGTGAACTTTTGAAATTAAATATTCAAGCATCTAGATATTCTCCGCAGAAAAAATAGTATGCTTCGTTCAGAATTACAAGTGTCTTTTTCTTGTTATCACCTTAGACAAAGAAACAGCCCTGGTATAACAGCACATTAGCATCAAGACGAAAACGACTCACTGCTCATTTTGAAGACTTAGAGCAATGTTACTTTTCTACAAGGATGTCTCGTATCTCAGGTACATATTCAAGAATTCTTAAAATATCTCAAGTTCATGTTTCATGTCCATGTCTAGCTTCTTATGCTGGATTTATGAAAAGTTCTATTCATAAAGCAAAACTGTCTATTTTCAACATAGTCTAGCACAGCATTTTGGAGGTTCTTAGACATCTTGGATTACTTTGCTCTTCTATAACTATTTTTGTTCTCTTTCTCTATTTGGGAATTTTTAATCTGTATATACTTAGCTGTATAAAGTTAAAAACAAATCAGCCATGAATATGTAGCTAGCAAAAATAAATTCCATTCAGTTGCCTTCTATTTTTCAATGTTTGTTAAGTTCTAAGCACTATCATCTGTGCTAAGAATAAAAAGATGAAAGAACTTATTTTACTGTCCAGGAGTATTATAAATTTATTGAAGGGAAGCAACAGGTAATTTGCTAATAGCCTAATAGGTTATTTACCTAATGCTACATGGTCTTATATAAATATGCCAAGGGCATTAAGGGAATAGAGAAGAATAATTGACTAATATAACTGGAGGTGAAAAAGCCATGCCAAGTTGAAAATGGGGAAATGTAAGAGAAAGATTCCTGTAGGGATTTCAGAGAAGTGTATTTCATCAAAGCTAGTATTAATTAACTAAAAAAGGATAATAGAAACATATTCAAAGTAGAGGAAATAACTTATGTGCAGATTTGTATACAGTAGGATAGAATAGTTTTACCGCTGTAGGATAGTTTTGTGCCCTTTTTGTTAGTTCTCTGATCTTTAGCCTTTCTTGGTGTCTCTGCTCACCATTGAGGAGGGGACATTTATACCAACCCTGCACAATTTTTGTCTTTTTTTTTTTTTTTATGGTTTGTAGATGATGCACATAAAATACAGTGCTTTGTATAAGATTCTCAATTAGTTGATGTTATTTTTAATACACCTGCTCAAAATGAGCATTACCAAGGAAAGAAATGTATGATATTTTATTAATTGTTAAAAATTTGGCCTTGAATTTCTCTTGAATAAGCATGGTTGTATTATAATCTACACATTATAGAGAGAGAACCTTTGGACACATTTGCCTCAGGTTTAGAGGTGGACAAAAGCAAAATATATAGATTCAACATGGCGTTTTTCCTGTGAAGACTAGAAGAAAGCCAAGCTTTGTTTATAAGTGTGTTTGAAATTAATAGTCAGTAGTCAATAGTTTTCATTCAGATGGAAAGTTTTCTGTGTATTGTCTGAGAATTAAGCCTCTTATTAAACTTCTGTAATAATCTATAAACTATAGTATGAAGCTGTAAATTTGAAAGTGGTCTGAGACCTACATTCTGACTGGCAGAGGGTACATGTTAAGCCTTCCAGATTTTATTTGTTGGTATGATGTTGAAATACAACCACAGGTAAATGGCAGACATTAAAAAGAGAGAGAGAGATAGTAAAGAGAGATTGGAAAAGGCTAGTGATTCATAATTTTAAGTAACTATAACATAGGCATGCTATGGGATAGTAAAGGTAATCACAAACTAATTTATTTTGGCGATATAGCTTTATAGGAAGATAGACTAGTAAGTTAAAATCAGGAGGAAGATTAATTTAGTTTTATACTTAATAGATATGGTTGTATTGTACTCCACACATGGTTGTCTTAGTTTTTAGGAATCTCGAATTTAACTTATCAAATTTGTACACTGATGACACATATTGCTGAATATGAAGTTTCTCCTAGTTTTCTTGGCTGTAAAGAAGACCTTGAAACTTCTTTGTAACGGGTACCTAAGAGTTTGATTGTCCTTTTGTCTATGTTCAATTGAGAACCCACTCCCCATCCCCGCTTCTATTTTCATCTATGAAAATGAGAGATAACTAAGAAATTAATATCTTGAATTCTTAATTGTAATTGGAAAAGAAGCTAAATTATAAAGCATTAGAAGACAGAAAAGAGACACTGAATACACTTTTACAGAATAATCTGTAATTAGAATAGGAGAGGTGATTTGCCAGAAGATATATATGGATGTTGATCAAAAACCAACCAAGCAAACAGAATCCTACCTTTTCACAACCAGATAAGTGAAATCTAATCCCTATGCTTTCAGATACTGAAATAATTGTTTTTTTAAATTTAAATTTATTTATTTTAATTGGAGGCTAATTACTTTACAATATTGTATTGGTTTTGCCATACATCAACATGAATCCACCACGGGTGTACACGTGTTCCCCATTCTGAACCCACTCTCCCACCTCCCTCCCCATACCATCCCTCTTGGTCATCCCAGTGGACCAGCCCCAAGCATCCTGTATCCTGCATTGAACCATCTTTTTCTAAGGTAGCTGAACTTCTGGCCATCATACCCAATAGTTTAACACCAACTTTCAACAGAAGTTATAAAAAAAAAATTTAAAAACAATTATTTCAATATAATTGGTATGATGGCCAGAAGTTCAGCTACCTTAGAAAAAGATTATAATCTTCTACAGAATATACATTTTTGAATGCTTGTGGATTTTATGTACTTAGAGATTGATGTCAAAAGGTTGAAAGAATAGATTAACATTAAACCAAATTTTAAATGGATATCTAAAGTAACTGTCTTTTTAGTATTATATTAAGTAGCTCACAGTAATAGGGTTGTCTTAATTTAGAAATGGAGAAGGCAGTGGCACCCCACTCCAGTACTCTTGCCTGGAAAATCCCATGGACAGAGGAGCCTGGTAGGCTGCAGTCCATGGGGTCACAAAGAGTCGGACACGACTGAGCGACTTCACTTTCACTTTTCCCTTTCACGCATTGGAGAAGGAAATGGCAACCCACTCCAGAGCTCCTTCCTGGAGAATCCCAGGTATGGGGGAGCCTGGTGGGCTGCCGTCTGTGGGGTCACACAGAGTCGGACACGACTGAAGCGACTTAGCAGCAGCAATTTAGAAAAAGAACCAGTTAGCTATTGTATCCAAACTACTTTGTAGTACAGTTGATATCTTCCCCCCCTGCCATTTTTTCCCTGTAATAACCTATGTTTTATTTATAATTTGTTGAACTTCCTGAGAATAATTTTTGTCAACTAAGAGCTTCAGCCCAATAACATTTTGATATTGCATGCTAATTAGGTTTGTTCCTTTTACTTTTCCCAGAATGGAAACACTACAAAATTGAACTCTTTTAATGTAGGTCATTAGATGACTGTGTTAAGTTAGCTTTTAAATCTTTAACATTTAAAATATTGCAGACAGAAGCTTAGTTTCCTCAATTATTTTCCTTTATAATAATTGTTAGATAAATTTCTTCATGTCAAGAATTTAAGATAACTGGAAATCTCCAGATAAATAAATTCTTAATTATATATCACATAGTATAGTAAAAGTAAAATAATTCTTTTCGCTTAATGATACTTATAGTGTAATTTCTTTTAGCCTACTGTTATTTTCAGAGAACATTTGAGAAGGAAAATCACAAAACTTTAAAAGGTTGTGTGTGTGTTTATGTATGTATATGAGCTAAGAATAAGGAGGAAGTTATGAAAAAAAACATTGTTGTAACAGGCTTATTTCAAGTTTCCATATAGGAGGCTAACTAACGTAATTGTGTGCTTTACTTTTCTTTCTTTGGGAAGGAAAATGCAAGTCCAAACTTTAATCAATTTTAGAAAACAATGTTCTTTATTTATGCTTTTTCGTTGTAGGCCTGTTTCTACATTGGAGAGTAGATTAGCTCTCTTCATTAGAAGAGTAGATTAGATCTTTCATAACCTGACTTTGTGATTTAAATTCTACGTCATTTAATTATGAATAGCTTACTGAAATGGATTTTACTCAAAGTATTTGTAGAGTTGTGTTGGATGGAATTATTGTTTTCCATGTTCCACCAAGATATTTGCATGAACCTATTTTAAATTTGACTTTGAAAATTAAGGATTAATACGTTGCAGTTTTACTCCCATCCCATAATTGGTTTTGAAACACTTCAATGTATTATGTGAACAAATATTTCATTTGCTTTTTATTTAAAAATTCATTTTTTAATCTAAATTGTGTTTTGACTAGTAAACAGGAGCATGATAATGTATCCCTGTAAATATGTTCCTTCAAACTAACAAAACTCTCACTTTCTCCATTGATAAGGGATTTTATTTTAATAAATAATTTAACCTTTCTTGATCATAGGTACTTTTTTTCCTTTGTTTCGCAAGAAATGATTGCTTAAAAAAGAAAGAGAATTCATAGTATGGTCTTATTGGTGTTCAAAGAGACAGTGTCTTTCAAGAACCACTAAGAAATTTTTATGAAAACTGAAAGATCAGCTAATTAATTTGTGTACATTCAGTTCAGTTCAGTTCAGTCGCTCAGTCGTGTCCAACTCTTTGCGACTCCATGAATTGCAACACGCCAGGCCTCCCTCACCAACTCCCGGAGTCCACCCAAACTCATGTCCATCGAGTCGGTGATGCCATCCAACCATCTCATCTTCTGTCGTCCCCTTTTCCTCCT
Organism: Bos grunniens; assembly: GCF_055505025.1. Taxonomy (NCBI): domain Eukaryota; kingdom Metazoa; phylum Chordata; class Mammalia; order Artiodactyla; family Bovidae; genus Bos; species Bos grunniens. The sequence goes on from NC_141180.1 coordinate 23,735,052, forward strand.
GCCCCCAATCCCTCCCAGCATCAGGTTCTTTTCCAATGAGTCAACTTTTTGAATGAGGTGGCCAAAGTATTGGAGTTTCAGCTTCAGCATCAGTCCTTCCAATGAACACCCAGGACTGATCTCCTTTAGGATGGACTTGTTGGATCTCCTTGCAGTCCAAGGGACTCTCAAGAGTCTTCTCCAACACTACAGTTCAAAAGCATCAATTCTTCGGTGCTCAGCCTTCCTCAAGGTCCAACTCTCGCATCCATACATGACCACTGGAAAAACCGTAGCCTTGACTAGACGGACCTTTGTTGGCAAAGTAATGTCTCTGCTTTTTAATACATTAGTCCTCTCTAAATATGAGTTGTTGTTTATATTTAGAATATAATTGTTAATCTGTGGTTATTGCTCTTTGACTTACGTTGCAGTTCTATTTGTTTATTTTGTTTTCTTCATATAGATGACAGTCGAACTGCAAGCCAGTTGGATGAATTTCAGGAATGCTTGTCCAAGTTCACTCGATATAATTCAGTACGACCTTTGGCTACATTGTCATATGCTAGTGATCTCTATAATGGTTCCAGCATAGTTTCTAGGTAAGTATTGGGCAGCACTCTTTATTATTTTCTTTTGCAGAAGTATCTAGAATTTAATTGAATTTGAGAAGCAGTAGTGTTATGGTTAAGAGCCTATGTTCTGAAATCCAGGTTGCCTGCCAATTTTTCTCTCTGTGGTCTTTGGCGATTTCTGAATCTCTTTAGTCCTTGATTTATCTGTAAAATGGAATGTTTGTTAGTACCACCTCATAGGGCTGCAGTTTGTTTTCTTATAATTCTTTTGTCTGGTTTTGATAACAAGGTATATTCTTATATATTATAAGCTTATAATTATTATATAAAAATTCTTATATTCTTAAGATATAAGAATTAAGATAAATACAAGGATATAAGAACTCTTAAATTCTTATAAGAATATAGTTCTTATAGTCTTATAATATTATAATTTATAATTCTTATATAAGTTTATATCCTTATAAGAATATACATATGTATATATATATATTTCTATTTTTCAGTTTTTTAGAAAAATTTGTAAAGAATTAGTATTATTTCTTCTTTATTTCTTCTTTACATATTTGGTGCAGTTCTCCATTGAAGCTGTCTTGGTCTAGAGTTTTCTATGAGGGAAGATTTTTAAATACAAATCTAATTTTTAAAAGAGATTTAAGGCTAATCAAGTTATCCATTTCTTTTGGATTGAACATTAGTTTGTGCCTTTCAAGAAATTTGTCCATTTCATCTAGGTTGTTTAATTTATTGGCATACTAGTATTCATAGTATTCTTTATTATCCTTTTAATATCTTTATATTCCATAGTGATTTTTCCCTTTTTCATCCTTGGTTTTAGAAATTTGTTTCTTTTTTTTTTCCAACCTAATAGTCAGGCTTAGCAATTTTTATCTTCTCAAAGAACCAGCTTCTGGTTTATTGATACTCTCTATTTTTCTGTTCTCTATTTAATTGATTTTCTACTCTTAACTTTATTATTTCCCATTTTCTTCTTTCTTTATGTGTACTTTGCTCTTATCTTTCTAGTCTCTTAAGGTAGAAACTAAAGTGACTGAGTTGAAACATTTCTTCTTTTCTAATATAATTTGTATTGTAAATTTCCCTCTAAGCACTGTATTAAGTACATCCCACAATATTTTGTGTGGTATCTTTTCTTTTTTCCCCAAATTCTTTTATTCTGGGGAAATACACAGGACATAAAATTTACCATCTTAACAAGTGAACTGTTCACTGGTATTAAATACATTCATAATACTGTGCACCTATCATCACTGTCTATCTCCTTGACACTTGACATCTTATAAAACTGAAACTCAGTACCCATTAAACAAATAACTCATTGTTTTTTCTTGCCCCCCAGTCCTGGTAAGCACCATTCTGCTTTCTTTGTCTGTGATTTTGATTACTTCAAGTATCTCATATAAGTGGAATGGTGCAATACATTTCTTTTTGTGACTGGCTTATTTCATTTAGGGTGATGTCATCAGTGTACATCCATCTTACAGAATTCCCTTTTTATAGATGAATATTGTTCTGTTGTATGTGTATGTGTGTGTGTGTATGTATATATATCTACACCACACATTTATCTGTCTGTCAATGAATGCTTGTGTTGCTTCCATGTTTCAGCTACTGTGAAGATGCTACTATGAACATGGGTGTAAAAATATCTCTTTGAGACCTTGCATGCAGTTCTTTTGTGCATATACTCAGAAATGGAATTGCTGGATCACATGGTAGTTTTATTTTTAATTTTTCGAAGAACTGCCATACTATTTTCTACTGGGGCTATACCACTTAGCTCCACATTCTTGCTGGGACTTGTTTTCTGTTTTTTTGATCATAGCTATTTATTGGGTGTGAGATTAGATTTAATTTGAATTCCCTGATGATTAGTGATGGTCTTTTCATATGCCTACTAGTCATTCTTGCCTGGAAAATCCCACAGACAGAGGAGCCTGGTAGGCTACAGTCCATGGGGCCGCAAAGAGTCAGATACAACTGAGCAACTTCACTTAACACTTTTCACTTTCACTAGTCATTTGTATATCTTCTTCAAGGAAATGTCTGTTCAAGTGCTTCTTCCATTTTTGAATTGAATTTGTTTTTTTGTTGTTGAGTTTCAGGAATTTCTGATACATTCTGAATTTTTAGAGGATAATTGCTTTCCAGTGTTGTATTGGTTTCTGCTGTAGAGCAGCACAAATCAGTCTAATCCGAATATTAATCCTTTCTCAGATTTGTAAATATTTTCTCTCATTCTGTGAGTTGTCTTTTTACTCTGTTGATATTGTCTGTTGATACACATAATTTTAAAAATTTTACAGTCTTATTTGTCTTTTTTTTTCTTTTGTGTTGCTTGTGCCTGTGGTGGCATACAAGAAATCATTGCCAATCTAAAGTTGTAAAGAGAATTTTATGGTTTTAGATTTCAGTTTTTGATCCATTTTGAGTTAATTTTTATATATAGTTTTAAGGAAGGATCTAAATTCATTCTTTTGCATGTGAATATCTAGTTTTCTCAGGATCATATGTTGAAAAAATGGTCCTTTCTCCATTGAATGGGCTTGGTACTCTTGTCAAAAATCCTTTGATCATATATGCAAAGGTTTATTTCTATATTCTCTCTTCTGTTCCACTAGTGCATATCTCTGTTTTGATCTATGTTTTTTGACTCCTATAGACTTGCAGTAAGTTTTGATATCAGGAAGTGTGAGTTCTCTAGCTACTTCAGGTCCTTTGGAAATCCATGTGAATTTTAGGATGGGTTTTTATATATCTGTAAAAAATGTTATTAGGATTTTGATAGGAATTGCATTAAATCTGAACATCACTTTGGGTAGTACTGACATCATAACAATATTCAACCTTCCTATCCATGAACATGGGATGTGTTTTCTTTTATATCTTTTTTCATTTCTTTGAGCAGTGTTTAGTAGTACTGTTGTACAGTCATCACCTTTGTTAATTGCTAAATATTTTTTTGTTGCTGGTGTTTTTCTTATTAGATTGTTCATTGTAATTGTATCAAAGATATGATATTTTTTATTTTTACTCAGTTCAAAACACATTTGAATTTCAAACTTGATTTTATTTTGACTCATGGATTATTGAGACTTACTCAGTTCAGTTCAGTTCAGTCGCTCAGTCGTGTGCGACTCTTTGCAACCCCATGAACTGCAGCACACCAGGCCTCCCTGTCTATCACCAACTCCTGAAGTTCACTCAAACTCACATCAGTCGAGTCGGTGATACCATTCAGCCATCTCATCCTCTGTCGTCCCCTTCTCCTCCTGCCCCCAATCCCTCCCAGCATCAGAGTCTTTTCCAATGAGTCAACTCTTTGCATGAGGTGGCCAAAGTACTAGAGTTTCAGCTTTAGCATCATTCCTTCCAAAGAACACCCAGGGCTGATCTCCTTTAGAATGGACTTGTTGGATCTCCTTGCAGTCCAAGGGACTCTCAAGAGTCTTCTCCAACACCACAGTTCAAAAGCATCAATTCTTCGGTGCTCAGCTTTCTTCACAGTCCAACTCTTGCATCCATACATGACCACTGGAAAAACCATAGCCTTGACTAGACGGACCTTTGTTGGCAAAGTAATGTCTCTGCTTTTCAATATAGGTTGGTCATAACTTTCCTTCCAAGGAGTAAGCATCTTTTGATTTCATGGCTGCAGTCATCATCTGCAGTGATTTTGGAACCCAAAAAAATAAAGTCTGACACTGTTTCCCCATCTATTACCCATGAAGTGATGGGACCAGATGCCATGATTTTCGTTTTCTGAATGTTGAGCTTTAAGCCAACTTTTTCACTCTCTTCTTTCACTGTCATCAAGAGGTTTTTCAGCTCCTCTTCACTTTCTGCCATAAGGGTGGTGAGACTTAATAGTTTTCAAATATAGGGTTTTTCTAGTTATCTTTTTGTTATTATATTATTTTTGTTGTCATCATCTTGATGACCATTCTTTAAATTTTTTTCAGCAAAATTTTCTAATATACATAAGATGGGAGAGAATGGAATCCTTTATAACAGTCACCTCACAGACTCATCAGTGATCCAAATTTTGCTATACCTTCTTTGTTTATACTCTTTATTCTTACTCTCTTGGCTTAAGTATTTTGAAGCAAATGCCAGGTATCTTGTCATTTCAACAATACAGTCCTAAGAATATCTGTGTCTTAAAATATGGACATTATATAACTACAGGGCTGTATTTCATCTAACACAATTAGCAGTAGCCCCTTGGAAGTATCAAATTGCTAGTGTATGTTCAAATTTTCTTGATAGAATAGACAAGACTTAAAAAAGATATTTTTGATTCAGTTCAGGAATTTGATAAGTTTTAACTTTTTAGAAATTAGTAAAACTACATGTGCTTTTTCATTTACATGACTAAGATTTTTATTTATGTAATGAATATTCATCTTGAAATTCAGGCCAATAGCTAAAAAGATGATTACATTAAATCTTACTGTATTCAAGCTTGTTTAACTTGGTAACAAATAAGACAAAAATCATACATTTATTTATTTTTCTATAGGTTGAAAATAGAAGCATTCCTTTTCATGCCCTGGAATGATTAAAGTTTAAAAATGTAGAAGTTTGTGGGTTTTGCTTAACTAATTAATTAAAGTAGTAATTAACCTATTTAACAAAAATTCATTGACCACCTAGTATAGGCGAGGCTAGGCATATAGCCATGAACAGGTCAGCTTTGATGCTTGGATTCAGGAGAACTCTCAGTTTTATTTCAGTGCTTTTATACAATAAATCATATTGACCTGCTGTGTATACATTTACCTATAATTATATGGCTCTACCCAACTGAAATGTAATACAGGTTAGAAATCTGTTGTAATATTGATTAGTGTCCCAGACCATCGTGAATTCATCCTGAATTATATTTTCTTCTCCATTTAAAAATGAACAAAAAACCAAAAACAAAATAAAAATTTCCTTCTTAACTTCATATTACAAAAGCAGCATTTCTAGTTAGAAAATGTAGGATTGGTTATTCAATTCTGCATGCATGCATGCTAAATCGCTTCGGTTGTGTCCAACTCTTTGCGACCTTATGGATTATATAGCCCGTCAGGCTTTTCTGTCCATGGGATTCTCCAGGCAAGAATGCTGGAGTGGGTTGCCATGCCTTCCTCCAGGGCATCTTGGGCATCTTCCCGACCCCGGGATTGAACCTGCATAGGTATTCAAAAAAGAATAAAAGCTGTTCTTTCCTGAAAGCCATTTTAGCTTGATTTAATGTAATTCTGTTTTTTAAAAAATAAGTAAACCTTGATCATAGAAAGACACTTATATAGAATGCTGTGTTTTCTGAGGCAGACATTTACATAGGAAAATTTAAGATTTCAGTTTGGAAATATCTCACTTACTAAAAGTGAGATTAGTTGTATCAGAATATTTCAATCAAAATATTTCAAGCAAAAAGCTTAAAGCTGCTTTTAAGTGTTTCATCTTGCATGTAAACGTCCATTTTTTTCTCATATTTACATTGAATTAATTTTCTGAAGGAAAAATTTCCAATTTCAAAAGTGCATAAGGCAGAACTGATAAAGACTATAAAACAGTCCGTACAAGAAACATACAATCCATACAAAGAAACATACAATCCATAGTATCAAGGGATTTTGAAACTTTCACAACACTGGTAGTTTTTGTTTTTTTCTAGTTTCTCACATTCAAACACATCATTGATAAGATTCATTCTGATAACAGATTCATTTTAAAAGCTTTCAGTTCCTTGCTAATTAGGACATTTAATGAATTTCTTTGGGAAAGAGAGGTGAGACATGTTAGAGATGACGAATAATGTTAATTTGGTACATTAATTCATTGCATTACAGAAGAAATTATTCTTTCTGTGAAATTACATGAAATGCGTCCAGTGTTTGGTCATTTATTGCAGTGAGAATCTCACTGAGAATAAAAGCTGAACCAAAACTTTTGCTTTTAAAATTTGTCGTCCTTTGCTTATGGATCACATTGGGTTATTTAAAGTAACACCAAAAAAATAAATAAATAAATAAAGTAACACCATGTTCATTAGTCCAGAAGGTGGCAGCATTTGTTTACTTTGACAATATCTCAACTATTAGACAATGGACAAGGTATGGAAATTAGTGACTTATAAGTGAAGTTCATTCTCATGAATACTAGATAGTCCTCGGTTACCATCAACAGTTAATATAAAGGACAGAGAACTTTTCTGACATACAGCAATAATGGTACATTTTGCATTTTTTCTTAAATTAGGTATTCAGCGGCCCCGAGAGAGAAATGCTTTGATGCTGCATTGTTTAAACTTACTGAATACTTGGTGGCAGTGGCTCTTTGTTGAATTCGTGGTTTGAATTATGCATACCTAGATTGTTTTGGTTAAAATTGTTATATTCTCCATCTGTAGTTTAGAGATTATTTTAACATTTTTGTTTATATTTTCTCAAATTCTTGAAATAGAATTACATGAGGCATTAGTAAATTCATAAGAAAATGGTTATATATTGTGGCATTTATTTGTTGCTGGCAATGTAGTGTTTGATTACTTTTCTTCAGACACCATTATAGTATTTTACATGACATTGTAAGTGTTTCACTAATTCTTTTAATCTTTATATCAGCCCTCTGGTGTAAGGCATTGTCATTAATCTCATTCTACACTGGAGGAATTGAGATAGAAATTTTCTAACTTGTCCAAGGTCAACACAGTGCTACGAAATGACGGAACTAAGATTTGAACTAAGACGTTCGGGGCCCTCGGTTCTGCTGTTCTAGTGTCCCTTCAAGATCTGCTGAAACCTTGGGAAAGTTTCTGAAAGCGCTTTACTTTTGAGACAGCCAAAAGAAGTAGTTCTTGTGAGCTTCTGATACTTTGTATCCCAATTACATCTAACTTGGCTTTAATAATGAAAATTTATTTTTAATTTAATGTAGATATGATGTTCCAATGTCACTTTTGCCCTAGTTTGAAAATATTCAAATTAAATACTTATTTTTTTTGTAGTAGCCAGTTATAAGGATTGCTTTAACTTCTATTTTTAATGACAGTCAGTGCTGATCCAGATTTAAGATACCTTTTAATATATTCTTTATTGCAGAATACTGTGAGTTTTAAATTTGTGCTTAAAAATAGGTTGTCTCCAGGTAATTAGTGACTTGTTTCCTGGGGAAGAAGTATGATTTTTAGGGCTGCTTATGCATTCCTCTGTTTTTCAGACCATATTTCTGTTACTGTCTTAAGAGTTAGTGGGCCATCTGGGGTTGGTGAGAAATGAGAGGAGTGGAAATGCAGAGCAAAGGATTTTTTTTTTTTCCTTCAGAATTTGGCCCAGGGCCAGTTTTTTGAAGCAGTAATTTAAAACATTGTATTCTAGGCTAGAAGCTTCATCAGGGAAGGGATCTTATCTGCCTTATTCCCTGCTGCATCTCCGTGTCTGGCACATGGTAGGTACTCATTAGTAAATAGTTGTTGAATGAATGCATGCATGAATGGAAAACTGTCTGCAGGCCCTAGAAGGGCTCAGAGCAGGCAAGGATCCAGCCGTTGTCAACCTTCACCTGCTTTTATATATTTGCTTGCTGATAAGTATTCCTTTGAATAAAGTATCTCTAGGCTAAAAAAGAAGTCTTTAAATCACCAATGACACTTGACAGAAAAATAAGTTAATGTTAACAACTTAAAATAGAGACATCCAAGCTTTCAGCAAGTGTTAATGAGTTTTAGTTCTGTGATAATTCAAGACACAGTCTAAAGACGAAATAAGGAACAGTCTACATTTAAGCTTTAGAAATTGCTACATACCCTCCCTACCCCATAAGCCTCTGTCCTAACTTTTTCCTCTTCATCTCAATTCCTCTTGGTTTTCCTGTTTATTTTCTTTTGCCCTTGCTTAGGCTGAGGCTTGTCAATAGTACAGTGAAGCAATACACTCAAATCATTTTATGCTTATTACCATAAAGTATTGATTAGGCTAGCATTTGAGATTTTAATAGGCTAGTGAAACTTTGTCACTAATCAACAAAAAGCCAGCAACAAAGAATCCTACCTTCTATTCATGATAAAATTACTTACCTGGAAAAGACTAGATAGAGTTCGTTAAACTAATGACTGTTTTCAAATTATCAAAGTAGATAAGGAATTAGAATGATTCTGTTTGGTACCAAGAGACAAAAGTAGGACTAATGGCCAGAAAGTGAAAGTGAAAGTGTTAGTCATTCGGTCCTGACTCTTTGCGACCCAGTGCGCTATAACCCACTGGAAGCCACATTTTAGTCATTTTAATATTAATACAGGGAAGATTTGCTCTTCTGAATTTTTTAAAAACTAAGCTCTAGGTTTTTTTTTTTTTTTAATCTAGAAAATTTTTCTACAATCCTTAGATCAGTCATACATATTTCTCTGTATTTTTTATGGTATTGTTTTTGTTTTACTTTTAATTGTATGTATTTATAACGAATACTGTCATGTTGAGAGTACAGATAAAGTGATATACAACATAGTGGCAAACTTATAAGCAAATGTATAGAATAAAGTGTAGTAAATGCTAGGAAAGCTTTACTGGGTACAGTATGGAGAATGGATTTGAAAGGAGCAAGAGTAGGAAGTAGGGAGATCTAATATGTAGATAGTTGTTGAAATTGGCCAGGCATAGTACATGATGCTTGCTTATGTGGGTGAGGTCAGTGAGGCTTGGGTGAAGAAGTGTTTTAAAAATATGTGGGCCCTAGGGTAGACAGAACTTGATGATTGATGGATGATGTTGTCTTTGAAGCAGAGGATGATAACTTCCAGGTTTTAGGCTTCAGTAGCTGGGCAGAAAAATTTGGGTGCATTTACAGAGACAGGGATCCTGGAAGAAGGGTAGGTTTAAAGGTAATGAGGCACATGGGATCTTATGCTTAGGCTCTATTATACAGAGACGAGATCCGTGAATATGGGGATTTGTACAGTTGGTAATTGTGGTTGTAAACTTGTAGAGCTCCGACATTTAAAGCTCAGGTAGATGAAGAGGAACCAGTAAAGCAGATCAAGGAGGTTTTTAGGTGAAAACAAAAACTAAGAGAGGTTATTGCCATGCAAACTAATGAATGAGGAACGGTGAGATAATTTGTAGGATTAGATCATGTGCAGGATTGCATCCAAAGCAAAGTGAGACTTTGCCTTCATTTAAAGGGAGGACACTTCCTCCATAATAGTAGGGAAAGAAGAGAATGGGTTCAAAGACAGGTATGCTTGTGTATTTAGTGACAAGGAGAGAAAGAGAGTTCTTCTCTTAAGAGTTTATATTTTTTCCATGTCATCTCAGAGTGACACATTGAAAGGGTGGTTAGCGTATATGTTTGGCTGTAAAAGAAAAAGATATTGTATGACTAAAATGATTAAATTTATGGACCATGGAACTTAAAAGGCATACTGAGGGAAATAAAGATAGGCAAGGTGTTGAGAAAGAGGCAAAGTGGTGGAATCAGCTGTATGGAGGCTGAAAATAAAGGATTGTGAGAATAGACAGCAAGTCAGGGAGTGTTGGTATGGAGATTGCATTTTTGGCAGGAAATTCTTTTTCATCTCTGTGCTCGTAACACTGGGTAATTTGCCTGATATCTAATGGGTTGTCCTGTTTGTTGACCCAATCGTAGAATAAACTAAAATGCAAGGTAAAAAGTAAATAATAAATGCTTGTAGGAATCTGATAAAATGCTAAAGATGAAGTTCACTTTAGGCTGAACTTCAGGTTCCTGAAGGTATTGGAGGTGGTTCTTTTAATTTTTTTCTTCTGAATTTCTGTAGATTATTCTTTCTCTACTTGGTCTTTAAGATAGGAAGTGACATTAATATACTTCTATTTTCTTCACTGTGTTCAAAATCCTCTCTTTTGTAATGTGTTGCTGCAGTCTGCGATGGAAATGGTAATTGTTGAAGTCTGGTTGTCATTGTACTTGCTTAAGTTTAGGGGGAAAATAAAGCTTGGTTTGCAGCTTCTCCAGATAGGTTCAGTGATAGCAGCAAGAAGTGATAGCTACCTAGCTTGACAAGGGGAAGAAACGATGAAACTGCAAATAGGAGCTAAAAAGTAAAGCAGGTTGTTTTCTATTTAATATGAGGTTATATGGTTTGCCATATGAGAGATCACTGAGGTGTAATAGAATGTGGTAGCTAATGTCATCAGGGCTGTTCACCTTACTATGCTCAGTGTGTTCGTATAAAGATAGTAAGGAGTATATTATATTTGATAGATTGTATTCATAAAGGATCAAAAGTTGGTTCTAAAATTTATTTAACTAATGTTTATTGGGCATGTACTCTGACTTAGAGCAATAGACTGATATGTCCAGATAATACTATTCTGTTATCTTTTAAAAATAATTTTAAATATACATACTGCCATTCGCATAAGTGTAGTATGAAATTTCATATTTCTTTGTAATGGCTTTAAAAATTTTAGTTTCAAGCTTTGATTTTATTGATTTTATTTATATAAAAGAAGATGTTATGAATAAGAAAAATACGGACTTTTATGCTTAGTACAGGAATCAGCCAACTATGACCCATGGGACTCACATTTGGTCCTTCACCTATTTTCTTTTTTAACTTTTTATTTTGTATTGGGGAATAGCCAATCAACAATACTGTGATAATTTTAGGTTAACATCAAAGGGACTCAGCCATATATACATGTATCCATGCTTCTGCAAACTCCCCTTCCATCCCTTCTGCCTCATAACGTCGGGCAGAGTTTCCTTTCACAGTTTCTGTAGAAACTTCCAATGGGAAGTTTCCTTCCCATGGCAAGGCAAAGGTCCTTGTAGGTAGGTCCTTGTTGGTTATCCATTTTAGATATAGCAGTGGCCATCATCTATTTTTGAATGACCCAGGAACTAAGCATGGTGTTTATATTTTTAATTGGTTGAAAAAAACAAAAGGAAAATAATAACATAGTGATGTACAGTAACATGACGTAGAATAATGACATAAAAATTATATGACATTTAAATTCAGTGTCCATAAGTAGGTTTAATTGGAACACAGTCTTGCTCATTCCTTTCCATATTGTCTCTGGCTGATTTTGAACTGCAGCAGCAGAGTTGAGTAGTTTGAAGAGAGACCCACACAGCTTCTCTGACCCTTTTACAGAACAGTTTTGCTGACTCTTGAACTAGTGGGTTTGCTTAGGCTCTAAAGATGTACTACTCCACTTTATTAAAGCTCTGTCATCTTTTGGGGGCCTTAGTGTCTATGAAAGAAAAGGGGGTTTGTGTCAGATTTTCTGATCTCCTAGTGGTGACTGGCTGACTATTTTATATGCTTCATCGTTACTTAACCTAAATGACCTATCACTCAGCCTGTAAGCACTCCATCTTTGGTTGAGTGATAACTATAGTTTTTCAGTTCAGTTCAGTTCAGTTCAGTCGCTCAGTTGTGTCCGACTCTTTGCGACCCCATGACCCACAGCACACCAGGCCTCCCTGTCCATCACCAACTCCCGGAGTCCACCCAAACCCACGTCCATCGAGTCGGTGATGCCATCCAACCATCTCATTCTCTGTTGTCCCCTTCTCCTCCCGCCTTCAATCTTTCCCAGCATCAGGGTCTTTTCAAATGAGTCAGCGCTTCGCATCTGGTGGCCAAAGTATTGGAGCTTCAGCTTCAACATCAGCCCTTCCAATGAACACCCAGGACTGATCTCCTTTAGAATGGACTGGTTGGATCTCCCTGCAGTCCAAGGGACTCTCAAGAGTCTTCTCCAACACCACAGTTCAAAAGCTTCAATTCTTCGGTGCTCAGCTTTGTTTATAGTCCAACTCTCACATCCATACATGACCACTGGAAAGACCATAGCCTTGGCTAGACGGACCTTTATTGGCAAAGTAATGTCTCTGCTTTTTAATATGCTATCTAGGTTGGTCATAATTTTCCTTCCAAGGAGTAAGCATCTTTTAATTTCATTGCTGCAGTTGCCATCTGCAGTGATTTTGGAGCCCAGAAAAATAAAATCAGCCACTGTTTCCACTGTTTCCCCATCTATCTGCCATGAAGTGATCGGACCGGATGCCATGATCTTCGTTTTCTGAATGTTGAGCTTTAAGCCAACTTTTTCACTCTCCTTGTTCACTTTCAAGAGGCTCTTTAGTTCCTCTTCACTTTCTGCCATAAGGGTGGTGTCATCTGCATATCTGAGGTTATTGATATTTCTCCCGGCGATCTTGATTCCAGCTTGTGCTTCTTCCAGCCCAGCATTTCTCATGATGTACTCTGCATATAAGTTAAATAAGCAGGGTGACAATATACAGCCTTGATGTACTCCTTTTCCTATTTGGAACCTGTCTGTTCCATATCCAGTTCTAACTGTTGCTTTCTCACCGGTTTTTAGTAGTCTTGTAATAACCAGTTCTAACTTGTTCAGCAGCAGGTTTCCTGTTTGTGTCTTTTAAAAATTATTTATTGAGTGGAGCTGGAAAATGCCCTGAAATAAGACACAGGCCTGCGCTCTGACTAGCTGTATCACACTCGTCTTTACACGGCTGCTTTCCCACTGCTGGTAGTAGTTGTCTCTCTCTCCCCCTTTCCTCTCCCACATGCATAGGTAATTTTTGTTGATAGCACTTGAAGTTATAAAACATTGTTCTTTGATCCATCCTTGAGAGGACTAAATTTGTTGTTCTATTATTTACGTAATTTAAGTTTAATATATGTAGGATCACAAACTGGGTAGTTTTAAAAATCACCTTTGTTGAAGTACAATTTACAATAAAGTGTTTAATTTTGGCAGTTGTATAAACCACAATCTAAATAGAGAACATTTCAAAAAAAAAAATAAATAAATAGAGAACATTTCAAAAGATTTTATTTACTGCCACTTTGCTTTTAATTCTCCAGACTCCTGTCCCAGGCCACTGGCTATCTGCTTTCTGTCATCATAGAGTAGTTTAGTCATTCTGGAGTTTATTATAAATAGAACCATGCAGAATGTACTCCTTTGTGTCTAGCTTGTTTAGCTCAGCATGTTTTGAGATTCATCCATGTTTTCTGCATCAGTTGTTAGTTAGTTAATTATTTAGCAGTATTCCATTTAATGAATATTCCACAGTTGGTTTATCCTTCATGTGTTGATGGACATCTGAGTTCTTTCTAATTTTTGACTATTATGAATAAAGCTCCTATGAATATTCACATACTAGTTATTTGGATATCATTTTCATATTTATTTCTCTGGGGTAAATACCTGGGATTGAAATTGCTGGGTTGTATGATTAGTTTGTGCTTAACATTTTAAGAAACTGCCAAACTATTTTCCAAAGTGATTGAGTTATTTTAACATTCCAGTCAGCAGTGTAGGAAAGTTCCATTTGTCTCAAACCCTCAATAACTCTTGGCATTGTCAGTCTTTTGATTTGTGGATATATAGATATTTGCTTGTTTTATTATGTGTTTCCCTTGTGACTAATGCTTTTTAATGTGCATATTGACCATTTTGTGTATCTTTTATGAAGCACCTATTCAAATTTTTTGCCCATTTTTTAAAAATCAGCCTTTACTATCACTGAGTAGTGAGAATTTTTTATGTGCTAGGAATATGTCTTGGTAGTATTTTCTCCCAGTCTGTGATTTCCCTTTTAATTAATGCTGTCTTTCAAATAACATAAGTATTTAATTTTTATGAATTCCAGTTAGTTTTTTTAAATGATTTAGGCTTTTTCCTTTAGAAATGTTTGCCTGTCCCAAAGTATGAAGATTTTTATCCCCTGTTTTCTTCTATAATTTTAATAGTTTTAGCTTTTATGTATAAATCTGTAATCCATTTCAAGTTAATTTTTGTTTAGATTTTGAAGTAAAAGTTAAAATCAGTTTTTCCCCCAGTATGGATATCCACTTATTCCAAGCATTATTTGTTTAAAAGGTGAACCTTTCCCATTGGCTTCTGTCTTTAGAACCAATTGAGCAAGTATGTATAAATGTGCTTCTTGACTCTCTGTTCTGTTGCGTTAATCTGTATGTCTGCTCTTTGACTGGTTCTACACTCTTCTTGATTATTTTTTGTAGTTTCATAATAAGCCTTCAAATCAGGTAATGTAAATCCTACAACTTTGATACACTTTTTCATAGTTGTTTGTTATTCTAAATTCTTTGCATTTCTATAAAAATTTTAGAACAAGAACTCTCTCTCCTTTTCTTCCCTCTCCCCGACCCCCCAACATTCTGTGCGTGGCTCCTCTATCCATATAATTGTCCAGGCAGTAATACTGGAGTGGGTAGCCATTCCTTTCTCCAGGGGATCTTCCTAACCCAAGGATTGAACCCAGGTCTCCCACATTGCAGGCAGATTCTTTACCATCTGAGCCACCAGGGAAGCACCCCGTTTCCCAAACAGTTCTCAACATCAGAACCAACTGGCAAAAATACCCAAATAGCATGAGCACTCACAAACAGTATTCAGCTGCACTCAGAACCCATTGGCAAAATGCCCATATAACACTAGCCACTCACAAATGGGAAAGTTGCCTATATGCACACCGGTGGACTTACCCAGTCTTGGAGCTCATCGGTTCGTCCCAAATGCAAGTTTCCATCCCGCCAAGAAAAAGCATAAGTTGGCAGCCAGTGCTGAGCAGGGGAGAAACAGGAAGGATCCTCAGATGGTTTTGGCAGCTGCTAGGAATGTCCCCAAATCCCCTGCCTGCAGCTAGCTAGCCATAAGCAGCAGGCTAATACACTATCATAGCCACAGCTCTCCTTTGGAAGACCTGGAAAATTCCATGGACGGAGGAGCCTGGTAGGCTGCAGTCCATGAGGTCGCTAAGAGTTGGACACGACTGAGCGTCTTAGTCGTGGATTGGAGAAGGAAATGGCAGCCCACTCCAGTATTCTTGCCTGGAGAATCCCAGGGACAGAGGAGCCTGGTAGGAGGCTGTCTATGGGGTCGAACAGAGTCGGACACGACTGAAGTGATTTAGCAGCAGCAGTAGGAATGTCCCCAAATCCCCTGCCTACGGCTAGCTAGCCATAAGCAGCAGGCTAATACACTATCATAGCCACAGCTCTCTCCTGGAAGACCCAGGAGAGCCAGCCAGGAGACCCAGCAGTGGCCAGCCCCATGTTGGGTGCCGAATCTGTTACCAAAAGGTATGCATGGGAGGTCCACCTGCTTGCTGCTCAGAAGCTAATAAGCAGGCCAGGTTGGGGGAAAGGAAGGTTTGCTTTATTTCAGATGCTGGCAACTGAGGGGGAGGGTGGTGGACATCTGTCCAAAGGCAGGCTGACTCCCCCCACCTCCCTTTAATTGAAAGGATTAATCTAATAAAAGTCACATTTCATAAACATTTTCTCTTAGTTTTTTCTCAGTAGTTTTGTCCACTTGTTTCTGTAAGAAATATGAGGTAGATTTCTGATTTATTGAAGTCTATCTGGCTAACTTATTTTGGGAACATACTTTCATATATTTTATATGTGAAAATTTTCCTAGATTATACATTTTCACTTTAGATTACCCGTCTGTAGTGTTGAAGGCAATGGCGCCCCACTCCAGTACTCTTGCCTGGAGAATCCCATGGACAGAGGAGCCTGGTGGGCTGCAGTCCATGGGGTTGCAAAGAGTCAGACACGACTGATCGACTTCACTTTCACTTTTCACTTTCATGCATTGGAGAAGGAAATGGCAACCCACTCCAGTGTTCTTGCCTGGAGAATCCCAGGGACAGCGGGGCCTGGTGGGCTGCCGTCTATGGGGTTGCACAGAGTCGGACATGACTGAAGGGACTTAGCAGTAGCAGCAGCAGTGTTGAATAGTTTCTTTGTATGATACTTGTGTTGTTTTCTGATGAAGCATCACAGCATTAATAAAATTAATGATTTAATATTGTATTCTTATTGGTTGCTTGTAAATGCTACCTGAGGATACTAAACAGTTAGATAGATGTATCTTCTACTTCAATTTCAAAAGTAAAGAATTGAAACTTTTTCTTTGCCTATGGTTCCCTCCACTTTCCTAAATATAGACACATTCCAAAGAGGACACAGTATCATAGTAACTTTTGGAACAAAAAGATATTTCGCTTTTTAACTCTTGGTTTTTTTTCTCTAGTAGATGTTTTTATACTATCTTTCTGTTAATCTTTGTTTCAGAAGTTATTCTTAGTTTTCCAAAGTTCTCTAATAAACACCATCTATTATAAGATATTGTTATATTGTACATAGAAAGGTGTTTTAAGATAGATGAAGAATCTACAACTAAGTTAATTTAAGTGAGTATAAATTATAACTTGCTATAGACTTAAATGAGAAAAATTTGATAATCGGTACATTGATCTTAAAGGGCCTCCAGTTGTGTCTTTAATTTTAAATACTTTGAATAGAAAGGTATTTTTGTGTTCATTCATGTCAGACTCTTTGCAACCCCATGGACTGTAACCTGCCAGGCTCCTCTGTCCATGGAATTTTCTAGGCAGGAATACTGGAGTGAGTTGCCATTTCCTACTCTAGGGAATGACCCAGGAATCAAACTGGGTTTGATCGAATCTCCTGACCCAGGAATCAAACTTGCATCTCCTGCATTAGCAGGCAGATTCTCTACAACTGTGCCGCCTGGGAAGCCCAGAAAGATGTTATCACAGTGTGAAACACTTGGCATTCACACAAGTGTTACAGAATATATGTCAGATAGTATACATATTTGTCCTAGCTATTCTGTGATAGCCAGAGGGAACAGAAAAAGAAAAAATTTTAAAGTAGTTGTTTTAAAGCAACATCTTATAGCTTTGTGGAATTGAAACCCAAAAAGACCGGTTAATATAAATAATTATACAAATATACACACAGAATTTAAATGTGGCTTCACTTTAGTGCCTGTAGAATCAACTTTATCCATTCATTCAAGACAAGGGTCAGTAAATTAAGACCTGCAAGCCAGTTCTGACTCATTGTCTAATTTTGTACACCAAAAAGCTAAGAATAGTCTTTATATTTTTAAAAAGAAAATATAAAAAATATAAATAAATAATATTGAAAAAATATAAAGAATAACATTTTATGACAAAAATTATATGAAATTCAAAGTTCAACATCCACAAATAAACTTCAACTGAACATTGATGCTATTTTGAAGTAAAAGTAATAGTTATTACAACTTATATACACATTAAAAAATTATAGTGCCCTAGCTGTAATATGAGAGAAATAAAAGGAAAATAATTTTAAATGTAATGTGTATTTTAGTATGTAAATTATTTGATATGGCTGCATTAGATGGTATAATGAAGTAGTCAGATACTTGAACCTACTTATAATGAATAAGTAGAGCAGTCAGAAATGCCATGGCTAGTTTGTCTTTATATGTATAATGAGATTCATTTCTATGCTCAGATAATTATTTGTAGGTTTTTTACTTGCACAGAAATGAGTGGTAAAAATATCTTTGAATGTATAAAGTAAATTTTAAGATAATCAATGTAATCAATAGACTAGGAAGAAGAAAGGCAAAAGCAATTTTGTTTTTTGCTCAGATTAGAGACTTAATGAGTTCAGTCGCTCAGTCGTGTCCAACTCTTTGCGATCCAATGAAATCCAGCACGCCAGGCCTCCCTGTCCATCACCAACTCCCGGAGTTCACACAAACTCAGATCCATCGAGTTGGTGATGCCATCCAGCCATCTCATCCTCTGTCGTCCCCTTCTCTTCCTGCCCCCAATCCCTCCCAGCATCAGAGTCTTTTCCAATGAGTTAACTCTTCACATGAGGTGGTTGAAGTATTGGAGTTTCAGCTTTAGCATAAGTCCTTCCAAAGAACACCCAGGACTAATCTCCTTTAGAATGGACTGGTTGAATCTCCTTGCAGTCCAAGGGACCCTCAAGAGTCTTCTCCAACACGACAGTTCAAAAGCATCAATTCTTTGGCACTCAGCCCTCTTTATAGTCCAATTCTCACATCCATACATGACCACTGGAAAAACCGTAGCCTTGACTAGATGGACCTTTGTTGGCAAAGTAATGTCTCTGCTTTTCAATATGCTATCTAAGTTGGTCATAACTTTCCTGCCAAGGAGTAAGCGTCTTTTAATTTCATGGCTGCAATCACCATCTGCTGTGATTTTGGAGCCCCCAAAAATAAAGTCTGACACTGTTTCCACTGTTTCCCCATCTATTTCCCATGAAGTGATGAGACCAGATGCCATGATCTTCGTTTTCTGAATGTTGAGCTTTAAGCCAACCTTTTCACTCTCCTCTTTCACTTTCATCAAGAGGCTCTTTAGTTCCTCTTCACTTTCTGCCATAAGGGTGGTGTCATCTGCATATCTGAGGTTATTGATATTTCTCCCGGCAATCTTGATTCCAGCTTGTGCTTCTTCCAGACCAGTGTTTCTCATGATGTACTCTACATATAAGTTGAATAAGCAGGGTGACAATATACAGCCTTGATGTACTCCTTTCCCAGTTTGGAACCAGTCTGTTGTTCCATGTCCAGTTCTAACTGTTGCTTCCTGACCTGCATATAGGTTTCTCAAGAGGCAGGTCAGGTGGTCTGGTATTCCCATCTCTTTCAGAATTTTCCGCAGTTTATTGTGATCCACACAGTCAGAGGCTTTGGCATAGTCAATAAAGCAGAAATAGATGTTTTTCTGGAACTCTCTTCCTTTCCCATGATCCAGTGGATGTTGGCAATTTGATCTGTGGTTCCTCTGCCTTTTCTAAAACCAGCTTGAATATCTGAAAGTTCACAGTTCACGTATTGCTGAAGCCTGGCTTGGAGAATTTTGAGCATTACTTTACTAGCATGTGAGATGAGTGCAATTGTGTGGTAGTTTGAACATTCTTTGGCATTGCCTTTCTTTGGAGTTGGAATGAAAACTGACCTTTTGCAGTCCTGTGGCCACTGCTGAGTTTTCCAAATGTGCTGCCATATTGGGTGCAGCACTTTCACAGCATCATCTTTCAGGATTTGGAATAGCTCAACTGGAATTCCATCACCTTCACTAGCTTTGTTTGTAGTGATGCTTTCCAAGGCCCACTTGACTTCACATTCCAGGATGTCTGGCTCTAGGTGAGTGATCACACCATCGTGATTATCTGGGTCATGAAGATCTTTTTTGTACAGTTGTTCTGTGTATTCTTGTCACCTCTTCTTAATATCTTCTGCTTCTGTTAGGTCCATACCATTTCTGTCCTTTATCGAGCCCATCTTTGCATGAAATGTTCCCTTGGTATCTCTAATTCTCTTGAAGAGATCTCTAGTCTTTCCCATTCTGTTGTTTTCCTCTAGAGACTTAATAGATGCATTCAATCCTTTCTTTCTTTCTACGGTAACTCTTAAAATCATAAAAATAGACACTAGACAGAAATACTACAGTTCTCATTTATGAAACTAGCACATAGAAAGCAGAAAGAAATCAAATAGTGAAAAATATTTTTAATTAAAAATGCAGTTAAAAATACATACCACAACATAAAAGAGAATTGAAAGCAAATGTGTCCTTGGTAAATAACTGTAAATAGGCTAAACCTCCCATCAAAAGGGAGATATTTTCACATTAGATCACAGTATGAAGCATAAATTTGTTCTGTATATAAGAGTTCTAAAAACTTGGAGCTGTGAATGTTGAAAATAAGGTTTAATTCAGGCTAGATGCATTAAATTTCATTTTCTCTTCATATTTCCTCCTGCCCTGGCACTTCATAATGATGAGGGTTCAGTCCATGATGAAGTTTAAGTAGTTATCAGTATCATTATACATTGGAAAATTCCTTAGTTAGCTGTAAGACAAAATAAAAACACAAGTTGTATGAGACTTTAAATTAGATCAGATCTCAGTTCATGACAGACTTCATCAAGAGGCTCTTTAGTTCCTCTTCATTTTCTGCACTTCTAATAAATGTGGGAAAGAGATTATTAAATAAATGGGTTTCCATAGTAATGATGTAGAAAAATACAAATTTACATTTCTTCTCATGGTTTTAAATAAATTCCAGGTGGGATGAATATTTAAATAAAAAGAAAAGAAACTGATAACATATTAGAAGAAAGTATAGGATATAAGTTCTGTAAATCCTATGAAAGCAAAATAGAGAGGGAGATAATTCAGGGAAGTAAGGGATAGAGAGTAGAAAGCTTCCATTTGGAAAATATTCGGCCACTTCAGGATCAGAGGCTTGTCAGGTGCACTGCCTCTGACATGGGATTAGGTTTGGAATTTCCTAGTTTTACCTGAGGCCAGTGTAACCAAAACAAGGGAGAAGGAGAGGAAATCACTTACACTGTTTTATATTCACTTTGCCTTTTTCATGAGACCAAATCAGAAGCCATTAAAGAATTTTGATCCAAAGGAATGGTGATTTGACCTGTTTGCAAACAGACTGTAAGGGTCCAATATGGAAGCAGGGGAGCCAGTAAGGAGCCTGTTTGATAATATAGACATGGGATAATGGTAGCTTGGATGAGAGTGGTGGCAGGGAGCTAGTGAAAAGTGGTTACAGTCTATATGTATTTTGAAGGTTGAGCTGAAAGAGTTGATGTTAAAGTTAATTAAAAGAGAAATGAGGTTAGTAAATAAGATGAGGGAAGTGCTTGATAGGGGATTCAGAAACTCAGTTTAGTATGAATTAAGATGCCTGTTAGATTAAAATTGAGCTGTCAAATAGGCATGAGCCAGTAGTACAGAGGGATCTGATACGTGAGATAACATTTGGTAATCATTAGTGTATAGATTAAAACCTAAAGATTAGATGAGATTCCCAAAGAAGTCCATGGAGATTCAAAGGAGATGAGGGGCCAGAACTGAACTAGGGGATACGAGTATGAAAGTGGACACAGGAGGAGGGATGAACAGTGTATGCTAAGATGGAGCTGCTAGTGAGGTCGGAGAAAAATAAAGTGTTGAGGAGGAGGGAGTGATCATTTAAGTCAGCTCTTGGTGGGTTTTGTTTTTTTTTTTTTTAATCAGAAGATAATTGCTTTACAATGCTGTGTTGGTTTCTGCTGTACACCAGCATGGATCAGCTCTAAGTATACGTATGTCCTCTTCCCTGTGAGCCTCCCTCATGAGCCTTCCTCCCACCCCGCCATCCCACATCTGTAGGTTATCACAGAGCACTGAGCTGTGTTCCCTGTGCTATACAACTGCTTCCTGCTAGCTATCTGTTTTACACATAGTAGTGTATACATGGGAGAAGGCAGTGGCACCCCACTCCAGTACTCTCGCCTGGAAAATCCCATGGACAGAGGAGCCTGTTAGGCTGCAGTCCATGCAGTCACAAAGAGTCGGACACGACTGAGCGACTTCACACTCACTTTTCACTTTCATGCATTGGAGAAGGAAATGGCAACCCACTCCAGTGTTCTTGCCTGGAGAATCCCAGGGATGGCGGAGCCTGGTGGGCTGCCGTCTATGGGGTTGCACAGAGTCGGACACAACTGAAGGGACTTAGCAGCAGCAGCAGCAGCAGCAGCTGTGTATATGTATGTCAATGCTGTTCTGCCAATTTGTACCCTCCCCCTTGCCTCACTGTGTCCATAAGTCCGTTCTCTATGTCTGCATCTGTATTCCTGCCCTGGAAACAGGTTCATCAGTACCATTTTTCTAGATTCTGTGTGTGTGTGTGTGTGTGTGTGTGTGTACACATGCACAAGCACGTAAGTACTCAATTGTGTCCCATTCTTTTCAACCCCCATGGACTGTGGCCCACCATGCTCCTCTGTCCATGGGGTTTTCCAGGCAAGAATACTGGATTGGGTTGCAATTCTCTTCTCCAGGGGATCTTGCCAACCCAGGGATCAAACCCAAGTCTCTTGGGTGAGCTGCATAGTGCACCTGGGAAACCCAGATTCCATATGTGCTTGTTAATATATAATATCTGTTTTTCTCTTTCTGACTTAGTTCACTGTGTATATCAGGCTCTAGGTTTAGCTATCTCCATTCAACTAACTCAAATTTGTTCCTTTTAATGGCTGAGTAATATTCCATTGTATATATGTACCACAACTTCTTTATCCATTCATCTATTAATAGACATCCAGATTACTTCCATGTCCTGACTATTGTAAATGGTACTGCAGTGAACATTGGTGTACATCTGTCTTTTTGCATTATGGTTCTCTTAGGGTATATGCTCAGTAGTGGGATTGCTGCATGATATGGTAGTTTTATTCCTAGTTTTTTAAGGAATCGCCATACTGTTCTCCATAGAGGCTGTATCAGTTTACAGTCCCACCAACAGTGCAAGAGAGTTCCCTTTTCTCCACATCCCCTCCAGCATTTATTGTATAGATTTTTTCATGACGTCCATTCTGACTGGTGTAAGGTGATACCTCATTGTAGTTTCGATTTGCATTTCTCTAATAATAAGCAATGTTGAGCATCTTTTCATGTGTTTGTTGGCCATCTGTATGTCTTCTTTGGAAAAAAAAATGTTTGTTTAGGTCTTCCACCCATTTTTTGATTGGGTTGTTTGTTTTGCTGATATTGAGCTATATGAGCTTAAACCAGCTCTTGTTGATATTTGGGTAAGATAAAAATTCAGATTTGACTCTTAGATTTAGCGGACAGCAGGTCATTGTTGACCTTAGTACAGCATTTTCAGTGGTGAAGGTGAAAGCTTGATTCCATTGGGTTAAAGAGAAAGGGAGGAGAGGAATTAGGAATTGATGTGTTTGGACCACTTTTTTGGTGAAGTTCTGTGATCAGAATGGAAAGGAATAGCATGATAGCTAAAACAGAATTAGGGTTCTAAGAGGTGTTTTGTTTTGTTTGTGTTTCACTTAAAGGAAGAAAACGTTGAAATTGAAAGGCTCATGGAAAAGATCCAGGAGAATGGAAGAAATGAATGATATAGGAGAGCAGTGGAGGTCAATCTAGGAAGCAGTCCTAGAGTAGGCAAGCAAAGCTGGGATCCAGTGTACAAGTAGACCTGTTGGATCCATCTAGGGGTGTGGATCCTTCACTCAGTGACCAGAGAGGTGGCACAGTATATCAAAGTATGTGGGTATATGCTGGTAAGTGGAGGATGTGATGGTGGTAACCATTGTAAGTTACCTGCTTCTTCTTTGTGTGTGTGTGTGTGTGTGTGTGTATGTGTATGATAAACTGTAGAGAGCAAAATAATCTGCTGAGAGTTATTAAGAGGAAAGAGATATGGGAAGTTTGAGAAGAATAGAGAAATTATGTACCTTTTTTTTAAAGCAAATAGTGTGGGACAAATTTTTAGCAAATTTTATGGGACCGGGAATATTTATCATAAACTTGAGCAGTGTGAGAGCTCCACTTGAGGATAGTGGTCATAATCAGAACATTTTTTTTTCTCTAGCCATGTTCAGCCATGCCATTTCAAGTGTAGAGTGAGTAGAGAGTTAGATTAACTAGAGTTTTACCAAGGAAGTTAGGTATAAGGAAAAAGAGATGTAAAAATGTTAAAGGAGTAGAGTTATATGTGAGGGCATCTTAATTATTCACTGTGTAACCTATGGTGGGTAAAGGAAAAGGGAATATACAAGGCAGGGGAGGGACAGTAGTGAATTTTTAGATTCCTCATGGGCCTGAAGGATTGTTGCTAACAGTGAGTTAGCTGGAGCGAATGGAAGTGGTTGTCAGAAAGCAATATGTCAGAAAGTGAAAATGCAATTATGGAGAAATGACATTATTGGTAATGAAAAAGCATAATCATGGTTGTGTGAGGTGGAGGTGAGCACAATAAAAGATCTTTGGAGAAAGGAAAGTCCAACTGATAGACCAGGATATTAGAATCTGTGGGATTGTTGAAATTATTAAGAATTATGACAAGGGTAGATTTGGAGAGAGTGATATTGAGCTAAAAGTTAAAATTTCCAAGAACTCATGGACTGGTCGAAGGAGTAATAAGGAGCAGTATTATGTGATAAAAGTTAACAGGATGTTTTGACCTGGGAGGCTTTAGGGAGGAGGAAGAATACCTGGGGAAGTTGTGCATAGCAAGGAGGACTCTGACTTTCTATCTAAGTGTGTTTTAATGTGGAACGTGAGAGGACCTCAGAGGAATCAGCATTTTCAGGGAAGAGCTGGGTTTTAGTTAGATTTAGAAGATAATGAAACATTTGGAGACAAAATTATTAGTGGTGTTGATCTGGCTGGAGAGAGGTTTAGCTTTATTTAACTATATTAACAAGGTATGATTTTTGACATAGCCCTTCGTAATCCAGGTATATTTAGGGATATTCTGGCATATGTGAAAAATGACATGCATAGAAAGGTATTTATTTCATTGTAGTATTGTTGTTAACAGTAGAAAAAAAAAAACTAGAAAGTAAGTGTTCCTCATTAGACTTATTAAATAATTTATGATATACCCATATGTTGGAATTCTGTACAACCACTGAGAAAAAAATGAGGTATCCCTAATATGTACTGATATAGCATGATTGACAAGATACTATTATATCATCCCATGTGTTTTAAAAAAAAAAAAAAAGACTGTGAATACCCATATGTTTGCTCACGTCTAGTAGGATGCACGACCTGTAACTATTGATTGTCTCTAGGGAGGCCAGTCAGGTGCTTATTTGGTAAAATTGGGAGGGAGACTTGCTTTTGTCTGTACACTTTTTGAACCACTGCCTATATACGTAGTTTTAAAAAGTAAAATAAGTTTTAAGAAAAGCTTCAAGCCAGATTGTGACAAACCTTTCTTAATGGTTGAAGCTTGAATTTTATATGGTAGTAAGTGTTGGCGTGCTACAGTTCATGGCAGCACAAAGAGTCAGAAATGACTTAGCCACTGAACAACAACATCAACAACAAAGTAATGATAATTATGTGAACAGAGCTGTGTTTTTGGAAATTTTCCCTAATAGCCATCCTTCAAATGGATTAGAAAAGATAAAAGTCAGGACTGGCGGACTTGTAAGGAGGCTGTTGCAGTAGCCCAGGTTTGTATTAATGCACATTTCTCAAATGTGTTTTGGTTCAACATCCTGGTTTTCCATCAGCTTGGTCAATGTTCAGCAGATAGCAGGCACACCCATACGAATATTCTCATACGGATGAGAATATCCAAGCATCGTACATTTTCTCCCAGTGAGTCTTAGTAATCATTGACTCTTGAATTCCTGTGTCGTGTTTTGTTCCTATTGTTTGGCATTTGCTTATTTTAGTAATAAATGACCTTGCCCACTAACTATAAACCCTGCCAGGCTACTTTTTTCTCTCTCTGTTTGAATTGTTGTACAGGATGAATTATGATGTTATTACTACTACTGTCATATGTATGCCATGAGATACCATTTTTATGTTATGATTATTGTTTATTTTGCCTTTGTATGTGTTTCTTATAGACTAACCCTTCTGTTCTCATTAAAATAAGACTTCTGCATAGTGATTGAGAGCACAGACTCTGAAACTTGATGACTTGGAATTTTCCAGTAAACCTTGAGCAAATTACTTAACATTAGTATACCTCGGTTTCTTTATCTATGCAGTGGAGATTTGAAGATTAAATATATTTAATGTAAAGTGCTTAAAACAATGCTTGACACATAGTGAGTGTTTAGTATGTTATGGAAGTTTTTGCCAATACTGTTGATCGAGTTGAAAATAAGTCACAGTTGAATATCTTCAGTTATCATTTACTTATCCTTTTTGTATTATGTAAAGCTCTACTCTTCTGTTTTCATTTTAAAAAAAAGGCCATTTCTGAGCCTTTCTTTGTTTCCTTGAAATTATAGCAGCCCCTGTCTCCTGGGGCAAACTAACATGGTAATGAATTGGACCTTTAACAATTTTGTTTACTTTACATTTTCTTTTGATAAATTGGATTCTGTTGTTCAGGGATGTTAATCCACCTTGTTCACTAATACATTTTATAATTACAAAAAAAATATGACAGACAGTGGGAACCCTGACAAAATTCCCCTCTTGAGATACTGATGTGTTGACGTTGCTCTGTGCTACTCTGAGCTAGATGTGTGCATTAATCAGGTGTCCTGTGTGGTCTGTTGCCTTGATGCTTCATCACTTGACTGATGGCCCTTTTGACAAAGAATATAGCCAGTTTCAAACAGCTGAGTTTCATTTTACAGCTGCTTAAATAAATCACTTTTAAAAAACAGTTGAAACATTCGAAGTGTGAAAGAAAAATGCAGTTTATTTTCACGTAAGTCCCCATTCAGATAATTTTTCAATGTTTATTTTTTAAATTTAAAAAATTCTGTGAAACTGATTAACTTTCATAAACTACTTGTTTTCTTACTGGTGATAGTGGATAGCAGAAATGAATTTTGTATCACAAGACTTCTTGCAGTTCTTTTTTGAATTTAATTGCACCGTCAAGTGTGTTTTAATTTGTTTACCTTTTATTTTGTTTTTATTTCAGCCTAACTAGTCATTGTTTATTACTTTTGTTTGTTTTATCAGATTTCAAAAATTAAGGCAGCTGAAATATTGTATTGTGAAATGAGAGACCATCTATTTTGAATTAGCTCTGAAAAGCTCTCTGTCTGAAAACTACATTATTCTTTTGAGTTATTCCATGATTGGTTTCTAGAGTCTGACTTTGTTTGTCTTTGGGAACAGATATGATTAAATCTGTTTGAAATTGGGAACAAATGACTCATGTTTGGAACTACTTAAATTCTGAGTCTTAATTATGTGAAAGTGCTTGCATTTTTTTTTTTAAGGTAGCTGTTTTTCTTCCTTTCCCTTTTAATCAGAAATAATGCTATTCTTTATATTTTTTGATCAGTATTTCTATTAAAATCTTGTTTTTAAACTAGAGGCTCTATATCTTAGAATATTAAAATAAAGATACTATCTAGGTCCTTGTTATACTAATGTATTAAGAAGAAAACATAACCAGAATGTAAGAAAACAATAGCAGTAAAGTCAAAACAAAAAGTTAATAATGAGATGAAACTTTTAATAACAAAAAGTTAACAACTTTTATACAAAACAAAATGTATAAGAGTTAATAATGATCTGATATAGATAAAAAATAACCTTTGTTGAAAAAAGAGAGCTGGGTCGAATAACAGGGTAGCAGCAGAGGAAATAGATTTAATTACTTGTTTATATCATCAAATCCATTCTTTTGACAGTATTTTAATTTATGTGCCAGTTTTCTTCCTGTAGTGTCTTTAATAAGTTAGTGTTTAAACTTTTTTATATTAAAAACAAATAGTTCTGGAAGTAGTGTGTTAACTTTTACTAGTACAACCTTTGGAATATTTTTGATTTACTAGCCATGTGTTTTTGTAGATGAAGAAAAAATATTTAGAGATAATATAACTGGTTTTCCCTTGACTTCTCAGCCATAACAAAATTTCCTAAGTTAAGGACAGAATTTCAGTTCCAATAACTCTGTCCTTTACCAGACACAGTAATATTTCTTCTTCAGTGGTGTGAGGTTGTGAGTATAAATTGAGTTGGGATAGATGAATAGTGGCCATCGATACAGTTATATTGCATTAGGGTCCACAGGGCAGATAACATTAGCTGAGACAGCAGTTAGGTTGAAATGGTTGCGCAAGTCAGTTTATTGCTTTGCTACACAGTCATACTGTACTGAAGGGAATGTTTGCTGAATTTTGCAATGAAAGTGAAGTCCCTCAGTCGTGCCCGACTCTTTGCGACCCCATGGACAGTAGCCTGCACCAAGCTCCTCCGTCCATGGGATTTTCCAGGCAAGAGTACTGGAGTGGGTTGCCATTTCCTTCTCCAGGGAATCTTCCTGACCCAGGGATCGAACCCAGGTCTCCTGCATTGTAGACAGACGCTTTACCGTCTGAGCCGCAATAGTCAATGACATTTCATGAAATGTCTTTAAAAATTGCATAAAATTGAGCAAGGATTTAAAGTTGTAATGAAAAGTGAGCATCTCAACATGTATTTTTATGGGAACTATTCTTGATGTGTACTTATTTTCCTTATTCATTGTCAGCTTAGCAAAGCTTCTTACTATATTATTAATTAACCATATACTTTTTGGTAAAAAGATGTCACAGTTAATCTATAAAGAAAAATATGTCATGTAGTTATTTGTATGCCCTTGGTGAATGCTTAAAATATGCAGAGCACTACCATATCATTTTAGCAACTTATAAGATGCTTTGGGCAAGTTACTCAACTCCAGTCCTTAGTTTTCTCATATATAAAATGTGGATAGATTAATACCTATTTCATAGGGTTATTATGAGAATTTAAGGAGTTAGTTTGTGTAGTGATTATAGTGAGTGAGTGATCAATGAATATTATCTATTATTGGTATTATTATGTAATTAAAGATCAATAATTCTTATGTATTCTCTAACTTTATGACTGAGCTTCTAGAAAGGATATTTAACTGTTTGAGAAATAATGTGTGTGATGATTCATTTTACTCTTAATTCCATTAGGTTACTTAACATTCTTGTCGATTATATAATAACTTTTTTAGGACTCCAAGTTATGGTCCTTAAAGATGAATAAAACCTTGTGTTGTGCTTTGGAGTTACTTATTTTGAAACTTGTATAAAAAGTCAGTAAGAGAGGTGAATTCTCTTAAGTAACTTGAAAAGAAGGAAAAATTTTTACTTAAGTTTTCCTCTGTTTGTTTGTGGTTCATAAGTCAGAGATTGGAAGGTGAGAAATGATTGGAGGAAACATAATGATTATTTAATGATTCCATTCATATGTATATTTTATCCTTTATTGTTATACCTTCTTAGTTGTGTCATAAGTCAGCTTGTGTACTCATTAATTTATTAAAACAACATTAAATATTGTGAAATTCTGTCATCTACACAGAATGGTAGATAGAGAAAAAGCTAAAATTAAGGAAAAGGCTTATTGACTCTTCTCTTTTGATGTATTTTTAATATACCAAACCACTAAATCTTCCCTCACTACTTTTACAGTGTAGCTTGTTAGCCTTGACAGTTTGGTATGTTGTAATATGGTTACTAAAGATGAATTGAAAATCATGTCAAGTTTCTACGAACCAAAAAACCATCTGTGGTTCAGAATTGTATAGCTATGCAGTTCTCCGCCACTCTTAATTTTACATGTCTTGATAATGACTTAATCTCCATAAGCCTAATACAGTTTGAAGGCATTTCAAGTAGATCTAGTATCATTGTAGATAGAATCACTTTAGAAATTGGGGAGGAAAAAACCAAATTTGAAATGTTGTCATCGTAACATCACAAGGATAGGTAAATAGTCTTACTGACCCAAGTATGTACTTCGTTCCTTAGTATTGAATTTGACCGGGATTGTGACTACTTTGCAATTGCTGGAGTTACAAAGAAGATCAAAGTCTATGAATATGGCACAGTCATTCAGGATGCGGTGGATATTCATTACCCTGAAAATGAAATGACCTGCAATTCCAAAATCAGGTATTTACATTATTTACTTGGCATAATGTAGTGTGTATGTAGCAGTATCTGTGATTAGTTTGTTTGTTATTTTTACCTTTTCATGTGACATCTTATTCGTTCGAGATAAACATTATTAATTATATATAGAAGATACATCAGAATATCTTTTTTATAGATATTGATCACTTTTTCCCTGTGGGGGTTAGTAGTTTTTCTATTTTTCTATTTGCCAAATGAAAATCTTCTTTCATTCAATCAAATAAATGTCTCTACTGTAGATGATGTTTCATGGATTACTATATGCCCAGTGAATAGTATCTCAAAGTCTGGAATTTTCCCTCTAGCATGCACATATCTCTAACTATTATAATTGTTTATAATTTTAAGAATTCTTTTCACAAGAATGGTATGTGTCTTTTTGTGAGGGCATAATGTTTAAGTTTCATGTATTAAGGGTTAGAGTTTATAACGAGTGCTTTTTAAACCTGGAATACTGTTCAAACTGCAGAAACTAGACCCAACTTCTGATCTGCCCCCACAAAATCTAAAAGGAATGCTAGAATCTTCATGTTTAAAACAAACTTCCTAAGCTATTTTCATAGGCACTGGCTTCAAAGGGAGTGACATCAAGAAACTAATAGTAAATTTGTTTAAAACTTCGAACATTTTCTAGTCATTCTTATCCCTTTTTTATTTGGATGAATGACACATATATGGTCACTTTAATAATGTTAATAATATAGCAAGTACTGTAGTCTTTATTTGTATAACTTTCTTTTCTGTTTCCTAATTCATATAAAAATGGTAGACTGATATAACTGGTGCTCATCATTGAGAATGTATAATGGTTATCTACTTAGTTTATATACTTTATTCCTAAGTGAAAAGAATGCAGCATGAGTGAGACATAATTTTATTGAATTCTTCAGTGGCAGGCATTATCATAAGTTCTGTGTCTTATGCAGACCATCATTACCCTGTTTTATACACAAGAAAGCTGAAGCACAGAAAGGGTTCATTAACTTGTTGATGGTTGTACAGCTCGTCTCTGGAGTAGCCAAGATTCAAACAGAATCTTGCTCTTAACCGTATCATGCTACTAATTTGTAAAATAGAGGCTCTAATAGTAATACCTATTTCATAGGATTATACTTAAAATAAATCCACATGATGCACTCAGCACAATACTTGACCCATATCAAGAATTCATAATAAATGTTACCATAATGAAAATATGGATTAGAGGGTTTACCTTGTCTGTCTTGACAGATATAAAGCAATGTGGTAGTATTTTATGCACCTTGGAATAAAGAGAAGGAAACTGTTCAAATCTGGAAACAATGGACTTGGGGCTGAAAGGGTCAATATGTAAGCTTCCCTGAAACCCATTTGGAGCACACCAGTTGTGAAAGTGAACTGAATTACCCAAAGCCACAACTAGTAAGTTGCAGATCTGGAATTTAAGCTCAGGTCTGACTAAATCCAAGGCTCTTGACTGTTCCATGTAATTTCTCCCAGAAATTCTAATAAGTACATCTAAAGTTGCAAATAAACTCTTCAAAGCCTAAAATGTAGCACGAGTACAGCTAGAAGACAGCAAAAAGGCTTTGTGTTCATGTGCTTGGAAATCACCTAGGCCAGCTGCTTTGCTTTCTAAGTGACTTTTTCCTTTAATATACATTAGCTTTACTGTATGTGTGATGCACATATATATCTAACCAAAAGCATATATTTTTAGATGTTTCATTCTCAATGTTGGAACATTTGAGAATAGCTGAAACCATAAGTGTTAGAAGTTTAATTCTGTTAAATGCATTTTATTGAAATTTGAGTCATACACTTACATTAGTCAACATTTGTCTGTAAACACAGAGACTCAATTCAGACTAGTTTACTGGCTTATATGATCTGACACAACTGGATGTAGGGGCCTGAAGGGTCTGATTTGGTCTCTGCCGTGACATGTGTGCCCCCCTGGCCTCTGTTATCTCCACCTACCGTATTGACACATGTATTCTTCATGTGTCAAGGATGGCCAGTAGCAACTTTAGGCACACCATATCTGTCTTCTAACTGGTGATGAGAGTGAAGAGTGGTTATGGTTTGTAACTGGGTAGTTTCAATTGAAAAATCTGGGAATTATTTGATGCCTTCTTCCTTGATGGATTGTGGGCAGAATAATTATTGTGAACTCATGTAGACCATTTTGAAAGGGTTCTAATCTTTCTGACCACATCCAAATTCTTTGTATCCATTGCTGTTTATTTTTATGTAAAATAAGGCTTAACTTAATATCCCTTTCTTTCAGCTGTATCAGTTGGAGTAGTTATCATAAGAATCTATTAGCCAGCAGTGATTATGAAGGCACCGTCATTCTATGGGATGGATTCACAGGACAGAGGTCAAAGGTCTATCAGGTAAATAAGAATACTACTTACCTGTTGTTGTTGTTACTGTTCAGTCGCTCAGTTGTATCCAACTCTTTGCAATCCCATGGACTGCAGCACACCAGATTCCCTGTCCATCACTATCTCCAGAGTTTGTTCAAAGTCATGTCCATTGAGTCGATGATGACATCCAACAATCTTATCCTCTGTCATCCTGTTTTCCTTTTGCCCTCAATCTTTCCCAGCATCAGGGTCTTTTCCAGTGACTCTTTGCATCAGGTGGCCAAAATATTGGAGCTTGTTGCAAGAATCACATTTGTACTTTTTAATAATTATAGAGCTTCATGCATTTTATAATTACAAATTTAAAATCATTATTTAGCATTTCCTCAGTTCCTCAGTTCAGCTGCTCTTTGCGACCCCATGGACTGCAGCACGCCAGGCTTCCCTGTCTATCACCAACTCCCAGAGCTTGCTCAAACTCATGTCCATCTAGTCAGGAATGCTATCCAACATCTACCTATGTAATTCCAGTAATGCTTTTCTGATGCATCTCTTCAGACTCTTTGCAGTAGGATATATCAAATAAATTTCCAAAAGTGGTAATTATATAAATGTATATTTAAAAAGTTTATGAGCTACTTTGCATCTCCTTTATTTTCATAGCCAGTTCTTTTTCCCTCCCACCATAGTGATAAATTGGTATCAACTATGTTTATTTATTTTGCTTTATTTAAGATCTATATTCTGAGACTACTTTGTCTTCCTTCTACATCTAGGAGCATGAGAAGAGATGTTGGAGTGTTGACTTTAATTTGATGGATCCTAAACTCTTGGCTTCAGGTTCTGATGATGCAAAAGGTACTATTTGGGTCTCCTCCCCTGACTTAATTCCTTTTAAAACCTAACAGAAATACAGATATTTATTGAAACCCATAGTGATCCTTTGCAATTACTGATTATTCTAAAAATAGTCTAATAAGCACAAAAACCTATGTTTCTTGGAGTGAAAGAAAAATGAATATTTTGCATCTTCATTATAATAATTTTTTCTGAATTCATGCCACACTCTGATGTATTTATAACCAGTTCCTTTATATATACTGTGAAGTGAACTTTTTCGTTGAAATATTTAGACATCACTGCATTCTGAATTGTATTAAATTCTGACTGTATACCAAAATCTTTTAATGAAGTTCATCATGTTTCAAGGCAGAAATTCTATATTTCTTTCTGCCCATTTAATTGATCTTTCTATTTTTGTGTATGTATGTGTGTGTATATCTGTCTTTACTGTTCATTCTTTTCTGTTATTGTCTTGTTTTGGCCTGTTTCTTCTCAAGATTAGATTTATAAAGCCCTGTTAACAGATTTCTTTTATCTTGGCCCTTTCCTTCTTTTCAATATGTAACTTGCAGACTAGTGAATACATAGGCAGGGGTAGTTCTGGCGTTGAAAACTTTATTTCACAATGATTGTTGTTTTTGTTGTTCAGTCTCTCAGTTGTGTCCGACTCTTTGTGACCCCTTGGACTGTGGCACACCAGGCTTCCCTGTGCTTCATCATCTCCTGGAGTTTGCCCAAACTCATGTCCATTGGGTTGGTGATGCCATCCAACCATCTCATTCACAGTTGTCCCCTTCTCCTCCTGCCTTCAATCTTTCCCAGTATCAGGGTCTTTTCTAATGAGTCTGCTCTTCACATCATGTGGCCCAAGCATTGGAGCTTCAGCTTCAGCATGAGTCCTTCCATTGAACATTCAGGACTCATTGCCTTTAGGATTGACTGGTTTGATCTTGCAGCCCAAGAGACTCTCAGGAGTCTTTTTCAACACCACATTTCAAAAGCATCAATTCTTCAGCTCTGCTTTCTTTATGGTCCAACTCTCACATCCATAAACTACTACTGGAAAAACCATAGCTTTTACTAGACAGACCTTTGTTGGCAAAGTAATATCTCTGCTTTTTAATATGCTGTCTAAGTTTGTCATAGCTTTTCTTCTAGGGAGCAAGGGTCTTTTAATTTCATGGCTGAAGTCACCATCTGCAGTGATTTTGGGGTCCAAGAAAATAAAAATCTGTCACTGTTTGCATTGTTTACCCATCTATGACTGGATGCCATGATCTTTGTTTTAGGAGTGTTGAGTTTTAAGTCAGCTTTTTCACTCTCTTGTTTCACCTTCATTAAGAGACTCTTTAGTTCCTCTTCACTTTCTGCCATAAGGATGATGTCACCTGCATATCTGAGGTTATTGGTA
This sequence comes from Bos grunniens, assembly GCF_055505025.1. NCBI lineage: Eukaryota > Metazoa > Chordata > Mammalia > Artiodactyla > Bovidae > Bos > Bos grunniens. The sequence goes on from NC_141180.1 coordinate 23,769,571, forward strand.
TTTCTCCCCACAATCTTGATTCCAGCTTGTGCTTCATCAAACCCAGCATTTCACATGATGTACTCTGCATGTAAGTTAAATAAGCAGGGTGACAGTCTACAGCCTTGACGTACTCCTTTCCCAGTTTGGAACCATTCCTTTGTTCTATGTCCGGTTTTAACTGTTGCTTCTTGACCTGCATACAGGTTTCTCAGAAGGCAGATGAGATGGTCTGGTATTCCCATCTGTTTAAGAATTTTCCACGGTTTGCTCTGATCTACACAGTCAAAGGCTTTAGCATAGTCAGTGAAGCAGAAGTAGATGTTTTTCTGCAATTCTCTTGCTTTTTCTATGATCCAGCAGTGTTGGCAATTTGATCTCTGGTTCCTCTGCCCTTTCTAAATCCAGCTTGAACATTTCAGAATTCTCAGTTCAGGTACTATTGAAGCCTAGCATGGAAAATTTTGAGCATTACTTTTGCTAGCATGTGAAATGAGTGCAGTTGTGCAGTAGTTTGAATGATAGAGCTGTCCTATTCTGTAAAAGAGAAATGACGTGACTGGACTGCCCTCCAGAAAGTTTTGGATCAAAGAGAAGTAGCAAGTTGTTTATCCACAGTATATATGGATTGTAACATTTTCCTTCATGATTGCTGTAAGAAATTATCTTTGAATTTCTAAAATAGAGCATTGTGTTATAATTGATTTTTTTTTGATGTTGTAATACAGAGCTTCACTAATCAATGTTAAATACTTTTTAAAAATAATGTAATGGGGTAGCCTTTATTGAGAGTACTGTGTTTTTGTACTGAAGATTAATATTTGTTCAAAGGTGGTGACTGGCTAGTTTCCTCAGGAAAATATAAGTAATTTTAGCAGAACAATTTTAATTAGGAAGAGATTTTTTTTAATTACTTATTGATTTTAAATTGTTTTAAAATACACATATAATTAACCATTTTAAGTATACTATTCAGTGGCATTAATTATCTTCAATTTGTCTTCATCATTGTCAATCTGTAGAACTTTTTTCATGTTGCAAACCTGAAACTCTGTTTCAGAAACTGTTTCTGTTTTACTGAAGCAGTAACTCCTCCTTCCCCCTTCACCAGCTCCTGGCAGTCTCCCTTCTCCTTTCCGTCTCTGTGAAATTTACTAGCACCCTTCAGTGTCGTATGTGAGCATTTGTCCTTTGTGACTGTTGTATTTCACTCAGCATAATGTCTTCTAGAATTTTCCATGTTGTAGCTTATGTTAGAATTTCCATCTTTAGTAAGACTGAAAAATAATCTATTGTATAGATATATCACATTTTGTTTCATTTGTTGATTGGTGGATGGATTTTGGGTTGCTTCCACTTTTGGGGTATTATAAATAACGTTGCTATGAATATGAATGGCAAAATATCTCTTCATATCCCTGTATTAAGTTCTTCTGGGCATATTCTCAGAAATGAAATTACTGGGTCATATGATATATATACTTAATTTTTTAGAAACTGCCATTCTGTTTCCCAAAATGGCTGCACCATTTTATATCCCCACCAACAGCACCCAACTATTTCTGTTTCTCCACTTCCTTGCCAATACCTGTTCTTTCCCCTCTTTTTTAAAAATGATTTTAATGGATGTGCAGTGGTACTTTACTGTGGTTTTGTTTTGCTTTCATTTCTTCAATGATAGTGATGTCAAGCATTTTTTCATGTGCTTATTGGCTATTTGTATGTCTTCTGAGAAAGTGAAAGTGAAGTCGTGTCCGACTCTTTGCGACCCCATGGACTGCAGCCTGCCAGGCTCCTCTGTCCATGGGATTTTCCAGGCAACAATACTGGAGTGGGCTGCCATTTCCTTCTCCAGGGGATCTTCCCAACCCAGGGATCGAACCTGGGTCTCCCACATTGTAGGCAGATGCTTTTACCATCTGAGCCACCAGGGAAGAAAAGTTTATTGAAGCCCTGTGCCCATTTTGATTGTATTTTTTTCTCACTGCTATTGAATTTCAAGCATACTCTCAGTAACTTAGATATTAATTCCTTATCAGATATATTATTTGTTGATAGTGTGCTTTGATCCACACAGCTTTTTCATATTGATGAAATGCAGATTGCCTATTTTTTCTTTTATTGCCTATGCTTTTCGCATCATGTTCAAAAGGCACTGCTGAATCCAATGCAATAAAGCTTTTTCTTTAATGGTTTTATAGTTTTAGCTCTGACATTTGTGGCCTTGATCCATTTGGGGTTAGCTTTTGTATAAGGTATAAAGTAATGGTCTGACTTCATTTTTTACGTGCTAATATCCAGTCTTCCCAACACCACTTGTTGAAAAGATTATCCTTTTTCCCCATTGAAAGATCTTAGCACCTTTGTTGAAAATCATTTGATCATATCTGTGAGGGTTTATTTTTGAACTTTCTTCTCTTCCATTGTTTGTCTTTCTGCCACTGCCACACTGTTTTGATTACTGTAGCTTTGTGTTGAAGTTGGGAAGTGAGTCTTCATTATTTTTTCTTCTTTTTCAAGATTGTTTTGGCTATTTTAGGCCTACTGAGATTCCATATGAATTTTAGAATGTGTTTTATTCTATTTCTGCAAAAAACTTCATTGAGATTTTGTTAAGGATTACCTTGAGGCTTGTCAGTTTAGTCTTTTTAAATGAGCTTTTGGTTTCATTGATTTTCTCTATTGACTTTCTGGTTTAACTACTGATTTTTCTTCAGATTTGTATTACTTCTCTTCTGCTTACTTTGGATTTAATTTGCTCTTCTTTTTCTAGTTCCCTTAATTGGAAGATTATTGATTTTAGATCATTTTTCTTGCTAATATATGCATTCAGCGCTATAAATTTTCCTCTGAGTGATGCATCCCACAGATTTCTTTTTTAAATTATATTTTCATTCTCATTTAGTTCAAAATATTCTTAATTTTTGCTTTAGGTTTCTTATTTGACTAATGTATTACTTAGAAGTATGTTGTTTGATCTCCAAATATAATCCGTTGTAGTCTGAGCAATACATGGTTTCTTTTGTGTGTGTGTGTGTATGTGTGTGAAGGTGTTTTATGGCCCAGAGTGTGATCTGTCTTAATGAATTATCCATGTGAGTTTGGGAAGAATGTGTATCCTACTGTTGTTAAAGTAATATGTAGATATCAGTTATATCCAGTTTGATTTATTATTGAGTTCAACTACATTCTTATGATTTTCTGCTTCCTGGATCTGTCCATTTCTGATACAGGAGTGTGACACTTTTTTGATTCTACATTGATCTTTGTATTTCTTCTTTATTGTACTGCATTGTCTTGCTTTGTAGCTTAAGTCTTGGAATCATTTAGTGTGAGCCCTTCATCTTTATTCTTGAAAATTATTTTAACTCTTCAGTTTCTGTTTTTCCACAAACATTTTAGGATCAAGTTACTAGTATCTATAGAAAATTCTGCTGGGATATTGATTGAGATAGTACTGACTTTAAAAGCTTCTCAGATGGCTCAGTGGTAAAGAATCCACCAGACAATGCAGGAGACACAGGTTCAATCCCTGGATCGGGAAGATTCCCTGGAAGAGGAAATGGCAACCCACTCCAGTATTCTTGCCTGGAAAATCCCATGGACAGAGGAGACTGACAGGCTGCAGTCCATGAGATTGTAAAGAGTCGGACATGCCTGAGCAACTGAGCACACACACATAACCAATTAACAATGTTGTGATAGTTTCAGGTGTACAGCAAAGGGACTCAGTCATACATATACATGTATCCATTCTTCCCCAAACTCCTCTCCATTCAGGCGGTCACATAACATTGAGCAGAGTTCCATATGCTATACTGTAGGCCCTTATTGGTTATCCATTTCAAATATAGCAGTATGTACATGTCCATCCCAAACTCCCTAAGTTTCCCTTCCTCCCAGCAACCGTAAGTTCATTCTCTAAGTCTGTGAGTCTCTTTCTGTTTCCCACATAAAATTTTAAAATCATGGAATTCTTAAGTGAAAGATAAAATAAGAACTGCTTCTAGGTACTTTAAGTGACATTTGTGTATATATCATATATACAATGTGATATATATATATATCACACACACACACGTATATATATATATATCATACCTGTGAAAATGTGTGTGTTTGTGAAGTTCTCAAAAGTTTGATAGGTTGGAAGATAAGCCATCTAGTTTCCCTGCTCATACATGTACACAACTTAAAGAATGCTAAAACAAAGATACACGTGTTTCCAGACTACTTTTTTTTTTTAACCTGTCTTGTATGCTTTAGTTAATAGATCATATTTTCTCTCATTATATATTATCTATGTGGTTTTCTGACTTTGAAACTAAGCTCTGTTGGCTTAAATATACTGTTTTATTGAACATTATTCATTTAGTTTGAATATTTTTGATCCTACTAAATCAAAATACTTAGATTACCATGAAAAGACAGCTGTAGCAGGAAGTTTGTAGAAGTATTGGCTAATGTATTGTTTATTTTCGTTTTTATTGTTACTTATTCTTAGTGAAGCTATGGTCTACCAACCTGGATAACTCAGTGGCAAGCATTGAGGCGAAGGCTAATGTGTGCTGTGTTAAATTCAGTCCTTCTTCTAGATACCATTTGGCTTTCGGCTGTGCAGGTAAGAAATGAAAGATTTGTCTTCTTTTGGTGTCAGTTTTCATGACTAACTTTATTTATTTATTTTTTTAATTTGATTTTATTTTTAAACTTTACAATATTGTATTAGTTTTGCCTTTCTTTGTAGGTTTAAACTTTGTTTTCATTATTGCACTCTAAATTAGAAGTATGTAGTATACCATTTTTACTCATTAATTGCTGTGCTTTAATTTTAGCATTGCATCTCCCATGTTTAATACATAAAGATGTGTTTGTTGATTATTTTTGTTCCTCTAAGTCTTTGCATACCTGGATTTATGCTTGTTTACAAATTTAGGTCATAATGATGCTTAAAATATTGTATAGACACAGGAAACCTTTTGTTTTTAAATGAAAGGAAACCTACTATAAAACCTTGAACAGTTATTGAGTGCCTACTGTGTACAAAGCACCCATCTAGGGACAGTGAATAAGATAGATTAAATCTTATATTGTGGAGTACATGCTAACATAGTAAGTACTAAAAAAAAGTCATACCAAAGAATTTTTTGTTAAAAGTATTTTTCTTAACTAGGATGACCGAATGTCTGCGTTTGCCTGGGGAAGTCCTAGTTTATATTTGTCTTACCATTATAATAACTGTTAGGCCCTTCTTTCATTCTCAAAACTGTTCTGGGTTGAATGGTTAATTATGTGATCACTCTACTCTTAATTCCTTTGTCTTCTTATCTGATTTCCTACCTTGAGTGTTTACTGAAACAGTGAACACTTGTATTTGTTTTTTTTTTTTAATTTGGAAAATCTGTGTATTTTCTTAGATAATAGGGTGCTAAGATTGAGCAAATAAGAATACAGAAACATCCAGTTAAGTTTAATTTCAGATTAAACAGCAAATACTTTTTAGTAAAACTATATCCCATGCAATATTGGAACATGCTGATCTAAAAATGTTACTATTTACGTGAAATTCAAATTTAACTAGGCATCTTGTAGTTTTGTTTGGCAGCTCTATTAATAAATCATGTTAGCATTTTGTGATAAATTGATAAACTCCAATTTATCAATACTATTGAGAAATTGGTGAGATTCTGTGAACACTTGTATTTTAACTTTTGCTTTGCTAAATCTCCTTGATTCTTGATTCATTTTTTTTTTTTTATTGATAATCTCGGTTAAAAAAATAAACATAATCTAGCACAATATCACGGAGAAGGCAATGGCACCCCACTCCAGTACTCTTGCCTGGAAAATCCCATGGACGGAGGAGCCTGGTAGGCTACAGTCCATGGAGTCGCTACAGTCGGACACGACTGAGAGATTTTACTTTCACTTTTCACTTTCATGCATCGGAGAAGGAAATGGAAACCCACTCCAGTGTTCTTGCCTGGAGAATCCCAAGGACGGGGAAGCCTGGTGGGCTGCCGTCTGTGGGGTCACACAGAGTCGAACACGACTGAAGCAACTTAGCAGCAGCACAATATCATGAACACAGTAATTACTTTTTTAAAAGGTAAATTTAAATCTTAATTTGTCATTACATCTTTTCCTTATTCCAACTTACTGTGTATTTCACTTGGATACTAACATACTTTCATAGTTAAATTCCAGGAGAACATGTATATGTGGGTAGAATTCCTTTTCATTAGCAGATACCTTTTCCCCCCAGTATGCTGCTCTTTTCCATTGGGAACTAGTATTCTCTATTTAAATCCTTCTTTTTCACTGACTAGAAATGTTACTTTGGGCAAGTTGATTAAATTCTCTCCCCAAGTTCCTTATCCTTAAAATAGAGATACATCTTTTGGGACTCTTATGAGGATTATGAAAGGAAGATGCTATCTGTAAAGCTCTTAGAATATGATGCTCAATAATTGCTAAGGTATTTTCATTAATTAATACTTATCAGTCATTTAGATAAAGTAGTTTTTTGAGTTTTTTAATGTTATAAACACACTATTAGTCATCATTTTTAATAGAAAAATGATGATCATATTTATAATCAATATAAAATATGTACAAATGCCAGACATGAACATCTTTAAAATTTCTCCTTCCTGGAAAGGATCTACTTTAAAAATGCCTCAACTGTCTGGCAGGCAGTTTTGTCCTCACTGTGTTAAATTATCATGGATTTCTTAGTTAATTTTTACGTTTCCATGTAAGCTTTAAGATTTATATTTTTCCAGTTCTAGAAAAATTCTTCTGGTATTCTCATCTGAATTACCCTATATTTATTAGTTAATTTTGGAACCAGTGGTATTAAGATAGTTCATCTTACTACAGTTACATGGGATATCTTTTTGTTTGTTTGGATTATTTTCTATCTTTCAAAGAGATTTTTAGTTTTAGTTTTTTTCGCTTAGGTTTTAGGTCTTTCTGGTTAATTTTTTTCTGTTTCTATAATTTTGTTGTTATTTTTTTCCATTCCTTTAACTACTGTTTGCTGAGAGTAAAAAACAAAAAACTGTTGATATTTGAATATTTGTATTATATCTAGGCATTGTTCTTATTAAATCTGGTAACTTTTTATTACCAGATAGTCTTTGGGCTATCTGTTTATATTTGGTAGTAGCCAAAAATGATGGTTGTATTTTTTTCTTTTGTAATGATTTTTTACATTCTCTTTTGTTAAAAGGCATGTTATATGATACAATTATAGGTACTTTTCCCATGTATTTCCTTTAGTTGAATCAGCTTTAGTGGTTTTCTGTTCATGATATCCCCTTTTGAAGAATAGTTTTGTGGGTTTTTAAAAGTTTTTTGGCCTTGCTACATGCCTTGCAGGATCTTACTTCCCTGAACAGGAATTGAACCCAGGCCTTTGACAGTAGAAGTGCAGAGTCCTAACCACTGGACTGCCAGGGAATTCCCTGAAGAATAGCATTCATTAAATTCAAATCATTTATTTAACTGTTTCTTAGTTAAGAGCAAATTCAGTATATTATCAGGTGCCTTTTCAGCATCATGTTATATAATCATATGGTTTAATTTGTTGAGATATGCTTATACATTTTCTGATACCTTATTTGTGTTTCTAGAGTAAACCTAAAATTTAGGTTTAGCATTAATGTGGAATTCTTTTGATAAATTGCTAGACTTTTTGGCTTATATTTTTAATACCTGTAAACATAAATTGGTCTATAATCCTCTGTCTCCTTTTTAACCATTTTTAACATCTGTATTTTATAACTTTCAGTATGTAAGTCTTGAACTTCTTTTGTTAAATTTACTCCTAAATGTTTTATTACTGAATGGCATTGTTGTCTTAATTTTATTTTTGGATTGTTTGTTGCGAGGCTTCAGAAATACAATCAGTTTTTTGCATATTGATTTTGCATCCTGTAATCTTGGTACTCATGTTTTGTTTTGTTTTTTCATAGTTTTAAGGTGAATTTCTTGAGATTTTCTATATTTAGGATTGTATCATCTGTGAATAAGAATAATTTTAATTCTTCTTTTACTACGTTAATGCTTTTTTGCTTTATTGTATGAATTAAAAGCTCTTATATAATACTGAATGAAACTGGCAGAAAGGATTTCTTTATCTTGGGGGAAAGTATTCATTCACAATGAAGTGTGATGTTAGCTGTGAGTTTTTGTAGATACCCTTTATCAGGTTAAGTTTCCTTCTATTCCTAGTTGTGAAAAGTATGTATTATCATATTATTAGATATTGTCTAAGGTTTTTCTACCTATATTGAGATGATCTTGTGATTTATGTTATTTATTATAATAATATGAGGTGGGGGGGTTGTTTTTTATGTTATTTATTATAATAATATGAAGTGGGGGAGTTGTAGTTTTAATGTTAAAGCAACTTTCCATTCCTGGGAAAAATCCGTCTTGATCACATTGTGAAATTCTTTTTACTTGTTGCTGGATTTAGTTTGCTAAAGTACTATTGGCCTCATAGAATGACTTGGAAATTGTTTCCTCATTTGCTTACTGAATGAGTTTGTTAAGGATTATTATTATTTCTTCTTTAAATACTTGGCAGAGTGTATCAGTGAAACCCTCTGGACTTGGACTTTTCTTTGTGGAAAAATTTTATATTACCTAGTTCAGTTTCTTTACTTTTTATAAGTCTATTCAGATTGTCTATTTCTTCTTGAAGTTCTTTTTGGTAGTCATTGCCTTTCTAGGAACTTGTAAATTAAATTTTTCTAATTAGTGGGCATAAAGTTGTTCATAACATTCTCTTGTGATCTAATTCCTTTAAATTCCCTCTTCCTTTAGTGTTCTGTAGTTTCAGTTGTAATATTCCTTCTTTCATTCTTGATTGGTCATTTCTGTCTTCTGTCTTTTTTCTTCTTCGTTGTTCTAGCTAAATATTTGTTACCTTCTTCAAAGTGCATGTATGTGTGTGTGTTTATGTTGGGTTGTGTGTGGTGGGTGGTGCTTCAGGGGCCAGAACACCACACATTCCCACTGTTTTTAATGTTCTTATGCAAATTTGATTATTAGAAGAGTTGGAGATATGCAAACTGAACCTTCTAGAATGACTCTTAACTCACTCTCAGTATACGTAAGCTAGGAGAACTGTTCTTTCTTTCTTGGCCATTGGAACTGTTGTGATCAACGTTTGTTGAGATCGAGAATGTGATGCCATGGCTGTAATCAAAGGATCAAAAATTCACTGTAATTGCCACAGAGCCGCAGACTCTGTAGCAGACACTGTAATTGCCACAGTATTGCATCTGTTCCAGAGAACATCCACATCTTTACAGTGATGCTTGCAACACATATTTCCAACGCAGAATGACCACAGAATTCCAACCTTTCAAATCATACATAAGTGCATCCCATTGTGAAATCTGATTCACATCTAGAAGCATAGCTACATGAGAATCTGGGCAATATAGTTTTTACTTTCCATCTTCCATTGGCTGTAAATTCTATAAGGTGCTGGGAACGGATACTAAATGTCATCTGCCCCATCCTTCATAATGCTGAATAGTTGATGTGAGTTAAGGACTTATTTTTCCTGGCTTTGAAATAGGGGTTAGAATCAATGCCTTTAATCATAGTAAAAAAAAAAAAAAAACTATTACTGGAAGACAGTGACTGATACTGAATCATCTTCATTTAGAATTGAAATATTTCTTAGAATGTAGGCTATTACCTAGATGTTTCTCCTTAAACTATAAAACATCAGCCTCTCTTTAGCTGTACCATTTATTTTGCCCCTGAGAGACTTACAGAATCATTATCATGAGGTTGCTTATTAAATATCATTTGTGATGATGAATTCGACGTTGCGAACGGGCTGTACATTTTTAAACATTGCTTTTGAAGTTATGATAATACGTAATTAGTATGTGAACTCCCCACCAATTACAGATTGACTCCTGGTTGAAAGGGCACTGTGGATCCTACTTGGGTAATGATGCCTAATGCTAATTCTAAGCTTTTTAGATCTTATATTTCCATTTGATAACGAGTTCATCTCTCTCTTTGTGCTCATCATTTTGCTCTTTCACCTTTTAACATAATATAAAAAGATGGCTTTTGGGGGGCATTGATTGGTTGGTTAGTTTTTTTTTTTTCTTTTTTTTTTTTACTAGAACTTAGAGCATGAAAAATTTCTTAAGGTGGACTAAATGTTTGCAAGTACTTCTTTTAAAATATTGAATTCTAGGTCATGGTCCCCTTGAAAAAAGTAGACTACAGAGTTTTAAACTATATTTTTTGTATTAAATATTGAGAAAAAGGCTTTAGATTTTATTTTAAACCATTTAAAATCTGTTTTTAAGCCCTGAGATTTTCTGAAGCATTTGCCAGAGGAGAGAATACAATTTTTGACATAAGGGTAAAGGCATTTATTAGTTGTCTTTTTACTAGATTACTACATGGTGTTTTCTTATTGAGTAGAAAAAGGAAAACTATTTTTTCTCCGGTTCATCCTCTCTAAAGCCAGTTTGAGAGAGCACTATTACCCTAAAGTAAATAGAACTCTTAACAGTCTGTGGTTTTAATAGAATGGTAGACCTGCTTGCTTACTACTAACTTGAAGCATTTTGCAAATTTTAAAGCTGTAATTATGATAACAGGTAGGAAATTTGGGTACTCCTGAGTAATACTCTTTAAAGTTGTGTCGTCCCCTACCCCAAGAAATTACTGGTATTAATGTAAGTCAAAGGTAAAATTCATATTATTCTGATTCAAGAGTGATATTTATACTCATAAACATATTCACTGGGAAAGAATAATGTTTCTAGAACAAATAGCAATTCTGAAATATTCTAGTTAAACTGTGTTTTCAACAGACTTTTCAGTTTTGGTTGCTGTAAACAACGTTACTGTCAGCAAACTAAACACTTCATACATATAAACATGCACCATTTGTTTCCCCATTTTCAGTATTTTCTAATTTTTGTGATTTGGACAAAATAACAAAAAGGTTATTTTTTCTTTTGAAGACTAAGAGTCTGTGTTTTATTTTATATAGTGGTTGCCAGTGGGAATGTCTTTTCCTTCACATTTAAATAAATTAAGTGTCTGAATATTTACTTAATCTTAATTAGCATCACAGCATTCATAAACATGTGTTTCAGTTATTTATACTATGTCAAGGACATTTTGTTTTCAAGTTTCTAAGTAATTTCTGTGAATGCAAATGGAAGTAGCATGCATTAACACCAATATTCAAGAACAAACTGTTATTTTGTCATAAAATCTACCTTTGATAGTCTAGAATTTAAGAGCAACTTTGAGGCACCTAGTAAATCTTTCACCTATTTATATCTGTCTTGCCTTCCAGCCTGTAAGTGGCATTTAGCTAGGTTTTTATTAAAAATACACTTCACAAGAAATTTTATATTCACATTAAATGCAGAAATATTTTAAAGTCATGCATTTATTATTCAGCTGTTACTAATATAATGCACATGATCATTCATTTTTTGAAACTAATTGAGCAATCACTGCAAACACTGAGAAGTATGAAATGTTTGGTGGATAAATTTGGCTGCAGCAAAATTAAAAACTTCTATTTACCAAATAATACCTAAAACATAATTTCTTTAAAAGTTATTAATTGGGAGAAGATATTTAGAACACATATAAGTGATAATATCTTCATGTCTATATTACATGAAAAACTCTTCAAATAAATAAGGAAATAATAAATATATCCTACAGCTTTACTTCTCAAAGCATAAACATTAGCATCACCTAGGAGCTTGTAAGAAATGCAAATTCTAACACCCTGACCTACACCTACTGAATCAGTTTCCAGAGGTAGACACAGGAAACAGCTATTTTAACAGGCTCCCCATATAATTTTTATTCACACTGAAGTTTGAGAAACCTCACCCCAGGGAAACATGTATTTAATTAATGTACATAGTTGTATTGTTTGCATATTCACATTGTAGAACATTTTCAGCAGTGAAAATGAAGGAACTGCATCTCCATGAAATGATGCGGATGAATAACGAGCATAAATGTTGAATGAAAGAGTGTCAGAAAAACACACTGCAGTTCTATTTATGAGCATGCAAAACAGACTGCACTGTTTAGGAATATGTACATTGACCATAGGAAATGTGAGCAGACCATTAAAAAAGGGGGTTCAGTTCAGTCGCTCAGTCATGTCCGACTCTTTGCAACCCCATGGACTGCAGCACTCCAGGCTTCCCTGTCCATCACCAACTCCCAGAGCTTACTCAAACTCATGTGCATTGAATTGGTGAGGCCATTCCAATCACCGCATCCTCTGTTATCCCCTTTTCCTCCTTCCTTCAATTTTCCCCAGCATCAGGGTCTTTTCAGATGAGTCAGTTCTTCACATCAGGTGACCAAAGTATTGGAGTTTCAACTTCAGCATCAGTCCTTCCAATGAATATTAAGGACTGACTTTCTTTAGGATGGACTGGTTGGATCTCCTTGCAGTCCAAGGGACTCTCAAGAGTCTTCTCCAACAACACAATTCAAAAGCATCAGTTCTTCAGCGCTCAGCTTTCTTTACAGTTCAATTCTCACATCCATCCATGACTACTGGAAAAACCATAGCTTTGACTAGATGGACTTTTGTTGGCAAAATAATGTCTCTGCTTTTTAATATGCTGTCTAGGTCTGTCATAGCTTTTCTTCCAAGGAGCAAGGGTCTTTTAATTTCATGGCTGCAGTCACCATCTGCAGTGATTTTGGAGCCCCCCAAAATGAAGTTTCTGTTTCCATTATTTCCCCATCTGTGAAGTGATGGGACCAGATGCCATGATCTTAGTTTCCTGAATCTTGAGTGTTAAGCCAACTTTTTCACTCTTCTCTTTCACTTTCATTAAGAGGCTCTTTAATTCAGCCATAAGGGTGGTATCATCTGTATATCTGATGTTATTGATATTTCTCCCGGCAGTCTTGATTCCAGCTTGTGCCTCATCCAACCTGGCATATCGCATGATGTACTCTGCATACAAGTTAAATAAGCAGGGTGACAATATATAGCCTTGACATACTCCTTTCCCGATTTGGAACCTGTCTGTTGTTCCATGTCCGGTTCTGACTGTTGCTTCTTGACCGGCATACAGATTTCTCAGGAGGCAGGTAAGGTGGTCTGGTATTCCCATCTCTTGAACAATTTTCCATAGTTTGTTGTGATCCACACAGTCAAAGGCTTTGGCATAGTCCATAAAGCAGAAGTAGATGTTTTTCTGAAACTCTCTTGCTTTTTCAATGATCCAGCAGATGTTGGCAATTTGATCTCTAGTTCCTCTGCCTTTTCTAAACCCAGCTTGAACATCTGGAACTTCACGGTTCAGGTACTGTTGAAGCCTGGCTTGGAGAATTTTGAGCATTACTTTGCTAGCATGTGAGATGAGTGCAATTGTGCAATAGTTTGAACATTCTTTTGCATTGCCATTCTTTGGGGTTGGAATGAAAACTGACTGTTTCCAGTCCTGTGGCCACTGCTGAGTTTTCCAAATTTGTTGGCATATTGAGTGCAGCACTTTCACAGCATCATATTTCGGGATTTGAAATAGCTCACCTGGAATTCCATCAGCTCCACTAGCTTTGTGGGCTTCCTAAAGCCCACTTGACTTCACATTCTGAGATATCTGGCTCTAGGTGAGTGATCACAGCATCGTGGTTATCTGGGTCATGAAGATCTTTTTTGTATAGTTCTTCTGTGTATTTTTACCACCTCTTAATATCTTCTGCTTCTGTTAGGTCCATACCATTTCTGTCATTAATTGTGCCCATCTTTGCATGAAATGTTCCCTTAGTATCTAATTTTCTCGAAGAGATCTCTAGTCTTTCCCATTCTATCGTTTTCCTCTATTTCTTTGCACTGATCACTGAGAAAGGCTTTCTTATCTCTCCTTGCTATTCTTTGGAACTCTGCATTCAACTACATGTATCTTTCCTTTTCTCCTTTGCCTTTAGCTTCTCCTCTTTTCTCAGCTATTTGTAAGGCCTCGTCAGACAACTGTTTTCCCTTTTTACAGTTCTTTTTCTTGGGGATTGTCTTAATCACTGCCTCTTGTACAATGTCATGAACCTCCATCCATAGTTCTTCAGGCACTCTATTAGATCTAATCCCTTGAATCTATTTGTCACTTCCACTGTATAATCCTAAAGGGATTTGATTTAGGTCATACCTGAATGGTCTAGTGGTTTTCCCTACTTTCTTCAATTTCAGTCTGAATTTGACAATAAGGAGTTCATGATCTGAGCCACAGTCAGCTCCCAGTCTTGTTTTTGCTAGCGTATAGATCTTCTCCACCTTTGGCTGCAAAGAATATAATCAATCTGATTTCAGATTGACCATCTGGTGATGTCCACGTGTAGAGTCTTCTTTTGTGTTATTGGAAGAGGATGTTTGCTGTCATGACCAGTGCGTTCTCTTGGTAAAACTCTGTTAGCCTTTGACCTGCTTCGTTTTGTACTTCAAGGCCAAATTTACCTGTTACTCTCTTGACTAGAAAGACCTGGTTCAATCCCTGGGTCCGAAAAATCTCCTGGAGAAGGGAATGGCAGCCCAGTCCAGTATTCTTACCTGGAGAATCCCATGGATAGAGGAGCCTTGTAGACTATAGTCCATGGAGTCACAAGAGTCGGACATGACTTAGTGACTAAACCGCCATCAAAGACATGATCATTTATGTTTAAGGGAATTGTTAGAATAAGCTTAATGCAAGAATGGGGCTTCCCAGGTGGCTCAATGGTAAACAATCTGTCTGCCAAGAAGGAGACACAGGTTTCATCCCTGGGTTGGGTAGATCCCCTGGAGAAGGAAGTAGCAACTCACTTCAATAACCTTGCCTGGGAAATCCCATGTACAAAGAAGCCTGGTGGGCTACAGTTCATGGCGTTGCAAAGGGTCAGACACAACTTAGTGACTAAACAGCAACAATTCCAGATTAAATATGAGTATCATTGTTTATTCAAATATTCACTCAATAAGAAAGATTTTTACTTCCTGTTATTTGTGATTTACTTAATGGGTTCCAGAAAGTGTGTTTTCCTGAAGTTGTTGTTTGTTTGTTTTTTTTAAGTTATTTCTGAATAGGGCTTACTGTTGCAGATTATTGTAAATCTGTCAAATGAAATACTTTAAATATTTTTGAAATACTTACATTAAAAATTGAAATCATTTTTCTGAACTTGAACATTTATTTGGTGTTTTTACATTTTGTTTGTAAGGTTAGTTTTTTTAGACATACTAAATACAGTAGAGTAATGAATCATGTAATTTACATATTATTTCTTTAGTGGGAAAATTTGGATAAGTATTGGAGAAGAGGCTATATTACAAAAGACTGCTCTAGACAATAAAATTTAGCTAGTAGTATCTTAGTTCCAGGTATCATTAGACAGAGACCATGGTTAACATATTATCTTAAAGGACATAATTGAATTACATAAAATGTGATTGTTCTTTTTTCCCCCTAGAGATCTTAGTTTGAAACATATATAGGTTGCCATGTCAGTATTACAAGCCATGAGCTCCAAAGTTTCACTAAGCTAGCTTTCTTTCTGTTTAGTGATTATTATTTCATCTTTTTGTGACCATTCAACATATGAATGTGTAGTGCTTGTACCTCTTAATATTTCAAGTGTTATTTCTTCCTCTAGTGGTTCTGAATTACTCTTAAGCTGTATAAACTGTGTTTTAAACTCTACGAATTTTACATTAAAAGCAGAGCCAATTAAATTGGCCTGTTTAAATATTAAGCTATTGTTAATGCTGAAAGATTTGTTTCAGATTTTAATATTTATATTAAATTGCATTATTGGTCTTAGCTCTTTACTCCTCTGTGTACTTATGTGCTTTGATATGAAACAGTTTTTTCCCACTGTCAGAACCAACCCCACCCTGACCTTGAACTTATCCATGAGACTTGCTTTGGCTCCAGTTATGTTAGATATAAAATTGACAAAAAGTTTGAAATGCACTTTCCCAGTTGGGCTTGCTTACTTTTGCCCCTTTGCCATCACCAGGAAGAGAACATGATCAACCAGCTGCTGGTCCCAGTGAGAGGAGGAAAGCCACTTGGAGTGGCGCTGATTTGCCCCAGCCAAATCATTCAACCTTCAGCCTCATAAAGAAGTGCTACTGAAATTAGCCAACACTAAGCTGTCTCTCAGATCTGTGAAAATAAATGATGGCTCTAAGCTATTAAATTTTAGAATAGTTTGTTATACCACAATTTTGTGGTAATGACTAATTAATGCTCTGTTCTTAGAAATTTTATGATACTGAGTGAATAAAGGCTACATAATTATCAAGGCTCTAATCATCTTCTGTTTATGAAAGAATTGTTCATTATTGAGTGTCAATGTACGTTAGCTAATTATATTACCTTCACTGGCTTCCCCTTGTGTGAAATCACAGGGGAAATTTTACATAAAAATACTCTACTACCTTTGTGTGTATGCTTTATAATCTTCACATGTAAAAATGCATACTTAAATACGTGACATGTAATCCGAAGCAAAGGTCTCCAAACTGAAGTAAGAAAACCCTGATGGAACACTGGAGGTATTCAGGGTTTATGTAGAAGGCATTCAGAATTTATGTAGATCCTCAAAGTTCATATATAAGTTGGTATGCCTGGCAGTGAAGCCTAAGATACCATGCCAGTGCCTCCTTGTCTTCTTCAGCTTCTATAATAGCTTTTTTCTGTTTTACAGAAGAAAGGCATACTCATTATTATGAGTCTTAAGATGATACATTTTGCCAGGTTGTAAAAACCTCAGGATTACCTAACAAAGAACTCTTTTTTCCTAAATGTTACTGAGTAACTTGCTGTCATCCTTTGTCTTAAAAATATTTCTGTTAAGAGTGAAACATTGTGTTAGAAAAAGTATATTTTGTACTTTGTTTTAGTTCTTTTACTTTAGATATTTCTTGAAACAGTGAAAGTGTGTGAAATTTATTTTTTTCTTTAAAGGACTTCTTTCTTCAGTTTTGTCAAAAAGTGTATACATTGTTCCTTATTTTCAAGTTCCATGGGAGCAAATCAAAGTAGCCATTAGCACTAAGTATTGATGTAGATCTTCTTACTTCAGTTGGATAATAAACAGATACAATTAATACTGGTCAGTGGTCCATTATCTGCAATTTGAAAATCTTGAAAGTTCTGAATACCAAAAATTCATTTCATTTGATGGCATGATTAGATATCTGCTTATCTTTATATATCCCACTTCGTGTAATTGTTCACAAGTTTTCCAGTAGAAACATGATGTATTTGGTTACAGAGTGCAGACACAACCCTTATTTGGAGTGTTTCATATTTCCTTTCAAAAAGTGAAAAGTTTAGAATTATGAAGCTTATCTGTCCCAAGTGCTTGGGATAAGGTATCGTATTTCTGCACATGTTTGATGTTGTTAAAACCATTTTATTACTTTGCAAAAATTGTGATTTGTAAAATACTCTCAATTACTAGGTAACAAGGTAGATGATTGTAGTTCCTCGTGTTAAATAAAAAATTAAGGCACAGTCCAATCAAGATGTCAAATCATTAAAAATATTTTTAACAATAGGTGACTGTGATTTGGGGCACAGACATGGGATTTAAAAAATTGAATGACATTACTATGACATTCTCCATCTTTTATGACTGTATCTGTATAAATTTATAAATGAAACTATAGGAATAAAATTAATACCAACAATAAAAATGGAATTCTAAGAGTAGGTAAACTCATTTGTAGTTACCAAGACAAAAAGCAGAGGGAGAGGCTGTGCTACAATCGTCTTACGAAGACATGTATTTCTAATAAAATATTGTGTGCTGTGTGCTTAGTTACTCAGTCGTGTGCAATTCTTTTGTGAACCCATGGACTGTAGCCCACGAGGCTCCTCAGTCCGTGGAATTTTCCAGGCAAGAAAACTGGAGCAGGTTGCCATTTCCCACTCCTGGGGATCTTTCCAAACCAGGGACCCAACCCACATGTCTTGTGTCGCCTGCATTAGCAGGTTTCTTACCACTGTGCCACCTGGGAAGCCCTGATAAAATACTACTTTTGTTTAATAATTATCAAAATTTATTGTTTTTTATCAATTGTTTACTGATAACTTTAATCGTAACTCAAGTGGAAAAAATGTCTTACAATTAGAGCATTTTGGTCACAGAAAATTAATGTTTGTATTGTGTACATTTTTCTTTTTCAAAGGAGAGAATGCTAAGTAAGACAGTCTAAAAAGACAGTATAAAATCGACTGGATACATTTTATTTTGCAAGGGAAATGAAACAAAATTCAAAGAAAAGATTACACAAAGTTTTCCGTTATTAAATAATTTATGTATATTTTTAATGGGTGATGTTCAACATCAAACTATTGTGATGTTTAGATTTCATTAGATATACTTAATTCATATTTTAAAATGTTATTATTTAAATATGTTGTAGACGGCAGCTCTTGAAAGTTTATCATGAAAAATTTTAGACTTTGATTTTAAAATTTATGAGGCTATAGTTTTCAGTATTCATTTAGGAAACATAGAAGTCTACTTGGTTAGTTAATTTGGGGACAGATGTAGGTAGATAGTTGTAGTCAGCAAAGAATCAATGAGTAGCTATTACTCATAGCTATTACCTGTCAAAAAACAGGTGCTAAATGCTTTAAAATTGTTAGATTGAAAAGTGAAATGGAAGTCACTCAGTTGTGTGCAACTCTTTGTGACCCCATGCACTGTAGCCCGCCAGGCTCCTCACTCCATGGAATTCTCCTGGCAAGAATCTTCCCAACCCAGGGATCAAACCCAGGTCTCCTGCATTGCAGGCAGATTCTTTCCACTCTGAACCACCAGTGAATCTAACTAATTGTTTGGTTAGTCTTTAAATGAGTTATCACACAACGTTAAATGAAAAAAACATTTGTAGTTATTAAGAAATATGTATTTTTATGATATAAATGAAGGAGTTTTAGTAAGATGTGGGTTTTTTCATAAGTTCACACATGAGTGTGAAAAGAACACTGCCATTATAGAACTGTCTGTGGTTGTAGTTCAGAATCAGAGAAAATTTTTTCTTGCCTATAGATGTGTTGCCTCTTGCTTGTTCATGTTCTCTAGTGCTCTCTCTCAGCTGCCCTTCCTTCTCTTCCTTCCTTTTCTCTCCCTCTCTTTTGTTTCCTTCTCTCCTTCCTCTGTCTTCTTCCCCTCCATCTTTCCCTTTTCCGTTCTGCCCTTCTTCCCTGATCTTTCACTCTTGTGATTCTCCTTTCCTCTCTCCTCCCTTACAGCCTCCATTTCTTCTATCAGTGCCCTTCTCCTTCTCCCCTGCGTCCTGTTCCTCTTCCTTCTCCTGTTTTCCTCTAGTCTTATGTGTTATGCCCCCTTTACCAGTGGCTCTCAAGCCCGTGTTTGAGTCTCTTACATATACATTTCCTGATTTCCTTTCATTGCCACCAGTTCATTCTTCAATTCTTGTTATCTCTTTGTTTTACAGTTCTTCTGCCATGCCAGAAAAATTGAGTAAATGCCTTTTTCAGACTACTAATCAAGCAGAAATCTGAGATTTTGCTGACAAAATAATAAATTATTTGTCTTCTATCAGCTTAGAATTGACTTCCCTATATTTATTCCTTTTATGAGTCATTTTGTCAGACTTTATTTCTAACTGGGTATATAGTGATACTGATGTCACAGAGACAACTGATTGTGAGACCAGGATTGCCAATATATTAAATTATATTAAATTTTTATTAAATATATTAAATTGTTCTACATATTAAAATTTTCTAGCCAAGATACTTATAGATGCTACTGCAAAGTGAATAAGGAAAGACTGAGCTGTTACTCTGGTAGGCTGGTGTGAATGAGAAGAAACACTACACCAGGCCAGGTCAGTGTAGTTTTCTTACAAGTGTGCAAGAATATGTGCTCTATAGATGTGATGAGGAAATGTTGTCAAAACATAGCACTTTGGCTTAGTTTATAGAAAGCTACCGAAAAAAATGTTACCTTCATCTTAAAAGCAAAAAACACTTTATGAGAAACAAAATTATAACTTTTCCTGATCCCCTCAGAGAGCTGAGGTCACAAGGCAGGGGAACACTTATTTTTAAAATAACTTTGTATTTGTTACCATCTATAAAATAAAAAATTAAAGTAAAATAAAAAATAATCCTAAAATTCAGGAAATCACAGAAAGGTAGACAAGTAAGTAAGTTATATAATATGTTGTAAAAAAAATAGTAATAGTGTTTTTAAAAATCTGAAATGTATCAGTCTTTTTTAAAAAGCTGAAGCATTATTCACGTCTGGGCCCTATTATAGACCTACTGAATTGGACTCTTAAGAGAGGAGACCAAGCATTTGCATTTCAGAATTGCTCCTCAGATTGTTTTCATGTGTACCCCTCTGACTTCTCCTGGGACAGGAATAACTATTCTTGCTAAAAGTATTTACTGGTTACTGAATTGGTGAAACAAGAATATGGAAATGCAGATAAAGGCTAAATAATGAAGATATTTTATATGTCATAGAAATCTTTGTTTGATGAACTTCATTGCATTAAAGTATTGTCTTTGTTTTAATATCATTTAGCAAAACATAAGGACCAAATCTGTCTAGTAAAATAGAAAAGCCAAATTGTTTTTTCTTATGAACTAGTATTATTTTTAATGAACTATTATTATTGAGATATTATGATTCATTATGACTCTTTAAAAACAGCATCAGTTCAGTTGCTCAGTCGTGTCCAACTCTTTGCGACCCCATGAATCGCAGCACGCCAGGCCTCCCTGTCCATCACCAACTCCTGGAGTTCACTCAAACTCACGTCCATTGAGTTGGTGATGCCATCTAGCCATCTCATCCTCTGTCGTCCCCTTCTCCTCCTGCCCCCAACCCCTCCCAGCATCAGGGTCTTTTCCAATGAGTCAACTCTTTGCATAAGGTGGCCAAAGTACTGGAGTTTCAGCTTCAGCATCATTCCTTCCAAAGAAATCCGAGGGCTGATCTCCTTCAGAATGGACTGGTTGGATCTCCTTGCAGTCCAAGGGACTCTCAAGAGTCTTCTCCAACACCACAGTTCAAAAGCATCAATTCTTCGGCACTCAGCCTTCTTCACAGTCCATCTCTCACATCCATACATGACCACAGGAAAAACCATAGCCTTGACTAGACGGACTTTTGTTGGCAAATGTCTCTGCTTTTCAATATGCTATCTAGGTTGGTCATAACTTTCCTTCCAAGGAGTAAGCGTCTTTTAATTTCATGGCTGCAGTCACCATCTGCAGTGATTTTGGAGCCCAAAAACATAAAGTCTGACACTGTTTCCACTGTTTCCCCATCTATTTGCCATGAAGTGATGGGACCAAATGCCATGATCTTCGTTTTCTGAATGTTGAGCTTTAAGCCAACTTTTTCACTCTCCACTTTCACTTTCATCAAGAGACTTCTTAGTTCCTCTTCACTTTCTGCCATAAGGGTGGTGTCATCTGCATATCTGCGGTTATTGATATTTCTCCTGGCAAATCTTGATTCCAGCTTGTGCTTCTTCCAGCCCAGCGTGTGATAGACTATATAAACTGAAAATCCTCTGTCAGTGAACATTTATATTTTAGCTAAACACTACTTTAGGTAAAATACATAAAATACTCTTTTAGATACATAGCTTACAGAGTATTGAAATAGTGAAGGGTCACAAACAAAGCAGAATATAAAAACCAGAGAATTAGACATGTGAGCTGAAGTTCTGTTCCCTGCTGGTGATGGGAAGTTGCTGGCCTCAGTAATCCAGGGCTCTGGATGTTGAAGAGTTAGTAGGGAGGGAACAGATGGTGTGGACCTAGGAACTGTGTACCTAGAGTGTTGTAATTGCTTATTTGCAAGGTGACAGTTCTGGAAACTTCATCTTAGCCTGGGCTCTGAGTGGTGTAGAGGATTTGACTCTGAGAATTCTAACCACTGCCTTCATGGTATGGGATGCTTCTTCTTCCTACCCCATCACAGAGAAATAAACAAAAGAAGAGAATTATATCAAGAATTGAATAAAATGTAAGGAATGAAATCCTGTGAGCAAAGAGATTCATATATGTGGGTAAATCTTAGCTAGTATTGAGTCTATAAAACAACAATAATAGAAAAATAAGACTGCTGCTAAGTTGCTTCAGTCGTGACCCCATAGACGGCAGCCCATCAGGCCCCCCCGCCCCTGGGATTCTCCAGGCAACAACACTGGAGCGGGTTGCCATTTCCTTCTCCAGTGCATGAAAATGAAAAGTGAAAGTGAAGTCGCTCAGTCGTGTCCGACTCTTCGAGACCCCATGGACTGCAGCCCACCAGGCTCCTCCGTCCATGGGATTTTCCAGGCAAGAGTACTGGAGTGGGGTGCCATTGCTTTCTCCGAAGTTAACATCTATTGTTGTTGTTGTTGTTTAGTCACTAAGAGTACTGCAGTGGGGTGCCATTTTGGGGGATTTCTTAAAGGTGGAAGTAAAAATTTGGACAATTAAAATGTAACCTAGGTTTTGGAGGAGTATTCATGAAATGGAAACAATGTAAGGTTTTTATATAGTCTGTATAACTATTAATTAACTTTGTCCTTAAAGTCATGCCTGCATTCTCAAATTTTAAATCATTAAAGAATAGAAGTAGAAACTCTACTTTCAAACCTACAGTAAGAGAGAAAACTCAGTTTGTAATGGCAACCCACTCCAGTATTCTTGCCTGGAGAATCCCAAGGACAGAGGAGCCTAGTGGGCTGCCGTCTATGGGGTCGCACAGAGTCGGACACAACTGAAGCGACTTAGCAGCAGCAGCTACAAGGCAGGAAATGAAGAACCACAGAAAATGCCAGGATAAAAAAAGTAAAAAACTAAATAATGATGAGAGTTAATCCAAACATTTGACTAATCTGATCACAGTAAATTTAAACAGATTGAATTTACCATTTGAAAAACCAAATCCCCTGATTGGGTTATTTTACTAAAAATTTAAAAATGATCAGCTAAATGCTGTATGTATAAGAACCCTGTCTAAGCTTTTTTGGTTCTTTCCTACTATCACTAATTTAGACAACTATTTTCTAGATATTTGAAATAAATCAGTAGATTTATTTACAATCTTTACTTGTCCATATGGTTTATTTTTACTTTGGCTTTATTGTCTTTCTAGTAATGAAAATAGTTTAAAGTATCCCCAGTGTTTATTAGTTATTACTTAAGCATTGTTTACATTGATTCCTTAAAGCAAAAGTGTTTGAAAAGAGATTGAAGTAAAGCAGATCAGTGAAGACGGAAGCAAATTCATTCTCAAAGAATAAACACATATTTTTGCAGGTGTTTATTTGCCTGTGTGTAAACTTAGCAATCTAGGAAATAGATTACTACTCCATTTTATTTCTCTTGTGGCAATGCTGATTTTGTATTTCTAAAGCCATTAAGATTTGCAGAGCATTGCCTCTGAATTTATATTTATGATTGAATAATTTTATAAAAGTTTAATGTAAAAAAAAGTCACCTACTAAGTTGAAGAGGAAAACAGATCCTTGAATTTCCCTGGTGATTAACACACAGTTTATTGCACAGGAACTGATTCCAAAGCAGGTAAACTGTGAAACCAGGAAATTTTGCTAGCATTTTGTGCTTATTTAGTATTTTATAAGCCACTGAATATTCTAGATTGTGTGTTGTGCCATATTACAGTAGTATGATAATAAAACTATATATTCCACAAGTAATTTGTTGTGTATACTTTCAAGTGAATTCAAATAACAGAAACAAATTTTAAAACTTTTCTATATTTGATACAAATTTGTTTGTTTTCCAATGATAAAACTTAACAGTGTTATCATTGTTTAGCCACTAATATCTATGCATAGAACATGTACTAGGTCCTATTACTGAGTATGAAAATTTAAACACTATTTTCCCTGTTTCCAGTCTGAGAAACACTTTTAAGGGAAAGAGTTTAAGGAAAACACATTTCTCCCACCAGAGGTAATTAAAACCAACAAGTCATGTTGTTGTTGTTATTCAGTTGCTTGGTCCTGTCTGACTTTGCAGCCCCATGGACTCCAGGGTGCTGGGGTCCTGCCCTACACTATCTCCTGGGGTTTGCTCAGACTCACATCCATTGATTCAGTGATGCCATCCAACCATCTCTTCCTCTGTCATCCCCTTCTCCTCCTACCCTCGATCTTTCCCAGCATTGGGGTCTTTTCCAGTGAGTCAGCTCTTCAAATCAGGTGGCCAAAATATTAGAGCTTCAGCTTCAGTACCAGTCCTTCCAATTAATATTTAGGGTTGATTTCCTTTAAGATTAACTGGTTTGATCTCCTTGCAGTCTAAGGGTCTCTCAAGAGTCTTCTCCAGCACCACAGTTAGAAAACATCAGTTCTTTGGTGCTCAGCCTTCTTTATGGTCTAACTCTCACATCCATATCTGACTACTGGAAAAACCATAGCTTTGACTATGTGGACCTCTGTTGGCAAAGTGATGTCTCTACTTTTTAATATACTGTCTAGTTTTGTCATAGCTTTCCTTCCAACGAGCAAGTGCCTTTTAGTTTCATGGCTGCAGTCATCATTCACAGTGAAGCCATAGTCCCCCCAGGTCCCCTCCCATCCAGGCTGCCACATAACATTGAGCAGAGTTCCCTGTGCTATTCAGTAGGTCCTTGTTACTCATTTTAAATATAGCAGTGTATCCATGTCCATCCCAAACTCCCTAACTATCCCATCTCCGCGTTATTCCCCCCAGCAATCATAAGTCTCTAAGTCTGTGAGTCTGTTTTATAAGTAAGTTCGCTGTGAAAGTGCTGCACTCAATATGCCAGCAAATTTGGAAAACTCAGCAGTGGCCACAGGACTGGAAAAGGGCAGTTTTCATTCCAATGCCAAAGAAAGGCAATGCCAAAGAATGCTCAAACTACCGCACAATTGCACTCATCTCACACGCTAGTAAAGTAATGCTCAAAATTCTCCAAGCCAGGCTTCAGCAATATGTGAACCGTGAACTTCCTGATGTTCAAGCTGGTTTTAGAAAAGGCAGAGGAACCAGAGATCAAGTTGCCAACATTCGCTGGATCATGGAAAAAGCAAGAGAGTTCCAGAAAAGCATCTATTTCTGCTTTCTTGACTATGCCAAAGCTTCTGACTGTGTGGATCACAATAAACTGTGGAAAATTCTGAAAGAAATGGGAATACCAGACCACCTGACCTGCCTCTTGAGAAATTTGTATGCAGGTCAGGAAGCAACCGTTAGAACTGGACATGGAACAACAGACTGGTTCCAAATAGGAAAAGGAGTTCATCAAGACTGTATATTGTCACCCTGTTTATTTAACTTATATGCAGAGTACATCATGAGAAATGCTGGACTGCAAGAAACACAAGCTGGAATCAAGATTTCCGGGAGAAATATCAATAACCTCAGATATGCAGATGACACCACCTTATGGCAGAAAGTGAAGAGGAACTACAAAGCCTCTTGATGAAAGTGAAAGTGGAGAGTGAAAAAGTTGGCTTAAAGCTCAACATTCAGAAAACGATCATGGCATCCAGTCCCATCACTTCATGGGAAATAGATGGGGAAACAGTGGAAACAGTGTTAGACTTTTATTTTTCTGGGCTCCAAAATCACTACAGATGGTGACTGCAACCATGAAATTAAAAGATGCTTACTCCTTAGAAGGAAAGCTATGACCAACCTAGATAGCATATTGAAAAGCAGAGACATTACTTTGCCAACAAAGCTTCGTCTAGTCAAGGCTATGGTTTTTCCTGTGGTCATGTATGGATATGAGAGTTGGACTGTGAAGAAGGCTGAACGCCGAAGAATTAATGCTTTTGAACTGTGGTGTTGGAGAAGACTCTTGAGAGTCCCTTGGACTGCAAGGAGATCCAAGCAGTCCGTTCTGAAGGAGATCAGCCCTGGGATTTCTTTGGAAGGAATGATGCTAAAGCTGAAACTCCAGTACTTTGGCCACCTCATGCAAAGAGTTGACTCATTGGAAAAGACTCTGATGCTGGGAGGGATTGGGGGCAGGAGGAGAAGGGGACGACAGAGGATGAGATGGCTGGATGGCGTCACTGACTCGATGGACGTGAGTCTGGGTGAACTCCGGGAGTTGGTGATGGACAGGGAGGCCTGGTGTGCTGCGATTCATGGGGTCGCAAAGAGTCGGACATGACTGAGTGACTGATCTGATCTGATCTGATCATTTGTATCATTTCTTTTTAGATTCCACATATAAAGGATGTCATAGAATTCTTCTCCTTCTCTGACTGGACCTCACTCAGTATGACAGTCTCTAGGTCCATCCATGTTGCTGAATTGGCATTATTTCATTCTTTTTAATGGCTTGAGGAATATTCCATTGTGTATTTGTACCACATCTTCTTTATCCATTTCTCTGAAATGTCTAGTTTTTGAGAAAAAAGTTTATGATATATACCAAGAAACAGGAAAAATTCAATCGATAAAAACTATCCCATATGTTGCTGCTGCTGCTGCTGCTGCTGCTAAGTCGCCTCAGTCGTGTCCGACTCTGTGCGACCCCCATAGACGGCAACCCACCAGGCTCCTCTGTCCCTGGGATTCTCCAAGCAAGAACACTGGAGTGGGTTGCCATTTCCTTCTCCAATGCGAGAAAGTGAAGTCGCTCAGTCATGTCTGACTCTTAGCAACCCCATGGACTGCAGCCTACCAAGCTCCTCCGTCCATGGGATTTTCCAGGCAAGAGTACTGGAGTGGGTTGCCATTGCCTTCTCCATCCCATATGTTGGGCTTACTAGATAGAGACTAGTCAGCTTTTATAGATAATATTCAATGAATTAAACCATAATTAAGGAGTTAAGGGGAAATATGACAAATATATCTTTTCAAATAGTATTAAAAATAGAAATAAAAATCAAATCAGAACTCTGTAGTTGAAAAGTATAGTAACTGAAAAGAAGAAATAACTGGAGGGACTCATGAGCAAATTTGAGCTGGCAAAAGAGTCAGTGAACTCAAAAGGCAGATCAATAGTGATTATTCAGTCTAAGTAATAGGGAGAAAAAAGAATGAAGAGAAAAATGAATGAAGCATCGGAAACCTGTGAGACACTATCGGACATACCAGTACATACAGTGCACACTCACAGAAGGTGAGGTGAGAGAGAAGAGCCAGGAAAAATTTGAGGAAAGAATAGCCTAGATCTTTCCAAATTGCTTAATAAACATCACTTTACACATCCGGGAAGCTCAATGAACTCAAAGTAAAATA
Organism: Bos grunniens; assembly: GCF_055505025.1. NCBI lineage: Eukaryota > Metazoa > Chordata > Mammalia > Artiodactyla > Bovidae > Bos > Bos grunniens. Next base: position 23,796,819 of record NC_141180.1, read on the forward strand.
AACTGAAAATGGAAAAGACCAGGAACTACCAAAACAATTTTGAGAAGGAATAAGGTTTGAGGACTTTTTCTTCCCTGTTTCAGAATTATAAAGCTCTAGTTATTAAGACATTGTTGTAGTAGCAGAAGAGTAGATTTGTATGGATCAATTGATTAAGAATTAAGAAACCAGAAACAAATCCTTATTTATAGTCCATTCATTTTCAGTAAAGGTGCCAAGCAATTCATTGGGGAAAAAGTAGTCTGTCTCAAATGATACTGGGACAACTGGATTCATATCCATCCACATGCAAAAATATTTACTAAGGCCTTTACTTCACACCATACACAGAAATTAACTTAAAATTGATCACAGACCTAAATGTAAGAACCAAAACAATAAAACTTAGGAAAAAAAATAGGAAAATCTTTAAGAACTTGGATTAGTCAGTTTTTATATTTACAATACCGATTGTTCTATAAAAAAAGTTAAAATGAACCTTATAAAGTTAAAAACTTATCAAAGTACAAAAGCTTCTGTACTTATCTGAAAAGATAAGCAACAGAATGGTTGAAAATATTTGCAAAACGCATTTCCGACGTGTATCCAAAAGTTTCAAAGAACTCAGTAATGGGATTGGAATGTCATGTGTTGGTGGGAGTGTGGAATGATATCCTGCACAGTTTTGTCAGTTTCTCAGAGTTAAACACAAGATTGTAACATGATACAGAATTTGCACTTTTCAGGTATTTGCATAAGACCTAAATAAATGTCCATACAAAGATTTGAATGTGAGTGTTTAATAGCAACATTATTCACAATAATCAAAAACTTGAAACAGATATCCATAAACTGGTGAGTGGGTGGACAAGATGTGGTATATCCACACAGTGGATACTATTTAGCAACAGAAAAGAATGAACTGCTAACACAGTTAAACCTGTGGATGGACTGTAGAAACATTAGGTAAAGAAGCCATCCATACATAAAAGTTACATATAGTATGATTCCATTTGTATAAAAGTTTTCAGAAAAAGGCAAATTTATAGAGGTAAAATATAGCAGTTGCCTAGGGTAGTGGGTGGTAAATATGCGTGAGGGGTCTTATTGGAATGAAGAAAATGTTCTAAAACTGATTTATGATGATGCTTGCACCACTGGGTAAAGTTAATAAAAATCATTGAATCATGTACTTGCAGTGAGTAGATTTTTACGATATGGAAAATGTATCTCAAGAAAGTATATTTTAAAAAGCAAATGTGGGAAGCAAAATTGTATTGCATTTTGTTTAACTTGAAGCCCAAAATGTTTACATTACTTTTCTAAAGCCATCAGAACGTAAGGATACATTAAAATTTTTCCAGTGTTTTGGAACTCTTAATACTATTTCTGGGGCCAGGATCTCAAGAAATATCAGTGGCACTCCCTTTGAGACTCACATTGGCATATGTGTATACACTGTTTTGTACTAACCGTATTCTAGCTGCGAAACAAAACTTACTGCATTTGCTTATCTTTGAAAATGAGTCGTTACCCTTAGTTTTCTGAGTATTATAGGTTGGATATTGTTTCTGAAACATTTGATGAAATACCCTCAAACCAGTTAAAATTAGCTTTGCTTTCCATTTCTTCATTTACTGCATTTTTTTCTTCTTTTCTGTTTGTTTTTCTTTTAGATCACTGTGTTCACTACTATGATCTTCGTAACACTAAACAGCCAATCATGGTATTCAAAGGACACCGAAAAGCCGTCTCTTATGCAAAGTTTGTGAGTGGTGAGGAAATCGTCTCTGCGTGAGTATTACTCTTTTCAGAAATTGAGTTTAACATGTCATCGTGTACTGGTTTGTAATGTCACCATGGGTTTTCTGAAGAGTAACACTGTGGTATATGTACTTTTTCTTAAAGTAGTAGAATTTTATAACTTATTTAATTAAAATACATGTGTATTTTCATCTGTATTGCTCTCTTTTATATGTTATTTGTGAAGAAAATCCAGACGATGCTATATTTTTTAAAGTTGCCCCCTTAAATATTTGAACTTCAGATTGAATTTCAGCCCCTGCTCCTTAAAAAACAGAGAAACAACAGTTGATACAATATAATAATGAGAAGAGTTTCATTTACTAAAGAGCACTATATGTTTTTATATATTATCTGTATTGTGGCACAGTAGTATAATTTGGGGTTTAAAGCAATATTTGATTGAATATTGTTTTAAACATGGAATCAGTATTTTATGATTCCATGTTACTTGATCTCCCTATGATTTCATGGTGAGTTTTACCTATATTTTGAAGAGAACTTTCTAAATATGACTGCTTATACCTGACAAATATTCTTTAAGACGCCTTCTGAACTAGAGAGCCATAAATAAGCTTTTAGTTATCTTTTATTTTGTTGAAGGTAAAAAAGGTGTCAACCAGAAAAGTACATCTCAGTTGCTAAAATAGTGTTGATTAAGCTTTTCTACCAACAGGGACAGTCCCTTCTGTTATCCATTTTATTGTTCTCTTTACTTTATATTACCCTAGTAAAAGCCCATTCTCAGTCTCCTTTTTTCATATATATTATTTCTTCTCAAGCTTAATCATACATTGTTTTCTTTCTTTCACATAGTTTCTAATATATCCTAGGAGATTATTAACACCAGGGCCTTATACTTGGGATCTCCCACCACATCTGTCTCCATACTGGTTGCTCTAGATAAGAACTTGGTAATTTGAGTTGATTTAACAAGGTAATTTGATTGTTATTTAAAAAAAAGAAAAAAGGGAAAAAAGAAAATGAGAGCTGAATTTCTAAGGGGAGTTAACAGAAAATTAGTTCACAAATGTATATTAAAAGTGATGACCAGTCAAAAAGTCTCCTTCTTTAGAAGTAATAATGGGCAGTAAATAATGAAAACTTTATTCAGATTCAAATATGAATGATATATGGCAAAAATATTTTTTCTTAAATTTCAGACTTATAAGTGTTGAATCAGTTAGTTTGATTTCAACTAGTTGAAGTAAGAAGTGAAGTGTTAGTTGCTCAGTCGTGTGCAACTCTTTGCGACCCAAAGGGCCATAGCCCACCAGGCTCTGTCTATCAGATTTTCCAGGCAAGCGAAAATACTGGAGTGGGTAGCCATTTCCTTCTCCAGGGGATCTTCCCTACCCAGGGATTGAACCCAGGTCTCTTCATTGCAGGCAGATTGGCAGATTCTTTACTGTCTGAGCCACCAGGGAAGCCAGGAAGTTGAAGTATATGTATGCTTAACTGTATAAATTCGAAATCTTAGTCGACCTTTTTTAATGTAGATTTGTGGTATATATATTCACCAGTCTTTTTTCCTTTTTGGTGTTTATAAATCATGATGATTTTCCTCTTGAACATATTTGGTGTTTAAAAGTATGTGAGACAAGTTTACCCACAAGTACATTTGGAAATATGAAAAAAGTAATATTAAACCAATCCTACGCATACATGTTGCTGCAGCCTCTGAATTCTTTGACTAGCAGAAAAAAAAATTTAAAACAACATAAATGTCAGAAATTCCCTGGCGGTCCAGTGGTTATAGCTCTGCACTTCCACTGCCAGGGTCCAGGTTCGAACGCTGGTCGGGGAACTACACAAGCTGCATGGCATGGCCAAAAAAACCCCAAAACCAAAAAACAGCATAAATGTCTGAGAATAAATGCTATGTTGAAAAATAATGAGAAACAATAGAGTTTTGGAAGTTTGGAATGTGGCCTGTGAAATAAGAGTTTCAATCTTGGCTCTACTATTTACTAGCAGTGTTACCTTAAAAATATTCTTAACCTTCAATATCTGTTCCCTCACCTCTGAAATGGAACTGAGAATACTACTTATACGCTGTGATTCTTTGAATAAAACATTGTATGTCAAACATTTAGCATGGTGCCCTAGTCTGTGACTGTTAGAGAAAAGATGATTTATTATATAGTCATTAATAGAGAAATGTGTTTATTTCACACAAAATGTAAAACAAATTGTTGGATGAGGAAGAAGCACTTTGCAAAAATAATGTGCTGTATGATTCAATTTTTATAATAAAAAGTTAGGAGTATTGAGTATTTTATTCAAATCCTCAGACTGTCTTTGCATGATAGGATTAGTGTTGATTTTTATATTCAATTATTTTTTGATTAACAGCTGCATTTGCATAATAGTAAACTGTATAGACCAAACATTCATAGTATTCCTTGCCTGTAGGTACAACTCAGCTGTGAAGATAGTTTATATTTAATGTACTAATATAATTGAACAGTTGAAAAAATAAATCAACTGAAATTGGGAACACAACTCCCAATAGAGCTTTCTTATTGTTTGATGGTGGTCATATGGTGTTATTGATGGCTAATGGTTATACTTCCTATGTGCCCAGGGACTACTGAAAGCATTTAAATAAATTAATTTAATTTTTTTTCAATCTCTTCTAGGATTCGTCTAATCATGTAAAATAGGAAAAACTATATTTCATATTTAACTGATGAAAATATTGAGGCAAAAGAGTTTGTATTAACTTTCCTAAGGTCAAAAGCAAATAATAGCATACTGAGCATTCTGACTCAGACAATCTGGCTCCAGAGTCTGCATTCCCTACCACCAAACTGGATTGCCTCTGATTAGTAGTAGTGATGCGTTTCATGTCATGAAATCTTAGAGGTGTTCTAACTTCTTGTGTTTCTCTCAGTTCAACAGACAGCCAGCTAAAGCTGTGGAATGTAGGGAAGCCATACTGCCTACGCTCCTTCAAGGGCCATATCAATGAAAAAAACTTTGTAGGCCTTGCTTCCAATGGAGATTATATAGCTTGTGGTAAGTGAAACTACTTTCTCCTGGAACTTTTAAATAGGTATCTTTCACCAAAATTGCATTCAGTGGAATATATGACATACCAACTCAGGAAATGATCTGTACATTCAGAAGGTAGCCTGCTGAATTTTCTTTGGATTAGAAAAGCATTAGTCCTTCTCTCCTTCACTGAGCACAAGCCCCAACCATGTGAAACAGCATAAGATTGTTAACTGTATTATAAGAAGATATTTCTGCTGATATCTTAATTTTGGAGACAGTTGTGTTCTTAAGTCTGATGTTCATTTCCCCCTATATAATGTTCCTTTCAATAAACAGTCTGTTTGGGTAGTCTCGATCTGTTATTCTAGGACTCTCATTGTTGATAATCTGTACAAATTTAAATTATAAATATGAAAATCAAATTTGGTACTGTTGAAGTGCTTTAATACATTTGATTCCTGAGTATATGAACTTCCATTAGTATTTTTAAATGATTTGGCCTTTATTCAGTAAAATTAACTATCTCTACATATATATACGTGAACCGTGAACTTCCAGATGTTCAAGCTGGTTTTAGAAAAGGCAGAGGAACCAGAGATCAAATTGCCAACATCTGCTGGATCATGGAAAAAGCAAGAGAGTTCCAGAAAAACATCTATTTCTGCTTTATTGACTATGCCAAAGCCTTTGACTGTGTGGATCACAATAAACTGTGGAACATTCTTCAAGAGATGGGAATACCAGACCACCTAACCTGCCTGTTGAGAAACCTATATGCAGGTCATGAAGCAACAGTTAGAACTGGATATGGAACAACAGACTGGTTCCAAATAGGAAAAGGAGTACGTCAAGGCTGTATATTGTCACCCTGCTTATTTAACTTATACACAAAGTACATCACGAGAAACTCTGGGCTGGAAAAAGCACAAGCTGGAATCAAGATTGCCGGGAGAAATATCAATAACCACAGATATGCAGATGACACCACCCTTATGGCAGAAAGTGAAAAGGAACTAAAAAGCCTCTTGATGAAAGTGGAAGTGGAGAGTGAAAAAGTTGGCTTAAAGCTCAACATTCAGAAAACGAAGATCATGGCATCTGGTCTTAGCACTTCATGGCAAATAGATGGGGAAGTAGTGGAAACAGTGCCAGACTTTATTTTTTGGGGCTCCAAAATCACTGCAGATGGTGACTGCAGCCATGAAATTAAAAGACACTTACTCCTTGGAAGGAAAGTTATGACCAACCTAGATAGCATGTTGAAAAACAGAGACATTACTTTGCCAACAAAGGTCCATCTAGTCAAGGCTACGGTTTTTCCAGTGGTCATGTATGGATGTGAGAGTTGGACTGTGAAGAAAGCTGAGCACCGAAAAATTGATGCTTTTGAACTGTGGTGTTGGAGAAGACTCTTGAGAGTCCCTTGGAATGCAAGGAGATCCAACCAGTCCATTCTGAAGGAGATCATTGGAAGGACTGATGCTAAAGCTGAAACTCTAATACATTGGCCACCTCATGTGAAGAGTTGACTCATTGGAAAAGACCCTGATGCTGGGAGGGATTGGGGGCAGGAGGAGAAGGGGACGACAGAGGATGAGATGACTGGATGGCATCACCGACTTGGTGGACATGAGTTTGAGTAAACTCCAGGAGATGGTGATGGACAGGGAGGCCTGGCGTGCTGCGATTCATGGAGTCGTGAAGAGTCGAACACGACTGAGTGACTGAACTGAACATGTGTATGAACCTAAACCTTGTCAAAGCAAATCTCTTACTTTGACAGATTGTTCAAACTATAGGTTTGTAGACCACTCAGCTTTTGTTAGGAAATGGGAAATGAGTTTTGTAGATTATTAAAATCTGTGTTTATAAGTGCTACAACTTTTTTTTTCCCCTCTAGGCAGAAATCTTTTTAAATGTACTTTAAGATTATACTGTAATAACAAATTTCTGGTTCTTCTCTGCTGCTGCTGTGAAGTCGCTTAAGTCGTGTCCTCTGCTAAAAATGATTTTTATATCAATATTGTTAAATCATTTGACAATGATAATGTCTTTAGGTTAGGAAAATATACATTTTTTTCCTAGGAATCCTTTTTTCACATGATTCCCAAGAAGTCCTGTGCTCTGGTCTTTCATATTTTACTATAAAAGATTATTAGTCTCTGAACTTAAATGTTGAGTAATAGTTAACTTATGAATATGAAGTCCTAATACTAAGTTCTTCCATTCTAAACAAAAAAAGATATTTTAAAATAATTATTGGATTTTTTTGTTTTAGGAAGTGAGAACAACTCTCTTTACCTGTACTATAAAGGACTTTCTAAGACTTTGCTAACTTTTAAGTTCGACACAGTCAAAAGTGTTCTGGACAAAGACCGAAAGGAAGATGACACAAATGAATTTGTTAGTGCTGTGTGCTGGAGGGCACTTCCAGATGGGGTGAGTTTTTGTATCAGTTTTTCCACCTTGGTGTCTCATATGATGCACTGTGTTTATATATACACAGGTGAGCCTTGTAAGTTTAAGATATAAATTGTTGCATATATTTTCTTTTTTGCTTAGTATTACATCACCAAAGGAAATAGACATTTTAGAAAGTAGTAATTGAATTGTCACTAAAGGAACAGTAATTGAAATGTTACATCATGCTGACATGATGTCTCTCCTGTGTACCCATAGCATCATATGCATACCTCTGTTACATCATTATCAGATTATCTCTGTATCTCTCCTACAGGACTGGAAATTTATCCAGGAAACATACTGTGTCTCATTTCCCTTTTTAATCACTTGCAGTATAGGCTAAATAAACATTCAGCTGAACCTGGTATTATATTAGGAGGAAAAAGTTTGATGTGGATAAAGGAGAGTGGCCTATATGCATACCTAGTTAAGTACTATTTCAGGGCAGAATTTCTCTATACAAAATACATTTATATGAGAATATTTCAACACATTTGATTTCTAAACAAAGTTTTATTTCCAGGTTGCCCAAAAAAGTTTCCTCAAACTTATCATTCAGTTATGCATTTTAAAGTACAAGCTTTCTCCTAAGTTATATGAAGAAGTGATTGTTTTTATTATCTTGATTTTGTAAATGTTAGTCATCTGTTAATGTCTCTTTTTTTTAAATAACTTTTTAGGTATTTACTTAGTTTTATTTTTAACAAAAAAAAATTCTACTTGATAGGTACTTTAAGACTTCTGAGTTCTTATACAGTTTAAATAGATGTATTCAGGCTATCTTATTTAAAGTTCTGTTACTCAGCTTCAGTTTTGGTAGTGGCAGACAAGATGATTTGGAGTATGTATTTCCTCAAGATGATTTGGAGTATATATTTCCTCTGAGTATAACTAGAAAGTTAGATGAAGTATATATATTTTAAAACCAAAACCTATTTTAAGTCATTGGAAAATGAACAAGATAGAAAAGAATTAGCAGTCTAGGAATGTGAGCCTGGCTTTTGAATATTCTTTCTCCGCTGGGCACATTTGCCAGTTTTGGTGGAATGTCTGAGAATACTTATGGTAGCTTCATGGGATCACAAGGAATGCAGTCTAGTGCTCGCCACCATATGGGTGAACTCACTTTGGTCTTGGTACCCAAAGGGCTCTAGTCTAGAGTAAACCAGTCGAAGATAAGCCCCCCTGACTCTATTTCAGGTCACATCAATCCTGAGTAAATTGAGGTTATCATGGATTTCTAGGGTTCACAGGATGTAAAATTAAATCCTCTATGCAAGAAGGCCTTCAAAAGAAGATCACCTAAGAATTTTATTCTTTTTCAAAATTGCAAATGTAATAACTAGGCACAATAAAATGTAAACAGACATAGGAAAGGCAAGATGACATGAATAAATTTAGTGTAAAAATTGGACAATAGAAACAAAATCACAGCAACTCTGGGTATTATCAGACATAGCCTGGAAATAACCATACTGACAAAATGAAAGGCAAGGTTGAAAATTTCAATTGGGAAATAAAAAGTAGTTTTAAAATGAAAATTCTAGAAGTAAGAAAATATAATTACCAAAATTAGGAACTTAGTGAATGGGTTGAGTGGAAGATGAGGCACAGTTGAAAAGAGAAGTAATGAACTTGTAGTATAGTTAGAAGAAAATATACAAAAGTAAGCATGGAGAGACAAAAAATGATGAAAAAAGGAGGTGGAAGTTGAAGTAAGAAAGTTGACGCTCAGTCACGTTGGACTCTGTGACCTCATTGACTGCAGCCTGCTAGGCTCCTGCCCATGGAATTTTCCAGACAAGAATACTGGAGTGGGTTGCCGTTTCCTCCTCCAGGGGATCTTCCCCACCCAGAATTCAAACCCACATCTCTTGCACCTCCTACGTTGACAGGTGGACTATTTACCACTGTGCTACGTGGGAAGCCCCAAAGCAGGTATTAGAAAGGATTATTGTTGATAAAGCTTTACATCATTGATGAAAGACATTAAGGCAGAGATTCAGTAAACTTTCATACCCCAGAGAATAAATGACTTGAAACCTACATTGTGAGTAGAGATTTAATATCAGATCTGGACCCTGAACATACATAGACCTACATGAAAATCTGACCTTGGGTCCACCTTCTCATAGCACTTTGCTGTGGAAATAAGCTGTATTGATACAAATAGGGAATGTTATGTGTTAGGAGCTAGTTATCTCTTAATTTTACTCTGAAACCTCATCTGTCACATTGCTTCTGAACTGAGAGAACTGTGAGTTGACATACTGGCCTTACATCTGTGCAGTGTGAACAATATAAGACTGGCAGGAAACCAAGGCACCTCTCTTTGCTGAAGTGAACCACCTGCATCTCAGCTGTCCTTGGCAATTGTGCTCACTTTCTGTGGTTTGGGGAGAGATCCAAGAAGCTATGCATGGTTTTGAAGATGCTGTGCATACTGAATATCCTATCTTATATCCTTTTATAAAGCTAACTAAGTGCTAGATTTAAAACTAATTGTGTCTGCTCCTGTGACCCTTGCTGGTGGTGGGACACATCATTAAAACTGCTGAAAAAATACAATGGGAGATTCTTAAAAGAAAGCAAAGAAAAGCTGTCTTCAAAGAAAGGGTAATTGGACTGACAACATCTCAATGAAACAATAGAAATCAAAAGATAATGGAGCCAGATCTAAAGTGTGTAAAGGAAAAATACCTGCCAATCTAGCATTCTGTATCCAGTAAATGAAGACTTTTTTAGATAAATAAGATGAAGCATTTGCCACCAGTAGAAAATTTTCTACACTAAAGAAAATCTTAAAGGATATTCTTAAGGCAGAAGGGAAAAAAAATGCAGAAGATGGAAGGTCATAGTTGCAGAAAGGAATGGAAAGCAATAGAAATGGTAAATATGCAGTAAATCTAAAGCAATGATGTCTGTTGGACATAATACACACATAGAATTAAGTACTTGACAATTATAAGTCAGAAGAATAAATGTGGTTAAACTGTCTCAAGCCCTTGCTTTGTCAAGGAAGGTGGCAAAAGATCTAATTAATATTAGACAGAAAGGGTGCATATTATAGTTCATAGGATAACCTCCAAAGTAGGTTCTTAAAGTCCACTTTTTCTTCTAGGCTTATAATATTTGCTTTTTAATTCCTTCCATTTAAAGTCAGAAAATGTCTAAAATTGTTTATTTTCATCTGAGGGACAGTACTTTGTCCTTTCTCTTTTTCTATCTTCCTAATACCTTCCCTATGTCTAAAAGTTGGAGAAGGCAATGGCACCCCACTCCAGTACTCTTGCCTGGAAAATCCCATGGATCGGGGAGCCTGGAGGGCTGCAGTCCATGGGGTTGCTGAGGGTCGGACACGACTGAGCGACTTCACTTTCACTTTTCACTTTCATGCATTGGAGAAGGAAATGGCAACCCACTCCAGTGTTCTTGCCTGGAGAATCCCAGGGACGGGGGAGCCTGGTGGGCTGCCGTCTATGGGGTCACGCAGAATCGGACACGACTGAAGTGACTTAGCATGTCTAAAAGCACGTCAGAGTCTTCTGTCCTTTGTTCTTCTGTTAGTGGCTTTAGCATTTCTACTGTTAGAGTGCCACAACCTCTTGTACCACATTAAATTTTCAAGAGTTTTAAGATAAGTTTGAACTGTATCAAAAATACTTTTTTCTTTTTTTTAGAAGAATTTTTTTATTATACAACATAGGTCCTCTCTAGGATACTTAGAAATGGTAATATTTATTCTATACTAATAAAGAATGCAGAATTCTTCATTTTATATTTTGTTTTTACTTTATTATTTTAATTCATTTGAAGATATTTTAATTAAACTTTAGTAATTTAGAATTATTGACATATGAATGTTCTGTTATTGCCAGATTCTTAGGATTTTAACCCCCAAGAGTTAATCTTATTTGTATTGCCTATTTCAGTATTAATGTCGTGATTTTTTTTAAAGGAGGGAATTTGTATGAAATAACTGCTTGGACTACCACTTACCACTCTACTTTTATTTAGACTTTGAAATTTAATTTCCCCATTGGTTGGTTTTTAAATATAAATGAAGTGAGCTTGATCATATGTTTAACTTGCTGTAATAAAAAAAAATTACTATCCATTTATTTGAAAAAACAATTGTAAAGTCTAAAACTGTGTACTTGAATGTAGTATATCCATATATGATTGAACATCTGAATACATTCCATTGAATAATTACACAATCTATGAAATAGTGTGGTTTGCTTTATTTCCATGTATAGCAGTCAGCTATGTACTTTTGATTATAGAGAATGGTGGGCTAGTGGACTATAATTTCATTTTGTGACTCTTCCTTGAAAAGTATCGCATAATTTATTTTAACCTCTTGTATCCCAGTGTAGTAATGTTTGCTGTCTGATACTTATTGGACAAGCCATTACCTGGATCTGTTCGTGTTAGTTCTAGTTTCAGCCTTTTCTTCTAAAATATTCTATTTACTCACAATTTCTAGTAAGTATTCATATGGACTAACATAACATTTGTTTCTTTGTTCCCTTCCTCCTAAAAGGCACCACTAGGGAAGCCCAAAAGGCAGTAGTGATATGATGAGTTTAAATAATTATCCTTAAACTAATTTAGAGTTGATTCCAAAGAAAGTTCTTTTGCAGCTGAATATTAGGAGAGTGTGAAGTCAGAGTGAATTTCCTTGGCAAGCGCATCATCAGAGAATACTGTCATCATCTTGAAACTGTGCATAGGTTTTGATTTTTGTTTTCTTCCCCAAATAGTTACAGTAGCTTATTATTGAAAGAAACCGTTAGTAATGAATACATGTATATTTTAGAGAATTTAGAATAACAACAAAAAGAGAAAATATCTGTTATCACTTTATCCAGAAATAACTAATATGGGCATTTTAATATAATTAACATGTAATTTTTTCCATTCATAGGAACTTTTTCCCCCAATAGCAGTGAATATTTTATATATTATTATGTATTCTTTACCTTTTGCCTTTGTCATGAACAGTTCCCAGATCTAAATATATTTTGAAAAGAGAGTTTTCAGTGGTTCCATATTATTCTAAGGATTTACCATAACTGGTATACTATTGTTTTGCTGAAGATACTTTACTTTTTACTACTGTGAATAATGCTTCTGAATATTTTTTAGTAAATCTTTAAATTTCTAATTCTTTAGGAGCGAACTTTAGGGATTTATTAATTTGAAGGAAATGAATAGCTTTAAGGCTTTTGATTAAAATTAGTAGATTGCCTTATAGTACCGTCAGTTTCGTTTGGTCTTACACAGAGAAAGTCCAGGTGTTGCAGTTTGACCATACCCATAAAACGTGGACTGTAATGCCAGTATCTTTGCCAGTTAGAAAATAATCTTCTTAGTAAAAGAATGTTTATTAGTTGTTTCCATAAACAGTTTTCTAAAACATTAACTTTTGATTTTTTACAAATTTCATGTTTATGTACTGAAAAGTTTTCTTTTTTTTTTTTTAAGAAATTCTTGCTTGAACAGGAAATTCAATACAACTGAGATATTTTATAATTATAGTCCTTTGGCAATTTGATGTTAGTAATTTATATCTATTCCATTATCCTCTACATCCCACATCTACCTTAAAACTAATGCTATAGAGTGAAAGTAAATTTGGAATGATAGTCTTATTCTTTATTTCTGTTGTATCTTTTTTTTATCATCACTGCTTTATTCAGACACTGAAAGTTAGGTAAAGGAGACTATATATGTTCTATATCTGTGGATCAATTCTGTGGCATATCTCTTATCTGAAACAATTGGTATGAAATATAAATTGTTTCAAATTTATGTTGAATATAATTTAACAAAAGGCAAATTATTTTCTGTTAAATAATCGTATCTGTGTAAAGGGACACTATATTTTCATTGACCTTGGCAGACCTTGAGTCCGCGGTGACTCCTGCTGAGGCTGTACGTCATATATAATTATCTAGTCTTGAGTCACCAATTATAAATAGATATCTACTAATCAAAGACAAAGCTTGTAAAGGATACTTAAAGACTCTCATAGGTCTTCAAAAGTGACAAATGTATGTATATACTATATCCTCAGAAAAAGCTTTAGTTAGTTATTGAAGGGTTATTAAGGGTGGATTTTCCTCTTGCAGCTTAAAACACCAGGAGTCATATTGAAAGTTTTTATAACTCAGTAGTAAAGGATGTCAGATTAATGATATCCCTAATTTCCCTTCCTGAAACCAAGTCCAGCAAGACTTGGCATGGAAATTTGTTAACAGTGTTAATCACCCATACTATGCAAAGTTATAACTATATTAGGAAGAGGCATCTTTTTTTAGTTATATAATAAAATATATTCTTACTTCTTACAAATAAAACTTTATATAATGAGACATTTATTATAAAATGTTTTTAACTGAAACTTTGTGTTCTTATGGAAATCTTTTCTTTACCTAAATCTGTCATAATTGCTCTCCATTAAAATATTTCCTGAATGAATAAATACACTGCTTTGTACGATTATTTGTGTTCATGTCTCCTGTCCCCTGCTAGTCTGTAACGTTTTTGGAAACAAACATAGTGTACAGAACAAGGGCAAAGACCATGGAGTCAACCACTAAGGTTCAAATCAGATTTTCCACTTACTAGATCTTTGACCTTGCTCAAGTGCCTTAATTCATTGTGCTTCAATTTCTTCATCTTTAAAGTGCTAATGATAATAATGACTACCTTTACACTTAAATTGAAAAAAGTGAGGAAAACCACTAGACCATTCAGGTATGACTTAAATCAAATCCCTTATAATTATATAGAGGAAGTGAGAAATAGATTTAAGGGACTTGATCTGATAGAGTGCCTGATGAACTATGGACAGAGGTTCGTGACATTGTACAGGAGACAGGGATCAAGACCATCCCCAAGAAAAAGAAATGCAAAAAGGCAAAATCGCTGTCTGAGGAGGCCTTACAAATAGCTGTGAAAAGAAGAGAAGCAAAAAGCAAAGGAGAAAAAGAAGAATATACCCATTTGAATGCAGAGTTCCAAAGAACAGCAAGGAGAGATAAGAAAGCCTTCCTCAGCAATCAATGCAAAGAAATAGAGAAAACAACAGAATGGGGAAAGACTAGAGATCTCTTCAAGAAAATTAGAGATACCAAGGGAACATTTCGTGCAAAGATGGGCTCAATAAAGGACAGAAATGGTATGGACCTAACAGAAGCAGAAGATATTAAGAAGAGGTGGCAAGAATACACAGAAGAACTGTACAAAAAAGATCTTCACAACCCAGATAATAACGATGGTGTGATCACTCATCTAGAGCAAGACATCCTGGAATGTGAAGTCAAGTGGGCCTTAGGAAACATCACTACGAACAGAGCTAGTGGAGGTGATGGAATTCCAGTTGAGCTATTTCAAATCCTGAAAGATGATGCTGTGAAAGTGCTGCACTTAATATGCCAGCAAATGTGGAAAACTCAGCAGTGGCCATAGGACAAGAAAAGGTCAGTTTTCATTCCAATCCCAAAGAAAGGCAATGCCAAAGAATGCTCAAACTACCGCACAATTGCACTCATCTCACATGCTAGTAAAGTAATGCTCAAAATTCCCCAAGCCAGGCTTCAGCAAGACATGAACCGTGAACTTCCAGATGTTCAAGCTGGTTTTAGAAAAGGCAGAGGAACTAGAGATCAAATTGCCAACATCTGCTGGATCATTGAAAAAGGAAGAGAGTTCCAGAAAAACATCTATTTCTGCTTGATTAACTATGCCAAAGCCTTTGACTGTGTGGATCACAATAAACTGTGAAACATTCTTCAAGAGATGGGAATCCCAGACCACCTGACCTGCCTCTTGAGAAACCTATATGCAGGTCAGGAAGCAACAGTTAGAACTGGACATGGAACAACAGACTGGTTCCAAATAGGAAAAGGAGTATGTCAAGGCTATATATTGTCACCCTGCTTATTTAACTTATATGCAGAGTACATCATGTGAAATGCTGGTCTGGAAGAAGCACAAGCTGGAATCAAGTGTTCTTGGAGAAATTTCAGTAACCTCAGATATGTAGATAACACCACCCTTATGGCAGAAAGTGAAGAGGAACTAAAAAGCCTCTTGATGAAAGTGAAAGAGGAGAGTGAAAAAGTTGGCTCAAAGCTCAACATTCAGAAAACTAAGATCATGGCATCTGGTCCCATCACTGCATGGCAGATAGATGGGGAAACAGTGGAAACAGTGGCTGACTTTATTTTCCTAGGCTCCAAAATCATTGCAGATGGTGACTGCAACCATGAAATTAAAAGACGCTTACTCCTTGTAGTAAAGTTATGACCAACCTGTACAGCATATTAAAAAGCAGAGACATTACCTTGTCAACAAAGATCTGTCTAGACAAGGCTATGGTTTTTCCAGTGGTCATGTATGGATGTGAGAATTGGACTATAAAGAGGGCTGAGCGCCGAAGAATTGATGCTTTTGAACTATGGTGTTGGAGAAGACTCTTGAGAATCCCTTGGACTGCAAGGAGACCCAACCAGTCCATCCTAAAGGAGACCAGTCCTGTGTATTCATTGGAAGGACTGATGTTGAAGCTGAAACTCCAATACTTTGGCCACCTGATGCAAAGAGCTGACTCATTTGAAAAGACCCTGATGCTGGAAAGATTAAGGGCAGGAAGAGAAGGGGACAACTGAGAATGAGATGGTTGGATGGTATCACCGACTCAATGGACATCGGTTTGGGTAAGCTCTGGGAGTTGGTGATGGACAGGGAGGCCTGGTGTGCTGTAGTTGATGAGATCGCAAAGAGTCAGATATGACTGAACGACTGAACTGAACTCAACTAGGGTCATTATAATGTTAAAATAAGTTAATGTATATAAAGGGTTTTAAATAGTGCAAATTATATGAATGTTTGCTAGTAGTAGCTTTTGTTTTCTAAAATATCACTAACATGTCCATTGACGGATGAATGGATGAAGTTGTGGTACATATGTGCAATGAAATATTACTTAGCCATAAAAAGGAATTTACCTGATTCAGTTCTAGTGAGGTGGATGAATCTAGAGCCTGTTATACAAAGTGAAGTGAGTCAGAAAAACAAATATCATTTATTAAGGCATATATGTGGAGTCTAGAAAAATGGTACTGGTGAACCCATTCACAGGGCTGGAATAGAGAGAGAGAAGGGACTTGTGGACACAGGAGGGGAGGGAGAGGGTGGAGCCAACCGAGAGAGTAGCACTGACGTATATTCACTCGCGTGTGTAAAGTAGCTAGTAGAAAGTTGCTGTATAGCACATAAGCTCAGCTTGAGAGTGTCCTGTGATAACCTAGAGGGGAGGGATGGGATGAGGGGCAGAGTGAGAGGGAGGCTTAAGAGGAAGAGGATATATGTATACTTATGGCTGATTCCTGTTGATGTATAGCAGAAGCCAGCACAACATTGTAAAGCAGTTATCCTCCAATTAAATTTTTTTTAAACCACTAGCACTGAACAGATGGTGTGCACATAATGTATAATTAATATATAATTTTTGTAATGAATGATACAGTTCTTCAGCCTTGTCCTTTCACTTGTTTGTTGCATAATTAATTAAATACTGTTTTTTGAAACCAAGGAGATACTGGAGTAAAGGGGAGAGATATTTCTAATACTTAAAACTCAATGGTAGTATGAAGACTGTATAAGTTTAAGAAAAATAGTTTTCTCGACATTAACATTTTGGATACCTATATAATTATTTCATAGTTACCATGTTGTCCTTGGGATATAATCTCCAGGCTCTTGCACATTTTCAAAAACAATGAAAACATTAGAGTGCGTGCAGCTATGGAGGAATTGGTATTTATTATTCGTCCTTCCCTTTCTCCACTGCATTTGTAGTGTTTCACAACTCAGTCTTCTCTAAAAAAGCCTTACATAATATATCTATTTTCCAGTTTATATATGCTTTTATCCAAGAGATAGGCATTCCCTCTCCGATTTAGTAAACACTATGTATAGAGCACCAAATTCCACTAAACTTGGGAAGCTAAAGCATGTATGAAAAGCCAGTCTATGTCCATTAAAATGCAGAAGGCATCTATGATAAAAATTTATTTATCACAGTGATTCTCAGACCTGACTGATCATCAGAATCACCTTGGAATCTTTTCAAAAAATGTATGTAACAGAACAGCTCTCCTCTTAGACCCCTGAGTCTGTACCTTGGGGGAGGTGGGAAAGAGAGTAAAGATTCGTATTCTGGAAAGTTCTCCAGGTCTCTATAGAAAATTATATGAACAATCAGGTTTGGAAACAGATGATGTATGTTACCACTGAAGATTTGTATGCATAGTAACCAGGAGGCATTAATGGTTCTCAAGCATCTGTTAAAGAGGGAATAATTATAATTATGAATACCTGATGTCTGTTAGATTTTGCTACTTCTTATGCTTCTCACAAAGAAACACTCAAAAGAATAAGATGTGGTCTTTTTTCTTTTATTCAATTTTAAAAAGCTACCTTTAATATATATTGATTTCCCAACTTTACAAACTATTTCTCATCCTAAATTCTTCAATGAACACTGAGAAGACAACATGGGATCTTTCTTTTCTTTCTTCTTTCCTTTCTTCATCTCTGTTTCTTTCCTTCCGTTTTATCTTTCCTTTCTTCTTCCTTCTAGCCGGATGGTTTATAACACTTTAAAATTTTTTCCTGACTGGAAGAGGGCCAATCTGAATGATCCTTGTCTGTCTTGGGCATGGAAGGAAAGGAGATTCTGAGCATGGACCCTGCCTTCCAGGAAGACTGTGGCTTCCGTCTCTCCTAAGTGCCCAACTCATCCCTTAGTGTTCAGACTAGATTTGGGTGGGAAAGTAGAAAATAGAGACCAGAAGGCTGTGGAAAATGGAAGCAAACCTGTAGTTTATTTCTTCTCTAAATTATATTAAGTGTCAGTATCCCTTAACCTTAGTGTCCACTACTGTATGGACAGTTTCTATGAAAACATTTGTTGCATTAGGTATTTCATGATGAAAATGTAATGAAATCAACAAAATAATGTGGTGGGTCTCTATGGTGATATTTTAAATATTTTATTTTCCTTTTTATATGTACTGTAATGGAATTTGACCTATATTAGAATGATTCTTATAATTTCTTTTTCTCATTAAATGCTTCTTTAAAAATAGTGGTTTTCCTTCTAAAATATGCCAGTTTTGAAGAGTAGAATCACACAGATTTTTAAGTGACTTGATTATGGGTTTTGTTTTGCTTTTTTTAAAAGAAATTTATTAATGTTAATTTGAGAGTGCATTCTGAATGATGCTGTTAGCCTAGTAATAATTTTCATTATTACCCCACCATGTTTTAAAGTGTCGAAAATATTTTAAGATGGGAAAAAATTTAACTTGGGTTTCTGAATGTTTATCTTTTATTTCCTATAATTTTTTATAACACTAGTAGAAGGAAAGAGAGTGAATGTTGGATAGCATTTCCTTGACTTAAACATTTTTAACAAATACTGCTTGAATTGGTTTAATATGCTGAAGTGTAGACAGTATAAAAAAAAGATTATTCTTTTCTAACTGAATAAAAATATATTTAACAATTACTTAAAGCAGTGTTAACCAAAGACAGCAACTGTTTGAGAGGAAGTGTTTCCTGCAGTTTATCCGAGGAAAAGATATGTGATTTTATATCTTACTTCCACAGTCCCACGTTAATTTCCATTGTTCTTGGAATAGTCTTCCATACTGATGTGATCCTTGTGGAGGTTTGTGCCTTCCATATCTCTTACTCTATTATATCTTAAATCCCATTTTATGCAACATTTCTTCCAAGTAAAGCTATCAGAAGTTGACATTGGCTAGTCCCAGGATGGTAGAAAAATAATTAACTGCTGAACATAGGAATAATTTGATTATGTAGAAAAGTCATTCATTATAATTGCTGTAAAGAAGCCGTGTAATTTTGTGCCTGTTTATACTAGTCTTTTTTTTTTTTTAACTGTATATAAAAAGATCAGCTTTGATGAAAATAGATTTTTTGTTTGAACTGTGATAGCCAAGCCAAAAATGAAGACAAGGCAGAAAATAAATCAAATCATTTGTTTTTAATGACAGAGTATGTACATATTGTTGAGAATTGAATAGGTAGTTAGTTATGTTTGTATTTGTCTTCAAGATCTTTGATTCTAATGAAAATAGGAAGCTTTAGGGATAGATTTTGTATAGAAAGTCAATCTGACTTTAAATATCTCAATTAAAAAAGATGATTTAGTATCTGAATCGGTAGTGGCAATGGAATCATCTGTTTGAAATTAGTTTCTAATAAAAGTCTCAGTATAAATTTAGCCAAGGGCAGGAATTTTAAAAGTGTGAGTAAAATATTTAGGCTATCCAGAAATTGTGACATTACCTGATCTTAACAGTTAGGGACTTTCTAATTATTTAGTCTCAAATATTGAGTTTTTCTAAAATTTTGCCAGATTTCTTATATGTAGCTGACAGGTATGAAGACATGCCAATTTGGCATTCTACTTATGAATTGCTGTAGAAATTCCGATAATACAGGCTATTGCTATGATTTACTATATCATAGAAAATGTTGGATCAATTTTTAAGTTTTATTAAGCACAGTTCTATTCTTTGGCATTTTGTAAATTTAAAATCAAATTTATTCACATATAACGTTTTAACCATTAAAACTGGAGTCTTACAAATGTAAAATAAGTTTCGGTATGTAATCTCAGCACAAATATGATCTCATTTTCTTTTCAGTGCATCTTGAATCCATCATCCATTTCTACTCCTACTACTCTTCCACTTGTCACTAGTTCAAGTTTTCATCACTCCCTGCAGTTAGCTCTCAGTAGTACCTGTGCTGCTTGAAATCCTTCAGTAGTGTCCCAGTGGTTATCAAATAAAATCTAAGCTTGATGTGATGTCTAACAACACCCTCCTTCTTCAGACTTCCCACCTACCTTTCCAGTATGGTCACCTACCACTTGCATAGGCATATTTTATACTTCAGCAACACCAAATTGCTTATAAATCCTCCAACACTTCTGATGGGTTTTTACGTTTATTTCTCTGCATTTAACCTTTGTGCCTTTGACCTTGCAGTTCACTGAGCCCAGTTATTCTTTCATATACCTCTTTTTATTCCATCTTATAATGTCATTAGACTGGAGGTCCTTTTACTAAAGTGCTGGGTTTTGTAATCACAGAAGTAGTGGAGTGATAACTGCCTAGCCCTACCTTTTGCCCATTGGTGAAATGATTTATATCATATTTAATATCCTTCAGGCTTTTTGAACATTTGATGACAGAGAGCTTATGATTCACAAGGAAGTCTATTATATTTTTCCTTAACTCAAAATCTTACCAAGTTGACTTTGGTAAAACTTGGTAAAAGAGCAACTTTGGTAAAAGAACAGCTCTTTTTTCCCCATCACCTCATAAACAGTAAATATCTCTAAGTGTGTAATGTTCAAGAACTTGTGGCTCTGCTTATAGCAAAGATCAGCATTTTCTGTATTAATTTTCGTTGTGCTAACTTGCTCTTTACTTCCGACTTACTTGAATCCTCTGGGGGTATAATGTTACTTGAATTTGTAGACAGTTCAAAACTGCTGATTTCATGTGCTACTTACACTTTCATGAACTAGTTTAAAATATGGGAATAGGAGACTGAAAAGAGAAGAATAAGGCAATTACTAGTATACATAAACTACACTAGTATTTCACATATTCAGTTTCCCATTACATTTTACTTATTTTAAATTCTTATAGATTTCCACTTGTGAAGTGAACGTAGAACTAACTAAATTTCTGTGAGCCACTAGTGTAATTCAAATGCCAGTGTGGAATATATCTTTCAACCAAATAAATGTATATAATATGGGTAAAAAATATTAGCAATAACCTTTACATGTATAATCATTCTTATTGAACTCAAAAGCTTCCATAGGTTAAAAAAGTCTCGTCCTGTTTATCTTGGTATTACGTTGGCCTTACACTCAGTAAATGAAAAGAGACAGACAAACAAGTAAATCTTTCCTTTCTACTCCCCTCTCCCCAGCCCCCTGACCAAAAATAGAAAGATGCAGATTTCTCCTTTCTCTTGAGTACAACATGTATAGACAGTTTCTAGTATCTGTACTAGTGTTTTTCAAGGTATGGTCTACTGATCATCTACTTCAGAATTACTAATAACCTGGTGTATGTATTTAACATGCAAATTTCTAAACCCCAGACTTATTAAGCCAGAATTTGAGGGAGAGAGACCCAGGAACCTCCATTACTTGCTGTTGTTTTTTCTTATGGGATGCATAATTCTCTTTCATTTTATTAAAAAAAACCTAGAATTATAGGGAGAAACATTTTTCATTCCCTCTTTTAATCAGTCTTGTTCTCACCTGTGGAAATTTATAGAGCTCCAACAGTGTTCTCATCTGGGAAAGGGGGAGAAAGTGTTTTTAAAGTGTTTCTGACAGTGGCCACCAGAGACCTCTTGTTCATCTCCCAGGAGTAAGTAGGTACATCTCACACCCTTCCAAGAGCCACATTAGGAGGCCTTCTGGGATTCCTTTGGAAGTTGGTTACTTCAGAAGCTATAAAGACCAACTGTGAGGGAAGCATTGGGTATTGAGGTTCTAGTTGATCTCTCACTGCAAAAATAAAGGCTAGAACATTCTTGTATTGCTTGTGGTAAATCAGAATCTTAAAGTTGGAGTCAAAGATCTGACTCCCAAAGGCATCCTTATGTTTAATCAGCCTGGTTTGACTCGGTGTTTACCAATTTATTATGAAGGATACAACTCAGGAACAGCCAAATGGGAAAAAGGCATAGGGAAAGGCATAGGCCAGAGTGGTGAGGCAAGGGGCTTCCTCCATACCCTCTCTGGGCAAGCGTCTGAGTGCTGTGAGATACCAAGTTTTGAGCTTTGTTTCTCTTTGTTTATTTTCCTTGTAAGTATTTGTTGAATTTCACAAATTAAATTGTGTCTAATCTTTTTTGTTCCAATTATTCATCAAAGAAAAGCTGTCTTTCGGTGTCATATATTTGTCTCATTCATTTGTGCATTTAGTCTCCTCATTCCTGTTTCTTCTCACTGCCCCCCACCACCCCCACCATAGATTACTTCTGATCCCATTGTATCTTTATAATCATTTCTCTATTTTAATTCAGATGGAGTTAAACATTGCTTGTTACCTTTAATTAACCCAGAAAAGTTTCTTTCAAACTCAGTATTTGTGTGTAACTCAGCTTGTATATTTGGCCATCATTAAAAATTAGAGGAAAATTTGATAAATATATTATCTGAACATGTTCATTTTTTTTATCTTTTTCACTTCAAATACCTTTATCTAATTTAAAGATTATATTTTACCCTCACTATTAGATATGATCCTTAAAAAAAAAAATCCGATTCTAATTATAGAAAAAATACAGTAGAGGAACTGATTCAAAGGTAGCTCAAAACCAAATTTAGTAGTAATTAGTTAGGAAGTCAGCCTTTAAAATAGTATAGAGGAATGGTAGACATAGTTTTTAATTGTTACTCCTCTTTCTGCTCCTTTAATGACTCTTATTTCCTCAAGTGTTTGATCTTAGGCGTCCTATCTAAACTGTTACTTGTGTTCAAGGTTTTCAAGAATCTAGGATAATTCTGTTTGTCCAACCTTATTTCTGTTGTTGTTTTTGTTTTGTTTGCTTGTTTTGTAGCACAAAGCATCTATTGGGAAGGTTTCTTCATTGTCCCAGACTATTTCCATTTTTACCTCTAGACTTGTGCTGATGCTGTTCCTTAAGTGTCTATATTGCCTTGTCTTCTATGTTGCCTCTGCCATTTATCTAAATCCTTTCATCCTGTCCCAGCTCCAAACCCTGTTTTTCTATCCCTCTCCTACCCATTTCATCTCCCTGGTTTCTGGTTTCTGTGATGGTCTATACTGAAGCCACTGTTCAGTTCAGTTCAGTTCAGTCACTCAGTCGTGTCCAACTCTTTGTGACCCCATGAACCGCAGCACACCAGGCCTCCCTGTCCATCACTAACTCCCGGAGTCTACCCAGACCCATGGCCATCGAGTCGGTGATGCCATCCAACCATCTCATCCTCTGTCGTCCCCTTCTCCTCCTGCCCTCAATCTTTCCCAACATCAGGGCCTTTTCCAATGAGTCAGCTCTTCGCATCAGGTGGCCAAAATATTGGAGTTTCCGCTTCAACATCAGTCCTTCCAATGAATACCCAGGACTGGTGTCCTTTAGGATGGACTGGTTGGGTCTCCTTGCAGTCCAAGGGACTCTCAAGAGTCTTCTCCAACAAATGGTATCCCTAAAATAATACAGAACTCTTGAAACAGCTTTGCCAGAGTACCCTGGAGGAATTTATCCAATAGCACCCTTAGAAATGAATAGTTCCATACTCGGAAGCCCTCCTTTATGTTAATCAGCAATAAAGAGTCATTTTTCCCTGTCAGATATGCCACTGTAAGCACATTGTTCTCAGACTTTATTCAGAAGAGCTGTCTCAAGAGGTATTGATACGTGAGAGAAGTTGTCTGGTGTGGCTTGCTTGGTGAGAAGGGAGAAGACTTTGGAAAGCATTTGGAATGAAGGAAGGGTGGTGAAAATGATGTGATATTTTTGTGTATCTCAATTCTCTCTCCCTTGTATGTGTTTTTTATACCTTTTCTTGCTGAGTAAGGGTCATTTTGAGCTTCTGTGCTAAGTGTACCTTCTTAATTGTTCTTTTTCTGTTCTCTGAATCATGGTTGTTTGTTCTATAACTCATTTGAATGTACTGAAGTGTATTTAAATGAGGATTTGATGCAGTTGGAAGTTGGTATAGAAAAGGCTGGATAACAAAAGGCTTCTTAATAATGAAACACAGTAAAAATGGAACCTGCAGCAACCAACCATGTGGACAAATGAAAAAATGCCTTTTGTCTACAAATTGCAGTGATCCTACATTAACATGGAGGTCTCTGTCTGGCTTAGGACAGCTGGCTAAGTCTGATCGTTCCCCTCCATACAGCCTTTAAAACCAGCACTCCTGAGTACTGCTTTCCTGGCCATTTTGTTTACTATCTCTGCTAATTAAGTGTACTAGATTATTAATAGACTACCAGGTGAGATTACTTCTGCATCCATCTTAACCAGTGATTGAGGTATATTACAGTTTTTAAAAATAGATTCTTTTTTGTTTGATTAAGGAAACTACAACCAGGAAGTAGAATGAACACAGAAATGTGATTTTTCTGAGGGACCACATCGGCTTAACTAATCCAGGGTTATCAGTAAAGGTCAGTCAATATTTTGGATATGAAGAAGCTATTCAGAGTTAGCTTCCATGCATCATTAAGAATTGATTGTCATTAAGAAAGTGATTTTTCCAAAATATAGTTTATGTAATCTTGTAAGTCTATAACTAAATTTCAGGAATGACTGTTTCATGGAAAAGCTTGCTACTGAGTATTAGCTTAGTACTAAATTTGAAATCTAAATTTTTAGTACTAAATTTTTCATTGTGTGTGTTCTGCAGTAAGTTGTGGGGAGGGGTATGGTAACAGGGGCAAGAACTGTGGTGGCATTTCTAATACATTGAGGTGTGGTGTATAGCACCAGGGTATGCAAGCCACTGCTGGGTTTATTTGTAACTAATTGTGTGAGAATCCTTGTTTGTGGTTCTGAAATCCCAAATCTGTTATTCTGACTGATTCTTGTATCAGACCATTATTGAATAAGTAGTCTTATTTTTCTAGGCTCTTTAGAAGTCCTTGGTCTACAGTGTAATGAACCATTTCATGGTTTTTTACTCACTTATTTTTGCTCTGTTTCTTTGCATGATAAATTCAAATCTAGATTCAAGACCCTTCACTAAAATAATCTGTAACTAAGAATCATGAACACAAATATTATTCAGATCTAATTCGAAAGGGAAAAGAATGCCTTTTGACTGACCCTGTCTAAACATATGTTTACACATATATTTGAGAGGTATCCCCACCACTCTTTATTTACTTTCTAGGACATCTCAACCAAGGCCGTTGTGTATGCGTGTGAGTGTGTGTATGTCACATCTTCTTCATTCATTCATCTCTTGATGGACACTTAGGTTGCTTCCATATCTTGACTATTGTCAATAATGCTGCAGTGAACATGGCGGGTGGGGGGGTCATATGTGTTTTTTTTGTCCTTCAGGAATATACTTAGAAGTGGAATTGCTAAATCATATGGTAATTAAATTGTTAAATTTTTTTTGAGGAACCTCTGTACTGTTTTCCATAGTAGCTGGACCAATTTACATCCCCATCAACTGTGTAGAATTGCCATCTACACAGTTGGCATCTATCGCATCCTTGCCAACAATTGTTATTTGTTCTGCACTGGCTCTTACTTGTGGCAAGTGGGATCTAGTTCCCTGACCAGGATTGAACATGGGTCCCCTGTATTGGAAGAACAGAGTCTTAGCCATTGGCCCACCAGGGAAGTCCTGTTATTTGCTCTCTGTTTAATAATAGCTGTTCTGATAGGTATGAGGTGATATGTCACTGTGATTTTTATTTTTAGTTTCTTGATGACTAGTGTTTATATCTTTTTATGTGTCTGTTTGCCATTTTTATGCCATCTTTGGAAAAATGTAAATTCAAGTATGCTGCCCATTTCTTAATCAGGTTGTTTGGTATTTTTTTCAATGTTGAGTTATACAATATAAAGATTAGGTCTTAACAGAAAGCAAGTAAGTTGAAGGTAGGATATACGATAATCTGGTGACTCTGGTATAGGTGGGTAGGTGATTCCTTCCTGATGTGTGTATGTGTGTGTGTGTGTGTTTCTATCTATACACACATATTTTTCCAAACAGACTTGAGACATGACTTTTTACTACTTGGAAATTTGAGTAATTTCTTACTGTATTAAGTTAGACTTTCAAAATGGTAAAACATCTTAAAAGAAGCCCTACAAAGAAATTATACTACTAGACCAATATATATATGTGTGCATGGCCATATTCCCAGAGAGAGAAGCATGTTATACCAAATTATGTTTAAAGAATGCTAATTTTCTTGTTTGGTAGAGACAGATTCCAGTGGTAAAAATTTAGTGAGCTACTATTTTGTATTTATATTCATGATCACCTTAGGCTCTTTTATCATTAGATAAAATTTGAATTTCATACACACTTATGTCTGATGCTACTCTCACTGTGATTAACGCTACTTTTTCTTAAATCTAATCATGAAGTATAGGAGATATCTAGCACCTAGAATACCATTTCTTTGCCCTAAAAATATCTGGTACACCTTGTCTTAGAATGATAGTAAAGAATTTTCAACATTTATGGATATTTTCATTATTTATTTAGGAAACTCATTTATAAAGCTTAAGAATTTTAGATTTGAAAATGTAATAAGCCAACCAATGTAGAAGTTCTTTCAATTAGCAGTGTAATTCATTTCCTCCTGCTAGGTAAATTAGTTGTAAGAGTAGGTATTTGTTTGACTGAATCAAAAAAAGTTAAAGTGTGATGAAGGTAACATATTAAAACAATAACCCTTTATTCTGTTAATCATACATTATGACTATATTTTTCTGTTCATAATAGTCCTTATAGTTTGGGATTAAAAAGGGACCCAGTATCATCCTACGCAAGGGTACCAGTGCGGGGGAAAGAGAGGATTTGTGTTTAACTGAGTAGTCTTGAAAGCATTCCCTATGATAGATAAACTCTAATCTCCAGGATCTTCAATTGGGTTGGCAGGGTGGCTATTAGCCTGGCACAGCCACTGCATATACTGACTATGGTATACTTCCTTCTGCCTTATTTTTGTGGCCAAGTCCTTCTCTCAGATGGTATTTTACTTGAAATTTTGTATATTATTAAAAAATATATAAATCAATATAAAATATATAATAATTTTATATATTATTATACATGAAATCATACTTATGGTTAGGAATCTAGGCATATGAGATTTGAGGTGTAATATCCATATATAATGTCTGAGAGCTGAGGTTCTCCCATACATATCAAATGCTCACCTAAGACCCCTTTCTC
Organism: Bos grunniens; assembly: GCF_055505025.1. Lineage (NCBI taxonomy): Eukaryota > Metazoa > Chordata > Mammalia > Artiodactyla > Bovidae > Bos > Bos grunniens. The sequence goes on from NC_141180.1 coordinate 23,824,105, forward strand.
CTTCTAAGTTAGTAGATTCAAGTCACGGCCAGTCATGTAGTAAACTTAACAAACCAATATGCCTAAAACCAAAAATTAACATATTTTATCAGTCTCCACGTATTGATTCATGGCTTCGCTATTTCATAATTGTGTGTATGGCTTTGAACAAGTTATTAAGTGTCTTTAAGACCATGTTTTATTCTTTTTAAATTGAAGATAAAAGTATTATCTCTTGTTTTCCTCTGTGGAAGGTATGTGGATTAAGTGAAATATATAGTCCTTAGCACAGTAACTGGCCTGTAGTTCTCAACAATTAGTTATGTGATGATGATAGAATTTTTTTTCATTGTCTCTATAAGATAGTAAAATGAGAAAGTGAGACAGTTGTAAAATGAGAACTTTAGAGTCTAAGAAAACAAATTTTATTAATTGTCTGTCTTGAAAATACAGTTCAAACAATTAATTCACTCAGTTTTAGATCCTTCATAGAATGCAGGGAAGGCTGACTGTTAACATTTTCATTTAAAGAGCAGGACCTCTTATTGATAGATTGTGTTTTTGTATTCATTCTCTCTTAGACATATTTACATATTTTTTACTAAGTCATTTCTGAAAAACCACATGCTGAAAGGAAGGTCAGGGTCAAAAGAAACTGGTTTACCAATGGCACTTATTTAAAAACCACTGGAGATCATCTTGGAGCCAGTGTTTGCCTCTATTTGTGTGGGCTCTCACATGCTACCCACATGCAGCATAGACAAAAGTCTATATTAAGGTAAGTGATCACTCTAGGCAAATTGGGGGACTGTCTTGATGAATCAGATCCAAACAAAAGTGAAATGGATATAACTCCAAAATCCAAAAGCAACAGAAACTTGATAAAAGAGAACCTCTATAAACGGGTTTTAATGGAAGAATGATTGTGCCTGTCAGGAAATCCACTACAGCTCAATAAGACAAAGCAATGAAATGTTAGCACTTTGAGTATTTTCTCTCTTTGTATATAAATCAGAGGCTACCATAGGAAAGTATATAACTGCCTTGGGATGATGTGAAGGAAATATAAAAGAGTGCAAAAATTGGAGAATTGAATAATACCACTTAACAGAACATTGATGGGAGAGAGCCTCCTCAGAATCTCTGCATATCATCATATTTGCATTTCATCTCACGGGAAAGGAAGGGGATGTTCATAAGGCAACTGTGGGTCATGCTTAAACAGAAAAACTGAAAGGGCAAATTCATTTGAAAGTATTTTTCTATTAAACCCACTTATAGAGGTTCTCTTTTATCGAGTTCCTATTGTTTTGGGATCTCAGAGTTATATCCATTTCACTTTTGTTTGGATCTGATTCATCGAGAGTCTTGCACTTTACCCAGAGTGATCATTTACCTTAACGTGAGGTACTCGTCCATACTGCACATGGGCTGTAGGATCCTGAAGGAAAACCAAATTCAGCCACACAGAGTCCATGAACTCCTACCTGAGGACAAAAGCCATTTTAATTTTTTTTTTTTTTTAATTTATTTTGGCTGCACCTACAGCATATGGGTTCTCAGTTCCCTGACCAGGGAAAGCCATTTTAATTTTCAAGATGCATTTTGAATAGGATGTTACCCACCCTCTCACCCCACCTCAAAGAAAGAAAAAAAATGAGGCAAAAGCCCCTAACTTTTATTTCTGTGTTTATAAGCTTGGTATGAAAAGAGCCTAAAGTGTGAGTGGTCTTTTATTTGCCGTGACACTGCAGTCATACTCGAAATTAACACTCTTTGAGCAACAAGCAAACAAGATAAAAAGCAGAGGCATTACTTTGCCAACAAAGGTCCGTCTTGTCAAAGCTATGGTTTTTCCAGTGGTCATGGATGGATGTAAGAGTTGGACTATAAAGAAAGCTGAGCACCAAAGAATTGATGCTTTTGAACTGTGGTGTTGGAGATGACTCTTGAGAACAGCAAGGAGATCCAACCAGTCTGTCCTAAAGGAAATCAGTTCTAAATATTCATTGGAAGGACTGATGCTGAAGCTGAAACTCCAATATTTTGGCCACCTGATGCGAAGAACTGACTCACTGGAAAAGACTCTGATGCTGGGAAAGATTGAAGGCGGGGGGAGAAGGGGATGACAGAGGATGAGATGGTTGGATGGCATCACTGACTCAATGGACATGAGTTTGAGTAAGCTCTGGGAGTTGGTGATGGACAGGGAAGCCTAGCGTGCTGCAGTCCAAGGGTTCGCAAAGAGTTGGACATGACTGAGCGACTGAACTGAACTGAAAAAAGATATCTCTGTTTATAAAAAAGAAAACACCAAATAAGACACAAGCCTCTGTGGAAAGAATATTAAGGAATTGACGGATAAAGTGAAGATTGTAATGTAGCAGATTGTTTTTATTGTTTTGTGGTTGTTTAAAGCCTAACTATCTCAAATTTTTATATACTTATTTCTTTGTATATATAGTTAATATTTGTCTTTAAAGATATATATTTGTATATATATATATATATCTTTAAGGTAGACTATTAAATTCAGCCATCCTCCCCACTGTTGTGTGTCCCCTAGGGAACTGTATTTGCAGGTACTGTACGTTGTACATAGTGATTTATCTTTGTCATTATGTCAGGTTCTTATCTGAAGGACTGAAATGAATGTTCAGTTTTAACTTAGTGACCACTGCAGTAAGAAAATTCAGTGTGTGTAGGACAGACCACTTACATTACTTGTTGCTGGTGACCTCAAGGGCAGCTCTTGTTTTGGAGGACAGATGTGATTAGTATTTCAGTGCACTTCACACTTGCTGTGTCACTAATAGTGTTCTAACGAGACTCAATTTTAAGGATCCCATGTCTGGGCATTTTTCGCCCCTAGAAAAGATCTTTGAGGAACTTTCTTTCCTTAGTTTTACAACACAGACCATAAAGTTGTTTGTGGGGAGAAAATGTTTCTGAAATTTTTAGATCCTTAATTTGGCAAGGTTGTGCTTTTAATTTAAACATCTAAAGGGTGAGTGGCAGTGTGTGTCATTTCTAACTTCTGTCTTAGGGTAGTGTTGTGATTAAGATTACTGGAATATGGTTACTAGGTTTCCTTCCTTGAGACTGTAAATATTAGCTCCAAAGATTTGTTGGTTGGTTGGTTGGTTTAGTCACTAAGTTGTATCCAACTCTTGTGACCTCATAGACTGCCTGCCAGGCTCCTCTGTCCATGGGATTCTCTAGGCAAGAATACGGGAGTGAGTTGCCATTTCCTTCTCCAGGGGATCTTCCCAACCCAGGAATTGAACCAGGGTCTCCTGCATTGTAGGCATATTCTTTACCAACTGAGCTGTGAAGGAAGCCCCAAAGCTTTGGGTTGGGAGGGGGCGGTTACTAATTTTTATGCCTCAGTTTCCTCTTCTATGAAATCAGAATATGGCATCTTCTACATAATATTTAGGAATAAAATTAGAAAATACATAGAAAGTATTGAGATAAGTGGGAAACTCAAGGTAAATGATTAATCAATAAATAATAAATGTTCTGTCATCTTCAATATGGTATACATTAATTGACATAGCTAGACAACTATTTGTTTTTCATTGATCAGATATTAATTTTGCAGCATGCAAAACATATTCTCTGCATTTAAGTGATTTATAACCTAGTAAACACAAAATATTTATAAACAAATAACTGTGGTATAAGCTTGAATGAAAGACATCCTTAAAAAAGAATTATCCCAGGAAATATTGGCCCTGGAGGGGAGAGATTACTTCTAATAGGGAGAATTTTAAAAGACTTTATGAGAATATTGGCTTCTGTGCTGGTCTTCATAAATACTAAAAGAGTTTCAGAAAGCTTAAGGCAGTGGAAAGACCATACCTGGACAGAAGACTGTAAACCAGCATCTGGTTACTACCACCCAGGCATTATACAATAAGTTTTATCTGAATTCAAAATCATCACTAGAAATCTTTTTAAGTTACATACTTTTGAGGTCTGTCTGATGTCTGTTTAAAGTGAAATTGAGGTTCAGAGAGGTTAACTGATTAACCCAAGACAACACAACCAAATAAGGAGAAATAGAGTTGGAAATTGAACCCAGGTCTACCTGACTCCAAAATGCATATTCTTTCTGCTACACTGCCTTCCGTGTAGTTAGAGGAAAGTGTGAACAAAGATGTTGATGAGGGAAACTGTAATGCAAGTGTGGAACACTTTTAATAGAGTGGTACACGTAAAAAGGTGGGTGGTGGTTGTGGTTTAGTCTCTAAATCGTATCTGACTCTTGCGACTCCATGGACTATAACCCTTCAGTCTCCTCTGTCCATGGAATTAGAAACTCTTTTGGGGAATGAGGCCAGAGAGGTACCAGAGTATACAGTCTAGAATAACACAAGGAAAAGAAGTTTGGGCTCTATTCTGTAGGAATTAGTAAGCTCCTAAAGCCCAGTGTACCAGGAGATGAGCTTATCCCATGAGAATATTTTTGTAGCAGTGTATAGAATGCATTATAATGAGAGGAGATTAGAAGTAGAGAGTTCCGTTAGATTATTAAATAATTTAATCAGTATTTTTCTATATTTCCTTTTAAAAATGATAAAGTTGCCCTCACATATTATAAGCTTGTTTATTTAAAGGTATTTCAATATAATTCACTTCAAAAAAATCTTTAGAGCTGTTTTGAAGATACAGTTATTATCTCCCACCTAAAGATGATAAATGGATAGTGATAGATGACTATAAATAGCATGAAAATAATAAACATTATGGTGAAGCCACTATCATATTCTGAAAGTGGGATAATGGACATTTATTCTCTCTATGGAAGCAATTTGGTGAGGTCCCCTGTTACCTAGGAGATAAGGAAAAACTTTTTCCAGAAGCTTCTGTCAAAATGAAGTTCTAGAAGCTGAGTTAGCTCCAGGGACTTTTGCAAAGGTTTTGAACATTAGGTAGAGCTGTTTCTGAGGTCACCAGTACCGTTGTTGTTCAATCGCTAAGTTGGGTCCAACTCTATGTATGTAAGCCCAGGACAGGAGGAGAAGGGGATGACAAAGGATGAGACGGTTGGATGGCCTCACCAACTCAACAGACATGAGTTTGCTCATTTTCGTGTCCATTAAGTAAGTGATGCTATCTAACCGTCTCATCCTCTGCTCCCTCCTTCTCCTTTTGCCTCCAAACTTCCCAGCCTCAGGGTCTGTTCCAGTGAATCGGCTCTTCACATCAAGTGGTCAAAGTATTAGAACTTCAGCAACAGTCCTTCCAGTGAATATTCAGGATTGATTTCCTTTAGGATTGACTGGTTTGATCTCCTTTCAAGCCCGAGGGACTCTCAAGAGTCTTCTCCAGCACCACGGTTCGAAAGCATCAATTTTTTGGTGCTCAGCCTTCTTTGCAGTCCAATTCTCGCATCCATACATGACAACTGATAAAACCATAGCTTTGAGTATACAGACCTTTGTGGGCAAAGTGATGTCTCTGCTTTTAAATACACTGTCTAGGTTTGTCATAGCTTTCTTTCCAAGGAGCAGGTGTCTTTTCATTTCATGACTGCAGTCACCGTCCGCAGTGATTTTTGGAGCCCAAGAAAATAAAATCTTTCACTGCTTGCACTTTTCCACTTCTGTTTGCCATGAAGTGATGGGACCCGATGCCATGATCTTAGTTTTCTGAGTATTAAGCTTCAAGCCAGCTTTTTCACTCTGCTCTTTCACCCTCATCAAGAGGCTGTTAGTTCCTCTTCACTCTCTGCCTTTAGAGTGATATCATCTGCATATCTAAGGTTGTTGGTATTTCTCCCAGCCATCTTGATTCCAGCTTGTGATTCATCCAGAATGGCATTGTGTATGATGTACTCTGCATATAAGTTAAATAAGCAGGGTGACAGCATACAGCCTTGTTGTACTTCTTTCCCAATCTTTGGGACCCCATGGACTGTAGCCCACCAGGCTCCCCTGTCCATGGGATTTTCCAGGCAAGAATACTGGAGTAGATTGCCATTTCCTCCTCCACGGAATCTTCCTGACCCAGAGATCAAACCCAAGTCTTCTGCTTTGGCAGGCAGATTCGTTACCACTGAGCCACCTGAGAAGCAAGAATTCACCAATACCATCTAATGCCCAAATCTAATAACATACTATTAAACAATTTATTCATTTTCTCATGATTTTGGACACTTCTGACTTTTCTATTTGGAAAAAAAAAACCTCGCTCACTTAGAAACAGTTCCTTAATGGATGTATACTATATGCCAGATACATTAAGTGTCTCTGTTCATAAAGACAACTCACTTAGCTCAGTTTTCTTCCCACCCCATCCGTCCCCTTCCTTTTTCCTTCCATTAGCTCTGTGAGCTCAGTTTTCATTAGCTTAGTTTTATTTGATATTTGAAGAGACTGAGAGTCAGAGAGGTTGGTAACTTGTCCAGGATGACATAGTTTGGAAATGTTAGAGCTTTGAATTCAAGTGTTTCCGACCACAATGACCACAATTCCACTCTGCGACTTTCACTCTATGTAGCATAATTTGCCTGCATATTTTGTCAATTTGATTTTAGAGATAGAGATTTAGGTCCATTTCACTCAGAAGGCAAATTACTAACATGTCCCAGAACTCAGAAGTGAATTCTGTGGAGGTGCTTCATTTTGTAAGAGAAGCTGAAAGACCTCTCTGAGGTGATCAGGGGACTTAAAATTGAGTATAAAATGCAGTTTGTCACTTTTACAAACGTGAGATCCCAAATTGGGGGTAGAGTTGTTTGATATCCTGAAATCAAACAAGAAAAGAATCAGCTGATAGAAAACTCACATTTCCTTACATCTTGAGAAAGCTTTGCCATACAATGGAAATTCACAATAATGGTGCTAATTTATCTGGAAAGATTTCACATCTAATCATTTCTAATCATAGTAATTGCTCCAGGAACTCAGAACAGAGAGGTGGGAGACACTCACTTTTCCTCTCGATTCTTACCACACATTCTACCTATTCAACTAAACTAATTTCTTATTTTAAGAGAGAATCAACAGTGCCTAAAGAATAGCACATTATTGTCCCCATTTCTCAATCCAGCAGACTCGCTAGACTCTCTTATCAATTTTAATTATGCACTTCTTCATGTTACAGATTTTTTTATGTATACAACAATATGATCCACAAGTAAAGAAAGTTTAATCTACCTTCCCAATTTTGATACCTTGGTACATTTTGTTCATTTAGACTTATTCCAATGGCCAGGTACTTTAGTAGAATATTAAATAGAGGTTTTGATATATGGCATCCTTATCCTGTTACTTGCCAGGAGGAAAACTTGATTATGTCACTATTATATATGATTTCTACTTTAGGATTTTTGTAGATACCCTTATTAAGAAGTTTCATTTTCAGTTGTCAAGTTTTCTTGTCACTAATGAGTGCTAAAGTGTATTATTGCTTTCTTTTGTACCTATTGATGTAATATTTCTTTTTGAAATATTGATGTAACAGGTAACATTTTTTTTTTCCTACTGTTAAATCAATCTTTTGTTGTTGGAATAAGCCCAACTTGTTCAAGATATAGTATCCTTATATCAATATATTGTTAAAATTGACTTCTGCTATTTTGTTTAGCATTTTTCCATCTATTTTCATGAATAACATAGGCTTATAATTTTTCTTTCTTGCATCGTCCTTGTCAAATTTTGATTTCATAGTTATATTAGCTTCATAATACAAGTTAAGGAATGTTCCTTCCTATGGAAAAAAATGTGTAAGATTGGAATTGCTCTTTCTTGAATATTTGATTGAACGTGTAGGTGAAATCATATGAGCCTGAGGTAGAAAAAATTTTTGACAGTTGATTCAGTTTCTTTTTTTTCTTTTAATGTAATGCCTGTTTTACATTACAGGATGATTCATGTTTTCTATTTCTTCTTGGTCAAGTTTTAATAGGAACTTTTCCACTTGGTTTAAATATTTGATTTGTTAATATAAAATCTTCTATTTTTTCTGCAAAATTATTATTCTGAGCGAAGGAGAAATCAGTTTAACATGCTTAACATTTGGAGACTAAATAAGGAAAGGGATATATTCTGATTTTGTTTAATAGGGACCTATGTCTTTGGGTTAAAAAGAAATTGTTTGTCATCCTGTGTACCAAGACTTGCACATAAATCCATCCTTATGTTATGGGAGTATCTCTCCATGAACATGGTATCTCTGTCAGTTTATTTAGGTGTTCCTTAATATCTCTCAGTGTTAGTTTATAATTTTCAACATGTAGATCTTACATATATTTTAGTTGTCTCTAAGCAGTTATTATAAGTGATATTTTTAGAAAAATCCCTTTGCTAAGTATTCATTGCTGGTTTATAGAAATAAATTTTAATATAATGACCTTGGAGCTGATAGCCCTACTAGGTCAAAATATTGTTCTAGCAGCTGTTTTAAAGATTTTTAAAGACTTTCTACATAGGCAGCCATGTCATTTACAAATAAAGACAGCTCTACTTCTTTATTTCTGATCTGTATGCTTTTCCTTTCTTTTCTTTGACTGTTGCCCATTGGGTAGGACCTCTGATGCAGGGTTAGATGCAAGTGATGATAGCAAGCATCCTGCCCTTGCTCCCAGTCTGAGAATTAGTTCAACATTTCACCATTAAGTATGACATTAGCTGGAAGATTTTCATAGGTATTCCTTATCACCTTGAGGAATTCTTTTCTATTCTTAATTTTCTAAGAGTTTTTATTATGAATATGTATTGAATTCTGTTGAATGCATTTTCCATGTCTATTGTAATTATATGATTTTTCTCTTCTGTTAAAAATGTTAATTACATTCATTGTCTTAAAAAAAAATATTTAAGCCTCCTAGAATATCTGGATTAAAACCACTTGGGCATGGTGTATTATTCTTTTTATACATGACTGAATTCTCTTTACTGGAATTTTTAAAGAGTTTTTAACATCTATTTATAAAGATAATCGGTCTGTAATTTTTTAATAATATCTTTTGCTTTGTTTGACTCAAACTGAATTTGGAAGTGTTCCTTCCTCTGTTTTCTGACTTGGTCTTCTGTCATATTTTGGAATTGAATTGTCTTTCATGTAATTCATTTATTTTATTGTGTGTCAACTTTATTAGCATTAAGTTTTTTCTACTCATACTGTCTTTTTCTTTAAATATCGGTAGGATATCCAGTGATATCCCCTCATTCCAGATATTATTACCTTACCCTTTCTCTCCTTTTGGAGAAATTTTTCAATTTTATTTCCAGAACTTTTGTTTTTAATAATTTTTGCCCATTTTTGTCTTTTTATTTTATTTGGTTTCTGCTTTTTATTACTACCATATTTATACTTCTGTTGTATGTAATTTGCTTTTTTCCTAGCTTCTTAAGCCAAAAGCTGTTACATCATTTATATTAAACTTTCTGCTTTACCAATACAAGGATAAAGAGAGATAATTCTATGTAAGCACTGTTTTAGGTGTATTTGTTGTTGTTTGGTCGCTAAGTCAAGAATACTGGAGCGAGTTGCTGTTTCCTTCTCCAGGGGATCTTCCTGATCCAGGGATTGAACCTGCGTTTCCTGCACTGTGGGCAGGTTCTTTACCACTGAGCCACCAGGGAAGCCCTTAGGTGTATTACACAAATTTTAACATATTGTTTTCTCAGTATCTTTCAGTATATTGTTTCTTATTTCCTTGTGATTTCTTTTTTGATCCCTATGTCATATAAGAGTGTTTAAAATCTCCAAATATTCCAGGTGTCTCTTGTTACTGATTTCTACTTTAGGTCTGTTTGGTCAGAGTCCACACTTATATGGTTTCATTCTTTTAAATGAGCTGAGATATGTTTAATAGTCTGGGCTCATGGTCTGTCTTGGTATATACTTTTTAGGTAGCTTAAGAATGTGTATTTTTACCATTTAAGATTTTATGTAAATATTTGTTCAATTTGTTTCTGATAGTATTATTCAAGTCTTTTATATATATTTTTTGTTTTCCATCTCCTTGCTCTTTGAATTATTGACAGATGAGTGTTGAAATCTGCACACTCCAGTGTGGAGCTACCCGTTTCAATTTGGTTCTATCCGTTTTTGCTTCATATGTCTTGAAGCTGCGTTTTATTTATATGTCATATTGAGGTTTTTTTTAATGGATTCTTATTTAATTATAGAATGTTTCTCTAATTCCTGGTCATATTCGTGTCCTGAAGTCTACTTTCTATGCGTTTTTTGCTTGGTTGTTTTTTTTTCCTCTCCTTTTGGCTGTGCATTGTGACTTGCAGGATCTTAGTTCCCTGACCAGGGGTTGAACGTGGGCCATGGCAATGAAAGCACTGAGTTCTAACCGCTGAACCACCAGGAAATTCCCAGAAGTCTACTTCTGATATTAGTAGAACCATCCCGACTTTCTTATGATTAATGTTTACATGGTATATTTTTTCTCTTTTTAAAAATATCTGTTTTTCTTTAAAGTGTGTTTCTTGTGGGCAACATAAACTCACTCTTTTATCAAGTCTTATCATCTCTGCCTTTTAATTGTAGTATTTAAACCATCTGCATTTACTTGCCAGTCTAGTTAGGTATTGTCTACCATCTTGCTATTTGTTGTCTGTTTGGCCTATCTGTTCTTTGTGCCCATGTTTCTCATTTTTTAATTGAATATTTTATAATTCACTTTATCTCCTTTAGAAGTTTATTAGCTGTACTGTTTCTTTTCCTTTTCTAGTGGTTTCTCTAAGGTTTACAATATTCATGTTTAACTTATCGCAATCTGTCATCAGATATACCACTTATATTACAGAAGACCATTCCAATGTACTTCTGTTTTTTACCCCTTTTATCCTGTGTACTTTTGCTGACATGTTGCTTCTATTTTTAATAGCATAATATATTGTTATTATTTATGCTTTAATTGGTGATTATCTGTTAAAATTAAAAAACAAGAAAGCAAACATCTTTTATGTTTATCACATATCGATCATTTCTAGCACTCTCCATCATTTTGTTTAGATTTAAGGTTTCATGTTTTATAAGAACTTCCTGAAACAGTTTTTACAGTGCATCTATGCTGCTCCCTTAGCTTTAGTTGTTGTCAAAATATCTTTCTTTTTATATAATATTTCTAGGTTGATAGGTTTTTTCCTCATCCTCTTAAAAAAGCTATGTCTTATTGGCTTAAATTACCTCTGATGACAGTTGGTGACCTTGTTCTTCTGTATGTAATTGTTAACATAAAACAGCTATTTCTCCAGCAAAAATGAGTTTTTCAGGATCATCAAAGAATTGCAATTTAGCGTCTGCAGCTATGTTGAGTCATGTGCAAGTGTCCAGCAAAATGGAGAGGAGAACTCTTGGAGAGGGGAGAGGAAGCTGAGAGAGCTGCAGTAGACAAGAGTCCATGACTTTTTCTTAGCTGAGTTGTGCCTGTCTCTCATTGGCTGAGCTCTTACCGGGCAAGAAGAGGGTGTCTTCCTGTGGCTTTGCTGTCATTCTTTTTTTTTTTTAATTTATTTTTTTATTGAAGGATAATTGCTGTACAGAATTTTGTTGTTTTCTGCCAAACCTCAACATGAATCAGCCATAGGTATACATATGTCCCCACCTTTCGAACCTCCCTCCCATCTCCCACCCCATCCCACCCCTCTGGATGATACAGAGCCCCTGTTTGAGTTTCCTGAGCCATACAGCAAATTCCCGTTGGCTGTCTATTTTACATATGGTAATGTAAGTTTCCATGTTACTCTTTTCATACATCTCACCCTTTCCTCCCCTCTCCTGATGTCCATAAGTCTATTCTCTATGTCTGTTTCTTCATTCAGTTCAGTTCAGTTCAGTCAGTCGTGTCTGACTCTTTGCGACCCCATAAATTGAAGCACGCTAGGCCTCCCTGTCCATCACTAACTCCCGGAGTTCACTCAAACTCACATCCATCGAGTCAGTGATGCCATCCAGTCATCTCATCCTCTGTCGTCCCCTTCTCCTCCTGCCCCCAATCCCTCCCAGCATCAGAGTCTTTTCCAATGAGTCAACTCTTCGCATGAGGTGGCCAAAGTATTGGAGTTTCAGCTTTAGCATCAGTCCTTCCAATGAACCCCCAGGACTGATCTCCTTCAGAATGGACTGGTTGGATCTCCTTGCAGTCCAAGGGACTCTCAAGAGTCTTCTCCAACACCACAGTTCAAAAGCATCAATTCTTCGGCACTCAGCTTTCTTCACAGTCCAACTCTCACATCCATACATGACCACAGGAAAAACCATAGCCTTGACTAGACGGACCTTTGTTGGCAAAGTAATATAATATCTCTGCTTTTGAATATGCTATCTAGGTTGGTCATAACTTTCCTTCCAAGGATTAAGTGTCTTTTAATTTCATGGCTGCAGTTACCATCTGCAGTGATTTTGGAGCCCCCCAAAAATAAAGTCTGTTTATTTATTTTCACTGTTTCCCCATCTATTTGCCATGAAGTGATGGGACCGGATGCCATGATCTTTGTTTTCTGAATGTTGAGCTTTAAGCCAACTTCTTCCCTTTCCTCTTTCACTTTCATCAAGAGGCTTTTTAGTTCCTCTTTACTTTCTGCCATAACGGTGGTGTCATCTGCATATCTGAGGTTATTGATATTTCTCCCGGCAATCTTGATTCCAGCTTGTGCTTCTTCCAGCCCAGTGTTTCTCATGATGTACTCTGCATATAAGTTAAATAAGCAGGGTGACCATATACAGCCTTGACATACTCCTTTTCCTATTTGCAACCACTCTGTTGTTCCATGTCTGTTCTAACTGTTGCTTCCTGACCTGCATACAGATTTCTCAAGAGGCAGGTCAGGTGGTCTTGTATTCCCATCTCTTTCAGAATTTTGCACAGTTTATTGTGACCCACACAGTTTCTTCATTGCTGTCCTGTAAATAAATTCTTCAGTACCATTTTTCTAGAGTCTGTATATTTTCATTAGAATACAGTATTTATCTTTCTCATTCTGACTCACTTCACTCTGTATAATAGGTCCTAGGTTCATCCACCTCATCAGAACTGACTCAAATGCATTCCCTTTTATGGCTAAGTAATATTCCATTGTGTATATGTACCACAATTTCTTTATCCATTCATCTGTCGATGGACATCTAGGTTGCTTCCATGTTCTAGCTTTTGTAAATAGTGCTGCAGTGAACAATGGGATACATGTGTCTTTTTCAATTTTGGTTTCCTTGGGATATATGCCTAGGAGTGGGATTGCTGGGCCTTATGATGGCTTTATTCCTAGTTTTTTAAGGAATCGCCGTACCATCTTCCACAGTAGCTGTGTCAATTTACATTCCTAGCAACAGTGCAAGAGTGTTCCCTTTTCTCCACACCATCTCCAGCATTTATTGTTTGTAAACTTTTTATTAATGGCCATTCTGACCAGTGTCCATTTTTATGGAAACACAAAAGACCCTGAATAGCCAAAGCAGTCTTGAAAAAGAAGAATGGAGCTGGAGGAATCAACCTTCCTGACTTCAGATTTTACTACAAAGCTACAGTCATCAAGACGTGGTACTGGCACAAAAACAGAAATATAGACCAGTGGAACAAGATAGAAAGCCCAGAAATAAACCCATGCACTTATGGGTACCTTATTTTTGACAAAGGAGGCAAGAATATACAATGGAGCAAAGACAGCCTCTTCAATAAATGGTGCTGGGAAAACTGGACAGCTACATATAAAAGAATGAAATTAGACCCCTTCCTAACACCATACACAAAGATAAACTAGAAATGGATTTAAGACCTGAATGTAAGACCAGAAACTATAAAACTCTTTGAGGAAAACATAGGCAGAACACTTGATGACATAAATCAAAGCAAGACCCTCTATGACCCACCTCCTAGAGTAATGGAAATAAAAACAAAGTAAACAGGTGGGACCTGATTAAACTTAAATGCTTTTTCACAGCAAAGGAAACTATAAACAAGGTGAAAATACAGCCTTCAGAATGGGAGAAAATAACAGCAAATGAAACAACTGACAGAGGATTAGTTTCCAGTATATACAGGCAGCTCATACAACTCAATGCCAGAAAAAGAAACAACCCAATCAAAAAGTGGGAAAAAGACCTAAACAGACATTTCTCCAAAGAAGACATACAGATGGCTAACAAACACATGAGAAGATGCTCAACATTGCTCATTATTAGAGACATGCAAATCAAAACTACGATGAGCTGTCACACCTCACACGAGTCAGAATGTTGTCATCATTGTAATATGAGGAAGAGGCTCCAAGGGATCTGTGTGAATCTTGATAGGATGTGGACACTCCCCTTTCTGATCTCTCTGCTGCTGCTACTGCTGCTAAGTCGCTTCAGTCGTGTCTGACTCTGTGCGACCCCATGGACTGCAGCCCACCAGGCCCCTCCGTCCATGGGATTTTCCAGGCAAGAGTACTGGAGTGGGGTGCCATTGCCTTCTCCTACTCTGTTTATTTTATACATGTCCTTTTTTTCCTCTGGCAGTTTTCAAGATTTTCTTACTCATTTTTAGTAGTTTATGATGTATCTTAATATATTAGTGTTGTGCCTTTTTCTACTTGAATATTAAGCTTCCAAGATTATGGGTTTTCACATTTGGAAAAATTTTGGTTTTATATCATCATATACCTTTTCGGTCCCTTCTCCTTTGTTTGAAATTCCAATTACACATTTATTAGATTGCATATTGTCCTATGGTTTACGTAAATACTAATATTTTTTTCTTTCTTTCCAGCCTTTGTGTCAGTTTTGATTCTTTTTTCCTGTGTTGCCACATTTATTGTTACTTTAATCTTCACTGTCTTATCTATTGTTATGCCCATCCAATTAATTTTTCATTTCAGATACTATCCTTTTCAAGTGAAGAAATTCCATTTGATTTTTATATTATATCTTTCATTTCTTTTCTCATTAAGACCATTGTTTCCTTTAAATATTTGAATATAATTATACTTACTTTAAAGTCTTCATTTGTTACTTCTATTATATTTTCATTTCTACATCTGGTTCTACTCATTGAAATTTTTTCCTGACTATTTTTGCCTCTGAAATGCTATATATTGTGAATGCTTTATTGTTGAGTGTCTAGATTTTGTTTAATTCTTTTAAGAGTATTGAAGTTTGTTTTGACCGAAAGTTGAGTTTTTGGAGACAAAGTTGATTCTTTTGACACTTGGTTTTTAAACTTTATTAGGATAACGGAGAAGGCAATGGCACCCCACTCCAGTACCCTTGCCTGGAAAATCCCATGGATGGAGGAGCCTGGTAGGCTGCAGTCCGTGGGGTCGCTAAGAGTCAGACACGACTGAGCGACTTCACTTTCACTTTCATGCATTGGAGAAGGAAATGGCAACCCACTCCAGTGTTCTTGCCTTGAGAATCCCAGGGACAGGGGTGCCTGGTGGGCTGCCGTCTATGGGGTCGCACAGAGTCAGACACGACTGAAGCGACTTAGCAGCAGCAGCAGCAGCAGGATAACTAAAGTAGCAGTTAGCAAAACTCTTTCTTAAAGGACCACATCACAAAGATTCTAGCCTTTACAGGCCATATGGTCTCTGTTGCACTTCCTCAATTCTGCTACTGTAGTGCCAGAACAGCTAGAGACAGTACTTACCTACAGTCCTTGGTATTCACAGGGGACTGCTTCCAAGACCTCCAACAGATACCAAAATCCATAGACACTCAAGTCTTTGTATAAAATGGCATAGTATTTACATGTAATCTAGCACGTTCTCCTGTATACTTTGTCATCTCTGTATCATTTATAGTATCTAATTCAATGTAAATGCTTTGTAAATACTTGTAAATCAAATGATGCCACAAATAGCAAATTCAGTTTAGCATTTTGGATCTATCTAGATTTTTTTTCCCAAAAATATTTCTGATCCACTGTTGGTTAAATCCTCAGATGTGGAACCAGAGTCAACTGTAAACTGATGCCTACGGCTGGGTTCTACTAAAAGTGAAGCTTAAAACGCAGGCACTTTGGGCTGGATTTAGTCCATAGGGTCAGTTTGCTAATCCCTGGTCTAGAGGAACATTTGTTTTAAGGCTAGGTTAGCCCTACTGATAAGGCCTGACCCTCTGAGGACTCTATTAAGTGGGGGCATTGAATGTTGTCTTCACTCTGGTTTGTCTAAACTCCGACATCTAACCCTGTGTGAATTCTAGCATATTCTCAGTAGTTGTACTTTCGCTTTCCATTGTTATTTTTCTGGCTTTGTGTAGTTTCACCCTGTGAGCACACAGTGCTCACATTCTGATGTACAATCAAGGGCACCCAATACAGATTCCTGGAACTGTACTTTTAAGTAGCTCTCTCCTCTGTGGTACTGTGCCCTACAAATTCCAGCTGTTCCACAGATACCCCATGCTTACACCTCTGTCTCCTCACCTTACTCTGCTGTGGTCTTCTCAGATTCCTCTCTGTTCTATTTGGATCCCCCTCCCTTGCTCTGTGGTCCAGAAATGGCCTCCAGGAAGAAAGCTGAGGTGACTGGAGGATGACCTTTTTCGTTTTTCCTCTTGTAATCACAGTCCTGTTCTGCCTGTTGTCCAGTGCTGTCTTTTATATTTTGTTCAGTTTTCTGCCTGTTTAAGGTAAGAGGGCAAATCCCTTCCATTTATTCTGTTACCAGCCAGAAATAGAAGTTTCTTAATCACATATTTATATATCTAGTAAGCAACTTCACATTTAAAATCAATTATGACTATCTCTAGGACTATATCCTCCAGTTTCAAGCTAAATAAGTAATTGTCAATTCTCAATTGCTCAGGATTTTAATGTAGTAGCTAGTAGCTCTTTCGTAGGCAAGCTGGCAAAGAAGAAACAGTTCCAGTGGATGCTAGTTTTGTTGCAGTGTAAGTTACTGTGGTATCTATCTCCGGCTTTCTCAGTAAGTTGGTATATGCTTATGTATTTGTCTTCTACTTTTGTAAAAGACTTGCTGCTGATTTTTCCATTGTCTTTTTTAATCTCTTTATCTTAAGAAGAAAATAGTAGAAGCGTTATTATCTTAACCTTGAGGAAGTCTTTATAGGAAAACTGCCAGTTTTTAAGAGGGAGAAAATAATGAGAACTACTGACTGGCATTTTTATTTTATTTAGCGAGTAAAAACAACACATTGAGCCAGAACTTATTTATTTACATTAGCGCTCTGGTAGGCTACAGCAAAGAATTACTAGTCATTCAAAATGCAAACAAGAATTACTCAAAAGCTAAGTAATAACCTTGTACTTATCACCTCTGTACCTCTATGCTGAAGTAAAATACCTGGTTTTATTTTTCTTTTGCATGTAAAAATTCATTTATCTTAAGCTATTATCTGCCTTTCTAAAAGACGGTTTACTCCTGCTGCTGCTGCTAAGTCGCTTCAGTCGTGTCTGACTCTGTGCGACCCGAGACAGCAGCCCACCAGGCTACCCGTCCCTGGGATTCTCCAGGCAAGAATACTGGAGTGGGTTGCCATTTCCTTCTCCAATGCATGAAAGTGAAAAGTGAAAGTGAAGTCGCTCAGTCGTGTCCGACTCCTAGCGACCCCATGGACTACAGCCTACCAGGCTCCTCTGTCCATGGGATTTGCCAGGCAAGAGTACTGGAGTGGGTTGCCATTGCCTTCTCCGCAGTTTAATCCTAAATCCCTTTTTAATACATTTGTTTGCTTTGGAGGGAGGGGCATACTGAGAAGTGAACCTATTATTTTTCTTTTATTTTTTGCCATGTTTAATAGTTTTGAGTGTTTCTAAAAGTTCTTAGGACTCAGTTACCTATATACTAGTCCTGAAAGACAGTTGCAACTGGGCAGTCACTCTCTGTGTTAGCTTATTTGTAAATGAGATATTTCATCTGTCTCCACAGGAAAAAGTGTTTCAAGTTAACTTTCTTATATTGAGCATACAATTTCATACTGTATGGTAATATACCATGTTTTTTCAGAGGTTCTTCCAACCTTTGAAGAATTACAAATTTATGTTGTATAATTAATAATCTCTGTAATTGGCGGAGGTGGATTTCCCTCAGGATGAGTCTTCATCTCCACCAGGTTTTTCTACTTTCTTCTGTATTGAAAGATGACTCAAACCAAAATGGCAGAAAGAGAGGTAGCTTTGGGCCATAAATTTTTCATTATCCTGATGTTATGAGCAATTCTTGGTGACTGCCGCATCTAGCTTTAAGCAGCTTGTTTAAAGTTCTTGCTAGGAAGAAATCACATTATACTACAGTGCCTCTTTTTGTTGTTTTCTGCTGCACATACAGAAATTCCGCCTCTTGAGAAGCTAACAGTGACTTATTGTATTCCCTAAAGATGCCTAAAACTCACTCCAACCAATTTCTGAACTTAGTTTACTAAAAGAGTAGATAAATAAGAGGGATTTGGGAATACCCCCTATCGCAACCACCGCCCCCCATATGGATGTATTAACTCTATGCACGTTCAGTCCCAGTGATAGCCCATAATTCCCCAAAGTGGATATTGAAATAATTCTGATAGTGAATGCTATTTTCCTATGTTACTGTTTTCAAGAATATATGTGCTGTTCAGTTCAGTTCAGTCACTCAGTCATGTCTGACTCTTTGTCACCCCATGGACTGCAGCACGCCAGGCTTCCCTGTCCATCACCAACTCCTGGAGCTTGCTCAAATTCATGTCCATTGATTTGGTGATGCCATTCAACCACCTCATTCTCTGTTGTCCTCTTCTCTTCTTGCTTTCAATCTTTCCCAGCCTCAGGGTCTTTTCCAATGAGTCAGTTCTTCGCATCAGGTGACTAAATGATTGGAGCTTCAGCATCAGTCCTTCCAATGAATACTCAGGACTGATTTCCTTTAG
Organism: Bos grunniens; assembly: GCF_055505025.1. NCBI lineage: Eukaryota > Metazoa > Chordata > Mammalia > Artiodactyla > Bovidae > Bos > Bos grunniens. The sequence goes on from NC_141180.1 coordinate 23,842,897, forward strand.
GATTGACTGGTTGGATCTCCTTGCAGTCCAAGGGACTCTCAAGAGTCTTCTCCAACACCACAGTTCAAAAGCATCAATTCTTCAGCACTCGGCTTTCTTTATGGTCCAACTCTTATGTGCTGATTTAAGGGAAATGCTCAGCTAGGAAATAAGCCCAAGCTCCAGTCCTTTGGCCACCTGATGTGAAGAGCCAATTCATTGGAAAAGACCCTGATGCTGAGAAAGATTGAGGGCAGGAGGAGAAGGGGGTGACAGAGGATGAGATGGTTAGATAGCATCACCGACTCAGTGGACATGAATTTGAGCAAACTCCAGGAGATAATGAAGGACAGGGAAGCCTGGCGTGCTGCAGTCCATGGGGTCATAAAGAGTCAGACACCACTTAGCAATTGAACAACAGGGAAGAAAAGGTTTTTCATTACTCTCTTAGAGTCCTAAACTGGGTCTGTAAATGCTGACAGACAAGTTAACAGGGGGAAAGCATATAGATTTATTTAATATGTTTTACATGACATGAAAGCCTCCATAAGGAAATGAAGACCCAGGGAAGTAGACCTGTGTATTCTCTGCTGTGTTTTTTTGAAGAGTGAGGGGTCATGAAGCAATGTGATAGGTTAGGGAGTATGAGGTAATTGTACTCAGGAGTAGTAAGCCGCAGGAAACTCTGATTGTTCTTAGCATTCCTTTGTTGTTGGAGATAAGGATGTTCCTTTCCTTGGTATAGGGAGGACACTTCCCACGTGAGAATTTTGTTTTAGGGGAGAAGGGAAGGAGGTGTGGAGGTGCAGAGTAGCCTTCCTGCTTCTGCCATTTTCTTGAAATCCTTTAGCTTGAAATATCCAATATGCCAATGTGCCGTATTTGAGGGTTCTGTGTTCCAAACCCTGTCATCAGCAATGCCCGTGCCCACTTGCAGAGAAAGCATGGCTTCAGTCCTTCCTTTTTATTTGTTTATTTTTGGCTGTGCTGGGTCTTCACCGCTGCTCGGGCCTTCTCTAGTTACGGCAGTGGGGACTACGCTCTGGTGGTCGTGCCGTGGCTTCTCATTGCCGTGGCTCCTCTTGTTGTGGAACGCAGGCCCTAGGTGCACAGGGTGCAGGAGTGGCAGCATGTGGGCTCAGGAGTTGTGGCTCATGGGCTTAGTTGCTCCGAGCTATGTGAAATCTTCCTGGACCGGGCATTGAACCCACGTCCCCTGCACTGGCAGGCAGATTCCTATCCAAGGGAAGTCCTCTTTATTCCTTCCTAATACTGCTGACCATTGATGCTGTCACCACTGACTGCATCCAAGAAATAGTCTGATCCCCAAATTTGGGATTAGCGGAAGAGATGATTTTTTTCCTCCTATACCAGTAGCAACCAGGTGAACAGTTTTCAAAGGTAACTTTACTTGCAAGCCAGGAGAAAGTTAAATGATAGAAATAGAGATGTTGGTAGAGCACAGATGCTTTGCATCAAAGAAACTAAGGTTTAACTCAAGATTGGTTGCAGTAACTTTCCCAGAATACAAATCAAAAGTGTTCTTTCTTTTCATCACTTTCTGATGAAACCTGTAGGATATTCAGGCAGATCCCATCCTTCAGTGACGTTTGACCACTTTATCTGTTTCTGAGAGCTATTATTTGGACTTGGACTTCACATCAGTCAAATGGTCTCTATGGCAGTTTTGCATCTGTTTACTTCCTTCTGACTGCCTGCTCTGAAAAACAAAAAGACCTGTATACACTCCAAAGCTCAAAGCCTATTAGACTCTTTACAACAGAAGGCATGTCCCAGCTCTTCCTACTCAGTGAGATTCTCTCTGGTAAACCCAGTCGTGTCTATTTCCTTTTCCATCCTTTCTGCTTTCCAGAGAAATAGTTTTTTCTTAAGGCTTAGAATATTTAAACAATATGTTGCCACATGCATTCTGTTTGAAGCAATCACCAAGGTTTTTAAAATGCATATAGTGAGTGATAGAATAGTTGAAAAGAAAGACAGCCATCTGTCTCCAGATGAATATTCACATTCTGTTTTATTTTGTTTTCCTAATAGCAAATAGCTGTACATAGAGATGTATACCAATTACTGGTTTCTTAAGGATAAAATGAATGAAGGGGAAGTTGTCTATGAAAAGAATCGTGTACTTTGTTTTTCTCAAGTTATTATTTGTGCTTTGTTTCAGTCTTTGTTTCTCTTGGCTTTCCTCCTAGTGACAGTCTGTTTCTCTTTTATTTTTCTTTACATTTGAAAGTTTCCTACGCTGCTTCCAATTGTATTTTTTTTTATTAAATCTAATCCTCACAATATGGGATTTTGATTTTATAATTCATAGTTAAAAACATGTTAAAGTTGGTTCTCCAGTTTAGATTGTATTGGTGTCTTTGGGTATAGTGAAAGAAAGAAGGATGAAGAGGAAATTATTCTCCTGGGCTGCCCTGCAGGAAATCTTCTCTGTACTCTAAAAGTTCTTGTTCTTTTCCAGGAGTCCAATGTGCTGATTGCTGCTAACAGTCAGGGTACAATTAAGGTAAGCTATTTTATACATCTCCATTTTTAGGCTATAGCAGACTGTAACTATAACATGGAAATATAGAGTTGTACTAAGCCTTAGAGAGCATGCCAAATCATGAGTCTGTCTGCTTGGAAATGGCTTTGATTGAAGGGGAAAAGAATAGGTAGCTTGCAACTTTGGAGAAGATGATAGTACTTGTAAGATGTTATACAAATGCTGAAGGGCCTGAAAGGCGGTCAGAATGACAACCAGATGAAGACTACTAAGCACTCACCATGGGCCGCTCACTGTTCAGCTTCCGTTATCCCAGTGCAGCTATCCCGCTGGATATTCAGGGGACAGGATCCAGGATACAGCAACAGATGCTTAGACACTTCGCAAATGTTAAAATGTCTTTAACTCTTACTGTATTCTTCTCTTCCTCGAGTTTTTCTCCCTTTTCTATCTTGACAAGTAGATTTTTCCTCAATTGCTAGGGGAAGAAAAGGAATTCTTCTTGTCTGTTGAAAGTTGATTGATCATGTGATCATGCCATTGGTATAATCTGAAAACTTTGATTTAGCCTCTTCATGTTTAGTCTCTTCACTCACGTCTCATTCCCAAATTCAGATACAGTATTCCACATACTTTTCTTGGTAGTTAGGGGCTCAAGGAAATAAAAAAGTTTATCTAGTTGCACCATTGGATGCTCAGCACGTAGGCCCAGTACATTGGATAAATAAACCCTGAGCTAAGCAGCGAGCTTTTAAACAAAACGTCGTCTTGGAGAAGGGTTTTTACTACATGGGTTTGACTAGCACTTAGTCTGTGGGTACCAGTTCTTTCCACATAATCTCTGCTGATATAGAAGTATCCAAATGCATTTTTTTTAATAAGATGTATCTATTTCCCTGCCACTTAACATTAATTTTGCCATGGCTTCCTTCCACTCACCCTGAGTGGAGAATGACCCAGTAATCAAGAGAACAAATCCAAGCCTCACACACTGTCCTGCAGAGATGAAAGGAGCAAACGCAAAGCAGGACAGCACCATCAGCTGGTCAGATGAATGTACATGGCATACTTCTTTTATGTATCTGCTTTCTTTTATTTGGGAAGCCTTATTAGAGAGTCATGGACAAAAGCCAGTGCTATGTTATGGAAGCCTCATACAAGATGGTAGAAGATCTTAGACTCTCCATTTTAAGTGATTCTATAGTCTCTCAGTTTCTCTTTATTCTCATGGCAAGGCTTGTATTGAAAAAGCTGTACTTTATTCTTCTACATGTTTGGCCTTTGAGGCAATTTGGATCGCTAATGTATCTACAGAAAGCTCAAAGCTACATACATACTTATAGAATCTCAGTGATAAATCTAAGATTTCTATTCAGCAGCCCTGACCTCTTATGTAAAGTAACGTGCTTGCCAAATGTAAAGACATTAGGGAAACACAGGTATAACTCAAGCCTTAGCACAGCAGGCTATAAGTTGCTCCTTTAATTCTTAGCCACCTAGAATTACAGTCTCTACCTAACATGATCCTTTTTGACAGTACTCATAATTGTCTTCACATTCAGGGTCCTTTCGCAGTCATTTCTTCTACTCTTTTTATAACTGATCATTGCTTTTTCTTATTTTTAGTTTTAGCAATATCACAATTTTTTTTTGTATGATAAGGTGCTACTCTAATAGCTGACAAAATATCTTGACACCCAGACAGTTGACTAGAAAATAAAAGAAGCAATAGGGAAAGATTAGATTTTAGGTCTTGAATACCTTGATCATTTTGAGATACTTGTTAATGCAAGAAATAGATTAAAATTCTAAACAGTAATAGTTAAAATTTTTCTTATGATTGTGGAAAGATACCAACATAATATTCCAAAAACATCATATTCACGCTGTGCATCAGTCAGTCATTTATCTTTATTTTTTATGTAGTTTATCTCGAAGGCACCCTAGCTAACTGTAGAGATAACTAACCTGAAAGAGTTCATGCAGCTATCAGATTGAAAGTAAGAATGGATTAATGTCTAAACCCTTCAAATTGTTTGGCATTTTAGCAATTGGGAAACCATTACTGGGTTTGGTTCTTTATTTGCAATTTGATAAAGACTGATTAAACTTTTTCTATATTGTAAAACTGTTTTTTTTATACTGATTCTTTTTTCTCCCTATTAGGTGCTAGAGTTGGTATGAAGGGTTTGCTCAAGTTAAATTGTACTAGATCCTGCTGAAATACATCTGCAGCCGACAATAAGAGAAGACAGATCCTGCAGTGTCTCTCCCCAAAGTCACCATGGGTTTTGGATTTGTTTTGAGTATTTTTTTCCCCCTGTTTTTCCTCCTTTTGACCTTCGGGACATTGGGAATACCCAGTGAACTCTCCACCATCAATGTAACTCTACGGACTTTGCTGCTGTTGGTGGTATGCTTATCTAATTTTTGTGATAGGGAAACAAATTCTTTTGAATAAAAATAAATAACAAAAAAATAATAAAAGTTTATTGAGCCACAGCTGAGCTGGGAAACTTTTTGTCAAATGTGGCAAAAGATAATTTTGTCTTTTTAAGAAGCATAGCACACCTGAATTACAATATACTGGTGAATAATTTGTAAGATCCATATTTCCTACCTCTTTGGAATTATGCATATCAACATAAATGTAAAGCATATGGATTCTTTTCAGTAAATTTAATGTTTACAATCAATGGGGACATTATTAACTTCACCTTATGAAGTTTTGTCTTCATCCTCTGACCAGTTGTATCATCAGCAAGTAGTATATTCCTCAGTTCCTCTGGGTCTGGCCAAGGGTCTACCATGTTGACCTATTGAGGCCACATTCAGACAGAAAGGGGATATCAGTCTGTGACAGCTGTCTCTGTCTTTGCCTTTGAAGTGTCACCCATAAGGCCTTAAAGTGAAAGTGAAAGTCACTCAGTCATGTCTGACTCTCTGCAACCCCATGGACTATACAGTCAATGGAATTCTCCAGGCCAGAATACCGGAGTGGGTAGCTGTTCTCTTGTCCAGGGGATCTTCTCAACTCAGAGATCAAACCCAGGTCTCCCACATTTCAGGCAGATTCTTTACAAGCTGAGCCACCAAGGAAGCCCAAGAATACTGGAGTGGATAGCCTATTCCTTCTCCAGCGGATCTTCCCGACCCAGGAAGCAAATGAACCAGGATCTCCTGCATTGCAGGCAGATTCTTTACCAGCTGAGCTACCAGGGAAGCCCTAAATAAGCACTAAATGCAGACAAACCAACTTATTTTATAAAGTCATGGCTATAAAGCAGTCATAGGTATTAGTACCCTTATGGGGTGATCGACTTGGATCAAAGCTCAGCAAACCTTTTTTCAATAAAGGGCCAGATAGTAAATATTTTAGGCTTTGCAGGTCATATGGTCTCTGCCACAGCTACACAGCTCTGCCACTGTGGCTGAAAAGCAGCCACAGACCATATATAAATAAGTGGGCATAGCTGTGCAATAGGCGGAAGCCCACAGACCATCATTTGCCAGCCTTTCACTTTTCTAAGTGAGAAAAGAAATTGAAGCTCTATTTCCCAAATGTTCAAGCCATATAATCTCTTAGACTGTCTGGTTAATTTTGCACATTAATTTCAGTTTGTAAAAGGGAAAAAGAGTAGCAGGTTAAGCAAAAGTAAAAAAAAAAAAAACAGAAGCTTTCTATTTGAGCTACTTTAAGTCTGAACACGTTTTAGATAAAGATAATCAGAATTATATACCACATGTATTTTATAGAAATAGACACCTGGAATAGTTTAGTATAAATAAGTAGTTGATAAAGGTGATCAGACTATACCATGTATCCCTCTATTTAAAATTATTGAAACCTACTACAGGTCCACATTTTATTATCTGAAACCCTTGGGCCAAATGTGTTTTGGGATTTAGAACTTTTTGACTTTTAGGAAAGCAATAGAGTGGTGGTGGTAGTTTAGTCACTAAGTTGTGTCCGACTCTTGAAACCCCATGGACTGTAGCCCGCCAGGCTCCTCTGTCCATGGGATTTCCCAGGCAAAAATATTGGAGTGGGTTGCCATTTCCTTCTCCTGGGCATCTTCCTGACCCAGGGATTGAACTTGAGTCTCCTGCATCTCGGTGGATTCATTACTGCTGAGCCACTAGAGAAGCCCTAGAGTACATATATTATGTATTATATAACACCCTCTGACAGAGTCTGCAGGTTTTTAAACACATTAATATTTCTGCAGCAAAATGTATCAATGTTCATGTTATGTGAGATTAATAAAGACTAAAAATAGTCTTGATCGGTTCAGGTCAGTTTTTACTGCCAAATGAGTAAGCCTGAAACCTAAGTGAAATTTTTCAGTTTTTAAAGCTTCAAGACAATTTTGTCTTAACTAACAACTTCTGGGAGTTAAAAACCTGATAAATTTTTAGACGCAATTCTGAGAGGAAGGATCATTGTCATTCAAAAGTTACACCTGTTATCAACCAGAACAATGTTGGTTGGGATTCTTTTCTGAGATTAATGAATGACCTTTTGCAAAAATAGAGAAAGAAGATTCACGTGTAGATTCTTCACTTAAAGAACTTTCCTCAATCACATATGTCCAGAAAGTCATCATAGTAGGAAGCAGAGAGTTAATGCCTCTTTGAATGCATTTAAATAGAAGCAGGCTATTAAGATTTTTATTTGGTTTGACTATTAAGCTGTCAGCATTATAAGATTATGTTAATTTCCATACATTTGGAAAATTGCAGTAGGGTACCATTAGTTATCCAAGGAACTCAGTTCTTTAATAACTTATTAAGAAGGTGGTTTTCTTTAAATTTGTATTTAACTCTTTCTTGTAAATAGGAAACATTTTAAAATTTGAATTAGTCTCTGCAGGATGTCAGAATCAAACAAATATTACTATTTCTCAGAAAAATAACATCAGTTAATTAAAGCTCAAAGATGATGTACACTTTTAACACCAGAAAAGCTTCTAACTCGAGAAGAATATGAGTTTTTATGTTTTAATCTAGTCTTTATTTCAGTGTGTTTGTGAGGGTTTCTTAGACAAGTTGCCTTTGTTCTTAGGTACACAACTCATGCACAAGAAACATTAAGGATTGAAAAACTTTGAAAAGTTCTTATAAGAAGATTGAGCTACTAGACATCAAAAAATTTATGGGCCCGTGCCATGACTTTAGAAAGATAAGCGTAGCTAGACCATTACTAGTTAAGGAAGAATGAGTGTGGAATGTCTGCAGAGACAAAGGAGCCCAAAAAGTGTGGAACCTTCTAGGGCATGTGTAAAATTTTGAATTTTGTTATAAAAGCAGTTAAGTGGTTATGTTAAATGGAATGACATGGTCTCATTTATGGTAAATGGGTAGATGGAGGCATGAGTGCATTTAGGAAAGGTGATCTGTCAAGAGTTAATGGTGGCTTGGACTAGAGTGGTAGCATGATCCAACCTAAAAATCTGTTTCATCTTATAAGAGTTCATCTTATTCCTATATCTTGGAAGATTCTTGATTAATTTTAAAGTCATTTTCTCATAAGTACGGACAACTAGTGCAGCTCAGCACATTTTTTTCCTTCAGTGACCATGCAGTCCTCACCCAGCAGTCAGTCTCTTGGGAACTTCGTGACTGAAATTCCTGTGTCCTGTTTTGGGAACACCACTTGTCTAAGCTAAGCAGAACTAGAAGCTGCCTAGCTTTGGTTCTAAATAGAAAGGTAATTGGTCATTACCCTTAACGTAATTGTGCACGTATAACTGAAATTAATAGTCAGGAAAAGTCTTACTTAGAAATGAGACATGAGGAAGTGCTAACTTAGATCCCAAGCTTATTGCGTTACATGACTGACTTTGACACTTGTAATAGTAGCACTTTGTAGCTCCTACCAGAACAGTTAATAACCAACTCCTGTATGGCTTCTGGTTAACGTATTAGGTACCCTGGATTCTTGGACTAAAGAGAAAACCATCAGTGATCATTCTAGAAATATTTGTTGAGTTCCTTCTTTGTACGAGCAAGGCATTATGTATTGATACTGTATACTAGATGTGTTAAATAAATAAGATGTAATCCCTGAGACTTCCCTGGTGGTCCAGTGGTTAAGAGGCCCCCTTGCAATGCAAGGGGCATTGGTTCAATCCCTGGTCCAGGAAGATCCCACATACCGCAGAGCAGCTATGCCCAAGGGCCATAACTACAGAAGCCCGGCCTCTTCACAGCCTGTGCTCCCAAGGATGAGAAGCCACCACAGGGGGCAGCCCTCAACAAAGAGTAGCCCCTGCTCACCACAGCTGGAGAACATCTGTACACAGCAGCGAAGCCACAAATGAGAGAAAAAGAATCCACCTGCTAACGCAGGGGACATGGGTTCTCTCCTTAGTCCCACTTGCTGAGGACTAACTGAGCCCGGGTGCCACAGCTGCTGAAACCTGCACACTCTGGAGCTTGCACTCCATAACAAGGGGAGCCACCAAAGTGAGAAGCCAGAGCACCACTGCTCGAGAGTAGGCCCCGCTCACCACAGCTAGAGAAAAGCCTTTGGGCAGCAACACAGTCCCAGCACAGCCATAAATAAGTAAATAAAATTTTAAAAAGATGTAATCCCTACCTCAAAAAGTTTATCATCCACTGGGAGAAACAGATAAGTAAAAATATGTAAGTACCCTAGTAGCCGTAAATTTTAGATGTACTGGAAAATACATTTAGGGATTAAGGATCAGGGTAGGGGTTATATCAGGAATTTTTTTCATCTCAGCTGAAGACTAAACATTCAAGGCCAAGGGAAGCAAAGAAAACGGCTCGAGTAGTTTCTAGTAGCCAAAATTGGAACAATTTGAGCAACAAAATAAATTAGTGTTGGAATATAGATTATAACTCAAAATTTAAGTATCTTTGAGTCCATGCTTATATAAATAATTGAAGAAATGAAAAGTTTCCCATGCAGAATTCAACATTATATAGCTATTCAACCCTCAAGGAGATGAAACATAATTCCCTGCTCCTTAAGTATGGGCTGTGTGTAGTGACTTCCTTCCAAAGAGTCCAATGTGGAAAGAGAGGAAAAAAAAAAAATTACAGTGGAGAAACCTGGCAAATAACTACCTCAGCCAAGTGATCCGGGTCAGCATCAAAAGTTATGTCTTGTTGATACTATGTATCCTGGATATGACATAATAAAAATGACACTTTAACTCTGTGATCTTCCTCAAAATTCATAAATCCAGTCTGAATGATAAAAATATATTAATCCCTATTGAATGACATTCTACTAAACTATCAGTATTCCTCAAAACTGTCAAGGTCATCAAAACAAGGAAAATGGGAAGCTCACAGCCTAAGGAGACATGACTGAATGTAATGTGATGTCCTGAACAGGATCCTGAAACAAAAAAGGATGTTACATAAAAGCTAAGGAAATCTAAACAAAGTATGGGCTTTAGTTGATGTTAATTCATTAATTGTAAAAAATGTATCATGCTAATGTAAGATGTTAATCATAGGGCAATTGAGTATAGGCTATATGAAGAACTCTTCACAATTTTTCTGTAAATCTAAAAGTAGTGTTCTAAGGTAAGTTTGTCAAAAACAAAAGGTATGAAGATAGTTTCAAAATGAAATGCAAGACAGCAGTGTGGTTTAAAGCTGGAGGAGCATATGCTAAACCACAGTGATCTGTCACGGCTACCACGGGAATGAAAACAAAAATGGTGGCAAACATGGCGTTTAGAGGAGATCTAAGTGAAGTCTCAACTTCATCACTAACAACTGTAGAGTTTTGCAAAAGTAGACCTCTACACTCCATATTTATCTCTAGATTCTACTTACTGAGAGTAAAACGCTCATCTCTGATAATAGATTATAGTATGGAAAGTCCATTGTCATTCTTGTGACTTAGTCACTAAGATATCTGAGTGCCTACAATCATCTGTTTGTTCTTTTCATCTGAGATCACTGCAGCTTCTCAATATGAGAATGAAGAAATCTTCCCATTTGTTTGTGGTTTTAATGTCTTCCTGTTTCTCTGTGAGTCATTTGTCCTTGACCAGTTTTCAAATCAAACTCCCTAGTGCCCAAGTTCTGAAGGAGGTCTTGCATTGGAACTGGGTAGGGAAGCTCATGAATTCTACGTTAAAATTCCAGACAATGGTAGTAGTCTGGGTTAATCAATTATTGTATAGTATGTTTTGCAATCTCTCTGAAAGCGAGTTTACGGATTTTCCTACTTTTGCCCTACTGTCAGTACTAATCTGTGACCAGAGGTTTAGGAGCTTTCTGGAGAAAAACATATAAAAATAGTCTTCAGGATTTTCCAGAGGAAGAACCAAGGCAAACACAAGTAATTACTTGTGTAAAGATTTACCTTTAGTTTTATACACCTGAAAGAATCCATTCTATTCCAGAATCTGTTTGTAAGTGAGCTTCAGTGAAATTGCAACCTAATAGCAACTCAGTTTGGACTGCCCCGGTGCCTCAGTGGTAAAGAATCCACCTGCAATGCAGGAAACGTGGGTTCAGTCCCTGGGGGGGCAAGATCCTCTGGAAGAGGAAATGGCAACCCACTCCAGTATTCTTGCCTGGAAAATTCCATGAAAAGAGAGCCTACAGTATCTGGGGTCACAGAAGAGTCGGACAAGGCTGAGCACGTAAGCAATAACTCAGTTTACTCTGGGGTTTGGTATCCTCAGCTAGTGGTCCATTAATGGATATGGGCTATTGCTCAAAAGAGATGAGTAAGGTCCGATGGCCACTCTATTCATTCAACAAAAATTGAAGTCCCTTTTATGAGGTAGTCTCTTCCATGCTAGGGGTGAGCAGAATTCTTTTCTGTAAAGGGTCAGATTATAAATAATTTAGGCTTTGTGGGCCGTATTGTCTCTGTCATGACTTCACTCTGCCATTTTAGCATGTGAAGGCAGCCTCAGACAAAGCGTAAACAAGTGAGTGTGCCTGGTGTTAATGAAACTTTATGCATGGACACTGAGATGTGACTCTTTGCCTGCACCGGGTAGGTATTGTTTGTGGCATCCAGGATCTGTCTCCCTTGAGGAACATGGTGTCTTCGATGCAGCATGCGGGATCTTTAATTGCAGATGCATACTCTTAGTTGCGGCATGTGGGATCTAGTTCCCTGACCAAGGATGGAACCCAGGCCCCCTGCATCGGGAGCATGGACTCTTAGCCATTGGACCACCAGGGAAGTGGTGGTCCTGAATTGAATTTAACTATCAAGTGTCAACAATATTTTTCAAAATTATTTTCCAAGCATTTTGAAATGTAGTAACCATGTGTTGTTCATGAGCCATCCAAAATTCCACCAGCTGAATTTGGCCTGCAGGCCCAGATTTGGTGACCTGTGTTCTAAAGTGCCACCAAACAGCAGTGACAGAGAAAAAGGAAAACCGTGAAAAATCCAATCAATCTGGAGCTTGCATTCAAGAGGATAAAAGTATTTCTTCGGTAATGGGATTCTCTTGCCATAATGGTGTGTCTCTAGCGCAGGAACCCGGGACGCGGTTTTGGAGGGCACACGACATGACTAAAGCTTTTTGTTGCTGTATTGATGGCAGTTCCACAGGAGTGCACACAAGCAGTGTGCATGCACCTTGGTATTGCGTTTGCACAGAACCAAGGGACACTCTTCTCCGTCAAAGCTCAATAAACAGTAAGACACTTTAGACCTTTACTGTTGGAATGGAATATGAAGATCTCTATGCCTTGAACTATGCCTTGAACCCAGAGAAGGCAATGGCACCCCACTCCAGCACTCTTGCCTGGAAAATCCCATGGACGGAGGACCCTGGTGGGCTGCAGTCCATGGGATCGCTAAGAGTCAGACACGACTGAGCGACTTCACTTTCACTTTTCACTTTCATGCATTGGAGAAGGAAATGGCAACCCACTCCAGTGTTCTTGCCTGGAGAATCCCAGGGACAGGGGAGCCTGGTGGGCTGCTGACGATGGAGTCATACAGAGTCGGACACGACTGAAGTGACTTAGCAGCAGCAGCAGCAGCATGCCTTGAACAGAGAGGGCTGAGAGGCCTAGGGTTGAGATTATTTTCACTGAATACTCTGAAAGATTTTTGCAGAAGGCAGCCTGTTTTCTGTGTGAAAGCCAAGGGTATTTTGCAAAGCTGGCTCTCCCGCCCCTTTCCTTTCCTTTCTGGGGCTTTCATTCCTGTGCTATTGAAATTTCTTTTCTGAATATAAAAGCTTTGCCAGCTCATAGCACTTTCATGGAGAATTGGCACCTGACAGATATTTTCTGGGAATGACTGAGTCTCTTAGAAGAATTCAGTTTCAAAGGTTAAATTTTGAAAAATGCAACAAAATGACTTTTTTCCTAAATTAAGCAAATTAACCACTGTTAAATGCCAGCCCAGTTAGCAAGCACTTTATATTTTTTCAATATTTTTCATGTTTAAAAAGCAAATTCTGACCACTGTTGTACTATAAGAAAGAGTCCTCATTTCCACTGTTTGAATTCTCTTTGACCAGTCCCAGGAGAAACTTCTCCTGAGCTCCGTGGTTCTCTTGGGAAGGGCACCCTGCTATTCTTAGAAATGGGATGTGGTATTCCTGTGTTTCTGAATTGCAAAGCTTTGCAGTTTCAATAACATATCTTCTCTGGAAAGGCCTCTGGCACTTTTGGAAATTAAAAAGCATTCCTTGTATACAGGGTAATATTAGCATATGCATATTAAAATTATAGTTACTTTTCAGTTTCTTTCCATTATGAAGAATAATGAAGTATAAATTATAAAAATTGCCATCAGACACAGAAGAATGTAATAGCCAAAGTTGATTAGCTGTTCTGGAAGCTTCAGTATGTCTATATAATGGCTTTATCCTTGTACTTTCTGAACATGACGTCTACTTCTGAGATGACCTGCCAAAAGTCCACCATCATATCTGCCCTGAAAAGTTAGGCAAGTGCCCACAGGGAAATTTCTGAAATGTCCCTTTTCCTACTACATGCCCAGTGCATTCTCTCCTTAGAGAAGATTTAGAGTAGGATTTAGGTGACTACAGACTACAAACTTGGAACACCTTTGCTGGGGTCTTGCTCTGCACAGGCAACCAGAGGGAAGGAGGGGGAATCATGACCACAGGCAAGAGAAGAGATTGGTTATCGTGGAGAAGAGTGACATCCATGGTGCCGCAAGTGGAGGCCCAAGATGTTCCCCAAGGTTTCTTTTCCCTGGAAGTGTTCTTACTTCCTAGCATCTAGACACCCTTTCTGGTCATAACAAATCTTTAGGACAGGAGAGGAATGTCTCTGTCTCTCCCTGTCCTCACCTCTCCCTGGTATATGAGGGTAAGCAGTCTAGTGACACCAAGTATTTTTAACTATTTACTCTTGTTTCTACATTATCTGGGAATCTGCAGAGAACCTTGACATTAGTTTTCACCTTCCTGAGCTGAGGGATGGGGAGGGAAGGCCATTTGAGCAGAAATCTAGCCCTTCTGACCATACAATCTCAGTACATTCTTTTTTGCTCTTCTTTTTTGCTCTCAGGGTCAAAAAGCCAGCCCTCTCTCCAAAGCAACCAGTGAACTGAACACCCTATTCAGTGTTGGAATTCTTCATAGGGCACCATGATTAGTAGTCTTGTAGTGTCTACTGAAGTACATCTAGCACTTGAGAGAGCTCAGTGTTTGCTGAAACATCCTGCCTGGATGGTTCTAATTGCTAGGTGGGTTTTTTTCCCTGAATTGAGCTTAATTCTATCTCCGTGGAATACCCCTTACCCACCCCACTAGGCCTAGATCTTACTGCCAGGCATGCTGGAAGATACCCAGTAGTACAGGGCGTGACCCCTTCCTGGAGCCCTAGGCAGATAAGATACACACATGTGAAAATAATTTCTATGTAACAGTAATCCTGTGAAGTCAGCATTATTTTTAAAGCATATTCAGAAGGGTTAAATTATTTACTGCATGTGTTATAGTGGAAAGATAGTTAAAAGGGCAGATTAGAGTGTTAAAATGGATTGTATAGAGAATATAGCTTCCCTGGTAGCTCAGTCAGAAAGAATCTGCCAGCAGTGCAGGAGACCCAGGTTCTATCCCCAGGTTAGGAAGATCCCCTGGAGAAGGAAATGGCAACCCACTGCAGTATTCTTGCCTAAAAATCCTATGGACAAAGGAGCCCAGTGGGCTACAGTCCATGGGGTCACAAAGAGTCAGATACAACTTAGGGACTAAACCAACCATAGAGGATATAGGATTTCAGTGACATTCTAAAAATATTGAATCATATGTCCAGTTTGCTTCTGACCAAAGAGCTGCCAAATGACATGTGTGAGAGTTATCTTCGAAGATGAGACCAGGTACACATGACTGTCAAGATAGCGAGGAATCTTCTAGTTTGATGATAAATTAATCATCTAGTGATGTTTATCTGATCATTAATGTGTAGCAGAAAGGACTTCAAATAGGCAAAATAAAACTGTACCTATCAGATTGTGGAAACACCAAAAGCCTCTATTAACATTAGTGGGTGACCTGTCCATCAGAGGTGATCACAACTATTGGTCCTAAATGATTCAGACACTCAGCAGCCAGAAGGCAGAGGCCTGGAATCATCCTTTGGAATCATCCTTTCAGACCTGTTTCAAATCTGAAAATATGATCCTAATTCATTGACGCAGAGGGCAAGGAAAGCAGGGTGGAATACTTGTCTGCCTACTGCAGGGGCAACTACAAATTTAAAAGAAGAGGCTTAATTCTTCCTGTTGAAATTAAGGGGAAAGACTTCCTCTCCTTTTTCTTTCAGAACTTCTTTCCTTTTCAAATACATACAAATAAGTCTTCATCATGGCTAAATAAGCCTCTTACCAGCCTCACAGCTCAGGGAAGTGATATTTTTTGTTTTGTTTTTGTTTGATTGTTTTGGCTGTGCTTAGCCTTCATCACAGCAGAAAGTCATCTCTGGTAGTCGTGAGCAGGCTCCAGAGCGCTTGGGCTCAGCGGCCGAAAGGCAGGTTCTTCACCACTGGACCACCAGGGAAATCCCTAGTCTTACAACTCAGGGATGTGGGAGTCAGAGGTGCTTTCTCTTTCTCCTCCACCTGCGTCTGCTGTCTCACCCCTCTGCTCCTGCTGTCTCACTTTCCCCTCCCTGTCTTACACTGACTCCTGGGGATGAGTAGATGATGACGATGATGACGCTGTAGCCGGTGATTACCTCGAGGAGGGGGTTTCCCTGAGAAAGATGTGACTTTGCTAGCTGGTAATGTGTTACCTGCTGATGGAGGATGCAGAATGGTGTGCCTGCTGGACTAGCCCTGAGTCTTCATGTCCTAGACCAGACTCCACCTCCTAGAGTCCCTTTTCATACACACAGCATGTAGCTAGAAAGGCTGACATGAGAAATGATCAGGATCCTAGGGTGACTGAGAACTGGGTCCTTATATGAAAGCTGCAGGGTGGACAGTGTTTGGACTAGATGCTTGGAAAGATGAACGAGAAAGGAGTTACACTGATAAATACAAATATGGGAAAAGAAACCAATGTGTCGTATAATCCTGTTTCCTGTTTGAATGTGAGGAAAACCAGCCCTCCTATTCGGATCTCTAGCAAAGCTAGTGCAGCTGAAAAGCCACCCAAGCCCCTCAGGCACAAAGGGAATACTGAGTTGACCATGCCCTTCTCCCCCGCGAGTGTCATTCATCTAAAGGCTCCCACACACACACACTTCGGGAAGATCCACAGAAGTTGGCAGCAATGCTTCTCAGCATATTTTCAGTTTACAGCCCCGGGTATGCACTAGATGCTGCGGGGACTTTGGGAACCAGCAGATTTCAAGTATTTGATGGAGCAACCTCATCATGGACCAGGAAAGGATCGCCTACAGGAGGACATTGTGCTAAGAGAGGGCGATACTCCACCACTCCCTGCAACCACAGAAGAACTGATGGCCTTAAAGACCCATGGAGAGGGTTTGTTCATGGCAGGACTGGACGCCTTTCCAATAAAGGCGAGCTGGGAAAAGTCATGGGCAGTGTATGCAGAAGACAGGGAGTTCACTGTTGATTTCTGTGCTCAGTTTGTTGAGGCTTTCTCTAACGTTATGGGAATGGACTCAGGGTCAGATCAAATCCACACTCCAGTCCTAGCAACCTTTCTCTCGGCTCTCTTGCCTATTCTCCAAACCCAGATTAAGGAGGAGGTGGCAGGATGGCAAGCACAGGCTAGTGTTCAAACCTTAGCAGCTGCTATTCAGTTGGGATAATCCAGAGGACAAAGAAAAGGAGAGATTAAAGACTGCTGTGTTGGCTACTTAGAACTCTTCACTAAAGGGAATAATGCCAACTCTGGCCAACCTATGAAGAGAGCAAAGGAAGACCCTGCAAAACACCAAGCCATGGAAGGACCGTGAAGAGAGATGGGAACATGAGGAGGTTGCAGAGGTGGGTGAATCAGGAAGGTCTAGCAGGAAAAAACCTTTGCTAGGAAATATTTGGCAAATGGCTCAGGATGAACAGATTGCGGGACTCTCAGAGGTGGAATGTGGGGAACCAAATATGTTGATAAATTTTATTCAGGTTAATTTGTTCTTGCCTTTTCTGGTAGAGAGGGGTGCTACTTATCATGCAGTTTCCTCAGAAATTTCTTGCTTTCCATGTGACAAAAGATAGTACAAGCTGTTGGTATTTGGGGTCAGCCTTCTTGTTCCTTTTCCTCTGTGATTCCCATACAGGCAGTTGCCCTCACTGAGGCTCACATGTGCTTTACTTTCCCCTGATTCTCCTGTAAACCTATTTGGTAGAGACCTGCTCTACCGATCGAAGGCCACTATATTCTGTACCCTGGACGGAGTGTTCTTGGAGCTCCCTAAAATAGAAAAAAACACTTGAATTGTTTGCTATGTGCCCTCCAGAAGAAAAAGGGGATGGCTCTGCAATCTCATACCATGCTGGAAAAGCACCCCGGAACAAATTGAAGCATCACTTTGGGCCGAAGGAATTAATTTAACTCAAGATCAAGTCAGGCATGATGTAGTGACTGAACAACAACCTCAGTTGTCAGCCGAGGCCAAAAAGTGTCACAGTCTGGGAGGCAGCCAAATTTGCATGTAAAGCAGCCTGCTACGAAGAAACATAGGCAGTATGGGGGACTGCTGCAGCTGCTGCTAAGTCGCTTCAGTCGTGTCTGACTCTGTGCGACCCCATAGATGGCAGCCCACCAGGTTCCGCCGTCCCTGGGATTCCCCAGGCAAGAACACTGGAATGGGTTGCCATTTCCTCCTCCAATGCATGAATGTGAAAAGTGAAAGTGAAGTCGCTCAGTCGTGTCTGACTCTTAGTGACCCCATGGACTACGGCCTTCCAGGCTCCTCCGCCCATGGGATTTTCCAGGCAAGAGTACTGGAGTAGGGTGCCATTGACTAGGTGCTATCAATAATGGATCCCAGCTTTTGCCAAATGTGCATAACCTCTGGCAGATCAATTCCATAACTCTCCAGACCCCCTCGTCTGCTCCTTAGAATCTAAGAGGTTTTGCAGTACCGAAATTGGCTGTAGCCTCTCCCTCAGCTTTGGGGATTCCAGATTTTGAAAAAAAACAAAAACAAAAACAAAAAACAAAAAAAAAAACCCTCCCACTTGTTTGATGATGAACTACTACTTAGGAAAGTATTAACCCCAAACTGGGACTAGGCCATAGACCAGTAGCTTATTTCTCAGATTTTCTGGATGTTGGAGCACTGGTAATGCCTGGGTGCCTCAGAGCAGGGGCAGGGGCCACAGCCACTGTTATTGAAAAGGCCCCGTCTCTTACCTTGGGTCATCTGACTTACATGCCTGCCCATCTGCTATGGCAGCAATCTTACAAGTGCATAAGCCCAGCATGTGTCAGCGTGCCTTCAAGCCAACCATGAGCAGGCATTGATATCCAGTCCTCATACTGTGCTTGGGAGGTACAGTCTCCTAAACTACTACCCTCTTCTAAGATCCTGATCAAGTAGATGATTGTGATTATACAATAGTAATAAAAGAAGATACTAGGCCTCGATGTGATTTATCAGGTGTCTCAGATCAAAAAGCAGATTTGATAATATTTGCTGATGGGTCGTGTACCCAGAGGCCAACTTTAAGGTTTCCTATGCTGTCATTACTTCTCATGAAATCTTGGAGGCTTATGTTGTATCTAAAATTAAATTGGCACAAGCTGCTGAGTTAATGGTTACTAGAGCTGCAATTTTTGGTTCTGGACTTACAATGAAAAATATGTATTTGCAGTAAATATGTGTTTGGTGTCTGTCATGCAAAATTTTTAAAAAATAGAGGACTTTTGACTTCAATGAGAATGAAAAAAATCTCCTGTCAAATTGAAAGCTGATCTGTTAAGTGCCTTACGACTGCCAGCTCACATGTCAGCAATTCACTTTGCTGACAGAACTGCAAAAGCTGCTGTCAAAACATGGCAGAGCTCTACTTTCAAGACAACAAGAAATGTTTGTTCATTTTTTAAAAAAACTTTATTGTGGTTAAAGTCACATAATATAAAACATACTGTTTAACCATATCTAACTGTACAGTTCAGTGGCACTAAGGACATTCACATCGTCGTGCAATTCTCACCGTCATCCGTCTCCCAAATCTTTCGCCTTCCTGAACAGAAACTCTGTCCCCACCAAATACTCACTGTCCATCACCCCTCCCTACCAGCCCCCCTGTCCCGGCCCCAGGGCCTTTGGTAACTACCAGTGTACTTTCTGGCTCTGAATTTGACTATTCTAAGTACCTCACATAAGTGGAATCAAACATTATTTGTCTGCACCAAATAGGAAAAGGAGTACGTCAAGGCTGTATATGGTCACCCTGCTTATTTAACTTATATGCAGAGTACATCATGAGAAACGCTGGACTGGAAGAAACACAAGCTGGAATCAAGATTGCCAGGAGAAATATCAATAACCTCAGATATGCAGATGACACCACCCTTATGGCAGAAAGTGAAGAGGAACTAAAAAGCCTCTTGATGAAGGTGAAAGTGGAGAGTGAAAAAGTTGGCTTAAAGCTCAACATTCAGAAAACGAAGATCATGGCATCCAGTCCCACCACTTCATGGGAAATAGATGGGGAAACAGTGGAAACAGTGTCACACTTTATTTTGGGGGGCTCCAAAATCACTGCAGATGGTGACTGCAGCCATGAAATTAAAAGACACTTACTCCTTGGAAGGAAAGTTATGTCCAACCTAGATAGCATATTCAAAAGCAGAGACATCACTTTGTCAACAAAGATCTGTCTAGTCAAGGCTATGGTTTTTCCTGTGGTCATGTATGGATGTGAAAGTTGGACTGTGAAGAAGGCTGAGCACGGAAGAATTGATGCTTTTGAACTGTGGTGTTGGAGAAGACTCTTGAGAGTCCCTTGGACTGCAAGGAGATCCAACCAGACCATTCTGAAGGAGATCAGCCCTGGGATTTCTTTGGAAGGAATGATGCTACAGCTGAAACTCCAGTACTTTGGCCACCTCATGGGAAGAGTTGACTCATTGGAAAAGACTCTGATGCTGGGAGGGATTGAGGGCAGGAGGAGAAGGGGACAACAGAGGATGAGATGGCTGCATGGCATCACTGATTCGATGGACGTGAGTCTGGGTGAACTCCGGGAGTTGGTGATGGACAGGGAGGCCTGGCGTGCTGCGATTCATGGGGTCGCAGAGTCGGACATGACTGAGCGACTGAACTGAACTGAACTGAATGTATATTAGAATGCATTTTTAAGATTAACTTAATGTATGTCCCATAAACAGATTATACCTTCTTTTTTTCCCCTATACTATGCATTAGTTATTTATTTTATAC
The DNA here is from genome assembly GCF_055505025.1 of Bos grunniens. Taxonomy (NCBI): domain Eukaryota; kingdom Metazoa; phylum Chordata; class Mammalia; order Artiodactyla; family Bovidae; genus Bos; species Bos grunniens. The sequence goes on from NC_141180.1 coordinate 23,863,196, forward strand.
ATAGAAGTATGTATATGTCAGTCCCAATCTCCCAGTTTATCCCACCACCCTCCCACCCCAGGTATTCATATGTTTGTTCGCTATGTCTAAATCTCTAATTCTGCTCTGCAAATAGGTTCATCTGTACCATTTTTCTAGATTCCACATAAATGCATAAATATATAATATGTGTTTTTCTCTTTCTGACTTACTTCACTCTGTATGGCAGTCTCTAGGTCCATCCATATCTCTGCAAATGGCACAATTTTGATCTTATCTATGGCTGAGTTCTATTCCATTGTATATATGTACCACATCTTCTTTATCCAGTCCTCTGTTGGTGGACAATTGGGTTGCTTCCATGTCTTGGCTATTGTAAACAGTGCTGCGATGAATACTGGGGTGCATTTATCCTTTGGGGCCATGTTTTTCTCTGGATATATGTTTAGGAGTAAGATTGCTAGGTCATATTGTAGTTCTATTTTTAGTTTTTTAAGGAACCTCCAGACTGGTCTCCATAGTGGCTGTATCAATTTACATTCCTACCAACAGTAATGCCATGCTTTGCAAAAGAAAATGGAGCATGGTAATTACCTAACCCGAACTCGTGCCTTTTGGCTTGGTTGATGCTATGTCATCAACAAAGTCAGCTGAGTAAAAGAAGAATTTAAATACACTAAGCTCATACGACACTTACCAAAAAGGCAAAATAAATTCAAAACGTGTGAAGAAGAGATGTGTTATTTGTCGACAGAATTCTTTACAGGCCATTCTGAGAGCAAGTTCAGAAAGTTCTCCCTGACCAGCTTTACCAGGAACCGGAAAGCCACTGGATATCATAGAAGTAATGTGAGGAAGGGTGGGTAGATTGTGTCTCCTTACGTTGTGTACCATGCTCTGGGGTCCTGAAGTCATCTCCTTTTCAAAAGCTGATGCCCAGGCAGTGGTAGAGGCTCTCTTACTATACTGAATCAGAGAAAGTCACTTTAGTTCTACTGTTCTCCAGAAATTACGCAAATGTTTACAGATTGCCATAAGCCCCAGTCCTCTGGGCAAGGAGAACAAGTGAATCAAACTTTGTGTGGGTGCTAAGTCGCTTCAGTCGTGTCCAACTCTTTGCGACCTTATGGACTGTAACCTGCCAAGCTCCTCTGTCCATGGGATTCTCCAGGCAAGAATACTGGAGTGGGTTGCCACGCCCTCCTCCAGGGGATCTTCCCAACCAAGGGATGGAACCCACGTCTCTTATGTCTTCTTGCATTGGCAGGCAGGTTCTTTACCACTGGTGCCACCATGCTTTGAATAAGGTTCAGCATCTGGCAGGTCAACAATGGCCTAGAGCTTTATCACTAGTCTTGTTAGAAATTAGAATGGCCCCTACAAGCAAGCATGGATTGTCTTCTTTTGAAATTACGTTTGTCAGGCCTATGAATTGGGGTCTGAGGCCATGTCCTGTGTCCAATTTAATGGAATCCACTCATATGTTCAATAGAGAAGGAAATGGCAACCCACTCCAGTATTCTTGCCTAGAGAATCCTGTGGACAGAGGAGCCTGGTGGGCTGCTGTCCATAGGGTCGCACAGAGTTGGACACAACTAAAGCAACTTAGCAGCAGCAGCAGCAGCAGCAGCATATGTTCAATACTTAAAACTGTGCTCAAGACTTGTCTTTTTCCAGAAACCTTGAGAGTTAAAGTTACAAACACCTGGAAGTATCTGCCAGATGAAGTCGACCACCCCTGTCAACTGGGAGACTTCATCTACGTCTACAGAAGAAAGATGGCTCTCACTGAGTGGGGAGGGATACTTTCTGCTGCTGTCCAGCCATATGCCACCAAAGTGAAGGACATGCTTCCCATGTGAAGCTAGTACCATGGGAGACTGGATTGTGGGTCCTTCAAAGGACCTAACACTTAACTTTTCCAGAGGAAGCAACTGGCATTGACCTCAACTGTAAAGAAATATTCTGGAAAATGTATTACTACTCTCTCAGGCTGCCTAGCTGTCCCATTCACAGCCATGATTATTCTACTTCCTTTGAAAATCACATTTATGAGAAAACAAACAATATTGTCACCCTACTCTCTCTTTCTGTACTCCCAGTAATGGTCCCCACAACCAAATATTTCTCATCAGCTCTATATTGTGCTCTCGGGATGGATATGGGCTGGACTTTAGTCCAGCAACCCAATTATTAGCAGAATACAATTAGGACCATCTTCACTAGAGGTTTTGATGATAACAAAGTGAAAATAAGCAGTATGTACCCAGGTGCTCAAGCTCTAAATTTGACACACAAAAAATGTTAACTGCTTTGTTTAGAAAGATACTGTGGGAAAGAGGAGCATCTAATTAATAGACAAACAGAATGACTGCGAGAGACTGGTCTGATGTCACCAGGTTAACACTGGGTTATTCTGTATATGTCACACTGATTATTTAGATTCATCCTTATTGTAATTGTAATTAGAAAAGAAATTGTAATTCTGGTAATTGCTTTGTTCCTATCTTACCATGAACTTACTGGATATTTAGACAACTGTAAGATGCCCAGAGAAAGGTAGACACCAACAAAGGAAATAACTAGAAGATTATAAGGTTATTATGTTGTAGTAACACAGGGAGGAGATTGTAAGGACAAACAGAAATCAAAATGAGACTTAAGTCTTCATGTTGAAACTAAGGGAAAAGACAGCTCCCTTTTTCTTTCAGAATTTCTTTTCTGTCCTTTTCAAATGTGTTTAAATCTTCATAATGGCTAAATAAGCCTCTTGCCAGCGTCCCAATTCAGAAATGTTTTCTCCTGGACCTGGGACTTCCTGGAAGACATTTTTTGAAACACAAACATCCAGGGAGCCAGCTCCCCCATCTCGCACTTCATGTCGGAGGGTAATAGCCTTTCATGGGCACCATGCTCCAGTTTGCAAAACTACCTTTTGTTCTAACAATATGAGAAGTTTCTTTCACCTCCGGATCAGGTGAACACAAGTGGTCTCCCAAGTTACCAAGATAAAGTTAGGAGAAACCATGCATGACAGAGGTGCTGTCAAGTCCTCTCCCTTGAAGACTAGTGATTGATCACCTTGGGAACATGCATGTAATGGCCTGTGTCTGCTTGGCTAGATAAGGGGGAGATTCCTTTCTGTCTCTGCAGTCTCTTAGTGATTGCCTGTGATCCACATCATATTCTGGCTTCATGCTCGTTCACTCATCACAGGGGTTTCTTTCTCTACTCCCTTTGTGGAGAGGATATCTGAGTTGGTACATACTGTTTGTTTTTTCATTTTTCCTGTTGCTCTGTGTCTCTGTTGCCGTCCGTAGGCTTTGTCTAGTTGCCACAAGAAGGGGCTACTCTTCATTGCGGTGCTTGGGTTTCTCTTGGTGGTGGCCTCTCATTGCAGAGCACAGCTCCAGGCACAGGCTTCTGTAGTTGTGGCACACAGGCTCAGCAATTGTGGAGCACAGACTTAGTTGCTCCATGGCAGGTGGGATCTTCTCAGTCCAAGGATCGAACCCGTGTGCCCTGCATTGGCAGATGGATTCTTATCCACTGCACCACCAGGGAAATCCAGGGCATCTTGTTTTTAATTATACTATATTGTGTTATAATTCTATTTCTCCAACACTTGCCAAAAGCATCACCAAACGTTATTGGTGGTATCACTATATTCTTACATTTTCTTGCAGAAAAGGCGTGAATTCCACTCCAAACAGCCCTATGGTGGTGTGGCTTTAACAACCACCAACCCCCACCACCTCCCAGCCTTCAGGTGACTTTAAAGCAAGGGGGTGCTGGGCTGTTGCCATTATTCTCTTTCTCTCTCTGTATGTTCAGATTCTGTTAAGCTGGACAAGAAGAGACTTGTCCAGCTACTCCCACCAGCCTTAAGTGTGAGGCATGTATCTTTCCTGCAGCAAGACCAGATCCCCAAAGACTTGACAGGTAACAGGCTCCCTACGCCTCCTCCGAGCACTGCTGCAGCCCCAATGTCCTTTACCTTCCACTAAGTTGGGTTTTCATAGAACTGTAATGGCTCCAACTGCAATGAAACTCTATATGTGAGTGTCCACTTCCTTTCTTCATTTAGGGACTTTTCTTCAAAGGGTCAGGCTAAGGACTCTGCAGGAAAGAAAGGGTCATGACCTTAGTCATCCCCCGCTGATGATCTTTGCCCTATCCTTCCCAGTTTTTTCAAAGATACTTGCTTTCTTAGCTTTTTTTCCTTTTTTTTTTTCCTTTTGGCTGCACTGCACACAGGATCTTAATTCCCCAACCAGGGATTGAACCTGTGTTCCTTGCAGTGAAAGCATGAAGTCTTAACTACTGGACCACCAGAGAATTTCCCACTGGCTTTCTCAGCTTGATTTTCAAAGCCCTCATAAAATGAGCCAGCCCTACCTTTCTGCCTGATTCTACTTCCTCCCCGGCCCTGACATTTAAGCTTCTAGCACCCGGCAGTGACACATAAGGGGCATGCAGATATTTGCTGAATAAATAAAGGATTGCTAGCCTCTGTATTTACCACCCTTGAATCTCCTATTACTCAGCCTGCTCACAAGCTAAGCCCTCTATCAGGAATGCCCTGTCCCTGTGGAAACCTTCCATGACTTCCCAGTCCCCTCTCCCTGCCCCTGCCCCCTCCATCCCCACCCCCATCCCATCCACTGAGCAAACCAACCTCTGCTGCGTGCATCCCCAGTGCTCTGTGATGGGTGCCACGAGTAAGGTGTCGCTAGCCTGAATCTGTGATTTAGGTAGGCACACGTGTCCCCTCCACACGGGGAGCGTCACAAGGGCTCCACCTGCCGCTGATTTCCTCTTAAATCTCCATCTGCCTGTGCGTAGCAGGCAATGGGGGCGTGTTTGAACTGAAGTGCGGAATCTGCCCTTTCTGCAGGAGAGGAACATGCAGAGTCCTCTGAGTCCCTCAGCATCTCCTCCTCACACCCCTCTCTCCTCTGGCCCTGTCACAGCTATTCTTCAGACGGAGGGAAGCGAGAGACGACAGTGTCACAGCACCGAGGCACGTGTGTTTACAGGCTGGGCTTGTTTATAGACCAGAGGAGCCTGACAATTCTGCCTCCATTTTCCTCCCTTTCGCCACACGGTGCAAGGCAGCCAAGCAGCCCTCACACCTTCGGGGTCCCCAAACAAGCAGGGAGGCTGTGGACAAGCTCCACCTGTGGTGCTGACCTCTCTGGCTCTGAGTCTTGGGCACTTGAGATGCTTGTGAGGCTGCGGGGGGTCTGCAGAGCCTAAGGTTTATTTGGGGGTCGCGGGTGCATGTCACCTCACCTGGCCAGTCACCACGTCCCAGCCCTCCTGGATTCAGAACAGGACCAAGGCAATAGCAGGTGTTCCGTAAAATGTGTTGAAGAAATAGTTGCTTCCAAGATAGGTTTTTCTTGTCCAGAATTCCACCTGTCCTGTTCTCACAGGTACCTGTCCCCACCTGGTCTGTCAGCATCATCCTCTTTATGTCGTGTCTTCCTTGGGAAGTCAGAGGCGCTGCCCGTTTCCATAAAGGAAAAGATGGAAGGTGTCGGCGCCTGATTCCACCTCAGTCGGGGAGGCACCAGCTCTGAGAAACACCCGCAGTCTTCCTGCCGTTATTTCACACTGTCAGTAGAGCGCCCCCTACAGGCAGGCACTGTGTTTATAGTTTTGTTTTGTTTTCAGCCCCAGTACCTACTGTGGTCCTTGGCACATAAGACAACTTTGCGACTGGGAACCAAGTCTCCTCGTACCCACACATCAAAAGACGTGTTCCTAAAAAAAAAAAAAAAAGAAAGAAAGAAAGATGTGTTCCTGCCAGATTGATGGAGCCCCAAAGACTCACCACTCTCTCCTCTCTCACCTGCTTGCAGCACAAATGTGGCATTCTCAGGAGGGTCCCCTCAACCAGCCACCAAAGGAACTGCTTACCCACCAACACACACACACACACACTCCTTTCTCCTGGTTATTCTCTCAGAATGCCTTTCACCTATTGAGATTGTCAAATAAGATCTTCAAGATCAGCTAGTCCATTTCGCAGATAAAACCAGGGCAGGTTAACGTTCATTTGCCTCCAAATGACAGCTGGCTGCTGGCAGAGGAGGGAGAAGTTGAAAACCTGCCTGCCAGGAAAGTCTCCTTCCTGCACACCTTCAGACCCCCTCTTTGGCTTCTCTCAGCTTCCTGGAAAGAGAGCTGTGAAGTAGTTCATGTCTGGTGAGGGCAGTTCCTTGGACAGCCCAGCAGGATGAAGTGAGAAGCATGTGGCCTCCTCTCTCCCCAATCCTCCGCCCTCCATCTATCTAGAGGTCTCAGGGCTTCCACGATGGTGGCGGTGGGAGAAAGGAGGTTGGACAGCATGCTCAGGACCCAGCTGGCCACACTCTCAAGTAGCCGTCCTTTAGGCTGCAGCTTACCCTGCTCACTGGGATTCCCTGGTGGCTCAGTGGTAAAGAATCCACCTGAAGTGCAGGAGATGCAGAGATGTGGGTTTGATCCCTGGGTTGGGAAGATCCCCTGTAGAAGGAAGTGCTACTCACTCCAAATTCTTGCCTGGGAAATCCCATGGACAGAGGAGCCTGGCAGGCTACAGTCCATGGGGTCACACAGAGTCAGGCACAACTGAAGCAAATGAGTGTGCACGCATGCATACGCTGCTCACTAACCTTTTTTCTTTTTTTAAGTGGTTAGAGAGAGAATTTCTGAGTTCAAGTTTGAAGTGGGAGAATTACTGACCTGATTAAAAACTAACCTCTATATCCTTGTTCAGGTCACCAACCAAACTGTGGTTTGATTCCCCTTGAGCCAGCTGCCCGCCCTGCTTCAGTCACCTGTGGTTGGGGGTGAGGGTTAGAATGGAGATGAACCATCAGTGGCCATGACTGCCCAGCGACCTGTTCCACCGGGACTGGCTTACTCTCCTTTCCTTCTTTCTGCAGAAAAGGCAGAGGGCAGACTCCAGCCCAGACCTGCCCATGTCCTCTGGGTCCTAGGCCCGCTCCTTACCATGTCTGCTCCCACCCTCCTTCCTGCCCTAGAGATGAGGAAGAGAGGCTCAGAGCACCTGCCTGGCCAGGATCTCTGTGAGTAGAGCTTGTATTTAGGACTTCAAAGCAGAGAAAGAGGCATCTGAAAGCAAAACAAAGCACAAGCCACTCCTAGCTCAGACGATTAATATTTATTTAGGTCTGGCTAAATTTGCAGTTCTCAGGGTGTCTGGGAGCAGCATAGTTTACATGCTTTGGACACAGACCCATCGTTAGGGCCATTATATCCAGGAATGCATGACTGCCTTGGAGAACCATCAGTGTTTCTGGCTCTTGTTAGGAGCACAGAAGCCATACTGGGAGAGGTCCATTTCTCTCTGCATCTCAAGGCTCCCTGCTGCCCACTTCCCACCTTTCACCAGAGCCCTGAGCAGGCTCCTGGGGACTCACCTGGAGCCCCTCTGCTTGTAATCCCAGCACTTCCAATCACAGCCCTCTTGATCCACCCCTCCCCATATGCCCATGGTCTCAAATCACAGGGGACTCGGGCTCTTCCCTGGACAAAGCCTGTGACTTACAGCCTCTCCCCACATGCCCTGGAGCTCCTTCCCTCTGTCTGGCCTCGAAAATGTATCAGGCAAGAGTGGTGAACGTGACCTTATTACACAGACCAGCCCGAATGGGCTCTAATGTCTCAACATTTGTATGTCTGAACCATTTGATCATTTTTAAAACCTCATTGCTAACTTAGGTTCTGAAACCGTTTTTCATAGCTGCTCATCTGTGACACAATAGGCAAACCTGATATCTCACAACTTGTTGAGAAAGATGTGTAAAGCGTTTCTGTGTCCGGAGGACAGACAAGATGTTGCAGGGCTGCATTAAGATGTTTGAGCCTTTGGGGCTTCCCTGGCAGTCCAGTGGTTAAGAATTTTTGCTTTTACTACAGTGGGTATGGATTCAATTCCTGGTCTACGAGCTAAGATCCTGCATGCCATAAAGTGTAGCTACAAAAAATAAAAACTCTCTGAGCCTCTAAGATAGCCTTCCTTCCTGTATTCCTCCAGCTATCTATACATGCATGCGTGCTAAGTTGCTTTAGTCATGTCCAACTCTTTGCGACCCTAGGGACTGTAGCCTACCAGGCTCCTCTGTCCATGGGATTCTCTAGGCAAGAATACTGGAACGGGTTGCCATGCCCTCCTCCAGGGGATCTCCCTGACCCAGGGATCGAATCTGCCTCTCTTACGTCTCCTGCACTGGCAGGTGGGTTCTTTACTACTAGTACCTGGGAAGCCCGCAGCCATCTATAGGTAGCTTCTAAACAAACTAATAAATATCTATTAAAAAAAATGTTTGAGCCCTAACATTCACATACGAGGTGCTGGTGACTAAAAGAGAATAAATACAGTGGCTGCCCTTGAGGAGTGCCCCACTGAGGGGATGTGTGGTGAGAGGTATCTCCCACCTCCAATAATAGACAATTCAAGTTAAGCGATGCTACATCTGAAAACAACAAACATCAGAAACATATTTCTATGCTAAAAATCAAACAGCTTCCTGGATTGGAGCTCTGGCTTTCCTAGATACACATCTTGTCTTCTGTGTTGGTTAATCCAGTGCTGATCTAGACTGTGGGCTTCCCAAGGGCAAGACAGGGGTGACAATATCCCAGGTGTCTTTGCCCAGGACCTGGCATGTACCGTGTGCTTCCTACGTCTCTGTGAATAGAGCCGAACTAACTGTTCCTGGGTGATTATATTGATACTGGAGGGGAAATGGTCTGAGAAACCCCTTTCCCATCTGAAATCACTTTTTTCTCATCTCTGGAAGTACTGAGGGGACCTGAAAGAGTGGGCAGTTACAGACATGCTCACCACTCACTGGCACATTTGCTGGATTGGCACATCAAGGGATGACATGGCTGGGCTCACCACTGAGCACAATTTCTTTTTTCTTGGCTGTGCTGTGTGGCATGCAGGATCTTAGTTCCCAGACCAGCGACCAAACCCACACCTCCTGCAGTGGAAGCATGGAGTCTTAACAACTGGACCACGAGGGAAGTCCCACTGAGTACAATTTGAGGCAGGACTGGATTCAATGTCTTTGTCCACCAACCTGCTTTCATAATATTTGTGGCTTTGTATCTTTGTGTCTTGAAGGTTCTAGACCACTGAAGTCTCCTCCTAAACAGTCAGGCTGTTAAGCTCTTGTCGACTTACACTTTAGATAACAGTAACTTCTGCTGACTTTGGCAGAAGTAAAAGTGGCCTAGGAGAGTATGACAGATAATACAAGTTGCCTGACCTAAACCCCATTCCCAACCTATTTCCTGCCAGTGTCCTTTCCTATGGTGTAGCCATGAGGCACAATTCTAGCTAATAAGACATAGATGGAACTCTACTGTAAGGTTGCTGATCCTTTCTCCATTCTTCCTGTTGTGAATGAGAATTTGATGGTTGGTGCTTCAGCAGCTATATTGCAATCATGAGGGAATGATCAAAAGACCCTTAGAGACATTGACCCTGACTGAATGGAGCCACCTAATTAGCACCAGCAGCAATGATCTGCCTCCAGACTTCTTGTAAAGTGAGAAGAATAAATCCCTCTTTCAGTCTCTGCCTTGTGTTCTCCATTATTTTCAGCCAAAGCTCTTTGACAAATATACAGAGACACATGGAAAGTGGGGGGCGATGGGGGGGACCACTACCATAGGATGATTCTATAGGGACTGGAAATAGTCGTTCCTAGAGTAGTTTCTAGCTTCAGACCTGTTGGATAAAGAGCAGGATCCTGAGTGACTCAGATCCCTACTTTGAGTCATGATTTCCAGGACAGCTTGGTGTTCTGAGTGCTAGAACATAGTTCGTGCTCAAAGACAAACTGTTTATGACCCAAGTAGCACCCTATTTAACAACTGGTGTGTCACTTAGAACTTTTCTTGACTGTCTTGTAGGGAGATAGGTAGACCACAGCAAAAATTCTGAAAGACCTTCCTTTCCTCTCATAACTGATTCCCTCAGCAATCATGTGAGAATATGAATCAATATGAATCAATCTGGTTCATATTCTCATGTCCTTATCTCTCAAGGGGCAAAGGAACAGTGACCCCTGAGCGTGAGGTCCCTCTTCTCCATGTCCCAGCTGCCAGGCAGGGTTGACCTTTCTCCAAGGGAGGAAGAGAAATACTCTTTGTGGCCTGGAGCACACCTCCACTCATGATCTACAAGGAAAGGGAGCCAAGAGAGGAGAAGGGGAGGAGGGAGTGGGCTCTGCTCTTCCATTGACATCCTGAGCCCGCTCCCCACTTCAGGCCTCTATCTCCTACCCCTAAAACCTGGTGTTTAGCCAGGTTCCTGTCTGAGGGCCCTTTCTGACGTTTCAGTGTCTGGATTTACCTCATGGGGGTGTGTGCCAACTTGATCTCTTTTGGCTTTTTAGCATCTCCAAAGAATCCCAAAGCCATACACGAAGTGTATCCTTGAGAAGCACAGGGCATTATCCCTGGAAACGGAGAGTGGGGAGAAGGCGGCTGAGCTGGGATCGGAGCCGGGTTGTCTGCCGCCAGCAGCTGGGCTGCTCCGCTGCATCCTGCTGCTTCTGGTTCCCAGTGGGCTCTCGCGCCCTCTTCAGGGCACCAGCCTGTTTGTTGGCCTGTGAGGGAGGGAGCGAGGGGTAGAGAGGGCCGCGCCTGCACTCACTTGTTCATCCTGTCCACAGTTCTTAGGACAGGCTGGGGAAAGTGAAAGAGGCGGTATGGTGCTGGCCTTATTGCTGGACTCCGTGGAGCCAAGTCCTAGCCCCTCCACTCACTGAGTGGACTTTAGGGCAAGTTCCTTAGCGTCTCTGTGCTTCAGCCATCATCATCATCGTCATTATAAAATCGAGACACGCCTATCTGGTGGCATTCTTGTGGAATGTGACGTGGAAAAGCGTGGAGAGCAGTGTTGGGCGCTCAGTCAACCTCTCTCAGTGCCCCAGGTCCAGGGATTATCAGCGGATGTTGTCCTCCCCGCTCCGCCTGGGGGCTGGGGCTCACGGGTCCCCAGCAGCTTCTCTGGAGAGGAGGAAAGATGCTGGGCCTTCCACAGTCTCCATGAGCCACAGGACTGAGAAGTGGTCTACTCAATACGGATAAAGTGGGCTGTGTGCATCTGACAGGCCAGGGATAGGAAATCGCCTTTAAAAAACAAAACACATTTTAAAGGCCTGCCGCACAAGCCCTAATCCCTTGAAAAGAAAATGCCTGATGAAAAAGCATTTCAGAAAAGCCATAGGGTGATCCATGGGGGCCTTGTGTAAATAACCAGTTTATCTTGATTATGCTATCTAATCCAGCTCGTCACAATTCCCAGAAGACGATTTAGTAGGAAAATAACAGACAGGAAGAGGAGGACCAAGGGGGTTTCAGGGAGCCTCAGCTGCTCTCTCTGTGACAACTGAGGTCAGCAGTGCCCGGGACAGGGTCTGTAGGTTCATTCATTCATTCACTCGTTCATTCATTCATTCACTCATTCATTCACTCACTCATTCATTCATTCCACAGTCATTAGGTGCTTTCGAGGTACCAGACAGGGACAAGGCAGACTGGTTTAAATCCTCACAGAGGTCACATCCTCCAGAGAGGAAACACTAAGTAAATGACAGGTGCCAATACCCTCAGTCGTACATGCCATGAGGCAGTCATTGGTGACGTTCGGGTAGATAGGCGTGGGAAGCTCCAGCTACTTAAGAGGCCAGGCTTTTCTGAGGATGATGCCTGGAGGAACCAGAGCTGAAAGAGAAGAGTGGGCTTGGGGAGACCTAGGGGAAGAGCTTTCCAGGCAGAGGAAAGGGCAGGTGCCAGGGCAGGAATGAGCCTGCCGGAGCCACTGCACAGAACCAGATGACAGGCAGATAAAATGGCTTTCCCCCAGCAGGGCAGGGCAGGAGGGACACAGAGAGGGCCCCAGCAGGCCTGGGAGCAGGGGGAGCCTTGCAGATGAGGGGGTGTGGGCAGCTCCTTGCAGACCATAGTGAGACTTGGGCTAGGTTGGTGGGAACCCTGTGGGGGAGGCAGAGGGCGGGAGGGGTCCCGGAGTCAGTGCAGTCAAGGTCAGCAAACATTTTTGGGCACCAATCTTGGGCCATGATCTGAGCTAGAAGCAGGGCCGTGAACCTCTCTGCCCTCGGCTTCTGCCTGAGTCAGCACCCATGGGGGAGATTACTATCTCCATCCCAGGGAAGACAGAAGTGGATGGCTGAGACCCTCTAGCTGCGTCGGGTCACATCCCTCGCTCCTTCCAAGTAGTGAGGGTGAGTCCTCCCCTCCCCGCCCCATGCCTGCAGCTCCCCCCCATCCCCCAATTCTGTTCACTCTCCCTCCTCCCTCCTCAGTCCTCCCTCTGGTCATCTGCACAGCATCCTTTCCCTCTGTATTTAATTCTCCTTAAACGTCTCTCACCCAGAAAAGCAAAGCAATAACAGAATCACTGCACTTTCAGCCTCTGTTCTATTTCCCTTCCCCTCATGGGAAAAGAGGAACAGGGGAAATGTCGCCTGTCCCCTGTACGACACTCCCGCCCCCTGCAAACCTGGCCACAGGCAGCATGGGCAGCGGAACGATGTGATCACATCTACCAGATCCCTAGCAGGCTCGCGTCCCCAGCCTCTGACCTTCTGGAAAGCTCTTCCTGACATGGCTCAGCTGCCTGCACACCCTTCCCCACCTCACCCCAACCCCACCCCTGGGGCCTCCTCACTGTATCCACATGCCCCCTAGAATACATCATAGTCTGTGATACCAGTTTCTTTCATTGCGCCGTCCACCCAGCCCTGCCATCACTGGGCAGTCCCTAGCCCTGCTCCTGGCATGCAGTAAGTGCTCAAAAAACATTCAGTACAGGGATCAGTGGAAGGCCCGCTCGCTGCTTTAGGGGCTCGCCTTTTATTGGAAGAGGCAAGCGGTACACGCGCCATTATGAATAAGTGTAGAATGGCCAAGTGGTGCGGATCTTACACAGGCCTGGGGCGGGCAGGGGAGCGGCCCCAGTGCAGCAGCCCAGCCTGTTCCTGCTCCGGCAGTGACGGCCCCACGTGTCTGCGAAGCCGCCAGTTGGTGGCAGTGCACCAAACGTTCCCCGGGACAGACAGCGCCGGCAGCTGGTTAATGCTCCGTCAGTATTCTGAATGTAGATGGAGCTGTGTTTGTATGATAAATACACGACTCGACACTTCTATGTGACACCCGAGTAGGGACCTGCCTGATGGCACAGCCCATCTGGCAGCTCCAGCATCAGCAAACGCACTCGTGCTAGCTTCTTCTCCGCGCCCCTTTTTATCCAAAATAAAATCCGTGTGACAGGCTGCGGAGCTACGTTCACGCTCCAGATCAGCCTAGCTTTGCTCTTCCTAGCTGTGTCATCTTAATTCTCTGAGCCTCGGGGCCCCTCACCTGTAGAAGGACGCGTAGCAATAGCATTTCCCATATCAGCTTGGTGTGAGCATGAAATGAATTAATAGGGGTAATTAATACAGGTCTGCACTGACAACAGTGCCCAGCCCATAGAAAGACCTAGAAAGCACCACGTGTTAGCTGTGACTGTGCTTTCTCCACTCTGTGATGTGGGGCATTTGTGACTCTCCCTGTACATGTGTGAACACTCCTTACAGGGTCTGAAAAACCCAACCTGATGGTTTCCCAGGGGCCGTGGATTAGAGATGGGTGCCCCTGGGGGGCAGGGCTGCCAGATGGAGCGAGTAAACATGCAGGGTACGTAGTTAGATTTTAATTTCAGACAAGTGGCAACTAATTTTTTAGTACACATATGTCCATGCAATATTTGGGATATATTTGTACTGAAAAAGCAGCACAGAGGGCAGGGTTTTCTCAGGGCCTTGCTCTCAACCTGATGGCCTGTGGTGACACCCAAGTGGAGGAAGAGACAGGAGTGTAAAACCTCATGGCCCATCCTGGAGTCTAACGATGGCCTCTCATGGCCTCAGGCCTTGGCCAGGATGCCTCACTGTGTCCCCTCAGTGCTCTGATGGATTCCTTGACTGACTGACAAATGATGCAGTGAGCTGAGGCTTGTGGGTGTGATTTGGGGGGCCTTGCAAGGCTCTTCCCAGGTGATGCTAGTGGTAAAGAACCTGCCTGCTAATGCAGGAGGCATAAGAGATGGAGGTTCGACCCCTCTGTCTTCGATCTTTGATCTTTGATCCCAGGGATGATCCCTTGGAGGAGGAAGTGGCAACCCACTCCAGTATTCTTACCTAGAGAACTCCATGGACAGAGGAGCCTGGTGGGCTATGGCCATAGAGTCGCAAAGAGTCAGACTTGACTGAAGTGACTTAGGATGGAAAGCTGTATTCCCCAACTTTTCCAGCTCACGTTTCCCTGGAGATCTGCAGACTTTCTACCAGAGGACCAGTCTTTCTGTCCCTAGGAGCCTCCTTCAAAGTGAAGCAGCCCTGGAGGGTGGCCCTGCACACGCCTACCAAGCCACAATCAGCCAGCACCACATAGGCAGGTTCTGTGAGCCTCGAGGGGTGTAGCTAGCTGAGGGGGGCAGGGGGAGCTTTCAGGGATCTGGGTCAGAGATTTAAGTCCAGACCCTCCAGCCTCATGGATGTAAACCCCAGCTCCACTCACTGGTAATTCTTCCTCTCTTCCCATCTCCCGTTTCAGCCTGGCAGCCTCCAAAGTTGCTGCACGCCCGATTCAAGACTAAACATGAGCTTATGCCAAATACCATGCAGGGCGCTGGGGGAGGGGAGGGATAGGGGCTCCCCTCAAATGGCCCAGGGCAGCATGAGGAGCTGGGGACTATTTGGTTAAAGAAAACTGGGAACATAACAAGAGCTTAGAGGAGCTTTCTGGCTTCTTCTGGAAGGTTCCTGGGCCCTGAGAGTGATGTGGGCCTGGAGGGAGCATAAGGGCAGGGAAAGGGGTGTTTCAGTAGTAAACAGCACAGACAGCTCAACCACAACGACCATGGCTACTGACTGCTCTGTACCTGGCCTGGTTTTTCATGCCTTACAGATACTAATTCACTGTCTCCTCACAGCAGCTTCTTCTGCTCCCACGAGGAAGCTGAGGAGGGGGCTGTCCCACTTAGGAACCACCAGAAGGTCTTTTCTGAAGCCTCAGCTTGTGCGCGATCCTGGGCGAGATGAGCAGCTTCTATGGTGACTGAGGGTAAATTTATTCAAGCTGGAGGAAATGGAGACTTGAACGTCATTCTATTTAAGAAAAGAAAAAAAAGTCGTGTTCTGTTCGTCAGCTGAAATTCCAATCTCTGTGTACATTCATCATGATTATGCGTTTTTGACTCCTGCTTGGTCTGGGTCTGATCTGCCGTGGCAAGTGCTAGGAGGGAGAATTCTGGAGCCTCAGGATTGCTTCTTCCACCCTCCCCAGAAAGGGTTGCTGGAAGGGGTTCTCCACCAGAGCATCCTGGGTGGGAGAGGGGGGAGAAGGGGGTGGTGCTGGTGTAGGGGGAGGGGAGCAGCTGCTCACAGGCAAGCACCCAGGTGGCTCTAGTGGTAAAAAATCCACCCGCCAGTGCAGGAGACACAGAAGACACGGGTTCAATTCCTGGGTCAGGAAGATCCCCTGGAGGGGGAAATGACAACCTACTCCAGTTTTCCTGCCTGGAAAATCCCACGGATAGAGGAGCCTAGGGGGCTATAGTCCATGGGCTCGCATAGAGTCAGACAGAACTGAGCCCACACACACATACCCAGCAGAGTCCAGGGCCTAATGCTGCTTCTCCCCAAAAGGGCTCTGAGCACCGGGTCCTCAAGACCACTAGGGGCGACGTCAGCCTGCGATTCCCAGGGCCAGCCTCGCTCCCTGCCTGAGAATCCCAAGGGGATTTTTTTAGAACATACAGATTCTGATACAAGGCTGGAGGGAGATTCTCAATCACTGGGCCTGGGGCAGAGCTCCAGGAATCTGTTTTCCAACCTCATTCCTTATTGATTCTGATGAGCCAGAGATCCAGGCCTGCCTCCTGCCAGCTCCTTCCAGTCCTCCCCAGTCCCAGCCCTCTGACTGCAGGTTATCCATCCATTGCTTCATGGGAGGTTCTGAATACTCGAAAGTTCCTTCTTGGCCTCCTTTTGACACCCCACATATCTTCCCCCACCCTGATCCCGACTTTTGAGGGCCAGGCTGCGCTGCCTTCTAGCACCTTTTCCCCTGACAACTCTTTACCTGGGAGGACCAATGCGGGTCACTGCCTCCCGCAGGCACTCCCAGACTACCACTTGGGGGATCTGTTCACTGGACATATTTCTTTCCATCCCTGTAAAATACACCTGCAGCCAAACGGGAGCCTTGCCCTCCAAAGGGTCTGGTCAAGAGAAGTGGCAGAAATCCCTGTACAGACATCACCCTTCCGATGAGGCCCCTTTAAAGTTGAAAAGCTAATAAAACTTTTTTTCCTAGATGAAATGTCCTATTGATCACAACTGCTGTATCAGTTGCCTAAGATGTCAACAGCACCATGGAAGTCTGGGAAATGATCATGTTGACTTAAAACTGCCCCATACGATAGCACATATCAACCCTTAGTGAAGCCTTAAAAAAAAGGGGGGGGGTGGGGAGTTGAAAAACAGCTTAAAGGAGGCAAACACAGCATCTGCTGTATTAACTCAGAATAGTCCTAGCCTCTCTCACACTCGCTAATTCCACAGTTGCTTTTTTTTTACCTTAACATTTTATTTAATTGCAACCACTGTGTATGTACTGCTTTATGATTCTGCCATTTTCATAAAGTACCATTTTCTTACATCTCTGCAGAGTCTTCCTAATTATCATTACAGTGACCACACAGCACAGCATCTTTTAGCCTGAGTTCAAATCCCTGCCTTAGCCAGCCTGCTGTGGGTGCCTGCAGGCCACCGCTCCTGTCCTATTCCCTGATCACATCTCCATGTGACTGACCCTTATATCTCGTCCCTTGTTCTGTTTTCTGGCACCTGTGCTCTTAACCATACTTCATCCCTGCCTCTTGGGGCAGAGACAGGGTGTCATAGCCTTTATGACACTGTCCATGGGGGACCCCAAGAACAGCTGTTTGAGATGTTACCTTTGCCAATAACCACCACTGCTCATGGAGCAAGGCTACCATGAGTCATCCAGGGGCTGGGCACCTGGTTTACGTTATTGCAGGGAATTCTCAAGACAACCATGCGATAGCCACACATAGCTCTACTTTACAGATGAGAAAAGTGGAGCCCAGAAAGGTTCAGCAAGTTATCCACGATGACACAGCCATTACAAGACAGAGCAGGGCTTGAAATGCAGGTTTGATCACTTCTAAGTTTATGCCTCTGCCAGTGCTCTACGGAGCATGTTCCAGGAGACGTGATCTGGCTCACTGGATATTTGAGCACTTGTGAAAATGAACCTCAGTAAAACAGAGCTGCAGCAGACCTTGCTGACTTTGTACCTCTCCCTTCCAGGCTTAGAGACGTGTGTTTTTCCTCTTATGGTGTGTGAAAGACATTCCTCTCAACCCACCGTACAGATGGAACTGTTGAGGCACAGACACAGGAAGCTGATAGACCAGAGAGGAGTTGAAGACCAGCACTCAGACCCCACAGGCCCAGAGAACAGGTGGAAGGTCAAGGTGAGCATGGGGTCATTGGGGAGAGGATGCCGACGGTGGGCAGGCCTGTCTGCGGTTCAGCCCCTGGGCACTCTAGGCACCAGAGTCAAATTGTCCTCTTCCTGCCCTGTGTCAGGAATACCCTCCACTTGGGCTGCGCCCCACCCATCACCGACCCCTCTGCAGGCCCAGCTCACACAGCCCTCTGCCCCGTCTTCTCCTGACCCAACCCACCCACAGCAATCACACGCTCCTCTGAACTCCTCTGCAATTATAATTTCAATAATTCATTTGGCAATTAATCATATCCTGCCTTGCAACATCTCTTCTATCCCGTGTTGAGCTGTTATTTAGAAGCACAATTGTTTAAGTTCCCATGAGCAGCATATGCTGCCTTGCTAATCTAGTCGGGCTTTTTGGTTGTTTATTTCCCGGCAGTCAATCAAACCAGGAGGAGACGCTGGAGACCCACACTGAGGGGGTGAGCTGGGATCCTCACTGAGAGGGCGATGGAGGCACAGAGTCAGGACACTCCTGATAGCAGCTTCTGAGAGAGCTAGACAGCCCCTTGTGCCCCTCAGTCTCCTCCCCTCCGGATGCCTCTGTTACGAAACAGTCTCGGGAATTTTCCACGCTCTTACAGTCTCCTGGACTGCGTTACATTTCCTCTGGGCAGGCTCCATTCATTTTCTTCTCACTGAGACTGTGAAACGTGATGTGACGGACTCTGAAAGTAGGGAAAAGAGTCCCAGCCTGGGGTCTGGGTTCTGCCTCTCCTGTCTGGAAGCCTGGAGACTTACTTCACTTCTCTCCGCCTCAGTTTCTTCATCTCTATGATGGTCTGAAAGTGCCTATCTCATGCTCTTGTTACGAGAATACTGAAACAAACCCACTAGCACTCTGTGCCTTCTAAGAGCCTTACGAACACAGCCCCTTTCATCTTCACAGTAACGCTTATGAAGTGGATTCTGTTATTTTTTCCATTTTACACAAAGACGTTCAGTGTAAGGGGGCAGAAGGAGCATAGCAGGGGCGCTTAGCAAGCTTAACACAGCGGAGGCCTAGCAAGAATAACGGTGCAGGATGTGTTTCCATGCCTGTGGGTGTCTGGGTGTTGGCGGGGAAGAGATATTTGGAAGGAGCAGTGGATGGGAGCAGGGACTGGGTGAGGGGTGATGTCTGAATGCTCCTTAGCAGTTTTCAGGTTCCAGGTCTGGTATATGTAGTAAAGGGTGACAGTGGGGAATGTCCCAGGCTTTATCAGACTCCAAGATCAATGCATTTGCTTGAGATAAGCTTGACCAGGGACGAGAGGAGCAATCCGAAGTTGGGTCACAATGTTCCAGGGAGAGTGAAATGAGAGACAGGTGGCCAGAGACCATTTTTTCCACACGTATCCCTTTTGAAACCCAGAGCCTCCTACAGACAAGGCCCGGAAGGGCCACTGTCACAGTATTCGTGGCAAGAAGGGCGTTCCTGCAGCTTAATCAGGTGTCAGAGTTGCACGGGATAGAAGGTCATCTGCGGCCTTTTCAGATACCCTCACAGCACTCAGACCAGCCTGTCACCTCCTTCCCCCTCTGCCCTCCATGGCCCCCAGGATTGGAAATGCCCTGTTTCCCCTTCCCCAAATGCAGCCACCTAACCAGGCCAGCAGATAGGAACTGCAACGATGTGCCAGGGGCTGGACAGGGGCAGACGGGACCTTGAAGAGGAAAAGAAGGGGTTAAAAAGAGAGAGAGGACTTGAAAGGAGAAGGAGGGGCCCTGGAGGAGCCTCTCTCCTGCCCCAGGAGATGGATAGCCAAGTGAGATGCCCAGGGAATCAGGACCAGCTAAGACCTGGAAACAGCTGATGAACTAGGAAAGATACCCGACCCCAACACCTTCAGGATCCAGCATAGTAGCCTGTGATTACATGTAGCTTCTAGCTAACTCAGTCCTTGGAATGTGGTTTTAGAATTGATTATGTGTTTTAAGTGTAAAATATATGCCAGATTTCAAAGATTTGGTATGAAACAAAGTACCATATTTCATCATTACTTTTATATTATATGTAGCAATTTAAGTTGTAGCACTATGCTAAGTCACTGTAGTCTTGTCTGACTCTTTGTGACCCTATGGACTGTAGCTCTCCAGGCTCCTGTAGCCACGGGATTCTCCAGACAAGAATACGGGAGTGAGTTGCCATTTCCTCCTCCAAGGGATCTTCCTTACCCAGGGACTGAACCCATGTCTCTTACGTCTCCTGCATTAGCAAGCAAGTTCTCTACCATTAGCACCACCTGGGTTATATAGAGGTAAATAAAATATATTGTTAAAATTGCTTTCACTTCTTTTCATTATTTATCTTTTTACTGGAAAGTGCATAAGTGGCTCACAGGATAGTTTTGTTGGACACTGCTGCTCAGACCCTGTGGCCCCTGGGAGGCTGACTGGCTGAGGGGAAGGTGTGCTGTTATAGACTTTATCCCATCTCTCTGCCCCTTGAGCAAGGTCACAGGAATTAAAGGACTGCATGGAGCCTGGCCTTGACCTATAGGGAGAGAACAATGAGTGGGTGGATGGGCGGAAGCAAGGAAAATGGGTCCAAAAAAACACATTTCTGGTTCTCCAATCCGTCTGGTTGCCATCTACAAAATCTAAACACTGTTCCGGAAGTTAACGGGTTAAAGAGATGGAAAAACCCAGCAGCTTGTTTCTTAGTCAGGGTGACGTTGAAGCATCTTAAATGAGTCTCTGTAAGAAAATCATCAAAATAAACACACAGCCTGGGGGCCCTGGGTGATTAGGAAGCATCTTAACTGGAAGGCAGGCGCTGGAGAAAGCCAGGAAGTGGAGTCTGGAGAGAAGAGGAGAGGCATCTCTTTAGAGCCCCTTGCCTCTTGTGATCCTGAGAGGACAGTGACGGCGGATGTTATTGCTTGATGTGTGATGACTGATCAGTCATGGGAGAGGAACACTGAGGATTCAGGGAGTAACATGCCCAGGGTCAAGAGTCAAGACCTCCAAGAAGATGAGTTATTTTCTAGCCCTCTGACCGGCTGTGTGAGCTCAGGAAACTTGCTGGACTGGACTGTGTGTCCCCCCAACTCTACATGCTTCGGTGAAGACCGGAGGACGCAGTGAATGGGAACAGAGACTGTCCACTCCCAAATGTGTTTCTCTGGCCTTGCTATCTAACAGGCATCTTTTAAACACATATTTATTTTTATTTATTTATTTGGCTGTGCCAGATCTTAGTTGCGGCATGCAAACTCTTAGTTGCAGCATGTGAGATCTAGCTCCCTTGGCCAGGGTTTGAGCCTGGGTCCCCTGCATTGGGATCACGGACTTTTAGACACTGCACCACCAGGGAAGTCCCAGGCATGTGAAACTTAACATAATGTACCCAAAATTAAACCCTGAGGGTCGCCTCCAAACCTGTTCCCACTTTCTAGTTGCTGAAGCCAGGTCTCTGGAATTCTCACCCCCTTGCTGACCCACTAACAAATCCTACTGGCCCCTACCTTCAAAATACACTCAGAAGCAACCACTGCTGCCACCGTGGTCTGAGCTGCCCGGGCAGTCCTCCCTAGGATCCTGGTGTAGTTTCCCGGTTCACCTCTCGGCTCCTAGCCTCGCGTCCTTGCATCCATAGTCCGCACAGCAGCGGGATGTTCAAACACGTCAGATCCTGAATCTCCCATAGTCCACACAGCAGCGGGGTGTTCAAAACACATCAGATCCTGAACCTCCTCGGATGACCCCACGGCCCCCATTGCCCTCAGATAATGGCCAGGCCCTCGGCTACAGTCCAGTCCCCCAGCACGTCCTCACCTCACCTCCTACCCCTTGGCCTGTCTCCCCTCAGACACTCTCTCCGCCATTACTCCTGAAACACCCCACTTCTGGCTTCACGCGTGCTGGTCACTCTTCCTGCATTGCTCTGTCCCCAGACACCTGCACCACTTGAGTGTTCACCGCCTTCAAGTCATACTTAGACTTTCACACAAACTCCAGTCCCAGGACTCCCAGCCTCTCCGTCTGCTTTACTTTTCCTCAGAACACTGGACACTTCCCAAACCATATATAACTTCTTTCTTTCCTTTCCATCCAACTCCTGCCCCACCCAACATTGGTTAAGAATTTCTTTTTTTTACCCCCTGCCATATCCCTGATTTTTAGAACAGTGTCCAGATGTGTTAGGCTCTCAGAAAAAGCTGGATGAATGAGTGACTGAGCCCCTCCCTCACCCCAGCCGGGCCAGGGAGGGGGGTGGTGTAGTGTGTGTGAGTGTTCGAGGGGGTGGTGTGTGTGTGTTTTTGTGAAGGGGCGATAAGTGTACCCTGCAGCACAGGGAGGGAGGCCCCTGCTACAGGGAAGACACAGCCTGCTGCTTCTGAAACCCTGAGCCTTCCATCTCATCCTCCCCTTCCAGCACAGTCAGTTCGAAATCAGTAAAACAGCATCTCTGTCTTGCTCTCTGTAAGAGCCCTGTTGCTTTGGGCAAACCCTGCAAAGGAGGCCTCTCTCCAGGCTGGGCAGCTCTGCACCCTTGGTGGAGGCTGGAGATTTGAGAGACCAGGGCGTTTTCCTAGTTCGGTTGGAGCTCAGAGAGGAGATGTCTGTGCCCCAGGGTAGGGGCATCCCCCTGAGGGTAGGGGCGGCCTGAGCTGCCGGGTCTGAGTGGGAGGGCTCTTGAGAGGGTGGCCTGGGGGAGGAAGCTGAGGCCGGCTGCAATAGGGGCCTCCTGGGATACTCAGGGAGACAGGTG
This sequence comes from Bos grunniens, assembly GCF_055505025.1. Taxonomy (NCBI): domain Eukaryota; kingdom Metazoa; phylum Chordata; class Mammalia; order Artiodactyla; family Bovidae; genus Bos; species Bos grunniens. The sequence continues at coordinate 23,885,511 of NC_141180.1, forward strand.
TGGGGAGGCAGGACAGGGCATGATGTCTCCCCAGACAGGTTAGGTGGCAATAAATTGGGACCATCTGTGCCGTTGTTAGACATTCTGAGAAAAGCCAGATTCCCAGAACAAAAGGAACAGCTCTTTAGAGAGAGGAGAGAGAGAAACACAAACACGGCAGCAAACAACCTATACACACACACACACCCCTCATCTAATCATAAAAACATATTCCAAACAGGCTCCAGAGCTATCTTTGGAAGGGATGTTGGAAATATATATATATATATATATATATACACACACACAGATACATACACACATCCCTGAAATGTTAACTGTCAGCTCTCAGGAAATGGCTCTGCTTGAACAGACTTCCCCGGACCTTCATTTCATGACTGTTGAAAACAGAATTTTTATAAGGCGAAGCCAAACAGAACAGGTGACAATTGTTCTTGAAGACTTTTTTTTTTTTTTTTAAACACCAGCCACATTTCTCTCATGCCCAAAGCCACCATGGCTCTTCTGGAAGCTCAAAGGCATTCTTCTCATTACTAGGGATGAGGGGGAGGAGGAGGGGGAGGCAATTGTGGGGACGGGTCCAATGTCAGGTGCTGTAGAAGAGTGTAGACCTGTAGAGCAGTGACTGAAAGTCCTGGTTCCTACAGGGCAGGCGAACTCTTCCCTAACTTTCTTGAACCTCAGCCTTCTCATCTGTGTAATGGGAATGATGCCCAGGGCTAAGATGAGGCTTTGAGAAGCAGTGGGTGTAAAGGGGCCATGAGTCATCAGATCCTTGAGAAGGACTTTGGTGTGAGGATCTTTTGCTTCCTAAACTTGGAGGCAACACGAGGAGGCTTTGCAGTCAGAGGTTTTTCTGGCTCAAATTTTTGACAAAAAAAAAAAAGGTACGCTTGGAGGCAGGTAAGGAAAAAGAGTGGAAGGGAATGGGGGGCTTTCCTGGAGGTCCAATGGTTAAGAATCCACCTTGCAATTCAGGGGATGCAGGTTTGATCCCTGTTCAGGGAACTAAAGTCCTGCACGCTGCGGGGCAGCTAAGCCCTCACACCACAGCTATAGTGTCTGTGCGCTGAAATGAAAGATCCCATATGATGCAACAAGATCCGGTGTGCCTCAGCTAATACCCAACACAGCCAAGTAAATAAATAAATATTAAAAAAAGAAAGAGAGGAGGGGAATGAAATGAAGGAGTTTTGGGGCTGATGACAGGAAACAATGGGACCAGAACAAACGTGTGTTTAGAGCGTGATGCTTTATTAAACCTCACTTGAGCGCCCAACCTCCCTGTAGAGAGACTGACAGCCTTTCCCCATAGTCCACAGAGGCAAGCCAAGGCTCAGAGCTGAAATACCTTGTCCAGAAATATGAAGGTGGGATTTGATTCAAACCTGTCTCCCACATCTGAACTGAAAGGTCATCAGCACACCTGGATTCTAACCCCTCCTCACTCACTCACTGCTGTATGTCCTCAGGTATATCGCCTCAGGTCTCTGAGCTTTCCTCCCCACACCTGTAAAATGAGGGGAGTGGGCTAGAGGACCCCTGTAAGGCTTTACAATGAGGACTGTGCTACTGTCATGATACTCACTGTCTGACCCTGTGGAAAGACTATGACTCCCCCCTGCTGAGGCAGCCTTGACCATGTGACTTGCTTTAACCTATGAAATATATATTTATATATATTATTGTATTTTTTAATTGAAGGATAATTGCTTTACAGAATTTTGTTGTTTTCTGTTAAACATCAACGTGAATCAGCCATGGGTAAACCCTTGTCCCCTCCCTCCTGAACCTCCCTCCCATCTCCCTCCCCATCCCACCCCTCTAGGTTGTTACAGAGCCACTATTTGAGTTCCCTGAGTCATACAGAAAATTCCCATTGACTATCTATTTTACATACGGTAATGTAAGTTGCCATGTTACTCTCTCCATACATCTCATCCTCTCCTCCCCTCTCTCCTGTGTCCATAAGTCTGTTCTCGTTGTCTGTTTCTCCATTGTTGCCCTGCAGATAAGTTCATTGGTGCTATCTTTCTAGATTCCATATATATGGATTAGTATACGATATTCCTCTTTCTCTTTCTTACTTACTTCACTCTGTGTAATAGGCTTTAGGTTCACCCACCTCATCAGAACTGACTCAAATGCATTCCTTTTTATGGCTGAGTAATATTCCATTGTGCATATATACCACTGCTTCTTTATCCAGTCTTCTGTCAGTGGGCATCTAGGTTGTTTCCATGTTCTAGCTATTGTAAATAGTGCTGTAATGAACATTGGGGTACATGTGTCTTTTTCAATTTTGGTTTCCTTAAGGTACTTGCCTAGGAATGGGATTGCTGGGTCACATTGTAGTTTTATTCTTAATTTTTAAAGGAATCTCTATATGGTCTTCCACAGTGACAATTTACATTTCCACCAACAGTACAAGAGGGTTCCCTTTTCTCCACACCCTCTCCAGCATTTATTGTTTGTAATAAATAAATAAAATAATAAATTTATTTATGTAATAAATAAACAGATAAAAGACTTTTTGATGATGGCTATCCTGACCGGTGTGAGGTGATACCTCATTGTACTTTTGATTTTCAGTTCCTCTAATAATGACCGATGTTGAGCCTCTTTTCATGTGTTTGTTAGCCATCTGTAAGGCCATGAAATATTAATGGAAGTCACGGTGACCAGGTCAAAGCAGAAGCCTGGAGAGCCATTGCACATGGCATCAGTGCTTCTTCCTCGGCCGGGTGGGGCTGCTCTGCATCAGCCCTGGTCCTGGCAGGGAGAGGGTGTGGAGCTGAGCTCTGCAGACCCACCAGGAACGTGAGTGTGCACACGGAAGAACTCCCGGCTGCTCGAGCCACTGAGGTCTGGGGCCGTTTGTCACCATTGCTGGACTTAGCTTAACTACAGTGATTACACGAGGAAAGCAGGAGGAAAGGGAGGCCAGTGGCCTGGGGACTGACTGACTCTGGCGTTGCTTGAGAAAACTTGGGAGCCATGGAGGGAAGGGAAGTGCCTAGGGCTTCCTCTGGGGTGTAAATGGGTCACTCAGTCACCTGAACTCCCACTGATCTTCCAGAACAGGGTGTCCAAAGACTGTGGGACAGACAGAGAGCGCTGAGGGTGGGAAGGGACGCCACATCCCAGGATCAATGGAGCAATATAGTAAGAGGGTGTGAGGTCAGCAAACACAGAAAAGAGATGAGAGAGCACTTAGGAGGATGTTGCAAGATGTTTCTCTTATTTCTAAGAGGAAACAGTATTTTGAAGGTAGGGGGAACTTAGCTTGTTTAGGACTGTTCTCTTGTTTGACAGGTGAGAAGACTGAAGACCTAGGGGACTGGATGGCTTGTCCCAGGTCACACTGTGTGAGCGGCTATCGGAGCTGGGACTTGGGCTGGAGTCTGATCAGTCTCGTTCTGATTGCATCTTTCTGGTTTCTCTTTAGTGATTAACAGTGAAACTTTTCCAAAGAAAGGAAATCCGTAAGTGTTAGTCTCTCAATCGTGTCTGACTCTTTGCAACCTCATGGACTATAGCCCTCTGTCCATCGAATTCTCCAGGCAAGACTACTGGAGTGGGTTGCCATTTCCTTCTCCAGGCCATCCTCCCAATCTGGGGATTGAACCCAGGTCTTCTGTATTTCAGGCAGATTCTTTCCAAAGAAAAGGGCAAGTCATTTGATTTGAAGGACAAGGGAGGTGGGAGCTGGAAATTGGGGTCCCCCGGTCCACTGGGAAAGGGAAATTCTGGGGAGACAGATTAGGGGGATAGGCAACCGGCTCCAGCAACCAAGCGCATCTAAGGTGTGGGCTCTCCAGGAGGAAAGGAGCAACTCAGTGAGCTGGTGTTGAGGGCCTGGAACCCATAGGCCTTGGGTCACCCACTTACTGTATTTCATCTCACACAGTCAGAAGATTCCCAATAATTATAGGAGTCATTTGAGGCTCAGGGAAGTTAAATAATTCACCAGGATCTCAGAGTTCATGAGTGGCAAAGCTGGGGTTTGAAACGAGGCCACTATGATCCGAAGATCCTACTGAAGAAAGGTGGTCAAAGGAGGGTGAGATAGCCCCAGCTCAGAACGGCTGTCTGAGCTTTCAGCCAGCAGCCTCCAGCTGAGAAACCCTGCAGCTCACCTGGAGGGGCTCAAACCCATGGCTGGAGCAGCCTGGACTCCTGAGTCACATTAGCCTGTGTGGCTTGATCAGAGTCTTCCCCGGCCAGGCCCCCACTTCCCATGCAGCAGCCAAGAATGAACCAAGGTCCTCGAGTGTTCTTGGCTGTGTGGAGACTTCCACAGGGACCCCTGTGGTCCCTGGGCCACCTACACATGACAGACGACCCCGGCCCTTAGATCCACCCGCACAGGCGACCTAGAAGGTAGAGACTGGCCCAGGGACGGCTTGATGGAATCTGGCTGTGGCCCAAAGGCACGTTTGTGGCTGAACATTTTTTCCCAACTAATAAACAAACAATCATTATTTTTCTCTGGCCAAATGGAAGCTGGCCTTGGCGGGCTCAGTGAGAGAGCAAAAATACTGGGTTATCGACAGACCGGGAGCGTTTAATAGGCCACAGACCAATGAGGATCTGAGATGGATGAGGGCTGTGCTATTGATTATCGGGGTCCCTCCAGCCTTTCCAGAGGGGCCCCCCATCCTGTATTCTCTCTCCTGGGCAAGACTCCAAGAGCTCCCCCAAGAGATGTAGCTGGACTGTGGGGAGGGCTGGGTCCCCTCCACCCACAACCCGCTGAGAAAGAACGAGTGCGCAGCTGTGAGAAACACGACAGACCCTCCAAAGTGCGTGACTTTAGCTCCAAATCCTGGAAACACCAGTCACAGCGCTGTTTTTCTTCTACAGTAGCACAAAAGAGCAGATCTTTCAGTAAGCTCTAAAACAGCAACCACAGAAGTGATGTCTCCTGCCCATTCTTTTCCCTTGGTAGCAGAGTCAGAGAAACTGAAGGAAACTCCCCTTTGTCTGGCTGAGCCCAGGGTTCTTGGAGTGTCCTGTTCCTGAGAGTTGGGGCAGAAGGAGGGAGGGGACCCATGCCCACCCAGGCTGCGCTGTGCAGCCAGAGAGAAGGTGACAAAGCCAAAGGGAACTGGGGCGGCCCACCAGGCAGATCTAGGTCCACGTGGCCTGGGAGTTCCACCACATCCCCAAAACTATGGGCAAACCTTTGTGCAAATGGTCCCTAGTGTTTAGGAGATTTTCAAAGGGGTGGATGCAAGCTAAGTCCCAGGATCCTGGCTGCCCCTCTGCTTTACTGAAGTGGGTGGTGGTTCCTGATAGTTTTTACAGCACAGCTGAGAAGAGGCCCCCAGCTTCTCCCGACACCCACCTCCCCCTTATCCTCCTGTTTCCCAAACACAGGATCACCTCAGGCTGAGCCAGGGAATCCTCTTAGGCCCCATCCCACCCGCCCACCAGGCCATGACCTCCAGACCTTCCGAGGGAGGAAAGCCCTGACCCCCTCATTCCTAATCCGCAGTGAAGCAGAAGGAATGATTGACCCTGTAAGGGCGGCTCCTGTGGGCCTTCATTTAGAGCCCCTGCGGGTGTCTCCCATTCGTTCTTATTCCTTAGTAGCCAGAGTCAAAGAGACTGAAGGAGACTCCCTTTATCCGGCTGAGTCCAGGGTTCTTGGAGCGTCTTTCTCCTGGGAGTTGGGGCAGAAGGAGACAGGGGACCCGTACGTTGTTCGGTCAGAGAGCAGGCACCTCACGCCTGCTGTGGGCGGGCAGGGTCTCTGCAAGGTGGGCCACGTGGCCTGCAGGCAGTGCTTCTGGATGAGAAACCACCCAGTGGCTCTGAGGTCCCCGAGGAACCTCTGCTCTGGTCGCCGTGAGGGAAGGACTCACAGGCGGAATTTTTAAATGGCCGGGTTCCTCCTTTTGCAGGAAAGCCCTGGGTTGGACAGTGAGTGTGGGAGTCTCTGCTTCCCGAGGAAGACAGGAGCTTCCAGGTGGCATGAACGAGATGAATCACAGTCTCCCTTCAGGCTCACCTTAGCCAGGTGCCTGCCAGGGACTAGAATCGTGTGTGTGCTGTGTCAATGGGAGGTTGGGCCATGGATGGGATGACCTCTGAAGCGTCTGTCAACACTGGCTGCTGGGCCAAGAGGTCAGGGGCAGCCGTGGGAGGGGCCCCTGGTGACAGACGATCCGGGACTGCCAAACACCTCAGGGGTGAGCGTGCGGCTGCTGTGAGAGCCAGGAAGGCCAGATGGACAAGCCCAGCCTCTTATGGGTGGAGAATCCAACCGAAGCATGAAGCAGCTCAACCTGTGCAAGACCGCCAGCTGAACTGAGCCTGGGAGAGGCGGCCAGGCTGGGCAGGGAGCCGGGAAGGCGCAGGGTTACAGGCAGCTGTGGAGGACGCTAGCCTGGGGCAGGCCTCCAGGTAGGCAAGTCAAGTGGAGGCATGAACCTTAGGAGCAGGGCAGCCTGGGGTCCCACCCTGCCCGGCCCATCACAGTTCTGGGATATTGGGCATGCTATTCTTGAAACTTGATGTGTGGTTCAAGAAACAAAGAGTCCAGCAAATATTGTTTGATTCCACTTCTGTGAGATATCTAGACTAGTCAAATTCCTAGAGTCAGAAAGTACATTGGTAGATGCCAAGGGCCAGGGGGTTGGGATGGAGTAAGAAGGGGAGATGGGGAGTTCGTGTTTAATGGGGACAGAGTTTCAGTTTAGGAAGGTGAGAAATTCGGGAGATGGATGATGGTGAGTTGCACAACCCTGTGAATATACTCAGTGCCACTGACCTGTACAGTTAAATATAGTTAAAATAGTATTTTTTAGATTAGGTGACTTTTACACAATTTAAAAGACACATTAAAAAAAAAAAAAGAAAGAGTCCAGTCAAGGCTTCAGAATCCTTCCTGATGTCCAGCTCCTGCTCCAGGCTCTTGCCCTGATTGCTAAACTCTGCCCAGATGCTTGCCAGGTGACCTGTTCTGCTTTGCACCTGGCCTTGCTGGCAGGGACGCTGTAGGCAGCCAACTCCCCCCGCCCCCACCAGGAACCATCACAGCTGCATCAGACCAAGATAGATGCAAGCTGTACATTTAAGCTTTGGGGACCACAGTCCAAATAAAAGGATAATTAGCACATTTCTAATTGCTCTTCCCCCCTGTGAACAACAGGCCCAGGCACCAAGTGCCCGAGTTACACACACACACTCTGCACTAGATACAGCAAACAGGAGTAAGTGGAGCATCCAGATGTGTGTAAGTCAGGCCGAGGAACCTGGAAAGAGCAGTGACTGAATCCAACCCACTTAACATTTCCAGGCATATCTCTCTCTGCGGTTATTGTCTTATCAAAGATTTATATCTGTCTCATAGGTATTTTTAAATCCTTGGTCTCTTGTGAGGCCTAAAGCCAAGAATTGACATTTCTTCAATGTAAATAGGAAATATTACAGAATGAGTTGAGGTCGGTTTTTTAAAAAATTGCTTTCCTGACTTTTAACCCTGCAGTCTTGCTGACAATTGAATTCTACCTGCAGTGGCTCAGGAACAAGCTTGTGATTGCTTCAGCGTGACACAGGGGTTTCAAAGCAAACCATCTACTTTGCCAAAGAGTGGCTCAGGTCTGCTGGTGCCAGTCACAAAATAAACCCAGTTAGAGAAGGAAGGTCATCAGCCATGGGTATGTGGGTGACCCGGCCCCTACAGGAATCACCTTCATAACTCCCATGTTAGTCTGGCACTGGGTACTTGGAAGGCCTCTCCGGGGAAGATGAGTCTGTGATGGAAGCTGTGTCCCCATGCCAGTTTCCAGGCGCAAATGAAACCCAGGGTGTCTCCAAGGTTATTCTGTGCAATTGCATAGCATCCTTTATTGAACGGTTGCCCTGTACCATCAGAGCAAAATCCTGAGGCTCACAGTGGTGTGGAGCTGTCCTGTGAGCCCCACTAACAAGGCCAACACTGAGGTAAAGGCAGGCTTAGGCTTAGGCCACGTGCTTCTCCATCCACCTGTGACTCCAGTCCTAGGAATTAGTTCACTGGAGATATAAGACCCCACCTGTGACCACTGGAGAGCCTGGTCCATGTGCTTTTATATTTTTGGTTTTACTTTTTTTTTTAATGAGGTATAGTTGCTTTTACAATATTGTACTAGTTTCTGCTGTACAACAAAGTGGATCAGCTATATTTATACATATATCCCCTCCCTCTTAGATCTCCCTTCCCCCATCCCACCCTTCTAGGTCATCACAGAGCACTGAGCTGAGCTCCCTGAGCTATGCAGCAGCTTCCCACTTACTATCTGTTTTACACATGGTAATGTACTGTGAAGGGCTTCCCTGGTGGCTCAGTGGTAAAGAATCTGCCTGCAATGCAGGAGACATGGAATCGATCCCTGGGTTGGAAAGATCCCCTGTAGAAGGGAATGGCAACCCACCCCAGTATCCTTGCCTGGGAAATCCCATGGACAGAGGAGCCTGGCGGACTTCGGTCCACGGGGTTACAAAGAGTCAGACATGACTTTAGCAACTTAACAACAGCAAGTGCACGTACGTCAATCCCAGTCTCCCAGTTCATCCCACCCCACTCTGTGTCCATACATCTGTTCTCTGCATCGAGTCTCTATTCCTGCTCTGCAACAGGGATCGTCTGTACCATTTTTCTAGATTCCCCATACATGCGTTAATATATATTTGTCTTTCTCTTTTTGACTTCACACTGTATGACACGCTCTAGCTCCATCCACATCTCTACAAGTGACCCAATTTTGTTTTTACATCTGTGTTGGGGAGCTTGGATTCTGGGATGTGGGGATGGAGAGTAGAGTGTGTGTGTGTGTGTGTGTGTGTGTGTGTGTGTGTGAGAGAGAGAGAGAGAGAGAGAGAGAGAGAGAGAGAGAGAGAGCTGGGGCTCTGGGGTAAAGAGCAGGAAGAGAGGAGAGGGGACTGAGGAAGCAGATGGAAGGGAAGAGAAGTGAGGACCACTTACCTCCCTCCTTCCCCGTCCATCTCCCTTGAGTCCCAATTCTTGACTCCTTGTCTCAGACCTCCCTCTCCCCTCCCCTCGCCTTCCCCCCTCACCTCCTCTCCGTCCCTAGCTGCTGCCCCTCCAGCCCCTGCCCGACAGCAGCAGTTAGAAAGGTATGAAGACACACCTCTGCGGCCAGCACACAGGGGGCAGAAGTCACCTGGGATGTGCTGAGGAGGGGGCTCCCATCTTCAAAGACATCCAGGCCTGGGAGGCCAGCTTCTAGAAACTCGCCGAGAATCTTTCAGGCTGACAAAGCAGGCAAAGTGTGATGCCTCCATGAGTGTGTTTGTGTGCATGTGTGTACAGGGGGCAAGTTAGCTCCACCGCAGACAACTTCTTGTGGGTGACCTTAAATATGGAGCCACTGGTGCATTTAAAACAAGACTCAAGTGATTAGATTAAGAAGATATGATATATACATACACAGTGGAATATTACTCAGTCTTAAAGAAGAAGGGAATTCTTCCATTTGGAGCGACTTGGATGGACTTAGAGAATATTATGCTCAGTTAAATAAGCCAGACAAAGACAAATACTGTATGATATTACTTATATGTGGAATCTAAAAAACAATACAAATGGATGTATGTGCAAAACAAACTCACAGACCTAGAAAACACACTTATGATTACCAAAGGGGAAGAAGAGGAGGGATAAATTAGGAGAATGGAAGTAACAGATATTAACTACTGTATATAAAGAGAAACAAGGATTTACTGCATAACACAGAAGACTATATTCAGTATCTTCTAATAACTTATAATGGAAAAGGATCTGCAAAAATACTGAATCACTTTGCTGTACACCTGAAATTAATATTGTGAACAACTATACTTCAATAATCCACTCCACTCAAATGATGGACATTCTACCTATACACACATGTGCAAAGGTACTGGGGAGGCACCTGCAGGAGGAGACAGCTGAGGAGCTACCTTGGTTTCTTTGCTTTTCTGTGGATTCCTTCCCACTTCTCTCTTTAAAAAAAAAATTTTTTTTTTTAGTTTTTAATTTTTATTGGAGTATAGTTTTTATTGGGGCTTCCCTGATGGCTCAGATGGTAAATAATTCACCTGCAATGCAAGAGATCTGGTTCCCAGATCCAATGGAAAGGAGATGGCTACCCACTTCAGTATTCTTGTTGCCTGGGAAATCCCACGGATAAAGGAGACCGGCGGGCTACAGTCCATGGGGTTGCAGAGTCAGATATGACTGAGTGACTAACATATCATATATATATATATATATATATATATATATATATATGATGATTTACAATCTTGTGTTTCAGGTGTACAGCAAAATGAATCAGTTATACATATATCCACTCCTTTTTCTTTTTTTTATGTACTTTTATTTATTCGGTTGCACTGGGTCTTAGCTACAGCATACTGGATCTAGCTCCCTGACCAGGGACTGACCCTGGGACCCCCGCATTGGGAGTGTTTGGAGTCTTGGCCACTGGACCACCAAGGACATCCGTCCACTCTTGTTTAGATTCTTTTCCCATATCGGCCTTTACAGAGTATTAAGTAGAGTCCCTTCTCTCCTTAGGCTTCATTTCCCCAAGCCTTTCAAGTATTTGGTTTCTATTCTTCACTCAGGCAGAGGGGTTCTGAGTGATGGCTGGCTTCCTGTTCCTAGCGCTTAGCGGACTCTGAGCTCCCCAAGGGAGGCCTGAGTCTGTCCTCTCTGCATTCCTCCTGGCCTGGTGCCCTGCCCTGCTGGAGCAGAAGCTCAGAACACATTTCAGGGAGAAGGAACTTGAGCCCTCACTTGGCATCCTCTGCCCTCCCCGCCGTGTGCCCCCCGCCTTCTCGCCCCAAATCTCAGGGCCAGCCGTCTTATCTTCTGTCTTTACCTCCTTCCTTCCTGGCCATTGGGCACCAGAGAAAGCTTGTGGGCTGTGGCATGGCCTTTTGGGACACAGCAGGTGGTGGGCACCTGGTGGACATGCTCCGTGTCCAGGGCTGCTCTGCACTCTGGGCTGCTGGCTTCCAGGGCTGCTGCCAGGAGGGGCTGTTTCTGGATCGGAGAACAGAGCTGCTGAGTCTGGCTGGGTGGGTATTTATAGAGCCAGCCTTGGACAGCCAGGATGCTCACAGGCCTGGAACCTTCCCTCACCCTGAGGTTTCTAAAGATAGAGCCGTGTGGCATCTGGTATGAGACAAGGTACACTAATTCCTTGTAAGTCCACCAAGAATTTTCTAATAAATGCTGACCACTTTTCTCAATGCTGCTTCTCCCTTCTCCCCCTGCCCCTCGGCTTGGTCCTGCCGCTAATCTCGTTCATCCGTAGATGATGGTCTGCTGTCAGGGAGACTGAGGGTTGACAGGTGTGAGTGCCTTGCTTAGGATGGTGATGCTAGCCCAGGGCTAAAATCAGCAGTAGGGGATGAAAGGGGAGGGCAACTCACATTTCTTTGTTGTTCCTTGCGAGCACTGTGCTGGATGTTGCATGCACTATGACATCTAATCGTTGCACCATCTCTGTGGAGTAGGTGTTCTAACACCCATTTTACAAGTGGAGAAATTTGTAAGGCTCAAACTAAGGACTGCTTGAAGTTGCTCTGAATTGGTGGGGTTAAGATGCACCCCACTCAGCCTAGGACCCTGGGGAGGAAGAGAGGAGAATACAGTGTCAGTTGTTTACATGTTTCAGATGTGCACTTGGAATCCTTATCCCCAAAGCTAGCGGGCTTCAAGGCTGTATTGTGTGACTGCTCTTCTCTCTCATCTTTTGCCCTAAACTGAGGACGAACCAAGCCTGGTGGAGCACAGCTTCTCGGGGTGACAGATCCTCCTCTTATCCCAGATGGGGCACTTTCAGGTATCATATAAAAAGCCCGCATCCCACTACCTGTCCATCATCATTGAAAAAAATGAGGATATAAAACAAATGGATGGATATTTGTTGAGCACCCACTTCCCTGGTGGCTCAGATGGTAAAGAATCTGCCTGCCATGAGGGAGACGGGGGTTTGATTCCTGGATTGGGAAGATCCCCTGGAGAAGGGAATGTCAACCCACTCCAGTATTCTTGCCTGGAGAATTCTGTGGACAGAGGAGCCTGGGGGGCCTACAGTCCACAGGGTCACAAAGGGTCGGACACAACTGAGTTACTAACACTTTCACTCTTTTTGCCCTGTGTGCTAGACACCATCTCTGTCCCAAGAGAACACATATTGATCCATCTGCTCCTGTTCTCCTGGCAACCCTGTGACATAACTGTTTTCTCTTTAGAGGTAGATGAAGAAATTAGGTCTTGGAGAGGTGAGGTCACTTGCTCAGTGTCCCCACAGATGGTAAGAAGCCCAGCTGGGATGCCCACCTGTGGACCATCTGCCCCAGTTAGGATCCATTGATTTCCTGGCTCCAGCAGCATGTGGGCACGGCAGTCACATCCAGCAGAGCCAGTTTTCACTGCTTCCTGATCGACCGGTTCCTGCCTGACAGCATCGCCTGCGTAGTGGGTAATGGGATTGGATGGTTAAGGTGACCCCCACTCAACTGAGCTGCAGTCTACTCGTCCCCATCCCAAGCACATGATGCCCTCCAGCTCAGGCCTGAGGGGACATCAGACTCCTTGGAGTCTGAATATGCAGCTGAGTGGCCAGGGCTGCTACCGTGGGTGGCTGGAGGCCTGCCCTTCTCCAGGCCTGGGAGCTCTTCTTGAGGCTTTGAGTGCTTGACCTCCATATGCTGTCTTGGTGCGTCTGGGAAGTCAGGAGCAGGAGGCCAGGGTGGAAGGACCACCCATGAGAAAGGGAATTGGTCCTTCAGCTTCCCTAGTGAGAATGTTCTATAATCTGTGCTTTCTGAGGACCACACTCCACTTATCCTCAAGGGCCTGTCTGAGGCCCCTTTTCCTGGAAAATTCCTTCTTTCTCCCTTTCTCTTTCTCTATGTTGTGTGCGCTATATATTCTGGAACTATAAGGTCAATGAACTTTGCAGAGCAATGTCCACTCTCCCAGCCAGCTCTGGAAGTCATTCTCCATCATCCTGCAGAGTCCATCCTTCCATCCTCTGCTTGATTCCTTACCCCTCAGGGCTGCCCATTCCTTGATGAGACAGCCCTAAGCATTTTAACATTTTTCCTCTCTTTGAGTAGAAAAATATCTCTGGTGTCTGGTACTGACACCTGGCCTCTGGACTTGGTCCCTGGGCAGCCTCCAGGTTCTGGAAGAGAAATCTCAGAGACCCTCCAGGTCTTCTCTTTCCCAAACAACACCAAAACAACCTTGGCAAAGTGTGATCCGGTAGAAGCAAGAAGGAGCTAAACCTTGAAGGTGTCGTCACTCCACGTACCAAATCCAGCCTGGGCCCTGGAGCTTCTTGAGAGAAGGATCTCTTTCTATTTTTGACACTGAGCAAGATCCCATGCGACCTTTCTAGGGATAGCCCCCATGTCCCCTGCCTCTTTTCTGTAGAGGTCTTCCCTAGTTCCAAAGAGAAAATGTTTTCAGAGAAATGAGAAATTGAAGAAATAAAGGAAAACAGCTATGCAAGAGAAAATAATAATAATAATGAGTAGCCATAACAAAAAGTCAAGGACCTTTAGTTCTTCCTCAAGGGTTCTAGATCATATCCTGATCCATATCCTTGAGTTGTTTTCCAGATACTAAAACCCTTATCAGGTGGAAGAAGTTCACTGCATGCTGACCACAAGCACACAGACCCAGACTGGTTGGAACTGAAGTTGATGATTGAGATTTCTGAAATATCACTATGTAACCTCAAGTGTTAACTCATTTGTATCCAACTCTTTACAATCCCATGGACAGTAGCCTGCCAGGCTCCTCTGTCCATGGATTCTCCAGGCAAGTATACTGGAGTGGATTGCCATGCCCTTCTCCACGGAATCATCTCAACCCAGGAATCGAACCCAGGTCTACTGCATTGCAGGTGGATTCTTGACCATCTGAGCCATCAGTGAAGCTGCTACCTTAGTCAGTCAGTTCAGTCACTCAGTCATGTCAGACTCTTTGTGACCCCATGGACTGTAGCACACCAGGCTTCTCTGTCCATCATCAATTCCTGGAGCCTGCTCAAATTCATGTCCATTGAGTCAGTGATGCCATCTAACCATCTCATCTTCTGCCATCCCCTTCTCCTCCTGTCTTCAATTTTTCTCAGCATCAGAGTATTTTCCGATGAGTCAGTTCTTCGCATCAGGTGGCCAAATCAAGAACTTCAGCTTCAGCATCAGTCCTTCAAATGAGTGCTGCTGCTACTAAGTCACTTCAGTCGTGTCTGACTCTGTGTGACCCCAGAGACGGCAGCCCACCAGGCTCCCCCGTCCCTGGGATTCTCCAGGTGAGAACACTGGAGTGGGTTGCCATTTCCTTCTCCAACGCATGAAAGTGAAAAGTGAAAGTGAAGTCACTCAGCCGTGTCCGACTGTTCTAGACCCCATGGACTGCAGCCTACCAGGCTCCTCCATCCATGGGATTTTCCAGGCAAGAGTACTGGAGTGGTGTGCCATTGCCTTCTCCGCTTCCAATGAGTAATCAGGACTAATTTCCTTTAGGATTGACTGGTTTGATTTCCTTGCAGTCCAAGGGACTCTCCACGAACCAATCTGAGAATTGTGCTCTAGCTGATCTATACCCTACAATCCTCTCCCTTACACTAGAAAACCCAACACTAAAAGCCAGTGATGACTTCTGGTCTTTTGAGGATAAGTGGCCCATTCTCCTTGCATGGCGCCCTGGAATTTGCTTCACTACAACCCATGTGAAGGCTTTGTTGCACATCGGGAGTGGACCCAGGATTGATTCAATACCATTCTTATTTTTCTAAACCCCATTCCTAGAAAAAAAAGTAGGTACCCACACAATTCATTCATTAAATCGAAGGTCATTCATTTTATTCACTAGCTTGCTCATGGAAGGCTGGTCCTCAACTTCATAGCCTGTGTTTGCGGACAGCTCCATGTCACCAGCACTCAGCAAGCCTCCTCCTCAGAGAGAGACAGGGTGGGCCCAGTCACGGAGGTGACTTCCCTCCTCTGGACCTCGATTTCCTCTACATAAAATCCTGCTGTTAGACCAGATTCTTGGCAGTTCTCCCAGCTATGATATTCTCCAGTCTAGGGCTGGGGCTTGCCTACTGGGCTGCCTGGAACACCATTGCTGGACTTCCGGAGTGGGGCTGGGGCCATTAAAACCCTGCCACTAGCAGGTGACTCCTAGCGCAGCTGGGAGAGTGAGCTGCTTCTTCTGCCCAGACAGCAGGCATTGGAAATTATTCAGGAATAACAAACAGGCCAGAAACATTTGCATAAGGAATCACACAGAACAATACATGTTATTTAAACCATCTCTGGTTGGCAACAGAAGCAAAAAGCAGCTGAGACAAATCTGCAATGCAAATCAGCCTTCTCTGGAGCAGAGCCTCAGCCTGTTTTGGGGGGGGTTGGGGGGTGCTGCCAGAGACAGGGAGAAAAGAAGCCTCATTGTCCCCTCCCCCTCACCCCCCAACTCTGCCTTCTCCCCCTGCCTTTCTCCCGCTCACGTACATTTTCTCATATCTCACTTTCCCTCCCTTCTTCAGAGATTAATGGAAACAATTTGTCTTCTAATGTGACTACAGCTTATGAATTCTTTGTCTCACTCTAATCTTTTAAATTATCCACATAATAAAATATGTATCCAGTGATTTCAGGTCATAATTTGATCTTCTAGGGAAAGTGGGGAGGGGGTAGGTGAGCTGAAGCGAGCGCTTCTCATAGTTTGTTCTTCTCCATTTGTCTTTATTTGTCATTCTTTTTTTTTTTCTCCTGCTTACTGCTCTCTGACCCCCATACTTCCTTAGTGTGTCTTGGGTTCCACCCAGGGAGCAAGAAGGGCCACTGCAGAATCCAGGAGGGAGGTGGGAGGCAGTCCCCCCGGGTCTCTCTCTCCTCTTTCCTTCCTCACCTGGAAGAGTGGTCCCTCTCTTTATAGCAGCATGAAGATTTCTGACTCCTCAGGGGCCAGCCAGTTCTAGAAAACTAAGTCTGACTACCCAAGGGCCCCAAGGAGTCTTTAAACCCCAGATGTCCCCTGTCCCTGGGTTGAAGGAAGTGATAATTAAGAGTTCACTGTTTTGGGTGATGCGCCTCATCTGCATAGCATCAAAGGACACCTCCCTGCAAAATACACCCACCAGTCCTTCTAGGGAGTCTGGCAAGCTCATCATCAGTTCATCAGGATCCCCAATGTTGGCTGCCCATCAAGGCCACTGGAAGAGGACTCCCGCTGTCTAGCCTGAGAGAGGTACCTCTGGAATCGCATTCACTGCTCCCCCTCAACTCCCACCCCCAGCCATGTCCTCAGCCTGCCCTCCTCAAAGCCCCACAGTGTTCTAGGTGAAAGTTGGGAAGACCAATCCTTGGGGCTCTTGTGTACAATTATACACTTGGTGACCTGCACAGAGTTAGTTGCTGAGCAGGGGATGGGCTGGACCATGAGCCTCTGGTGGTGCCTGTCCAGAGGGGAAACCTTCTATAATTTGCACAAAAGCATCATAAGGGCAGGCTTGGCGCTGCCCTCAGCCCCATTCTAGTTTGCACACTGTGTCCTGGGCCCCATGGCTGCCTTGCCAGTGCTCGTGGCTCAGAGCATCCACTGGGGAAGTCACTCCTTCGGCACCCACCCTCAGGCTTCGGGCTAAGGCTGCAGACTCTTGTCCACTGAGCAGGCGGTGCCCAGGCAAATACCACCCCAACATCTCCACTCTGTCTCCTTTAGTGTTTCCTTCATCTTAAGCAGTGCCCCGTCTATGCCCTTTGCACCATCAGTATAAACCCCTTGTGCAACAAGACAAGTAATCACCCACCTGCATCTCAGAAGAACTTGTGAAATAAGAGGTTGCTCTGCTGGTCAGGGAGGCCCATGAGCTTAGGGCTGATCGGGGAAAGAGCAGCCCAGGGAGAGGAAGGGACTCTTGTTCTCAAGGGTAGTCTAGAAGATCTGGAGCAGATGAGCTGCAGGATGGTGAGGCAGGAGGCAGATGGGCCCAGGATGAACAGTTGGAGTTTGTCCTCTGTGGACAGACTCTCTAAGATGAAGAGGATGAGGAGCTAAGCCCTGCCTAGGTGAGCGATCACATATTTTTCACTCTTGAGGTCAAGGAGACATTCCTGGTTGTATGTGGGAAGAAAGGCTCCTTTAAGGTCTAAAAGGGAGCAGTGTCAACCTACCCATAGGCCTCTTTGCTAGAATCCTCTTGGCTGAGAGATGTGTGTGCACACACATGGGAGGGCCCTGCTACTGCTGCTGCTAAGTCACTTCAGTTGTGTCCGACTCTGTGAGACCCCACAGCCGGCAGCCCACCAGGCTGCCCCGTCCCTGGGATTCTCCAGGCAAGAACACTGGAGTGGGTTGCCATTTCCTTCTCCCTGAGACAAACCAAATACAGACTCAGAACCAGGTAAAGCAAGATGATTGGCTCAAAGAAACCTGGAAGAAGAGTGAAAGTGATATATAGTCCATGGAATTCTCCAGGACAGAATACTGGAATGAGTGGCCTTTCCCTTCTCCAGGGGATCTTCCCAACCCAGGGATCGAACCCAGGTCTCCTGCATTGCAGGCAGATTCTTTACCAACTGAGCTATCAGGGAACTGCCCTTGTGTATATCCACATGGACATTTTTCCTCTAATAAACACTTTACTTTTTTCACTACTTTCCATCTTTCTGTGGAAATTCATTTCTACACAGCTGATGGACCAGAGCCTTGTTACTGACCACTGGCCCCTGATGGTGTAGTAGCTAGGATTCAGCGTTCTCACTGCCATGCCCTGCCTTCAGTCTCTGGCTGGGGAAGTGAAATTTTTCTTCAAGCCACTGCAGGCTGAGGCCATTGGAAATCCATAAGACCAGGGGACTACAGGAGACCACCTAGACAAAGTAGTGAGGTGACAACCAGGAGGTGAGCGGGGAACAGCTCAGGTTAAAGTCAGGCTCTCACTCTCTTATCTCCAGAAGCCAGAAAACAGAGGAGTCTTCATGGAACTCATTTGAAGGCAAAAGCTGTCCTGAAAAGCTATTTATAGTCTTTTATTTATCCCCACTTGGCGTGAATATTCATGGGTCTCCCAGCGGAAGTATTAACGAGTCTGATTGCAGAGAGTTGGTCCAGACCTTGCAGGGATGTGAGACACCAGAGGGGATAAGCATCATGTCACCTCCTCAAAATCAGAAACCTGAATTCTGAAGCACATCAGGTCCCCTGGGCTTGGGATGAGGGCTGTGGGCCTGTGATGTATGCAAGAGCACGCTGTGGGCATGAGGCAGTGGTGCTGGGCACACAGGGACAGGGACGTGTAGGGCAGCATTTTGAAGGAGGCCTGGTTGGCCAGGGAGTGAGAGGATGGGGTGGACCACGTGGGGAGATGAAGGGTGGAGAGCAGAGCTCAGTGGATCACCAGAGAGTGGAGGCGGGAGGTCCTTCCTATTTCTTCTTGGGATGGTGATATTAGATATTTTTCTACTAGAAACTCGTAAGAAGGGGGCTGCCAGGATGGGCTGTCTCCCCTGTGAAAGCAGGCTTAGACTGTAGGAGAAGAGGCTTTGGCAGAGCTGCAAGGGTCCTGAATGTTGAATGAGAGCTCGGGATGGCTGGTCTGCATCTAGGGTGCCCTGTGCAAGCCTCTTCTTGGTCTCTCTCTGGTGCGATAGGGATGCTTCCTGAGTGAGGGTGTGAAGAAAACACATCAGAATCAGGACAGAGGAGCCCTCAGGCCCTCACTCCTTGGGGAGTCACAGAGGCTGGGGTCCTGGGCTTGTGATCAGTGGGTCTCAGTTTGGAAAACTGGGCTTTAGGCAATGGCCTTTCCAGAACCAGGATGAAACCCTTCCGGAAAGCTCTCATCATCTCCCCATCCTACCTGCTCCCTCTTTAGGTGAATTCCCTCACCTGCAGTACTAGGTAACATTCCAGCTCACACAGCCTGTGCGGTAGGAGAGCCAGGAAAAACAGGAAACACTTCAGTGGTGGCTGTGACACCTGAGGTCTGGAACCCTCGGGGCAACGGGGATTCCTCAGGGACCATTCTTTTCTCTGTTTCCCCTGAGGGACAGGTGGCACCTGGATGTCAGATGTAAAAGCCTTAATTTTTTTCCAGAGTTGGGCTGACCTCAGAGAACATTCAGCTCCCACCCACCCCCCGACTTTACGAGGGAGAAACTGAGGCAGAGCCAGGGAAAAGGGTTCTGGGCCCGACATTCGAGTTCCTTCTCCTTCTGAATCCTGTGCCATTGCTCGTCAGCAGCCCCTCCCCCAACCCCACCTCCTCATTTCAGACAAAAAAAAAAAAAAATTCTCCTTCCTGAGGACTCACACATTCTAAATATTTGGAGAGTGTTGTCATGTCACCCTGGCTGATGCTCAGCCCAGCAATTCAGCAGTGTATATTTAAAGACTTGATTTTGGGTCTGACGCAGCGTTCTCTCCTCCCTTTTCCCTTTCTCCCATCCTGGGGTGGCCCAGCTGATCTCAGACCTCCCGCTCCAGAAGCCTGGGCGGTGGGAGCGGCCAAGTGGATGGGCTGGCCTCTGGAGGACTGTGTGTGTGTGTGTGTGTGTGTGAGAAAGAGAGAGAGTGAGTGGTTCTCAAGGTTGCTACGAACAGGGAAGAGCCTCTGCCACCTCTGAGCAGGACTGAAGCCCATGCCCTCCACTCTCAGTCTGGACACGAAGTGTGGGCAGAGACCCTTCAGGTCAGTGAGGAAATTGAATCCAAAACTAAAGACAGTGGAGTCCAGCTCTTGTGTGAGTCTAGGCCAGCTACTCAACCTCGGAGCCTCTGTTTCCTCATCTATAAAATGGGATAACAATCTTAAAGGGAGATCAGGACTAGCATCTCCATGGTCACCCTGGCCTTGCTACTGATGGCATCTTTGGATCCCCAAAGCAGGTCAGGCCTGACAAGCAACTTAGAACAGTGGGGGAGATGATTTGAAACTGGATTTTCCATGAAAAATCTGGAATGCATAGTTTGGTTATTCTTTCCTTTGGTGAGAATAGGCACTTAATTATATGTATCAATAAATGTATTTACCATTAATTCTGCATGCTTTATTTTAGTTTATATATTATATTTTTATTTAATTCCCACAAATATTAAGGCAGGTATTATTATTGAGATTCCTATTTTACAGATGACAAAACTCAGCTCAGAAAGGTTAAGTGACTTTACCAAGGTAATCTAGTGGGCAGAACCAAGGCTAAATCATCAAGGCTTGTCTTCTTGGCTAGTTAAGGCTTATTTCATATCACCCCATTCTAAAACTGGAAAGATAAATTACCTGCATACGTACCAAATCCATTCTCTTGTAACAATTTTATGCCTTCCAGAATTGGAGTTAGAAAAGATAGTAAATAGTAGTGTATTCACACTATGGAATGCTATGTGCTGTGTGCTTAGTCTCTCAGTTGTGTCGGACTCTTTGTGACCCCACGGACTGTGGTCCTCCAGGATCCTCTGTCCGTGGGGATTATCCAGGCTAGAGTACTGGAGTGGGTTGCCATGCCCTCCTCCAGGGGATCTTCCCAACCCAGGGATAAAACCCAGGTCTCCTGCATTGCAGGCAGATTCTTTACCATCTGAGCCACCAGGGAAGCCAGTGGAATACTATATATCAGTACAAATAAGCTACAACTACATGTATAAATGTGGATAAGTTTGAGGGAACATATGTTGAGAGGGAGGTGAGTTGCAGAAAAATAACCACCAAGTGTGATACCAATATGTATTTAAAAGAAAGGAGTCAGTTCCACATAATAGTATGTGCTTATCATACAACTCAGCAAGTGCAGTCTTAGCCATTTGCATCAGAAGAATGAATACTTAAGTTTACATAGAAGTTTCTACAAAAATGCTCACAGCAGCTTTATTTGTAACATCCCTCGAAGTAACCTTCAGTAGGCGAATGGTTAAACACTATGTTATGTCCATTCAATGGAATAGTACTCAGTAATAACAAGGAACAGATTAGTGATAGATGCAACAACGTGGATGGATTTTAAGGGCATTTCATTTAGTGGGGAAACAAGGCAATCTTATATATGATTACATACAGTATAGTTCCATTTATATGATAAATGGTAAAATAATAGAAGTGGAGAAGAGATTGGTAGTTGCCAGGGGAAGAGAGAAGTTGGTTGTGACAGGTGTCCTTGTGATAGAACTGTTCTATATTTGACCATGGTTGTGGTCATGCAAATCCTCACAGGAGGGAAAACTGCATGTAACTAAATGCACACACATACACATGAATAGCTACACACACATACACACAGGTGTATGTCACACTGATGAAATCTGAACAGGGTCAGTGGGTTCTTTCAATGTCACTTAGCTGGTTGTGATATTGTGCCATAGTTTTTTAAGGTGCTACTACAGTAGGGAATGGATGAGGAGTATACAGACTCTGTCTCTATTATCTTAACCACTGCATGTGAATCCACAAGTATCTCAAAGTTAAAAAAAGAATGCAATATATAAAGACACAGGGAGATAGTAAAGACCTAATTTAGAATGGTGACAACTGAGCAGAAGGCAAGAGGGTGGGATAGGTTTACATGTGTAGTTTTCAACACACTTATTTCCTTCTTTATGTGGAGTGGCTATTTATGACATATTTGATATTTTTCAAGCGAATTGTCCCAGCATTAAAATAATAACACAATTTAAAAAATTCTCTGTGTTTAATGAACAAGAACTGAAGCAGAGTAAAAAAGGATTCAAATCCAGTTGAAAGTCTGTCTGGTCTGGTGTCTTATGTAAAGTCTTTTTTGAGTGAAAAGCTCTGGCATCTGCTATTTGGCAGACAGTATCTGCAGTAGCCCTAGAACTCTGCAATATTCACACGGTGGATCTGAACATCCCAGCCAGGTCCACGGGTAGCGTCATTTCAGCAACTGGATAAAGCTCTTGCAAACAGGTGATGCTCTTATAAGCAACGTAAATCACGGCCTGCTGCACTGTCTGGCCACCTTCTCAGAGGGCTCTTGGAGCTTAACTCGGCTTCCCCTGCTCAAGCAGGGACAGGGAGGTGGACGGGGAGTGGGCAGGGAAGAGCTGGGAAGGGAGGGAGGGGCTGGAGGGCAGGGAGGGGCTGGAGAGCAGGGGACTTCTCAGCTGGGGATTGCTGGCAATCAGTAAGGACCAGCTGAGCAAAGCCTGGGGAAGCAATGGAGTGTTTCCCGGGGGCCCTGGGACTGGAGCTTCAAGGTTTTGTTTGGAAATTGCTAGGATTTGGTGTCTGTCAAGTGTCATTAGTGCATTGGGAACCAGGCTGGCCTTGAGAGCCAGGCTCTGTCCTTGCCTGGCTGGTTCACCGGATAAATGACTTGGGGATTGGGACTCAACAACAGTTAAATGGAAATAGCAGCAGCAGCTGCAGCCTCCCAGCTTTCCTGCTCCACGTTTGCTGTGAGTAAAATACCTCATGATCCCCCAATACCCTTTTTCTACCGGGTGACTGCTGTAGCCCAGCCAGGGCCCCCTGCCCGAGGACCCAGGCTAGAGAGCCAGGCCTAGGATCAGGGAACGCAACACACTTAGTCTAAAAATCATCCACTGGCCCTAAAAGATAAGAGACTCAAGATCTAGGTAAACCTTGAGAAAAGAAGGAAAGAAATTCAGACTGCCCTCAGTTTTGCCCACACTGCCTTCCTGGTGGCTATCCCACTTTGGTTCTCCATCAGCTGAGGGATTCAAAGCTGAGGAAAGAGCGAGTGAAAGGCTAGGAAGGCCAGCCGAGAGTCAAAGTCAGCAGGGATGTCCTAGGGTGCTGTGTGTCTGTTCTGAGGAAGGGGCGGGCCCTCAGCAGGCATACCACGCACAGTGGTGCAGGATGCGCACTGCCCAAATCCAGGAAGGACTGCACACAGCGTAGTCTACAGGAACGGTGTCTCCTGGAGTTAGGCAGTGCACAACCCGAGTGTGCGAGTGGACCTGGGAGGGGTCCAAAGGCAGTAACATAAAGCTAACACGTGTCAAGCAGCCACCCTGTGTTGAACACCTGGTAAGGAGTTTACGTACGTGACTTGATCCTCGTACCAACTGAACAAACAGCCGCTGCCCCGTCACAGATGCAGTGGGGAAGACGTCAGGTGCTCGCTTCCTACGTGAAGTGGCTCTATTTTCCATCGACTTCATGCACGAGTTTCACACGGTTTTTAAAGTGTATGTCCAGTTTTGAAAGTCTGAATTTATGGGAATCCATGTGCATACGTGTAGCAGAGAGAGAGGCTGAGCAATCCGAGGGCAAGAGGCCTGAGTCCTCATTCTTCCTCGGCCTGCGATTCCTTCCAGCCTCTCTTTCTCTGGACCTGAGTTTCCTGTCCCCTTTCTCTGCTTTCAGAGGGCTGGGAAGCTGGGTGGGGTCGTGTCTACTGCTGGTAGCTAGGTTCCTCAGAATCAGGGTGGAAAAGCCCACAGATGGTTTCGTAATCCTGGCAGTCTTCTGCAGGCTCATTTTCTCCCAGGGAGGAGAAATCTTCCAGCTGCTTCTGCTTTGACCTTTCTCTGGCAGAGGGTCTGGGAGACACCTCGTGGAGGCCACAGGGGTGTGTGGCCCAGTCTCCCTGACCGCCTACGTCTTCCGGTCCAGCTGCGGTGGTGGAGCGGTGTGGTTTCCTCAGAGACCGTCAGCCTTCTGAGGGAGGTGTGATGAATCTCCTAAGTCTCAGAGGGTTTAGGCAGCTTGGCCTAGAACATCTAACTAGTATGGAGCAGTGTGTGTGTGTGTTAGTCGCTCAGTCGTGTCTGA
Organism: Bos grunniens; assembly: GCF_055505025.1. Taxonomy (NCBI): domain Eukaryota; kingdom Metazoa; phylum Chordata; class Mammalia; order Artiodactyla; family Bovidae; genus Bos; species Bos grunniens. Next base: position 23,909,291 of record NC_141180.1, read on the forward strand.
CTCTTTGTGACCCCATGGACTGTAGCACCCCCAGGCTCCTCTGTCCATGGGATTTCCCAGGCAAGAATACTGGAGTGGGTTGCCATTCTGTCCTCCAGGGGATCTTCCTGATCCAGGGTTGAACCTGGGTCTCCTGCACTGCAGGAAGATACTTTACCACTTGAGCCATCAGGGAAGCCCCGTACATAGCAGAGTCTGGACCAAACCTGAGTTTGACTCGGGCTAAACCCTGTGTGATGGGTTGCCTCCCTTTGAAGTCTGCAGTTTCCCAAGCTGGAAAGACAGAGGAAACTTTCGCTGTGGGTGATGACCCTATCCCAGGAGCCACCCTCTTAGGACATCAGAACCCCTCCTCCCCGGAGCCCTGACCTGCCTGCACCTGCCCTCCTATTCGTGTTCTCAGTTGCAGTACGTAGGGGAGGGCCCTGTGCCATGATATGTCACTCAGATTTGTTCAGCAGCGATTCTGCATCGGGCCTGGAGTGAGGGTTTGACTGATGGGACTTAACCCTCTCAGCAGTTCTGCAGGCAGGGGTTTTGCCAACTGCACAGATGCAGCTGGAAGATGCCAAGAATGCACCTCCCACCTGAAGAGCCCATCAAGACTCTCACCGATGCAGTGTGTCTGACCATGTGTGAGATGGCAGGAGCCGAGAAAAGGGTGCTTCTATCAGCTATCAACTGCAGCTTAGGAAGGTCGTGCGCATGTGCTCAGTCACTAAGTTGTGTCCGAGTCTTTGCTACCCTGTGGACTGTAGCCTGCCAGGCTCCTCTGTCCATGGGATTTCCCAGGCACAGGAAGAGTACAGGAGTGGGTTGCCATTTCCTTCTCTAGGGGATCTTCCCGACCCAGGAATGGAACCCGCGTCTCCTGCATTGGCAGGTAGATTCTTTACCCATTGAGCCACCTGGAAAACCCCAGAAGGTCACAGCTCTTTAAAAATCTGCCACCCACTGGTAGCCCTACCTTATTGTCCTGGAATATAAAAGCTTGTGAGAAACTTCCAGGTTGCCACGAAACCAGAGGATCCTGGCTCTAATTAAGAGGTTCCATGCACTGGTGGACCAAGAAGCAAAGACGGGTCCCTTTCTGCACAGCAGGTCCCTGAGCTAGACAGCACTAACATGTATCTTTTTTACTTCCCATCTCCTCCATTAGCTGCATCCAAATATCAGGCTGGTTCATCTCCTCTTGGTCCCAGCCCCATGTTATCTTGAATTTCAGGTGTCCCAGGACGTCTATTTCTCTTTTAAAAAATTATATATTGATTTGTTTGTTTATTTTTGGCTGTGCTGGGTCCTCTTTGCTGCACATGGGCTTTCTCTAGTTGTGGTGAGTGGGGCCTTACCAGTTGTGATGAGCTGGCTTCTCCTTGTGGTGGCTTCTCTTATTGCAGAGGATGGGCTCTAGGGGTCTCGGGCTTCAGTAGTTGAGACATGTGGGCTTAGTAGTTGTGGTACACGGGCTTAGTTGCTGCTTGGCATGTGAGATCTTCCCGGATCAGAGATAGAACTTGTGTCTCTTGCACTGGCAGATGGATTCTTTACCACTGAGCCACCAGGGAAGTCCAAGGATGTCGGTTTCTATCATTCTGTTTCCAGTGGGTTAACTTCTTCCTTGTTTTTCACGGTACTCCAGACACCGGCTGCATAGCTGCCTCTCATGTTCACAGGTGGTTCTTTCAAAGAGTTCAAAACAGATAGAAATCTGATCCCTTACCTCCTCCCTGAGAACTGGGGAGGGGCAGGGAGGAAGGGAATAGGAAGAATTTCTATTTCACAGCATTGCCTGCCAAAGAATTAATCAGTTATTTGACTCCAGATAACATGGTAATTAATAATGTAATAAGATGCAATTTACAGGCACTCATGCCTGAAGGCCTCTGGTCCCAAGGCCCTTGGTAAAAGGCAAAATTAAAAGCATCCATAATCTCAAAGAAGACAACGTGACCAGAGTTCATGGAGGCTGAAGATTACTGGGGTCCTCTGGTGCTCCACATTAGTGGACAGCAGCCCAGGTTCTCAACTTGCAGAAGACCTGCCCCCTACCCTCAGTACCCAGACTCAGCAGAATGAGAGGTCAGTCATATACACATGACTGCCAAGACCCCTCCACAGACTCACAACAGACTCCTAAGATAAACCCTCTCCTATGGGAAGAGGAGGTCCAGGAAAGTCCCAGCCAGTCCTCCCTTGGAATCCCAGGTCTATCGTTTAACGCCTATTGACCTTGGAGGTCTCTCTGCACCTCAGTTTCCACTTTATAGTGTTGCAGTGAAGATGACTGAGAATAGCTGCCAAGCCCTTAGTTTGAATTTACAAAGTGCTTCAGTTAAGTTCAGTTTAGTCGCTCAGTCGTGTCCAACTCTTTGCGACCCCATGAATCGCAGCATGCCAGGCCTCCCTGTCCATCACCAACTCTCGGAGTTCACTCAGACTCACGTCCATCGAGTCAGTGATGCCATCCAGCCATCTCATCCTCTGTCATCCCCTTCTCCTCCTGCCCCCAATCCCTCCCAGCATTAGAGTCTTTTCCAATGAGTCAACTCTTCACATGAGGTGGCCAAAGTATTGGAGTTTCAGCCTCAGCATCAGTCCTTCCAATGAACACCCAGGACTGATCTCCTTTAGAATTGACTGGTTGGATCTCTTTGCAGTCCAAGGGACTCTCAAGAGTCTTCTCCAACACCACAGTTCAAAAGCATCAATTCTTCAGCACTCAGCTTTCTTCACAGTCCAACTCTCACATGCATACATGACCACTGGAACTTGCATGCATTATTTCCTGCAGTTCTTTAAGACCTCTCTGAGGTTTTACAGCAGACACTACCTGCCTGGTATCTCTGCTCATCTACTTCCCCTCCTTTAACTCCTGGGGGCCATGTGCACAGTTAAAAGACATGCCCCAGCTTTCCTTACAGCTACGGATGGTCAATGAGACGTAAGCAAAAGTTGTTGCAGGGGCTGAGGGTCCTGGGAAAACTCTTTAGGGCAGTGGTCCCCATCCTTTTTGGTACCAAGGGACCAGAAGACAGTTTTTCCATGGAATGGGATGGGTGGGGAGATGGTTTCAGGATGATTCAAGTGCAATACAAGTATTGTGCACTGTTTTTCTGTTATTGTTGCAGCAGCTCCACCTCAGATCATCAGGCATTACATCCCAGAGGTTAGGGACCCCTGCTTTAGGAGACTGACTCAGCTGGGATTATGTCCATCCCTTCTTCTTTCTAATTTCTACCTAGATTTCAGACATGATGTATGGTGCTCTGATAGCCTTCCTGGAATATGACATGAACTTGGAGTTGGAAGCCATATACCAACTATAGATGGTGATAAAGGAAGACAGAAAGAGCCTGGAGCCTCCAATAACTATGAAACTGCCATAGGACAATGGAATGTTCTCCTCTAGATTTTTGTTACATGAGAGGATTATAAACCTCTGTCTTATTTAAATCAGTGCAATGCATCTTCTCCTGGTAGGTATGCTTATCCTGTCTTTCAAAGGGGGAGACTGCTGCTGAGCAAAGTTAAGGGACTTGCTCAAAGCCACCTCTTTAAGTTGAATGGGCTACAGTCACATATCCTGAAAGAGAACGTTCCCAAATGATTTTCAGTTGGCAAAGATTCACGAACAAAACAGTAAAGAATCAGATGATGTTCTTCTTTGGCCTGAAGGTTGAAACATCTTGCTGTTTTTTGGAGCTGCCATTTCCCGAGGGCTCTTTTCATCTCCCTGGCTTTCCTTTTTACTTCTCCTTCCTCTTTGCCCTTAGTCCTTCTGCTGTTCAGCACTTCCCAAAGTCTTCTACCTACCAGTGGGAGACTGTTGGGCAACCCAGGGCCCCGGAATGAGCATGTGCAGTAGAGGACAGTGACAGCCCCTGCCTTCATGTGTCCCTTGTAGAAGGGAGGCAGAGCCAGCCCCTCCTTGGAGCTCCTTCTGGGGTTTCACAGCCCTCATTCCCCAGCGTTGCGGGCAGTAGAGGACTTGTCTTCCTGTCTTCAATCAACTTCTCCCATCTGCGTGCATGTAGAAGGAGTGGACACATAGGCATGAACTTCTTGGAAGTCCATAGGAAGTTGGCAGTAGGATGGCAGATAGCCTGGCACAGGAAAATGAACTGGGGTCAGTCAGGACCCTGGTCCTTTGTGGCAGAAAGAAGAGTAAACTTTCCTGGGAAAAATGCACCGTTTAAGACGGAAATGCCAGATTTCTCTAATATCTCTCCAAGTTATGAACAGAGTTCCCTGTGCTATACAGTAGGTCCTTGTTGCTTATCCACTTTAAATACGGCAGTGCAGTGTGTACATGTCCAGGATGGCTGAGTCCCTTCGCTGTTCTGAAACTATCACAGCGTTGTTTGTTAATCAGCTATACCCCAGTACAAAATAAAAAGTTAAAAATAATAAAAAAATGAGGCTTTGAAAGGGATATGTGGTTTTTGACATCTCTGATCCATCCATGGATTTCAGAAAACTTTGCATGTTGGTCTTTGTTTGGGCAGGATGGATTCCAGAGTGCTAAGTCAGACAGGGGCAACCTAAGAGAGCCCGCAGGAGAGCAGCTGGAGTCTACAACATGCTAGGGGCAAGTCCCATTCTTGGACCTGGTCAGGATTTGAGTTGCCACGTGGCAGGGAGAGAGTGGTGGAGATGTCCTCAAGAACGGGGGACTTAGAATATAATAAAGATATTTCTTTACTTTTATACAAAGATTTCTGAAGGGAGAAAGGAGGTTCCTATTGAATTTTTCACTCTTCTTTCAACCCCAAATCAGAGAAGCAGGGGAAAATGCTTCTTTTTCCCAGTGATTAACCGGGCAATTCAAGCCACTAGGAATAGTAGCCGGCCCTTACAGACCACCTGCTGTGTCAGGCACCAGTGTGTTTCACATGTGTTAACTCATTTAATAACTGTCTGTAGTAGGCTCTGTATACCCATTTAATAAAAGACAACAGTGAGGAACAGAGAAAGTTTAGTAACTTGCCCAAAGTCACAGGGAGGAGAACAATTTGTGTTCTTACCCATGACCAGCACTGCTTCTCAAAAGATGCTGAACTTTGCGGTTCTGGGAAAGCAAGGAGGCAGAATCACTTTGGTTCAATCCCTCACTTGCTTTGTCCCTCACTAGACTGGTTTTATCATTAAGATAATTAAAATGTTAAAATCTAGTTCTTATGTAAAATGCCTGACCCCACTTATTTAATGATAATTCATTACTTTTGAATATGGTCTTGCTTTTCTTTTCCAAACAGGTGTTCATTACCCCTTCATTTGACCCTCACAATCTCCAGTGAAAGAGCAGGCTCAGATGCAATTATCCTCACTTTATATGTGAGAGAAATGAAGCCTATCATATTTCCTGAACTACTTTGAGAACATTCTCCTATGTCTCTTTCTTGCCTTTTAAACATCAAATCTTTTAAATGATTTAAACAGTATGGACACCTTATCTTCGACAAAGGAGGCAAGAATATACAATGGATTAAAGACAATCTCTTTAACAAGTGGTGCTGGGAAATCTGGTCAACCACTTGTAAAAGAATGAAACTGGACCACTTTCTAACACCATACACAAAAATAAACTCAAAATGGATTAAAGATCTAAACGTAAGACCAGAAACTATAAAACTCCTAGAGGAGAACATAGGCAAAACACTCTCTGACATACATCACAGCAGGATCCTCTATGACCCACCTCCCAGAATATTGGAAATAAAAGCAAAAATAAACAAATGGGACCTAATTAACCTTAAACGCTTCTGCACATCAAAGGAAACTATTAGCAAGGTGAAAAGACAGCCTTCAGAATGGGAGAAAATAATAGCAAATGAAGCAACCGACAAACAACTAATCTCAAAAATATACAAGCAACTCCTACAGCTCAACTCCAGAAAAATAAACGACCCAATCAAAAAATGGGCCAAAGAACTAAATAGACATTTCTCCAAAAAAGACATACAGATGGCTAACAAACACATGAAAAGATGCTCAACATCACTCATTATCAGAGAAATGCAAATCAAAACCACTATGAGGTACCATTTCACACCAGTCAGAATGGCTGCGATCCAAAAGTCTACAAATAATAAATGCTGGAGAGGGTGTGGAGAAAAGGGAACCCTCTTACATTGTTGGTGGGAATGCAAACTAGTACAGCCACTATGGAGAACAGTGTGGAGATTCCTTAAAAAACTGGAAATAGAACTGCCTTATGATCCAGCAACCCCACTGCTGGGCATACACACTGAGGAAACCAGAAGGGAAAGAGACACGTGTACCCCAATGTTCATCGCAGCACTGTTTATAATAGCCAAGACATGGAAGCAACCTAGATGTCCATCAGCAGATGAATGGATAAGAAAGCTGTGGTACATATACACAATGGAGTATTACTCAGCCATTAAAAAGAATACATTTGAATCAGTTCTAATGAGGTGGATGAAACTGGAGCCTATTATACAGAGTGAAGTAAGCCAGAAGGAAAAACATAAATACAGTATACTAACGCACATATATGGAATTTAGAAAGATGGTAACAATAACCCGGTGTACGAGACAGCAAAAGAGACACTGATGTATAGAACAGTCTTATGGACTCTGTGGGAGAGGGAGAGGGTGGGAAGATTTGGGAGAATGGCAATGAAACATGTAAAATATCATGTAGGAAACGAGTTGCCAGTCCAGGTTTGATGCATGATGCTGGATGCTTGGGGCTGGTGCACTGGGACGGCCCAGAGGGATGGTATGGGGAGGGAGGAGGGAGGAGGGTTCGGGATGGGGAACACATGTATACCTGTGGCGGATTCATTTTGATATTTGGCAAAACTAGTACAATAATGTAAAGTTTAAAAATAAAATAAAATTGGAAGAATAAAAAAATAAATAAAAAAATAAAAAATTAAAAATTAAAAAAAAAAAATAAACAGTATGAATCGAGTTGAGCAGCTTTCCCATACTCTTCCTTAGAATTCACGTCTATTGGTATTTTAGTATCATTTCAGCCTTTTTTTCTAAGTGCAGAGCATACTCATGAATGATTTTGAAGGAGTGTACCTATGGTCATGCGGTAGTCATTGCTTGGTTTGTGCACCTCACAAACCAAGACCAAAGTTCTGCTCCATTTTAAAAATGGCACCATGATATTCTACAGCATAGATGTATTATCGCTTATTTATCCCCTCTCCTATTGGCCTAACCTAAATTGGTCATTTTGGTTAGTCCCAATTTTTATGATTATAGTAAACGCTATAATGATTATTCTTACTTATACATTTTGGTGTTCATGTGTTTTTTTGTTTGTTTGTTTGTTTAGGTCAAGATGAGTTTACAGTTTAAATAGCATAACTTAATTGCATCCAAAACCGTTTTCAAATTCATCTTTAAGCTAGCCAAAAAATAGGTTATTTTAATTTTATATTGGAATATAATTGCTTTGCAATGTAGTGTTAGTTTCTGCTATAGAATGAAGTAAATCAGCTATGTATATATCCCCCCTCCATCTTGAACCTTCCTCCCAGCCCACTCCCATCCCACCCCTCTAGGTCATCACAGAGCAGCCGGCCGAGCTCCCTGTGCTGTATAACAGGCTCCCACTAGCTAACTATTTACACATGGTAGTGTATGTATGTCAACCTTATCTCCCAGTTTATCCCACCCTCCTCTTTCCCACTGTGTTCACAAGTCTACTCTTTACATCTACATTTTATTCCTGCCCTGAAAATGGGTTCATCTGTACCATTTTTCTAAATTCCACATACATGAATTATACGATATTTGTTCTTCTCTTTCTGACTTCACTCTGTAAGACAGACTTTTGTTCTTGTTGTTTAGTCGTGTCTGACTCTTCTGTGGCCCATGGACTGTTGCCCACCAGGCTCCTCTATCCATGGAATTTTCCAGGCAAGAATACTGGAGTGGGTTGCCCTTTCCTTCTCCAGGGGATCTTCCTGACCCAGGGATCGAACCTGTGTCTCCTGCATTGGCAGGTGGACCCTTTACTGCTGAGCCACCAGGGAAGTATGAGAGACTCTAGGTCCATCCAGAAACAGTGATTTTTAAAAACCACTTAACACTGAACATACAGGACCTCTGAGAAGGCAGCTTGACTATACCATGTGGTTTTTGTAAAATGAATTTCTAGAGGTGTAACTCTGGGTCTAATGGTATGAATATTTTAAAAATTTAAGTTCTACCAAATAATTAAATCAAACAAGTTTTGCCAAATGACATGTTCATACAGGGTCCTAGAGTAGTCATTCTTTATTCTTTTGTCAAAGCTGAGTATTTTCAATTTTTTAAGTTTTTACTTCTCTAGTGGGTGAAAAATAATACCCTATTGTTTTAAATTGAATTTCCCCGATTACAAGGTTGAATATCCTTTTAATATACTTATTAGCCATTTGTATTTCTTCTATAAAATCTCCTTTGTATTCTCTCCCTCTTCTTCCACTGGATTTTGGCTTTTCTCTACTGATGTAAAGTAATGCTCTATCTTCTAGACATTGATTTTTTTATTGTTGCTGCATATATTGCAAGCATTTCCCCTCTAGCGTCTCTTGCTTGTCTTTAACTTTGTGATGTCTTTTGATGCAAAGATGTTTTAAAATTCTGTGTATGTATTACCTCTCAATTTTTCAAATTATGCGATGTTCCAAGCTCATAGACAAATATAAAGGATAACGTACAATCTATATACTCAACATCAGTTTTGTACTTAACATCTTGGTACATTTAAATTCCAGTCCCAAAGAAGGGCAATGCCAGAGAGTGTTCAAACAACCATACAGTTGTGCTCATTTCACACAGTAACAAGGTTATGCTGAAAATCCTTTAAGTCAGCTTCAGTAGTACATGAACTGAGAACTTCCAGATATACAAGTTGGAAAAGACAGAGGAACCAGAGATCAAACTGCCAAGCTTCCTTGGATCATAGAGAAAACAAGGGAATTTCAGAAAAACATCTACTTTTGCTTCATTGACTATGCCAAACTGAGGAAAATTCTTAAAAAGATGGGAATACCAGACCACCTTACCACCCTCCTGAGAAACCTTATATGTGGTTCAAGAAGCATCAGTTAGAACCAGACATGGAACAGAGGACTTGTTCAAAATTGGGAAAGGAGTACTTGAAGGCGGTATATTGTTACCTGTTTATTTAACTTAAATGAGAGTACATCATGTGAAATGTATGATGGATGAATCATAAGTTGGAATCAACATTGCCGGGAGCAATATCAACAACTTCAGATATGCAGATGATACCACTCTAGTGGCAGAAAGAGAAGAGGAACTAAAGAGCTTCTTGATAAGAATGAAAGAGGAGAGTGAAAAAGCTGACTTAAAACTCAACATTCAAAAAACTAAGATCATGGCATTTGGTCCCATGACTTCCTGGCAAATAGAAGGGGAAAAGTGGAAACAGTGACAGATTTTATTTTCTTGGGTTTCAAAATCACTGCTAAACCTCCCTGAGCCCCACTTCTCTCATCTGTAAAGTAGAGCTATGCATGGCTAGCTCATGGTTGCCTTGAGAATTGCCTGCAATAATGGAAACGAGGTGCCCAGCCCCTGGCTGGCCCCTGGTAGCCTAGCTCCATAAGCAATGGTGGTTATTGGCAAAGGTAACACTCAAATAGCTGTCCTTGGGGGCCCCCATGGATGGTGTCATAAAGGGTGTCACATCCTATCGCTGCCCCAAGTGGCAGGGATGCAGCATGGTTAAGAGCACAAGAGCTGGAGAACAGTACAAAGGACCAGATATAAGGATTGGGCGCATGGAGACATGATCAGGGAATAGGATAGGAGCGGTGGCCTGCAAGCACCCGCAGCAGGCTGGCTAAGGCGGGGATTTGAACTCAGGATAAAAGATGCTGTGCTGTGCGGTCATCGTAATGATACTTGGGAAGACTGCAGAAATGTAAGAAAATGGTACTTTATGAAAACGGCAGAATTATAAAGAGATACACACTCTCTGGTTGCAGGCTAAATAAAAATGTTAAGGTTAAAAAAAAGCAGTTGTGGAATTAGTGAGTGTGAGAGTGAGGCTAGGACTATTCTGAGTTGATACAGCAGATGCTGTGTTTGCCTCCTTTAAGCTGTTTTTCAACCTGTTTTGTTTTTTAAAGTTTAACTAAGGGTTGATATGTGCTATCGAATGCAATTTTAAAACAGCATGATCATTTCTCAGGCTTCCACAGTGCTGCTGATATCTTAGGCAACTGACACAGCAGTTGTGGGCTTCCCTGGTAGCTCAGCTGGTAAAGAATCCACCTGCAATGCAGGAGACCCCAGTTCGATTCCTGTGTCGGGGAGATCTGCTAGAGAAGGGATAGGCTACCCACTCTAGTATTCTCGGGCTTCCCTGGTAGCTCAGACTGTAAAGAATCCACCTGCAATTCAGGACACCTGGGTTTGATCCCTGGGTTGGGAAGATCCCCTGGAGGAGGACATGGCAACCCACTCCAGTATTCTTGCCTGGAGAATCTCTAAGGACCGAGGATCATGGCGGGCTGTGGAAAATTCTGAGAGATGAGAATACCAGACTATCTAAACTGCCTCCTGAGAAACCTGTATTCAGGTCAAGAAGCAACAGTTAGAACTAGACATGGAGCAGCAGACAGATTTCAAATTGGGAAAGGAGTACAACAAGGCTGTATATTGTCACCCTGCTTATTTAACTTATACACAGTGTCCATCATTCAAAATGCTGGGCTGGATGAAGCACAAGCTGGAGTCAAGATTGCCAGGAGAAACATCAATAACCTCAGATACGCAGACAACTCCACTTTTATGGAGGAAAGGGAAGAAGAACTAAAGAGCCTCTTGATGACAGTGAAAGAGGAGAGTGAAAAAGCTGGCTTAAAACTCAATGTTCAAAAAACAAAGATCATGGCATCTGGTCCCATCACTTCATGGCAAATAGATGGGGCAACAGTGGAAACAGTGAGAGACTTTATTTTGGGGGGCTCCAAAATCACTGTAGATGGTGACTGCAGCCATGAAATTAAAAGATGCTTACTCCTTGGGAGGAAAGTTATGACCAACCTGGACAGCATATTAAAAAGCAGAGACATTACTTTGCCAGCAAACGTCTGTCTAGTCAAAGCTATGGTTTTTCCAGTGCTCATGTATGGATGTGAGAGTTGGACTATAAAGAAAGCTGAGTGCCTAAGAATTGATGCTTTTAAACTGTGGTGTTGACAAAGGGTCTTGAAGTTCCTTGGACTGCAAGGAGATCCAACCAGTCCATCCTAAAGGAAATCAGTTCTGAATATTCACTGGAAGGACTGATGCTGAAGCTGAAGCTCCAATGCTTTGGCCACCTGATGGGAAGAGCTGACTCATTGGAAAAGACCCCAAAGCTAGGAAAGGTTGACGACAAAAGGATAAGGGTGTAGCAGAGGATGAGGTGGTTAGATAACATCACTGACTCAATGGACATGAGTGTGAGCAAATTTGAGGAGATAGTGAAGGACAGGGAAGCCTGGCAAGCTGCAATCCATGGAGTTGCAAAGTGTCGAACATGACTTAGTGACAGAACAACAACATTTAAATATCCCCAGCATCTTGTAATTTCATTTGCAGTTTTATCCTTTTTAAAAAAGCAAAAAATAATATTTATGTTTCCAATAAATTGCAATTGCATTTACTGACATATTTTATAAATTTCTGTGCTCCTCATAGCTTCTTGTGGTCCAGATCGTCCCTTTGGGTTTACTTTATTTCTAAATGAAGTACATCTTTGATAGTACCTTTAGTGAGAGGCTGTGGGTGTTAAGTTCCTTTAGTATTTTTTATGGTTAGTAATGTGTCTTTATTCTGTCTGAACTCCTAAATAGTAGCTGGGGTAGAGATTGCTAGCTGCCCAGCCCACAACTTGTCTTCCTCCTTCCTTGGAAACAGAATTGGAACACATTTTATTTAGGGCTGCTGTATGCTCAGCAGAAAGCCTATATTTTCTAGACGCTCATAGCCATGAGTGACTAATTAGATGTAAGCAGAAAACACTGAGTCGGGGGAGAACGTCCTAAAGAGAGCTGCCTTAGCCAAGAGGAGCACCCTTTCATCCTTGTCCTTTTTTTGTGGAACACAGGAGCCTTCCTAGGACAATAAAGAGAGAAGCCACAAGCTTAGGAAAGTAGAGGAGAAGCTCAGGAATGGATTTGGGTTCCTTTGATACAACACAATGAAACCCTCATTTAATTTGTGTAAGCCTCTCTTTAGGTCTCTGATGCTAACAGCAAAATTCAATTTTAGGGTGATGTTTGTTTTCCTCTCAGCCTTTGAGGATGCTGTATTATTGTACTTAGCAATCTATTGTCTGGAATCAGAGATCTGATGTTAGTCTAATTGTTCTATCTTCTTTTCTGATCCTTTTAAAGATTTCCCCATGGCTCTTATTATTTTTTTTAATGCACCTGTGGCTGGATTTATTTGTATTTATCTCACTAGATTCTTAGAATGTGCTTTCTGTTTAATGACTCATGCCTTTATCCAATTTTGGAAAGATTTTTAATAATTATCTCTTAAAATTTGAGTCCCTGTCATTCTTTTCATTCTCTCTTTTTTCTGGAGTTAGATGAATGTTAAGACTTCTCTCTCAGTTGTTCCTTCTTGTTGCTTAACTGCATTATATAGTGTGTGTGTGTGTGTGTGTTTCTGGGTGAATTCCTCAGTTCCATAATTTAGACTATGAAATTTTTATCATCTATTAAACTTGTAAAATTTACTGACATTTTTCTTCAATTTCAAGGATTTCTAATGAGTTCTCTCTTATTTTACTAGCCTCACTTTATTGCTGCCTAGTTTTGCTTAATGATAGCTTACTCTTTTCAATATGGAAGTTAGTTTCACTTTTCTCTAAGAACATACTAAAGATACTGTAATTAAAAGTCTGTCCAATTATACAAAATTAATTTCATCTAAAACACTCAAATCACAAAAAATTGAGGATGTGGCAGATGCCTCCATCTATTTGAACAAAATTTAACCCAGAACATGGATATCAGACCAAATCATACAATTTATATCAACCATATGAATGACAACATTAAAAAAGAAGCAAATTCAGTATGTCAGAACAGATTGTGGTATAATATCTAAAATGCATGGCACTTTTTCTGACAAAGAAAAGAAAAGAAGATAAAACTGTGTAACAAATGGCAACAATCGTGAACAAAAAGCCTGGTCAGGGAACACCAAATTAAGCTGATACCAAGGAAATGCAATACCAAGTTCTCAGGTCCTTGATCACCCTCCAAACTATATTTTATTCCTTGATAATTTACTGGAAGAGACTAGTGAAATGATGTTGACCATGTTGTTTAATCAGTTTCCTGGTTTCAAAGAAGTATCTCTGGTACTTTTGGGAGTACTTTCGGGAGGCATGACATTGCTTTAGTTGAATTTGAAGATGATGGACAGGCTGAAGCTACCAGGGATGCTTTATAGGGAAATAGGATACTATCCTATCCATGAAGATCACCTAATCAAAGAAGTAACATTTAGGATAGCTGTCTTTTAAAAAAAATTTTTTTTTGTTTATTTGGCTGTGTTGGGTCTTAGTTGTCCATTGCATGTGGGATCATAGTTCCCTGACCAGGGATTGAGTCCCCATTCCCTCTGTTGGCAGGCAGATTCTTAATCACTGGACCACCAGCTAAAGTCCCTAGGATAACTGTCTTTAAAATACTTGGTTTTGTTTATCAGATCAGATCAGTTGCTCAGTCGTGTCTGACTCTTTGCAACCCCATGAATCGCAGCACGCCAGGCCTCCCTGTCCATCACCAACTCCCGGAGTTCACTCAGACTCATGTCCATCGAGTCAGTGATGCCATCCAGCCATCTCATCCTCTGTCGTCCCCTTCTCCTCCTGCCCCCAATCCCTCCCAGCGTCAGAGTCTTTTCCAATGAGTCAACCCTTTGCATGAGGTGGCCAAAGTACTGGAGTTTCAGCTTTAGTATCATTCCTTCCAAAGAAATCCCAGGGCTGATCTCCTTCAGAATGGACTGGTTGGATCTCCTTGCAGTCCAAGGGACTCTCAAGAGTCTTCTCCAACACCACAGTTCAAAAGCATCAATTCTTCAGCGCTCAGCCTTCTTCACAGTTCAACTCTCACATCCATACATGACCACAGGAAAAACCATAGCCTTGAATAGACGAACCTTTGTTGGCAAAGTAATGTCTTTGCTTTTGAATATGCTATCTAGGTTGGTCATAACTTTCCTTCCAAGGAGTAAGTGTCTTTTAATTTCATGGCTGCAGTCACCATCTGCAGTGATTTTGGAGCCCAGAAAAACAAAGTCTGACACTGTTTCCAGTTTCCCCATCTATTTCCCATGAAATGATGGGACTGGATGCCATGATCTTCGTTTTCTGAATGTTGAGCTTTAAGCCAACTTTTTCACCCTCCACTTTCACTTTCATCAAGAGGCTTTGTAGTTCCTCTTCACTTTCTGCCATAAGGGTGGTGTCATCTGCATATCTGAGGTTTTTTATATTTCTCCTGGTGTTGTTTACAGTTTCACTTTAATAACATTTGGTCAGGCCACTTTAACAGTTGGGGGGAGAGGGGAAGTGTTTGTGAAATTTTCATGAAGGATTTAAAAAAAGTACCTAGACTGTGTTTGTGAAAGTGAAAGCTGCTCAGTCACGTCTGACTCTTTGTGACCCCATGGACTATACAGTCCATGGAATTCTCCAGGCCAGAATACTGGAGTGAGTAGCCATTCCCTTCTCCAGGGCATCTTCACAACCCAGGGACTGAACCCTGGTCTCTAGCACTGCAGGTGAATTCTTTACCAGCTGAATTGCCTTAATGAATTATGAATTGTGAAGGCCTTAATTTTGTACAATAAACTTTTATTTGTAAAAAACTAAAAAATTGTAACTATGTGTGGTGACGGATGTTAACAAGACTTACTGTTGTAATAACTTCACAATATCTACATATATCAATCTACATACTGTACTTTTGAAACTAGTACAATGCTATATGTCAATTATATCTCAATTTTTTAAAAAGCTGTACCAGAGAAAGAAAAACAACAGCTAATAAAATACTATTGGAAAAATACAACTAGAAGGATAATTACTGAATACAAACATTTGCTGCTGCTGCTGCTGCTGCTAAGTCACTTCAGTCGTGTCCGACTCTGTGCGACCCCAGAGACAACAGCCCACCAGGCTTCCCCGTCCCTGGGATTCTCCAGGCAAGAACACTGGAGAGGGTTGCCATTTCCTTCTCCAACGCATGAAAGTGAAAAGTGAAAGTGAAGTCGCTCAGTCGTTCCCGACTCTTAGCAACCCCATGGACTACAGCCTACCAGGCTCCTCTGTCTATGGATTTTCCAGGCAAGAGTACTGGAGTGGGGTGCCAAATATAAACATCTACTTTTGCTTAAAACTATAGCTTTTTGCTGTACACACACAAAAATTATACACCTAAGCTAGGTTTGCATGAACTGGCCAGTGGTTACTATACAATCTCAGCGATATCCTCTTCACTCTGACCATATAGGCCCATATTTAGTTCCATAAACACGAGACTTGCCTACCTCAGGGTCTTTGTGCCTGCCTTTCTTTCTTCCCAGTGCTTGACAAGACTGGCTTTTTTCATCCTTTATGTCTTAATTAAAAACACCAAAATGAGAGCAGTGATTATCTCTACATGGTAGAATTTGATATAATTTATTTATATTTCCTTTTTATTTATTTTACTTCATATATTATGTTTTAAAAAGGAAGAAAGACACAAATTATTTTAATCTTTAGTATGCTAGTATACATAGGAAGGAATAAAATATTGATACTACAGTTCTCCCTAATGCTATTTATTTAAAAAATGATAATTTCATCTACAGTGGATTTGTGCTGCTTATCTGGCTGACTGCATTAACTTTTTTTCTTTTTAAATTAAAGTACAGTTGCTGTATAATCATAAGGGATTTGATTTAGGTCATACCTGAATGGTCTAGTGGTTTTCCCTGCTTTCTTCAATTTCAGTCTGAATTTGGCAATAAGGAGTTCATGATCTGAGCCACAGTCAGCTCCTGGTCTTGTTTTTGCTGACCGTATAGAGCTTCTCCATCTTTGGCTGCAAAGAATATAATAAGATTTTGGTGTTGCCCGTCTGGTGATGTCCATGTGTAGAGTCTTCTCTCATGTTGTTGGAAGAGAGCGTTTGCTATGACCAGTGCATTCTCTTGGCAAAACCCTATTAGCCTTTGCCCTGCTTCATTCCGTACTCCAAGGCCAAATTTGCCTGTTAATCCAGGTGTTCCTTGACTTCCTACTTTTGCATTCCAGTCCCCTATAATGAAAAGGACATCTTTTTTGTGTGTTAGTTCTAAAAGGTCTTGTAGGGCTTCATAGAACCATTCAACTTCAGCTTCTTCAACATTACTGGTTGGGACATAGACTTGGATTACCGTGATATTGAATGGTTTGCCTTGAAAACGAACAGAGATCATTCTGCCATTTTTGAGATTGCATCCAAGTACTGCATGTCGGACTCTTTTGTTGACCGTGATGGCTACTCCATTTCTTCTAAGGGATTCCTGCCCACAGTAGTAGATATAATGGTCATCTGAGTTAAATTCACCCATTCCAGTCCATTTTAGTTCTCTGATTCCTAAAATGTCGATGTTCACTCTTGCCATCTCCTGTTTGACCACTTCCAATTTGCCTTGATTCATGGACCTAACATTCCGGGTTCCTATGCAATATTGCTCTTTACAGCATCGGACCTTGCTTCTATCACCAGTCACATCCACAACTGGGTATTGTTTTTGCTTGGCTCCATCTCTTCATTCTTTATGGAGTTATTTCTCCACTGATCTCCTCTAACATATTGGGCACTTACCAACCTGGGGAGTTCCTCTTTCAGTGTCCTATCATTTTGCCTTTTCATACTGTTCATGGGGTTCTCAAGGCAAGAATACTGAAGTGGTTTGCCATTCCCTTTTCTAGTGGATCATATTCTGTCAGAATAAGTGAGAAATAGATTTAAGGGACTAGATCTTATAGACAGAGTGCCTGATGAACAATGAACAGAGGTTCGTGACATTGTACAGGAGACAGGGATCAAGACCATCCGCATGGAAAAGAAATACAAAAAAGCAAAATGGCTGTCTGAGGAGGCCTTACAAATAGCTGTGAAAAAAAGAGAAGTGAAAAGCAAAGGAGAAAAGAAAAGATATTCCCATTTGAATGCAGAGTTCCAAAGAATCGCAAGGAGAGATAAGAAAGCCTTCCTCAGTGATCAATGCAAAGAACTAGAGGAAGACAACAGAATGGGAAAGACTAGAGATTTCTTCAAGAAAATTAGAGATACCAAGGGAACATTTCACTCAAAGATGGGCTCGATAAAGGACAGAAATGGTATGGACCTAAAAGAAGCAGAAGATATTAAGAAGAGGTGGCAAAAATACACAGAAGAACTGTACAAAACATATCTTCATGACCCAGATAATCATGATGGTGTAATCATTCACCTAGAGCCAGACATCCTGGAATGTGAAGTCAAGTGGGCCTTAGAAAGCATCACTACGAACAAAGCTACTGGAGGTGATGGAATCCCAGTTGAGCTATTTCAAATCCTGAAAGATGATGCTGTGAATGTGCTGCACTCAATATGCCAGCAAATTTGGAAAACTCAGCAGTGGCTACAGGACTGGAAAAGGTCAGTTTTCATTCCAATCCCAAAGAAAGGCAATGCCAAAGAATGCTCAAACTGCCACACAATTGCACTCATCTCACATGCTAGTAAAGTAATGCTCAAAATTCTCCAAGCCAGGCTTCAGCAATATGTGAACCGTGAACTTCCAGATGTTCAAGCTGGTTTTAGAAAGGGCAGAGGAATCAGAGATCAAATTGCCAACATCCACTGGATCATGGAAAAAGCAAGAGAGCTCCAGAAAAACATCTATTTCTGCTTTATTGATTATGCCAAAGGCTTTGACTGTGTGGATCACAATAAACTGTGGAAAATTCTGAAAGAGATGGGAATACCAGACCACCTGACCTGCCTCTCGAGAAACCTATATGCAGGTCAGGAAGCAACAGTTAGAACTGGACATGGAACAACAGACTGGTTCCAAATAAGAAAAGGAGTACATCAAGCCTGTATATTGTCACCCTGCTTATTTAACTCATATGCAGAGTGCATCATGAGAAACACTGGTCTGGAAGAAGCACAAGCTGGAATCAAGATTGCCAGGAGAAATATCAATAACCTCAGATGTGCAGATGACACCACCCTTTTGTCAGAAAGTGAAGAAGAACTAAAGAGCCTCTTGGTGAAAGTGAAAGTGGAGAGTGAAAAAGTTGGCTTAAAGCTCAACATTCAGAAAACGAAGATCATGGCATCCAGTCCCATCACTTCATGGCAAATAGATGGGGAAACAGTGTCAGACTTTATTTTTCTGGGCTCCAAAATCACTGCAGATGGTGACTGCAGCCATGAAATTAAAAGACGCTTACTCCTTGGCAGGAAAGTTATGACCAACTTAGATAGCATATTGAAAAGCAGAGACATTACTTTGCCAACAAAAGTCCGTCTAGTCAAGGCTATGGTTTTTCCAGTGGTCATGTATGGATGTGAGAGTTGGACTGTGAAGAAAGCTGAGTGCAAAAGAATTGATGCTTTTGAACTGTGGTGTTGGAGAAGACTCTTGAGAGTCCCTTGTACTGCAAGGAGATCCAACCAGTCCATCCTAAAGGAGATTAGTCCTGGGTGTTCATTGGAAAGACTGATGCTGAGGCTGAAACCGCAATACTTTGGCCACCTCATGTGAAGAGTTGACTCACTGGAAAAGACTCCGATGCTGGGAGGGATTGGGGGCAGGAGGAGAAGGGGACGACAGAGGATGAGATGGCTGGATGGCATCACTGACTCAATGCACATGAATTTGGGTGAACTCCGGGAGATGGTGATGGACAGGGAGGCCTGGAGTGCTGTGATTCATGGGGTCACAAGGAGTCAGACACGACTGAGCCACTGAACTGAACTGATAGCTGCTGTACATGTATTAGCTTTTACTTTCTTAATGTATATTGGAATTTTGGTTTGAACGTTCATTTTGAGTGGGAAGTTTTGGTTTTTTATTTTTCCTCTCTTCCTCTTAGCCTTCTCTACCCAGATGTTTTACAGTTGCCTTTATCTGACTAGAGCTGTCAGGTGAAATATAGGATGTCCCATTAAATTTGAATTTCAGATAAATAACAGATAGTTTTTTAGTGTAAGAATGTCTCAAATATTGAATCAAAAATATCATAAATTTTTTTGCTTAACTGAAATTTAAATCTAATTGGGTATGGTGCATTAAAAAAAATTATTTATTTGGCTGCACTGGGTCTTAGTTTCAGCATGTGGGATCTAGTTCCCTGACCAGGGATCCATCCTGGGCCCCCTGCATTGGGAGTGTGGAGTGTTAGTCACAGACCATCAGCAAAGTCTCTGTGCTGCTATATCTGGCAACCTTATTCCTGTCATTCTATACCCCTATCCAGAACCAGATTTTATTACTGGGATTTTGGCTACCCCCCATATGATATTTAGGTCATCAAAAATTAATAAATAAAACAAAACAGCTGCCTTTTCAGAACCACAGAGAAAATTCTTGCTACATGAGAAATGAGAATTTGCTCTTCTCTGGTGAGAACTTTCTGCTGCTTAGAACATGTAAAAGACCAGTGCTCAAGCCTCAGCCCTTCCTCAGCTCTCCTTCTCCTTCTCTCTGATGTTACCATGCTCATCACCTGTAAATCCACCCAGTCAATAGAACATTGTCTTGTACACAGGTCAAGATAGTTAGATGTTGTGAAACTGTGATTTACAAAGGAAAGAGAAGAGGCCGTTCCTATCCCCAAAGAGTTTATAATCTAGTTTGAAGTCAGAACAAACACAAGAAAAAAATAGGAGGGAATTTTCAAAGCAGAATCAGGAGTCAGGGCTGACCAATTAGGCTGAGTCTGATACTGGGGAAAATGGATTCAGATGGTGTTCCACACAAGAAACCAGTATTTACTGGGCATCTGTCATAAGCCCCCTTGATGACTTCATTTAATTCTCATTACAGTTTTATGAAGCAGGACTGGTCATCTTGATTTGGAGGAATGACTGAGAAGGAAATTGAGGCTCAGAATAATTAGATGTCTTGCCCTGTATCACAGGATTAATCAATAGTCTTCTAATTCCACACACATTTTACTAAACCATAGACCAGTGCTGGTTAGTTAGTGCTGGGAAATGTTGCGGAGGGAGGTCAAATAATATAGGTCACATTTTAAAACAAAATGCAAATTTATAAAAAACATTGCAGCAATTTTACTCTAAAAGGACTACACTGCAACATTTTCCATCAGTTTTTTTCCTGTACTTTCTAAGAGACAGTAGATGGAGCAAAAGATATTGATCAAGGTCTTAGAATAGGAAAAGAGTTCAGAACTATGACTGTTGACATTTTTGTTAGTCTGTCTTGATGTCTATCCCTAACTTCCATGAGCTATAGCAAAACTAGACTATTTCTGCAGAGCTTATAGTAATTTGAATCGCCACACTAAATGCTGTTGTGAAATAAAGTGGATTTTTTATTTGTCTGAAGGAGACTGGCAGCATTTCTATTTAGTTTTACTACTAATTAACCTTCAATTATTTGTATAGCATGTAAGATTAACACTGCTCACATATACAAGAGAAAGCAGGTCAATGAAATGTGCACTGAAATAAACTGGATTTTGATGAATTCACTTGGAATGTGAGTTATTCTCTGAGAGAGCTGGGTGCTATAAAGTTTATATTCCTGAGTTGGGAATAACTATGTTTCATCTGAGTGGCAGAGATACAGCAACTTATTTCTGTCTCTGCAAATATGTGGCAATGGAGTTCATGCCATCACGCACCACCAACCTGTAGGCAACCACAGCTCTTTTCTGCTGCTTTATCAGCCTCTCCCATAGAACAGAGGGCATAAGACAGGGAGAGTATTTGCTGTAAGTTGAGCTTGCAGGCTGCCCACAAGGAAGATGGAGATTTCACAAGTGTTCTTGATGTAGAAGATGATATTTATGTGCAGTTACTCTGAGCACTGAATTGGAGAAAGGCATAATATGTGGTGGAAGCAAGCTGGAAAATCTTATAACTAAGTTTGTGGGCCTGAACTTTTTTCAAATATAGGAGAAATCAGAGAGGTAGAGAATACATTCCCAGGAACCTGCCCCTCCTTCCAAAAAGCCTTGAGAAAAGCAATAGAGGGAAGTCAGCCAAGACAGTACAGACTTAAATTCTCCACCTCAGTGCTTCCCAGTATTAGCAAGTATGATTAGGAGATACAACTGAAGCTAATCATAGGACCTGATGTTTGTGTTTATAATTTTCCATTTCCCTGCACTCTTCCTCTTATGCACGCATTTATTCAGTAAGTGTTTATTGAGTGCCTACTATGTATCAGGCAGGCTACTGAGACTGTGGAGACTATAACAAGGAAACACTGATACTGTCCCCACCCTAATGAAGCTTATAAATCAGCAGAAGAGGCACACATTAAAGCAGTCAAAAGCCACCGTGAGATTACTACCAAGAGTTCATGGTATTGTGAAGGTCTTTTCTATGTGTCAGGAACTGTTCTAAGAGCTGAGAATATGTCAGTAAACAGTAAAATCCTTCCCCCTTAAATTTTATGTCCTAGTACAGGAGATGTGAGAGTTGGACTGTGAAGAAAGCTGAGCACTGAAGAATTGATGCTTTTGAACTGTGGTGTTGGAGAAGACTCTTGAGAGTCCCTTGGACTGCAAGGAGATCCAACTAGTCCATTCTGAAGGAGATCAGCCCTGGGATTTCTTTGGAAGGAATGATGCTAAAGCTGAAACTCCAGTACTTTGGCCACCTCGTGCGAAGAGTTGACTCATTGGAAAAGACTCTGACGCTGGGAGGGATTGGGGGGCAGGACGAGAAGGGGATGACAGAGGATGAGATGGCTGGATGGCATCACTGACTCGATGGACGTGAGTGTGAGTGAACTCCGAGAGTTGGTGATGGACAGGGAGGCCTGGCGTGCTGCGATTCATGGGGTCTCGAAGAGTCGGACACGACTGAGTGACTGAACTGAACTGAACTGAACAGGAGACAAGACAAAAGAGGACTCGTTGGGAAAGACCTTGATGCTGGGAAAGATTGAAGGCAAAAGGAGAAGAGGGCAGTGGAGGATGAGATGGTTGGGACAGCATCACCGACTCAGTGGACATGAACCTGAGCAAACTCTGGGAGACAGTGAAGGACAGGGAAGCCTGTAGCACCGCAGTCCATGAGGTTGCAAAGAGTCAGACACAACTGAGCAACTGAATAACAACAACAGGAGACTACTGAACATAAAATGTAAAAATAAACATATAATGGAAGTTCAGCGTGATGATGTGTAAGTGCCATAATAAAAACAAAGCAGAGGGAGAGGTTAGAGTGTGGCTTTAGGCAGGATGGTACTGAGGAGCCCCTCTGAAAGGATGACTCTTGAGCAGTGAAACAGAAGAGCTGACAAAGACTCCCACAGAAATCTGGAGGAAGATTGTTCCAGGTAGAGAGAGCAGCACATACAAAGGTCCTGAGGCTGGAAGGACATTGGCTGCAAATGGAAACAGACTATAGGCAGGCAGTGGTGGTGGGAGGTGGTCAGCAGGAGGCTGCGGCAGGAGCCCGGAGGGAAATGATGGTGCTTGGGCTGGATTGGTGGTGGGCGGGGAGGAGGTGAGATGGTGTGGGTTTAGGAATTTCCTCTATCTTAAAGGGATTCCACCTGGTTAGGGAGGTGGAATCTTCTATGATTTCAGAAGAAGCAACATTTGTGCTGAGTAGAAGTAGCTGTGCTGTGCTATGCTAAGTCGCTTCAGTCGTGTCCAACTCTTTGCAACACTATAGATGGTAACCCGCCAGGATCCTCCAAACAAGAATACTGGAGTGGGTTGCCATTTCCTCAAGTGAAGATAAAAGGACAGAATATTCCAGAACATAAATATGCATACCTTGTGGGGGAGAAAGTCAAGGTTGAGGCACTGAAAGAAGATCTGGCTGCCTAGGCAAAGATGAGAGGGGAGGGGAGGCTGGAAAGATGGGCAGAACAGACCTCGTGGGACTGTGCGAGCCTCTTGCAGGACCTTGGTCTTTTTTCTAAGGGTTGTCAGAAGTCACAGGAGGAATTTCAGCAGAAGCATCCTGGTCAAATGTGTGTCTTGGAAAAGTTTCCAATTGTAGGATGAAAGAAGCTCAATTTGTTTTACTGACATTCATCCCCTCTGATGAAGGTTCTCCTATACCCATTTTACAGACAAGAAAACTGAGTCTCAGATAGCTGATGGCACTTGTTGGGGCCCACAACAAGATGGCTGACTCTGGGGTCCAGAGCCACAGCCCTTTGTACCTATTTGCCTTTACTCGCCTCCACAGCATCACCCCCACCCTTGGCCCAAGCACTCAGTAGTGACAATTATGGTTATTTCTGCCTGTTCCTTCTCAGACTGGGCAGCACTATCTCCCTTTCTGTCTTTTCAGGGCTTTGACTTCTTTCTCTGTACTGGAAAATTCCAAGGATGCAGGTGTGGTCTTCATTTTCCTGCCCAATTTGTATTTTGGAATGAAGTTGTTTTTTTTTTTTTCATGGAGTTCAGCAGGGGCAACATACTGTTACCAACATTCAATCATTCCTGCTAATATCATCTGTCTCACTTTCACTTCCTTTCTCCCTCAGACTTTTATTGGACTTTGTCTATGCACCGGGCATCAGGTTTACAGAAATAATTCTTGTCCAGGTTGGAGAAAAAGCTATGAAAACCAGGTGACACAGATTAAATTGTTAATGGTGTGTGAATAAGTTGGCCAGGTATTTCTCTTGTCAGAGACCCAAGGGAAGGTTAGAGCTGTGGAGAGAGGCAGGATTGGGCCAAAAGAGGGAAAGGATGCAGGAAGAGCTTCCCCAAAAAGCTTGCAACTTGGGGACTTCCCTGTGGTCCAGTGGTTAAGAATCCTTGTTTCCTTGCAGAGGATGTGGGTTCGATCCCTAGTCAGGGAACTAAGATCCCGCATACTACACTGCAAGGTCAAAAAATAAATAAAAGTAAATGAAATAAAAAGAAACTTGCAACTTGGCTGAAATCTAATCCAATAGGAGACACTGCATAAGAAAATCCTCTTAAAAAATGTTCTTAGTCCTTCCAGTCCCCCAGATTGTGATAACAAGGAAGATGTGGGCTGACGGAGGATGAAATTTTCAGCAGCCATGGAATAAGAGGCTCAGAAATGGGGGCCATTGCTCCTTGAGGCCAGGGATGGGGAGAGAGCCCGAGAACACCAGATGATGGTGGGGTAGATGGGGATGTGATGCCCTCAGTCTTGCCCACGCCTGCCCCGCCAGGCACAAAGGTCAATTGCTCCTACAGGCAAGGAAGGCTGCTTGGGTGTTATTGTTTCCGGTGGCCATGGGTTGTGTTTATTTATTTACTGGTTTATTTTGCCAGTCAAACTCCAGTTTATTGACAGGACTCAGCCAGCCTCTGGTCTTTTCCACCCCAACCGACCGCAGCACAGAGAAATAATTAGTTGCTGCGGTGTCGGGAACGGATGTCCAACTGACATCTCCCCTTCACCAGAGTCAAATTCAGCGGTTTCCCAGCCTGCTGAAAATTACCAGCTTCATGCTGCCTTCCTCTCCCCGCTGCCTACCTGGTGGGGCTTTCCTTGCTCATTAAGAGCAGAGCCAACCCCTCGGACTGACCTTGGCTTATAATGTGCTCTCCCCACCCTTTTCCCCTTTTCATCTTATATATTCTTTTCTGATGGGTGTATGAGGGGGAGAGTGAGGCTTGAGTAGGTTCTGATTCCTCCCCACTAAGAAAAGCTGGCCTCTCACTGTTTCTCAAAGACCTAGGGCTCTGAGACTACAAGGGCACCGGTAGGCTTTAATTGCTTCCTATCGGTGTAGTGACCTTTGTCTCCTTGGGGGTATCCTGAGGCTTTTTTGCAGATACAGTCAGTGTGCACTTTCAAAAGCCAAGCTTCATTCTGGATACTTCTGTGTTCTGAAACCTCTAGAAAAAGCAGGGTGGGATATTGAGGGATAAGTAGGGGAATGACTGGGGCGGGGGAGATGATAGTGAACACTTGAGAGTACAGAGATGTGCTAGGCTTGAACTTTAGAGACATTGTCATTTGGGGCTGATGTAGGGGATTAATAACAGGGTTGGCAGGACATTTGTTTATTCATTCACTCTACTAACAATGGGCTTCCCTGGTGGCTCAGATGGTAAAGAATCTGCCTGCAATACAGGAGACTGGATTTCGATCCCTGGGTTGGGAAGATTCCCTGGAGAAAGCATGACAACTCACTCCAGTATTTTTGCCTGGATAATCCCATGGACAGAGGAGCCTGGTGGGCTGCAGTCCATAGGGTCCCAAAGTGTTGGACATGACTGAGCACGCATCACGTATACTAATGTTTGTGGAGCTCTTTCATGTGCCAGGCACGGAGCTAGGTCCTGGGGAGGCTGGAATGAGCTGCATGTGGTCCCTACAGCTGGCTGACTGGGAAGCCTGGGGTTCGCCTTACTAAGGAAGCTGACCTTTATTATGAAGGTGCCAGGGAGCTTCTGAACAGTTTTAAGTAGGGGAGCGATGTGATCCAACTTGCATTTTAGATCACTCTGGAGGCCAGGAGGAGGAGACATTGGGAGTGGGATACCAGAGGACACCAGAGACTTCATTAGAAAACTCTGGTAATATCCTGGTTGAGAGAGGACTAGGGTCCAGCAGAGGCTGAGGCACTAGGTATGGAGAGGGTATACGAGGTATGTTTTGAAGGTACCGTCAGTTGGACTTAAAGGTTGGGGATAAAACAAGTTTAAGCCCCTTCTCTTAAGAGAAAGTTCGAGGACCTGTGTCAGGTCCTGAAGCCTGTAAGAGCTGGCAGATCAATATACAACTTCGCTCCTTGGCTTTCCTCTGAGGATTCTTTTCACCATTTGGAAGAGGCTGTCTCTCCCTGCAGATGAAGACTCGGAGGTTGCCTCATGGTACCTAACCTCACAGAAACTCAGGACTGGAAGGTGGTCTTAAAGGTGGTCTCCTGCAACAGTTTACATAATTCCAACCCCATCTGCAATCTTCTCACTTACACCTCCTTGGCTGCCCACTCTATCATCCGAGAGCTTCCTTCTAAAACTATACCCAAATCAGTCTCCAAGCAGATTCTGCCCAATTATTGTTAGTTCCAGTTTGGAGGTCACAAAAAACAGGTAAAACAGAACACACAGCAGATTGGAAAGCTCCTAATGGACAGTGAGTTCTCCTCCCAGAACCATATCTACTTGGGAGAAGAATATGAGTGCAACCATGTGTCAAGCATCAAATAGCAGATGTTTGGAGGGTGGCTGGGTCACCTTCTAACAGCAGTCACTTGACTGAGCCACCCCTATTGCTGGGTGTGGGCTCTTGTCATCTGGGGAGTGAAGGAGACACTTTAATGAAACATTGCACACTCTAAACTCCTGGATTTCTGGATTGCACACCCAGTATCTCCCATCCTCTGCACCCTGTGATGGACAAAACAATCCACCAGGACCTTGTTTGTTCCTGTGGACTGCTCCCTCCTATTGGCGGGTGAGGAGTGAGCCCATGAGATCTGAGAGCTGCAGGGCTGTTCTCTGCATTAAAATTCTGCAACCGATCTAATTATCTGATTTATCGGCTCAGATACAAGCAGCAGTTAGGCTCCAATTCTAACTTTTAATTGGTTGTACAGTAGTGTGAGATCATGACCTCTTACTAAACTCTTCCCATTAAGCTTTCATGTTTACATAGAACCATAAATTCAGCTCATCAGTCTTCCAGAAACTTCTCCAATTTCCTCCTCTTTCTCTGGAGCCAATTATTTTCCTGTTTGTCTTGCAAGTCTATTTGAAGCCTGACTTCCTGAACTACAAGCACAGAGCATGTGAGTCTGCTCTTCTCTCTTCCTCTTGCCCAACCTGGAGATGCTCCCAGTCTCCCCTGTGTCCCATCAATTTACTGCTGAAATCATTCTGCTGGTTTCCTCTTCTTCAAGCATCTCTCAGTCAATGAACCTTTCTCCTCCTATGACTCTCATTGCTTGGACCTTTCCTCAGCTGGGCAATGACGTATTTCAACCTTATTCAAAGGATCCTGTGTCCTACTCTCTCCTAAAGTAACCTGAACTTATTTTTAAAAATAATGTTAAAAATATTTATTTATTTGGCTGTGTCAGGTCCTAGTTTTAGCACGGGGGCTCTTTCACTGTGGTGCGTGGACTCTCTAGTTGTGGTGCCAGGCTTAAACACTGGACGACCAGTGAAGTCCCATCCAAACATTAATACAAGGTTTGCAGCAGAAATAAATAAAGCTGTAAAAGCTCAGGAAAAAACATTAATGAAACTAACATGCCCCCAAGCCAGGGATCAGGAAACAGGGAAAATATGACTAGAAAAAAAAATAAAAGAAAATTTAAGGCTTAATAATAATAATTATAAATGATTATAATAAATAAATGAATAATATAGTCTCCACCTTGTGTGGAGGTGGAGACTATAGTTTCATAATAGATATAAAAAATGGAATGTTCTTAGAAATGAAAAAAATACTAGAATTGACTCTGGATGACAGAAGTGTGAGATACAGGATAAGTTGGAAAATTAAACCAAAAAATAGAATGATTAAATAAATAAGTACAACACACACACACACACACACAAAATAGGATTAGCTGTATAGGAAGAAGATAGGAAGATAGGAATTAGGAAAGTTTAACAAATAAGAAAAGTTTATTTGTTAAATAAACTTTAACTTAGAGTTAAATAACTCTAATAAGTTAAATAAACTTATTAGAGTTAAATAAGTTTAACTCTATAGAAGATAGGAATTAGGAAAGTTTAACAAATAAGAAAACAGTAAATAAAGACATAATAGTCGAAACTTTCCCAGGGTGTTTTAGTAAAGGAATGAACCTGTACAGAGTCCCTTTTAGGATTAATTACCAGAGAAAGATGATCAGAAAATATTACTGTATATCTTCAAAGATAAAGAATATATCAAGTACATAAAAAGGAGAGAAACAGAATAAAAGTCTCTGGGAACTTGCAACCTAAACGATAGAAGCAAAAGCAATTAGGAAGGCATCAGTTTAGTTCAGTTGCTCAGTTGTGTCTGACTCTTTGCCACCACATGGACTGCAGCAGGCCAGGACTCCCTGTCCATCACAAACTCCTGGAGTTTACTCAGATTCAGATTCAGATTCAGATCAGTCGCTCAGTCGTGTCCGACTCTTTTCGACCCCATGAATCGCAGCACGCCAGGCCTCCCTGTCCATCATCAACTCCCGGAGTTCACTCAGACTCACGTCCATCTAGTCAGTGATGCCATCCAGCCATCTCATCCTCTGTCATCCCCTTCTCCTTCTGCCCCCAATCCCTCCCAGCATCAGAGTATTTTCCAATGACTCAACCCTTCGTATGAGGTGGCCAAAGTATTGGAGTTTCAGCTTTAGCATCATTCCTTCCAAAGAAATCCCAGGGCTGATCTCCTTCAGAATGGACTGGTTGGATTTCCTTGCAGTACAAGGGACTCTCAAGAGTCTTCTCCAACACCACAGTTCAAAAGCATCAATTCTTCGGTGCTCAGCCTTCTTCACAGTCCACTCTCACATCCATACATGACCACAGGAAAAACCATAGCCTTGACTAGACAAAACTTTGTTGGCAAAGTAATGTCTTTGCTTTTGAATATGCTATCTAGGTTGGTCATAACTTTCCTTCCAAGGAGTAAGCGTCTTTTAATTTCATGGCTGCAGTCACCATCTGCAGTGATTTTGGAGCCCAGAAAAATAAAGTCTGACACTGTTTCCACTGTTTCCCCATCTATTTCCCATGAAGTGATGGGACCAGATGCCATGATCTTCGTTTTCTGAATGTTGAGCTTTAAGCCAACTTTTTCACTCTCCTCTTTCACTTTCATGAAGAGGCTTTGTAGTTCCTCTTCACTTTCTGCCATAAGGTGGTGTCATCTGCATATCTGAGGTTATTGATATTTCTCCCGGCAATCTTGATTCTACCTTGTGCTTCTTCCAGCCCAGCGTTTCTCATGATGTACTCTGCATATAAGTTAAATAAGCAGGGTGACAATATACAGCCTTGAAGAACTCCTTTTCCTATTTGGAACCAGTCTGTTGTTCCATGTCAAGTTCTAACTGTTACTCAAACTCCTGTCTATTGAGTCAGTGAGACCATCAAAACATCTCATCCTGTGTCATCTCCTTCTCCTCCTGCCTAAAATCTGTCTCAGCATCAGGGTCTTTTCAAATGAGTCAGCTCTTCCAATCAGGTGGCCAAAGTACTGGAGTTTCAGCTTTAGCATCATTCCTTCCAAAGAAATCACAAGGCTGATCTCCTTCAGAATGGACTGGTTGGATATCCTTGCAGTACAAGGGACTCTCAAGAGTCTTCTCCAACACCATAGTTCAAAAGCATCAATTCTTTGGCACTCAGCTTTCTTCATAGTCCAACTCTCACATCCATACATGACCACTGGAAAAACCATAGCCTTGACTAGACGGAACTTTGTTGGCAAAGTAATGTCTCTGCTTTTGAATATGCTACCTAGGTTGGTCATAACTTTCCTTCCAAGGAGTAAGTGTCTTTTAATTTCATGGCTGCAGTCACCATCTGCTGTGATTTTGGAGGCCAAAAAAATAAAGTCTGACACTGTTTCATTGTTTCCCCATCTATTTGCCATGAAGTGATGGGACCGGATGCTATGATCTTAGTTTTCTGAATGTTGAGCTTTAAGCCAACTTTTTCACTCTCCACTTTCACTTTCATCAAGAGGCTCTTTAGTTCTTCTTCACTTTCTGCCATAAGGGTGGTGTCATCTGCATATCTGAGGTTATTGATATTTCTCCCGGCAATCTTGATTCCAGCTGTGCTTCTTCCAGCCCAGCATTTCTCAAGATGTAGTCTGCATATAAGTTAAATAAGCAGGGTGACAATATACAGCCTTGATGTACTCCTTTTCTTATTTGGAATCAGTCTGTTGTTCCATGTCCAGTTCTAACTGTTGCTTCCTGACCTGCATAAAGGTTTCTCAAGAGGCAGGTCAGGTGGTCTGGTATGCCCATCTCTTTCAGAATGTTCCACAGTTTATTGTGATCCACACAGTCAAAGGCTTTGGCATAGTCAATAAAGCAGAAATAGATGTTTTTCTGGAACTCTTTTGCTTTTTTCATGATCCAGTGGATGCTGGTAATTTGATCTCTGGTTCCTCTGCCTTCTCTAAAACCAGCTTGACCATCAGGAAGTTCATGGTTCACATATTGCTGAAGCCTGGCTGGGAGAATGTTGAGTACTACTTTATTAGCGTGTGAGATGAGTGCAATTGTGTGGTAGTTTGAGCATTCTTTGGCATTGCCTTTCTTTGGGATTGGAAAGAAAACTGACCTTTTCCAGTCCTGTGGCCACTGCTGAGTTTTCCAAATTTGCTGATGTATTGAGTGCAGCAATTTCACAGCATCATCTTTCAGGATTTGGAATAGCTCAACTGGGATTCCATCACCTCCACTTGCTTTGTTCATAGTGATGCTTTCTAAGACTCACTTGACATCACATTCCAGGATGTCTGGCTCTAGGTGAGTGATCACACCATTGTGATTATCTAGGTCAAAGAGCTTTTTTGTACAGTTCTTCTGTGTATTCTTGCCACCTCTTCTTAATATCTTATGCTTCTGTTAGGTCCATACCATTTCTGTCCTTTATTGAGCCAATCTTTGCATGAAATGTTCCCTTGGTATCTCTAATTTTCTTGAAGAGACATCTAGTCTTTCCCATTCTATTGTTTTCCTCTACTTCTTCGCACTGATCATTGAGGAAGGCTTTCTTATCTCTCCTTGGTATTCTTTGGAACTCTGCATTCAAATGGATATATCTTTCCTTTTCTCCTTTGCTTTTTGCTTCTCTTCTTTTCACAGCTATTTGTAAGGCTTCCTCAGACAGCCATTTTGTTTTTTGGCATTTCTTTTTCTTGGGGGTGGTCTTGATCCCTGTCTCCTGTACAGTGTCATGAACCTCCATTCATAGTTCATCAGGTACTCTATCAGACCTAGTCCCTTAAATCTATATCTCACTTCCACTGTATAATTGTAGAAGATTTGATTTAGGTCATACCTGAATGGTCTAGTGGTTTTCCCCACTTTCTTCAATTTAAGTCAGAATTTGGCAATAAGTAGTTCATGATCTGAGCCACAGTCAATTCCCGGTCTTGTTTTTGCAGACTGTATAGAGCTTCTCCACCTTTGGCTGCAAAGAATATAATCAATCTGATTTTGGTGTTAACCATCTGTGATGTCCATGTGTAGAGTCTTCTCTCATGTTGTTGGAAAAGGGTGTTTGCTATGACCAGTGTGTTCTCTTGGCAAAACTTTATTAGCCTTTGACCTGCTTCATTCTGTACTCCAAGGCCAAGTTTGCCTGTTACTCCAGGTGTTTCTTGACTTCCTACTTTTGCATTTCAGTCCCCTATAATGAAAAGAACATCTTTTTTAGGTTTTAGTTCTAAAAGATCTTATAGGTCTTCATAGAACCATTCAACTTCAGCTTCTTTAGCATTACTGATCAAGGCATGGACTTGGATTACTGTGATATTGAATGGCTTGCCTTGGAAATGAACAGAGATCATTCTGTCATTTTTGAGATTGCATCCAAATACTGCTTCGGACTCTTTTGTTGACCATGATGGCCACTCCATTTCTTCTAAGGGATTCCTGCCCACAGTAGTAGATATAATGGTCATCTGAGTTAAATCCACCCATTCCAGTCCATTTTAGTTCTCTGATTCCTAAAATGTCGATGTTCACTCTTGCCATCTCCTGTTTGACCACTTCCAATTTGCCTTGATTCATGGGCCTGACATTCCAGGTTCCTATGCAATATTGCTCTTTACCGCGTCAGACCTTTCTTCCATCACCAGTCAGATCCACAGCTGGGTGTTGTTTTTGCTTGGGCTCCATCCCTTCATTCTTTCTGGAGTTATTTCTCCACTGATCTCCAGTAGCATATTGGCCACCTACCAACCTGGGGAGTTCATCTTTCAGTGTCCTATCTTTTTGCCTTTTCATACTGTTCATGGGGTTCTCAAGGCAAGAATAGTGAAGTGGTTTGCCATTCCCTTCTCCAGTGGGCCGCATTTTGTGAGATTTCTCCATCATGACCTTGTCTTGGGTGGCCCTACATGGCATGGCTCATAGTTTCATTGAGTTAGAAAAGGCTGTGGTCCATGTGATTAGATTGGTTTGTTTTCTGTGATTGTGGTTTTCAGTTTGTCTAACCTCTGATGGAGAAGGATAAGAAGCTTATGGAAGCTTCCTGATGGGAGAGACTGACTGAGGGGGAAACTGGGTCTTATTCTGATGGGCAGGGCCATGCTCAATAAATCTTTAATCCAATTTTCCTTTGATGGGTGTGTCCAAGGTCAGGAGCAAGATCAGAGTAAGAAGGTAAGCACTGGAGTGGCTCTGAGGAGATACTGCATGTCCAAGCACAAAGGAGAAGCCCCAGCAAAATGGCAGGAGGGGCAAATTTGCTTTTTGATTCAAATCCTATTCCCGCCAGAGATGCTCAGAGGGCTCAAACAAACTTTGTGCACACCAGGACCCAGGGACCTCACAGAGACAGAGACAGAACTGTGTTTCAGCATCTCTTGTGGAAGTAGCGGTCAGCAGTGGACTGCCACAGGGACAGGGGCTCTGGGTGCAGCAGACCTGGGTATGGCATAAGCCCTCTTGGAGGAGGTCTCCATTAACCCAACTATAGAGCTGCCAGAACTTGCACAGGACTGGGAAACAGACTGTTGGAGGGCACAGACAGAACCTTGTGCATCAGGACTCAGGAGAAAGGAGCAGTGACCCCACCAGAGACTGACCCCGACTAGCTTGTGAGTGTCCAGGAGTCTCCAGCAGAGGCGTGGGTCGGTGGTTGCCTGCTGCAGGGTTGGGGGCACTGAGTGTAGCAGTACATACATGGGATCTTTTGAAGGAGGTCACCATTATCTTCATTACCTGCACCATAGTTTGGCCCCAGGTAAATAGCAGGGAGGGAACACACCTCCACCCATCAACAGAAAATAGGAAGGCACATAAGATGATTCTTAATTACAATCTCATATAGCTTCACTCAAAGCTACTCTTGAATGACAAGACAAGTACAGTGTGACAGTATTCTCCAAGTTAACTTACAGGTTTGATCCTATTAAATAGTGAAGATACTTCATAGAAATAAATGGAAACTACTGTAAATGATGATGCTTAACAATAAAAATAATTTGGAAAACTTTGTTCATATCTTCCATAAACATTTAATGAGCTTCTACTGTATGTCATGCTGTTTGCTAGAAACTTGCTCTTACAGGTATTTTTTATTTCACAGTGACAATTATTAAGATGCTATAGCACTGACTTAAGAACAGAATATAGGTCACTTCATTGGGCGATAACAGATTCTAGAAATAGACTCTAAAGAGGAAATATTTTAAAAATATGTGACAAGAGAAGTATAAAGAACCATGGAGAAACACATAATTGTATATTTTGTTGGGATCACTAAAAGCAACATGGAGAAAAATCCAGGTCCATAACTTATAGCCTATAGCATTGTATGTCTGAATGGATTAGAGACACAATGTTGAAAAAAAAAGAGAATAAAACAGAATCTTACCCTTCCTTACTGTGAAGGAAGCTGATTTCTTCTTTGCTTGACTCATAACATTTTCATTAATAAGGTTGACAGGTTAAGACCCATACAGATTTAAAGCTTCATAAAAAACAATGAAAAACCATATATGGAGGAAACAAATAGGAAATGGGTAACAGATAACAATGTAGAAAAAAATCTGTGGAAAAGTTTTACATTCAATGTAAACAAAGAGCCTACACCTGTCTACAAGGACAAAACCACATGTCTATTGACCCTGTAGCTGGTAAATGTAAACAAATATCAATTGCAGTTAATAAAGTAAACAAAGGAGGTGACCCATCTCATATGTAAATCATTCTAAAAAAAGAACAATAAAGCAATTGTGAGCTCCCACTTCACATTTATTAGCAAAAATAAACTAAAATAATAAAACCCAAGGCTGGTGCAGCTCTCTGCAGACAGCGGTTCTCTCCTATTATCAGAGTCAATGTTAATATTCTGGAGGACAGACCGTAAGTAACCCACATATGAGTCCATCTTCGGGCTGTGTTTCACCCTCTGAGAAAGTCAAGCTTGTTATTCATGAGAGTGTTGCCTCCCTGCTGGCTCAGACTCTGAGTTGGGAAGATCCCCTGGTGGAGGGCATGGCAACCGACTCCAGTATTCTTACCTGGAGAATCCCATGGACAGGGAAGCCTGGCGGGCTACAGTCCATGGAGTCTCAAAGAGTCAGAGACGACTGAGCGACTAACACTTTCACTTTTTTTTTCACCGCTTGTAATAGTGAAGACCAAATTCCTTACAAACTGGCAAGAGGTTAAGTGACTGGAACCTTATTAATTCAAAGAAATATTATGAAACCATTGGCCACAAATTAAAAGTTATTGAGATACATGGGAAAAGCATATACAAAAATTTTAAGAGCAAAGTACAGAACATAAGATCCACTGAGCGTAACAAATTTGAAATTAGATATATTTACTGAAACCTATGGGAGAGACGCTAAGAAGTGGTGATGGTTGTGATGATAATAAGGACCAGCTTTCATTGACCCTTGTTTATGTCATCTGCAGTGGGTATGCCTTCCAGAGCCACCGTGCAAGGTTAAGTAACTTGCCCAGGGGAGTGGGGTGAGTGTGGGGGTTTCCTCAGCTAAAGGCCTGGAGAATCATCCTCACAGGGAACCTGCTCTTCTAACTCCCCCTCAGCCCTATGGTTTAGACCACATAGACTATCAGTCCTGCCCCTCTCCTTTCATATAGACAAGTCCCCAGCCCCCTTTCCCTAGAACTGTCTGTTGTCTTTACTTTCCTGTAACCCAATTTTCCAGCAAAGCCATTTCCAAAAGATTGGGCTCCAAGGCCTTCTCTTCTAACTCACTTTCACACAACCTCCTCTTTCCAGATATTTAGCACCAACCTTCTTTAAAATGATTCTAAAAGAACTCTTTATAATCAGGCTCTCTGAACCAAACGTCTCCTGGAAGGTCCTTGGCCTCTGCTTGCCTCTTGCACACTTTAATCACATTCCAATGCCAGAATAGAAGTGCTTTTGAACCCATAGACAAGGTTTCCTCACAGGAATATCATGTTTGAGGTCAGATGGCAAAGGAAGCACGAACTGGGAGGCAGCTGTCCCGCTCCAGGGTTTGGGGAGCGCCTGTCCTGCTGTGACGCACATCTGGGCCTCACACACAAGTATGGGAGAGACTCCATCTTGAAAGCGTTCAGACGACATCAGGGGTTGAAAATGAAGGCCTTCCACCTGTTTTTATACAATCTGTGAGCTATGACAGCTTTTATGTTTCTAAATGAAAGTGAAAGTGAAAGTCGCTCAATTGTGTCCTACTCTTTGCGACCTCATGGACTATACAGTCCATGGAATTCTCCAGGCCAGAATACTGGTGTAGGTATCTGTTCCCTTCTCCAGGGGATCATCCCACCCCAGGGATTGAACCCAGGTCTCCTGCATTGCAGGCAGATTCTTTACCAGCTGAGCTACCAGGGAAGTCCATGTTTTTTAAATAGTTGGGGGGAAAAAGCAAAATGAATATGTTTTTGTCTCTGACCTGAAACTAATATGAAATTCAAATTCAGTATCCATAAATAAAGCCTAATTGTGAACATGGCCACACTCTCTCTGGGCCCATATGGTCTACATGGCCCTCAAATCCTAGGATGTTTACTCTCTGTCCATTCATAGACCTTTGCCAACTCTCAGTCTGTAGGAATGTGTGTTCTCCTTGAAGGCTGCCCCTGACCTGCCCGCTCAGCTTCTGCCTTTGTAGGGCAGAAGGAGCCCGAGAGCTTGTGCCTCTGGTCTCAGCTCTCCTGTCTAAGTCTCAATGGAAAGCACTCCCATTCTCTTTCTTTGGGACCTTATGATTCAAAAGACTTCCCACCCACATAACCATGGAGTTATATACGGCATTTATTTTCTTTCTTTTTTCTTTTTCTTTTAGAATACAGGACAGCCCTTTATTGTTTTTATTTTTAATATTTATTTATTTGACTGCCCTGGGTCTTCGTTGTGGCATATGGGGCTTGTCTAGTTGTGGTGCACGGGCTTAGTTACTCCATGTCATGGTGGATTTCAGTTTCCCGGCCAGGGATGGAACCCATATCTGTCCCCTGCATTGGAAGTCGGAATCTTAACCACTGGACCACCAGGGAAATCCTCTATATGGCATTTTTTTCTCTGTGACCTCTTTTTTTAAAATTCTAGAGCCATGGAATGAGTCCCTGCAGAGGAAAAATAATATCTGTGACCAAATAGCCACTTACCCATGGCCCAGACAGGGGGCTTGGATGGGGAGGTGAAGGCTGTCCTCAAAGAGCTTAGATGTTGCCTTGCTGGTAGAAGCGGAATGATTCAAACATTCCAGCTCAAGAGACACAAGCTTGATGTCCAGTGGGAGTTGAACCATGACCATCAGTGCAAGCCAGCCCATTTTCTTCATCAGAATGGTGTCCAGATTTCCCCGCTGGTCTTGATGTCAAAAGCTTCACCTCTGTGCACCAGTGCTGAATTGAATCTCAGAGACAGAGTTTCGGGTGAAACATAAAAAAATAGCTTTATAGCTTTGCCAGGCAAAGGGGAACATAGCTGACCTCCACCCTCGAAAACTCTGTGTCCTCTCTTGGAAGGATTTGATGAGGGC
Source organism: Bos grunniens (assembly GCF_055505025.1). NCBI lineage: Eukaryota > Metazoa > Chordata > Mammalia > Artiodactyla > Bovidae > Bos > Bos grunniens. The sequence goes on from NC_141180.1 coordinate 23,946,184, forward strand.
CTCCCTGGTGGCTAAGACGATAAAGAATCTGCCTGCAATGCACGAGACCGAGTTCAATCCCTGGATGGGGAGGATCCCTGGAGAAGGGAATGGCTACCCACTCCAGTATTCTTTCCTGATTCCAGGGACACAGGAGCCTGGTGGGCTACAGTCCATGGGGTCACAAACAGCCTTACAGGACTGAGTGACGGACACTTTCACTAAGTTTACTTTTATAGCAATAGTTCAAGGATGAGGCTGATGACAAGATAGGATGTGTGCAGAGCACGCTCATCTCCTTTCCTGACCTTGATGATCTTCTCTGGTCCCTTTAAATCTTGGTTCAGGTGGTTTCTTGGCTGCTCCTTCCTTGACGAGGAACTATTCAAATCTGCCCTTTGGAAGTCAGGGAAGGTCATGGATGCTGGAGTCTTGCCTACAAGATATGGAGGACAAAACAGCTTTTGTGCCCAGTAGCCCACACTAGAGGAGTGTCGCCCACACCAGAGGCCATTTTTTCTTTTTTTTTTTACATTTAATCTTCTGTCTCCCAACCCTTTCCTTAGAACTCTCAACTTTTTCACTTAAAAAAAGAAAAAGGCCTTGCTCTCAGTCCAGAGAGTTTATCTTACAAAGATATCTCAGCAAGAGAATAGAGAAGTCCTATGATTCATTGTACTAAAGTAGATATTGTGACAAGAAAGATGTTAACATCTTAATGAAAGCCCTGAGGGGAAATTTGCATAAAACAGTCTCTTTGTTGCTTAAAAAGAGCCACTGATGCCTTATTAAAAAAAATCAAAACCCAATTTTGTTAAATATTCAGTCTGGGAATGATTTGGAGTATTTTTCTTATCTCTTGGGTGACTTTTTTTTTTCTTGACAGATTCACAGATGCTTAAGAGGCCCCAGTCTTCCCTCAGTTCATCTTCCCTCAGGGCCCTGGCATGGGCACACTGTCTTAATCCTTCTGGAGCCCCATGCTTTCTGAAAGTTGGGAAGAACCAGAGGACAGAGACTTGGAACTCTGAAAAAATAACAAGAAATCCCTGTGCTCAAGTCTCCCTCCGTTTCCACACTTATCCATCCATTCCTTCAACTCCATTAAAAAAATCTCAATTGGATTTGGAGTCTCCTCAAATTTATTTTTCATTTTGAAATTTGTCTGATATTTTAGAAAGGTTGTTTCTTGAACACCTCCAGTGACGGAGCTCACCATGTCTTGAGGCAGGATATGCTACTTGGGGCTAGAATCTGCCTCTCACTAACCTCTCCCAAGGTCTTAGCCCTTCCTGTGGAATTAATGAATAGCCTAATCCTCTCTTCTTTGCGGCAGCTCTTTGCTTGTTTCTACAGTGATGTTCTGGTTTTCTTTTTCCCCAATCAGACAGTAACATTAAAAAGTTCCACTGAATCCCATCCCTCCAGCTGGTTTCTGGTGGCATCACAGTGTCAATAGATAATCCACAAGAGAACATCTCCATCCCTGAAAACCAGCTGATTCTCTTTCTTCTTACGCAGATACTCCTCCAAAAGGAAAGACCAAAGGAAAAGCAGGGGCCAGAAGAGTATCGCCTTAGAGTTTGAGGGAAGTCACCCCAGGGCAAAAGACCTCAGCTGCAATGGCATTTAAAAGAAGAGCTGAATTTACTCTCTGCACCTTAACTGTTCAGAGATATGGCAAGTTCTTGGGGGATTGGACTCTATAGCTCTACCTGGTGTCAGGCATGATGGGAAGTTTAGGGGAGATGCTTGTATCCTCCTGGGGATTTTGCTGAATGCCAGGAGAAGAGGAGAGCAGAGCGTCCTTGCTATGGGACAGGGACATTTCGTCAATGAGGGATCGTTGGAAAGGAAGAGGAGGGGAAAGGGTACTGATCAAACCAAGTCAAGGTTACTGGCCTTTCCCAAGGTCAGGAAATGGCTCAGAAGTGGGTGGCGGGTGAGCAGAGGTTTCCTTCCTCATTCATTCACCCAGCCATATCTACCTCCCCAATCCAAAGAAGTCCATTTATCAGTCCTACACATCCAGAATGTTTTTTTTAGCAGCACACCAGCAGCACCATTGGCAGCCTGACCACCTGTGGGCACCAGGAATCCTTGCTGTGTTACCTGCCTCCCCACACTGTCCCAGCCCTGTGCCCTGGCCTATGGCTGCAATCATTATTCTTTTCAGAGATGTGAGTGGGGACAAGAAGCAAACAGAAACAAATGGCCAGCCCTCCTGTGGCCCAGTTTCTGAGGCAGAACATCTATATATAGCCCTTCCAGAGCAGGTTTGCTGCAGGGGCAGTCGGAGGCCCTGGCCAACCCAGACCACAGAGGAGAGATGAACTCTCAGCGGAATATTCCGGACTTCCATTTTATTTCAAACCAACAGCCAAACTCAATGCGACTTTATGAATCAGGGAAAAACCCTGTAAACTGATCCCTATGTTTTCCTCCCACCTCATAGCCCTACCTCTCTCATTGCTCACTATGTTGGGAAGAGAGTACCAGTGTGATGGCCAGAATTTATCCTTTACATTTCCTTTCCTGCTTCCTCCTTTTTACTAAACGATCATCCAGGGACACTGACAGATACACTTTGACAACTGTGGGTCTAGTGGCCTAAAGAACTTCCAGACCTAGAAGAAACTTAGTGACCATTTACTCAACCCCTGTGCTTTCTCAAATGGAACAAAAATGGAGGGTATTGAGAGCAGAGCCTCTTAGATGTTAAGAAAGACCTAGGGCACTTCAATTTTTCAAGGATCCTTTTATATTAAAATAAAATAAACAAAAACAAAAGTTGTAAAAATTGTAGAATATTTCAACTGTCTATTATATTTTATAAATTAAAGATCTTTATAGAAAAAAATCAATGCAATATAAGTTAATAGTCAAAAAATCTAGAAAAATATGAATTCATACTGCTATAAGCAGTGCTGTATGGTCACAAAAGCAAGTCTAAGGTTGAATGGTGAGCGTCTTCTTCCTTCAGTTCCATCTGCATATCTTTAGGACTGTGTGCATAACTTTGCAGCAGCAGCAGCGGCAGCAGCATAACTTTGAGAGAACGTCAAAAGTTTAATATTAGGGCATGGTCAGTGTAGACCCCAACCAGCTCTCCTGTCCTCTTGTCTCTTCTGAGTCTTCTGGAATCTACCTGGCCGATCTTGACCACCTCATCTTCATCAGGTTAGGAGACTTAACTTCGTGTTTTTGGCTTTCTTTGATTAAATATAGTACTAAAGGTCTGCCTGTTTAAAACACATAAAAAAAGACAAAACCTTTTATTTCATGCTGGAGCCATCAGTGAAGCAAACCTAAGGGGTCAGAGTAAAGATCCTGGCCACAGCAACCTACTGGCTGGTGGGAATCACCTCCAAGAGGTCCCCAGCGATCCTCACCTCCTACTGACCCTCCTACTTTGAGGAGGACAGTCTGTGCTACCTATGGGTATTATGGATAGGAGGAAGTATGACTGCCAAAGCTGGGTTGGTGAAGACATTGTGACTTCTGTCTTGCTTGCTCTTGGAGTCCTCATTCTGATTGAAGCCAGCCCCTGTATTCCAAGAACACTCAAGTAGCCCATGGAAATGGAAGCCCAATGGGGGATGATCTGAGGCCTCCTACCAATAACTAGCATGATGTGAGTGCACCATTTTGGAAGTGGACCCTTCAGCCCCAGTCTAGCCTGCAATTGACTGTAGCTCCACCTGACAGCTTTACAGCAACCTTGCAGGGCCTCCTGAGCAAAAACCATCAAGTGAAGCCACTTCCAGATTCCTGACATTAAAAAATTGTGTGTGAGAGTAAATATTTATGTTGTTGTAAGTCGCCAAGTTTGGGAGCAATTTGTTATGCAGCAATAAATGACTAATATCATCACTTTACATACCATACATAATAAATGACTATTGGGTCACCCAGGTTACTGCCTACAGTTATTCACCACCTTCCGCTTGTCTGGTGTTGTGTCTGAAATTCTTGCACTTGAAAGTCATTTTCTTCTGGACATCAATTTTCAAGAGTGTCATCTTAAAAAGCAAAAACCTCTGAACTTGTTTTTATCTTAACCCTTAAACTGCATTGAGCTAACCTCTGAATGAACATTAATTCATAGCCTGAGAGGAAGGTGCTCCAGGGAGACAGGACTTGTGAGTAGGAGATGGGAACAAACTTTTGCTCTTGATTAGAAAATAACTGAATATAGACTCAAGTCAGACAAACTTCTTGAGTTCTTGCTTCATATACAAGCTGTGTGGTCACAGGCAAGTTATGTGACCTCGTGGGCCTTAGTTTTCCCATCTGTCCAATGGGAATGATACAAGTATTTAATTCATGGTTTGCCCTGCCCGCATCCTTTATGAAGGCAAGCATTAATAAGACATCGAAAACATTTTCTAATTCCAGAAAGTTTATGTGAAAGTTAGCTTATTGAAGTATATTCTCTAAACAGAAAAGTCAGCTCCCCAAGATGGGCTCTTTTCTTATTTGTTAAGTGCCTTTTTGGTGCCATAAATTATTAGGAGTGGGGACATACAAATGAATAAAATAGGTTTCTTGTCCTCAAGGGGTTCACAGTACTTGGAGCTATAAATAAGAAAACAGGCAATAGCTGTAGAGTGTAAAAAGTGCTAAGCACAGGGTAATTGATTCCTTTCTTCATCAAACATTTATTGAGTGCCTTTCCCCACAAGACAATGTGCTCGATGCTATTGATACAGAAACAGTGATTAGGAAGCCCTTTGAGAAGACTGCCAGGAGGCAGTGTCGTTGAGCTTGATCATAAAGTTTGAGGAGGAGCATGTCCAGGGAAATTTAAGATTAGGGTACTACTGGTGGGGTGCATCAGGCATGGAGGTGAGCACCAACATGGTGATTTGGGGCCACTTTTCCCATCTCAGCACCCTGTGTAATGTCAACACCATTGTGAGAAATCACCCCGAAGGATGACTAAAAAGTTTGGGGAGCCTGGCTGGCCCAGAGCACTGTATAACTGGTTTTCACTGGGTCAACAGTGTGCCTGATATCCCCAGTGGGAGTGGCTGTCAATTTCCAATTACCCAACAGTGTTATCTCAACCCAGTCCGCCTGGTTCTGCATGGTTCTGCACCCTTGTGCACTGTGAGTGACTTTGAGAATACCAACTAACTTAAATATTAGCTCAACCAATAATTAGGTTAATTAAGATAATAATTAAAAAGATGGATTTATTGTGCAGGAAGTCATTTATGGTATACCAAGACCAATTAAAATGAAAATTAACTGTCATTTGGGGTTCCCTGTATCCCTGACCTCACTCTTGGCTCAGACTATCCATCTTTGACTGTGCTCCTTAAGGAAGCCCCTTTCCTTCATGCTCACGTCTGCTGCTCAGAGCTTACAGCTGCCAAAGCAAAGGAAAGAGAACAAATGTCCTTCAGGGTCACAAGCCCATTGTCTGATGTAGAGAAATGTCTCGTTGCCTTCAAATAAGCAAAGGAAAAGATGATCTGATTTCATTTCCTCATCAAGATGGACGATTTCCAAGTGTTGAAACTGAACTAGATGCTTAAACCCATTTCCCGGCAACATTGTTTCCCTGGGCTGATGTACCTGGCCCTGGGCGACAAGCAGATGAGCTCAATACGAAAGGGGATTTAATTTGATTTCCAGGATGATGTATCCCCCAAAGGTACAGAATCCCCTAAGGAGATAAGATGGTCTTATTATTCACTGGGTAGAGTTATCCAGACATCTCTGAGTGCAAGATGGAGCAGAAACAAGTCATATAAATGGGTACTGGAGTCTGACATCTTTGCCCAAATCAGACTCATTTTTCTGAAGGATTGCCCTTCTGGGCAAGGTAGCTGAGGATTCTGTGCCACTCCTACTTGTGCCTTACATACCAGCCTCTTCCAGCTATCTCATCCTGGCTGACATGCGGTGCTCTAAGTCATTTCTACTTAGGATAATAAAAGTGATGACTTCATGCTGATGGGGAAGAAAGAATGTTAGATTGTCTCTTTCGGTTGGTTCTTGTTGTAAGCTGCATACGGCCCTTGCTGAACTCAGCCCAGCTCTGGGTCTCCATCTCAGGCTCAGACCAACTTGTCTCATACTTTTCTCTTTGTCAAAGTTCCCAGGAACTCAGCTTTCTACCATCAGCCACTCTGCTCTTGGGGTTCTTCCCCTGCTGAGGTTCGTTGTAAAGGGCATCTCAGCTTTCTCCCTCCTTTCTGCCTCCAGATGACAAATACCCAGGTCCCCTTTGCCCCAAACCATGTACTACAAATCCAGAGCCTTGGCCTTTGGTTTCCATTCTTGAGTGTATGACTCAACAAACCCCAGGATGGCTGGCTCTCTCACTACTAAATGATTCACTCACAAACAGCAGTCTCATAGCCTGTGAGGTTGAGATTTGTGCCTCTGCAAAATCACACATTTCCACATGTCAGAGTTCCTTGGGTCTGCTGGTAAATGGTAGGTGATGTTAGCTTCTTGGATACCAAGGATCTACTGAATTAGTGTCATTGAGTCCCAAAGTGTAAATGGGAAATGAGGATTTAATTAGGAATGGCTATCATTATGGTTTGCCAATGCAAAAGATAACTAGAATAAAGAGATATCAGTCTGGGGAACTTTCCCAAGTGCATTTTCTGGCCTAGAAGTAATGCTTCATCCTTCTTTGGCATCAGCAGTGCTTCAAGTCTTCTTGTTTCCAGATTCTCATTACATTGCACTACCTGGGGTACATAGTTCTCATGCGGCTATTTTCTTTTATGGTGACTTTGAATGTGGAGCTGGAGCTACTTGGGCTTCCCTGGTGGCTCAGATGGTAAAGAATATGCCTGCAATGAGGGAGACCTGTGTTCAGTTCCTGGGTCAGAAAGATCCCCTGGAAGAGGGCATGGCAACCCACTCCATTATTCTTGCCTGGAGAATACCATGAACAGAAGAATCTGGCAGGCTATGGTCCATGGGGTCACAAAGAGTTGGACATGACTGAGTGGTTAACAAAACAGCCACACTGGTGCTACTTACTTGGGAGAACCAATCACTGGTCTATAGGAAGAAGAAGGAAATGATAATTACCAACTGAGAGATTTCTGTCCAGAAACTGACTATGTTAGACTAAATACAGGGAGATCAGACAAAATGCTGTCATAAAACCATAGGAGAGACAATGAAGGTTTGAAACAGGGGTGTAGTAGTGGGTTTGGAGAGGAGGAGATGGTTCAGAAAGGTACTTAGTAAGTCAAGTAATCAGAGCCTGGTGACTAATAAACTGGAAGAAGTAATTGAAGGAGATTTCAAAGTTTCTGAGGCAATTAAGTAAATATAGGAGACACAGGAGCTACAAGAAGAATGAAGGTGCGGTAGGGAAGTTTTAAAAAGTTTGTAGATGTGGTATGAACTGGAAGTTGAAAGAGTTCTGATTAATACTCTTTAGTTTTTGATATAAGTTTTATCTGGCCAATTTACTGAATTTCTTTTTTACTAGCTATAAAAGTTTTTCAGTTAATTCCTTTGGATTTTTTAGATAAAGAATCATATTACCCTTGGGTAATTAGAATTTAGTGTCAGGTTGGTCAGCGTTTATACTCAAATCTTCTTACTGCACTGGCAAGCGTGTAAGAATGGAAGTTATTCTTATCAATCTAGTGTTGAATAAGAACATTCCTAACGAGACTGATACTGTTCTTGACTTGAGTGGGAAATCTTCAAAGGTTTACCAGTAAGTTTGATGTTTGGGTAGATTTCTGGTAGATATACTTCATATAACAAAGAAGTTTACTTACATTTCCACTTTTCAAAGATTATTTACATTAAAAAATGAGTGTGGAATATTATTAATGCCTTTTACTATTAGAATGACATGTGCTACTCTTTATTAATGCAATAATTTTCATTACTAAATTTCCAGTTTCAGCCATCTTTGTGATTTCAAATAAAGTCAACATAATCATAATTGGCACTGTGTATGAATATAATGGGTTAAATATTTTATTATTTTATTTCATTAAAATTCTATCAAAAGTCATATTTATCTATAGTTTAAGATTTCCCTTTTTTATGGGTACCATGTCTGCCTTTAGTATCATAAGTATTCTTGCTTTATGAAGTGAACTGGATGGCATCACATCTCTTTACAGCCCTTAAAGCACTCAACTGTTAAAGAAACTGTCTTTAGATTTTGTAGAATTCATCTTTAAATTGATCTGATTGTATTGATTTTCTCAGAAGGGAGATTTTTTTTTTCAACAATATTTTTCTGTTTCTTCCATGACTATTGATCTAAGCTGGGTTAACATTCTTTAAAAAAGTTTTTTTAGTAGTTTATATATTTTCTTAGCAAATAATATTTTGACCTAGATTTCAAATTTAGTGGTAAATGTTGTAGATAATAAACTGTTATAATCTTTAAAATTTCCTAAATAGCTGCAATCATATACTTAACCTCATTTATGTTTTCTTATCTTTCTTGACCATTATGTCAAAAGTTGTCTTTTTTTAAGGAACCAGAATTTATTAGGTCTATTTTAAATAATTCATTATTTTTCAATTATCTTTATTAACTCCTTCCTTCTATTAAAAATTATTTTGCTCTTTTTGAGCTTCTAGCTCTCTCATTATTTAATTTGAATTAGATTTTTCATTTAACTTTTAGCCTTAGCTCAGCAGCCTATATTTAATTTTTAAATTTCTTTTTATGTTTTATTAACTCAAGTAAAATGTACATACAGTGAAATTAAAAGATCTTTAGGGTACACTTTGATAGGTTTTGATAAATGCCTGCAGACATGTATATATAGGGAATTTCCAGGCTTCCAGTCAATTTCCACCATCCATTCCACCACTCACAACTAC